>NC_091025.1:22197500-23397500 GCF_041296385.1 Aphelocoma coerulescens
CACCCAGGAAAAGGAGAACAATGCTAAATATTAAAAGCTCTCGCTGTGCAGAGAAAGCTGGGATAATTTGAGAGTCCTTCCGTGTTTCGGTGGGGTCTCCTGAAACATCCATAGACAGCGAGGCCCGTGCAAAGAAATAGGGAGCCATTCTTGAGAGAAGTTTCAGAGCTCTTTCTTCTCCAGCCACATGGGCGGGGCACTGCCAAAGAACTGAGCAATCACGGCACAACCAGGGCCCTCCTGGCACAAGGCAACACAAAATAAGCAGTGCTGAACAGGATTAGGGCACATGTCAGCAGGGAGCAGGGAGACCCCCGTGCCCAGGCCATGCCTCTACCCAAGGGTCCCCTCTCCCATGACCTCATGGCAGGGGGGAGGAACCCCAACACTTCCGTAGGTGCAGTCTCTCTCCTCCTCCTTGCAGCTGGCTCATGGGCCCACATTCAGGGCCCCCACCTCGGGAGAAAATTCTCCCAATGTGGTCTGAGGTTGAAAGAGTCAAGAAGAGAAGAAGGGAAAAAAACCCCCAAAGTCCCAGGAAAACAAAGTTCAACTCTCCATCTCCCCCCAGAGAAAAGGAGCTGAAAACTGGCTAAAAAGAAACAAGGTTGCTTCCTCTGCTCTTGCTGCAAGCAGGATGCAGAGGAGTGTGTATGTGTGTCCTTGAACAAACGCTCTGAGAAGTTTGTCCGGTTTTTTTTCCCTCTCCCCCCTCTCAGGCTCAGTTGAAAGGCACAGAAATGCACAAAGTTCACTTCTGGGCATAGAGCAGCGATAGGGGATACACATGATAAAGTCACCCCAAGACACAGGGACAGAGAATTCAGTGGAAAGACTCCGAGAATTCTGCTCCCAGAGAATTCTGCTCACCCTGACCCTTGTAGAAAGGGGACATCGTTCCCGGCAGCCTGTACTGAGCATGTGGCTCCTGAGTGGGGTTTGTTGTTTGGGAAACCTGCTCCGGCTTTTCCATTCTTTCCTTCCAAACAGGAAAACTTCTCCTGGGGCTGTGTGCAGGCAGAGCCCTGAGGAGAGCAGGTGGCACATGGTGCGCTGGGCTGGGACAGCCAGCTGCAGAGCTCAAGGGAAGAAGCCCAAAGTGTCACAATGGCTCCTTGCCTTCACATGCAACACCTGGGTCACAATGGTCTCCTTGATTCCATGAGGCCCCACTGTGTCACAATGGCTCCTTGGTTCCATCGGGTTCCGCAGTGTCACCATGGTCTCCTTTGATCCGCACTGTCATCATGGACAATTGGTTCCATGAGGCCCCGCAGTGTCACAATGGTCCCTTGCTTCCATAGGTTTGATGTTGTAACAATGGACTCCTTGCTTCTATGAGCTAGCCTGCTTTTTGCAGAGGTGTCTTTGGTTCCAACAAGGCCCCGCTGTGTCTCAGTGCACCCTGGCTTCCATGTGGATCTGGAGCATCACAAAGGCTCCTTGGTTCCACCAGGTCCTGCTGTGTCACAATGGGTCCTGTGGTCCCCGAGGCCCTCCAAAGTCATCATGGAGGCTTGCTTCCATGAGGTTCCATTATGTGCCAGTGGTCATCTTGGTTCCAGGAGTTTCCTTAGTGTCACAATGCTCTCCAGGCTTCCATTAGGCCCTGCTTTGCCACAATGGTCCCCTTGTTTCCATTAGGCCCTGCTTTGCCACAATGGTCCCCTTGTTTCCATGCGGCCTTGCTGTGTCACAATGGACGTACGGTTCCATGATGTTGCGTGGTGTCACCGTGCTCTTCTTGAATCCGCCGTGTAACCATGGACCATTGGTTCCATGCAGCCGTGTCACAATGGGCTCCTTGATTCCATGATTCCCCACAGTGTCACAATGGAGCCTTGTTTCTAGGAGGTTCTGTACTGTCACAATTGCCTCCTTGATGCCATCAGCCCCTGCAGTGTCACAATGGCTCCTTGGTTCCATGAGGAACACAATAGCTTGGCATAAGCATTGAGCAACAGCTGCTGAACACACCTGGCAACATCTGCTTGCATCAAAAGAGGGCTTCAAGCTGACAATGGCACCAGCAGCTTCCATCTGCAACAGAGACCCAGGAAAGGACAGGCTGTGCCGGTTTGGACAAATGTGGAGGAAAATATCCTCTTATAGAAGGCAGGTTACACCCAGCCCTCCCCCACCAGGTTTTTGGAAAAAAGAACTTTCCTGGGAAGAAAGTGAAAGAGATAAAACCTATTTTTTTAACAAACACACAGGAAAAGGATAACAATGCTAAATATTAAAAGCTCTCACTGTGCAGAGAAAGCTGGGATAATTTGAGAGTCCTTCTGTGTTTCGGTGGGGTCTCCTGAAACATCCATAGACAGCGAGGCCCGTGCAAAGAAACAGGGAGCGATTCTTGAGAGAAGTTTCAGAGCTCTTTCTTCTCCAGCCACATGGGCGGGGCACTGCCAAAGAACTGAGCAATCACGGCACAACCAGGGCCCTCCTCGCACAAGGCAACACAAAATAAGCAGTGCTGAACAGGATTAGGGCACATGTGAGCAGGGAGCAGGGAGACCCCGTGCCCAGGCCATGCCTCTACCCCAGGGTCCCCTCTCCCATGACCGCATGGCAGGAGGGAGGAACCCCAACACTTCCGTAGGTGTAGTCTCTCTCCTCCTCCTTGCAGCTGGCTCATGGGCCCACATTCAGGGCCCCAACCTCGGGAGAAAATTCTCCCAATGTGCTCTGATGTTGAAAGAGTCAAGAAGAGGAGAAGGGAAAAAAAACCCCCAAAGTCCCAGGAAAACAAAGTTCAACTCTCCATCTCCCCCCAGAGAAAAGGAGCTGAAAACTGGCTAAAAAGAAACAAAGTTGCTTCCCTCTGCTCTTGCTGCAAGCAGGATGCAGAGGAGTGTGTATGTGTGTCCTTGAACAAACGCTCTGAGAAGTTTGTCCGGTTTTTTTTCCTCTCCCCCCTCTCAGGCTCAGTTGAAAGGCACAGAAATGCACAAAGTTCACTTCTGGGCATAGAGCAGCAATAGGGGATACACATGATAAAGTCACCCCAAGACACAGGGAGAGAGAATTCAGTGGAAAGACTCCGAGAATTCTGCTCCCAGAGATCATTCCTGCTCACACTGACCCTTGTAGAAAGGGGACATCGTTCCAGGCAGCCTGTACTGAGCATGTGGCTCCTGAGTGGGGTTTGTTGTTTAGGAAACCTGCTCCGGCTTTTCCATTCTTTCCTTGCAAACAGGAAAACTTCTCCTGGGGCTGTGTGCAGGCAGAGCCCTGAGGAGAGCAGGTGGCACATGGTGCGCTGGGCTGGGACAGCCAGCTGCAGAGCTCAAGGGAAGAAGCCCAAAGTGTCACAATGGCTCCTTGCCTTCCCATGCAACACCTGGGTCACAATGGTCTCCTTGATTCCATGAGGCCCCACTGTGTCACAATGGCTCCTTGGTTCCATCAGGTTCCGCAGTGTCACCATGGTCTCCTTTGATCCGCACTGTCATCATGGACAATTGGTTCCATGAGGCCCCGCAGTGTCACAATGGTCCCTTGGTTGCATAGCTTTTACGTTGTAACAATGGACTCCTTGCTTCTATGAGCTAGCCTGCTTTTTGCAGAGGTGTCTTTGGTTCCAACAAGGCCCCACTGTGTCTCAGTGCACCCTGGCTTCCATGTGGATCTGGAGTATCACAAAGGCTCCTTGGTTCCACCAGGTCCTGCTGTGTCACAATGGGTCCTGTGGTCCCTGAGGCCCTCCAAAGTCATCATGGATGCTTGCTTCCATGAGGTTCCATTATGTGCCAGTGGTCATCTTGGTTCCAGGAGTTTCCTTAGTGTCACAATGCTCTCCATGTTTCCATGATTCCCCACAATGTCACAATGCTCTCCAGGCTTCCATTAGGCCCTGCTTTGCCACAATGGTCCCCTTGTTTCCATGCGGCCTTGCTGTGTCACAATGGACGTACGGTTCCATGATGTTGCGTGGTGTCACCGTGCTCTTCTTGAATCCGCCGTGTAACCATGGACCATTGGTTCCATGCAGCCATGTCACAATGGGCTCCTTGATTCCATGATTCCCCACGGTGTCACAATGGAGCCTTGTTTCTAGGAGGTTCTGTACTGTCACAATTGCCTCCTTGATGCCATCAGCCCCTGCAGTGTCACAATGGCTCCTTGGTTCCATGAGGAACACAATAGCTTGGCATAAGCATTGAGCAACAGCTGCTGAACACACCTGGCAACATCTGCTTGCATCAAAAGAGGGCTTCAAGCTGACAATGGCACCAGCAGCTTCCATCTGCAACAGACACCCAGGGAAAGGACAGGCTGTGCTGGTTTGGACAAATGTGGAGGAAAATATCCTCTGATAGAAGGCAGGTTACACCCAGCCCTCCCCCACCAGCTTCGGGAAAAAAGAATTTTCCTGGGAAGAAAGTGAAAGAGATAAAAACTACTTTTTTAACAAACACACAGGAAAAGGATAACAATGCTAAATATTAAAACCTCTCGCTGTGCAGAGAAAGCTGGGATAATTTGAGAGTCCTTCTGTGTTTCGGTGGGGTCTCCTGAAACATCCATAGACAGCGAGGCCCGTGCAAAGAAACAGGGAGCGATTCTTGAGAGAAGTTTCAGAGCTCTTTCTTCTCCAGCCACATGGGCGGGGCACTGCCAAAGAACTGAGCAATCACGGCACAACCAGGGCCCTCCTGGCACAGGGCAACACAAAATAAGCAGTGCTGAACAGGATTAGGGCACATGTGAGCAGGGAGCAGGGAGACCCCCCGTGCCCAGGCCATGCCTCTACCCCAGGGTCCCCTCTCCCATGACCTCATGGCAGGGGGGAGGAACCCCAACACTTCCATAGGTGCAGTCTCTCTCCTCCTCCTTGCAGCTGGCTCATGGGCCCACATTCAGGGCCCCCACCTCGGGAGAAAATTCTCCCAATGTGCTCTGATGTTGAAAGAGTCAAGAAGAGAAGAAGGGAAAAAAAACCCCCGAAGTCCCAGGAAAACAAAGTTCAACTCTCCATCTCCCTCCAGAGAAAAGGAGCTGAAAACTGGCTAAAAAGAAACAAAGTTGCTTCCTCTGCTCTTGCTGCAAGCAGGATGCAGAGGAGTGTGTATGTGTGTCCTTGAACAAACGCTCTGAGAAGTTTGTCTGGCTTTTTTTTCCTCTCCCCCCTCTCAGGCTCAGTTGAAAGGCACAGAAATGCACAAAGTTCACTTCTGGGCATAGAGCAGCAATAGGGGGATACACATGATAAAGTCACCCCAAGACACAGGGACAGAGAATTCAGTGGAAAGACTCCGAGAATTCTGCTCCCAGAGATCATTCATTCCTGCTCACACTGACCCTTGTAGAAAGGGGACATCGTTCCCGGCAGCCTGTACTGAGCATGTGGCTCCTGAGTGGGGTTTGTTGTTTAGGAAACCTGCTCCGGCTTTTCCATTCTTTCCTTGCAAACAGGAAAACTTCTCCTGGGGCTGTGTGCAGGCAGAGCCCTGAGGAGAGCAGGTGGCACATGGTGCGCTGGGCTGGGACAGCCAGCTGCAGAGCTCAAGGGAAGAAGCCCAAAGTGTCACAATGGCTCCTTGCCTTCCCATGCAACACCTGGGTCACAATGGTCTCCTTGATTCCATGAGGCCCCACTGTGTCACAATGGCTCCTTGGTTCCATCAGGTTCCGCAGTGTCACCATGGTCTCTTTTGATCCGCACTGTCATCATGGACAATTGGTTCCATGAGGCCCCGCAGTGTCACAATGGTCCCTTGCTTCCATAGGTTTGATGTTGTAACAAAGGACTCCTTGCTTCTATGAGCTAGCCTGCTTTTTGCAGAGGTGTCTTTGGTTCCAACAAGGCCCCGCTGTGTCTCAGTGCACCCTGGCTTCCATGTGGATGTGGAGTATCACAAAGGCTCCTTGGTTCCACCAGGTCCTGCTGTGTCACAATGGGTCCTGTGGTCCCTGAGGCCCTCCAAAACCATCGTGGAGGCTTGCTTCCATGAGGTTCCATTATGTGCCAGTGGTCATCTTGGTTCCAGGAGTTTCCTTAGTGTCACAATGCTCTCCATGCTTCCATTAGGCCCTGCTTTGCCACAATGGTCCCCTTGTTTCCATGAGGCCCCGCTGTGTCACAATGGACCTATGGTTCCGTGATGTTGCGTGGTGTCACCGTGCTCTTCTTGAATCCGCCGTGTAACCATGGACCATTGGTTCCATGCAGCCGTGTCACAATGGGCTCCTTGATTCCATGATTCCCCACGGTGTCACAATGGAGCCTTGTTTCTAGGAGGTTCTGTACTGTCACAATTGCCTCCTTGATGCCATCAACCCCTGCAGTGTCACAATGGCTCCTTGGTTCCATGAGGAACACAATAGCTTGGCATAAGCATTGAGCAACAGCTGCTGAACACACCTGGCAACATCTGCTTGCATCAAAAGAGGGCTTCAAGCTGACAATGGCACCAGCAGCTTCCATCTGCAACAGACACCCAGGGAAAGGACAGGCTGTGCCGGTTTGGACAAATGTGGAGGAAAATATCCTCTGATAGAAGGCAGGTTACACCCAGCCCTCCCCCACCAGCTTCGGGAAAAAAGAATTTTCCTGGGAAGAAAGTGAAAGAGATAAAAACTACTTTTTTAACAAACACACAGGAAAAGGATAACAATGCTAAATATTAAAACCTCTCGCTATGCAGAGAAAGCTGGGATAATTTGAGAGTCCTTCCGTGTTTCGGTGGGGTCTCCTGAAACATCCATAGACAGCGAGGCCCGTGCAAAGAAACAGGGAGCGATTCTTGAGAGAAGTTTCAGAGCTCTTTCTTCTCCAGCCACATGGGCGGGGCACTGCCAAAGAACTGAGCAATCACAGCACAACCAGGGCCCTCCTGGCACAGGGCAACACAAAATAAGCAGTGCTGAACAGGGTTAGGGCACATGTGAGCTGGGAGCAGGGAGACCCCCCGTGCCCAGGCCATGCCTCTACCCCAGGGTCCCCTCTCCCATGACCTCATGGCAGGGGGGAGGAACCCCAACACTTCCGGAGGTGCAGTCTCTCTCCTCCTCCTTGCAGCTGGCTCATGGGCCCACATTCAGGGCCCCCACCTCGGGAGAAAATTCTCCCAATGTGCTCTGATGTTGAAAGAGTCAAGAAGAGAAGAAGGGAAAAAAAACCCCCGAAGTCCCAGGAAAACAAAGTTCAACTCTCCATCTCCCTCCAGAGAAAAGGAGCTGAAAACTGGCTAAAAAGAAACAAAGTTGCTTCCTCTGCTCTTGCTGCAAGCAGGATGCAGAGGAGTGTGTATGTGTGTCCTTGAACAAACGCTCTGAGAAGTTTGTCTGGCTTTTTTTTCCTCTCCCCCCTCTCAGGCTCAGTTGAAAGGCACAGAAATGCACAAAGTTCACTTCTGGGCATAGAGCAGTATTGGGGGATACACATGATAAAGTCACCCCAAGACACAGGGACAGAGAATTCAGTGGAAAGACTCCGAGAATTCTGCTCCCAGAGATCATTCCTGCTCACACTGACCCTTGTAGAAAGGGGACATCGTTCCCGGCAGCCTGTACTGAGCATGTGGCTCCTGAGTGGGGTTTGTTGTTTAGGAAACCTGCTCCGGCTTTTCCATTCTTTCCTTGCAAACAGGAAAACTTCTCCTGGGGCTGTGTGCAGGCAGAGCCCTGAGGAGAGCAGGTGGCACATGGTGCGCTGGGCTGGGACAGCCAGCTGCAGAGCTCAAGGGAAGAAGCCCAAAGTGTCACAATGGCTCCTTGCCTTCCCATGCAACACCTGGGTCACAATGGTCTCCTTGATTCCATGAGGCCCCACTGTGTCACAATGGCTCCTTGGTTCCATCAGGTTCCGCAGTGTCACCATGGTCTCCTTTGATCCGCACTGTCATCATGGACAATTGGTTCCATGAGGCCCCGCAGTGTCACAATGGTCCCTTGGTTCCATAGCTTTGATGTTGTAACAATGGACTCCTTGCTTCTATGAGCTAGCCTGCTTTTTGCAGAGGTGTCTTTGGTTCCAACAAGGCCCCGCTGTGTCTCAGTGCACCCTTGCTTCCATGTGGATGTGGAGTATCACAAAGGCTCCTTGGTTCCACCAGGTCCTGCTGTGTCACAATGGGTCCTGTGGTCCCTGAGGCCCTCCAAAACCATTGTGGAGGCTTGCTTCCATGAGGTTCCATTATGTGCCAGTGGTCATCTTGGTTCCAGGAGTTTCCTTAGTGTCACAATGCTCTCCATGCTTCCATTAGGCCCTGCTTTGCCACAATGGTCCCCTTGTTTCCATGAGGCCCCGCTGTGTCACAATGGACCTATGGTTCCGTGATGTTGCGTGGTGTCACCGTGCTCTTCTTGAATCCGCCGTGTAACCATGGACCATTGGTTCCATGCAGCCGTGTCACAATGGGCTCCTTGATTCCATGATTCCCCACGGTGTCACAATGGAGCCTTGTTTCTAGGAGGTTCTGTACTGTCACAATTGCCTCCTTGATGCCATCAGCCCCTGCAGTGTCACAATGGCTCCTTGGTTCCATGAGGAACACAATAGCTTGGCATAAGCATTGAGCAACAGCTGCTGAACACACCTGGACACATCTGCTTGCATCAAAAGAGGGCTTCAAGCTGACAATGGCACCAGCAGCTTCCATCTGCAACAGAGACCCAGGAAAGGACAGGCTGTGCCGGTTTGGACAAATGTGGAGGAAAATATCCTCTTATAGAAGGCAGGTTACACCCAGCCCTCCCCCACCAGGTTTTTGGAAAAAAGAACTTTCCTGGGAAGAAAGTGAAAGAGATAAAACCTATTTTTTTAACAAACACACAGGAAAAGGATAACAATGCTAAATATTAAAACCTCTCGCTGTGTGCAGAGAAAGCTGGGATAATTTGAGAGTCCTTCTGTGTTTCGGTGGGGTCTCCTGAAACATCCATAGACAGCGAGGCCCGTGCAAAGAAACAGGGAGCGATTCTTGAGAGAAGTTTCAGAGCTCTTTCTTCTCCAGCCACATGGGCGGGGCACTGCCAAAGAACTGAGCAATCACGGCACAACCAGGGCCCTCCTGGCACAGGGCAACACAAAATAAGCAGTGCTGAACAGGATTAGGGCACATGTGAGCAGGGAGCAGGGAGACCCCGTGCCCAGGCCATGCCTCTACCCCAGGGTCCCCTCTCCCATGACCTCATGGCAGGGGGGAGGAACCCCAACACTTCCGTAGGTGCAGTCTCTCTCCTCCTCCTTGCAGCTGGCTCATGGGCCCACATTCAGGGCCCCCACCTCGGGAGAAAATTCTCCCAATGTGCTCTGATGTTGAAAGAGTCAAGAAGAGAAGAAGGGAAAAAAAACCCCGAAGTCCCAGGAAAACAAAGTTCAACTCTCCATCTCCCCCCAGAGAAAAGGAGCTGAAAACTGGCTAAAAAGAAACAAAGTTGCTTCCTCTGCTCTTGCTGCAAGCAGGATGCAGAGGAGTGTGTATGTGTGTCCTTGAACAAACGCTCTGAGAAGTTTGTCTGGCTTTTTTTTCCTCTCCCCCCTCTCAGGCTCAGTTGAAAGGCACAGAAATGCACAAAGTTCACTTCTGGGCATAGAGCAGCAATAGGGGGATACACATGATAAAGTCACCCCAAGACACAGGGACAGAGAATTCAGTGGAAAGACTCCGAGAATTCTGCTCCCAGAGATCATTCCTGCTCACACTGACCCTTGTAGAAAGGGGACATCGTTCCCGGCAGCCTGTACTGAGCATGTGGCTCCTGAGTGGGGTTTGTTGTTTAGGAAACCTGCTCCGGCTTTTCCATTCTTTCCTTGCAAACAGGAAAACTTCTCCTGGGGCTGTGTGCAGGCAGAGCCCTGAGGAGAGCAGGTGGCACATGGTGCGCTGGGCTGGGACAGCCAGCTGCAGAGCTCAAGGGAAGAAGCCCAAAGTGTCACAATGGCTCCTTGCCTTCCCATGCAACACCTGGGTCACAATGGTCTCCTTGATTCCATGAGGCCCCACTGTGTCACAATGGCTCCTTGGTTCCATCAGGTTCCGCAGTGTCACCATGGTCTCTTTTGATCCACACTGTCATCATGGACAATTGGTTCCATGAGGCCCCGCAGTGTCACAATGGTCCCTTGCTTCCATAGGTTTGATGTTGTAACAAAGGACTCCTTGCTTCTATGAGCTAGCCTGCTTTTTGCAGAGGTGTCTTTGGTTCCAACAAGGCCCCGCTGTGTCTCAGTGCACCCTGGCTTCCATGTGGATGTGGAGTATCACAAAGGCTCCTTGGTTCCACCAGGTCCTGCTGTGTCACAATGGGTCCTGTGGTCCCTGAGGCCCTCCAAAACCATCGTGGAGGCTTGCTTCCATGAGGTTCCATTATGTGCCAGTGGTCATCTTGGTTCCAGGAGTTTCCTTAGTGTCACAATGCTCTCCATGTTTCCATGATTCCCCACAATGTCACAATGCTCTCCATGCTTCCATTAGGCCCTGCTTTGCCACAATGGTCCCCTTGTTTCCATGCGGCCTTGCTGTGTCACAATGGACGTACGGTTCCATGATGTTGCGTGGTGTCACCGTGCTCTTCTTGAATCCGCCGTGTAACCATGGACCATTGGTTCCATGCAGCCGTGTCACAATGGGCTCCTTGATTCCATGATTCCCCACGGTGTCACAGTGGAGCCTTGTTTCTAGGAGGTTCTGTACTGTCACAATTGCCTCCTTGATGCCATCAGCCCCTGCAGTGTCACAATGGCTCCTTGGTTCCATGAGGAACACAATAGCTTGGCATAAGCATTGAGCAACAGCTGCTGAACACACCTGGCAACATCTGCTTGCATCAAAAGAGGGCTTCAAGCTGACAATGGCACCAGCAGCTTCCATCTGCAACAGACACCCAGGGAAAGGACAGGCTGTGCCGGTTTGGACAAATGTGGAGGAAAATATCCTCTGATAGAAGGCAGGTTACACCCAGCCCTCCTCCACCAGCTTCGGGAAAAAAGAATTTTCCTGGGAAGAAAGTGAAAGAGATAAAAACTACTTTTTTAACAAACACACAGGAAAAGGATAACAATGCTAAATATTAAAACCTCTCGCTGTGCAGAGAAAGCTGGGATAATTTGAGAGTCCTTCCGTGTTTCGGTGGGGTCTCCTGAAACATCCATAGACAGCGAGGCCCGTGCAAAGAAACAGGGAGCGATTCTTGAGAGAAGTTTCAGAGCTCTTTCTTCTCCAGCCACATGGGCGGGGCACTGCCAAAGAACTGAGCAATCACGGCACAACCAGGGCCCTCCTGGCACAGGGCAACACAAAATAAGCAGTGCTGAACAGGATTAGGGCACATGTGAGCAGGGAGCAGGGAGACCCCCCGTGCCCAGGCCATGCCTCTACCCCAGGGTCCCCTCTCCCATGACCTCATGGCAGGGGGGAGGAACCCCAACACTTCCGTAGGTGTAGTCTCTCTCCTCCTCCTTGCAGCTGGCTCATGGGCCCACATTCAGGGCCCCCACCTCGGGAGAAAATTCTCCCAATGTGCTCTGATGTTGAAAGAGTCAAGAAGAGAAGAAGGGAAAAAAAACCCCCGAAGTCCCAGGAAAACAAAGTTCAACTCTCCATCTCCCTCCAGAGAAAAGGAGCTGAAAACTGGCTAAAAAGAAACAAAGTTGCTTCCTCTGCTCTTGCTGCAAGCAGGATGCCGAGGAGTGTGTATGTGTGTCCTTGAACAAACGCTCTGAGAAGTTTGTCTGGCTTTTTTTTCCTCTCCCCCCTCTCAGGCTCAGTTGAAAGGCACAGAAATGCACAAAGTTCACTTCTGGGCATAGAGCAGTATTGGGGGATACACATGATAAAGTCACCCCAAGACACAGGGACAGAGAATTCAGTGGAAAGACTCTGAGAATTCTGCTCCCAGAGATCATTCATTCCTGCTCACACTGACCCTTGTAGAAAGGGGACATCGTTCCCGGCAGCCTGTACTGAGCATGTGGCTCCTGAGTGGGGTTTGTTGTTTAGGAAACCTGCTCCGGCTTTTCCATTCTTTCCTTGCAAACAGGAAAACTTCTCCTGGGGCTGTGTGCAGGCAGAGCCCTGAGGAGAGCAGGTGGCACATGGTGCGCTGGGCTGGGACAGCCAGCTGCAGAGCTCAAGGGAAGAAGCCCAAAGTGTCACAATGGCTCCTTGCCTTCCCATGCAACACCTGGGTCACAATGGTCTCCTTGATTCCATGAGGCCCCACTGTGTCACAATGGCTCCTTGGTTCCATCAGGTTCCGCAGTGTCACCATGGTCTCTTTTGATCCGCACTGTCATCATGGACAATTGGTTCCATGAGGCCCCGCAGTGTCACAATGGTCCCTTGCTTCCATAGGTTTGATGTTGTAACAAAGGACTCCTTGCTTCTATGAGCTAGCCTGCTTTTTGCAGAGGTGTCTTTGGTTCCAACAAGGCCCCGCTGTGTCTCAGTGCACCCTGGCTTCCATGTGGATGCGGAGTATCACAAAGGCTCCTTGGTTCCACCAGGTCCTGCTGTGTCACAATGGGTCCTGTGGTCCCTGAGGCCCTCCAAAACCATCGTGGAGGCTTGCTTCCATGAGGTTCCATTATGTGCCAGTGGTCATCTTGGTTCCAGGAGTTTCCTTAGTGTCACAATGCTCTCCAGGCTTCCATTAGGCCCTGCTTTGCCACAATGGTCCCCTTGTTTCCATGAGGCCCCGCTGTGTCACAATGGACCTATGGTTCCGTGATGTTGCGTGGTGTCACCGTGCTCTTCTTGAATCCGCCGTGTAACCATGGACCATTGGTTCCATGCAGCCGTGTCACAATGGGCTCCTTGATTCCATGATTCCCCACGGTGTCACAATGGAGCCTTGTTTCTAGGAGGTTCTGTACTGTCACAATTGCCTCCTTGATGCCATCAGCCCCTGCAGTGTCACAATGGCTCCTTGGTTCCATGAGGAACACAATAGCTTGGCATAAGCATTGAGCAACAGCTGCTGAACACACCTGGCAACATCTGCTTGCATCAAAAGAGGGCTTCAAGCTGACAATGGCACCAGCAGCTTCCATCTGCAACAGAGACCCAGGAAAGGACAGGCTGTGCCGGTTTGGACAAATGTGGAGGAAAATATCCTCTTATAGAAGGCAGGTTACACCCAGCCCTCCCCCACCAGGTTTTTGGAAAAAAGAACTTTCCTGGGAAGAAAGTGAAAGAGATAAAACCTATTTTTTTAACAAACACACAGGAAAAGGATAACAATGCTAAATATTAAAAGCTCTCACTGTGCAGAGAAAGCTGGGATAATTTGAGAGTCCTTCTGTGTTTCGGTGGGGTCTCCTGAAACATCCATAGACAGCGAGGCCCGTGCAAAGAAACAGGGAGCGATTCTTGAGAGAAGTTTCAGAGCTCTTTCTTCTCCAGCCACATGGGCGGGGCACTGCCAAAGAACTGAGCAATCACAGCACAACCAGGGCCCTCCTCGCACAAGGCAACACAAAATAAGCAGTGCTGAACAGGATTAGGGCACATGTGAGCAGGGAGCAGGGAGACCCCGTGCCCAGGCCATGCCTCTACCCCAGGGTCCCCTCTCCCATGACCGCATGGCAGGAGGGAGGAACCCCAACACTTCCGTAGGTGTAGTCTCTCTCCTCCTCCTTGCAGCTGGCTCATGGGCCCACATTCAGGGCCCCAACCTCGGGAGAAAATTCTCCCAATGTGCTCTGATGTTGAAAGAGTCAAGAAGAGGAGAAGGGAAAAAAAACCCCCAAAGTCCCAGGAAAACAAAGTTCAACTCTCCATCTCCCCCCAGAGAAAAGGAGCTGAAAACTGGCTAAAAAGAAACAAAGTTGCTTCCCTCTGCTCTTGCTGCAAGCAGGATGCAGAGGAGTGTGTATGTGTGTCCTTGAACAAACGCTCTGAGAAGTTTGTCCGGTTTTTTTTCCTCTCCCCCCTCTCAGGCTCAGTTGAAAGGCACAGAAATGCACAAAGTTCACTTCTGGGCATAGAGCAGCAATAGGGGATACACATGATAAAGTCACCCCAAGACACAGGGAGAGAGAATTCAGTGGAAAGACTCCGAGAATTCTGCTCCCAGAGATCATTCCTGCTCACACTGACCCTTGTAGAAAGGGGACATCGTTCCCGGCAGCCTGTACTGAGCATGTGGCTCCTGAGTGGGGTTTGTTGTTTAGGAAACCTGCTCCGGCTTTTCCATTCTTTCCTTGCAAACAGGAAAACTTCTCCTGGGGCTGTGTGCAGGCAGAGCCCTGAGGAGAGCAGGTGGCACATGGTGCGCTGGGCTGGGACAGCCAGCTGCAGAGCTCAAGGGAAGAAGCCCAAAGTGTCACAATGGCTCCTTGCCTTCCCATGCAACACCTGGGTCACAATGGTCTCCTTGATTCCATGAGGCCCCACTGTGTCACAATGGCTCCTTGGTTCCATCAGGTTCCGCAGTGTCACCATGGTCTCCTTTGATCCGCACTGTCATCATGGACAATTGGTTCCATGAGGCCCCGCAGTGTCACAATGGTCCCTTGGTTGCATAGCTTTTACGTTGTAACAATGGACTCCTTGCTTCTATGAGCTAGCCTGCTTTTTGCAGAGGTGTCTTTGGTTCCAACAAGGCCCCACTGTGTCTCAGTGCACCCTGGCTTCCATGTGGATCTGGAGTATCACAAAGGCTCCTTGGTTCCACCAGGTCCTGCTGTGTCACAATGGGTCCTGTGGTCCCTGAGGCCCTCCAAAGTCATCATGGATGCTTGCTTCCATGAGGTTCCATTATGTGCCAGTGGTCATCTTGGTTCCAGGAGTTTCCTTAGTGTCACAATGCTCTCCATGTTTCCATGATTCCCCACAATGTCACAATGCTCTCCAGGCTTCCATTAGGCCCTGCTTTGCCACAATGATCCCCTTGTTTCCATGCGGCCTTGCTGTGTCACAATGGACGTACGGTTCCATGATGTTGCGTGGTGTCACCGTGCTCTTCTTGAATCCGCCGTGTAACCATGGACCATTGGTTCCATGCAGCCGTGTCACAATGGGCTCCTTGATTCCATGATTCCCCACGGTGTCACAATGGAGCCTTGTTTCTAGGAGGTTCTGTACTGTCACAATTGCCTCCTTGATGCCATCAGCCCCTGCAGTGTCACAATGGCTCCTTGGTTCCATGAGGAACACAATAGCTTGGCATAAGCATTGAGCAACAGCTGCTGAACACACCTGGCAACATCTGCTTGCATCAAAAGAGGGCTTCAAGCTGACAATGGCACCAGCAGCTTCCATCTGCAACAGAGACCCAGGGAAAGGACAGGCTGTGCTGGTTTGGACAAATGTGGAGGAAAATATCCTCTGATAGAAGGCAGGTTACACCCAGCCCTCCCCCACCAGCTTCGGGAAAAAAGAATTTTCCTGGGAAGAAAGTGAAAGAGATAAAAACTACTTTTTTAACAAACACACAGGAAAAGGATAACAATGCTAAATATTAAAACCTCTCGCTGTGCAGAGAAAGCTGGGATAATTTGAGAGTCCTTCTGTGTTTCGGTGGGGTCTCCTGAAACATCCATAGACAGCGAGGCCCGTGCAAAGAAACAGGGAGCGATTCTTGAGAGAAGTTTCAGAGCTCTTTCTTCTCCAGCCACATGGGCGGGGCACTGCCAAAGAACTGAGCAATCACGGCACAACCAGGGCCCTCCTGGCACAGGGCAACACAAAATAAGCAGTGCTGAACAGGATTAGGGCACATGTGAGCAGGGAGCAGGGAGACCCCCCGTGCCCAGGCCATGCCTCTACCCCAGGGTCCCCTCTCCCATGACCTCATGGCAGGGGGGAGGAACCCCAACACTTCCATAGGTGCAGTCTCTCTCCTCCTCCTTGCAGCTGGCTCATGGGCCCACATTCAGGGCCCCCACCTCGGGAGAAAATTCTCCCAATGTGCTCTGATGTTGAAAGAGTCAAGAAGAGAAGAAGGGAAAAAAAACCCCCGAAGTCCCAGGAAAACAAAGTTCAACTCTCCATCTCCCTCCAGAGAAAAGGAGCTGAAAACTGGCTAAAAAGAAACAAAGTTGCTTCCTCTGCTCTTGCTGCAAGCAGGATGCAGAGGAGTGTGTATGTGTGTCCTTGAACAAACGCTCTGAGAAGTTTGTCTGGCTTTTTTTTCCTCTCCCCCCTCTCAGGCTCAGTTGAAAGGCACAGAAATGCACAAAGTTCACTTCTGGGCATAGAGCAGCAATAGGGGGATACACATGATAAAGTCACCCCAAGACACAGGGACAGAGAATTCAGTGGAAAGACTCCGAGAATTCTGCTCCCAGAGATCATTCATTCCTGCTCACACTGACCCTTGTAGAAAGGGGACATCGTTCCCGGCAGCCTGTACTGAGCATGTGGCTCCTGAGTGGGGTTTGTTGTTTAGGAAACCTGCTCCGGCTTTTCCATTCTTTCCTTGCAAACAGGAAAACTTCTCCTGGGGCTGTGTGCAGGCAGAGCCCTGAGGAGAGCAGGTGGCACATGGTGCGCTGGGCTGGGACAGCCAGCTGCAGAGCTCAAGGGAAGAAGCCCAAAGTGTCACAATGGCTCCTTGCCTTCCCATGCAACACCTGGGTCACAATGGTCTCCTTGATTCCATGAGGCCCCACTGTGTCACAATGGCTCCTTGGTTCCATCAGGTTCCGCAGTGTCACCATGGTCTCCTTTGATCCGCACTGTCATCATGGACAATTGGTTCCATGAGGCCCCGCAGTGTCACAATGGTCCCTTGGTTGCATAGCTTTTACGTTGTAACAATGGACTCCTTGCTTCTATGAGCTAGCCTGCTTTTTGCAGAGGTGTCTTTGGTTCCAACAAGGCCCCACTGTGTCTCAGTGCACCCTGGCTTCCATGTGGATCTGGAGTATCACAAAGGCTCCTTGGTTCCACCAGGTCCTGCTGTGTCACAATGGGTCCTGTGGTCCCTGAGGCCCTCCAAAGTCATCATGGATGCTTGCTTCCATGAGGTTCCATTATGTGCCAGTGGTCATCTTGGTTCCAGGAGTTTCCTTAGTGTCACAATGCTCTCCATGTTTCCATGATTCCCCACAATGTCACAATGCTCTCCAGGCTTCCATTAGGCCCTGCTTTGCCACAATGGTCCCCTTGTTTCCATGCGGCCTTGCTGTGTCACAATGGACGTACGGTTCCATGATGTTGCGTGGTGTCACCGTGCTCTTCTTGAATCCGCCGTGTAACCATGGACCATTGGTTCCATGCAGCCGTGTCACAATGGGCTCCTTGATTCCATGATTCCCCACGGTGTCACAATGGAGCCTTGTTTCTAGGAGGTTCTGTACTGTCACAATTGCCTCCTTGATGCCATCAGCCCCTGCAGTGTCACAATGGCTCCTTGGTTCCATGAGGAACACAATAGCTTGGCATAAGCATTGAGCAACAGCTGCTGAACACACCTGGCAACATCTGCTTGCATCAAAAGAGGGCTTCAAGCTGACAATGGCACCAGCAGCTTCCATCTGCAACAGAGACCCAGGGAAAGGACAGGCTGTGCTGGTTTGGACAAATGTGGAGGAAAATATCCTCTGATAGAAGGCAGGTTACACCCAGCCCTCCCCCACCAGCTTCGGGAAAAAAGAATTTTCCTGGGAAGAAAGTGAAAGAGATAAAAACTACTTTTTTAACAAACACACAGGAAAAGGATAACAATGCTAAATATTAAAACCTCTCGCTGTGCAGAGAAAGCTGGGATAATTTGAGAGTCCTTCTGTGTTTCGGTGGGGTCTCCTGAAACATCCATAGACAGCGAGGCCCGTGCAAAGAAACAGGGAGCGATTCTTGAGAGAAGTTTCAGAGCTCTTTCTTCTCCAGCCACATGGGCGGGGCACTGCCAAAGAACTGAGCAATCACGGCACAACCAGGGCCCTCCTGGCACAGGGCAACACAAAATAAGCAGTGCTGAACAGGATTAGGGCACATGTGAGCAGGGAGCAGGGAGACCCCCCGTGCCCAGGCCATGCCTCTACCCCAGGGTCCCCTCTCCCATGACCTCATGGCAGGGGGGAGGAACCCCAACACTTCCATAGGTGCAGTCTCTCTCCTCCTCCTTGCAGCTGGCTCATGGGCCCACATTCAGGGCCCCCACCTCGGGAGAAAATTCTCCCAATGTGCTCTGATGTTGAAAGAGTCAAGAAGAGAAGAAGGGAAAAAAAACCCCCGAAGTCCCAGGAAAACAAAGTTCAACTCTCCATCTCCCTCCAGAGAAAAGGAGCTGAAAACTGGCTAAAAAGAAACAAAGTTGCTTCCTCTGCTCTTGCTGCAAGCAGGATGCAGAGGAGTGTGTATGTGTGTCCTTGAACAAACGCTCTGAGAAGTTTGTCTGGCTTTTTTTTCCTCTCCCCCCTCTCAGGCTCAGTTGAAAGGCACAGAAATGCACAAAGTTCACTTCTGGGCATAGAGCAGCAATAGGGGGATACACATGATAAAGTCACCCCAAGACACAGGGACAGAGAATTCAGTGGAAAGACTCCGAGAATTCTGCTCCCAGAGATCATTCATTCCTGCTCACACTGACCCTTGTAGAAAGGGGACATCGTTCCAGGCAGCCTGTACTGAGCATGTGGCTCCTGAGTGGGGTTTGTTGTTTAGGAAACCTGCTCCGGCTTTTCCATTCTTTCCTTGCAAACAGGAAAACTTCTCCTGGGGCTGTGTGCAGGCAGAGCCCTGAGGAGAGCAGGTGGCACATGGTGCGCTGGGCTGGGACAGCCAGCTGCAGAGCTCAAGGGAAGAAGCCCAAAGTGTCACAATGGCTCCTTGCCTTCCCATGCAACACCTGGGTCACAATGGTCTCCTTGATTCCATGAGGCCCCACTGTGTCACAATGGCTCCTTGGTTCCATCAGGTTCCGCAGTGTCACCATGGTCTCCTTTGATCCGCACTGTCATCATGGACAATTGGTTCCATGAGGCCCCGCAGTGTCACAATGGTCCCTTGGTTGCATAGCTTTTACGTTGTAACAATGGACTCCTTGCTTCTATGAGCTAGCCTGCTTTTTGCAGAGGTGTCTTTGGTTCCAACAAGGCCCCACTGTGTCTCAGTGCACCCTGGCTTCCATGTGGATCTGGAGTATCACAAAGGCTCCTTGGTTCCACCAGGTCCTGCTGTGTCACAATGGGTCCTGTGGTCCCTGAGGCCCTCCAAAGTCATCATGGATGCTTGCTTCCATGAGGTTCCATTATGTGCCAGTGGTCATCTTGGTTCCAGGAGTTTCCTTAGTGTCACAATGCTCTCCATGTTTCCATGATTCCCCACAATGTCACAATGCTCTCCAGGCTTCCATTAGGCCCTGCTTTGCCACAATGGTCCCCTTGTTTCCATGCGGCCTTGCTGTGTCACAATGGACGTACGGTTCCATGATGTTGCGTGGTGTCACCGTGCTCTTCTTGAATCCGCCGTGTAACCATGGACCATTGGTTCCATGCAGCCGTGTCACAATGGGCTCCTTGATTCCATGATTCCCCACGGTGTCACAATGGAGCCTTGTTTCTAGGAGGTTCTGTACTGTCACAATTGCCTCCTTGATGCCATCAGCCCCTGCAGTGTCACAATGGCTCCTTGGTTCCATGAGGAACACAATAGCTTGGCATAAGCATTGAGCAACAGCTGCTGAACACACCTGGCAACATCTGCTTGCATCAAAAGAGGGCTTCAAGCTGACAATGGCACCAGCAGCTTCCATCTGCAACAGAGACCCAGGGAAAGGACAGGCTGTGCTGGTTTGGACAAATGTGGAGGAAAATATCCTCTGATAGAAGGCAGGTTACACCCAGCCCTCCCCCACCAGCTTCGGGAAAAAAGAATTTTCCTGGGAAGAAAGTGAAAGAGATAAAAACTACTTTTTTAACAAACACACAGGAAAAGGATAACAATGCTAAATATTAAAACCTCTCGCTGTGCAGAGAAAGCTGGGATAATTTGAGAGTCCTTCTGTGTTTCGGTGGGGTCTCCTGAAACATCCATAGACAGCGAGGCCCGTGCAAAGAAACAGGGAGCGATTCTTGAGAGAAGTTTCAGAGCTCTTTCTTCTCCAGCCACATGGGCGGGGCACTGCCAAAGAACTGAGCAATCACGGCACAACCAGGGCCCTCCTGGCACAGGGCAACACAAAATAAGCAGTGCTGAACAGGATTAGGGCACATGTGAGCAGGGAGCAGGGAGACCCCCCGTGCCCAGGCCATGCCTCTACCCCAGGGTCCCCTCTCCCATGACCTCATGGCAGGGGGGAGGAACCCCAACACTTCCATAGGTGCAGTCTCTCTCCTCCTCCTTGCAGCTGGCTCATGGGCCCACATTCAGGGCCCCCACCTCGGGAGAAAATTCTCCCAATGTGCTCTGATGTTGAAAGAGTCAAGAAGAGAAGAAGGGAAAAAAAACCCCCGAAGTCCCAGGAAAACAAAGTTCAACTCTCCATCTCCCTCCAGAGAAAAGGAGCTGAAAACTGGCTAAAAAGAAACAAAGTTGCTTCCTCTGCTCTTGCTGCAAGCAGGATGCAGAGGAGTGTGTATGTGTGTCCTTGAACAAACGCTCTGAGAAGTTTGTCTGGCTTTTTTTTCCTCTCCCCCCTCTCAGGCTCAGTTGAAAGGCACAGAAATGCACAAAGTTCACTTCTGGGCATAGAGCAGCAATAGGGGGATACACATGATAAAGTCACCCCAAGACACAGGGACAGAGAATTCAGTGGAAAGACTCCGAGAATTCTGCTCCCAGAGATCATTCATTCCTGCTCACACTGACCCTTGTAGAAAGGGGACATCGTTCCCGGCAGCCTGTACTGAGCATGTGGCTCCTGAGTGGGGTTTGTTGTTTAGGAAACCTGCTCCGGCTTTTCCATTCTTTCCTTGCAAACAGGAAAACTTCTCCTGGGGCTGTGTGCAGGCAGAGCCCTGAGGAGAGCAGGTGGCACATGGTGCGCTGGGCTGGGACAGCCAGCTGCAGAGCTCAAGGGAAGAAGCCCAAAGTGTCACAATGGCTCCTTGCCTTCCCATGCAACACCTGGGTCACAATGGTCTCCTTGATTCCATGAGGCCCCACTGTGTCACAATGGCTCCTTGGTTCCATCAGGTTCCGCAGTGTCACCATGGTCTCCTTTGATCCGCACTGTCATCATGGACAATTGGTTCCATGAGGCCCCGCAGTGTCACAATGGTCCCTTGCTTCCATAGGTTTGATGTTGTAACAAAGGACTCCTTGCTTCTATGAGCTAGCCTGCTTTTTGCAGAGGTGTCTTTGGTTCCAACAAGGCCCCGCTGTGTCTCAGTGCACCCTGGCTTCCATGTGGATGTGGAGTATCACAAAGGCTCCTTGGTTCCACCAGGTCCTGCTGTGTCACAATGGGTCCTGTGGTCCCTGAGGCCCTCCAAAACCATCGTGGAGGCTTGCTTCCATGAGGTTCCATTATGTGCCAGTGGTCATCTTGGTTCCAGGAGTTTCCTTAGTGTCACAATGCTCTCCATGCTTCCATTAGGCCCTGCTTTGCCACAATGGTCCCCTTGTTTCCATGAGGCCCCGCTGTGTCACAATGGACCTATGGTTCCGTGATGTTGCGTGGTGTCACCGTGCTCTTCTTGAATCCGCCGTGTAACCATGGACCATTGGTTCCATGCAGCCGTGTCACAATGGGCTCCTTGATTCCATGATTCCCCACGGTGTCACAATGGAGCCTTGTTTCTAGGAGGTTCTGTACTGTCACAATTGCCTCCTTGATGCCATCAACCCCTGCAGTGTCACAATGGCTCCTTGGTTCCATGAGGAACACAATAGCTTGGCATAAGCATTGAGCAACAGCTGCTGAACACACCTGGCAACATCTGCTTGCATCAAAAGAGGGCTTCAAGCTGACAATGGCACCAGCAGCTTCCATCTGCAACAGACACCCAGGGAAAGGACAGGCTGTGCTGGTTTGGACAAATGTGGAGGAAAATATCCTCTGATAGAAGGCAGGTTACACCCAGCCCTCCCCCACCAGCTTCGGGAAAAAAGAATTTTCCTGGGAAGAAAGTGAAAGAGATAAAACCTACTTTTTTAACAAACACACAGGAAAAGGATAACAATGCTAAATATTAAAACCTCTCGCTGTGCAGAGAAAGCTGGGATAATTTGAGAGTCCTTCTGTGTTTCGGTGGGGTCTCCTGAAACATCCATAGACAGCGAGGCCCGTGCAAAGAAACAGGGAGCGATTCTTGAGAGAAGTTTCAGAGCTCTTTCTTCTCCAGCCACATGGGCGGGGCACTGCCAAAGAACTGAGCAATCACGGCACAACCAGGGCCCTCCTGGCACAGGGCAACACAAAATAAGCAGTGCTGAACAGGATTAGGGCACATGTGAGCAGGGAGCAGGGAGACCCCCCGTGCCCAGGCCATGCCTCTACCCCAGGGTCCCCTCTCCCATGACCTCATGGCAGGGGGGAGGAACCCCAACACTTCCATAGGTGCAGTCTCTCTCCTCCTCCTTGCAGCTGGCTCATGGGCCCACATTCAGGGCCCCCACCTCGGGAGAAAATTCTCCCAATGTGCTCTGATGTTGAAAGAGTCAAGAAGAGAAGAAGGGAAAAAAAACCCCCGAAGTCCCAGGAAAACAAAGTTCAACTCTCCATCTCCCTCCAGAGAAAAGGAGCTGAAAACTGGCTAAAAAGAAACAAAGTTGCTTCCTCTGCTCTTGCTGCAAGCAGGATGCAGAGGAGTGTGTATGTGTGTCCTTGAACAAACGCTCTGAGAAGTTTGTCTGGCTTTTTTTTCCTCTCCCCCCTCTCAGGCTCAGTTGAAAGGCACAGAAATGCACAAAGTTCACTTCTGGGCATAGAGCAGCAATAGGGGGATACACATGATAAAGTCACCCCAAGACACAGGGACAGAGAATTCAGTGGAAAGACTCCGAGAATTCTGCTCCCAGAGATCATTCATTCCTGCTCACACTGACCCTTGTAGAAAGGGGACATCGTTCCCGGCAGCCTGTACTGAGCATGTGGCTCCTGAGTGGGGTTTGTTGTTTAGGAAACCTGCTCCGGCTTTTCCATTCTTTCCTTGCAAACAGGAAAACTTCTCCTGGGGCTGTGTGCAGGCAGAGCCCTGAGGAGAGCAGGTGGCACATGGTGCGCTGGGCTGGGACAGCCAGCTGCAGAGCTCAAGGGAAGAAGCCCAAAGTGTCACAATGGCTCCTTGCCTTCCCATGCAACACCTGGGTCACAATGGTCTCCTTGATTCCATGAGGCCCCACTGTGTCACAATGGCTCCTTGGTTCCATCAGGTTCCGCAGTGTCACCATGGTCTCTTTTGATCCGCACTGTCATCATGGACAATTGGTTCCATGAGGCCCCGCAGTGTCACAATGGTCCCTTGCTTCCATAGGTTTGATGTTGTAACAAAGGACTCCTTGCTTCTATGAGCTAGCCTGCTTTTTGCAGAGGTGTCTTTGGTTCCAACAAGGCCCCGCTGTGTCTCAGTGCACCCTGGCTTCCATGTGGATGTGGAGTATCACAAAGGCTCCTTGGTTCCACCAGGTCCTGCTGTGTCACAATGGGTCCTGTGGTCCCTGAGGCCCTCCAAAACCATCGTGGAGGCTTGCTTCCATGAGGTTCCATTATGTGCCAGTGGTCATCTTGGTTCCAGGAGTTTCCTTAGTGTCACAATGCTCTCCATGCTTCCATTAGGCCCTGCTTTGCCACAATGGTCCCCTTGTTTCCATGAGGCCCCGCTGTGTCACAATGGACCTATGGTTCCGTGATGTTGCGTGGTGTCACCGTGCTCTTCTTGAATCCGCCGTGTAACCATGGACCATTGGTTCCATGCAGCCGTGTCACAATGGGCTCCTTGATTCCATGATTCCCCACGGTGTCACAATGGAGCCTTGTTTCTAGGAGGTTCTGTACTGTCACAATTGCCTCCTTGATGCCATCAACCCCTGCAGTGTCACAATGGCTCCTTGGTTCCATGAGGAACACAATAGCTTGGCATAAGCATTGAGCAACAGCTGCTGAACACACCTGGCAACATCTGCTTGCATCAAAAGAGGGCTTCAAGCTGACAATGGCACCAGCAGCTTCCATCTGCAACAGACACCCAGGGAAAGGACAGGCTGTGCCGGTTTGGACAAATGTGGAGGAAAATATCCTCTGATAGAAGGCAGGTTACACCCAGCCCTCCCCCACCAGCTTCGGGAAAAAAGAATTTTCCTGGGAAGAAAGTGAAAGAGATAAAAACTACTTTTTTAACAAACACACAGGAAAAGGATAACAATGCTAAATATTAAAACCTCTCGCTATGCAGAGAAAGCTGGGATAATTTGAGAGTCCTTCCGTGTTTCGGTGGGGTCTCCTGAAACATCCATAGACAGCGAGGCCCGTGCAAAGAAACAGGGAGCGATTCTTGAGAGAAGTTTCAGAGCTCTTTCTTCTCCAGCCACATGGGCGGGGCACTGCCAAAGAACTGAGCAATCACAGCACAACCAGGGCCCTCCTGGCACAGGGCAACACAAAATAAGCAGTGCTGAACAGGGTTAGGGCACATGTGAGCTGGGAGCAGGGAGACCCCGTGCCCAGGCCATGCCTCTACCCCAGGGTCCCCTCTCCCATGACCTCATGGCAGGGGGGAGGAACCCCAACACTTCCGGAGGTGCAGTCTCTCTCCTCCTCCTTGCAGCTGGCTCATGGGCCCACATTCAGGGCCCCCACCTCGGGAGAAAATTCTCCCAATGTGCTCTGATGTTGAAAGAGTCAAGAAGAGAAGAAGGGAAAAAAAACCCCCGAAGTCCCAGGAAAACAAAGTTCAACTCTCCATCTCCCTCCAGAGAAAAGGAGCTGAAAACTGGCTAAAAAGAAACAAAGTTGCTTCCTCTGCTCTTGCTGCAAGCAGGATGCAGAGGAGTGTGTATGTGTGTCCTTGAACAAACGCTCTGAGAAGTTTGTCTGGCTTTTTTTTCCTCTCCCCCCTCTCAGGCTCAGTTGAAAGGCACAGAAATGCACAAAGTTCACTTCTGGGCATAGAGCAGTATTGGGGGATACACATGATAAAGTCACCCCAAGACACAGGGACAGAGAATTCAGTGGAAAGACTCCGAGAATTCTGCTCCCAGAGATCATTCCTGCTCACACTGACCCTTGTAGAAAGGGGACATCGTTCCCGGCAGCCTGTACTGAGCATGTGGCTCCTGAGTGGGGTTTGTTGTTTAGGAAACCTGCTCCGGCTTTTCCATTCTTTCCTTGCAAACAGGAAAACTTCTCCTGGGGCTGTGTGCAGGCAGAGCCCTGAGGAGAGCAGGTGGCACATGGTGCGCTGGGCTGGGACAGCCAGCTGCAGAGCTCAAGGGAAGAAGCCCAAAGTGTCACAATGGCTCCTTGCCTTCCCATGCAACACCTGGGTCACAATGGTCTCCTTGATTCCATGAGGCCCCACTGTGTCACAATGGCTCCTTGGTTCCATCAGGTTCCGCAGTGTCACCATGGTCTCCTTTGATCCGCACTGTCATCATGGACAATTGGTTCCATGAGGCCCCGCAGTGTCACAATGGTCCCTTGGTTCCATAGCTTTGATGTTGTAACAATGGACTCCTTGCTTCTATGAGCTAGCCTGCTTTTTGCAGAGGTGTCTTTGGTTCCAACAAGGCCCCGCTGTGTCTCAGTGCACCCTTGCTTCCATGTGGATGTGGAGTATCACAAAGGCTCCTTGGTTCCACCAGGTCCTGCTGTGTCACAATGGGTCCTGTGGTCCCTGAGGCCCTCCAAAACCATTGTGGAGGCTTGCTTCCATGAGGTTCCATTATGTGCCAGTGGTCATCTTGGTTCCAGGAGTTTCCTTAGTGTCACAATGCTCTCCATGCTTCCATTAGGCCCTGCTTTGCCACAATGGTCCCCTTGTTTCCATGAGGCCCCGCTGTGTCACAATGGACCTATGGTTCCGTGATGTTGCGTGGTGTCACCGTGCTCTTCTTGAATCCGCCGTGTAACCATGGACCATTGGTTCCATGCAGCCGTGTCACAATGGGCTCCTTGATTCCATGATTCCCCACGGTGTCACAATGGAGCCTTGTTTCTAGGAGGTTCTGTACTGTCACAATTGCCTCATTGATGCCATCAGCCCCTGCAGTGTCACAATGGCTCCTTGGTTCCATGAGGAACACAATAGCTTGGCATAAGCATTGAGCAACAGCTGCTGAACACACCTGGACACATCTGCTTGCATCAAAAGAGGGCTTCAAGCTGACAATGGCACCAGCAGCTTCCATCTGCAACAGAGACCCAGGAAAGGACAGGCTGTGCCGGTTTGGACAAATGTGGAGGAAAATATCCTCTTATAGAAGGCAGGTTACACCCAGCCCTCCCCCACCAGGTTTTTGGAAAAAAGAACTTTCCTGGGAAGAAAGTGAAAGAGATAAAACCTATTTTTTTAACAAACACACAGGAAAAGGATAACAATGCTAAATATTAAAACCTCTCGCTGTGTGCAGAGAAAGCTGGGATAATTTGAGAGTCCTTCTGTGTTTCGGTGGGGTCTCCTGAAACATCCATAGACAGCGAGGCCCGTGCAAAGAAACAGGGAGCGATTCTTGAGAGAAGTTTCAGAGCTCTTTCTTCTCCAGCCACATGGGCGGGGCACTGCCAAAGAACTGAGCAATCACGGCACAACCAGGGCCCTCCTGGCACAGGGCAACACAAAATAAGCAGTGCTGAACAGGATTAGGGCACATGTGAGCAGGGAGCAGGGAGACCCCGTGCCCAGGCCATGCCTCTACCCCAGGGTCCCCTCTCCCATGACCTCATGGCAGGGGGGAGGAACCCCAACACTTCCGTAGGTGCAGTCTCTCTCCTCCTCCTTGCAGCTGGCTCATGGGCCCACATTCAGGGCCCCCACCTCGGGAGAAAATTCTCCCAATGTGCTCTGATGTTGAAAGAGTCAAGAAGAGAAGAAGGGGAAAAAAACCCCCGAAGTCCCAGGAAAACAAAGTTCAACTCTCCATCTCCCCCCAGAGAAAAGGAGCTGAAAACTGGCTAAAAAGAAACAAAGTTGCTTCCCTCTGCTCTTGCTGCAAGCAGGATGCAGAGGAGTGTGTATGTGTGTCCTTGAACAAACGCTCTGAGAAGTTTGTCCGGTTTTTTTTCCTCTCCCCCCTCTCAGGCTCAGTTGAAAGGCACAGAAATGCACAAAGTTCACTTCTGGGCATAGAGCAGCAATAGGGGATACACATGATAAAGTCACCCCAAGACACAGGGAGAGAGAATTCAGTGGAAAGACTCCGAGAATTCTGCTCCCAGAGATCATTCCTGCTCACACTGACCCTTGTAGAAAGGGGACATCGTTCCAGGCAGCCTGTACTGAGCATGTGGCTCCTGAGTGGGGTTTGTTGTTTAGGAAACCTGCTCCGGCTTTTCCATTCTTTCCTTGCAAACAGGAAAACTTCTCCTGGGGCTGTGTGCAGGCAGAGCCCTGAGGAGAGCAGGTGGCACATGGTGCGCTGGGCTGGGACAGCCAGCTGCAGAGCTCAAGGGAAGAAGCCCAAAGTGTCACAATGGCTCCTTGCCTTCCCATGCAACACCTGGGTCACAATGGTCTCCTTGATTCCATGAGGCCCCACTGTGTCACAATGGCTCCTTGGTTCCATCAGGTTCCGCAGTGTCACCATGGTCTCCTTTGATCCGCACTGTCATCATGGACAATTGGTTCCATGAGGCCCCGCAGTGTCACAATGGTCCCTTGGTTGCATAGCTTTTACGTTGTAACAATGGACTCCTTGCTTCTATGAGCTAGCCTGCTTTTTGCAGAGGTGTCTTTGGTTCCAACAAGGCCCCACTGTGTCTCAGTGCACCCTGGCTTCCATGTGGATCTGGAGTATCACAAAGGCTCCTTGGTTCCACCAGGTCCTGCTGTGTCACAATGGGTCCTGTGGTCCCTGAGGCCCTCCAAAGTCATCATGGATGCTTGCTTCCATGAGGTTCCATTATGTGCCAGTGGTCATCTTGGTTCCAGGAGTTTCCTTAGTGTCACAATGCTCTCCATGCTTCCATTAGGCCCTGCTTTGCCACAATGGTCCCCTTGTTTCCATGCGGCCTTGCTGTGTCACAATGGACGTACGGTTCCATGATGTTGCGTGGTGTCACCGTGCTCTTCTTGAATCCGCCGTGTAACCATGGACCATTGGTTCCATGCAGCCGTGTCACAATGGGCTCCTTGATTCCATGATTCCCCACGGTGTCACAATGGAGCCTTGTTTCTAGGAGGTTCTGTACTGTCACAATTGCCTCCTTGATGCCATCAGCCCCTGCAGTGTCACAATGGCTCCTTGGTTCCATGAGGAACACAATAGCTTGGCATAAGCATTGAGCAACAGCTGCTGAACACACCTGGCAACATCTGCTTGCATCAAAAGAGGGCTTCAAGCTGACAATGGCACCAGCAGCTTCCATCTGCAACAGAGACCCAGGGAAAGGACAGGCTGTGCTGGTTTGGACAAATGTGGAGGAAAATATCCTCTGATAGAAGGCAGGTTACACCCAGCCCTCCCCCACCAGCTTCGGGAAAAAAGAATTTTCCTGGGAAGAAAGTGAAAGAGATAAAAACTACTTTTTTAACAAACACACAGGAAAAGGATAACAATGCTAAATATTAAAACCTCTCGCTGTGCAGAGAAAGCTGGGATAATTTGAGAGTCCTTCTGTGTTTCGGTGGGGTCTCCTGAAACATCCATAGACAGCGAGGCCCGTGCAAAGAAACAGGGAGCGATTCTTGAGAGAAGTTTCAGAGCTCTTTCTTCTCCAGCCACATGGGCGGGGCACTGCCAAAGAACTGAGCAATCACGGCACAACCAGGGCCCTCCTGGCACAGGGCAACACAAAATAAGCAGTGCTGAACAGGATTAGGGCACATGTGAGCAGGGAGCAGGGAGACCCCCCGTGCCCAGGCCATGCCTCTACCCCAGGGTCCCCTCTCCCATGACCTCATGGCAGGGGGGAGGAACCCCAACACTTCCATAGGTGCAGTCTCTCTCCTCCTCCTTGCAGCTGGCTCATGGGCCCACATTCAGGGCCCCCACCTCGGGAGAAAATTCTCCCAATGTGCTCTGATGTTGAAAGAGTCAAGAAGAGAAGAAGGGAAAAAAAACCCCCGAAGTCCCAGGAAAACAAAGTTCAACTCTCCATCTCCCTCCAGAGAAAAGGAGCTGAAAACTGGCTAAAAAGAAACAAAGTTGCTTCCTCTGCTCTTGCTGCAAGCAGGATGCAGAGGAGTGTGTATGTGTGTCCTTGAACAAACGCTCTGAGAAGTTTGTCTGGCTTTTTTTTCCTCTCCCCCCTCTCAGGCTCAGTTGAAAGGCACAGAAATGCACAAAGTTCACTTCTGGGCATAGAGCAGCAATAGGGGGATACACATGATAAAGTCACCCCAAGACACAGGGACAGAGAATTCAGTGGAAAGACTCCGAGAATTCTGCTCCCAGAGATCATTCATTCCTGCTCACACTGACCCTTGTAGAAAGGGGACATCGTTCCCGGCAGCCTGTACTGAGCATGTGGCTCCTGAGTGGGGTTTGTTGTTTAGGAAACCTGCTCCGGCTTTTCCATTCTTTCCTTGCAAACAGGAAAACTTCTCCTGGGGCTGTGTGCAGGCAGAGCCCTGAGGAGAGCAGGTGGCACATGGTGCGCTGGGCTGGGACAGCCAGCTGCAGAGCTCAAGGGAAGAAGCCCAAAGTGTCACAATGGCTCCTTGCCTTCCCATGCAACACCTGGGTCACAATGGTCTCCTTGATTCCATGAGGCCCCACTGTGTCACAATGGCTCCTTGGTTCCATCAGGTTCCGCAGTGTCACCATGGTCTCTTTTGATCCGCACTGTCATCATGGACAATTGGTTCCATGAGGCCCCGCAGTGTCACAATGGTCCCTTGCTTCCATAGGTTTGATGTTGTAACAAAGGACTCCTTGCTTCTATGAGCTAGCCTGCTTTTTGCAGAGGTGTCTTTGGTTCCAACAAGGCCCCGCTGTGTCTCAGTGCACCCTGGCTTCCATGTGGATCTGGAGTATCACAAAGGCTCCTTGGTTCCACCAGGTCCTGCTGTGTCACAATGGGTCCTGTGGTCCCTGAGGCCCTCCAAAACCATCGTGGAGGCTTGCTTCCATGAGGTTCCATTATGTGCCAGTGGTCATCTTGGTTCCAGGAGTTTCCTTAGTGTCACAATGCTCTCCATGCTTCCATTAGGCCCTGCTTTGCCACAATGGTCCCCTTGTTTCCATGAGGCCCCGCTGTGTCACAATGGACCTATGGTTCCGTGATGTTGCGTGGTGTCACCGTGCTCTTCTTGAATCCGCCGTGTAACCATGGACCATTGGTTCCATGCAGCCGTGTCACAATGGGCTCCTTGATTCCATGATTCCCCACGGTGTCACAATGGAGCCTTGTTTCTAGGAGGTTCTGTACTGTCACAATTGCCTCCTTGATGCCATCAACCCCTGCAGTGTCACAATGGCTCCTTGGTTCCATGAGGAACACAATAGCTTGGCATAAGCATTGAGCAACAGCTGCTGAACACACCTGGCAACATCTGCTTGCATCAAAAGAGGGCTTCAAGCTGACAATGGCACCAGCAGCTTCCATCTGCAACAGACACCCAGGGAAAGGACAGGCTGTGCCGGTTTGGACAAATGTGGAGGAAAATATCCTCTGATAGAAGGCAGGTTACACCCAGCCCTCCCCCACCAGCTTCGGGAAAAAAGAATTTTCCTGGGAAGAAAGTGAAAGAGATAAAAACTACTTTTTTAACAAACACACAGGAAAAGGATAACAATGCTAAATATTAAAACCTCTCGCTATGCAGAGAAAGCTGGGATAATTTGAGAGTCCTTCCGTGTTTCGGTGGGGTCTCCTGAAACATCCATAGACAGCGAGGCCCGTGCAAAGAAACAGGGAGCGATTCTTGAGAGAAGTTTCAGAGCTCTTTCTTCTCCAGCCACATGGGCGGGGCACTGCCAAAGAACTGAGCAATCACAGCACAACCAGGGCCCTCCTGGCACAGGGCAACACAAAATAAGCAGTGCTGAACAGGATTAGGGCACATGTGAGCAGGGAGCAGGGAGACCCCGTGCCCAGGCCATGCCTCTACCCCAGGGTCCCCTCTCCCATGACCTCATGGCAGGGGGGAGGAACCCCAACACTTCCGTAGGTGCAGTCTCTCTCCTCCTCCTTGCAGCTGGCTCATGGGCCCACATTCAGGGCCCCCACCTCGGGAGAAAATTCTCCCAATGTGCTCTGATGTTGAAAGAGTCAAGAAGAGAAGAAGGGAAAAAAAACCCCCGAAGTCCCAGGAAAACAAAGTTCAACTCTCCATCTCCCTCCAGAGAAAAGGAGCTGAAAACTGGCTAAAAAGAAACAAAGTTGCTTCCTCTGCTCTTGCTGCAAGCAGGATGCAGAGGAGTGTGTATGTGTGTCCTTGAACAAACGCTCTGAGAAGTTTGTCTGGCTTTTTTTTCCTCTCCCCCCTCTCAGGCTCAGTTGAAAGGCACAGAAATGCACAAAGTTCACTTCTGGGCATAGAGCAGTATTGGGGGATACACATGATAAAGTCACCCCAAGACACAGGGACAGAGAATTCAGTGGAAAGACTCCGAGAATTCTGCTCCCAGAGATCATTCCTGCTCACACTGACCCTTGTAGAAAGGGGACATCGTTCCCGGCAGCCTGTACTGAGCATGTGGCTCCTGAGTGGGGTTTGTTGTTTAGGAAACCTGCTCCGGCTTTTCCATTCTTTCCTTGCAAACAGGAAAACTTCTCCTGGGGCTGTGTGCAGGCAGAGCCCTGAGGAGAGCAGGTGGCACATGGTGCGCTGGGCTGGGACAGCCAGCTGCAGAGCTCAAGGGAAGAAGCCCAAAGTGTCACAATGGCTCCTTGCCTTCCCATGCAACACCTGGGTCACAATGGTCTCCTTGATTCCATGAGGCCCCACTGTGTCACAATGGCTCCTTGGTTCCATCAGGTTCCGCAGTGTCACCATGGTCTCCTTTGATCCGCACTGTCATCATGGACAATTGGTTCCATGAGGCCCCGCAGTGTCACAATGGTCCCTTGGTTCCATAGCTTTGATGTTGTAACAATGGACTCCTTGCTTCTATGAGCTAGCCTGCTTTTTGCAGAGGTGTCTTTGGTTCCAACAAGGCCCCGCTGTGTCTCAGTGCACCCTTGCTTCCATGTGGATGTGGAGTATCACAAAGGCTCCTTGGTTCCACCAGGTCCTGCTGTGTCACAATGGGTCCTGTGGTCCCTGAGGCCCTCCAAAACCATTGTGGAGGCTTGCTTCCATGAGGTTCCATTATGTGCCAGTGGTCATCTTGGTTCCAGGAGTTTCCTTAGTGTCACAATGCTCTCCATGCTTCCATTAGGCCCTGCTTTGCCACAATGGTCCCCTTGTTTCCATGAGGCCCCGCTGTGTCACAATGGACCTATGGTTCCGTGATGTTGCGTGGTGTCACCGTGCTCTTCTTGAATCCGCCGTGTAACCATGGACCATTGGTTCCATGCAGCCGTGTCACAATGGGCTCCTTGATTCCATGATTCCCCACGGTGTCACAATGGAGCCTTGTTTCTAGGAGGTTCTGTACTGTCACAATTGCCTCATTGATGCCATCAGCCCCTGCAGTGTCACAATGGCTCCTTGGTTCCATGAGGAACACAATAGCTTGGCATAAGCATTGAGCAACAGCTGCTGAACACACCTGGACACATCTGCTTGCATCAAAAGAGGGCTTCAAGCTGACAATGGCACCAGCAGCTTCCATCTGCAACAGAGACCCAGGAAAGGACAGGCTGTGCCGGTTTGGACAAATGTGGAGGAAAATATCCTCTTATAGAAGGCAGGTTACACCCAGCCCTCCCCCACCAGGTTTTTGGAAAAAAGAACTTTCCTGGGAAGAAAGTGAAAGAGATAAAACCTATTTTTTTAACAAACACACAGGAAAAGGATAACAATGCTAAATATTAAAACCTCTCGCTGTGTGCAGAGAAAGCTGGGATAATTTGAGAGTCCTTCTGTGTTTCGGTGGGGTCTCCTGAAACATCCATAGACAGCGAGGCCCGTGCAAAGAAACAGGGAGCGATTCTTGAGAGAAGTTTCAGAGCTCTTTCTTCTCCAGCCACATGGGCGGGGCACTGCCAAAGAACTGAGCAATCACGGCACAACCAGGGCCCTCCTGGCACAGGGCAACACAAAATAAGCAGTGCTGAACAGGATTAGGGCACATGTGAGCAGGGAGCAGGGAGACCCCGTGCCCAGGCCATGCCTCTACCCCAGGGTCCCCTCTCCCATGACCTCATGGCAGGGGGGAGGAACCCCAACACTTCCGTAGGTGCAGTCTCTCTCCTCCTCCTTGCAGCTGGCTCATGGGCCCACATTCAGGGCCCCCACCTCGGGAGAAAATTCTCCCAATGTGCTCTGATGTTGAAAGAGTCAAGAAGAGAAGAAGGGGAAAAAAACCCCCGAAGTCCCAGGAAAACAAAGTTCAACTCTCCATCTCCCCCCAGAGAAAAGGAGCTGAAAACTGGCTAAAAAGAAACAAAGTTGCTTCCCTCTGCTCTTGCTGCAAGCAGGATGCAGAGGAGTGTGTATGTGTGTCCTTGAACAAACGCTCTGAGAAGTTTGTCCGGTTTTTTTTCCTCTCCCCCCTCTCAGGCTCAGTTGAAAGGCACAGAAATGCACAAAGTTCACTTCTGGGCATAGAGCAGCAATAGGGGATACACATGATAAAGTCACCCCAAGACACAGGGAGAGAGAATTCAGTGGAAAGACTCCGAGAATTCTGCTCCCAGAGATCATTCCTGCTCACACTGACCCTTGTAGAAAGGGGACATCGTTCCAGGCAGCCTGTACTGAGCATGTGGCTCCTGAGTGGGGTTTGTTGTTTAGGAAACCTGCTCCGGCTTTTCCATTCTTTCCTTGCAAACAGGAAAACTTCTCCTGGGGCTGTGTGCAGGCAGAGCCCTGAGGAGAGCAGGTGGCACATGGTGCGCTGGGCTGGGACAGCCAGCTGCAGAGCTCAAGGGAAGAAGCCCAAAGTGTCACAATGGCTCCTTGCCTTCCCATGCAACACCTGGGTCACAATGGTCTCCTTGATTCCATGAGGCCCCACTGTGTCACAATGGCTCCTTGGTTCCATCAGGTTCCGCAGTGTCACCATGGTCTCCTTTGATCCGCACTGTCATCATGGACAATTGGTTCCATGAGGCCCCGCAGTGTCACAATGGTCCCTTGGTTGCATAGCTTTTACGTTGTAACAATGGACTCCTTGCTTCTATGAGCTAGCCTGCTTTTTGCAGAGGTGTCTTTGGTTCCAACAAGGCCCCACTGTGTCTCAGTGCACCCTGGCTTCCATGTGGATCTGGAGTATCACAAAGGCTCCTTGGTTCCACCAGGTCCTGCTGTGTCACAATGGGTCCTGTGGTCCCTGAGGCCCTCCAAAGTCATCATGGATGCTTGCTTCCATGAGGTTCCATTATGTGCCAGTGGTCATCTTGGTTCCAGGAGTTTCCTTAGTGTCACAATGCTCTCCATGTTTCCATGATTCCCCACAATGTCACAATGCTCTCCAGGCTTCCATTAGGCCCTGCTTTGCCACAATGGTCCCCTTGTTTCCATGCGGCCTTGCTGTGTCACAATGGACGTATGGTTCCGTGATGTTGCGTGGTGTCACCGTGCTCTTCTTGAATCCGCCGTGTAACCATGGACCATTGGTTCCATGCAGCCGTGTCACAATGGGCTCCTTGATTCCATGATTCCCCACGGTGTCACAATGGAGCCTTGTTTCTAGGAGGTTCTGTACTGTCACAATTGCCTCCTTGATGCCATCAGCCCCTGCAGTGTCACAATGGCTCCTTGGTTCCATGAGGAACACAATAGCTTGGCATAAGCATTGAGCAACAGCTGCTGAACACACCTGGCAACATCTGCTTGCATCAAAAGAGGGCTTCAAGCTGACAATGGCACCAGCAGCTTCCATCTGCAACAGACACCCAGGGAAAGGACAGGCTGTGCCGGTTTGGACAAATGTGGAGGAAAATATCCTCTGATAGAAGGCAGGTTACACCCAGCCCTCCCCCACCAGCTTCGGGAAAAAAGAATTTTCCTGGGAAGAAAGTGAAAGAGATAAAAACTACTTTTTTAACAAACACACAGGAAAAGGATAACAATGCTAAATATTAAAACCTCTCGCTGTGCAGAGAAAGCTGGGATAATTTGAGAGTCCTTCCGTGTTTCGGTGGGGTCTCCTGAAACATCCATAGACAGCGAGGCCCGTGCAAAGAAACAGGGAGCGATTCTTGAGAGAAGTTTCAGAGCTCTTTCTTCTCCAGCCACATGGGCGGGGCACTGCCAAAGAACTGAGCAATCACGGCACAACCAGGGCCCTCCTGGCACAGGGCAACACAAAATAAGCAGTGCTGAACAGGATTAGGGCACATGTGAGCAGGGAGCAGGGAGACCCCGTGCCCAGGCCATGCCTCTACCCCAGGGTCCCCTCTCCCATGACCTCATGGCAGGGGGGAGGAACCCCAACACTTCCGGAGGTGTAGTCTCTCTCCTCCTCCTTGCAGCTGGCTCATGGGCCCACATTCAGGGCCCCCACCTCGGGAGAAAATTCTCCCAATGTGCTCTGATGTTGAAAGAGTCAAGAAGAGAAGAAGGGAAAAAAAACCCCTGAAGTCCCAGGAAAACAAAGTTCAACTCTCCATCTCCCTCCAGAGAAAAGGAGCTGAAAACTGGCTAAAAAGAAACAAAGTTGCTTCCTCTGCTCTTGCTGCAAGCAGGATGCAGAGGAGTGTGTATGTGTGTCCTTGAACAAACGCTCTGAGAAGTTTGTCTGGCTTTTTTTTCCTCTCCCCCCTCTCAGGCTCAGTTGAAAGGCACAGAAATGCACAAAGTTCACTTCTGGGCATAGAGCAGCAATAGGGGGATACACATGATAAAGTCACCCCAAGACACAGGGACAGAGAATTCAGTGGAAAGACTCCGAGAATTCTGCTCCCAGAGATCATTCATTCCTGCTCACACTGACCCTTGTAGAAAGGGGACATCGTTCCCGGCAGCCTGTACTGAGCATGTGGCTCCTGAGTGGGGTTTGTTGTTTAGGAAACCTGCTCCGGCTTTTCCATTCTTTCCTTGCAAACAGGAAAACTTCTCCTGGGGCTGTGTGCAGGCAGAGCCCTGAGGAGAGCAGGTGGCACATGGTGCGCTGGGCTGGGACAGCCAGCTGCAGAGCTCAAGGGAAGAAGCCCAAAGTGTCACAATGGCTCCTTGCCTTCCCATGCAACACCTGGGTCACAATGGTCTCCTTGATTCCATGAGGCCCCACTGTGTCACAATGGCTCCTTGGTTCCATCAGGTTCCGCAGTGTCACCATGGTCTCCTTTGATCCGCACTGTCATCATGGACAATTGGTTCCATGAGGCCCCGCAGTGTCACAATGGTCCCTTGCTTCCATAGGTTTGATGTTGTAACAAAGGACTCCTTGCTTCTATGAGCTAGCCTGCTTTTTGCAGAGGTGTCTTTGGTTCCAACAAGGCCCCGCTGTGTCTCAGTGCACCCTGGCTTCCATGTGGATGTGGAGTATCACAAAGGCTCCTTGGTTCCACCAGGTCCTGCTGTGTCACAATGGGTCCTGTGGTCCCTGAGGCCCTCCAAAACCATCATGGATGCTTGCTTCCATGAGGTTCCATTATGTGCCAGTGGTCATCTTGGTTCCAGGAGTTTCCTTAGTGTCACAATGCTCTCCATGTTTCCATGATTCCCCACAATGTCACAATGCTCTCCAGGCTTCCATTAGGCCCTGCTTTGCCACAATGGTCCCCTTGTTTCCATGCGGCCTTGCTGTGTCACAATGGACGTACGGTTCCATGATGTTGCGTGGTGTCACCGTGCTCTTCTTGAATCCGCCGTGTAACCATGGACCATTGGTTCCATGCAGCCGTGTCACAATGGGCTCCTTGATTCCATGATTCCCCACGGTGTCACAATGGAGCCTTGTTTCTAGGAGGTTCTGTACTGTCACAATTGCCTCCTTGATGCCATCAGCCCCTGCAGTGTCACAATGGCTCCTTGGTTCCATGAGGAACACAATAGCTTGGCATAAGCATTGAGCAACAGCTGCTGAACACACCTGGCAACATCTGCTTGCATCAAAAGAGGGCTTCAAGCTGACAATGGCACCAGCAGCTTCCATCTGCAACAGACACCCAGGGAAAGGACAGGCTGTGCCGGTTTGGACAAATGTGGAGGAAAATATCCTCTGATAGAAGGCAGGTTACACCCAGCCCTCCTCCACCAGCTTCGGGAAAAAAGAATTTTCCTGGGAAGAAAGTGAAAGAGATAAAAACTACTTTTTTAACAAACACACAGGAAAAGGATAACAATGCTAAATATTAAAACCTCTCGCTGTGCAGAGAAAGCTGGGATAATTTGAGAGTCCTTCCGTGTTTCGGTGGGGTCTCCTGAAACATCCATAGACAGCGAGGCCCGTGCAAAGAAACAGGGAGCGATTCTTGAGAGAAGTTTCAGAGCTCTTTCTTCTCCAGCCACATGGGCGGGGCACTGCCAAAGAACTGAGCAATCACAGCACAACCAGGGCCCTCCTGGCACAGGGCAACACAAAATAAGCAGTGCTGAACAGGATTAGGGCACATGTGAGCAGGGAGCAGGGAGACCCCCCGTGCCCAGGCCATGCCTCTACCCCAGGGTCCCCTCTCCCATGACCTCATGGCAGGGGGGAGGAACCCCAACACTTCCGTAGGTGTAGTCTCTCTCCTCCTCCTTGCAGCTGGCTCATGGGCCCACATTCAGGGCCCCCACCTCGGGAGAAAATTCTCCCAATGTGCTCTGATGTTGAAAGAGTCAAGAAGAGAAGAAGGGAAAAAAAACCCCCGAAGTCCCAGGAAAACAAAGTTCAACTCTCCATCTCCCTCCAGAGAAAAGGAGCTGAAAACTGGCTAAAAAGAAACAAAGTTGCTTCCTCTGCTCTTGCTGCAAGCAGGATGCAGAGGAGTGTGTATGTGTGTCCTTGAACAAACGCTCTGAGAAGTTTGTCTGGCTTTTTTTTCCTCTCCCCCCTCTCAGGCTCAGTTGAAAGGCACAGAAATGCACAAAGTTCACTTCTGGGCATAGAGCAGTATTGGGGGATACACATGATAAAGTCACCCCAAGACACAGGGACAGAGAATTCAGTGGAAAGACTCCGAGAATTCTGCTCCCAGAGATCATTCCTGCTCACACTGACCCTTGTAGAAAGGGGACATCGTTCCCGGCAGCCTGTACTGAGCATGTGGCTCCTGAGTGGGGTTTGTTGTTTAGGAAACCTGCTCCGGCTTTTCCATTCTTTCCTTGCAAACAGGAAAACTTCTCCTGGGGCTGTGTGCAGGCAGAGCCCTGAGGAGAGCAGGTGGCACATGGTGCGCTGGGCTGGGACAGCCAGCTGCAGAGCTCAAGGGAAGAAGCCCAAAGTGTCACAATGGCTCCTTGCCTTCCCATGCAACACCTGGGTCACAATGGTCTCCTTGATTCCATGAGGCCCCACTGTGTCACAATGGCTCCTTGGTTCCATCAGGTTCCGCAGTGTCACCATGGTCTCCTTTGATCCGCACTGTCATCATGGACAATTGGTTCCATGAGGCCCCGCAGTGTCACAATGGTCCCTTGGTTCCATAGCTTTGATGTTGTAACAAAGGACTCCTTGCTTCTATGAGCTAGCCTGCTTTTTGCAGAGGTGTCTTTGGTTCCAACAAGGCCCCGCTGTGTCTCAGTGCACCCTTGCTTCCATGTGGATGTGGAGTATCACAAAGGCTCCTTGGTTCCACCAGGTCCTGCTGTGTCACAATGGGTCCTGTGGTCCCTGAGGCCCTCCAAAACCATTGTGGAGGCTTGCTTCCATGAGGTTCCATTATGTGCCAGTGGTCATCTTGGTTCCAGGAGTTTCCTTAGTGTCACAATGCTCTCCATGCTTCCATTAGGCCCTGCTTTGCCACAATGGTCCCCTTGTTTCCATGAGGCCCCGCTGTGTCACAATGGACCTATGGTTCCGTGATGTTGCGTGGTGTCACCGTGCTCTTCTTGAATCCGCCGTGTAACCATGGACCATTGGTTCCATGCAGCCGTGTCACAATGGGCTCCTTGATTCCATGATTCCCCACGGTGTCACAATGGAGCCTTGTTTCTAGGAGGTTCTGTACTGTCACAATTGCCTCCTTGATGCCATCAGCCCCTGCAGTGTCACAATGGCTCCTTGGTTCCATGAGGAACACAATAGCTTGGCATAAGCATTGAGCAACAGCTGCTGAACACACCTGGACACATCTGCTTGCATCAAAAGAGGGCTTCAAGCTGACAATGGCACCAGCAGCTTCCATCTGCAACAGAGACCCAGGAAAGGACAGGCTGTGCCGGTTTGGACAAATGTGGAGGAAAATATCCTCTTATAGAAGGCAGGTTACACCCAGCCCTCCCCCACCAGGTTTTTGGAAAAAAGAACTTTCCTGGGAAGAAAGTGAAAGAGATAAAACCTATTTTTTTAACAAACACACAGGAAAAGGATAACAATGCTAAATATTAAAACCTCTCGCTGTGTGCAGAGAAAGCTGGGATAATTTGAGAGTCCTTCTGTGTTTCGGTGGGGTCTCCTGAAACATCCATAGACAGCGAGGCCCGTGCAAAGAAACAGGGAGCGATTCTTGAGAGAAGTTTCAGAGCTCTTTCTTCTCCAGCCACATGGGCGGGGCACTGCCAAAGAACTGAGCAATCACGGCACAACCAGGGCCCTCCTGGCACAGGGCAACACAAAATAAGCAGTGCTGAACAGGATTAGGGCACATGTGAGCAGGGAGCAGGGAGACCCCGTGCCCAGGCCATGCCTCTACCCCAGGGTCCCCTCTCCCATGACCTCATGGCAGGGGGGAGGAACCCCAACACTTCCGTAGGTGCAGTCTCTCTCCTCCTCCTTGCAGCTGGCTCATGGGCCCACATTCAGGGCCCCCACCTCGGGAGAAAATTCTCCCAATGTGCTCTGATGTTGAAAGAGTCAAGAAGAGAAGAAGGGGAAAAAAACCCCCGAAGTCCCAGGAAAACAAAGTTCAACTCTCCATCTCCCCCCAGAGAAAAGGAGCTGAAAACTGGCTAAAAAGAAACAAAGTTGCTTCCCTCTGCTCTTGCTGCAAGCAGGATGCAGAGGAGTGTGTATGTGTGTCCTTGAACAAACGCTCTGAGAAGTTTGTCCGGTTTTTTTTCCTCTCCCCCCTCTCAGGCTCAGTTGAAAGGCACAGAAATGCACAAAGTTCACTTCTGGGCATAGAGCAGCAATAGGGGATACACATGATAAAGTCACCCCAAGACACAGGGAGAGAGAATTCAGTGGAAAGACTCCGAGAATTCTGCTCCCAGAGATCATTCCTGCTCACACTGACCCTTGTAGAAAGGGGACATCGTTCCAGGCAGCCTGTACTGAGCATGTGGCTCCTGAGTGGGGTTTGTTGTTTAGGAAACCTGCTCCGGCTTTTCCATTCTTTCCTTGCAAACAGGAAAACTTCTCCTGGGGCTGTGTGCAGGCAGAGCCCTGAGGAGAGCAGGTGGCACATGGTGCGCTGGGCTGGGACAGCCAGCTGCAGAGCTCAAGGGAAGAAGCCCAAAGTGTCACAATGGCTCCTTGCCTTCCCATGCAACACCTGGGTCACAATGGTCTCCTTGATTCCATGAGGCCCCACTGTGTCACAATGGCTCCTTGGTTCCATCAGGTTCCGCAGTGTCACCATGGTCTCCTTTGATCCGCACTGTCATCATGGACAATTGGTTCCATGAGGCCCCGCAGTGTCACAATGGTCCCTTGGTTGCATAGCTTTTACGTTGTAACAATGGACTCCTTGCTTCTATGAGCTAGCCTGCTTTTTGCAGAGGTGTCTTTGGTTCCAACAAGGCCCCACTGTGTCTCAGTGCACCCTGGCTTCCATGTGGATCTGGAGTATCACAAAGGCTCCTTGGTTCCACCAGGTCCTGCTGTGTCACAATGGGTCCTGTGGTCCCTGAGGCCCTCCAAAGTCATCATGGATGCTTGCTTCCATGAGGTTCCATTATGTGCCAGTGGTCATCTTGGTTCCAGGAGTTTCCTTAGTGTCACAATGCTCTCCATGTTTCCATGATTCCCCACAATGTCACAATGCTCTCCAGGCTTCCATTAGGCCCTGCTTTGCCACAATGGTCCCCTTGTTTCCATGCGGCCTTGCTGTGTCACAATGGACGTACGGTTCCATGATGTTGCGTGGTGTCACCGTGCTCTTCTTGAATCCGCCGTGTAACCATGGACCATTGGTTCCATGCAGCCGTGTCACAATGGGCTCCTTGATTCCATGATTCCCCACGGTGTCACAATGGAGCCTTGTTTCTAGGAGGTTCTGTACTGTCACAATTGCCTCCTTGATGCCATCAGCCCCTGCAGTGTCACAATGGCTCCTTGGTTCCATGAGGAACACAATAGCTTGGCATAAGCATTGAGCAACAGCTGCTGAACACACCTGGCAACATCTGCTTGCATCAAAAGAGGGCTTCAAGCTGACAATGGCACCAGCAGCTTCCATCTGCAACAGACACCCAGGGAAAGGACAGGCTGTGCCGGTTTGGACAAATGTGGAGGAAAATATCCTCTGATAGAAGGCAGGTTACACCCAGCCCTCCCCCACCAGCTTCGGGAAAAAAGAATTTTCCTGGGAAGAAAGTGAAAGAGATAAAAACTACTTTTTTAACAAACACACAGGAAAAGGATAACAATGCTAAATATTAAAACCTCTCGCTGTGCAGAGAAAGCTGGGATAATTTGAGAGTCCTTCCGTGTTTCGGTGGGGTCTCCTGAAACATCCATAGACAGCGAGGCCCGTGCAAAGAAACAGGGAGCGATTCTTGAGAGAAGTTTCAGAGCTCTTTCTTCTCCAGCCACATGGGCGGGGCACTGCCAAAGAACTGAGCAATCACGGCACAACCAGGGCCCTCCTGGCACAGGGCAACACAAAATAAGCAGTGCTGAACAGGATTAGGGCACATGTGAGCAGGGAGCAGGGAGACCCCCCGTGCCCAGGCCATGCCTCTACCCCAGGGTCCCCTCTCCCATGACCTCATGGCAGGGGGGAGGAACCCCAACACTTCCGTAGGTGTAGTCTCTCTCCTCCTCCTTGCAGCTGGCTCATGGGCCCACATTCAGGGCCCCCACCTCGGGAGAAAATTCTCCCAATGTGCTCTGATGTTGAAAGAGTCAAGAAGAGAAGAAGGGAAAAAAAACCCCCGAAGTCCCAGGAAAACAAAGTTCAACTCTCCATCTCCCTCCAGAGAAAAGGAGCTGAAAACTGGCTAAAAAGAAACAAAGTTGCTTCCTCTGCTCTTGCTGCAAGCAGGATGCAGAGGAGTGTGTATGTGTGTCCTTGAACAAACGCTCTGAGAAGTTTGTCTGGCTTTTTTTTCCTCTCCCCCCTCTCAGGCTCAGTTGAAAGGCACAGAAATGCACAAAGTTCACTTCTGGGCATAGAGCAGCAATAGGGGATACACATGATAAAGTCACCCCAAGACACGTGGACAGAGAATTCAGTGGAAAGACTCCGAGAATTCTGCTCCCAGAGATCATTCATTCCTGCTCACACTGACCCTTGTAGAAAGGGGACATCGTTCCCGGCAGCCTGTACTGAGCATGTGGCTCCTGAGTGGGGTTTGTTGTTTAGGAAACCTGCTCCGGCTTTTCCATTCTTTCCTTGCAAACAGGAAAACTTCTCCTGGGGCTGTGTGCAGGCAGAGCCCTGAGGAGAGCAGGTGGCACATGGTGCGCTGGGCTGGGACAGCCAGCTGCAGAGCTCAAGGGAAGAAGCCCAAAGTGTCACAATGGCTCCTTGCCTTCCCATGCAACACCTGGGTCACAATGGTCTCCTTGATTCCATGAGGCCCCACTGTGTCACAATGGCTCCTTGGTTCCATCAGGTTCCGCAGTGTCACCATGGTCTCCTTTGATCCGCACTGTCATCATGGACAATTGGTTCCATGAGGCCCCGCAGTGTCACAATGGTCCCTTGGTTGCATAGCTTTTACGTTGTAACAATGGACTCCTTGCTTCTATGAGCTAGCCTGCTTTTTGCAGAGGTGTCTTTGGTTCCAACAAGGCCCCACTGTGTCTCAGTGCACCCTGGCTTCCATGTGGATCTGGAGTATCACAAAGGCTCCTTGGTTCCACCAGGTCCTGCTGTGTCACAATGGGTCCTGTGGTCCCTGAGGCCCTCCAAAGTCATCATGGATGCTTGCTTCCATGAGGTTCCATTATGTGCCAGTGGTCATCTTGGTTCCAGGAGTTTCCTTAGTGTCACAATGCTCTCCATGTTTCCATGATTCCCCACAATGTCACAATGCTCTCCAGGCTTCCATTAGGCCCTGCTTTGCCACAATGGTCCCCTTGTTTCCATGCGGCCTTGCTGTGTCACAATGGACGTACGGTTCCATGATGTTGCGTGGTGTCACCGTGCTCTTCTTGAATCCGCCGTGTAACCATGGACCATTGGTTCCATGCAGCCGTGTCACAATGGGCTCCTTGATTCCATGATTCCCCACGGTGTCACAATGGAGCCTTGTTTCTAGGAGGTTCTGTACTGTCACAATTGCCTCCTTGATGCCATCAACCCCTGCAGTGTCACAATGGCTCCTTGGTTCCATGAGGAACACAATAGCTTGGCATAAGCATTGAGCAACAGCTGCTGAACACACCTGGCAACATCTGCTTGCATCAAAAGAGGGCTTCAAGCTGACAATGGCACCAGCAGCTTCCATCTGCAACAGACACCCAGGGAAAGGACAGGCTGTGCCGGTTTGGACAAATGTGGAGGAAAATATCCTCTGATAGAAGGCAGGTTACACCCAGCCCTCCCCCACCAGCTTCGGGAAAAAAGAATTTTCCTGGGAAGAAAGTGAAAGAGATAAAAACTACTTTTTTAACAAACACACAGGAAAAGGATAACAATGCTAAATATTAAAACCTCTCGCTATGCAGAGAAAGCTGGGATAATTTGAGAGTCCTTCCGTGTTTCGGTGGGGTCTCCTGAAACATCCATAGACAGCGAGGCCCGTGCAAAGAAACAGGGAGCGATTCTTGAGAGAAGTTTCAGAGCTCTTTCTTCTCCAGCCACATGGGCGGGGCACTGCCAAAGAACTGAGCAATCACAGCACAACCAGGGCCCTCCTGGCACAGGGCAACACAAAATAAGCAGTGCTGAACAGGGTTAGGGCACATGTGAGCTGGGAGCAGGGAGACCCCGTGCCCAGGCCATGCCTCTACCCCAGGGTCCCCTCTCCCATGACCTCATGGCAGGGGGGAGGAACCCCAACACTTCCGGAGGTGCAGTCTCTCTCCTCCTCCTTGCAGCTGGCTCATGGGCCCACATTCAGGGCCCCCACCTCGGGAGAAAATTCTCCCAATGTGCTCTGATGTTGAAAGAGTCAAGAAGAGAAGAAGGGAAAAAAAACCCCCGAAGTCCCAGGAAAACAAAGTTCAACTCTCCATCTCCCTCCAGAGAAAAGGAGCTGAAAACTGGCTAAAAAGAAACAAAGTTGCTTCCTCTGCTCTTGCTGCAAGCAGGATGCAGAGGAGTGTGTATGTGTGTCCTTGAACAAACGCTCTGAGAAGTTTGTCTGGCTTTTTTTTCCTCTCCCCCCTCTCAGGCTCAGTTGAAAGGCACAGAAATGCACAAAGTTCACTTCTGGGCATAGAGCAGTATTGGGGGATACACATGATAAAGTCACCCCAAGACACAGGGACAGAGAATTCAGTGGAAAGACTCCGAGAATTCTGCTCCCAGAGATCATTCCTGCTCACACTGACCCTTGTAGAAAGGGGACATCGTTCCCGGCAGCCTGTACTGAGCATGTGGCTCCTGAGTGGGGTTTGTTGTTTAGGAAACCTGCTCCGGCTTTTCCATTCTTTCCTTGCAAACAGGAAAACTTCTCCTGGGGCTGTGTGCAGGCAGAGCCCTGAGGAGAGCAGGTGGCACATGGTGCGCTGGGCTGGGACAGCCAGCTGCAGAGCTCAAGGGAAGAAGCCCAAAGTGTCACAATGGCTCCTTGCCTTCCCATGCAACACCTGGGTCACAATGGTCTCCTTGATTCCATGAGGCCCCACTGTGTCACAATGGCTCCTTGGTTCCATCAGGTTCCGCAGTGTCACCATGGTCTCCTTTGATCCGCACTGTCATCATGGACAATTGGTTCCATGAGGCCCCGCAGTGTCACAATGGTCCCTTGGTTCCATAGCTTTGATGTTGTAACAATGGACTCCTTGCTTCTATGAGCTAGCCTGCTTTTTGCAGAGGTGTCTTTGGTTCCAACAAGGCCCCGCTGTGTCTCAGTGCACCCTTGCTTCCATGTGGATGTGGAGTATCACAAAGGCTCCTTGGTTCCACCAGGTCCTGCTGTGTCACAATGGGTCCTGTGGTCCCTGAGGCCCTCCAAAACCATTGTGGAGGCTTGCTTCCATGAGGTTCCATTATGTGCCAGTGGTCATCTTGGTTCCAGGAGTTTCCTTAGTGTCACAATGCTCTCCATGCTTCCATTAGGCCCTGCTTTGCCACAATGGTCCCCTTGTTTCCATGAGGCCCCGCTGTGTCACAATGGACCTATGGTTCCGTGATGTTGCGTGGTGTCACCGTGCTCTTCTTGAATCCGCCGTGTAACCATGGACCATTGGTTCCATGCAGCCGTGTCACAATGGGCTCCTTGATTCCATGATTCCCCACGGTGTCACAATGGAGCCTTGTTTCTAGGAGGTTCTGTACTGTCACAATTGCCTCATTGATGCCATCAGCCCCTGCAGTGTCACAATGGCTCCTTGGTTCCATGAGGAACACAATAGCTTGGCATAAGCATTGAGCAACAGCTGCTGAACACACCTGGACACATCTGCTTGCATCAAAAGAGGGCTTCAAGCTGACAATGGCACCAGCAGCTTCCATCTGCAACAGAGACCCAGGAAAGGACAGGCTGTGCCGGTTTGGACAAATGTGGAGGAAAATATCCTCTTATAGAAGGCAGGTTACACCCAGCCCTCCCCCACCAGGTTTTTGGAAAAAAGAACTTTCCTGGGAAGAAAGTGAAAGAGATAAAACCTATTTTTTTAACAAACACACAGGAAAAGGATAACAATGCTAAATATTAAAACCTCTCGCTGTGTGCAGAGAAAGCTGGGATAATTTGAGAGTCCTTCTGTGTTTCGGTGGGGTCTCCTGAAACATCCATAGACAGCGAGGCCCGTGCAAAGAAACAGGGAGCGATTCTTGAGAGAAGTTTCAGAGCTCTTTCTTCTCCAGCCACATGGGCGGGGCACTGCCAAAGAACTGAGCAATCACGGCACAACCAGGGCCCTCCTGGCACAGGGCAACACAAAATAAGCAGTGCTGAACAGGATTAGGGCACATGTGAGCAGGGAGCAGGGAGACCCCGTGCCCAGGCCATGCCTCTACCCCAGGGTCCCCTCTCCCATGACCTCATGGCAGGGGGGAGGAACCCCAACACTTCCGTAGGTGCAGTCTCTCTCCTCCTCCTTGCAGCTGGCTCATGGGCCCACATTCAGGGCCCCCACCTCGGGAGAAAATTCTCCCAATGTGCTCTGATGTTGAAAGAGTCAAGAAGAGAAGAAGGGGAAAAAAACCCCCGAAGTCCCAGGAAAACAAAGTTCAACTCTCCATCTCCCCCCAGAGAAAAGGAGCTGAAAACTGGCTAAAAAGAAACAAAGTTGCTTCCCTCTGCTCTTGCTGCAAGCAGGATGCAGAGGAGTGTGTATGTGTGTCCTTGAACAAACGCTCTGAGAAGTTTGTCCGGTTTTTTTTCCTCTCCCCCCTCTCAGGCTCAGTTGAAAGGCACAGAAATGCACAAAGTTCACTTCTGGGCATAGAGCAGCAATAGGGGATACACATGATAAAGTCACCCCAAGACACAGGGAGAGAGAATTCAGTGGAAAGACTCCGAGAATTCTGCTCCCAGAGATCATTCCTGCTCACACTGACCCTTGTAGAAAGGGGACATCGTTCCAGGCAGCCTGTACTGAGCATGTGGCTCCTGAGTGGGGTTTGTTGTTTAGGAAACCTGCTCCGGCTTTTCCATTCTTTCCTTGCAAACAGGAAAACTTCTCCTGGGGCTGTGTGCAGGCAGAGCCCTGAGGAGAGCAGGTGGCACATGGTGCGCTGGGCTGGGACAGCCAGCTGCAGAGCTCAAGGGAAGAAGCCCAAAGTGTCACAATGGCTCCTTGCCTTCCCATGCAACACCTGGGTCACAATGGTCTCCTTGATTCCATGAGGCCCCACTGTGTCACAATGGCTCCTTGGTTCCATCAGGTTCCGCAGTGTCACCATGGTCTCTTTTGATCCGCACTGTCATCATGGACAATTGGTTCCATGAGGCCCCGCAGTGTCACAATGGTCCCTTGGTTGCATAGCTTTTACGTTGTAACAATGGACTCCTTGCTTCTATGAGCTAGCCTGCTTTTTGCAGAGGTGTCTTTGGTTCCAACAAGGCCCCACTGTGTCTCAGTGCACCCTGGCTTCCATGTGGATGTGGAGTATCACAAAGGCTCCTTGGTTCCACCAGGTCCTGCTGTGTCACAATGGGTCCTGTGGTCCCTGAGGCCCTCCAAAGTCATCATGGATGCTTGCTTCCATGAGGTTCCATTATGTGCCAGTGGTCATCTTGGTTCCAGGAGTTTCCTTAGTGTCACAATGCTCTCCATGTTTCCATGATTCCCCACAATGTCACAATGCTCTCCAGGCTTCCATTAGGCCCTGCTTTGCCACAATGGTCCCCTTGTTTCCATGCGGCCTTGCTGTGTCACAATGGACGTACAGTTCCGTGATGTTGCGTGGTGTCACCGTGCTCTTCTTGAATCCGCCGTGTAACCATGGACCATTGGTTCCATGCAGCCGTGTCACAATGGGCTCCTTGATTCCATGATTCCCCACGGTGTCACAATGGAGCCTTGTTTCTAGGAGGTTCTGTACTGTCACAATTGCCTCCTTGATGCCATCAACCCCTGCAGTGTCACAATGGCTCCTTGGTTCCATGAGGAACACAATAGCTTGGCATAAGCATTGAGCAACAGCTGCTGAACACACCTGGCAACATCTGCTTGCATCAAAAGAGGGCTTCAAGCTGACAATGGCACCAGCAGCTTCCATCTGCAACAGACACCCAGGGAAAGGACAGGCTGTGCCGGTTTGGACAAATGTGGAGGAAAATATCCTCTGATAGAAGGCAGGTTACACCCAGCCCTCCCCCACCAGCTTCGGGAAAAAAGAATTTTCCTGGGAAGAAAGTGAAAGAGATAAAAACTACTTTTTTAACAAACACACAGGAAAAGGATAACAATGCTAAATATTAAAACCTCTCGCTATGCAGAGAAAGCTGGGATAATTTGAGAGTCCTTCCGTGTTTCGGTGGGGTCTCCTGAAACATCCATAGACAGCGAGGCCCGTGCAAAGAAACAGGGAGCGATTCTTGAGAGAAGTTTCAGAGCTCTTTCTTCTCCAGCCACATGGGCGGGGCACTGCCAAAGAACTGAGCAATCACAGCACAACCAGGGCCCTCCTGGCACAGGGCAACACAAAATAAGCAGTGCTGAACAGGGTTAGGGCACATGTGAGCTGGGAGCAGGGAGACCCCGTGCCCAGGCCATGCCTCTACCCCAGGGTCCCCTCTCCCATGACCTCATGGCAGGGGGGAGGAACCCCAACACTTCCGTAGGTGCAGTCTCTCTCCTCCTCCTTGCAGCTGGCTCATGGGCCCACATTCAGGGCCCCCACCTCGGGAGAAAATTCTCCCAATGTGCTCTGATGTTGAAAGAGTCAAGAAGAGAAGAAGGGAAAAAAAACCCCCGAAGTCCCAGGAAAACAAAGTTCAACTCTCCATCTCCCTCCAGAGAAAAGGAGCTGAAAACTGGCTAAAAAGAAACAAAGTTGCTTCCTCTGCTCTTGCTGCAAGCAGGATGCAGAGGAGTGTGTATGTGTGTCCTTGAACAAACGCTCTGAGAAGTTTGTCTGGCTTTTTTTTCCTCTCCCCCCTCTCAGGCTCAGTTGAAAGGCACAGAAATGCACAAAGTTCACTTCTGGGCATAGAGCAGTATTGGGGGATACACATGATAAAGTCACCCCAAGACACAGGGACAGAGAATTCAGTGGAAAGACTCCGAGAATTCTGCTCCCAGAGATCATTCCTGCTCACACTGACCCTTGTAGAAAGGGGACATCGTTCCCGGCAGCCTGTACTGAGCATGTGGCTCCTGAGTGGGGTTTGTTGTTTAGGAAACCTGCTCCGGCTTTTCCATTCTTTCCTTGCAAACAGGAAAACTTCTCCTGGGGCTGTGTGCAGGCAGAGCCCTGAGGAGAGCAGGTGGCACATGGTGCGCTGGGCTGGGACAGCCAGCTGCAGAGCTCAAGGGAAGAAGCCCAAAGTGTCACAATGGCTCCTTGCCTTCCCATGCAACACCTGGGTCACAATGGTCTCCTTGATTCCATGAGGCCCCACTGTGTCACAATGGCTCCTTGGTTCCATCAGGTTCCGCAGTGTCACCATGGTCTCCTTTGATCCGCACTGTCATCATGGACAATTGGTTCCATGAGGCCCCGCAGTGTCACAATGGTCCCTTGGTTCCATAGCTTTGATGTTGTAACAATGGACTCCTTGCTTCTATGAGCTAGCCTGCTTTTTGCAGAGGTGTCTTTGGTTCCAACAAGGCCCCGCTGTGTCTCAGTGCACCCTTGCTTCCATGTGGATGTGGAGTATCACAAAGGCTCCTTGGTTCCACCAGGTCCTGCTGTGTCACAATGGGTCCTGTGGTCCCTGAGGCCCTCCAAAACCATTGTGGAGGCTTGCTTCCATGAGGTTCCATTATGTGCCAGTGGTCATCTTGGTTCCAGGAGTTTCCTTAGTGTCACAATGCTCTCCATGCTTCCATTAGGCCCTGCTTTGCCACAATGGTCCCCTTGTTTCCATGAGGCCCCGCTGTGTCACAATGGACCTATGGTTCCGTGATGTTGCGTGGTGTCACCGTGCTCTTCTTGAATCCGCCGTGTAACCATGGACCATTGGTTCCATGCAGCCGTGTCACAATGGGCTCCTTGATTCCATGATTCCCCACGGTGTCACAATGGAGCCTTGTTTCTAGGAGGTTCTGTACTGTCACAATTGCCTCATTGATGCCATCAGCCCCTGCAGTGTCACAATGGCTCCTTGGTTCCATGAGGAACACAATAGCTTGGCATAAGCATTGAGCAACAGCTGCTGAACACACCTGGCAACATCTGCTTGCATCAAAAGAGGGCTTCAAGCTGACAATGGCACCAGCAGCTTCCATCTGCAACAGAGACCCAGGAAAGGACAGGCTGTGCCGGTTTGGACAAATGTGGAGGAAAATATCCTCTTATAGAAGGCAGGTTACACCCAGCCCTCCCCCACCAGGTTTTTGGAAAAAAGAACTTTCCTGGGAAGAAAGTGAAAGAGATAAAACCTATTTTTTTAACAAACACACAGGAAAAGGATAACAATGCTAAATATTAAAACCTCTCGCTGTGTGCAGAGAAAGCTGGGATAATTTGAGAGTCCTTCTGTGTTTCGGTGGGGTCTCCTGAAACATCCATAGACAGCGAGGCCCGTGCAAAGAAACAGGGAGCGATTCTTGAGAGAAGTTTCAGAGCTCTTTCTTCTCCAGCCACATGGGCGGGGCACTGCCAAAGAACTGAGCAATCACGGCACAACCAGGGCCCTCCTGGCACAGGGCAACACAAAATAAGCAGTGCTGAACAGGATTAGGGCACATGTGAGCAGGGAGCAGGGAGACCCCGTGCCCAGGCCATGCCTCTACCCCAGGGTCCCCTCTCCCATGACCTCATGGCAGGGGGGAGGAACCCCAACACTTCCGTAGGTGCAGTCTCTCTCCTCCTCCTTGCAGCTGGCTCATGGGCCCACATTCAGGGCCCCCACCTCGGGAGAAAATTCTCCCAATGTGCTCTGATGTTGAAAGAGTCAAGAAGAGAAGAAGGGGAAAAAAACCCCCGAAGTCCCAGGAAAACAAAGTTCAACTCTCCATCTCCCCCCAGAGAAAAGGAGCTGAAAACTGGCTAAAAAGAAACAAAGTTGCTTCCCTCTGCTCTTGCTGCAAGCAGGATGCAGAGGAGTGTGTATGTGTGTCCTTGAACAAACGCTCTGAGAAGTTTGTCCGGTTTTTTTTCCTCTCCCCCCTCTCAGGCTCAGTTGAAAGGCACAGAAATGCACAAAGTTCACTTCTGGGCATAGAGCAGCAATAGGGGATACACATGATAAAGTCACCCCAAGACACAGGGAGAGAGAATTCAGTGGAAAGACTCCGAGAATTCTGCTCCCAGAGATCATTCCTGCTCACACTGACCCTTGTAGAAAGGGGACATCGTTCCAGGCAGCCTGTACTGAGCATGTGGCTCCTGAGTGGGGTTTGTTGTTTAGGAAACCTGCTCCGGCTTTTCCATTCTTTCCTTGCAAACAGGAAAACTTCTCCTGGGGCTGTGTGCAGGCAGAGCCCTGAGGAGAGCAGGTGGCACATGGTGCGCTGGGCTGGGACAGCCAGCTGCAGAGCTCAAGGGAAGAAGCCCAAAGTGTCACAATGGCTCCTTGCCTTCCCATGCAACACCTGGGTCACAATGGTCTCCTTGATTCCATGAGGCCCCACTGTGTCACAATGGCTCCTTGGTTCCATCAGGTTCCGCAGTGTCACCATGGTCTCCTTTGATCCGCACTGTCATCATGGACAATTGGTTCCATGAGGCCCCGCAGTGTCACAATGGTCCCTTGGTTCCATAGCTTTTACGTTGTAACAATGGACTCCTTGCTTCTATGAGCTAGCCTGCTTTTTGCAGAGGTGTCTTTGGTTCCAACAAGGCCCCACTGTGTCTCAGTGCACCCTGGCTTCCATGTGGATCTGGAGTATCACAAAGGCTCCTTGGTTCCACCAGGTCCTGCTGTGTCACAATGGGTCCTGTGGTCCCTGAGGCCCTCCAAAGTCATCATGGATGCTTGCTTCCATGAGGTTCCATTATGTGCCAGTGGTCATCTTGGTTCCAGGAGTTTCCTTAGTGTCACAATGCTCTCCATGTTTCCATGATTCCCCACAATGTCACAATGCTCTCCAGGCTTCCATTAGGCCCTGCTTTGCCACAATGGTCCCCTTGTTTCCATGCGGCCTTGCTGTGTCACAATGGACGTATGGTTCCATGATGTTGCGTGGTGTCACCGTGCTCTTCTTGAATCCGCCGTGTAACCATGGACCATTGGTTCCATGCAGCCGTGTCACAATGGGCTCCTTGATTCCATGATTCCCCACGGTGTCACAATGGAGCCTTGTTTCTAGGAGGTTCTGTACTGTCACAATTGCCTCCTTGATGCCATCAGCCCCTGCAGTGTCACAATGGCTCCTTGGTTCCATGAGGAACACAATAGCTTGGCATAAGCATTGAGCAACAGCTGCTGAACACACCTGGCAACATCTGCTTGCATCAAAAGAGGGCTTCAAGCTGACAATGGCACCAGCAGCTTCCATCTGCAACAGACACCCAGGGAAAGGACAGGCTGTGCCGGTTTGGACAAATGTGGAGGAAAATATCCTCTGATAGAAGGCAGGTTACACCCAGCCCTCCCCCACCAGCTTCGGGAAAAAAGAATTTTCCTGGGAAGAAAGTGAAAGAGATAAAAACTACTTTTTTAACAAACACACAGGAAAAGGATAACAATGCTAAATATTAAAACCTCTCGCTGTGCAGAGAAAGCTGGGATAATTTGAGAGTCCTTCCGTGTTTCGGTGGGGTCTCCTGAAACATCCATAGACAGCGAGGCCCGTGCAAAGAAACAGGGAGCGATTCTTGAGAGAAGTTTCAGAGCTCTTTCTTCTCCAGCCACATGGGCGGGGCACTGCCAAAGAACTGAGCAATCACGGCACAACCAGGGCCCTCCTGGCACAGGGCAACACAAAATAAGCAGTGCTGAACAGGATTAGGGCACATGTGAGCAGGGAGCAGGGAGACCCCGTGCCCAGGCCATGCCTCTACCCCAGGGTCCCCTCTCCCATGACCTCATGGCAGGGGGGAGGAACCCCAACACTTCCGGAGGTGTAGTCTCTCTCCTCCTCCTTGCAGCTGGCTCATGGGCCCACATTCAGGGCCCCCACCTCGGGAGAAAATTCTCCCAATGTGCTCTGATGTTGAAAGAGTCAAGAAGAGAAGAAGGGAAAAAAAACCCCTGAAGTCCCAGGAAAACAAAGTTCAACTCTCCATCTCCCTCCAGAGAAAAGGAGCTGAAAACTGGCTAAAAAGAAACAAAGTTGCTTCCTCTGCTCTTGCTGCAAGCAGGATGCAGAGGAGTGTGTATGTGTGTCCTTGAACAAACGCTCTGAGAAGTTTGTCTGGCTTTTTTTTCCTCTCCCCCCTCTCAGGCTCAGTTGAAAGGCACAGAAATGCACAAAGTTCACTTCTGGGCATAGAGCAGCAATAGGGGGATACACATGATAAAGTCACCCCAAGACACAGGGACAGAGAATTCAGTGGAAAGACTCCGAGAATTCTGCTCCCAGAGATCATTCATTCCTGCTCACACTGACCCTTGTAGAAAGGGGACATCGTTCCCGGCAGCCTGTACTGAGCATGTGGCTCCTGAGTGGGGTTTGTTGTTTAGGAAACCTGCTCCGGCTTTTCCATTCTTTCCTTGCAAACAGGAAAACTTCTCCTGGGGCTGTGTGCAGGCAGAGCCCTGAGGAGAGCAGGTGGCACATGGTGCGCTGGGCTGGGACAGCCAGCTGCAGAGCTCAAGGGAAGAAGCCCAAAGTGTCACAATGGCTCCTTGCCTTCCCATGCAACACCTGGGTCACAATGGTCTCCTTGATTCCATGAGGCCCCACTGTGTCACAATGGCTCCTTGGTTCCATCAGGTTCCGCAGTGTCACCATGGTCTCCTTTGATCCGCACTGTCATCATGGACAATTGGTTCCATGAGGCCCCGCAGTGTCACAATGGTCCCTTGCTTCCATAGGTTTGATGTTGTAACAAAGGACTCCTTGCTTCTATGAGCTAGCCTGCTTTTTGCAGAGGTGTCTTTGGTTCCAACAAGGCCCCGCTGTGTCTCAGTGCACCCTGGCTTCCATGTGGATCTGGAGTATCACAAAGGCTCCTTGGTTCCACCAGGTCCTGCTGTGTCACAATGGGTCCTGTGGTCCCTGAGGCCCTCCAAAACCATCATGGATGCTTGCTTCCATGAGGTTCCATTATGTGCCAGTGGTCATCTTGGTTCCAGGAGTTTCCTTAGTGTCACAATGCTCTCCATGTTTCCATGATTCCCCACAATGTCACAATGCTCTCCAGGCTTCCATTAGGCCCTGCTTTGCCACAATGGTCCCCTTGTTTCCATGCGGCCTTGCTGTGTCACAATGGACGTACGGTTCCATGATGTTGCGTGGTGTCACCGTGCTCTTCTTGAATCCGCCGTGTAACCATGGACCATTGGTTCCATGCAGCCGTGTCACAATGGGCTCCTTGATTCCATGATTCCCCACGGTGTCACAATGGAGCCTTGTTTCTAGGAGGTTCTGTACTGTCACAATTGCCTCCTTGATGCCATCAGCCCCTGCAGTGTCACAATGGCTCCTTGGTTCCATGAGGAACACAATAGCTTGGCATAAGCATTGAGCAACAGCTGCTGAACACACCTGGCAACATCTGCTTGCATCAAAAGAGGGCTTCAAGCTGACAATGGCACCAGCAGCTTCCATCTGCAACAGACACCCAGGGAAAGGACAGGCTGTGCCGGTTTGGACAAATGTGGAGGAAAATATCCTCTGATAGAAGGCAGGTTACACCCAGGCCTCCTCCACCAGCTTCGGGAAAAAAGAATTTTCCTGGGAAGAAAGTGAAAGAGATAAAAACTACTTTTTTAACAAACACACAGGAAAAGGATAACAATGCTAAATATTAAAACCTCTCGCTGTGCAGAGAAAGCTGGGATAATTTGAGAGTCCTTCCGTGTTTCGGTGGGGTCTCCTGAAACATCCATAGACAGCGAGGCCCGTGCAAAGAAACAGGGAGCGATTCTTGAGAGAAGTTTCAGAGCTCTTTCTTCTCCAGCCACATGGGCGGGGCACTGCCAAAGAACTGAGCAATCACAGCACAACCAGGGCCCTCCTGGCACAGGGCAACACAAAATAAGCAGTGCTGAACAGGATTAGGGCACATGTGAGCAGGGAGCAGGGAGACCCCCCGTGCCCAGGCCATGCCTCTACCCCAGGGTCCCCTCTCCCATGACCTCATGGCAGGGGGGAGGAACCCCAACACTTCCGTAGGTGTAGTCTCTCTCCTCCTCCTTGCAGCTGGCTCATGGGCCCACATTCAGGGCCCCCACCTCGGGAGAAAATTCTCCCAATGTGCTCTGATGTTGAAAGAGTCAAGAAGAGAAGAAGGGAAAAAAAACCCCCGAAGTCCCAGGAAAACAAAGTTCAACTCTCCATCTCCCTCCAGAGAAAAGGAGCTGAAAACTGGCTAAAAAGAAACAAAGTTGCTTCCTCTGCTCTTGCTGCAAGCAGGATGCAGAGGAGTGTGTATGTGTGTCCTTGAACAAACGCTCTGAGAAGTTTGTCTGGCTTTTTTTTCCTCTCCCCCCTCTCAGGCTCAGTTGAAAGGCACAGAAATGCACAAAGTTCACTTCTGGGCATAGAGCAGTATTGGGGGATACACATGATAAAGTCACCCCAAGACACAGGGACAGAGAATTCAGTGGAAAGACTCCGAGAATTCTGCTCCCAGAGATCATTCCTGCTCACACTGACCCTTGTAGAAAGGGGACATCGTTCCCGGCAGCCTGTACTGAGCATGTGGCTCCTGAGTGGGGTTTGTTGTTTAGGAAACCTGCTCCGGCTTTTCCATTCTTTCCTTGCAAACAGGAAAACTTCTCCTGGGGCTGTGTGCAGGCAGAGCCCTGAGGAGAGCAGGTGGCACATGGTGCGCTGGGCTGGGACAGCCAGCTGCAGAGCTCAAGGGAAGAAGCCCAAAGTGTCACAATGGCTCCTTGCCTTCCCATGCAACACCTGGGTCACAATGGTCTCCTTGATTCCATGAGGCCCCACTGTGTCACAATGGCTCCTTGGTTCCATCAGGTTCCGCAGTGTCACCATGGTCTCCTTTGATCCGCACTGTCATCATGGACAATTGGTTCCATGAGGCCCCGCAGTGTCACAATGGTCCCTTGGTTCCATAGCTTTGATGTTGTAACAATGGACTCCTTGCTTCTATGAGCTAGCCTGCTTTTTGCAGAGGTGTCTTTGGTTCCAACAAGGCCCCGCTGTGTCTCAGTGCACCCTTGCTTCCATGTGGATGTGGAGTATCACAAAGGCTCCTTGGTTCCACCAGGTCCTGCTGTGTCACAATGGGTCCTGTGGTCCCTGAGGCCCTCCAAAACCATTGTGGAGGCTTGCTTCCATGAGGTTCCATTATGTGCCAGTGGTCATCTTGGTTCCAGGAGTTTCCTTAGTGTCACAATGCTCTCCATGCTTCCATTAGGCCCTGCTTTGCCACAATGGTCCCCTTGTTTCCATGAGGCCCCGCTGTGTCACAATGGACCTATGGTTCCGTGATGTTGCGTGGTGTCACCGTGCTCTTCTTGAATCCGCCGTGTAACCATGGACCATTGGTTCCATGCAGCCGTGTCACAATGGGCTCCTTGATTCCATGATTCCCCACGGTGTCACAATGGAGCCTTGTTTCTAGGAGGTTCTGTACTGTCACAATTGCCTCATTGATGCCATCAGCCCCTGCAGTGTCACAATGGCTCCTTGGTTCCATGAGGAACACAATAGCTTGGCATAAGCATTGAGCAACAGCTGCTGAACACACCTGGCAACATCTGCTTGCATCAAAAGAGGGCTTCAAGCTGACAATGGCACCAGCAGCTTCCATCTGCAACAGAGACCCAGGAAAGGACAGGCTGTGCCGGTTTGGACAAATGTGGAGGAAAATATCCTCTTATAGAAGGCAGGTTACACCCAGCCCTCCCCCACCAGGTTTTTGGAAAAAAGAACTTTCCTGGGAAGAAAGTGAAAGAGATAAAACCTATTTTTTTAACAAACACACAGGAAAAGGATAACAATGCTAAATATTAAAACCTCTCGCTGTGTGCAGAGAAAGCTGGGATAATTTGAGAGTCCTTCTGTGTTTCGGTGGGGTCTCCTGAAACATCCATAGACAGCGAGGCCCGTGCAAAGAAACAGGGAGCGATTCTTGAGAGAAGTTTCAGAGCTCTTTCTTCTCCAGCCACATGGGCGGGGCACTGCCAAAGAACTGAGCAATCACGGCACAACCAGGGCCCTCCTGGCACAGGGCAACACAAAATAAGCAGTGCTGAACAGGATTAGGGCACATGTGAGCAGGGAGCAGGGAGACCCCGTGCCCAGGCCATGCCTCTACCCCAGGGTCCCCTCTCCCATGACCTCATGGCAGGGGGGAGGAACCCCAACACTTCCGTAGGTGCAGTCTCTCTCCTCCTCCTTGCAGCTGGCTCATGGGCCCACATTCAGGGCCCCCACCTCGGGAGAAAATTCTCCCAATGTGCTCTGATGTTGAAAGAGTCAAGAAGAGAAGAAGGGGAAAAAAACCCCCGAAGTCCCAGGAAAACAAAGTTCAACTCTCCATCTCCCCCCAGAGAAAAGGAGCTGAAAACTGGCTAAAAAGAAACAAAGTTGCTTCCCTCTGCTCTTGCTGCAAGCAGGATGCAGAGGAGTGTGTATGTGTGTCCTTGAACAAACGCTCTGAGAAGTTTGTCCGGTTTTTTTTCCTCTCCCCCCTCTCAGGCTCAGTTGAAAGGCACAGAAATGCACAAAGTTCACTTCTGGGCATAGAGCAGCAATAGGGGATACACATGATAAAGTCACCCCAAGACACAGGGAGAGAGAATTCAGTGGAAAGACTCCGAGAATTCTGCTCCCAGAGATCATTCCTGCTCACACTGACCCTTGTAGAAAGGGGACATCGTTCCAGGCAGCCTGTACTGAGCATGTGGCTCCTGAGTGGGGTTTGTTGTTTAGGAAACCTGCTCCGGCTTTTCCATTCTTTCCTTGCAAACAGGAAAACTTCTCCTGGGGCTGTGTGCAGGCAGAGCCCTGAGGAGAGCAGGTGGCACATGGTGCGCTGGGCTGGGACAGCCAGCTGCAGAGCTCAAGGGAAGAAGCCCAAAGTGTCACAATGGCTCCTTGCCTTCCCATGCAACACCTGGGTCACAATGGTCTCCTTGATTCCATGAGGCCCCACTGTGTCACAATGGCTCCTTGGTTCCATCAGGTTCCGCAGTGTCACCATGGTCTCCTTTGATCCGCACTGTCATCATGGACAATTGGTTCCATGAGGCCCCGCAGTGTCACAATGGTCCCTTGGTTCCATAGCTTTTACGTTGTAACAATGGACTCCTTGCTTCTATGAGCTAGCCTGCTTTTTGCAGAGGTGTCTTTGGTTCCAACAAGGCCCCACTGTGTCTCAGTGCACCCTGGCTTCCATGTGGATCTGGAGTATCACAAAGGCTCCTTGGTTCCACCAGGTCCTGCTGTGTCACAATGGGTCCTGTGGTCCCTGAGGCCCTCCAAAGTCATCATGGATGCTTGCTTCCATGAGGTTCCATTATGTGCCAGTGGTCATCTTGGTTCCAGGAGTTTCCTTAGTGTCACAATGCTCTCCATGTTTCCATGATTCCCCACAATGTCACAATGCTCTCCAGGCTTCCATTAGGCCCTGCTTTGCCACAATGGTCCCCTTGTTTCCATGCGGCCTTGCTGTGTCACAATGGACGTATGGTTCCATGATGTTGCGTGGTGTCACCGTGCTCTTCTTGAATCCGCCGTGTAACCATGGACCATTGGTTCCATGCAGCCGTGTCACAATGGGCTCCTTGATTCCATGATTCCCCACGGTGTCACAATGGAGCCTTGTTTCTAGGAGGTTCTGTACTGTCACAATTGCCTCCTTGATGCCATCAGCCCCTGCAGTGTCACAATGGCTCCTTGGTTCCATGAGGAACACAATAGCTTGGCATAAGCATTGAGCAACAGCTGCTGAACACACCTGGCAACATCTGCTTGCATCAAAAGAGGGCTTCAAGCTGACAATGGCACCAGCAGCTTCCATCTGCAACAGACACCCAGGGAAAGGACAGGCTGTGCCGGTTTGGACAAATGTGGAGGAAAATATCCTCTGATAGAAGGCAGGTTACACCCAGCCCTCCCCCACCAGCTTCGGGAAAAAAGAATTTTCCTGGGAAGAAAGTGAAAGAGATAAAAACTACTTTTTTAACAAACACACAGGAAAAGGATAACAATGCTAAATATTAAAACCTCTCGCTGTGCAGAGAAAGCTGGGATAATTTGAGAGTCCTTCCGTGTTTCGGTGGGGTCTCCTGAAACATCCATAGACAGCGAGGCCCGTGCAAAGAAACAGGGAGCGATTCTTGAGAGAAGTTTCAGAGCTCTTTCTTCTCCAGCCACATGGGCGGGGCACTGCCAAAGAACTGAGCAATCACGGCACAACCAGGGCCCTCCTGGCACAGGGCAACACAAAATAAGCAGTGCTGAACAGGATTAGGGCACATGTGAGCAGGGAGCAGGGAGACCCCGTGCCCAGGCCATGCCTCTACCCCAGGGTCCCCTCTCCCATGACCTCATGGCAGGGGGGAGGAACCCCAACACTTCCGTAGGTGTAGTCTCTCTCCTCCTCCTTGCAGCTGGCTCATGGGCCCACATTCAGGGCCCCCACCTCGGGAGAAAATTCTCCCAATGTGCTCTGATGTTGAAAGAGTCAAGAAGAGAAGAAGGGAAAAAAAACCCCTGAAGTCCCAGGAAAACAAAGTTCAACTCTCCATCTCCCTCCAGAGAAAAGGAGCTGAAAACTGGCTAAAAAGAAACAAAGTTGCTTCCTCTGCTCTTGCTGCAAGCAGGATGCAGAGGAGTGTGTATGTGTGTCCTTGAACAAACGCTCTGAGAAGTTTGTCTGGCTTTTTTTTCCTCTCCCCCCTCTCAGGCTCAGTTGAAAGGCACAGAAATGCACAAAGTTCACTTCTGGGCATAGAGCAGCAATAGGGGGATACACATGATAAAGTCACCCCAAGACACAGGGACAGAGAATTCAGTGGAAAGACTCCGAGAATTCTGCTCCCAGAGATCATTCATTCCTGCTCACACTGACCCTTGTAGAAAGGGGACATCGTTCCCGGCAGCCTGTACTGAGCATGTGGCTCCTGAGTGGGGTTTGTTGTTTAGGAAACCTGCTCCGGCTTTTCCATTCTTTCCTTGCAAACAGGAAAACTTCTCCTGGGGCTGTGTGCAGGCAGAGCCCTGAGGAGAGCAGGTGGCACATGGTGCGCTGGGCTGGGACAGCCAGCTGCAGAGCTCAAGGGAAGAAGCCCAAAGTGTCACAATGGCTCCTTGCCTTCCCATGCAACACCTGGGTCACAATGGTCTCCTTGATTCCATGAGGCCCCACTGTGTCACAATGGCTCCTTGGTTCCATCAGGTTCCGCAGTGTCACCATGGTCTCCTTTGATCCGCACTGTCATCATGGACAATTGGTTCCATGAGGCCCCGCAGTGTCACAATGGTCCCTTGCTTCCATAGGTTTGATGTTGTAACAAAGGACTCCTTGCTTCTATGAGCTAGCCTGCTTTTTGCAGAGGTGTCTTTGGTTCCAACAAGGCCCCGCTGTGTCTCAGTGCACCCTGGCTTCCATGTGGATCTGGAGTATCACAAAGGCTCCTTGGTTCCACCAGGTCCTGCTGTGTCACAATGGGTCCTGTGGTCCCTGAGGCCCTCCAAAACCATCATGGATGCTTGCTTCCATGAGGTTCCATTATGTGCCAGTGGTCATCTTGGTTCCAGGAGTTTCCTTAGTGTCACAATGCTCTCCATGTTTCCATGATTCCCCACAATGTCACAATGCTCTCCAGGCTTCCATTAGGCCCTGCTTTGCCACAATGGTCCCCTTGTTTCCATGCGGCCTTGCTGTGTCACAATGGACGTACGGTTCCATGATGTTGCGTGGTGTCACCGTGCTCTTCTTGAATCCGCCGTGTAACCATGGACCATTGGTTCCATGCAGCCGTGTCACAATGGGCTCCTTGATTCCATGATTCCCCACGGTGTCACAATGGAGCCTTGTTTCTAGGAGGTTCTGTACTGTCACAATTGCCTCCTTGATGCCATCAGCCCCTGCAGTGTCACAATGGCTCCTTGGTTCCATGAGGAACACAATAGCTTGGCATAAGCATTGAGCAACAGCTGCTGAACACACCTGGCAACATCTGCTTGCATCAAAAGAGGGCTTCAAGCTGACAATGGCACCAGCAGCTTCCATCTGCAACAGACACCCAGGGAAAGGACAGGCTGTGCCGGTTTGGACAAATGTGGAGGAAAATATCCTCTGATAGAAGGCAGGTTACACCCAGGCCTCCTCCACCAGCTTCGGGAAAAAAGAATTTTCCTGGGAAGAAAGTGAAAGAGATAAAAACTACTTTTTTAACAAACACACAGGAAAAGGATAACAATGCTAAATATTAAAACCTCTCGCTGTGCAGAGAAAGCTGGGATAATTTGAGAGTCCTTCCGTGTTTCGGTGGGGTCTCCTGAAACATCCATAGACAGCGAGGCCCGTGCAAAGAAACAGGGAGCGATTCTTGAGAGAAGTTTCAGAGCTCTTTCTTCTCCAGCCACATGGGCGGGGCACTGCCAAAGAACTGAGCAATCACAGCACAACCAGGGCCCTCCTGGCACAGGGCAACACAAAATAAGCAGTGCTGAACAGGATTAGGGCACATGTGAGCAGGGAGCAGGGAGACCCCCCGTGCCCAGGCCATGCCTCTACCCCAGGGTCCCCTCTCCCATGACCTCATGGCAGGGGGGAGGAACCCCAACACTTCCGTAGGTGTAGTCTCTCTCCTCCTCCTTGCAGCTGGCTCATGGGCCCACATTCAGGGCCCCCACCTCGGGAGAAAATTCTCCCAATGTGCTCTGATGTTGAAAGAGTCAAGAAGAGAAGAAGGGAAAAAAAACCCCCGAAGTCCCAGGAAAACAAAGTTCAACTCTCCATCTCCCTCCAGAGAAAAGGAGCTGAAAACTGGCTAAAAAGAAACAAAGTTGCTTCCTCTGCTCTTGCTGCAAGCAGGATGCAGAGGAGTGTGTATGTGTGTCCTTGAACAAACGCTCTGAGAAGTTTGTCTGGCTTTTTTTTCCTCTCCCCCCTCTCAGGCTCAGTTGAAAGGCACAGAAATGCACAAAGTTCACTTCTGGGCATAGAGCAGTATTGGGGGATACACATGATAAAGTCACCCCAAGACACAGGGACAGAGAATTCAGTGGAAAGACTCCGAGAATTCTGCTCCCAGAGATCATTCCTGCTCACACTGACCCTTGTAGAAAGGGGACATCGTTCCCGGCAGCCTGTACTGAGCATGTGGCTCCTGAGTGGGGTTTGTTGTTTAGGAAACCTGCTCCGGCTTTTCCATTCTTTCCTTGCAAACAGGAAAACTTCTCCTGGGGCTGTGTGCAGGCAGAGCCCTGAGGAGAGCAGGTGGCACATGGTGCGCTGGGCTGGGACAGCCAGCTGCAGAGCTCAAGGGAAGAAGCCCAAAGTGTCACAATGGCTCCTTGCCTTCCCATGCAACACCTGGGTCACAATGGTCTCCTTGATTCCATGAGGCCCCACTGTGTCACAATGGCTCCTTGGTTCCATCAGGTTCCGCAGTGTCACCATGGTCTCCTTTGATCCGCACTGTCATCATGGACAATTGGTTCCATGAGGCCCCGCAGTGTCACAATGGTCCCTTGGTTGCATAGCTTTTACGTTGTAACAATGGACTCCTTGCTTCTATGAGCTAGCCTGCTTTTTGCAGAGGTGTCTTTGGTTCCAACAAGGCCCCGCTGTGTCTCAGTGCACCCTTGCTTCCATGTGGATGTGGAGTATCACAAAGGCTCCTTGGTTCCACCAGGTCCTGCTGTGTCACAATGGGTCCTGTGGTCCCTGAGGCCCTCCAAAACCATTGTGGAGGCTTGCTTCCATGAGGTTCCATTATGTGCCAGTGGTCATCTTGGTTCCAGGAGTTTCCTTAGTGTCACAATGCTCTCCATGCTTCCATTAGGCCCTGCTTTGCCACAATGGTCCCCTTGTTTCCATGAGGCCCCGCTGTGTCACAATGGACCTATGGTTCCGTGATGTTGCGTGGTGTCACCGTGCTCTTCTTGAATCCGCCGTGTAACCATGGACCATTGGTTCCATGCAGCCGTGTCACAATGGGCTCCTTGATTCCATGATTCCCCACGGTGTCACAATGGAGCCTTGTTTCTAGGAGGTTCTGTACTGTCACAATTGCCTCATTGATGCCATCAGCCCCTGCAGTGTCACAATGGCTCCTTGGTTCCATGAGGAACACAATAGCTTGGCATAAGCATTGAGCAACAGCTGCTGAACACACCTGGCAACATCTGCTTGCATCAAAAGAGGGCTTCAAGCTGACAATGGCACCAGCAGCTTCCATCTGCAACAGAGACCCAGGAAAGGACAGGCTGTGCCGGTTTGGACAAATGTGGAGGAAAATATCCTCTTATAGAAGGCAGGTTACACCCAGCCCTCCCCCACCAGGTTTTTGGAAAAAAGAACTTTCCTGGGAAGAAAGTGAAAGAGATAAAACCTATTTTTTTAACAAACACACAGGAAAAGGATAACAATGCTAAATATTAAAACCTCTCGCTGTGTGCAGAGAAAGCTGGGATAATTTGAGAGTCCTTCTGTGTTTCGGTGGGGTCTCCTGAAACATCCATAGACAGCGAGGCCCGTGCAAAGAAACAGGGAGCGATTCTTGAGAGAAGTTTCAGAGCTCTTTCTTCTCCAGCCACATGGGCGGGGCACTGCCAAAGAACTGAGCAATCACGGCACAACCAGGGCCCTCCTGGCACAGGGCAACACAAAATAAGCAGTGCTGAACAGGATTAGGGCACATGTGAGCAGGGAGCAGGGAGACCCCGTGCCCAGGCCATGCCTCTACCCCAGGGTCCCCTCTCCCATGACCTCATGGCAGGGGGGAGGAACCCCAACACTTCCGTAGGTGCAGTCTCTCTCCTCCTCCTTGCAGCTGGCTCATGGGCCCACATTCAGGGCCCCCACCTCGGGAGAAAATTCTCCCAATGTGCTCTGATGTTGAAAGAGTCAAGAAGAGAAGAAGGGGAAAAAAACCCCCGAAGTCCCAGGAAAACAAAGTTCAACTCTCCATCTCCCCCCAGAGAAAAGGAGCTGAAAACTGGCTAAAAAGAAACAAAGTTGCTTCCCTCTGCTCTTGCTGCAAGCAGGATGCAGAGGAGTGTGTATGTGTGTCCTTGAACAAACGCTCTGAGAAGTTTGTCCGGTTTTTTTTCCTCTCCCCCCTCTCAGGCTCAGTTGAAAGGCACAGAAATGCACAAAGTTCACTTCTGGGCATAGAGCAGCAATAGGGGATACACATGATAAAGTCACCCCAAGACACAGGGAGAGAGAATTCAGTGGAAAGACTCCGAGAATTCTGCTCCCAGAGATCATTCCTGCTCACACTGACCCTTGTAGAAAGGGGACATCGTTCCAGGCAGCCTGTACTGAGCATGTGGCTCCTGAGTGGGGTTTGTTGTTTAGGAAACCTGCTCCGGCTTTTCCATTCTTTCCTTGCAAACAGGAAAACTTCTCCTGGGGCTGTGTGCAGGCAGAGCCCTGAGGAGAGCAGGTGGCACATGGTGCGCTGGGCTGGGACAGCCAGCTGCAGAGCTCAAGGGAAGAAGCCCAAAGTGTCACAATGGCTCCTTGCCTTCCCATGCAACACCTGGGTCACAATGGTCTCCTTGATTCCATGAGGCCCCACTGTGTCACAATGGCTCCTTGGTTCCATCAGGTTCCGCAGTGTCACCATGGTCTCCTTTGATCCGCACTGTCATCATGGACAATTGGTTCCATGAGGCCCCGCAGTGTCACAATGGTCCCTTGGTTGCATAGCTTTTACGTTGTAACAATGGACTCCTTGCTTCTATGAGCTAGCCTGCTTTTTGCAGAGGTGTCTTTGGTTCCAACAAGGCCCCACTGTGTCTCAGTGCACCCTGGCTTCCATGTGGATCTGGAGTATCACAAAGGCTCCTTGGTTCCACCAGGTCCTGCTGTGTCACAATGGGTCCTGTGGTCCCTGAGGCCCTCCAAAGTCATCATGGATGCTTGCTTCCATGAGGTTCCATTATGTGCCAGTGGTCATCTTGGTTCCAGGAGTTTCCTTAGTGTCACAATGCTCTCCATGTTTCCATGATTCCCCACAATGTCACAATGCTCTCCAGGCTTCCATTAGGCCCTGCTTTGCCACAATGGTCCCCTTGTTTCCATGCGGCCTTGCTGTGTCACAATGGACGTACGGTTCCATGATGTTGCGTGGTGTCACCGTGCTCTTCTTGAATCCGCCGTGTAACCATGGACCATTGGTTCCATGCAGCCGTGTCACAATGGGCTCCTTGATTCCATGATTCCCCACGGTGTCACAATGGAGCCTTGTTTCTAGGAGGTTCTGTACTGTCACAATTGCCTCCTTGATGCCATCAGCCCCTGCAGTGTCACAATGGCTCCTTGGTTCCATGAGGAACACAATAGCTTGGCATAAGCATTGAGCAACAGCTGCTGAACACACCTGGCAACATCTGCTTGCATCAAAAGAGGGCTTCAAGCTGACAATGGCACCAGCAGCTTCCATCTGCAACAGACACCCAGGGAAAGGACAGGCTGTGCCGGTTTGGACAAATGTGGAGGAAAATATCCTCTGATAGAAGGCAGGTTACACCCAGCCCTCCCCCACCAGCTTCGGGAAAAAAGAATTTTCCTGGGAAGAAAGTGAAAGAGATAAAAACTACTTTTTTAACAAACACACAGGAAAAGGATAACAATGCTAAATATTAAAACCTCTCGCTGTGCAGAGAAAGCTGGGATAATTTGAGAGTCCTTCCGTGTTTCGGTGGGGTCTCCTGAAACATCCATAGACAGCGAGGCCCGTGCAAAGAAACAGGGAGCGATTCTTGAGAGAAGTTTCAGAGCTCTTTCTTCTCCAGCCACATGGGCGGGGCACTGCCAAAGAACTGAGCAATCACGGCACAACCAGGGCCCTCCTGGCACAGGGCAACACAAAATAAGCAGTGCTGAACAGGATTAGGGCACATGTGAGCAGGGAGCAGGGAGACCCCCCGTGCCCAGGCCATGCCTCTACCCCAGGGTCCCCTCTCCCATGACCTCATGGCAGGGGGGAGGAACCCCAACACTTCCGTAGGTGTAGTCTCTCTCCTCCTCCTTGCAGCTGGCTCATGGGCCCACATTCAGGGCCCCCACCTCGGGAGAAAATTCTCCCAATGTGCTCTGATGTTGAAAGAGTCAAGAAGAGAAGAAGGGAAAAAAAACCCCCGAAGTCCCAGGAAAACAAAGTTCAACTCTCCATCTCCCTCCAGAGAAAAGGAGCTGAAAACTGGCTAAAAAGAAACAAAGTTGCTTCCTCTGCTCTTGCTGCAAGCAGGATGCAGAGGAGTGTGTATGTGTGTCCTTGAACAAACGCTCTGAGAAGTTTGTCTGGCTTTTTTTTCCTCTCCCCCCTCTCAGGCTCAGTTGAAAGGCACAGAAATGCACAAAGTTCACTTCTGGGCATAGAGCAGCAATAGGGGATACACATGATAAAGTCACCCCAAGACACGTGGACAGAGAATTCAGTGGAAAGACTCCGAGAATTCTGCTCCCAGAGATCATTCATTCCTGCTCACACTGACCCTTGTAGAAAGGGGACATCGTTCCCGGCAGCCTGTACTGAGCATGTGGCTCCTGAGTGGGGTTTGTTGTTTAGGAAACCTGCTCCGGCTTTTCCATTCTTTCCTTGCAAACAGGAAAACTTCTCCTGGGGCTGTGTGCAGGCAGAGCCCTGAGGAGAGCAGGTGGCACATGGTGCGCTGGGCTGGGACAGCCAGCTGCAGAGCTCAAGGGAAGAAGCCCAAAGTGTCACAATGGCTCCTTGCCTTCCCATGCAACACCTGGGTCACAATGGTCTCCTTGATTCCATGAGGCCCCACTGTGTCACAATGGCTCCTTGGTTCCATCAGGTTCCGCAGTGTCACCATGGTCTCTTTTGATCCGCACTGTCATCATGGACAATTGGTTCCATGAGGCCCCGCAGTGTCACAATGGTCCCTTGGTTGCATAGCTTTTACGTTGTAACAATGGACTCCTTGCTTCTATGAGCTAGCCTGCTTTTTGCAGAGGTGTCTTTGGTTCCAACAAGGCCCCACTGTGTCTCAGTGCACCCTGGCTTCCATGTGGATCTGGAGTATCACAAAGGCTCCTTGGTTCCACCAGGTCCTGCTGTGTCACAATGGGTCCTGTGGTCCCTGAGGCCCTCCAAAGTCATCATGGATGCTTGCTTCCATGAGGTTCCATTATGTGCCAGTGGTCATCTTGGTTCCAGGAGTTTCCTTAGTGTCACAATGCTCTCCATGTTTCCATGATTCCCCACAATGTCACAATGCTCTCCAGGCTTCCATTAGGCCCTGCTTTGCCACAATGGTCCCCTTGTTTCCATGCGGCCTTGCTGTGTCACAATGGACGTACGGTTCCATGATGTTGCGTGGTGTCACCGTGCTCTTCTTGAATCCGCCGTGTAACCATGGACCATTGGTTCCATGCAGCCGTGTCACAATGGGCTCCTTGATTCCATGATTCCCCACGGTGTCACAATGGAGCCTTGTTTCTAGGAGGTTCTGTACTGTCACAATTGCCTCCTTGATGCCATCCGCCCCTGCAGTGTCACAATGGCTCCTTGGTTCCATGAGGAACACAATAGCTTGGCATAAGCATTGAGCAACAGCTGCTGAACACACCTGGCAACATCTGCTTGCATCAAAAGAGGGCTTCAAGCTGACAATGGCACCAGCAGCTTCCATCTGCAACAGAGACCCAGGAAAGGACAGGCTGTGCCGGTTTGGACAAATGTGGAGGAAAATATCCTCTTATAGAAGGCAGGTTACACCCAGCCCTCCCCCACCAGGTTTTTGGAAAAAAGAACTTTCCTGGGAAGAAAGTGAAAGAGATAAAACCTATTTTTTTAACAAACACACAGGAAAAGGATAACAATGCTAAATATTAAAACCTCTCGCTGTGTGCAGAGAAAGCTGGGATAATTTGAGAGTCCTTCTGTGTTTCGGTGGGGTCTCCTGAAACATCCATAGACAGCGAGGCCCGTGCAAAGAAACAGGGAGCGATTCTTGAGAGAAGTTTCAGAGCTCTTTCTTCTCCAGCCACATGGGCGGGGCACTGCCAAAGAACTGAGCAATCACGGCACAACCAGGGCCCTCCTGGCACAGGGCAACACAAAATAAGCAGTGCTGAACAGGATTAGGGCACATGTGAGCAGGGAGCAGGGAGACCCCGTGCCCAGGCCATGCCTCTACCCCAGGGTCCCCTCTCCCATGACCTCATGGCAGGGGGGAGGAACCCCAACACTTCCGTAGGTGCAGTCTCTCTCCTCCTCCTTGCAGCTGGCTCATGGGCCCACATTCAGGGCCCCCACCTCGGGAGAAAATTCTCCCAATGTGCTCTGATGTTGAAAGAGTCAAGAAGAGAAGAAGGGGAAAAAAACCCCCGAAGTCCCAGGAAAACAAAGTTCAACTCTCCATCTCCCCCCAGAGAAAAGGAGCTGAAAACTGGCTAAAAAGAAACAAAGTTGCTTCCCTCTGCTCTTGCTGCAAGCAGGATGCAGAGGAGTGTGTATGTGTGTCCTTGAACAAACGCTCTGAGAAGTTTGTCCGGTTTTTTTTCCTCTCCCCCCTCTCAGGCTCAGTTGAAAGGCACAGAAATGCACAAAGTTCACTTCTGGGCATAGAGCAGCAATAGGGGATACACATGATAAAGTCACCCCAAGACACAGGGAGAGAGAATTCAGTGGAAAGACTCCGAGAATTCTGCTCCCAGAGATCATTCCTGCTCACACTGACCCTTGTAGAAAGGGGACATCGTTCCAGGCAGCCTGTACTGAGCATGTGGCTCCTGAGTGGGGTTTGTTGTTTAGGAAACCTGCTCCGGCTTTTCCATTCTTTCCTTGCAAACAGGAAAACTTCTCCTGGGGCTGTGTGCAGGCAGAGCCCTGAGGAGAGCAGGTGGCACATGGTGCGCTGGGCTGGGACAGCCAGCTGCAGAGCTCAAGGGAAGAAGCCCAAAGTGTCACAATGGCTCCTTGCCTTCCCATGCAACACCTGGGTCACAATGGTCTCCTTGATTCCATGAGGCCCCACTGTGTCACAATGGCTCCTTGGTTCCATCAGGTTCCGCAGTGTCACCATGGTCTCCTTTGATCCGCACTGTCATCATGGACAATTGGTTCCATGAGGCCCCGCAGTGTCACAATGGTCCCTTGGTTGCATAGCTTTTACGTTGTAACAATGGACTCCTTGCTTCTATGAGCTAGCCTGCTTTTTGCAGAGGTGTCTTTGGTTCCAACAAGGCCCCACTGTGTCTCAGTGCACCCTGGCTTCCATGTGGATCTGGAGTATCACAAAGGCTCCTTGGTTCCACCAGGTCCTGCTGTGTCACAATGGGTCCTGTGGTCCCTGAGGCCCTCCAAAGTCATCATGGATGCTTGCTTCCATGAGGTTCCATTATGTGCCAGTGGTCATCTTGGTTCCAGGAGTTTCCTTAGTGTCACAATGCTCTCCATGTTTCCATGATTCCCCACAATGTCACAATGCTCTCCAGGCTTCCATTAGGCCCTGCTTTGCCACAATGGTCCCCTTGTTTCCATGCGGCCTTGCTGTGTCACAATGGACGTACGGTTCCATGATGTTGCGTGGTGTCACCGTGCTCTTCTTGAATCCGCCGTGTAACCATGGACCATTGGTTCCATGCAGCCGTGTCACAATGGGCTCCTTGATTCCATGATTCCCCACGGTGTCACAATGGAGCCTTGTTTCTAGGAGGTTCTGTACTGTCACAATTGCCTCCTTGATGCCATCAGCCCCTGCAGTGTCACAATGGCTCCTTGGTTCCATGAGGAACACAATAGCTTGGCATAAGCATTGAGCAACAGCTGCTGAACACACCTGGCAACATCTGCTTGCATCAAAAGAGGGCTTCAAGCTGACAATGGCACCAGCAGCTTCCATCTGCAACAGACACCCAGGGAAAGGACAGGCTGTGCCGGTTTGGACAAATGTGGAGGAAAATATCCTCTGATAGAAGGCAGGTTACACCCAGCCCTCCCCCACCAGCTTCGGGAAAAAAGAATTTTCCTGGGAAGAAAGTGAAAGAGATAAAAACTACTTTTTTAACAAACACACAGGAAAAGGATAACAATGCTAAATATTAAAACCTCTCGCTGTGCAGAGAAAGCTGGGATAATTTGAGAGTCCTTCCGTGTTTCGGTGGGGTCTCCTGAAACATCCATAGACAGCGAGGCCCGTGCAAAGAAACAGGGAGCGATTCTTGAGAGAAGTTTCAGAGCTCTTTCTTCTCCAGCCACATGGGCGGGGCACTGCCAAAGAACTGAGCAATCACGGCACAACCAGGGCCCTCCTGGCACAGGGCAACACAAAATAAGCAGTGCTGAACAGGATTAGGGCACATGTGAGCAGGGAGCAGGGAGACCCCCCGTGCCCAGGCCATGCCTCTACCCCAGGGTCCCCTCTCCCATGACCTCATGGCAGGGGGGAGGAACCCCAACACTTCCGTAGGTGTAGTCTCTCTCCTCCTCCTTGCAGCTGGCTCATGGGCCCACATTCAGGGCCCCCACCTCGGGAGAAAATTCTCCCAATGTGCTCTGATGTTGAAAGAGTCAAGAAGAGAAGAAGGGAAAAAAAACCCCCGAAGTCCCAGGAAAACAAAGTTCAACTCTCCATCTCCCTCCAGAGAAAAGGAGCTGAAAACTGGCTAAAAAGAAACAAAGTTGCTTCCTCTGCTCTTGCTGCAAGCAGGATGCAGAGGAGTGTGTATGTGTGTCCTTGAACAAACGCTCTGAGAAGTTTGTCTGGCTTTTTTTTCCTCTCCCCCCTCTCAGGCTCAGTTGAAAGGCACAGAAATGCACAAAGTTCACTTCTGGGCATAGAGCAGCAATAGGGGATACACATGATAAAGTCACCCCAAGACACGTGGACAGAGAATTCAGTGGAAAGACTCCGAGAATTCTGCTCCCAGAGATCATTCATTCCTGCTCACACTGACCCTTGTAGAAAGGGGACATCGTTCCCGGCAGCCTGTACTGAGCATGTGGCTCCTGAGTGGGGTTTGTTGTTTAGGAAACCTGCTCCGGCTTTTCCATTCTTTCCTTGCAAACAGGAAAACTTCTCCTGGGGCTGTGTGCAGGCAGAGCCCTGAGGAGAGCAGGTGGCACATGGTGCGCTGGGCTGGGACAGCCAGCTGCAGAGCTCAAGGGAAGAAGCCCAAAGTGTCACAATGGCTCCTTGCCTTCCCATGCAACACCTGGGTCACAATGGTCTCCTTGATTCCATGAGGCCCCACTGTGTCACAATGGCTCCTTGGTTCCATCAGGTTCCGCAGTGTCACCATGGTCTCTTTTGATCCGCACTGTCATCATGGACAATTGGTTCCATGAGGCCCCGCAGTGTCACAATGGTCCCTTGGTTCCATAGCTTTTACGTTGTAACAATGGACTCCTTGCTTCTATGAGCTAGCCTGCTTTTTGCAGAGGTGTCTTTGGTTCCAACAAGGCCCCACTGTGTCTCAGTGCACCCTGGCTTCCATGTGGATCTGGAGTATCACAAAGGCTCCTTGGTTCCACCAGGTCCTGCTGTGTCACAATGGGTCCTGTGGTCCCTGAGGCCCTCCAAAGTCATCATGGATGCTTGCTTCCATGAGGTTCCATTATGTGCCAGTGGTCATCTTGGTTCCAGGAGTTTCCTTAGTGTCACAATGCTCTCCATGTTTCCATGATTCCCCACAATGTCACAATGCTCTCCAGGCTTCCATTAGGCCCTGCTTTGCCACAATGGTCCCCTTGTTTCCATGCGGCCTTGCTGTGTCACAATGGACGTACGGTTCCATGATGTTGCGTGGTGTCACCGTGCTCTTCTTGAATCCGCCGTGTAACCATGGACCATTGGTTCCATGCAGCCGTGTCACAATGGGCTCCTTGATTCCATGATTCCCCACGGTGTCACAATGGAGCCTTGTTTCTAGGAGGTTCTGTACTGTCACAATTGCCTCCTTGATGCCATCCGCCCCTGCAGTGTCACAATGGCTCCTTGGTTCCATGAGGAACACAATAGCTTGGCATAAGCATTGAGCAACAGCTGCTGAACACACCTGGCAACATCTGCTTGCATCAAAAGAGGGCTTCAAGCTGACAATGGCACCAGCAGCTTCCATCTGCAACAGAGACCCAGGAAAGGACAGGCTGTGCCGGTTTGGACAAATGTGGAGGAAAATATCCTCTTATAGAAGGCAGGTTACACCCAGCCCTCCCCCACCAGGTTTTTGGAAAAAAGAACTTTCCTGGGAAGAAAGTGAAAGAGATAAAACCTATTTTTTTAACAAACACACAGGAAAAGGATAACAATGCTAAATATTAAAACCTCTCGCTGTGTGCAGAGAAAGCTGGGATAATTTGAGAGTCCTTCTGTGTTTCGGTGGGGTCTCCTGAAACATCCATAGACAGCGAGGCCCGTGCAAAGAAACAGGGAGCGATTCTTGAGAGAAGTTTCAGAGCTCTTTCTTCTCCAGCCACATGGGCGGGGCACTGCCAAAGAACTGAGCAATCACGGCACAACCAGGGCCCTCCTGGCACAGGGCAACACAAAATAAGCAGTGCTGAACAGGATTAGGGCACATGTGAGCAGGGAGCAGGGAGACCCCGTGCCCAGGCCATGCCTCTACCCCAGGGTCCCCTCTCCCATGACCTCATGGCAGGGGGGAGGAACCCCAACACTTCCGTAGGTGCAGTCTCTCTCCTCCTCCTTGCAGCTGGCTCATGGGCCCACATTCAGGGCCCCCACCTCGGGAGAAAATTCTCCCAATGTGCTCTGATGTTGAAAGAGTCAAGAAGAGAAGAAGGGGAAAAAAACCCCCGAAGTCCCAGGAAAACAAAGTTCAACTCTCCATCTCCCCCCAGAGAAAAGGAGCTGAAAACTGGCTAAAAAGAAACAAAGTTGCTTCCCTCTGCTCTTGCTGCAAGCAGGATGCAGAGGAGTGTGTATGTGTGTCCTTGAACAAACGCTCTGAGAAGTTTGTCCGGTTTTTTTTCCTCTCCCCCCTCTCAGGCTCAGTTGAAAGGCACAGAAATGCACAAAGTTCACTTCTGGGCATAGAGCAGCAATAGGGGATACACATGATAAAGTCACCCCAAGACACAGGGAGAGAGAATTCAGTGGAAAGACTCCGAGAATTCTGCTCCCAGAGATCATTCCTGCTCACACTGACCCTTGTAGAAAGGGGACATCGTTCCAGGCAGCCTGTACTGAGCATGTGGCTCCTGAGTGGGGTTTGTTGTTTAGGAAACCTGCTCCGGCTTTTCCATTCTTTCCTTGCAAACAGGAAAACTTCTCCTGGGGCTGTGTGCAGGCAGAGCCCTGAGGAGAGCAGGTGGCACATGGTGCGCTGGGCTGGGACAGCCAGCTGCAGAGCTCAAGGGAAGAAGCCCAAAGTGTCACAATGGCTCCTTGCCTTCCCATGCAACACCTGGGTCACAATGGTCTCCTTGATTCCATGAGGCCCCACTGTGTCACAATGGCTCCTTGGTTCCATCAGGTTCCGCAGTGTCACCATGGTCTCCTTTGATCCGCACTGTCATCATGGACAATTGGTTCCATGAGGCCCCGCAGTGTCACAATGGTCCCTTGGTTGCATAGCTTTTACGTTGTAACAATGGACTCCTTGCTTCTATGAGCTAGCCTGCTTTTTGCAGAGGTGTCTTTGGTTCCAACAAGGCCCCACTGTGTCTCAGTGCACCCTGGCTTCCATGTGGATCTGGAGTATCACAAAGGCTCCTTGGTTCCACCAGGTCCTGCTGTGTCACAATGGGTCCTGTGGTCCCTGAGGCCCTCCAAAGTCATCATGGATGCTTGCTTCCATGAGGTTCCATTATGTGCCAGTGGTCATCTTGGTTCCAGGAGTTTCCTTAGTGTCACAATGCTCTCCATGTTTCCATGATTCCCCACAATGTCACAATGCTCTCCAGGCTTCCATTAGGCCCTGCTTTGCCACAATGGTCCCCTTGTTTCCATGCGGCCTTGCTGTGTCACAATGGACGTACGGTTCCATGATGTTGCGTGGTGTCACCGTGCTCTTCTTGAATCCGCCGTGTAACCATGGACCATTGGTTCCATGCAGCCGTGTCACAATGGGCTCCTTGATTCCATGATTCCCCACGGTGTCACAATGGAGCCTTGTTTCTAGGAGGTTCTGTACTGTCACAATTGCCTCCTTGATGCCATCAGCCCCTGCAGTGTCACAATGGCTCCTTGGTTCCATGAGGAACACAATAGCTTGGCATAAGCATTGAGCAACAGCTGCTGAACACACCTGGCAACATCTGCTTGCATCAAAAGAGGGCTTCAAGCTGACAATGGCACCAGCAGCTTCCATCTGCAACAGACACCCAGGGAAAGGACAGGCTGTGCCGGTTTGGACAAATGTGGAGGAAAATATCCTCTGATAGAAGGCAGGTTACACCCAGCCCTCCCCCACCAGCTTCGGGAAAAAAGAATTTTCCTGGGAAGAAAGTGAAAGAGATAAAAACTACTTTTTTAACAAACACACAGGAAAAGGATAACAATGCTAAATATTAAAACCTCTCGCTGTGCAGAGAAAGCTGGGATAATTTGAGAGTCCTTCCGTGTTTCGGTGGGGTCTCCTGAAACATCCATAGACAGCGAGGCCCGTGCAAAGAAACAGGGAGCGATTCTTGAGAGAAGTTTCAGAGCTCTTTCTTCTCCAGCCACATGGGCGGGGCACTGCCAAAGAACTGAGCAATCACGGCACAACCAGGGCCCTCCTGGCACAGGGCAACACAAAATAAGCAGTGCTGAACAGGATTAGGGCACATGTGAGCAGGGAGCAGGGAGACCCCCCGTGCCCAGGCCATGCCTCTACCCCAGGGTCCCCTCTCCCATGACCTCATGGCAGGGGGGAGGAACCCCAACACTTCCGTAGGTGTAGTCTCTCTCCTCCTCCTTGCAGCTGGCTCATGGGCCCACATTCAGGGCCCCCACCTCGGGAGAAAATTCTCCCAATGTGCTCTGATGTTGAAAGAGTCAAGAAGAGAAGAAGGGAAAAAAAACCCCCGAAGTCCCAGGAAAACAAAGTTCAACTCTCCATCTCCCTCCAGAGAAAAGGAGCTGAAAACTGGCTAAAAAGAAACAAAGTTGCTTCCTCTGCTCTTGCTGCAAGCAGGATGCAGAGGAGTGTGTATGTGTGTCCTTGAACAAACGCTCTGAGAAGTTTGTCTGGCTTTTTTTTCCTCTCCCCCCTCTCAGGCTCAGTTGAAAGGCACAGAAATGCACAAAGTTCACTTCTGGGCATAGAGCAGCAATAGGGGATACACATGATAAAGTCACCCCAAGACACGTGGACAGAGAATTCAGTGGAAAGACTCCGAGAATTCTGCTCCCAGAGATCATTCATTCCTGCTCACACTGACCCTTGTAGAAAGGGGACATCGTTCCCGGCAGCCTGTACTGAGCATGTGGCTCCTGAGTGGGGTTTGTTGTTTAGGAAACCTGCTCCGGCTTTTCCATTCTTTCCTTGCAAACAGGAAAACTTCTCCTGGGGCTGTGTGCAGGCAGAGCCCTGAGGAGAGCAGGTGGCACATGGTGCGCTGGGCTGGGACAGCCAGCTGCAGAGCTCAAGGGAAGAAGCCCAAAGTGTCACAATGGCTCCTTGCCTTCCCATGCAACACCTGGGTCACAATGGTCTCCTTGATTCCATGAGGCCCCACTGTGTCACAATGGCTCCTTGGTTCCATCAGGTTCCGCAGTGTCACCATGGTCTCTTTTGATCCGCACTGTCATCATGGACAATTGGTTCCATGAGGCCCCGCAGTGTCACAATGGTCCCTTGGTTCCATAGCTTTTACGTTGTAACAATGGACTCCTTGCTTCTATGAGCTAGCCTGCTTTTTGCAGAGGTGTCTTTGGTTCCAACAAGGCCCCACTGTGTCTCAGTGCACCCTGGCTTCCATGTGGATCTGGAGTATCACAAAGGCTCCTTGGTTCCACCAGGTCCTGCTGTGTCACAATGGGTCCTGTGGTCCCTGAGGCCCTCCAAAGTCATCATGGATGCTTGCTTCCATGAGGTTCCATTATGTGCCAGTGGTCATCTTGGTTCCAGGAGTTTCCTTAGTGTCACAATGCTCTCCATGTTTCCATGATTCCCCACAATGTCACAATGCTCTCCAGGCTTCCATTAGGCCCTGCTTTGCCACAATGGTCCCCTTGTTTCCATGCGGCCTTGCTGTGTCACAATGGACGTACGGTTCCATGATGTTGCGTGGTGTCACCGTGCTCTTCTTGAATCCGCCGTGTAACCATGGACCATTGGTTCCATGCAGCCGTGTCACAATGGGCTCCTTGATTCCATGATTCCCCACGGTGTCACAATGGAGCCTTGTTTCTAGGAGGTTCTGTACTGTCACAATTGCCTCCTTGATGCCATCCGCCCCTGCAGTGTCACAATGGCTCCTTGGTTCCATGAGGAACACAATAGCTTGGCATAAGCATTGAGCAACAGCTGCTGAACACACCTGGCAACATCTGCTTGCATCAAAAGAGGGCTTCAAGCTGACAATGGCACCAGCAGCTTCCATCTGCAACAGAGACCCAGGAAAGGACAGGCTGTGCCGGTTTGGACAAATGTGGAGGAAAATATCCTCTTATAGAAGGCAGGTTACACCCAGCCCTCCCCCACCAGGTTTTTGGAAAAAAGAACTTTCCTGGGAAGAAAGTGAAAGAGATAAAACCTATTTTTTTAACAAACACACAGGAAAAGGATAACAATGCTAAATATTAAAACCTCTCGCTGTGTGCAGAGAAAGCTGGGATAATTTGAGAGTCCTTCTGTGTTTCGGTGGGGTCTCCTGAAACATCCATAGACAGCGAGGCCCGTGCAAAGAAACAGGGAGCGATTCTTGAGAGAAGTTTCAGAGCTCTTTCTTCTCCAGCCACATGGGCGGGGCACTGCCAAAGAACTGAGCAATCACGGCACAACCAGGGCCCTCCTGGCACAGGGCAACACAAAATAAGCAGTGCTGAACAGGATTAGGGCACATGTGAGCAGGGAGCAGGGAGACCCCGTGCCCAGGCCATGCCTCTACCCCAGGGTCCCCTCTCCCATGACCTCATGGCAGGGGGGAGGAACCCCAACACTTCCGTAGGTGCAGTCTCTCTCCTCCTCCTTGCAGCTGGCTCATGGGCCCACATTCAGGGCCCCCACCTCGGGAGAAAATTCTCCCAATGTGCTCTGATGTTGAAAGAGTCAAGAAGAGAAGAAGGGGAAAAAAACCCCCGAAGTCCCAGGAAAACAAAGTTCAACTCTCCATCTCCCCCCAGAGAAAAGGAGCTGAAAACTGGCTAAAAAGAAACAAAGTTGCTTCCCTCTGCTCTTGCTGCAAGCAGGATGCAGAGGAGTGTGTATGTGTGTCCTTGAACAAACGCTCTGAGAAGTTTGTCCGGTTTTTTTTCCTCTCCCCCCTCTCAGGCTCAGTTGAAAGGCACAGAAATGCACAAAGTTCACTTCTGGGCATAGAGCAGCAATAGGGGATACACATGATAAAGTCACCCCAAGACACAGGGAGAGAGAATTCAGTGGAAAGACTCCGAGAATTCTGCTCCCAGAGATCATTCCTGCTCACACTGACCCTTGTAGAAAGGGGACATCGTTCCAGGCAGCCTGTACTGAGCATGTGGCTCCTGAGTGGGGTTTGTTGTTTAGGAAACCTGCTCCGGCTTTTCCATTCTTTCCTTGCAAACAGGAAAACTTCTCCTGGGGCTGTGTGCAGGCAGAGCCCTGAGGAGAGCAGGTGGCACATGGTGCGCTGGGCTGGGACAGCCAGCTGCAGAGCTCAAGGGAAGAAGCCCAAAGTGTCACAATGGCTCCTTGCCTTCCCATGCAACACCTGGGTCACAATGGTCTCCTTGATTCCATGAGGCCCCACTGTGTCACAATGGCTCCTTGGTTCCATCAGGTTCCGCAGTGTCACCATGGTCTCCTTTGATCCGCACTGTCATCATGGACAATTGGTTCCATGAGGCCCCGCAGTGTCACAATGGTCCCTTGGTTGCATAGCTTTTACGTTGTAACAATGGACTCCTTGCTTCTATGAGCTAGCCTGCTTTTTGCAGAGGTGTCTTTGGTTCCAACAAGGCCCCACTGTGTCTCAGTGCACCCTGGCTTCCATGTGGATCTGGAGTATCACAAAGGCTCCTTGGTTCCACCAGGTCCTGCTGTGTCACAATGGGTCCTGTGGTCCCTGAGGCCCTCCAAAGTCATCATGGATGCTTGCTTCCATGAGGTTCCATTATGTGCCAGTGGTCATCTTGGTTCCAGGAGTTTCCTTAGTGTCACAATGCTCTCCATGTTTCCATGATTCCCCACAATGTCACAATGCTCTCCAGGCTTCCATTAGGCCCTGCTTTGCCACAATGGTCCCCTTGTTTCCATGCGGCCTTGCTGTGTCACAATGGACGTACGGTTCCATGATGTTGCGTGGTGTCACCGTGCTCTTCTTGAATCCGCCGTGTAACCATGGACCATTGGTTCCATGCAGCCGTGTCACAATGGGCTCCTTGATTCCATGATTCCCCACGGTGTCACAATGGAGCCTTGTTTCTAGGAGGTTCTGTACTGTCACAATTGCCTCCTTGATGCCATCAGCCCCTGCAGTGTCACAATGGCTCCTTGGTTCCATGAGGAACACAATAGCTTGGCATAAGCATTGAGCAACAGCTGCTGAACACACCTGGCAACATCTGCTTGCATCAAAAGAGGGCTTCAAGCTGACAATGGCACCAGCAGCTTCCATCTGCAACAGACACCCAGGGAAAGGACAGGCTGTGCCGGTTTGGACAAATGTGGAGGAAAATATCCTCTGATAGAAGGCAGGTTACACCCAGCCCTCCCCCACCAGCTTCGGGAAAAAAGAATTTTCCTGGGAAGAAAGTGAAAGAGATAAAAACTACTTTTTTAACAAACACACAGGAAAAGGATAACAATGCTAAATATTAAAACCTCTCGCTGTGCAGAGAAAGCTGGGATAATTTGAGAGTCCTTCCGTGTTTCGGTGGGGTCTCCTGAAACATCCATAGACAGCGAGGCCCGTGCAAAGAAACAGGGAGCGATTCTTGAGAGAAGTTTCAGAGCTCTTTCTTCTCCAGCCACATGGGCGGGGCACTGCCAAAGAACTGAGCAATCACGGCACAACCAGGGCCCTCCTGGCACAGGGCAACACAAAATAAGCAGTGCTGAACAGGATTAGGGCACATGTGAGCAGGGAGCAGGGAGACCCCCCGTGCCCAGGCCATGCCTCTACCCCAGGGTCCCCTCTCCCATGACCTCATGGCAGGGGGGAGGAACCCCAACACTTCCGTAGGTGTAGTCTCTCTCCTCCTCCTTGCAGCTGGCTCATGGGCCCACATTCAGGGCCCCCACCTCGGGAGAAAATTCTCCCAATGTGCTCTGATGTTGAAAGAGTCAAGAAGAGAAGAAGGGAAAAAAAACCCCCGAAGTCCCAGGAAAACAAAGTTCAACTCTCCATCTCCCTCCAGAGAAAAGGAGCTGAAAACTGGCTAAAAAGAAACAAAGTTGCTTCCTCTGCTCTTGCTGCAAGCAGGATGCAGAGGAGTGTGTATGTGTGTCCTTGAACAAACGCTCTGAGAAGTTTGTCTGGCTTTTTTTTCCTCTCCCCCCTCTCAGGCTCAGTTGAAAGGCACAGAAATGCACAAAGTTCACTTCTGGGCATAGAGCAGCAATAGGGGATACACATGATAAAGTCACCCCAAGACACGTGGACAGAGAATTCAGTGGAAAGACTCCGAGAATTCTGCTCCCAGAGATCATTCATTCCTGCTCACACTGACCCTTGTAGAAAGGGGACATCGTTCCCGGCAGCCTGTACTGAGCATGTGGCTCCTGAGTGGGGTTTGTTGTTTAGGAAACCTGCTCCGGCTTTTCCATTCTTTCCTTGCAAACAGGAAAACTTCTCCTGGGGCTGTGTGCAGGCAGAGCCCTGAGGAGAGCAGGTGGCACATGGTGCGCTGGGCTGGGACAGCCAGCTGCAGAGCTCAAGGGAAGAAGCCCAAAGTGTCACAATGGCTCCTTGCCTTCCCATGCAACACCTGGGTCACAATGGTCTCCTTGATTCCATGAGGCCCCACTGTGTCACAATGGCTCCTTGGTTCCATCAGGTTCCGCAGTGTCACCATGGTCTCTTTTGATCCGCACTGTCATCATGGACAATTGGTTCCATGAGGCCCCGCAGTGTCACAATGGTCCCTTGGTTCCATAGCTTTTACGTTGTAACAATGGACTCCTTGCTTCTATGAGCTAGCCTGCTTTTTGCAGAGGTGTCTTTGGTTCCAACAAGGCCCCACTGTGTCTCAGTGCACCCTGGCTTCCATGTGGATCTGGAGTATCACAAAGGCTCCTTGGTTCCACCAGGTCCTGCTGTGTCACAATGGGTCCTGTGGTCCCTGAGGCCCTCCAAAGTCATCATGGATGCTTGCTTCCATGAGGTTCCATTATGTGCCAGTGGTCATCTTGGTTCCAGGAGTTTCCTTAGTGTCACAATGCTCTCCATGTTTCCATGATTCCCCACAATGTCACAATGCTCTCCAGGCTTCCATTAGGCCCTGCTTTGCCACAATGGTCCCCTTGTTTCCATGCGGCCTTGCTGTGTCACAATGGACGTACGGTTCCATGATGTTGCGTGGTGTCACCGTGCTCTTCTTGAATCCGCCGTGTAACCATGGACCATTGGTTCCATGCAGCCGTGTCACAATGGGCTCCTTGATTCCATGATTCCCCACGGTGTCACAATGGAGCCTTGTTTCTAGGAGGTTCTGTACTGTCACAATTGCCTCCTTGATGCCATCAGCCCCTGCAGTGTCACAATGGCTCCTTGGTTCCATGAGGAACACAATAGCTTGGCATAAGCATTGAGCAACAGCTGCTGAACACACCTGGCAACATCTGCTTGCATCAAAAGAGGGCTTCAAGCTGACAATGGCACCAGCAGCTTCCATCTGCAACAGAGACCCAGGAAAGGACAGGCTGTGCCGGTTTGGACAAATGTGGAGGAAAATATCCTCTGATAGAAGGCAGGTTACACCCAGCCCTCCTCCACCAGCTTCGGGAAAAAAGAATTTTCCTGGGAAGAAAGTGAAAGAGATAAAAACTACTTTTTTAACAAACACACAGGAAAAGGATAACAATGCTAAATATTAAAACCTCTCGCTGTGCAGAGAAAGCTGGGATAATTTGAGAGTCCTTCCGTGTTTCGGTGGGGTCTCCTGAAACATCCATAGACAGCGAGGCCCGTGCAAAGAAACAGGGAGCGATTCTTGAGAGAAGTTTCAGAGCTCTTTCTTCTCCAGCCACATGGGCGGGGCACTGCCAAAGAACTGAGCAATCACGGCACAACCAGGGCCCTCCTGGCACAGGGCAACACAAAATAAGCAGTGCTGAACAGGATTAGGGCACATGTGAGCAGGGAGCAGGGAGACCCCCGTGCCCAGGCCATGCCTCTACCCCAGGGTCCCCTCTCCCATGACCTCATGGCAGGGGGGAGGAACCCCAACACTTCCGTAGGTGTAGTCTCTCTCCTCCTCCTTGCAGCTGGCTCATGGGCCCACATTCAGGGCCCCCACCTCGGGAGAAAATTCTCCCAATGTGCTCTGATGTTGAAAGAGTCAAGAAGAGAAGAAGGGAAAAAAAACCCCCGAAGTCCCAGGAAAACAAAGTTCAACTCTCCATCTCCCTCCAGAGAAAAGGAGCTGAAAACTGGCTAAAAAGAAACAAAGTTGCTTCCTCTGCTCTTGCTGCAAGCAGGATGCAGAGGAGTGTGTATGTTTGTCCTTGAACAAACGCTCTGAGAAGTTTGTCTGGCTTTTTTTTCCTCTCCCCCCTCTCAGGCTCAGTTGAAAGGCACAGAAATGCACAAAGTTCACTTCTGGGCATAGAGCAGTATTGGGGGATACACATGATAAAGTCACCCCAAGACACAGGGACAGAGAATTCAGTGGAAAGACTCCGAGAATTCTGCTCCCAGAGATCATTCATTCCTGCTCACACTGACCCTTGTAGAAAGGGGACATCGTTCCCGGCAGCCTGTACTGAGCATGTGGCTCCTGAGTGGGGTTTGTTGTTTAGGAAACCTGCTCCGGCTTTTCCATTCTTTCCTTGCAAACAGGAAAACTTCTCCTGGGGCTGTGTGCAGGCAGAGCCCTGAGGAGAGCAGGTGGCACATGGTGCGCTGGGCTGGGACAGCCAGCTGCAGAGCTCAAGGGAAGAAGCCCAAAGTGTCACAATGGCTCCTTGCCTTCCCATGCAACACCTGGGTCACAATGGTCTCCTTGATTCCATGAGGCCCCACTGTGTCACAATGGCTCCTTGGTTCCATCAGGTTCCGCAGTGTCACCATGGTCTCTTTTGATCCGCACTGTCATCATGGACAATTGGTTCCATGAGGCCCCGCAGTGTCACAATGGTCCCTTGCTTCCATAGGTTTGATGTTGTAACAAAGGACTCCTTGCTTCTATGAGCTAGCCTGCTTTTTGCAGAGGTGTCTTTGGTTCCAACAAGGCCCCGCTGTGTCTCAGTGCACCCTGGCTTCCATGTGGATGTGGAGTATCACAAAGGCTCCTTGGTTCCACCAGGTCCTGCTGTGTCACAATGGGTCCTGTGGTCCCTGAGGCCCTCCAAAACCATCGTGGAGGCTTGCTTCCATGAGGTTCCATTATGTGCCAGTGGTCATCTTGGTTCCAGGAGTTTCCTTAGTGTCACAATGCTCTCCATGCTTCCATTAGGCCCTGCTTTGCCACAATGGTCCCCTTGTTTCCATGAGGCCCCGCTGTGTCACAATGGACCTATGGTTCCGTGATGTTGCGTGGTGTCACCGTGCTCTTCTTGAATCCGCCGTGTAACCATGGACCATTGGTTCCATGCAGCCGTGTCACAATGGGCTCCTTGATTCCATGATTCCCCACGGTGTCACAATGGAGCCTTGTTTCTAGGAGGTTCTGTACTGTCACAATTGCCTCCTTGATGCCATCAGCCCCTGCAGTGTCACAATGGCTCCTTGGTTCCATGAGGAACACAATAGCTTGGCATAAGCATTGAGCAACAGCTGCTGAACACACCTGGCAACATCTGCTTGCATCAAAAGAGGGCTTCAAGCTGACAATGGCACCAGCAGCTTCCATCTGCAACAGAGACCCAGGAAAGGACAGGCTGTGCCGGTTTGGACAAATGTGGAGGAAAATATCCTCTGATAGAAGGCAGGTTACACCCAGCCCTCCCCCACCAGCTTCGGGAAAAAAGAATTTTCCTGGGAAGAAAGTGAAAGAGATAAAAACTACTTTTTTAACAAACACACAGGAAAAGGATAACAATGCTAAATATTAAAACCTCTCGCTGTGCAGAGAAAGCTGGGATAATTTGAGAGTCCTTCCGTGTTTCGGTGGGGTCTCCTGAAACATCCATAGACAGCGAGGCCCGTGCAAAGAAACAGGGAGCGATTCTTGAGAGAAGTTTCAGAGCTCTTTCTTCTCCAGCCACATGGGCGGGGCACTGCCAAAGAACTGAGCAATCACGGCACAACCAGGGCCCTCCTCACACAGGGCAACACAAAATAAGCAGTGCTGAACAGGATTAGGGCACATGTGAGCAGGGAGCAGGGAGACCCCGTGCCCAGGCCATGCCTCTACCCCAGGGTCCCCTCTCCCATGACCTCATGGCAGGGGGGAGGAACCCCAACACTTCCGTAGGTGTAGTCTCTCTCCTCCTCCTTGCAGCTGGCTCATGGGCCCACATTCAGGGCCCCCACCTCGGGAGAAAATTCTCCCAATGTGCTCTGATGTTGAAAGAGTCAAGAAGAGAAGAAGGGAAAAAAAACCCCCGAAGTCCCAGGAAAACAAAGTTCAACTCTCCATCTCCCTCCAGAGAAAAGGAGCTGAAAACTGGCTAAAAAGAAACAAAGTTGCTTCCTCTGCTCTTGCTGCAAGCAGGATGCAGAGGAGTGTGTATGTGTGTCCTTGAACAAACGCTCTGAGAAGTTTGTCTGGCTTTTTTTTCCTCTCCCCCCTCTCAGGCTCAGTTGAAAGGCACAGAAATGCACAAAGTTCACTTCTGGGCATAGAGCAGCGATAGGGGATACACACGATAAAGTCACCCCAAGACACAGGGACAGAGAATTCAGTGGAAAGACTCCGAGAATTCTGCTCCCAGAGATCATTCATTCCTGCTCACACTGACCCTTGTAGAAAGGGGACATCGTTCCCGGCAGCCTGTACTGAGCATGTGGCTCCTGAGTGGGGTTTGTTGTTTAGGAAACCTGCTCCGGCTTTTCCATTCTTTCCTTGCAAACAGGAAAACTTCTCCTGGGGCTGTGTGCAGGCAGAGCCCTGAGGAGAGCAGGTGGCACATGGTGCGCTGGGCTGGGACAGCCAGCTGCAGAGCTCAAGGGAAGAAGCCCAAAGTGTCACAATGGCTCCTTGCCTTCCCATGCAACACCTGGGTCACAATGGTCTCCTTGATTCCATGAGGCCCCACTGTGTCACAATGGCTCCTTGGTTCCATCAGGTTCCGCAGTGTCACCATGGTCTCTTTTGATCCGCACTGTCATCATGGACAATTGGTTCCATGAGGCCCCGCAGTGTCACAATGGTCCCTTGCTTCCATAGGTTTGATGTTGTAACAAAGGACTCCTTGCTTCTATGAGCTAGCCTGCTTTTTGCAGAGGTGTCTTTGGTTCCAACAAGGCCCCGCTGTGTCTCAGTGCACCCTGGCTTCCATGTGGATGTGGAGTATCACAAAGGCTCCTTGGTTCCACCAGGTCCTGCTGTGTCACAATGGGTCCTGTGGTCCCTGAGGCCCTCCAAAACCATCGTGGAGGCTTGCTTCCATGAGGTTCCATTATGTGCCAGTGGTCATCTTGGTTCCAGGAGTTTCCTTAGTGTCACAATGCTCTCCATGCTTCCATTAGGCCCTGCTTTGCCACAATGGTCCCCTTGTTTCCATGAGGCCCCGCTGTGTCACAATGGACCTATGGTTCCGTGATGTTGCGTGGTGTCACCGTGCTCTTCTTGAATCCGCCGTGTAACCATGGACCATTGGTTCCATGCAGCCGTGTCACAATGGGCTCCTTGATTCCATGATTCCCCACGGTGTCACAATGGAGCCTTGTTTCTAGGAGGTTCTGTACTGTCACAATTGCCTCCTTGATGCCATCAGCCCCTGCAGTGTCACAATGGCTCCTTGGTTCCATGAGGAACACAATAGCTTGGCATAAGCATTGAGCAACAGCTGCTGAACACACCTGGCAACATCTGCTTGCATCAAAAGAGGGCTTCAAGCTGACAATGGCACCAGCAGCTTCCATCTGCAACAGAGACCCAGGAAAGGACAGGCTGTGCCGGTTTGGACAAATGTGGAGGAAAATATCCTCTTATAGAAGGCAGGTTACACCCAGCCCTCCCCCACCAGGTTTTTGGAAAAAAGAACTTTCCTGGGAAGAAAGTGAAAGAGATAAAAACTACTTTTTTAACAAACACACAGGAAAAGGATAACAATGCTAAATATTAAAACCTCTCGCTGTGCAGAGAAAGCTGGGATAATTTGAGAGTCCTTCCGTGTTTCGGTGGGGTCTCCTGAAACATCCATAGACAGCGAGGCCCGTGCAAAGAAACAGGGAGCGATTCTTGAGAGAAGTTTCAGAGCTCTTTCTTCTCCAGCCACATGGGCGGGGCACTGCCAAAGAACTGAGCAATCACGGCACAACCAGGGCCCTCCTGGCACAGGGCAACACAAAATAAGCAGTGCTGAACAGGATTAGGGCACATGTGAGCAGGGAGCAGGGAGACCCCGTGCCCAGGCCATGCCTCTACCCCAGGGTCCCCTCTCCCATGACCTCATGGCAGGGGGGAGGAACCCCAACACTTCCGTAGGTGCAGTCTCTCTCCTCCTCCTTGCAGCTGGCTCATGGGCCCACATTCAGGGCCCCCACCTCGGGAGAAAATTCTCCCAATGTGCTCTGATGTTGAAAGAGTCAAGAAGAGAAGAAGGGAAAAAAACCCCCGAAGTCCCAGGAAAACAAAGTTCAACTCTCCATCTCCCTCCAGAGAAAAGGAGCTGAAAACTGGCTAAAAAGAAACAAAGTTGCTTCCTCTGCTCTTGCTGCAAGCAGGATGCAGAGGAGTGTGTATGTGTGTCCTTGAACAAACGCTCTGAGAAGTTTGTCTGGCTTTTTTTTCCTCTCCCCCCTCTCAGGCTCAGTTGAAAGGCACAGAAATGCACAAAGTTCACTTCTGGGCATAGAGCAGCAATAGGGGGATACACATGATAAAGTCACCCCAAGACACAGGGACAGAGAATTCAGTGGAAAGACTCCGAGAATTCTGCTCCCAGAGATCATTCATTCCTGCTCACACTGACCCTTGTAGAAAGGGGACATCGTTCCCGGCAGCCTGTACTGAGCATGTGGCTCCTGAGTGGGGTTTGTTGTTTAGGAAACCTGCTCCGGCTTTTCCATTCTTTCCTTGCAAACAGGAAAACTTCTCCTGGGGCTGTGTGCAGGCAGAGCCCTGAGGAGAGCAGGTGGCACATGGTGCGCTGGGCTGGGACAGCCAGCTGCAGAGCTCAAGGGAAGAAGCCCAAAGTGTCACAATGGCTCCTTGCCTTCCCATGCAACACCTGGGTCACAATGGTCTCCTTGATTCCATGAGGCCCCACTGTGTCACAATGGCTCCTTGGTTCCATCGGGTTCCGCAGTGTCACCATGGTCTCTTTTGATCCGCACTGTCATCATGGACAATTGGTTCCATGAGGCCCCGCAGTGTCACAATGGTCCCTTGCTTCCATAGGTTTGATGTTGTAACAAAGGACTCCTTGCTTCTATGAGCTAGCCTGCTTTTTGCAGAGGTGTCTTTGGTTCCAACAAGGCCCCGCTGTGTCTCAGTGCACCCTGGCTTCCATGTGGATGTGGAGTATCACAAAGGCTCCTTGGTTCCACCAGGTCCTGCTGTGTCACAATGGGTCCTGTGGTCCCTGAGGCCCTTTAAAACCATCGTGGAGGCTTGCTTCCATGAGGTTCCATTATGTGCCAGTGGTCATCTTGGTTCCAGGAGTTTCCTTAGTGTCACAATGCTCTCCATGCTTCCATTAGGCCCTGCTTTGCCACAATGGTCCCCTTGTTTCCATGAGGCCCCGCTGTGTCACAATGGACCTATGGTTCCGTGATGTTGCGTGGTGTCACCGTGCTCTTCTTGAATCCGCCGTGTAACCATGGACCATTGGTTCCATGCAGCCGTGTCACAATGGGCTCCTTGATTCCATGATTCCCCACGGTGTCACAATGGAGCCTTGTTTCTAGGAGGTTCTGTACTGTCACAATTGCCTCCTTGATGCCATCAGCCCCTGCAGTGTCACAATGGCTCCTTGGTTCCATGAGGAACACAAGAGCTTGGCATAAGCATTGAGCAACAGCTGCTGAACACACCTGGCAACATCTGCTTGCATCAAAAGAGGGCTTCAAGCTGACAATGGCACCAGCAGCTTCCATCTGCAACAGAGACCCAGGAAAGGACAGGCTGTGCCGGTTTGGACAAATGTGGAGGAAAATATCCTCTGATAGAAGGCAGGTTACACCCAGCCCTCCCCCACCAGGTTTTTGGAAAAAAGAACTTTCCTGGGAAGAAAGTGAAAGAGATAAAACCTATTTTTTTAACAAACACACAGGAAAAGGATAACAATGCTAAATATTAAAACCTCTCGCTGTGCAGAGAAAGCTGGGATAATTTGAGAGTCCTTCTGTGTTTCGGTGGGGTCTCCTGAAACATCCATAGACAGCGAGGCCCGTGCAAAGAAACAGGGAGCGATTCTTGAGAGAAGTTTCAGAGCTCTTTCTTCTCCAGCCACATGGGCGGGGCACTGCCAAAGAACTGAGCAATCACAGCACAACCAGGGCCCTCCTGGCACAGGGCAACACAAAATAAGCAGTGCTGAACAGGATTAGGGCACATGTGAGCAGGGAGCAGGGAGACCCCGTGCCCAGGCCATGCCTCTACCCCAGGGTCCCCTCTCCCATGACCTCATGGCAGGGGGGAGGAACCCCAACACTTCCGTAGGTGTAGTCTCTCTCCTCCTCCTTGCAGCTGGCTCATGGGCCCACATTCAGGGCCCCCACCTCGGGAGAAAATTCTCCCAATGTGCTCTGATGTTGAAAGAGTCAAGAAGAGAAGAAGGGAAAAAAAACCCCCGAAGTCCCAGGAAAACAAAGTTCAACTCTCCATCTCCCCCCAGAGAAAAGGAGCTGAAAACTGGCTAAAAAGAAACAAAGTTACTTCCCTCTGCTCTTGCTGCAAGCAGGATGCAGAGGAGTGTGTATGTGTGTCCTTGAACAAACGCTCTGAGAAGTTTGTCCGGTTTTTTTTCCTCTCCCCCCTCTCAGGCTCAGTTGAAAGGCACAGAAATGCACAAAGTTCACTTCTGGGCATAGAGCAGCAATAGGGGATACACAAGATAAAGTCACCCCAAGACACAGGGACAGAGAATTCAGTGGAAAGACTCCGAGAATTCTGCTCCCAGAGATCATTCATTCCTGCTCACACTGACCCTTGTAGAAAGGGGACATCGTTCCCGGCAGCCTGTACTGAGCATGTGGCTCCTGAGTGGGGTTTGTTGTTTAGGAAACCTGCTCCGGCTTTTCCATTCTTTCCTTGCAAACAGGAAAACTTCTCCTGGGGCTGTGTGCAGGCAGAGCCCTGAGGAGAGCAGGTGGCACATGGTGCGCTGGGCTGGGACAGCCAGCTGCAGAGCTCAAGGGAAGAAGCCCAAAGTGTCACAATGGCTCCTTGCCTTCCCATGCAACACCTGGGTCACAATGGTCTCCTTGATTCCATGAGGCCCCACTGTGTCACAATGGCTCCTTGGTTCCATCAGGTTCCGCAGTGTCACCATGGTCTCTTTTGATCCGCACTGTCATCATGGACAATTGGTTCCATGAGGCCCCGCAGTGTCACAATGGTCCCTTGCTTCCATAGGTTTGATGTTGTAACAAAGGACTCCTTGCTTCTATGAGCTAGCCTGCTTTTTGCAGAGGTGTCTTTGGTTCCAACAAGGCCCCGCTGTGTCTCAGTGCACCCTGGCTTCCATGTGGATGTGGAGTATCACAAAGGCTCCTTGGTTCCACCAGGTCCTGCTGTGTCACAATGGGTCCTGTGGTCCCTGAGGCCCTCCAAAACCATCGTGGAGGCTTGCTTCCATGAGGTTCCATTATGTGCCAGTGGTCATCTTGGTTCCAGGAGTTTCCTTAGTGTCACAATGCTCTCCATGCTTCCATTAGGCCCTGCTTTGCCACAATGGTCCCCTTGTTTCCATGAGGCCCCGCTGTGTCACAATGGACCTATGGTTCCGTGATGTTGCGTGGTGTCACCGTGCTCTTCTTGAATCCGCCGTGTAACCATGGACCATTGGTTCCATGCAGCCGTGTCACAATGGGCTCCTTGATTCCATGATTCCCCACGGTGTCACAATGGAGCCTTGTTTCTAGGAGGTTCTGTACTGTCACAATTGCCTCCTTGATGCCATCAGCCCCTGCAGTGTCACAATGGCTCCTTGGTTCCATGAGGAACACAATAGCTTGGCATAAGCATTGAGCAACAGCTGCTGAACACACCTGGCAACATCTGCTTGCATCAAAAGAGGGCTTCAAGCTGACAATGGCACCAGCAGCTTCCATCTGCAACAGAGACCCAGGAAAGGACAGGCTGTGCCGGTTTGGACAAATGTGGAGGAAAATATCCTCTTATAGAAGGCAGGTTACACCCAGCCCTCCCCCACCAGGTTTTTGGAAAAAAGAACTTTCCTGGGAAGAAAGTGAAAGAGATAAAAACTACTTTTTTAACAAACACACAGGAAAAGGATAACAATGCTAAATATTAAAACCTCTCGCTGTGCAGAGAAAGCTGGGATAATTTGAGAGTCCTTCCGTGTTTCGGTGGGGTCTCCTGAAACATCCATAGACAGCGAGGCCCGTGCAAAGAAACAGGGAGCGATTCTTGAGAGAAGTTTCAGAGCTCTTTCTTCTCCAGCCACATGGGCGGGGCACTGCCAAAGAACTGAGCAATCACGGCACAACCAGGGCCCTCCTGGCACAGGGCAACACAAAATAAGCAGTGCTGAACAGGATTAGGGCACATGTGAGCAGGGAGCAGGGAGACCCCGTGCCCAGGCCATGCCTCTACCCCAGGGTCCCCTCTCCCATGACCTCATGGCAGGGGGGAGGAACCCCAACACTTCCGTAGGTGCAGTCTCTCTCCTCCTCCTTGCAGCTGGCTCATGGGCCCACATTCAGGGCCCCCACCTCGGGAGAAAATTCTCCCAATGTGCTCTGATGTTGAAAGAGTCAAGAAGAGAAGAAGGGAAAAAAACCCCCGAAGTCCCAGGAAAACAAAGTTCAACTCTCCATCTCCCTCCAGAGAAAAGGAGCTGAAAACTGGCTAAAAAGAAACAAAGTTGCTTCCTCTGCTCTTGCTGCAAGCAGGATGCAGAGGAGTGTGTATGTGTGTCCTTGAACAAACGCTCTGAGAAGTTTGTCTGGCTTTTTTTTCCTCTCCCCCCTCTCAGGCTCAGTTGAAAGGCACAGAAATGCACAAAGTTCACTTCTGGGCATAGAGCAGCAATAGGGGGATACACATGATAAAGTCACCCCAAGACACAGGGACAGAGAATTCAGTGGAAAGACTCCGAGAATTCTGCTCCCAGAGATCATTCATTCCTGCTCACACTGACCCTTGTAGAAAGGGGACATCGTTCCCGGCAGCCTGTACTGAGCATGTGGCTCCTGAGTGGGGTTTGTTGTTTAGGAAACCTGCTCCGGCTTTTCCATTCTTTCCTTGCAAACAGGAAAACTTCTCCTGGGGCTGTGTGCAGGCAGAGCCCTGAGGAGAGCAGGTGGCACATGGTGCGCTGGGCTGGGACAGCCAGCTGCAGAGCTCAAGGGAAGAAGCCCAAAGTGTCACAATGGCTCCTTGCCTTCCCATGCAACACCTGGGTCACAATGGTCTCCTTGATTCCATGAGGCCCCACTGTGTCACAATGGCTCCTTGGTTCCATCGGGTTCCGCAGTGTCACCATGGTCTCTTTTGATCCGCACTGTCATCATGGACAATTGGTTCCATGAGGCCCCGCAGTGTCACAATGGTCCCTTGCTTCCATAGGTTTGATGTTGTAACAAAGGACTCCTTGCTTCTATGAGCTAGCCTGCTTTTTGCAGAGGTGTCTTTGGTTCCAACAAGGCCCCGCTGTGTCTCAGTGCACCCTGGCTTCCATGTGGATGTGGAGTATCACAAAGGCTCCTTGGTTCCACCAGGTCCTGCTGTGTCACAATGGGTCCTGTGGTCCCTGAGGCCCTTTAAAACCATCGTGGAGGCTTGCTTCCATGAGGTTCCATTATGTGCCAGTGGTCATCTTGGTTCCAGGAGTTTCCTTAGTGTCACAATGCTCTCCATGCTTCCATTAGGCCCTGCTTTGCCACAATGGTCCCCTTGTTTCCATGAGGCCCCGCTGTGTCACAATGGACCTATGGTTCCGTGATGTTGCGTGGTGTCACCGTGCTCTTCTTGAATCCGCCGTGTAACCATGGACCATTGGTTCCATGCAGCCGTGTCACAATGGGCTCCTTGATTCCATGATTCCCCACGGTGTCACAATGGAGCCTTGTTTCTAGGAGGTTCTGTACTGTCACAATTGCCTCCTTGATGCCATCAGCCCCTGCAGTGTCACAATGGCTCCTTGGTTCCATGAGGAACACAAGAGCTTGGCATAAGCATTGAGCAACAGCTGCTGAACACACCTGGCAACATCTGCTTGCATCAAAAGAGGGCTTCAAGCTGACAATGGCACCAGCAGCTTCCATCTGCAACAGAGACCCAGGAAAGGACAGGCTGTGCCGGTTTGGACAAATGTGGAGGAAAATATCCTCTGATAGAAGGCAGGTTACACCCAGCCCTCCCCCACCAGGTTTTTGGAAAAAAGAACTTTCCTGGGAAGAAAGTGAAAGAGATAAAACCTATTTTTTTAACAAACACACAGGAAAAGGATAACAATGCTAAATATTAAAACCTCTCGCTGTGCAGAGAAAGCTGGGATAATTTGAGAGTCCTTCTGTGTTTCGGTGGGGTCTCCTGAAACATCCATAGACAGCGAGGCCCGTGCAAAGAAACAGGGAGCGATTCTTGAGAGAAGTTTCAGAGCTCTTTCTTCTCCAGCCACATGGGCGGGGCACTGCCAAAGAACTGAGCAATCACAGCACAACCAGGGCCCTCCTCGCACAGGGCAACACAAAATAAGCAGTGCTGAACAGGATTAGGGCACATGTGAGCAGGGAGCAGGGAGACCCCGTGCCCAGGCCATGCCTCTACCCCAGGGTCCCCTCTCCCATGACCTCATGGCAGGGGGGAGGAACCCCAACACTTCCGTAGGTGTAGTCTCTCTCCTCCTCCTTGCAGCTGGCTCATGGGCCCACATTCAGGGCCCCCACCTCGGGAGAAAATTCTCCCAATGTGCTCTGATGTTGAAAGAGTCAAGAAGAGAAGAAGGGAAAAAAAACCCCCGAAGTCCCAGGAAAACAAAGTTCAACTCTCCATCTCCCCCCAGAGAAAAGGAGCTGAAAACTGGCTAAAAAGAAACAAAGTTACTTCCCTCTGCTCTTGCTGCAAGCAGGATGCAGAGGAGTGTGTATGTGTGTCCTTGAACAAACGCTCTGAGAAGTTTGTCCGGTTTTTTTTCCTCTCCCCCCTCTCAGGCTCAGTTGAAAGGCACAGAAATGCACAAAGTTCACTTCTGGGCATAGAGCAGCAATAGGGGATACACAAGATAAAGTCACCCCAAGACACAGGGACAGAGAATTCAGTGGAAAGACTCCGAGAATTCTGCTCCCAGAGATCATTCCTGCTCACACTGACCCTTGTAGAAAGGGGACATCGTTCCAGGCAGCCTGTACTGAGCATGTGGCTCCTGAGTGGGGTTTGTTGTTTAGGAAACCTGCTCCGGCTTTTCCATTCTTTCCTTGCAAACAGGAAAACTTCTCCTGGGGCTGTGTGCAGGCAGAGCCCTGAGGAGAGCAGGTGGCACATGGTGCGCTGGGCTGGGACAGCCAGCTGCAGAGCTCAAGGGAAGAAGCCCAAAGTGTCACAATGGCTCCTTGCCTTCCCATGCAACACCTGGGTCACAATGGTCTCCTTGATTCCATGAGGCCCCACTGTGTCACAATGGCTCCTTGGTTCCATCAGGTTCCGCAGTGTCACCATGGTCTCCTTTGATCCGCACTGTCATCATGGACAATTGGTTCCATGAGGCCCCGCAGTGTCACAATGGTCCCTTGGTTCCATAGCTTTTACGTTGTAACAATGGACTCCTTGCTTCTATGAGCTAGCCTGCTTTTTGCAGAGGTGTCTTTGGTTCCAACAAGGCCCCACTGTGTCTCAGTGCACCCTGGCTTCCATGTGGATCTGGAGTATCACAAAGGCTCCTTGGTTCCACCAGGTCCTGCTGTGTCACAATGGGTCCTGTGGTCCCTGAGGCCCTCCAAAGTCATCATGGATGCTTGCTTCCATGAGGTTCCATTATGTGCCAGTGGTCATCTTGGTTCCAGGAGTTTCCTTAGTGTCACAATGCTCTCCATGTTTCCATGATTCCCCACAATGTCACAATGCTCTCCAGGCTTCCATTAGGCCCTGCTTTGCCACAATGGTCCCCTTGTTTCCATGCGGCCTTGCTGTGTCACAATGGACGTACGGTTCCATGATGTTGCGTGGTGTCACCGTGCTCTTCTTGAATCCGCCGTGTAACCATGGACCATTGGTTCCATGCAGCCGTGTCACAATGGGCTCCTTGATTCCATGATTCCCCACGGTGTCACAATGGAGCCTTGTTTCTAGGAGGTTCTGTACTGTCACAATTGCCTCCTTGATGCCATCAGCCCCTGCAGTGTCACAATGGCTCCTTGGTTCCATGAGGAACACAATAGCTTGGCATAAGCATTGAGCAACAGCTGCTGAACACACCTGGCAACATCTGCTTGCATCAAAAGAGGGCTTCAAGCTGACAATGGCACCAGCAGCTTCCATCTGCAACAGAGACCCAGGAAAGGACAGGCTGTGCCGGTTTGGACAAATGTGGAGGAAAATATCCTCTGATAGAAGGCAGGTTACACCCAGCCCTCCTCCACCAGCTTCGGGAAAAAAGAATTTTCCTGGGAAGAAAGTGAAAGAGATAAAAACTACTTTTTTAACAAACACACAGGAAAAGGATAACAATGCTAAATATTAAAACCTCTCGCTGTGCAGAGAAAGCTGGGATAATTTGAGAGTCCTTCCGTGTTTCGGTGGGGTCTCCTGAAACATCCATAGACAGCGAGGCCCGTGCAAAGAAACAGGGAGCGATTCTTGAGAGAAGTTTCAGAGCTCTTTCTTCTCCAGCCACATGGGCGGGGCACTGCCAAAGAACTGAGCAATCACGGCACAACCAGGGCCCTCCTGGCACAGGGCAACACAAAATAAGCAGTGCTGAACAGGATTAGGGCACATGTGAGCAGGGAGCAGGGAGACCCCCGTGCCCAGGCCATGCCTCTACCCCAGGGTCCCCTCTCCCATGACCTCATGGCAGGGGGGAGGAACCCCAACACTTCCGTAGGTGTAGTCTCTCTCCTCCTCCTTGCAGCTGGCTCATGGGCCCACATTCAGGGCCCCCACCTCGGGAGAAAATTCTCCCAATGTGCTCTGATGTTGAAAGAGTCAAGAAGAGAAGAAGGGAAAAAAAACCCCCGAAGTCCCAGGAAAACAAAGTTCAACTCTCCATCTCCCTCCAGAGAAAAGGAGCTGAAAACTGGCTAAAAAGAAACAAAGTTGCTTCCTCTGCTCTTGCTGCAAGCAGGATGCAGAGGAGTGTGTATGTTTGTCCTTGAACAAACGCTCTGAGAAGTTTGTCTGGCTTTTTTTTCCTCTCCCCCCTCTCAGGCTCAGTTGAAAGGCACAGAAATGCACAAAGTTCACTTCTGGGCATAGAGCAGTATTGGGGGATACACATGATAAAGTCACCCCAAGACACAGGGACAGAGAATTCAGTGGAAAGACTCCGAGAATTCTGCTCCCAGAGATCATTCATTCCTGCTCACACTGACCCTTGTAGAAAGGGGACATCGTTCCCGGCAGCCTGTACTGAGCATGTGGCTCCTGAGTGGGGTTTGTTGTTTAGGAAACCTGCTCCGGCTTTTCCATTCTTTCCTTGCAAACAGGAAAACTTCTCCTGGGGCTGTGTGCAGGCAGAGCCCTGAGGAGAGCAGGTGGCACATGGTGCGCTGGGCTGGGACAGCCAGCTGCAGAGCTCAAGGGAAGAAGCCCAAAGTGTCACAATGGCTCCTTGCCTTCCCATGCAACACCTGGGTCACAATGGTCTCCTTGATTCCATGAGGCCCCACTGTGTCACAATGGCTCCTTGGTTCCATCAGGTTCCGCAGTGTCACCATGGTCTCTTTTGATCCGCACTGTCATCATGGACAATTGGTTCCATGAGGCCCCGCAGTGTCACAATGGTCCCTTGCTTCCATAGGTTTGATGTTGTAACAAAGGACTCCTTGCTTCTATGAGCTAGCCTGCTTTTTGCAGAGGTGTCTTTGGTTCCAACAAGGCCCCGCTGTGTCTCAGTGCACCCTGGCTTCCATGTGGATGTGGAGTATCACAAAGGCTCCTTGGTTCCACCAGGTCCTGCTGTGTCACAATGGGTCCTGTGGTCCCTGAGGCCCTCCAAAACCATCGTGGAGGCTTGCTTCCATGAGGTTCCATTATGTGCCAGTGGTCATCTTGGTTCCAGGAGTTTCCTTAGTGTCACAATGCTCTCCATGCTTCCATTAGGCCCTGCTTTGCCACAATGGTCCCCTTGTTTCCATGAGGCCCCGCTGTGTCACAATGGACCTATGGTTCCGTGATGTTGCGTGGTGTCACCGTGCTCTTCTTGAATCCGCCGTGTAACCATGGACCATTGGTTCCATGCAGCCGTGTCACAATGGGCTCCTTGATTCCATGATTCCCCACGGTGTCACAATGGAGCCTTGTTTCTAGGAGGTTCTGTACTGTCACAATTGCCTCCTTGATGCCATCAGCCCCTGCAGTGTCACAATGGCTCCTTGGTTCCATGAGGAACACAATAGCTTGGCATAAGCATTGAGCAACAGCTGCTGAACACACCTGGCAACATCTGCTTGCATCAAAAGAGGGCTTCAAGCTGACAATGGCACCAGCAGCTTCCATCTGCAACAGAGACCCAGGAAAGGACAGGCTGTGCCGGTTTGGACAAATGTGGAGGAAAATATCCTCTGATAGAAGGCAGGTTACACCCAGCCCTCCCCCACCAGCTTCGGGAAAAAAGAATTTTCCTGGGAAGAAAGTGAAAGAGATAAAAACTACTTTTTTAACAAACACACAGGAAAAGGATAACAATGCTAAATATTAAAACCTCTCGCTGTGCAGAGAAAGCTGGGATAATTTGAGAGTCCTTCCGTGTTTCGGTGGGGTCTCCTGAAACATCCATAGACAGCGAGGCCCGTGCAAAGAAACAGGGAGCGATTCTTGAGAGAAGTTTCAGAGCTCTTTCTTCTCCAGCCACATGGGCGGGGCACTGCCAAAGAACTGAGCAATCACGGCACAACCAGGGCCCTCCTCACACAGGGCAACACAAAATAAGCAGTGCTGAACAGGATTAGGGCACATGTGAGCAGGGAGCAGGGAGACCCCGTGCCCAGGCCATGCCTCTACCCCAGGGTCCCCTCTCCCATGACCTCATGGCAGGGGGGAGGAACCCCAACACTTCCGTAGGTGTAGTCTCTCTCCTCCTCCTTGCAGCTGGCTCATGGGCCCACATTCAGGGCCCCCACCTCGGGAGAAAATTCTCCCAATGTGCTCTGATGTTGAAAGAGTCAAGAAGAGAAGAAGGGAAAAAAAACCCCCGAAGTCCCAGGAAAACAAAGTTCAACTCTCCATCTCCCTCCAGAGAAAAGGAGCTGAAAACTGGCTAAAAAGAAACAAAGTTGCTTCCTCTGCTCTTGCTGCAAGCAGGATGCAGAGGAGTGTGTATGTGTGTCCTTGAACAAACGCTCTGAGAAGTTTGTCTGGCTTTTTTTTCCTCTCCCCCCTCTCAGGCTCAGTTGAAAGGCACAGAAATGCACAAAGTTCACTTCTGGGCATAGAGCAGCGATAGGGGATACACACGATAAAGTCACCCCAAGACACAGGGACAGAGAATTCAGTGGAAAGACTCCGAGAATTCTGCTCCCAGAGATCATTCATTCCTGCTCACACTGACCCTTGTAGAAAGGGGACATCGTTCCCGGCAGCCTGTACTGAGCATGTGGCTCCTGAGTGGGGTTTGTTGTTTAGGAAACCTGCTCCGGCTTTTCCATTCTTTCCTTGCAAACAGGAAAACTTCTCCTGGGGCTGTGTGCAGGCAGAGCCCTGAGGAGAGCAGGTGGCACATGGTGCGCTGGGCTGGGACAGCCAGCTGCAGAGCTCAAGGGAAGAAGCCCAAAGTGTCACAATGGCTCCTTGCCTTCCCATGCAACACCTGGGTCACAATGGTCTCCTTGATTCCATGAGGCCCCACTGTGTCACAATGGCTCCTTGGTTCCATCAGGTTCCGCAGTGTCACCATGGTCTCTTTTGATCCGCACTGTCATCATGGACAATTGGTTCCATGAGGCCCCGCAGTGTCACAATGGTCCCTTGCTTCCATAGGTTTGATGTTGTAACAAAGGACTCCTTGCTTCTATGAGCTAGCCTGCTTTTTGCAGAGGTGTCTTTGGTTCCAACAAGGCCCCGCTGTGTCTCAGTGCACCCTGGCTTCCATGTGGATGTGGAGTATCACAAAGGCTCCTTGGTTCCACCAGGTCCTGCTGTGTCACAATGGGTCCTGTGGTCCCTGAGGCCCTCCAAAACCATCGTGGAGGCTTGCTTCCATGAGGTTCCATTATGTGCCAGTGGTCATCTTGGTTCCAGGAGTTTCCTTAGTGTCACAATGCTCTCCATGCTTCCATTAGGCCCTGCTTTGCCACAATGGTCCCCTTGTTTCCATGAGGCCCCGCTGTGTCACAATGGACCTATGGTTCCGTGATGTTGCGTGGTGTCACCGTGCTCTTCTTGAATCCGCCGTGTAACCATGGACCATTGGTTCCATGCAGCCGTGTCACAATGGGCTCCTTGATTCCATGATTCCCCACGGTGTCACAATGGAGCCTTGTTTCTAGGAGGTTCTGTACTGTCACAATTGCCTCCTTGATGCCATCAGCCCCTGCAGTGTCACAATGGCTCCTTGGTTCCATGAGGAACACAATAGCTTGGCATAAGCATTGAGCAACAGCTGCTGAACACACCTGGCAACATCTGCTTGCATCAAAAGAGGGCTTCAAGCTGACAATGGCACCAGCAGCTTCCATCTGCAACAGAGACCCAGGAAAGGACAGGCTGTGCCGGTTTGGACAAATGTGGAGGAAAATATCCTCTTATAGAAGGCAGGTTACACCCAGCCCTCCCCCACCAGGTTTTTGGAAAAAAGAACTTTCCTGGGAAGAAAGTGAAAGAGATAAAAACTACTTTTTTAACAAACACACAGGAAAAGGATAACAATGCTAAATATTAAAACCTCTCGCTGTGCAGAGAAAGCTGGGATAATTTGAGAGTCCTTCCGTGTTTCGGTGGGGTCTCCTGAAACATCCATAGACAGCGAGGCCCGTGCAAAGAAACAGGGAGCGATTCTTGAGAGAAGTTTCAGAGCTCTTTCTTCTCCAGCCACATGGGCGGGGCACTGCCAAAGAACTGAGCAATCACGGCACAACCAGGGCCCTCCTGGCACAGGGCAACACAAAATAAGCAGTGCTGAACAGGATTAGGGCACATGTGAGCAGGGAGCAGGGAGACCCCGTGCCCAGGCCATGCCTCTACCCCAGGGTCCCCTCTCCCATGACCTCATGGCAGGGGGGAGGAACCCCAACACTTCCGTAGGTGCAGTCTCTCTCCTCCTCCTTGCAGCTGGCTCATGGGCCCACATTCAGGGCCCCCACCTCGGGAGAAAATTCTCCCAATGTGCTCTGATGTTGAAAGAGTCAAGAAGAGAAGAAGGGAAAAAAACCCCCGAAGTCCCAGGAAAACAAAGTTCAACTCTCCATCTCCCTCCAGAGAAAAGGAGCTGAAAACTGGCTAAAAAGAAACAAAGTTGCTTCCTCTGCTCTTGCTGCAAGCAGGATGCAGAGGAGTGTGTATGTGTGTCCTTGAACAAACGCTCTGAGAAGTTTGTCTGGCTTTTTTTTCCTCTCCCCCCTCTCAGGCTCAGTTGAAAGGCACAGAAATGCACAAAGTTCACTTCTGGGCATAGAGCAGCAATAGGGGGATACACATGATAAAGTCACCCCAAGACACAGGGACAGAGAATTCAGTGGAAAGACTCCGAGAATTCTGCTCCCAGAGATCATTCATTCCTGCTCACACTGACCCTTGTAGAAAGGGGACATCGTTCCCGGCAGCCTGTACTGAGCATGTGGCTCCTGAGTGGGGTTTGTTGTTTAGGAAACCTGCTCCGGCTTTTCCATTCTTTCCTTGCAAACAGGAAAACTTCTCCTGGGGCTGTGTGCAGGCAGAGCCCTGAGGAGAGCAGGTGGCACATGGTGCGCTGGGCTGGGACAGCCAGCTGCAGAGCTCAAGGGAAGAAGCCCAAAGTGTCACAATGGCTCCTTGCCTTCCCATGCAACACCTGGGTCACAATGGTCTCCTTGATTCCATGAGGCCCCACTGTGTCACAATGGCTCCTTGGTTCCATCGGGTTCCGCAGTGTCACCATGGTCTCTTTTGATCCGCACTGTCATCATGGACAATTGGTTCCATGAGGCCCCGCAGTGTCACAATGGTCCCTTGCTTCCATAGGTTTGATGTTGTAACAAAGGACTCCTTGCTTCTATGAGCTAGCCTGCTTTTTGCAGAGGTGTCTTTGGTTCCAACAAGGCCCCGCTGTGTCTCAGTGCACCCTGGCTTCCATGTGGATGTGGAGTATCACAAAGGCTCCTTGGTTCCACCAGGTCCTGCTGTGTCACAATGGGTCCTGTGGTCCCTGAGGCCCTTTAAAACCATCGTGGAGGCTTGCTTCCATGAGGTTCCATTATGTGCCAGTGGTCATCTTGGTTCCAGGAGTTTCCTTAGTGTCACAATGCTCTCCATGCTTCCATTAGGCCCTGCTTTGCCACAATGGTCCCCTTGTTTCCATGAGGCCCCGCTGTGTCACAATGGACCTATGGTTCCGTGATGTTGCGTGGTGTCACCGTGCTCTTCTTGAATCCGCCGTGTAACCATGGACCATTGGTTCCATGCAGCCGTGTCACAATGGGCTCCTTGATTCCATGATTCCCCACGGTGTCACAATGGAGCCTTGTTTCTAGGAGGTTCTGTACTGTCACAATTGCCTCCTTGATGCCATCAGCCCCTGCAGTGTCACAATGGCTCCTTGGTTCCATGAGGAACACAAGAGCTTGGCATAAGCATTGAGCAACAGCTGCTGAACACACCTGGCAACATCTGCTTGCATCAAAAGAGGGCTTCAAGCTGACAATGGCACCAGCAGCTTCCATCTGCAACAGAGACCCAGGAAAGGACAGGCTGTGCCGGTTTGGACAAATGTGGAGGAAAATATCCTCTGATAGAAGGCAGGTTACACCCAGCCCTCCCCCACCAGGTTTTTGGAAAAAAGAACTTTCCTGGGAAGAAAGTGAAAGAGATAAAACCTATTTTTTTAACAAACACACAGGAAAAGGATAACAATGCTAAATATTAAAACCTCTCGCTGTGCAGAGAAAGCTGGGATAATTTGAGAGTCCTTCTGTGTTTCGGTGGGGTCTCCTGAAACATCCATAGACAGCGAGGCCCGTGCAAAGAAACAGGGAGCGATTCTTGAGAGAAGTTTCAGAGCTCTTTCTTCTCCAGCCACATGGGCGGGGCACTGCCAAAGAACTGAGCAATCACAGCACAACCAGGGCCCTCCTGGCACAGGGCAACACAAAATAAGCAGTGCTGAACAGGATTAGGGCACATGTGAGCAGGGAGCAGGGAGACCCCGTGCCCAGGCCATGCCTCTACCCCAGGGTCCCCTCTCCCATGACCTCATGGCAGGGGGGAGGAACCCCAACACTTCCGTAGGTGTAGTCTCTCTCCTCCTCCTTGCAGCTGGCTCATGGGCCCACATTCAGGGCCCCCACCTCGGGAGAAAATTCTCCCAATGTGCTCTGATGTTGAAAGAGTCAAGAAGAGAAGAAGGGAAAAAAAACCCCCGAAGTCCCAGGAAAACAAAGTTCAACTCTCCATCTCCCCCCAGAGAAAAGGAGCTGAAAACTGGCTAAAAAGAAACAAAGTTACTTCCCTCTGCTCTTGCTGCAAGCAGGATGCAGAGGAGTGTGTATGTGTGTCCTTGAACAAACGCTCTGAGAAGTTTGTCCGGTTTTTTTTCCTCTCCCCCCTCTCAGGCTCAGTTGAAAGGCACAGAAATGCACAAAGTTCACTTCTGGGCATAGAGCAGCAATAGGGGATACACAAGATAAAGTCACCCCAAGACACAGGGACAGAGAATTCAGTGGAAAGACTCCGAGAATTCTGCTCCCAGAGATCATTCATTCCTGCTCACACTGACCCTTGTAGAAAGGGGACATCGTTCCCGGCAGCCTGTACTGAGCATGTGGCTCCTGAGTGGGGTTTGTTGTTTAGGAAACCTGCTCCGGCTTTTCCATTCTTTCCTTGCAAACAGGAAAACTTCTCCTGGGGCTGTGTGCAGGCAGAGCCCTGAGGAGAGCAGGTGGCACATGGTGCGCTGGGCTGGGACAGCCAGCTGCAGAGCTCAAGGGAAGAAGCCCAAAGTGTCACAATGGCTCCTTGCCTTCCCATGCAACACCTGGGTCACAATGGTCTCCTTGATTCCATGAGGCCCCACTGTGTCACAATGGCTCCTTGGTTCCATCAGGTTCCGCAGTGTCACCATGGTCTCTTTTGATCCGCACTGTCATCATGGACAATTGGTTCCATGAGGCCCCGCAGTGTCACAATGGTCCCTTGCTTCCATAGGTTTGATGTTGTAACAAAGGACTCCTTGCTTCTATGAGCTAGCCTGCTTTTTGCAGAGGTGTCTTTGGTTCCAACAAGGCCCCGCTGTGTCTCAGTGCACCCTGGCTTCCATGTGGATGTGGAGTATCACAAAGGCTCCTTGGTTCCACCAGGTCCTGCTGTGTCACAATGGGTCCTGTGGTCCCTGAGGCCCTCCAAAACCATCGTGGAGGCTTGCTTCCATGAGGTTCCATTATGTGCCAGTGGTCATCTTGGTTCCAGGAGTTTCCTTAGTGTCACAATGCTCTCCATGCTTCCATTAGGCCCTGCTTTGCCACAATGGTCCCCTTGTTTCCATGAGGCCCCGCTGTGTCACAATGGACCTATGGTTCCGTGATGTTGCGTGGTGTCACCGTGCTCTTCTTGAATCCGCCGTGTAACCATGGACCATTGGTTCCATGCAGCCGTGTCACAATGGGCTCCTTGATTCCATGATTCCCCACGGTGTCACAATGGAGCCTTGTTTCTAGGAGGTTCTGTACTGTCACAATTGCCTCCTTGATGCCATCAGCCCCTGCAGTGTCACAATGGCTCCTTGGTTCCATGAGGAACACAATAGCTTGGCATAAGCATTGAGCAACAGCTGCTGAACACACCTGGCAACATCTGCTTGCATCAAAAGAGGGCTTCAAGCTGACAATGGCACCAGCAGCTTCCATCTGCAACAGAGACCCAGGAAAGGACAGGCTGTGCCGGTTTGGACAAATGTGGAGGAAAATATCCTCTTATAGAAGGCAGGTTACACCCAGCCCTCCCCCACCAGGTTTTTGGAAAAAAGAACTTTCCTGGGAAGAAAGTGAAAGAGATAAAAACTACTTTTTTAACAAACACACAGGAAAAGGATAACAATGCTAAATATTAAAACCTCTCGCTGTGCAGAGAAAGCTGGGATAATTTGAGAGTCCTTCCGTGTTTCGGTGGGGTCTCCTGAAACATCCATAGACAGCGAGGCCCGTGCAAAGAAACAGGGAGCGATTCTTGAGAGAAGTTTCAGAGCTCTTTCTTCTCCAGCCACATGGGCGGGGCACTGCCAAAGAACTGAGCAATCACGGCACAACCAGGGCCCTCCTGGCACAGGGCAACACAAAATAAGCAGTGCTGAACAGGATTAGGGCACATGTGAGCAGGGAGCAGGGAGACCCCGTGCCCAGGCCATGCCTCTACCCCAGGGTCCCCTCTCCCATGACCTCATGGCAGGGGGGAGGAACCCCAACACTTCCGTAGGTGCAGTCTCTCTCCTCCTCCTTGCAGCTGGCTCATGGGCCCACATTCAGGGCCCCCACCTCGGGAGAAAATTCTCCCAATGTGCTCTGATGTTGAAAGAGTCAAGAAGAGAAGAAGGGAAAAAAACCCCCGAAGTCCCAGGAAAACAAAGTTCAACTCTCCATCTCCCTCCAGAGAAAAGGAGCTGAAAACTGGCTAAAAAGAAACAAAGTTGCTTCCTCTGCTCTTGCTGCAAGCAGGATGCAGAGGAGTGTGTATGTGTGTCCTTGAACAAACGCTCTGAGAAGTTTGTCTGGCTTTTTTTTCCTCTCCCCCCTCTCAGGCTCAGTTGAAAGGCACAGAAATGCACAAAGTTCACTTCTGGGCATAGAGCAGCAATAGGGGGATACACATGATAAAGTCACCCCAAGACACAGGGACAGAGAATTCAGTGGAAAGACTCCGAGAATTCTGCTCCCAGAGATCATTCATTCCTGCTCACACTGACCCTTGTAGAAAGGGGACATCGTTCCCGGCAGCCTGTACTGAGCATGTGGCTCCTGAGTGGGGTTTGTTGTTTAGGAAACCTGCTCCGGCTTTTCCATTCTTTCCTTGCAAACAGGAAAACTTCTCCTGGGGCTGTGTGCAGGCAGAGCCCTGAGGAGAGCAGGTGGCACATGGTGCGCTGGGCTGGGACAGCCAGCTGCAGAGCTCAAGGGAAGAAGCCCAAAGTGTCACAATGGCTCCTTGCCTTCCCATGCAACACCTGGGTCACAATGGTCTCCTTGATTCCATGAGGCCCCACTGTGTCACAATGGCTCCTTGGTTCCATCGGGTTCCGCAGTGTCACCATGGTCTCTTTTGATCCGCACTGTCATCATGGACAATTGGTTCCATGAGGCCCCGCAGTGTCACAATGGTCCCTTGCTTCCATAGGTTTGATGTTGTAACAAAGGACTCCTTGCTTCTATGAGCTAGCCTGCTTTTTGCAGAGGTGTCTTTGGTTCCAACAAGGCCCCGCTGTGTCTCAGTGCACCCTGGCTTCCATGTGGATGTGGAGTATCACAAAGGCTCCTTGGTTCCACCAGGTCCTGCTGTGTCACAATGGGTCCTGTGGTCCCTGAGGCCCTTTAAAACCATCGTGGAGGCTTGCTTCCATGAGGTTCCATTATGTGCCAGTGGTCATCTTGGTTCCAGGAGTTTCCTTAGTGTCACAATGCTCTCCATGCTTCCATTAGGCCCTGCTTTGCCACAATGGTCCCCTTGTTTCCATGAGGCCCCGCTGTGTCACAATGGACCTATGGTTCCGTGATGTTGCGTGGTGTCACCGTGCTCTTCTTGAATCCGCCGTGTAACCATGGACCATTGGTTCCATGCAGCCGTGTCACAATGGGCTCCTTGATTCCATGATTCCCCACGGTGTCACAATGGAGCCTTGTTTCTAGGAGGTTCTGTACTGTCACAATTGCCTCCTTGATGCCATCAGCCCCTGCAGTGTCACAATGGCTCCTTGGTTCCATGAGGAACACAAGAGCTTGGCATAAGCATTGAGCAACAGCTGCTGAACACACCTGGCAACATCTGCTTGCATCAAAAGAGGGCTTCAAGCTGACAATGGCACCAGCAGCTTCCATCTGCAACAGAGACCCAGGAAAGGACAGGCTGTGCCGGTTTGGACAAATGTGGAGGAAAATATCCTCTGATAGAAGGCAGGTTACACCCAGCCCTCCCCCACCAGGTTTTTGGAAAAAAGAACTTTCCTGGGAAGAAAGTGAAAGAGATAAAACCTATTTTTTTAACAAACACACAGGAAAAGGATAACAATGCTAAATATTAAAACCTCTCGCTGTGCAGAGAAAGCTGGGATAATTTGAGAGTCCTTCTGTGTTTCGGTGGGGTCTCCTGAAACATCCATAGACAGCGAGGCCCGTGCAAAGAAACAGGGAGCGATTCTTGAGAGAAGTTTCAGAGCTCTTTCTTCTCCAGCCACATGGGCGGGGCACTGCCAAAGAACTGAGCAATCACAGCACAACCAGGGCCCTCCTCGCACAGGGCAACACAAAATAAGCAGTGCTGAACAGGATTAGGGCACATGTGAGCAGGGAGCAGGGAGACCCCGTGCCCAGGCCATGCCTCTACCCCAGGGTCCCCTCTCCCATGACCTCATGGCAGGGGGGAGGAACCCCAACACTTCCGTAGGTGTAGTCTCTCTCCTCCTCCTTGCAGCTGGCTCATGGGCCCACATTCAGGGCCCCCACCTCGGGAGAAAATTCTCCCAATGTGCTCTGATGTTGAAAGAGTCAAGAAGAGAAGAAGGGAAAAAAAACCCCCGAAGTCCCAGGAAAACAAAGTTCAACTCTCCATCTCCCCCCAGAGAAAAGGAGCTGAAAACTGGCTAAAAAGAAACAAAGTTACTTCCCTCTGCTCTTGCTGCAAGCAGGATGCAGAGGAGTGTGTATGTGTGTCCTTGAACAAACGCTCTGAGAAGTTTGTCCGGTTTTTTTTCCTCTCCCCCCTCTCAGGCTCAGTTGAAAGGCACAGAAATGCACAAAGTTCACTTCTGGGCATAGAGCAGCAATAGGGGATACACAAGATAAAGTCACCCCAAGACACAGGGACAGAGAATTCAGTGGAAAGACTCCGAGAATTCTGCTCCCAGAGATCATTCCTGCTCACACTGACCCTTGTAGAAAGGGGACATCGTTCCAGGCAGCCTGTACTGAGCATGTGGCTCCTGAGTGGGGTTTGTTGTTTAGGAAACCTGCTCCGGCTTTTCCATTCTTTCCTTGCAAACAGGAAAACTTCTCCTGGGGCTGTGTGCAGGCAGAGCCCTGAGGAGAGCAGGTGGCACATGGTGCGCTGGGCTGGGACAGCCAGCTGCAGAGCTCAAGGGAAGAAGCCCAAAGTGTCACAATGGCTCCTTGCCTTCCCATGCAACACCTGGGTCACAATGGTCTCCTTGATTCCATGAGGCCCCACTGTGTCACAATGGCTCCTTGGTTCCATCAGGTTCCGCAGTGTCACCATGGTCTCCTTTGATCCGCACTGTCATCATGGACAATTGGTTCCATGAGGCCCCGCAGTGTCACAATGGTCCCTTGGTTCCATAGCTTTTACGTTGTAACAATGGACTCCTTGCTTCTATGAGCTAGCCTGCTTTTTGCAGAGGTGTCTTTGGTTCCAACAAGGCCCCACTGTGTCTCAGTGCACCCTGGCTTCCATGTGGATCTGGAGTATCACAAAGGCTCCTTGGTTCCACCAGGTCCTGCTGTGTCACAATGGGTCCTGTGGTCCCTGAGGCCCTCCAAAGTCATCATGGATGCTTGCTTCCATGAGGTTCCATTATGTGCCAGTGGTCATCTTGGTTCCAGGAGTTTCCTTAGTGTCACAATGCTCTCCATGTTTCCATGATTCCCCACAATGTCACAATGCTCTCCAGGCTTCCATTAGGCCCTGCTTTGCCACAATGGTCCCCTTGTTTCCATGCGGCCTTGCTGTGTCACAATGGACGTACGGTTCCATGATGTTGCGTGGTGTCACCGTGCTCTTCTTGAATCCGCCGTGTAACCATGGACCATTGGTTCCATGCAGCCGTGTCACAATGGGCTCCTTGATTCCATGATTCCCCACGGTGTCACAATGGAGCCTTGTTTCTAGGAGGTTCTGTACTGTCACAATTGCCTCCTTGATGCCATCAGCCCCTGCAGTGTCACAATGGCTCCTTGGTTCCATGAGGAACACAATAGCTTGGCATAAGCATTGAGCAACAGCTGCTGAACACACCTGGCAACATCTGCTTGCATCAAAAGAGGGCTTCAAGCTGACAATGGCACCAGCAGCTTCCATCTGCAACAGAGACCCAGGAAAGGACAGGCTGTGCCGGTTTGGACAAATGTGGAGGAAAATATCCTCTGATAGAAGGCAGGTTACACCCAGCCCTCCTCCACCAGCTTCGGGAAAAAAAGAATTTTCCTGGGAAGAAAGTGAAAGAGATAAAAACTACTTTTTTAACAAACACACAGGAAAAGGATAACAATGCTAAATATTAAAACCTCTCGCTGTGCAGAGAAAGCTGGGATAATTTGAGAGTCCTTCCGTGTTTCGGTGGGGTCTCCTGAAACATCCATAGACAGCGAGGCCCGTGCAAAGAAACAGGGAGCGATTCTTGAGAGAAGTTTCAGAGCTCTTTCTTCTCCAGCCACATGGGCGGGGCACTGCCAAAGAACTGAGCAATCACGGCACAACCAGGGCCCTCCTGGCACAGGGCAACACAAAATAAGCAGTGCTGAACAGGATTAGGGCACATGTGAGCAGGGAGCAGGGAGACCCCCGTGCCCAGGCCATGCCTCTACCCCAGGGTCCCCTCTCCCATGACCTCATGGCAGGGGGGAGGAACCCCAACACTTCCGTAGGTGTAGTCTCTCTCCTCCTCCTTGCAGCTGGCTCATGGGCCCACATTCAGGGCCCCCACCTCGGGAGAAAATTCTCCCAATGTGCTCTGATGTTGAAAGAGTCAAGAAGAGAAGAAGGGAAAAAAAACCCCCGAAGTCCCAGGAAAACAAAGTTCAACTCTCCATCTCCCTCCAGAGAAAAGGAGCTGAAAACTGGCTAAAAAGAAACAAAGTTGCTTCCTCTGCTCTTGCTGCAAGCAGGATGCAGAGGAGTGTGTATGTTTGTCCTTGAACAAACGCTCTGAGAAGTTTGTCTGGCTTTTTTTTCCTCTCCCCCCTCTCAGGCTCAGTTGAAAGGCACAGAAATGCACAAAGTTCACTTCTGGGCATAGAGCAGTATTGGGGGATACACATGATAAAGTCACCCCAAGACACAGGGACAGAGAATTCAGTGGAAAGACTCCGAGAATTCTGCTCCCAGAGATCATTCATTCCTGCTCACACTGACCCTTGTAGAAAGGGGACATCGTTCCCGGCAGCCTGTACTGAGCATGTGGCTCCTGAGTGGGGTTTGTTGTTTAGGAAACCTGCTCCGGCTTTTCCATTCTTTCCTTGCAAACAGGAAAACTTCTCCTGGGGCTGTGTGCAGGCAGAGCCCTGAGGAGAGCAGGTGGCACATGGTGCGCTGGGCTGGGACAGCCAGCTGCAGAGCTCAAGGGAAGAAGCCCAAAGTGTCACAATGGCTCCTTGCCTTCCCATGCAACACCTGGGTCACAATGGTCTCCTTGATTCCATGAGGCCCCACTGTGTCACAATGGCTCCTTGGTTCCATCAGGTTCCGCAGTGTCACCATGGTCTCTTTTGATCCGCACTGTCATCATGGACAATTGGTTCCATGAGGCCCCGCAGTGTCACAATGGTCCCTTGCTTCCATAGGTTTGATGTTGTAACAAAGGACTCCTTGCTTCTATGAGCTAGCCTGCTTTTTGCAGAGGTGTCTTTGGTTCCAACAAGGCCCCGCTGTGTCTCAGTGCACCCTGGCTTCCATGTGGATGTGGAGTATCACAAAGGCTCCTTGGTTCCACCAGGTCCTGCTGTGTCACAATGGGTCCTGTGGTCCCTGAGGCCCTCCAAAACCATCGTGGAGGCTTGCTTCCATGAGGTTCCATTATGTGCCAGTGGTCATCTTGGTTCCAGGAGTTTCCTTAGTGTCACAATGCTCTCCATGCTTCCATTAGGCCCTGCTTTGCCACAATGGTCCCCTTGTTTCCATGAGGCCCCGCTGTGTCACAATGGACCTATGGTTCCGTGATGTTGCGTGGTGTCACCGTGCTCTTCTTGAATCCGCCGTGTAACCATGGACCATTGGTTCCATGCAGCCGTGTCACAATGGGCTCCTTGATTCCATGATTCCCCACGGTGTCACAATGGAGCCTTGTTTCTAGGAGGTTCTGTACTGTCACAATTGCCTCCTTGATGCCATCAGCCCCTGCAGTGTCACAATGGCTCCTTGGTTCCATGAGGAACACAATAGCTTGGCATAAGCATTGAGCAACAGCTGCTGAACACACCTGGCAACATCTGCTTGCATCAAAAGAGGGCTTCAAGCTGACAATGGCACCAGCAGCTTCCATCTGCAACAGAGACCCAGGAAAGGACAGGCTGTGCCGGTTTGGACAAATGTGGAGGAAAATATCCTCTGATAGAAGGCAGGTTACACCCAGCCCTCCCCCACCAGCTTCGGGAAAAAAGAATTTTCCTGGGAAGAAAGTGAAAGAGATAAAAACTACTTTTTTAACAAACACACAGGAAAAGGATAACAATGCTAAATATTAAAACCTCTCGCTGTGCAGAGAAAGCTGGGATAATTTGAGAGTCCTTCCGTGTTTCGGTGGGGTCTCCTGAAACATCCATAGACAGCGAGGCCCGTGCAAAGAAACAGGGAGCGATTCTTGAGAGAAGTTTCAGAGCTCTTTCTTCTCCAGCCACATGGGCGGGGCACTGCCAAAGAACTGAGCAATCACGGCACAACCAGGGCCCTCCTCACACAGGGCAACACAAAATAAGCAGTGCTGAACAGGATTAGGGCACATGTGAGCAGGGAGCAGGGAGACCCCGTGCCCAGGCCATGCCTCTACCCCAGGGTCCCCTCTCCCATGACCTCATGGCAGGGGGGAGGAACCCCAACACTTCCGTAGGTGTAGTCTCTCTCCTCCTCCTTGCAGCTGGCTCATGGGCCCACATTCAGGGCCCCCACCTCGGGAGAAAATTCTCCCAATGTGCTCTGATGTTGAAAGAGTCAAGAAGAGAAGAAGGGAAAAAAAACCCCCGAAGTCCCAGGAAAACAAAGTTCAACTCTCCATCTCCCTCCAGAGAAAAGGAGCTGAAAACTGGCTAAAAAGAAACAAAGTTGCTTCCTCTGCTCTTGCTGCAAGCAGGATGCAGAGGAGTGTGTATGTGTGTCCTTGAACAAACGCTCTGAGAAGTTTGTCTGGCTTTTTTTTCCTCTCCCCCCTCTCAGGCTCAGTTGAAAGGCACAGAAATGCACAAAGTTCACTTCTGGGCATAGAGCAGCGATAGGGGATACACACGATAAAGTCACCCCAAGACACAGGGACAGAGAATTCAGTGGAAAGACTCCGAGAATTCTGCTCCCAGAGATCATTCATTCCTGCTCACACTGACCCTTGTAGAAAGGGGACATCGTTCCCGGCAGCCTGTACTGAGCATGTGGCTCCTGAGTGGGGTTTGTTGTTTAGGAAACCTGCTCCGGCTTTTCCATTCTTTCCTTGCAAACAGGAAAACTTCTCCTGGGGCTGTGTGCAGGCAGAGCCCTGAGGAGAGCAGGTGGCACATGGTGCGCTGGGCTGGGACAGCCAGCTGCAGAGCTCAAGGGAAGAAGCCCAAAGTGTCACAATGGCTCCTTGCCTTCCCATGCAACACCTGGGTCACAATGGTCTCCTTGATTCCATGAGGCCCCACTCTGTCACAATGGCTCCTTGGTTCCATCAGGTTCCGCAGTGTCACCATGGTCTCTTTTGATCCGCACTGTCATCATGGACAATTGGTTCCATGAGGCCCCGCAGTGTCACAATGGTCCCTTGCTTCCATAGGTTTGATGTTGTAACAAAGGACTCCTTGCTTCTATGAGCTAGCCTGCTTTTTGCAGAGGTGTCTTTGGTTCCAACAAGGCCCCGCTGTGTCTCAGTGCACCCTGGCTTCCATGTGGATGTGGAGTATCACAAAGGCTCCTTGGTTCCACCAGGTCCTGCTGTGTCACAATGGGTCCTGTGGTCCCTGAGGCCCTCCAAAACCATCGTGGAGGCTTGCTTCCATGAGGTTCCATTATGTGCCAGTGGTCATCTTGGTTCCAGGAGTTTCCTTAGTGTCACAATGCTCTCCATGCTTCCATTAGGCCCTGCTTTGCCACAATGGTCCCCTTGTTTCCATGAGGCCCCGCTGTGTCACAATGGACCTATGGTTCCGTGATGTTGCGTGGTGTCACCGTGCTCTTCTTGAATCCGCCGTGTAACCATGGACCATTGGTTCCATGCAGCCGTGTCACAATGGGCTCCTTGATTCCATGATTCCCCACGGTGTCACAATGGAGCCTTGTTTCTAGGAGGTTCTGTACTGTCACAATTGCCTCCTTGATGCCATCAGCCCCTGCAGTGTCACAATGGCTCCTTGGTTCCATGAGGAACACAATAGCTTGGCATAAGCATTGAGCAACAGCTGCTGAACACACCTGGCAACATCTGCTTGCATCAAAAGAGGGCTTCAAGCTGACAATGGCACCAGCAGCTTCCATCTGCAACAGAGACCCAGGAAAGGACAGGCTGTGCCGGTTTGGACAAATGTGGAGGAAAATATCCTCTTATAGAAGGCAGGTTACACCCAGCCCTCCCCCACCAGGTTTTTGGAAAAAAGAACTTTCCTGGGAAGAAAGTGAAAGAGATAAAAACTACTTTTTTAACAAACACACAGGAAAAGGATAACAATGCTAAATATTAAAACCTCTCGCTGTGCAGAGAAAGCTGGGATAATTTGAGAGTCCTTCCGTGTTTCGGTGGGGTCTCCTGAAACATCCATAGACAGCGAGGCCCGTGCAAAGAAACAGGGAGCGATTCTTGAGAGAAGTTTCAGAGCTCTTTCTTCTCCAGCCACATGGGCGGGGCACTGCCAAAGAACTGAGCAATCACGGCACAACCAGGGCCCTCCTGGCACAGGGCAACACAAAATAAGCAGTGCTGAACAGGATTAGGGCACATGTGAGCAGGGAGCAGGGAGACCCCGTGCCCAGGCCATGCCTCTACCCCAGGGTCCCCTCTCCCATGACCTCATGGCAGGGGGGAGGAACCCCAACACTTCCGTAGGTGCAGTCTCTCTCCTCCTCCTTGCAGCTGGCTCATGGGCCCACATTCAGGGCCCCCACCTCGGGAGAAAATTCTCCCAATGTGCTCTGATGTTGAAAGAGTCAAGAAGAGAAGAAGGGAAAAAAACCCCCGAAGTCCCAGGAAAACAAAGTTCAACTCTCCATCTCCCTCCAGAGAAAAGGAGCTGAAAACTGGCTAAAAAGAAACAAAGTTGCTTCCTCTGCTCTTGCTGCAAGCAGGATGCAGAGGAGTGTGTATGTGTGTCCTTGAACAAACGCTCTGAGAAGTTTGTCTGGCTTTTTTTTCCTCTCCCCCCTCTCAGGCTCAGTTGAAAGGCACAGAAATGCACAAAGTTCACTTCTGGGCATAGAGCAGCAATAGGGGGATACACATGATAAAGTCACCCCAAGACACAGGGACAGAGAATTCAGTGGAAAGACTCCGAGAATTCTGCTCCCAGAGATCATTCATTCCTGCTCACACTGACCCTTGTAGAAAGGGGACATCGTTCCCGGCAGCCTGTACTGAGCATGTGGCTCCTGAGTGGGGTTTGTTGTTTAGGAAACCTGCTCCGGCTTTTCCATTCTTTCCTTGCAAACAGGAAAACTTCTCCTGGGGCTGTGTGCAGGCAGAGCCCTGAGGAGAGCAGGTGGCACATGGTGCGCTGGGCTGGGACAGCCAGCTGCAGAGCTCAAGGGAAGAAGCCCAAAGTGTCACAATGGCTCCTTGCCTTCCCATGCAACACCTGGGTCACAATGGTCTCCTTGATTCCATGAGGCCCCACTGTGTCACAATGGCTCCTTGGTTCCATCGGGTTCCGCAGTGTCACCATGGTCTCTTTTGATCCGCACTGTCATCATGGACAATTGGTTCCATGAGGCCCCGCAGTGTCACAATGGTCCCTTGCTTCCATAGGTTTGATGTTGTAACAAAGGACTCCTTGCTTCTATGAGCTAGCCTGCTTTTTGCAGAGGTGTCTTTGGTTCCAACAAGGCCCCGCTGTGTCTCAGTGCACCCTGGCTTCCATGTGGATGTGGAGTATCACAAAGGCTCCTTGGTTCCACCAGGTCCTGCTGTGTCACAATGGGTCCTGTGGTCCCTGAGGCCCTTTAAAACCATCGTGGAGGCTTGCTTCCATGAGGTTCCATTATGTGCCAGTGGTCATCTTGGTTCCAGGAGTTTCCTTAGTGTCACAATGCTCTCCATGCTTCCATTAGGCCCTGCTTTGCCACAATGGTCCCCTTGTTTCCATGAGGCCCCGCTGTGTCACAATGGACCTATGGTTCCGTGATGTTGCGTGGTGTCACCGTGCTCTTCTTGAATCCGCCGTGTAACCATGGACCATTGGTTCCATGCAGCCGTGTCACAATGGGCTCCTTGATTCCATGATTCCCCACGGTGTCACAATGGAGCCTTGTTTCTAGGAGGTTCTGTACTGTCACAATTGCCTCCTTGATGCCATCAGCCCCTGCAGTGTCACAATGGCTCCTTGGTTCCATGAGGAACACAAGAGCTTGGCATAAGCATTGAGCAACAGCTGCTGAACACACCTGGCAACATCTGCTTGCATCAAAAGAGGGCTTCAAGCTGACAATGGCACCAGCAGCTTCCATCTGCAACAGAGACCCAGGAAAGGACAGGCTGTGCCGGTTTGGACAAATGTGGAGGAAAATATCCTCTGATAGAAGGCAGGTTACACCCAGCCCTCCCCCACCAGGTTTTTGGAAAAAAGAACTTTCCTGGGAAGAAAGTGAAAGAGATAAAACCTATTTTTTTAACAAACACACAGGAAAAGGATAACAATGCTAAATATTAAAACCTCTCGCTGTGCAGAGAAAGCTGGGATAATTTGAGAGTCCTTCTGTGTTTCGGTGGGGTCTCCTGAAACATCCATAGACAGCGAGGCCCGTGCAAAGAAACAGGGAGCGATTCTTGAGAGAAGTTTCAGAGCTCTTTCTTCTCCAGCCACATGGGCGGGGCACTGCCAAAGAACTGAGCAATCACAGCACAACCAGGGCCCTCCTGGCACAGGGCAACACAAAATAAGCAGTGCTGAACAGGATTAGGGCACATGTGAGCAGGGAGCAGGGAGACCCCGTGCCCAGGCCATGCCTCTACCCCAGGGTCCCCTCTCCCATGACCTCATGGCAGGGGGGAGGAACCCCAACACTTCCGTAGGTGTAGTCTCTCTCCTCCTCCTTGCAGCTGGCTCATGGGCCCACATTCAGGGCCCCCACCTCGGGAGAAAATTCTCCCAATGTGCTCTGATGTTGAAAGAGTCAAGAAGAGAAGAAGGGAAAAAAAACCCCCGAAGTCCCAGGAAAACAAAGTTCAACTCTCCATCTCCCCCCAGAGAAAAGGAGCTGAAAACTGGCTAAAAAGAAACAAAGTTACTTCCCTCTGCTCTTGCTGCAAGCAGGATGCAGAGGAGTGTGTATGTGTGTCCTTGAACAAACGCTCTGAGAAGTTTGTCCGGTTTTTTTTCCTCTCCCCCCTCTCAGGCTCAGTTGAAAGGCACAGAAATGCACAAAGTTCACTTCTGGGCATAGAGCAGCAATAGGGGATACACAAGATAAAGTCACCCCAAGACACAGGGACAGAGAATTCAGTGGAAAGACTCCGAGAATTCTGCTCCCAGAGATCATTCATTCCTGCTCACACTGACCCTTGTAGAAAGGGGACATCGTTCCCGGCAGCCTGTACTGAGCATGTGGCTCCTGAGTGGGGTTTGTTGTTTAGGAAACCTGCTCCGGCTTTTCCATTCTTTCCTTGCAAACAGGAAAACTTCTCCTGGGGCTGTGTGCAGGCAGAGCCCTGAGGAGAGCAGGTGGCACATGGTGCGCTGGGCTGGGACAGCCAGCTGCAGAGCTCAAGGGAAGAAGCCCAAAGTGTCACAATGGCTCCTTGCCTTCCCATGCAACACCTGGGTCACAATGGTCTCCTTGATTCCATGAGGCCCCACTGTGTCACAATGGCTCCTTGGTTCCATCAGGTTCCGCAGTGTCACCATGGTCTCTTTTGATCCGCACTGTCATCATGGACAATTGGTTCCATGAGGCCCCGCAGTGTCACAATGGTCCCTTGCTTCCATAGGTTTGATGTTGTAACAAAGGACTCCTTGCTTCTATGAGCTAGCCTGCTTTTTGCAGAGGTGTCTTTGGTTCCAACAAGGCCCCGCTGTGTCTCAGTGCACCCTGGCTTCCATGTGGATGTGGAGTATCACAAAGGCTCCTTGGTTCCACCAGGTCCTGCTGTGTCACAATGGGTCCTGTGGTCCCTGAGGCCCTCCAAAACCATCGTGGAGGCTTGCTTCCATGAGGTTCCATTATGTGCCAGTGGTCATCTTGGTTCCAGGAGTTTCCTTAGTGTCACAATGCTCTCCATGCTTCCATTAGGCCCTGCTTTGCCACAATGGTCCCCTTGTTTCCATGAGGCCCCGCTGTGTCACAATGGACCTATGGTTCCGTGATGTTGCGTGGTGTCACCGTGCTCTTCTTGAATCCGCCGTGTAACCATGGACCATTGGTTCCATGCAGCCGTGTCACAATGGGCTCCTTGATTCCATGATTCCCCACGGTGTCACAATGGAGCCTTGTTTCTAGGAGGTTCTGTACTGTCACAATTGCCTCCTTGATGCCATCAGCCCCTGCAGTGTCACAATGGCTCCTTGGTTCCATGAGGAACACAAGAGCTTGGCATAAGCATTGAGCAACAGCTGCTGAACACACCTGGCAACATCTGCTTGCATCAAAAGAGGGCTTCAAGCTGACAATGGCACCAGCAGCTTCCATCTGCAACAGAGACCCAGGAAAGGACAGGCTGTGCCGGTTTGGACAAATGTGGAGGAAAATATCCTCTTATAGAAGGCAGGTTACACCCAGCCCTCCCCCACCAGGTTTTTGGAAAAAAGAACTTTCCTGGGAAGAAAGTGAAAGAGATAAAAACTACTTTTTTAACAAACACACAGGAAAAGGATAACAATGCTAAATATTAAAACCTCTCGCTGTGCAGAGAAAGCTGGGATAATTTGAGAGTCCTTCCGTGTTTCGGTGGGGTCTCCTGAAACATCCATAGACAGCGAGGCCCGTGCAAAGAAACAGGGAGCGATTCTTGAGAGAAGTTTCAGAGCTCTTTCTTCTCCAGCCACATGGGCGGGGCACTGCCAAAGAACTGAGCAATCACGGCACAACCAGGGCCCTCCTGGCACAGGGCAACACAAAATAAGCAGTGCTGAACAGGATTAGGGCACATGTGAGCAGGGAGCAGGGAGACCCCGTGCCCAGGCCATGCCTCTACCCCAGGGTCCCCTCTCCCATGACCTCATGGCAGGGGGGAGGAACCCCAACACTTCCGTAGGTGCAGTCTCTCTCCTCCTCCTTGCAGCTGGCTCATGGGCCCACATTCAGGGCCCCCACCTCGGGAGAAAATTCTCCCAATGTGCTCTGATGTTGAAAGAGTCAAGAAGAGAAGAAGGGAAAAAAACCCCCGAAGTCCCAGGAAAACAAAGTTCAACTCTCCATCTCCCTCCAGAGAAAAGGAGCTGAAAACTGGCTAAAAAGAAACAAAGTTGCTTCCTCTGCTCTTGCTGCAAGCAGGATGCAGAGGAGTGTGTATGTGTGTCCTTGAACAAACGCTCTGAGAAGTTTGTCTGGCTTTTTTTTCCTCTCCCCCCTCTCAGGCTCAGTTGAAAGGCACAGAAATGCACAAAGTTCACTTCTGGGCATAGAGCAGCAATAGGGGGATACACATGATAAAGTCACCCCAAGACACAGGGACAGAGAATTCAGTGGAAAGACTCCGAGAATTCTGCTCCCAGAGATCATTCATTCCTGCTCACACTGACCCTTGTAGAAAGGGGACATCGTTCCCGGCAGCCTGTACTGAGCATGTGGCTCCTGAGTGGGGTTTGTTGTTTAGGAAACCTGCTCCGGCTTTTCCATTCTTTCCTTGCAAACAGGAAAACTTCTCCTGGGGCTGTGTGCAGGCAGAGCCCTGAGGAGAGCAGGTGGCACATGGTGCGCTGGGCTGGGACAGCCAGCTGCAGAGCTCAAGGGAAGAAGCCCAAAGTGTCACAATGGCTCCTTGCCTTCCCATGCAACACCTGGGTCACAATGGTCTCCTTGATTCCATGAGGCCCCACTGTGTCACAATGGCTCCTTGGTTCCATCGGGTTCCGCAGTGTCACCATGGTCTCTTTTGATCCGCACTGTCATCATGGACAATTGGTTCCATGAGGCCCCGCAGTGTCACAATGGTCCCTTGCTTCCATAGGTTTGATGTTGTAACAAAGGACTCCTTGCTTCTATGAGCTAGCCTGCTTTTTGCAGAGGTGTCTTTGGTTCCAACAAGGCCCCGCTGTGTCTCAGTGCACCCTGGCTTCCATGTGGATGTGGAGTATCACAAAGGCTCCTTGGTTCCACCAGGTCCTGCTGTGTCACAATGGGTCCTGTGGTCCCTGAGGCCCTTTAAAACCATCGTGGAGGCTTGCTTCCATGAGGTTCCATTATGTGCCAGTGGTCATCTTGGTTCCAGGAGTTTCCTTAGTGTCACAATGCTCTCCATGCTTCCATTAGGCCCTGCTTTGCCACAATGGTCCCCTTGTTTCCATGAGGCCCCGCTGTGTCACAATGGACCTATGGTTCCGTGATGTTGCGTGGTGTCACCGTGCTCTTCTTGAATCCGCCGTGTAACCATGGACCATTGGTTCCATGCAGCCGTGTCACAATGGGCTCCTTGATTCCATGATTCCCCGCGGTGTCACAATGGAGCCTTGTTTCTAGGAGGTTCTGTACTGTCACAATTGCCTCCTTGATGCCATCAGCCCCTGCAGTGTCACAATGGCTCCTTGGTTCCATGAGGAACACAAGAGCTTGGCATAAGCATTGAGCAACAGCTGCTGAACACACCTGGCAACATCTGCTTGCATCAAAAGAGGGCTTCAAGCTGACAATGGCACCAGCAGCTTCCATCTGCAACAGAGACCCAGGAAAGGACAGGCTGTGCCGGTTTGGACAAATGTGGAGGAAAATATCCTCTGATAGAAGGCAGGTTACACCCAGCCCTCCCCCACCAGGTTTTTGGAAAAAAGAACTTTCCTGGGAAGAAAGTGAAAGAGATAAAACCTATTTTTTTAACAAACACACAGGAAAAGGATAACAATGCTAAATATTAAAACCTCTCGCTGTGCAGAGAAAGCTGGGATAATTTGAGAGTCCTTCTGTGTTTCGGTGGGGTCTCCTGAAACATCCATAGACAGCGAGGCCCGTGCAAAGAAACAGGGAGCGATTCTTGAGAGAAGTTTCAGAGCTCTTTCTTCTCCAGCCACATGGGCGGGGCACTGCCAAAGAACTGAGCAATCACAGCACAACCAGGGCCCTCCTGGCACAGGGCAACACAAAATAAGCAGTGCTGAACAGGATTAGGGCACATGTGAGCAGGGAGCAGGGAGACCCCGTGCCCAGGCCATGCCTCTACCCCAGGGTCCCCTCTCCCATGACCTCATGGCAGGGGGGAGGAACCCCAACACTTCCGTAGGTGTAGTCTCTCTCCTCCTCCTTGCAGCTGGCTCATGGGCCCACATTCAGGGCCCCCACCTCGGGAGAAAATTCTCCCAATGTGCTCTGATGTTGAAAGAGTCAAGAAGAGAAGAAGGGAAAAAAAACCCCCGAAGTCCCAGGAAAACAAAGTTCAACTCTCCATCTCCCCCCAGAGAAAAGGAGCTGAAAACTGGCTAAAAAGAAACAAAGTTACTTCCCTCTGCTCTTGCTGCAAGCAGGATGCAGAGGAGTGTGTATGTGTGTCCTTGAACAAACGCTCTGAGAAGTTTGTCCGGTTTTTTTTCCTCTCCCCCCTCTCAGGCTCAGTTGAAAGGCACAGAAATGCACAAAGTTCACTTCTGGGCATAGAGCAGCAATAGGGGATACACAAGATAAAGTCACCCCAAGACACAGGGACAGAGAATTCAGTGGAAAGACTCCGAGAATTCTGCTCCCAGAGATCATTCCTGCTCACACTGACCCTTGTAGAAAGGGGACATCGTTCCAGGCAGCCTGTACTGAGCATGTGGCTCCTGAGTGGGGTTTGTTGTTTAGGAAACCTGCTCCGGCTTTTCCATTCTTTCCTTGCAAACAGGAAAACTTCTCCTGGGGCTGTGTGCAGGCAGAGCCCTGAGGAGAGCAGGTGGCACATGGTGCGCTGGGCTGGGACAGCCAGCTGCAGAGCTCAAGGGAAGAAGCCCAAAGTGTCACAATGGCTCCTTGCCTTCCCATGCAACACCTGGGTCACAATGGTCTCCTTGATTCCATGAGGCCCCACTGTGTCACAATGGCTCCTTGGTTCCATCAGGTTCCGCAGTGTCACCATGGTCTCCTTTGATCCGCACTGTCATCATGGACAATTGGTTCCATGAGGCCCCGCAGTGTCACAATGGTCCCTTGGTTCCATAGCTTTTACGTTGTAACAATGGACTCCTTGCTTCTATGAGCTAGCCTGCTTTTTGCAGAGGTGTCTTTGGTTCCAACAAGGCCCCACTGTGTCTCAGTGCACCCTGGCTTCCATGTGGATCTGGAGTATCACAAAGGCTCCTTGGTTCCACCAGGTCCTGCTGTGTCACAATGGGTCCTGTGGTCCCTGAGGCCCTCCAAAGTCATCATGGATGCTTGCTTCCATGAGGTTCCATTATGTGCCAGTGGTCATCTTGGTTCCAGGAGTTTCCTTAGTGTCACAATGCTCTCCATGTTTCCATGATTCCCCACAATGTCACAATGCTCTCCAGGCTTCCATTAGGCCCTGCTTTGCCACAATGGTCCCCTTGTTTCCATGCGGCCTTGCTGTGTCACAATGGACGTACGGTTCCATGATGTTGCGTGGTGTCACCGTGCTCTTCTTGAATCCGCCGTGTAACCATGGACCATTGGTTCCATGCAGCCGTGTCACAATGGGCTCCTTGATTCCATGATTCCCCACGGTGTCACAATGGAGCCTTGTTTCTAGGAGGTTCTGTACTGTCACAATTGCCTCATTGATGCCATCAGCCCCTGCAGTGTCACAATGGCTCCTTGGTTCCATGAGGAACACAATAGCTTGGCATAAGCATTGAGCAACAGCTGCTGAACACACCTGGCAACATCTGCTTGCATCAAAAGAGGGCTTCAAGCTGACAATGGCACCAGCAGCTTCCATCTGCAACAGACACCCAGGGAAAGGACAGGCTGTGCTGGTTTGGACAAATGTGGAGGAAAATATCCTCTGATAGAAGGCAGGTTACACCCAGCCCTCCCCCACCAGCTTCGGGAAAAAAGAATTTTCCTGGGAAGAAAGTGAAAGAGATAAAAACTACTTTTTTAACAAACACACAGGAAAAGGATAACAATGCTAAATATTAAAACCTCTCGCTGTGCAGAGAAAGCTGGGATAATTTGAGAGTCCTTCCGTGTTTCGGTGGGGTCTCCTGAAACATCCATAGACAGCGAGGCCCGTGCAAAGAAACAGGGAGCGATTCTTGAGAGAAGTTTCAGAGCTCTTTCTTCTCCAGCCACATGGGCGGGGCACTGCCAAAGAACTGAGCAATCACGGCACAACCAGGGCCCTCCTGGCACAGGGCAACACAAAATAAGCAGTGCTGAACAGGATTAGGGCACATGTGAGCAGGGAGCAGGGAGACCCCCCGTGCCCAGGCCATGCCTCTACCCCAGGGTCCCCTCTCCCATGACCTCATGGCAGGGGGGAGGAACCCCAACACTTCCGTAGGTGTAGTCTCTCTCCTCCTCCTTGCAGCTGGCTCATGGGCCCACATTCAGGGCCCCCACCTCGGGAGAAAATTCTCCCAATGTGCTCTGATGTTGAAAGAGTCAAGAAGAGAAGAAGGGAAAAAAAACCCCCGAAGTCCCAGGAAAACAAAGTTCAACTCTCCATCTCCCTCCAGAGAAAAGGAGCTGAAAACTGGCTAAAAAGAAACAAAGTTGCTTCCTCTGCTCTTGCTGCAAGCAGGATGCAGAGGAGTGTGTATGTGTGTCCTTGAACAAACGCTCTGAGAAGTTTGTCTGGCTTTTTTTTCCTCTCCCCCCTCTCAGGCTCAGTTGAAAGGCACAGAAATGCACAAAGTTCACTTCTGGGCATAGAGCAGCAAAAGGGGGATACACATGATAAAGTCACCCCAAGACACAGGGACAGAGAATTCAGTGGAAAGACTCCGAGAATTCTGCTCCCAGAGATCATTCATTCCTGCTCACACTGACCCTTGTAGAAAGGGGACATCGTTCCCGGCAGCCTGTACTGAGCATGTGGCTCCTGAGTGGGGTTTGTTGTTTAGGAAACCTGCTCCGGCTTTTCCATTCTTTCCTTGCAAACAGGAAAACTTCTCCTGGGGCTGTGTGCAGGCAGAGCCCTGAGGAGAGCAGGTGGCACATGGTGCGCTGGGCTGGGACAGCCAGCTGCAGAGCTCAAGGGAAGAAGCCCAAAGTGTCACAATGGCTCCTTGCCTTCCCATGCAACACCTGGGTCACAATGGTCTCCTTGATTCCATGAGGCCCCACTGTGTCACAATGGCTCCTTGGTTCCATCAGGTTCCGCAGTGTCACCATGGTCTCTTTTGATCCACACTGTCATCATGGACAATTGGTTCCATGAGGCCCCGCAGTGTCACAATGGTCCCTTGCTTCCATAGGTTTGATGTTGTAACAATGGACTCCTTGCTTCTATGAGCTAGCCTGCTTTTTGCAGAGGTGTCTTTGGTTCCAACAAGGCCCCGCTGTGTCTCAGTGCACCCTGGCTTCCATGTGGATCTGGAGTATCACAAAGGCTCCTTGGTTCCACCAGGTCCTGCTGTGTCACAATGGGTCCTGTGGTCCCTGAGGCCCTCCAAAACCATCGTGGAGGCTTGCTTCCATGAGGTTCCATTATGTGCCAGTGGTCATCTTGGTTCCAGGAGTTTCCTTAGTGTCACAATGCTCTCCATGCTTCCATTAGGCCCTGCTTTGCCACAATGGTCCCCTTGTTTCCATGAGGCCCCGCTGTGTCACAATGGACCTATGGTTCCGTGATGTTGCGTGGTGTCACCGTGCTCTTCTTGAATCCGCCGTGTAACCATGGACCATTGGTTCCATGCAGCCGTGTCACAATGGGCTCCTTGATTCCATGATTCCCCACGGTGTCACAATGGAGCCTTGTTTCTAGGAGGTTCTGTACTGTCACAATTGCCTCATTGATGCCATCAGCCCCTGCAGTGTCACAATGGCTCCTTGGTTCCATGAGGAACACAATAGCTTGGCATAAGCATTGAGCAACAGCTGCTGAACACACCTGGCAACATCTGCTTGCATCAAAAGAGGGCTTCAAGCTGACAATGGCACCAGCAGCTTCCATCTGCAACAGAGACCCAGGAAAGGACAGGCTGTGCCGGTTTGGACAAATGTGGAGGAAAATATCCTCTGATAGAAGGCAGGTTACACCCAGCCCTCCCCCACCAGGTTTTTGGAAAAAAGAACTTTCCTGGGAAGAAAGTGAAAGAGATAAAACCTATTTTTTTAACAAACACACAGGAAAAGGATAACAATGCTAAATATTAAAACCTCTCGCTGTGCAGAGAAAGCTGGGATAATTTGAGAGTCCTTCTGTGTTTCGGTGGGGTCTCCTGAAACATCCATAGACAGCGAGGCCCGTGCAAAGAAACAGGGAGCGATTCTTGAGAGAAGTTTCAGAGCTCTTTCTTCTCCAGCCACATGGGCGGGGCACTGCCAAAGAACTGAGCAATCACAGCACAACCAGGGCCCTCCTCGCACAGGGCAACACAAAATAAGCAGTGCTGAACAGGATTAGGGCACATGTGAGCAGGGAGCAGGGAGACCCCGTGCCCAGGCCATGCCTCTACCCCAGGGTCCCCTCTCCCATGACCTCATGGCAGGGGGGAGGAACCCCAACACTTCCGTAGGTGCAGTCTCTCTCCTCCTCCTTGCAGCTGGCTCATGGGCCCACATTCAGGGCCCCCACCTCGGGAGAAAATTCTCCCAATGTGCTCTGATGTTGAAAGAGTCAAGAAGAGAAGAAGGGAAAAAAAACCCCCGAAGTCCCAGGAAAACAAAGTTCAACTCTCCATCTCCCCCCAGAGAAAAGGAGCTGAAAACTGGCTAAAAAGAAACAAAGCTGCTTCCCTCTGCTCTTGCTGCAAGCAGGATGCAGAGGAGTGTGTATGTGTGTCCTTGAACAAACGCTCTGAGAAGTTTGTCCGGTTTTTTTTCCTCTCCCCCCTCTCAGGCTCAGTTGAAAGGCACAGAAATGCACAAAGTTCACTTCTGGGCATAGAGCAGCAATAGGGGATACACATGATAAAGTCACCCCAAGACACAGGGACAGAGAATTCAGTGGAAAGACTCCGAGAATTCTGCTCCCAGAGATCATTCCTGCTCACACTGACCCTTGTAGAAAGGGGACATCGTTCCAGGCAGCCTGTACTGAGCATGTGGCTCCTGAGTGGGGTTTGTTGTTTAGGAAACCTGCTCCGGCTTTTCCATTCTTTCCTTGCAAACAGGAAAACTTCTCCTGGGGCTGTGTGCAGGCAGAGCCCTGAGGAGAGCAGGTGGCACATGGTGCGCTGGGCTGGGACAGCCAGCTGCAGAGCTCAAGGGAAGAAGCCCAAAGTGTCACAATGGCTCCTTGCCTTCCCATGCAACACCTGGGTCACAATGGTCTCCTTGATTCCATGAGGCCCCACTGTGTCACAATGGCTCCTTGGTTCCATCAGGTTCCGCAGTGTCACCATGGTCTCCTTTGATCCGCACTGTCATCATGGACAATTGGTTCCATGAGGCCCCGCAGTGTCACAATGGTCCCTTGGTTCCATAGCTTTTACGTTGTAACAATGGACTCCTTGCTTCTATGAGCTAGCCTGCTTTTTGCAGAGGTGTCTTTGGTTCCAACAAGGCCCCACTGTGTCTCAGTGCACCCTGGCTTCCATGTGGATCTGGAGTATCACAAAGGCTCCTTGGTTCCACCAGGTCCTGCTGTGTCACAATGGGTCCTGTGGTCCCTGAGGCCCTCCAAAGTCATCATGGATGCTTGCTTCCATGAGGTTCCATTATGTGCCAGTGGTCATCTTGGTTCCAGGAGTTTCCTTAGTGCCACAATGCTCTCCATGTTTCCATGATTCCCCACAATGTCACAATGCTCTCCAGGCTTCCATTAGGCCCTGCTTTGCCACAATGGTCCCCTTGTTTCCATGAGGCCCCGCTGTGTCACAATGGACGTACGGTTCCATGATGTTGCGTGGTGTCACCGTGCTCTTCTTGAATCCGCCGTGTAACCATGGACCATTGGTTCCATGCAGCCGTGTCACAATGGGCTCCTTGATTCCATGATTCCCCACGGTGTCACAATGGAGCCTTGTTTCTAGGAGGTTCTGTACTGTCACAATTGCCTCCTTGATGCCATCCGCCCCTGCAGTGTCACAATGGCTCCTTGGTTCCATGAGGAACACAATAGCTTGGCATAAGCATTGAGCAACAGCTGCTGAACACACCTGGCAACATCTGCTTGCATCAAAAGAGGGCTTCAAGCTGACAATGGCACCAGCAGCTTCCATCTGCAACAGACACCCAGGGAAAGGACAGGCTGTGCTGGTTTGGACAAATGTGGAGGAAAATATCCTCTGATAGAAGGCAGGTTACACCCAGCCCTCCCCCACCAGCTTCGGGAAAAAAGAATTTTCCTGGGAAGAAAGTGAAAGAGATAAAAACTACTTTTTTAACAAACACACAGGAAAAGGATAACAATGCTAAATATTAAAACCTCTCGCTGTGCAGAGAAAGCTGGGATAATTTGAGAGTCCTTCTGTGTTTCGGTGGGGTCTCCTGAAACATCCATAGACAGCGAGGCCCGTGCAAAGAAACAGGGAGCGATTCTTGAGAGAAGTTTCAGAGCTCTTTCTTCTCCAGCCACATGGGCGGGGCACTGCCAAAGAACTGAGCAATCACGGCACAACCAGGGCCCTCCTGGCACAGGGCAACACAAAATAAGCAGTGCTGAACAGGGTTAGGGCACATGTGAGCAGGGAGCAGGGAGACCCCCCGTGCCCAGGCCATGCCTCTACCCCAGGGTCCCCTCTCCCATGACCTCATGGCAGGGGGGAGGAACCCCAACACTTCCGTAGGTGTAGTCTCTCTCCTCCTCCTTGCAGCTGGCTCATGGGCCCACATTCAGGGCCCCCACCTCGGGAGAAAATTCTCCCAATGTGCTCTGATGTTGAAAGAGTCAAGAAGAGAAGAAGGGAAAAAAAACCCCCGAAGTCCCAGGAAAACAAAGTTCAACTCTCCATCTCCCTCCAGAGAAAAGGAGCTGAAAACTGGCTAAAAAGAAACAAAGTTGCTTCCTCTGCTCTTGCTGCAAGCAGGATGCAGAGGAGTGTGTATGTGTGTCCTTGAACAAACGCTCTGAGAAGTTTGTCTGGCTTTTTTTTCCTCTCCCCCCTCTCAGGCTCAGTTGAAAGGCACAGAAATGCACAAAGTTCACTTCTGGGCATAGAGCAGCAAAAGGGGGATACACATGATAAAGTCACCCCAAGACACAGGGACAGAGAATTCAGTGGAAAGACTCCGAGAATTCTGCTCCCAGAGATCATTCATTCCTGCTCACACTGACCCTTGTAGAAAGGGGACATCGTTCCCGGCAGCCTGTACTGAGCATGTGGCTCCTGAGTGGGGTTTGTTGTTTAGGAAACCTGCTCCGGCTTTTCCATTCTTTCCTTGCAAACAGGAAAACTTCTCCTGGGGCTGTGTGCAGGCAGAGCCCTGAGGAGAGCAGGTGGCACATGGTGCGCTGGGCTGGGACAGCCAGCTGCAGAGCTCAAGGGAAGAAGCCCAAAGTGTCACAATGGCTCCTTGCCTTCCCATGCAACACCTGGGTCACAATGGTCTCCTTGATTCCATGAGGCCCCACTGTGTCACAATGGCTCCTTGGTTCCATCAGGTTCCGCAGTGTCACCATGGTCTCTTTTGATCCGCACTGTCATCATGGACAATTGGTTCCATGAGGCCCCGCAGTGTCACAATGGTCCCTTGGTTGCATAGCTTTTACGTTGTAACAATGGACTCCTTGCTTCTATGAGCTAGCCTGCTTTTTGCAGAGGTGTCTTTGGTTCCAACAAGGCCCCACTGTGTCTCAGTGCACCCTGGCTTCCATGTGGATGTGGAGTATCACAAAGGCTCCTTGGTTCCACCAGGTCCTGCTGTGTCACAATGGGTCCTGTGGTCCCTGAGGCCCTCCAAAGTCATCATGGATGCTTGCTTCCATGAGGTTCCATTATGTGCCAGTGGTCATCTTGGTTCCAGGAGTTTCCTTAGTGCCACAATGCTCTCCATGTTTCCATGATTCCCCACAATGTCACAATGCTCTCCAGGCTTCCATTAGGCCCTGCTTTGCCACAATGGTCCCCTTGTTTCCATGAGGCCCCGCTGTGTCACAATGGACGTACGGTTCCATGATGTTGCGTGGTGTCACCGTGCTCTTCTTGAATCCGCCGTGTAACCATGGACCATTGGTTCCATGCAGCCGTGTCACAATGGGCTCCTTGATTCCATGATTCCCCACGGTGTCACAATGGAGCCTTGTTTCTAGGAGGTTCTGTACTGTCACAATTGCCTCCTTGATGCCATCCGCCCCTGCAGTGTCACAATGGCTCCTTGGTTCCATGAGGAACACAATAGCTTGGCATAAGCATTGAGCAACAGCTGCTGAACACACCTGGCAACATCTGCTTGCATCAAAAGAGGGCTTCAAGCTGACAATGGCACCAGCAGCTTCCATCTGCAACAGACACCCAGGGAAAGGACAGGCTGTGCTGGTTTGGACAAATGTGGAGGAAAATATCCTCTGATAGAAGGCAGGTTACACCCAGCCCTCCCCCACCAGCTTCGGGAAAAAAGAATTTTCCTGGGAAGAAAGTGAAAGAGATAAAAACTACTTTTTTAACAAACACACAGGAAAAGGATAACAATGCTAAATATTAAAACCTCTCGCTGTGCAGAGAAAGCTGGGATAATTTGAGAGTCCTTCTGTGTTTCGGTGGGGTCTCCTGAAACATCCATAGACAGCGAGGCCCGTGCAAAGAAACAGGGAGCGATTCTTGAGAGAAGTTTCAGAGCTCTTTCTTCTCCAGCCACATGGGCGGGGCACTGCCAAAGAACTGAGCAATCACGGCACAACCAGGGCCCTCCTGGCACAGGGCAACACAAAATAAGCAGTGCTGAACAGGGTTAGGGCACATGTGAGCAGGGAGCAGGGAGACCCCCCGTGCCCAGGCCATGCCTCTACCCCAGGGTCCCCTCTCCCATGACCTCATGGCAGGGGGGAGGAACCCCAACACTTCCGTAGGTGTAGTCTCTCTCCTCCTCCTTGCAGCTGGCTCATGGGCCCACATTCAGGGCCCCCACCTCGGGAGAAAATTCTCCCAATGTGCTCTGATGTTGAAAGAGTCAAGAAGAGAAGAAGGGAAAAAAAACCCCCGAAGTCCCAGGAAAACAAAGTTCAACTCTCCATCTCCCTCCAGAGAAAAGGAGCTGAAAACTGGCTAAAAAGAAACAAAGTTGCTTCCTCTGCTCTTGCTGCAAGCAGGATGCAGAGGAGTGTGTATGTGTGTCCTTGAACAAACGCTCTGAGAAGTTTGTCTGGCTTTTTTTTCCTCTCCCCCCTCTCAGGCTCAGTTGAAAGGCACAGAAATGCACAAAGTTCACTTCTGGGCATAGAGCAGCAAAAGGGGGATACACATGATAAAGTCACCCCAAGACACAGGGACAGAGAATTCAGTGGAAAGACTCCGAGAATTCTGCTCCCAGAGATCATTCATTCCTGCTCACACTGACCCTTGTAGAAAGGGGACATCGTTCCCGGCAGCCTGTACTGAGCATGTGGCTCCTGAGTGGGGTTTGTTGTTTAGGAAACCTGCTCCGGCTTTTCCATTCTTTCCTTGCAAACAGGAAAACTTCTCCTGGGGCTGTGTGCAGGCAGAGCCCTGAGGAGAGCAGGTGGCACATGGTGCGCTGGGCTGGGACAGCCAGCTGCAGAGCTCAAGGGAAGAAGCCCAAAGTGTCACAATGGCTCCTTGCCTTCCCATGCAACACCTGGGTCACAATGGTCTCCTTGATTCCATGAGGCCCCACTGTGTCACAATGGCTCCTTGGTTCCATCAGGTTCCGCAGTGTCACCATGGTCTCCTTTGATCCGCACTGTCATCATGGACAATTGGTTCCATGAGGCCCCGCAGTGTCACAATGGTCCCTTGGTTGCATAGCTTTTACGTTGTAACAATGGACTCCTTGCTTCTATGAGCTAGCCTGCTTTTTGCAGAGGTGTCTTTGGTTCCAACAAGGCCCCACTGTGTCTCAGTGCACCCTGGCTTCCATGTGGATGTGGAGTATCACAAAGGCTCCTTGGTTCCACCAGGTCCTGCTGTGTCACAATGGGTCCTGTGGTCCCTGAGGCCCTCCAAAGTCATCATGGATGCTTGCTTCCATGAGGTTCCATTATGTGCCAGTGGTCATCTTGGTTCCAGGAGTTTCCTTAGTGCCACAATGCTCTCCATGTTTCCATGATTCCCCACAATGTCACAATGCTCTCCAGGCTTCCATTAGGCCCTGCTTTGCCACAATGGTCCCCTTGTTTCCATGAGGCCCCGCTGTGTCACAATGGACGTACGGTTCCATGATGTTGCGTGGTGTCACCGTGCTCTTCTTGAATCCGCCGTGTAACCATGGACCATTGGTTCCATGCAGCCGTGTCACAATGGGCTCCTTGATTCCATGATTCCCCACGGTGTCACAATGGAGCCTTGTTTCTAGGAGGTTCTGTACTGTCACAATTGCCTCCTTGATGCCATCCGCCCCTGCAGTGTCACAATGGCTCCTTGGTTCCATGAGGAACACAATAGCTTGGCATAAGCATTGAGCAACAGCTGCTGAACACACCTGGCAACATCTGCTTGCATCAAAAGAGGGCTTCAAGCTGACAATGGCACCAGCAGCTTCCATCTGCAACAGACACCCAGGGAAAGGACAGGCTGTGCTGGTTTGGACAAATGTGGAGGAAAATATCCTCTGATAGAAGGCAGGTTACACCCAGCCCTCCCCCACCAGCTTCGGGAAAAAAGAATTTTCCTGGGAAGAAAGTGAAAGAGATAAAAACTACTTTTTTAACAAACACACAGGAAAAGGATAACAATGCTAAATATTAAAACCTCTCGCTGTGCAGAGAAAGCTGGGATAATTTGAGAGTCCTTCTGTGTTTCGGTGGGGTCTCCTGAAACATCCATAGACAGCGAGGCCCGTGCAAAGAAACAGGGAGCGATTCTTGAGAGAAGTTTCAGAGCTCTTTCTTCTCCAGCCACATGGGCGGGGCACTGCCAAAGAACTGAGCAATCACGGCACAACCAGGGCCCTCCTGGCACAGGGCAACACAAAATAAGCAGTGCTGAACAGGGTTAGGGCACATGTGAGCAGGGAGCAGGGAGACCCCCCGTGCCCAGGCCATGCCTCTACCCCAGGGTCCCCTCTCCCATGACCTCATGGCAGGGGGGAGGAACCCCAACACTTCCGTAGGTGTAGTCTCTCTCCTCCTCCTTGCAGCTGGCTCATGGGCCCACATTCAGGGCCCCCACCTCGGGAGAAAATTCTCCCAATGTGCTCTGATGTTGAAAGAGTCAAGAAGAGAAGAAGGGAAAAAAAACCCCCGAAGTCCCAGGAAAACAAAGTTCAACTCTCCATCTCCCTCCAGAGAAAAGGAGCTGAAAACTGGCTAAAAAGAAACAAAGTTGCTTCCTCTGCTCTTGCTGCAAGCAGGATGCAGAGGAGTGTGTATGTGTGTCCTTGAACAAACGCTCTGAGAAGTTTGTCTGGCTTTTTTTTCCTCTCCCCCCTCTCAGGCTCAGTTGAAAGGCACAGAAATGCACAAAGTTCACTTCTGGGCATAGAGCAGCAAAAGGGGGATACACATGATAAAGTCACCCCAAGACACAGGGACAGAGAATTCAGTGGAAAGACTCCGAGAATTCTGCTCCCAGAGATCATTCATTCCTGCTCACACTGACCCTTGTAGAAAGGGGACATCGTTCCCGGCAGCCTGTACTGAGCATGTGGCTCCTGAGTGGGGTTTGTTGTTTAGGAAACCTGCTCCGGCTTTTCCATTCTTTCCTTGCAAACAGGAAAACTTCTCCTGGGGCTGTGTGCAGGCAGAGCCCTGAGGAGAGCAGGTGGCACATGGTGCGCTGGGCTGGGACAGCCAGCTGCAGAGCTCAAGGGAAGAAGCCCAAAGTGTCACAATGGCTCCTTGCCTTCCCATGCAACACCTGGGTCACAATGGTCTCCTTGATTCCATGAGGCCCCACTGTGTCACAATGGCTCCTTGGTTCCATCAGGTTCCGCAGTGTCACCATGGTCTCCTTTGATCCGCACTGTCATCATGGACAATTGGTTCCATGAGGCCCCGCAGTGTCACAATGGTCCCTTGGTTGCATAGCTTTTACGTTGTAACAATGGACTCCTTGCTTCTATGAGCTAGCCTGCTTTTTGCAGAGGTGTCTTTGGTTCCAACAAGGCCCCACTGTGTCTCAGTGCACCCTGGCTTCCATGTGGATGTGGAGTATCACAAAGGCTCCTTGGTTCCACCAGGTCCTGCTGTGTCACAATGGGTCCTGTGGTCCCTGAGGCCCTCCAAAGTCATCATGGATGCTTGCTTCCATGAGGTTCCATTATGTGCCAGTGGTCATCTTGGTTCCAGGAGTTTCCTTAGTGCCACAATGCTCTCCATGTTTCCATGATTCCCCACAATGTCACAATGCTCTCCAGGCTTCCATTAGGCCCTGCTTTGCCACAATGGTCCCCTTGTTTCCATGAGGCCCCGCTGTGTCACAATGGACGTACGGTTCCATGATGTTGCGTGGTGTCACCGTGCTCTTCTTGAATCCGCCGTGTAACCATGGACCATTGGTTCCATGCAGCCGTGTCACAATGGGCTCCTTGATTCCATGATTCCCCACGGTGTCACAATGGAGCCTTGTTTCTAGGAGGTTCTGTACTGTCACAATTGCCTCCTTGATGCCATCAGCCCCTGCAGTGTCACAATGGCTCCTTGGTTCCATGAGGAACACAATAGCTTGGCATAAGCATTGAGCAACAGCTGCTGAACACACCTGGCAACATCTGCTTGCATCAAAAGAGGGCTTCAAGCTGACAATGGCACCAGCAGCTTCCATCTGCAACAGAGACCCAGGAAAGGACAGGCTGTGCCGGTTTGGACAAATGTGGAGGAAAATATCCTCTGATAGAAGGCAGGTTACACCCAGCCCTCCCCCACCAGCTTCGGGAAAAAAGAATTTTCCTGGGAAGAAAGTGAAAGAGATAAAAACTACTTTTTTAACAAACACACAGGAAAAGGATAACAATGCTAAATATTAAAACCTCTCGCTGTGCAGAGAAAGCTGGGATAATTTGAGAGTCCTTCTGTGTTTCGGTGGGGTCTCCTGAAACATCCATAGACAGCGAGGCCCGTGCAAAGAAACAGGGAGCGATTCTTGAGAGAAGTTTCAGAGCTCTTTCTTCTCCAGCCACATGGGCGGGGCACTGCCAAAGAACTGAGCAATCACAGCACAACCAGGGCCCTCCTGGCACAGGGCAACACAAAATAAGCAGTGCTGAACAGGGTTAGGGCACATGTGAGCAGGGAGCAGGGAGACCCCCCGTGCCCAGGCCATGCCTCTACCCCAGGGTCCCCTCTCCCATGACCTCATGGCAGGAGGGAGGAACCCCAACACTTCCGTAGGTGTAGTCTCTCTCCTCCTCCTTGCAGCTGGCTCATGGGCCCACATTCAGGGCCCCCACCTCGGGAGAAAATTCTCCCAATGTGCTCTGATGTTGAAAGAGTCAAGAAGAGAAGAAGGGAAAAAAAACCCCCGAAGTCCCAGGAAAACAAAGTTCAACTCTCCATCTCCCTCCAGAGAAAAGGAGCTGAAAACTGGCTAAAAAGAAACAAAGTTGCTTCCTCTGCTCTTGCTGCAAGCAGGATGCAGAGGAGTGTGTATGTGTGTCCTTGAACAAACGCTCTGAGAAGTTTGTCTGGCTTTTTTTTCCTCTCCCCCCTCTCAGGCTCAGTTGAAAGGCACAGAAATGCACAAAGTTCACTTCTGGGCATAGAGCAGCAAAAGGGGGATACACATGATAAAGTCACCCCAAGACACAGGGACAGAGAATTCAGTGGAAAGACTCCGAGAATTCTGCTCCCAGAGATCATTCATTCCTGCTCACACTGACCCTTGTAGAAAGGGGACATCGTTCCCGGCAGCCTGTACTGAGCATGTGGCTCCTGAGTGGGGTTTGTTGTTTAGGAAACCTGCTCCGGCTTTTCCATTCTTTCCTTGCAAACAGGAAAACTTCTCCTGGGGCTGTGTGCAGGCAGAGCCCTGAGGAGAGCAGGTGGCACATGGTGCGCTGGGCTGGGACAGCCAGCTGCAGAGCTCAAGGGAAGAAGCCCAAAGTGTCACAATGGCTCCTTGCCTTCCCATGCAACACCTGGGTCACAATGGTCTCCTTGATTCCATGAGGCCCCACTGTGTCACAATGGCTCCTTGGTTCCATCGGGTTCCGCAGTGTCACCATGGTCTCTTTTGATCCGCACTGTCATCATGGACAATTGGTTCCATGAGGCCCCGCAGTGTCACAATGGTCCCTTGCTTCCATAGGTTTGATGTTGTAACAAAGGACTCCTTGCTTCTATGAGCTAGCCTGCTTTTTGCAGAGGTGTCTTTGGTTCCAACAAGGCCCCACTGTGTCTCAGTGCACCCTGGCTTCCATGTGGATGTGGAGTATCACAAAGGCTCCTTGGTTCCACCAGGTCCTGCTGTGTCACAATGGGTCCTGTGGTCCCTGAGGCCCTCCAAAGTCATCATGGATGCTTGCTTCCATGAGGTTCCATTATGTGCCAGTGGTCATCTTGGTTCCAGGAGTTTCCTTAGTGTCACAATGCTCTCCATGTTTCCATGATTCCCCACAATGTCACAATGCTCTCCAGGCTTCCATTAGGCCCTGCTTTGCCACAATGGTCCCCTTGTTTCCATGCGGCCTTGCTGTGTCACAATGGACGTACAGTTCCGTGATGTTGCGTGGTGTCACCGTGCTCTTCTTGAATCCGCCGTGTAACCATGGACCATTGGTTCCATGCAGCCGTGTCACAATGGGCTCCTTGATTCCATGATTCCCCACGGTGTCACAATGGAGCCTTGTTTCTAGGAGGTTCTGTACTGTCACAATTGCCTCCTTGATGCCATCAGCCCCTGCAGTGTCACAATGGCTCCTTGGTTCCATGAGGAACACAAGAGCTTGGCATAAGCATTGAGCAACAGCTGCTGAACACACCTGGCAACATCTGCTTGCATCAAAAGAGGGCTTCAAGCTGACAATGGCACCAGCAGCTTCCATCTGCAACAGAGACCCAGGAAAGGACAGGCTGTGCCGGTTTGGACAAATGTGGAGGAAAATATCCTCTGATAGAAGGCAGGTTACACCCAGCCCTCCCCCACCAGGTTTTTGGAAAAAAGAACTTTCCTGGGAAGAAAGTGAAAGAGATAAAACCTATTTTTTTAACAAACACACAGGAAAAGGATAACAATGCTAAATATTAAAACCTCTCGCTGTGCAGAGAAAGCTGGGATAATTTGAGAGTCCTTCTGTGTTTCGGTGGGGTCTCCTGAAACATCCATAGACAGCGAGGCCCGTGCAAAGAAACAGGGAGCGATTCTTGAGAGAAGTTTCAGAGCTCTTTCTTCTCCAGCCACATGGGCGGGGCACTGCCAAAGAACTGAGCAATCACAGCACAACCAGGGCCCTCCTGGCACAGGGCAACACAAAATAAGCAGTGCTGAACAGGATTAGGGCACATGTGAGCAGGGAGCAGGGAGACCCCGTGCCCAGGCCATGCCTCTACCCCAGGGTCCCCTCTCCCATGACCTCATGGCAGGGGGGAGGAACCCCAACACTTCCGTAGGTGTAGTCTCTCTCCTCCTCTTTGCAGCTGGCTCATGGGCCCACATTCAGGGCCCCCACCTCGGGAGAAAATTCTCCCAATGTGCTCTGATGTTGAAAGAGTCAAGAAGAGAAGAAGGGAAAAAAAACCCCCGAAGTCCCAGGAAAACAAAGTTCAACTCTCCATCTCCCCCCAGAGAAAAGGAGCTGAAAACTGGCTAAAAAGAAACAAAGTTACTTCCCTCTGCTCTTGCTGCAAGCAGGATGCAGAGGAGTGTGTATGTGTGTCCTTGAACAAACGCTCTGAGAAGTTTGTCCGGTTTTTTTTCCTCTCCCCCCTCTCAGGCTCAGTTGAAAGGCACAGAAATGCACAAAGTTCACTTCTGGGCATAGAGCAGCAATAGGGGATACACAAGATAAAGTCACCCCAAGACACAGGGACAGAGAATTCAGTGGAAAGACTCCGAGAATTCTGCTCCCAGAGATCATTCCTGCTCACACTGACCCTTGTAGAAAGGGGACATCGTTCCAGGCAGCCTGTACTGAGCATGTGGCTCCTGAGTGGGGTTTGTTGTTTAGGAAACCTGCTCCGGCTTTTCCATTCTTTCCTTGCAAACAGGAAAACTTCTCCTGGGGCTGTGTGCAGGCAGAGCCCTGAGGAGAGCAGGTGGCACATGGTGCGCTGGGCTGGGACAGCCAGCTGCAGAGCTCAAGGGAAGAAGCCCAAAGTGTCACAATGGCTCCTTGCCTTCCCATGCAACACCTGGGTCACAATGGTCTCCTTGATTCCATGAGGCCCCACTGTGTCACAATGGCTCCTTGGTTCCATCGGGTTCCGCAGTGTCACCATGGTCTCCTTTGATCCGCACTGTCATCATGGACAATTGGTTCCATGAGGCCCCGCAGTGTCACAATGGTCCCTTGCTTCCATAGGTTTGATGTTGTAACAAAGGACTCCTTGCTTCTATGAGCTAGCCTGCTTTTTGCAGAGGTGTCTTTGGTTCCAACAAGGCCCCACTGTGTCTCAGTGCACCCTGGCTTCCATGTGGATCTGGAGTATCACAAAGGCTCCTTGGTTCCACCAGGTCCTGCTGTGTCACAATGGGTCCTGTGGTCCCTGAGGCCCTCCAAAGTCATCATGGATGCTTGCTTCCATGAGGTTCCATTATGTGCCAGTGGTCATCTTGGTTCCAGGAGTTTCCTTAGTGTCACAATGCTCTCCATGTTTCCATGATTCCCCACAATGTCACAATGCTCTCCAGGCTTCCATTAGGCCCTGCTTTGCCACAATGGTCCCCTTGTTTCCATGCGGCCTTGCTGTGTCACAATGGACGTACGGTTCCATGATGTTGCGTGGTGTCACCGTGCTCTTCTTGAATCCGCCGTGTAACCATGGACCATTGGTTCCATGCAGCCGTGTCACAATGGGCTCCTTGATTCCATGATTCCCCACGGTGTCACAATGGAGCCTTGTTTCTAGGAGGTTCTGTACTGTCACAATTGCCTCATTGATGCCATCAGCCCCTGCAGTGTCACAATGGCTCCTTGGTTCCATGAGGAACACAATAGCTTGGCATAAGCATTGAGCAACAGCTGCTGAACACACCTGGCAACATCTGCTTGCATCAAAAGAGGGCTTCAAGCTGACAATGGCACCAGCAGCTTCCATCTGCAACAGACACCCAGGGAAAGGACAGGCTGTGCTGGTTTGGACAAATGTGGAGGAAAATATCCTCTGATAGAAGGCAGGTTACACCCAGCCCTCCCCCACCAGCTTCGGGAAAAAAGAATTTTCCTGGGAAGAAAGTGAAAGAGATAAAAACTACTTTTTTAACAAACACACAGGAAAAGGATAACAATGCTAAATATTAAAACCTCTCGCTGTGCAGAGAAAGCTGGGATAATTTGAGAGTCCTTCCGTGTTTCGGTGGGGTCTCCTGAAACATCCATAGAAAGCGAGGCCCGTGCAAAGAAACAGGGAGCGATTCTTGAGAGAAGTTTCAGAGCTCTTTCTTCTCCAGCCACATGGGCGGGGCACTGCCAAAGAACTGAGCAATCACGGCACAACCAGGGCCCTCCTGGCACAGGGCAACACAAAATAAGCAGTGCTGAACAGGATTAGGGCACATGTGAGCAGGGAGCAGGGAGACCCCCCGTGCCCAGGCCATGCCTCTACCCCAGGGTCCCCTCTCCCATGACCTCATGGCAGGGGGGAGGAACCCCAACACTTCCGTAGGTGTAGTCTCTCTCCTCCTCCTTGCAGCTGGCTCATGGGCCCACATTCAGGGCCCCCACCTCGGGAGAAAATTCTCCCAATGTGCTCTGATGTTGAAAGAGTCAAGAAGAGAAGAAGGGAAAAAAAACCCCCGAAGTCCCAGGAAAACAAAGTTCAACTCTCCATCTCCCTCCAGAGAAAAGGAGCTGAAAACTGGCTAAAAAGAAACCAAGTTGCTTCCTCTGCTCTTGCTGCAAGCAGGATGCAGAGGAGTGTGTATGTGTGTCCTTGAACAAACGCTCTGAGAAGTTTGTCTGGCTTTTTTTTCCTCTCCCCCCTCTCAGGCTCAGTTGAAAGGCACAGAAATGCACAAAGTTCACTTCTGGGCATAGAGCAGCAAAAGGGGGATACACATGATAAAGTCACCCCAAGACACAGGGACAGAGAATTCAGTGGAAAGACTCCGAGAATTCTGCTCCCAGAGATCATTCATTCCTGCTCACACTGACCCTTGTAGAAAGGGGACATCGTTCCCGGCAGCCTGTACTGAGCATGTGGCTCCTGAGTGGGGTTTGTTGTTTAGGAAACCTGCTCCGGCTTTTCCATTCTTTCCTTGCAAACAGGAAAACTTCTCCTGGGGCTGTGTGCAGGCAGAGCCCTGAGGAGAGCAGGTGGCACATGGTGCGCTGGGCTGGGACAGCCAGCTGCAGAGCTCAAGGGAAGAAGCCCAAAGTGTCACAATGGCTCCTTGCCTTCCCATGCAACACCTGGGTCACAATGGTCTCCTTGATTCCATGAGGCCCCACTGTGTCACAATGGCTCCTTGGTTCCATCAGGTTCCGCAGTGTCACCATGGTCTCTTTTGATCCGCACTGTCATCATGGACAATTGGTTCCATGAGGCCCCGCAGTGTCACAATGGTCCCTTGCTTCCATAGGTTTGATGTTGTAACAAAGGACTCCTTGCTTCTATGAGCTAGCCTGCTTTTTGCAGAGGTGTCTTTGGTTCCAACAAGGCCCCGCTGTGTCTCAGTGCACCCTGGCTTCCATGTGGATCTGGAGTATCACAAAGGCTCCTTGGTTCCACCAGGTCCTGCTGTGTCACAATGGGTCCTGTGGTCCCTGAGGCCCTCCAAAACCATCGTGGAGGCTTGCTTCCATGAGGTTCCATTATGTGCCAGTGGTCATCTTGGTTCCAGGAGTTTCCTTAGTGTCACAATGCTCTCCATGCTTCCATTAGGCCCTGCTTTGCCACAATGGTCCCCTTGTTTCCATGAGGCCCCGCTGTGTCACAATGGACCTATGGTTCCGTGATGTTGCGTGGTGTCACCGTGCTCTTCTTGAATCCGCCGTGTAACCATGGACCATTGGTTCCATGCAGCCGTGTCACAATGGGCTCCTTGATTCCATGATTCCCCACGGTGTCACAATGGAGCCTTGTTTCTAGGAGGTTCTGTACTGTCACAATTGCCTCCTTGATGCCATCAGCCCCTGCAGTGTCACAATGGCTCCTTGGTTCCATGAGGAACACAATAGCTTGGCATAAGCATTGAGCAACAGCTGCTGAACACACCTGGCAACATCTGCTTGCATCAAAAGAGGGCTTCAAGCTGACAATGGCACCAGCAGCTTCCATCTGCAACAGAGACCCAGGAAAGGACAGGCTGTGCCGGTTTGGACAAATGTGGAGGAAAATATCCTCTGATAGAAGGCAGGTTACACCCAGCCCTCCCCCACCAGGTTTTTGGAAAAAAGAACTTTCCTGGGAAGAAAGTGAAAGAGATAAAACCTATTTTTTTAACAAACACACAGGAAAAGGATAACAATGCTAAATATTAAAACCTCTCGCTGTGCAGAGAAAGCTGGGATAATTTGAGAGTCCTTCTGTGTTTCGGTGGGGTCTCCTGAAACATCCATAGACAGCGAGGCCCGTGCAAAGAAACAGGGAGCGATTCTTGAGAGAAGTTTCAGAGCTCTTTCTTCTCCAGCCACATGGGCGGGGCACTGCCAAAGAACTGAGCAATCACAGCACAACCAGGGCCCTCCTCGCACAGGGCAACACAAAATAAGCAGTGCTGAACAGGATTAGGGCACATGTGAGCAGGGAGCAGGGAGACCCCGTGCCCAGGCCATGCCTCTACCCCAGGGTCCCCTCTCCCATGACCTCATGGCAGGGGGGAGGAACCCCAACACTTCCGTAGGTGCAGTCTCTCTCCTCCTCCTTGCAGCTGGCTCATGGGCCCACATTCAGGGCCCCCACCTCGGGAGAAAATTCTCCCAATGTGCTCTGATGTTGAAAGAGTCAAGAAGAGAAGAAGGGAAAAAAACCCCCGAAGTCCCAGGAAAACAAAGTTCAACTCTCCATCTCCCCCCAGAGAAAAGGAGCTGAAAACTGGCTAAAAAGAAACAAAGTTGCTTCCCTCTGCTCTTGCTGCAAGCAGGATGCAGAGGAGTGTGTATGTGTGTCCTTGAACAAACACTCTGAGAAGTTTGTCCGGTTTTTTTTCCTCTCCCCCCTCTCAGGCTCAGTTGAAAGGCACAGAAATGCACAAAGTTCACTTCTGGGCATAGAGCAGCAATAGGGGATACACATGATAAAGTCACCCCAAGACACAGGGACAGAGAATTCAGTGGAAAGACTCCGAGAATTCTGCTCCCAGAGATCATTCCTGCTCACACTGACCCTTGTAGAAAGGGGACATCGTTCCAGGCAGCCTGTACTGAGCATGTGGCTCCTGAGTGGGGTTTGTTGTTTAGGAAACCTGCTCCGGCTTTTCCATTCTTTCCTTGCAAACAGGAAAACTTCTCCTGGGGCTGTGTGCAGGCAGAGCCCTGAGGAGAGCAGGTGGCACATGGTGCGCTGGGCTGGGACAGCCAGCTGCAGAGCTCAAGGGAAGAAGCCCAAAGTGTCACAATGGCTCCTTGCCTTCCCATGCAACACCTGGGTCACAATGGTCTCCTTGATTCCATGAGGCCCCACTGTGTCAGAATGGCTCCTTGGTTCCATCAGGTTCCGCAGTGTCACCATGGTCTCCTTTGATCCGCACTGTCATCATGGACAATTGGTTCCATGAGGCCCCGCAGTGTCACAATGGTCCCTTGGTTGCATAGCTTTTACGTTGTAACAATGGACTCCTTGCTTCTATGAGCTAGCCTGCTTTTTGCAGAGGTGTCTTTGGTTCCAACAAGGCCCCACTGTGTCTCAGTGCACCCTGGCTTCCATGTGGATCTGGAGCATCACAAAGGCTCCTTGGTTCCACCAGGTCCTGCTGTGTCACAATGGGTCCTGTGGTCCCTGAGGCCCTCCAAAGTCATCATGGATGCTTGCTTCCATGAGGTTCCATTATGTGCCAGTGGTCATCTTGGTTCCAGGAGTTTCCTTAGTGCCACAATGCTCTCCATGTTTCCATGATTCCCCACAATGTCACAATGCTCTCCAGGCTTCCATTAGGCCCTGCTTTGCCACAATGGTCCCCTTGTTTCCATGAGGCCCCGCTGTGTCACAATGGACGTACGGTTCCATGATGTTGCGTGGTGTCACCGTGCTCTTCTTGAATCCGCCGTGTAACCATGGACCATTGGTTCCATGCAGCCGTGTCACAATGGGCTCCTTGATTCCATGATTCCCCACGGTGTCACAATGGAGCCTTGTTTCTAGGAGGTTCTGTACTGTCACAATTGCCTCCTTGATGCCATCCGCCCCTGCAGTGTCACAATGGCTCCTTGGTTCCATGAGGAACACAATAGCTTGGCATAAGCATTGAGCAACAGCTGCTGAACACACCTGGCAACATCTGCTTGCATCAAAAGAGGGCTTCAAGCTGACAATGGCACCAGCAGCTTCCATCTGCAACAGACACCCAGGGAAAGGACAGGCTGTGCTGGTTTGGACAAATGTGGAGGAAAATATCCTCTGATAGAAGGCAGGTTACACCCAGCCCTCCCCCACCAGCTTCGGGAAAAAAGAATTTTCCTGGGAAGAAAGTGAAAGAGATAAAAACTACTTTTTTAACAAACACACAGGAAAAGGATAACAATGCTAAATATTAAAACCTCTCGCTGTGCAGAGAAAGCTGGGATAATTTGAGAGTCCTTCCGTGTTTCGGTGGGGTCTCCTGAAACATCCATAGACAGCGAGGCCCGTGCAAAGAAACAGGGAGCGATTCTTGAGAGAAGTTTCAGAGCTCTTTCTTCTCCAGCCACATGGGCGGGGCACTGCCAAAGAACTGAGCAATCACGGCACAACCAGGGCCCTCCTGGCACAGGGCAACACAAAATAAGCAGTGCTGAACAGGGTTAGGGCACATGTGAGCAGGGAGCAGGGAGACCCCCCGTGCCCAGGCCATGCCTCTACCCCAGGGTCCCCTCTCCCATGACCTCATGGCAGGAGGGAGGAACCCCAACACTTCCGTAGGTGTAGTCTCTCTCCTCCTCCTTGCAGCTGGCTCATGGGCCCACATTCAGGGCCCCCACCTCGGGAGAAAATTCTCCCAATGTGCTCTGATGTTGAAAGAGTCAAGAAGAGAAGAAGGGAAAAAAAACCCCCGAAGTCCCAGGAAAACAAAGTTCAACTCTCCATCTCCCTCCAGAGAAAAGGAGCTGAAAACTGGCTAAAAAGAAACAAAGTTGCTTCCTCTGCTCTTGCTGCAAGCAGGATGCAGAGGAGTGTGTATGTGTGTCCTTGAACAAACGCTCTGAGAAGTTTGTCTGGCTTTTTTTTCCTCTCCCCCCTCTCAGGCTCAGTTGAAAGGCACAGAAATGCACAAAGTTCACTTCTGGGCATAGAGCAGCAAAAGGGGGATACACATGATAAAGTCACCCCAAGACACAGGGACAGAGAATTCAGTGGAAAGACTCCGAGAATTCTGCTCCCAGAGATCATTCATTCCTGCTCACACTGACCCTTGTAGAAAGGGGACATCGTTCCCGGCAGCCTGTACTGAGCATGTGGCTCCTGAGTGGGGTTTGTTGTTTAGGAAACCTGCTCCGGCTTTTCCATTCTTTCCTTGCAAACAGGAAAACTTCTCCTGGGGCTGTGTGCAGGCAGAGCCCTGAGGAGAGCAGGTGGCACATGGTGCGCTGGGCTGGGACAGCCAGCTGCAGAGCTCAAGGGAAGAAGCCCAAAGTGTCACAATGGCTCCTTGCCTTCCCATGCAACACCTGGGTCACAATGGTCTCCTTGATTCCATGAGGCCCCACTGTGTCACAATGGCTCCTTGGTTCCATCGGGTTCCGCAGTGTCACCATGGTCTCTTTTGATCCGCACTGTCATCATGGACAATTGGTTCCATGAGGCCCCGCAGTGTCACAATGGTCCCTTGCTTCCATAGGTTTGATGTTGTAACAAAGGACTCCTTGCTTCTATGAGCTAGCCTGCTTTTTGCAGAGGTGTCTTTGGTTCCAACAAGGCCCCACTGTGTCTCAGTGCACCCTGGCTTCCATGTGGATCTGGAGTATCACAAAGGCTCCTTGGTTCCACCAGGTCCTGCTGTGTCACAATGGGTCCTGTGGTCCCTGAGGCCCTCCAAAGTCATCATGGATGCTTGCTTCCATGAGGTTCCATTATGTGCCAGTGGTCATCCATGTTCCAGGAGTTTCCTTAGTGTCACAATGCTCTCCATGTTTCCATGATTCCCCACAATGTCACAATGCTCTCCAGGCTTCCATTAGGCCCTGCTTTGCCACAATGGTCCCCTTGTTTCCATGCGGCCTTGCTGTGTCACAATGGACGTACAGTTCCGTGATGTTGCGTGGTGTCACCGTGCTCTTCTTGAATCCGCCGTGTAACCATGGACCATTGGTTCCATGCAGCCGTGTCACAATGGGCTCCTTGATTCCATGATTCCCCACGGTGTCACAATGGAGCCTTGTTTCTAGGAGGTTCTGTACTGTCACAATTGCCTCCTTGATGCCATCAGCCCCTGCAGTGTCACAATGGCTCCTTGGTTCCATGAGGAACACAATAGCTTGGCATAAGCATTGAGCAACAGCTGCTGAACACACCTGGCAACATCTGCTTGCATCAAAAGAGGGCTTCAAGCTGACAATGGCACCAGCAGCTTCCATCTGCAACAGAGACCCAGGAAAGGACAGGCTGTGCCGGTTTGGACAAATGTGGAGGAAAATATCCTCTGATAGAAGGCAGGTTACACCCAGCCCTCCCCCACCAGCTTCGGGAAAAAAGAATTTTCCTGGGAAGAAAGTGAAAGAGATAAAAACTACTTTTTTAACAAACACACAGGAAAAGGATAACAATGCTAAATATTAAAACCTCTCGCTGTGCAGAGAAAGCTGGGATAATTTGAGAGTCCTTCTGTGTTTCGGTGGGGTCTCCTGAAACATCCATAGACAGCGAGGCCCGTGCAAAGAAACAGGGAGCGATTCTTGAGAGAAGTTTCAGAGCTCTTTCTTCTCCAGCCACATGGGCGGGGCACTGCCAAAGAACTGAGCAATCACAGCACAACCAGGGCCCTCCTGGCACAGGGCAACACAAAATAAGCAGTGCTGAACAGGATTAGGGCACATGTGAGCAGGGAGCAGGGAGACCCCGTGCCCAGGCCATGCCTCTACCCCAGGGTCCCCTCTCCCATGACCTCATGGCAGGGGGGAGGAACCCCAACACTTCCGTAGGTGTAGTCTCTCTCCTCCTCCTTGCAGCTGGCTCATGGGCCCACATTCAGGGCCCCCACCTCGGGAGAAAATTCTCCCAATGTGCTCTGATGTTGAAAGAGTCAAGAAGAGAAGAAGGGAAAAAAACCCCCGAAGTCCCAGGAAAACAAAGTTCAACTCTCCATCTCCCCCCAGAGAAAAGGAGCTGAAAACTGGCTAAAAAGAAACAAAGTTGCTTCCTCTGCTCTTGCTGCAAGCAGGATGCAGAGGAGTGTGTATGTGTGTCCTTGAACAAACGCTCTGAGAAGTTTGTCTGGCTTTTTTTTCCTCTCCCCCCTCTCAGGCTCAGTTGAAAGGCACAGAAATGCACAAAGTTCACTTCTGGGCATAGAGCAGCAATAGGGGGATACACATGATAAAGTCACCCCAAGACACAGGGACAGAGAATTCAGTGGAAAGACTCCGAGAATTCTGCTCCCAGAGATCATTCCTGCTCACACTGACCCTTGTAGAAAGGGGACATCGTTCCCGGCAGCCTGTACTGAGCATGTGGCTCCTGAGTGGGGTTTGTTGTTTAGGAAACCTGCTCCGGCTTTTCCATTCTTTCCTTGCAAACAGGAAAACTTCTCCTGGGGCTGTGTGCAGGCAGAGCCCTGAGGAGAGCAGGTGGCACATGGTGCGCTGGGCTGGGACAGCCAGCTGCAGAGCTCAAGGGAAGAAGCCCAAAGTGTCACAATGGCTCCTTGCCTTCCCATGCAACACCTGGGTCACAATGGTCTCCTTGATTCCATGAGGCCCCACTGTGTCACAATGGCTCCTTGGTTCCATCAGGTTCCGCAGTGTCACCATGGTCTCTTTTGATCCACACTGTCATCATGGACAATTGGTTCCATGAGGCCCCGCAGTGTCACAATGGTCCCTTGCTTCCATAGGTTTGATGTTGTAACAAAGGACTCCTTGCTTCTATGAGCTAGCCTGCTTTTTGCAGAGGTGTCTTTGGTTCCAACAAGGCCCCGCTGTGTCTCAGTGCACCCTGGCTTCCATGTGGATGTGGAGTATCACAAAGGCTCCTTGGTTCCACCAGGTCCTGCTGTGTCACAATGGGTCCTGTGGTCCCTGAGGCCCTCCAAAACCATCGTGGAGGCTTGCTTCCATGAGGTTCCATTATGTGCCAGTGGTCATCTTGGTTCCAGGAGTTTCCTTAGTGTCACAATGCTCTCCATGCTTCCATTAGGCCCTGCTTTGCCACAATGGTCCCCTTGTTTCCATGAGGCCCCGCTGTGTCACAATGGACCTATGGTTCCGTGATGTTGCGTGGTGTCACCGTGCTCTTCTTGAATCCGCCGTGTAACCATGGACCATTGGTTCCATGCAGCCGTGTCACAATGGGCTCCTTGATTCCATGATTCCCCACGGTGTCACAATGGAGCCTTGTTTCTAGGAGGTTCTGTACTGTCACAATTGCCTCCTTGATGCCATCAGCCCCTGCAGTGTCACAATGGCTCCTTGGTTCCATGAGGAACACAAGAGCTTGGCATAAGCATTGAGCAACAGCTGCTGAACACACCTGGCAACATCTGCTTGCATCAAAAGAGGGCTTCAAGCTGACAATGGCACCAGCAGCTTCCATCTGCAACAGAGACCCAGGAAAGGACAGGCTGTGCCGGTTTGGACAAATGTGGAGGAAAATATCCTCTGATAGAAGGCAGGTTACACCCAGCCCTCCCCCACCAGGTTTTTGGAAAAAAGAACTTTCCTGGGAAGAAAGTGAAAGAGATAAAACCTATTTTTTTAACAAACACACAGGAAAAGGATAACAATGCTAAATATTAAAACCTCTCGCTGTGCAGAGAAAGCTGGGATAATTTGAGAGTCCTTCTGTGTTTCGGTGGGGTCTCCTGAAACATCCATAGACAGCGAGGCCCGTGCAAAGAAACAGGGAGCGATTCTTGAGAGAAGTTTCAGAGCTCTTTCTTCTCCAGCCACATGGGCGGGGCACTGCCAAAGAACTGAGCAATCACAGCACAACCAGGGCCCTCCTGGCACAGGGCAACACAAAATAAGCAGTGCTGAACAGGATTAGGGCACATGTGAGCAGGGAGCAGGGAGACCCCGTGCCCAGGCCATGCCTCTACCCCAGGGTCCCCTCTCCCATGACCTCATGGCAGGGGGGAGGAACCCCAACACTTCCGTAGGTGTAGTCTCTCTCCTCCTCTTTGCAGCTGGCTCATGGGCCCACATTCAGGGCCCCCACCTCGGGAGAAAATTCTCCCAATGTGCTCTGATGTTGAAAGAGTCAAGAAGAGAAGAAGGGAAAAAAAACCCCCGAAGTCCCAGGAAAACAAAGTTCAACTCTCCATCTCCCCCCAGAGAAAAGGAGCTGAAAACTGGCTAAAAAGAAACAAAGTTACTTCCCTCTGCTCTTGCTGCAAGCAGGATGCAGAGGAGTGTGTATGTGTGTCCTTGAACAAACGCTCTGAGAAGTTTGTCCGGTTTTTTTTCCTCTCCCCCCTCTCAGGCTCAGTTGAAAGGCACAGAAATGCACAAAGTTCACTTCTGGGCATAGAGCAGCAATAGGGGATACACAAGATAAAGTCACCCCAAGACACAGGGACAGAGAATTCAGTGGAAAGACTCCGAGAATTCTGCTCCCAGAGATCATTCCTGCTCACACTGACCCTTGTAGAAAGGGGACATCGTTCCAGGCAGCCTGTACTGAGCATGTGGCTCCTGAGTGGGGTTTGTTGTTTAGGAAACCTGCTCCGGCTTTTCCATTCTTTCCTTGCAAACAGGAAAACTTCTCCTGGGGCTGTGTGCAGGCAGAGCCCTGAGGAGAGCAGGTGGCACATGGTGCGCTGGGCTGGGACAGCCAGCTGCAGAGCTCAAGGGAAGAAGCCCAAAGTGTCACAATGGCTCCTTGCCTTCCCATGCAACACCTGGGTCACAATGGTCTCCTTGATTCCATGAGGCCCCACTGTGTCACAATGGCTCCTTGGTTCCATCAGGTTCCGCAGTGTCACCATGGTCTCCTTTGATCCGCACTGTCATCATGGACAATTGGTTCCATGAGGCCCCGCAGTGTCACAATGGTCCCTTGGTTGCATAGCTTTTACGTTGTAACAATGGACTCCTTGCTTCTATGAGCTAGCCTGCTTTTTGCAGAGGTGTCTTTGGTTCCAACAAGGCCCCACTGTGTCTCAGTGCACCCTGGCTTCCATGTGGATCTGGAGTATCACAAAGGCTCCTTGGTTCCACCAGGTCCTGCTGTGTCACAATGGGTCCTGTGGTCCCTGAGGCCCTCCAAAGTCATCATGGATGCTTGCTTCCATGAGGTTCCATTATGTGCCAGTGGTCATCTTGGTTCCAGGAGTTTCCTTAGTGTCACAATGCTCTCCATGTTTCCATGATTCCCCACAATGTCACAATGCTCTCCAGGCTTCCATTAGGCCCTGCTTTGCCACAATGGTCCCCTTGTTTCCATGCGGCCTTGCTGTGTCACAATGGACGTACGGTTCCATGATGTTGCGTGGTGTCACCGTGCTCTTCTTGAATCCGCCGTGTAACCATGGACCATTGGTTCCATGCAGCCGTGTCACAATGGGCTCCTTGATTCCATGATTCCCCACGGTGTCACAATGGAGCCTTGTTTCTAGGAGGTTCTGTACTGTCACAATTGCCTCATTGATGCCATCAGCCCCTGCAGTGTCACAATGGCTCCTTGGTTCCATGAGGAACACAATAGCTTGGCATAAGCATTGAGCAACAGCTGCTGAACACACCTGGCAACATCTGCTTGCATCAAAAGAGGGCTTCAAGCTGACAATGGCACCAGCAGCTTCCATCTGCAACAGACACCCAGGGAAAGGACAGGCTGTGCTGGTTTGGACAAATGTGGAGGAAAATATCCTCTGATAGAAGGCAGGTTACACCCAGCCCTCCCCCACCAGCTTCGGGAAAAAAGAATTTTCCTGGGAAGAAAGTGAAAGAGATAAAAACTACTTTTTTAACAAACACACAGGAAAAGGATAACAATGCTAAATATTAAAACCTCTCGCTGTGCAGAGAAAGCTGGGATAATTTGAGAGTCCTTCCGTGTTTCGGTGGGGTCTCCTGAAACATCCATAGAAAGCGAGGCCCGTGCAAAGAAACAGGGAGCGATTCTTGAGAGAAGTTTCAGAGCTCTTTCTTCTCCAGCCACATGGGCGGGGCACTGCCAAAGAACTGAGCAATCACGGCACAACCAGGGCCCTCCTGGCACAGGGCAACACAAAATAAGCAGTGCTGAACAGGATTAGGGCACATGTGAGCAGGGAGCAGGGAGACCCCCCGTGCCCAGGCCATGCCTCTACCCCAGGGTCCCCTCTCCCATGACCTCATGGCAGGGGGGAGGAACCCCAACACTTCCGTAGGTGTAGTCTCTCTCCTCCTCCTTGCAGCTGGCTCATGGGCCCACATTCAGGGCCCCCACCTCGGGAGAAAATTCTCCCAATGTGCTCTGATGTTGAAAGAGTCAAGAAGAGAAGAAGGGAAAAAAAACCCCCGAAGTCCCAGGAAAACAAAGTTCAACTCTCCATCTCCCTCCAGAGAAAAGGAGCTGAAAACTGGCTAAAAAGAAACCAAGTTGCTTCCTCTGCTCTTGCTGCAAGCAGGATGCAGAGGAGTGTGTATGTGTGTCCTTGAACAAACGCTCTGAGAAGTTTGTCTGGCTTTTTTTTCCTCTCCCCCCTCTCAGGCTCAGTTGAAAGGCACAGAAATGCACAAAGTTCACTTCTGGGCATAGAGCAGCAAAAGGGGGATACACATGATAAAGTCACCCCAAGACACAGGGACAGAGAATTCAGTGGAAAGACTCCGAGAATTCTGCTCCCAGAGATCATTCATTCCTGCTCACACTGACCCTTGTAGAAAGGGGACATCGTTCCCGGCAGCCTGTACTGAGCATGTGGCTCCTGAGTGGGGTTTGTTGTTTAGGAAACCTGCTCCGGCTTTTCCATTCTTTCCTTGCAAACAGGAAAACTTCTCCTGGGGCTGTGTGCAGGCAGAGCCCTGAGGAGAGCAGGTGGCACATGGTGCGCTGGGCTGGGACAGCCAGCTGCAGAGCTCAAGGGAAGAAGCCCAAAGTGTCACAATGGCTCCTTGCCTTCCCATGCAACACCTGGGTCACAATGGTCTCCTTGATTCCATGAGGCCCCACTGTGTCACAATGGCTCCTTGGTTCCATCAGGTTCCGCAGTGTCACCATGGTCTCTTTTGATCCGCACTGTCATCATGGACAATTGGTTCCATGAGGCCCCGCAGTGTCACAATGGTCCCTTGCTTCCATAGGTTTGATGTTGTAACAAAGGACTCCTTGCTTCTATGAGCTAGCCTGCTTTTTGCAGAGGTGTCTTTGGTTCCAACAAGGCCCCGCTGTGTCTCAGTGCACCCTGGCTTCCATGTGGATCTGGAGTATCACAAAGGCTCCTTGGTTCCACCAGGTCCTGCTGTGTCACAATGGGTCCTGTGGTCCCTGAGGCCCTCCAAAACCATCGTGGAGGCTTGCTTCCATGAGGTTCCATTATGTGCCAGTGGTCATCTTGGTTCCAGGAGTTTCCTTAGTGTCACAATGCTCTCCATGCTTCCATTAGGCCCTGCTTTGCCACAATGGTCCCCTTGTTTCCATGAGGCCCCGCTGTGTCACAATGGACCTATGGTTCCGTGATGTTGCGTGGTGTCACCGTGCTCTTCTTGAATCCGCCGTGTAACCATGGACCATTGGTTCCATGCAGCCGTGTCACAATGGGCTCCTTGATTCCATGATTCCCCACGGTGTCACAATGGAGCCTTGTTTCTAGGAGGTTCTGTACTGTCACAATTGCCTCATTGATGCCATCAGCCCCTGCAGTGTCACAATGGCTCCTTGGTTCCATGAGGAACACAATAGCTTGGCATAAGCATTGAGCAACAGCTGCTGAACACACCTGGCAACATCTGCTTGCATCAAAAGAGGGCTTCAAGCTGACAATGGCACCAGCAGCTTCCATCTGCAACAGAGACCCAGGAAAGGACAGGCTGTGCCGGTTTGGACAAATGTGGAGGAAAATATCCTCTGATAGAAGGCAGGTTACACCCAGCCCTCCCCCACCAGGTTTTTGGAAAAAAGAACTTTCCTGGGAAGAAAGTGAAAGAGATAAAACCTATTTTTTTAACAAACACACAGGAAAAGGATAACAATGCTAAATATTAAAACCTCTCGCTGTGCAGAGAAAGCTGGGATAATTTGAGAGTCCTTCTGTGTTTCGGTGGGGTCTCCTGAAACATCCATAGACAGCGAGGCCCGTGCAAAGAAACAGGGAGCGATTCTTGAGAGAAGTTTCAGAGCTCTTTCTTCTCCAGCCACATGGGCGGGGCACTGCCAAAGAACTGAGCAATCACAGCACAACCAGGGCCCTCCTCGCACAGGGCAACACAAAATAAGCAGTGCTGAACAGGATTAGGGCACATGTGAGCAGGGAGCAGGGAGACCCCGTGCCCAGGCCATGCCTCTACCCCAGGGTCCCCTCTCCCATGACCTCATGGCAGGGGGGAGGAACCCCAACACTTCCGTAGGTGCAGTCTCTCTCCTCCTCCTTGCAGCTGGCTCATGGGCCCACATTCAGGGCCCCCACCTCGGGAGAAAATTCTCCCAATGTGCTCTGATGTTGAAAGAGTCAAGAAGAGAAGAAGGGAAAAAAACCCCCGAAGTCCCAGGAAAACAAAGTTCAACTCTCCATCTCCCCCCAGAGAAAAGGAGCTGAAAACTGGCTAAAAAGAAACAAAGTTGCTTCCCTCTGCTCTTGCTGCAAGCAGGATGCAGAGGAGTGTGTATGTGTGTCCTTGAACAAACACTCTGAGAAGTTTGTCCGGTTTTTTTTCCTCTCCCCCCTCTCAGGCTCAGTTGAAAGGCACAGAAATGCACAAAGTTCACTTCTGGGCATAGAGCAGCAATAGGGGATACACATGATAAAGTCACCCCAAGACACAGGGACAGAGAATTCAGTGGAAAGACTCCGAGAATTCTGCTCCCAGAGATCATTCCTGCTCACACTGACCCTTGTAGAAAGGGGACATCGTTCCAGGCAGCCTGTACTGAGCATGTGGCTCCTGAGTGGGGTTTGTTGTTTAGGAAACCTGCTCCGGCTTTTCCATTCTTTCCTTGCAAACAGGAAAACTTCTCCTGGGGCTGTGTGCAGGCAGAGCCCTGAGGAGAGCAGGTGGCACATGGTGCGCTGGGCTGGGACAGCCAGCTGCAGAGCTCAAGGGAAGAAGCCCAAAGTGTCACAATGGCTCCTTGCCTTCCCATGCAACACCTGGGTCACAATGGTCTCCTTGATTCCATGAGGCCCCACTGTGTCACAATGGCTCCTTGGTTCCATCAGGTTCCGCAGTGTCACCATGGTCTCCTTTGATCCGCACTGTCATCATGGACAATTGGTTCCATGAGGCCCCGCAGTGTCACAATGGTCCCTTGGTTGCATAGCTTTTACGTTGTAACAATGGACTCCTTGCTTCTATGAGCTAGCCTGCTTTTTGCAGAGGTGTCTTTGGTTCCAACAAGGCCCCACTGTGTCTCAGTGCACCCTGGCTTCCATGTGGATCTGGAGCATCACAAAGGCTCCTTGGTTCCACCAGGTCCTGCTGTGTCACAATGGGTCCTGTGGTCCCTGAGGCCCTCCAAAGTCATCATGGATGCTTGCTTCCATGAGGTTCCATTATGTGCCAGTGGTCATCTTGGTTCCAGGAGTTTCCTTAGTGCCACAATGCTCTCCATGTTTCCATGATTCCCCACAATGTCACAATGCTCTCCAGGCTTCCATTAGGCCCTGCTTTGCCACAATGGTCCCCTTGTTTCCATGAGGCCCCGCTGTGTCACAATGGACGTACGGTTCCATGATGTTGCGTGGTGTCACCGTGCTCTTCTTGAATCCGCCGTGTAACCATGGACCATTGGTTCCATGCAGCCGTGTCACAATGGGCTCCTTGATTCCATGATTCCCCACGGTGTCACAATGGAGCCTTGTTTCTAGGAGGTTCTGTACTGTCACAATTGCCTCCTTGATGCCATCCGCCCCTGCAGTGTCACAATGGCTCCTTGGTTCCATGAGGAACACAATAGCTTGGCATAAGCATTGAGCAACAGCTGCTGAACACACCTGGCAACATCTGCTTGCATCAAAAGAGGGCTTCAAGCTGACAATGGCACCAGCAGCTTCCATCTGCAACAGACACCCAGGGAAAGGACAGGCTGTGCTGGTTTGGACAAATGTGGAGGAAAATATCCTCTGATAGAAGGCAGGTTACACCCAGCCCTCCCCCACCAGCTTCGGGAAAAAAGAATTTTCCTGGGAAGAAAGTGAAAGAGATAAAAACTACTTTTTTAACAAACACACAGGAAAAGGATAACAATGCTAAATATTAAAACCTCTCGCTGTGCAGAGAAAGCTGGGATAATTTGAGAGTCCTTCCGTGTTTCGGTGGGGTCTCCTGAAACATCCATAGACAGCGAGGCCCGTGCAAAGAAACAGGGAGCGATTCTTGAGAGAAGTTTCAGAGCTCTTTCTTCTCCAGCCACATGGGCGGGGCACTGCCAAAGAACTGAGCAATCACGGCACAACCAGGGCCCTCCTGGCACAGGGCAACACAAAATAAGCAGTGCTGAACAGGGTTAGGGCACATGTGAGCAGGGAGCAGGGAGACCCCCCGTGCCCAGGCCATGCCTCTACCCCAGGGTCCCCTCTCCCATGACCTCATGGCAGGGGGGAGGAACCCCAACACTTCCGTAGGTGTAGTCTCTCTCCTCCTCCTTGCAGCTGGCTCATGGGCCCACATTCAGGGCCCCCACCTCGGGAGAAAATTCTCCCAATGTGCTCTGATGTTGAAAGAGTCAAGAAGAGAAGAAGGGAAAAAAAACCCCCGAAGTCCCAGGAAAACAAAGTTCAACTCTCCATCTCCCTCCAGAGAAAAGGAGCTGAAAACTGGCTAAAAAGAAACAAAGTTGCTTCCTCTGCTCTTGCTGCAAGCAGGATGCAGAGGAGTGTGTATGTGTGTCCTTGAACAAACGCTCTGAGAAGTTTGTCTGGCTTTTTTTTCCTCTCCCCCCTCTCAGGCTCAGTTGAAAGGCACAGAAATGCACAAAGTTCACTTCTGGGCATAGAGCAGCAAAAGGGGGATACACATGATAAAGTCACCCCAAGACACAGGGACAGAGAATTCAGTGGAAAGACTCCGAGAATTCTGCTCCCAGAGATCATTCATTCCTGCTCACACTGACCCTTGTAGAAAGGGGACATCGTTCCCGGCAGCCTGTACTGAGCATGTGGCTCCTGAGTGGGGTTTGTTGTTTAGGAAACCTGCTCCGGCTTTTCCATTCTTTCCTTCCAAACAGGAAAACTTCTCCTGGGGCTGTGTGCAGGCAGAGCCCTGAGGAGAGCAGGTGGCACATGGTGCGCTGGGCTGGGACAGCCAGCTGCAGAGCTCAAGGGAAGAAGCCCAAAGTGTCACAATGGCTCCTTGCCTTCCCATGCAACACCTGGGTCACAATGGTCTCCTTGATTCCATGAGGCCCCACTGTGTCACAATGGCTCCTTGGTTCCATCAGGTTCCGCAGTGTCACCATGGTCTCTTTTGATCCGCACTGTCATCATGGACAATTGGTTCCATGAGGCCCCGCAGTGTCACAATGGTCCCTTGGTTGCATAGCTTTTACGTTGTAACAATGGACTCCTTGCTTCTATGAGCTAGCCTGCTTTTTGCAGAGGTGTCTTTGGTTCCAACAAGGCCCCACTGTGTCTCAGTGCACCCTGGCTTCCATGTGGATGTGGAGTATCACAAAGGCTCCTTGGTTCCACCAGGTCCTGCTGTGTCACAATGGGTCCTGTGGTCCCTGAGGCCCTCCAAAGTCATCATGGATGCTTGCTTCCATGAGGTTCCATTATGTGCCAGTGGTCATCTTGGTTCCAGGAGTTTCCTTAGTGCCACAATGCTCTCCATGTTTCCATGATTCCCCACAATGTCACAATGCTCTCCAGGCTTCCATTAGGCCCTGCTTTGCCACAATGGTCCCCTTGTTTCCATGAGGCCCCGCTGTGTCACAATGGACGTACGGTTCCATGATGTTGCGTGGTGTCACCGTGCTCTTCTTGAATCCGCCGTGTAACCATGGACCATTGGTTCCATGCAGCCGTGTCACAATGGGCTCCTTGATTCCATGATTCCCCACGGTGTCACAATGGAGCCTTGTTTCTAGGAGGTTCTGTACTGTCACAATTGCCTCCTTGATGCCATCAGCCCCTGCAGTGTCACAATGGCTCCTTGGTTCCATGAGGAACACAATAGCTTGGCATAAGCATTGAGCAACAGCTGCTGAACACACCTGGCAACATCTGCTTGCATCAAAAGAGGGCTTCAAGCTGACAATGGCACCAGCAGCTTCCATCTGCAACAGACACCCAGGGAAAGGACAGGCTGTGACGGTTTGGACAAATGTGGAGGAAAATATCCTCTGATAGAAGGCAGGTTACACCCAGCCCTCCTCCACCAGCTTCGGGAAAAAAGAATTTTCCTGGGAAGAAAGTGAAAGAGATAAAAACTACTTTTTTAACAAACACACAGGAAAAGGATAACAATGCTAAATATTAAAACCTCTCGCTGTGCAGAGAAAGCTGGGATAATTTGAGAGTCCTTCCGTGTTTCGGTGGGGTCTCCTGAAACATCCATAGACAGCGAGGCCCGTGCAAAGAAACAGGGAGCGATTCTTGAGAGAAGTTTCAGAGCTCTTTCTTCTCCAGCCACATGGGCGGGGCACTGCCAAAGAACTGAGCAATCACGGCACAACCAGGGCCCTCCTGGCACAGGGCAACACAAAATAAGCAGTGCTGAACAGGATTAGGGCACATGTGAGCAGGGAGCAGGGAGACCCCGTGCCCAGGCCATGCCTCTACCCCAGGGTCCCCTCTCCCATGACCTCATGGCAGGGGGGAGGAACCCCAACACTTCCGTAGGTGTAGTCTCTCTCCTCCTCCTTGCAGCTGGCTCATGGGCCCACATTCAGGGCCCCCACCTCGGGAGAAAATTCTCCCAATGTGCTCTGATGTTGAAAGAGTCAAGAAGAGAAGAAGGGAAAAAAAACCCCCGAAGTCCCAGGAAAACAAAGTTCAACTCTCCATCTCCCTCCAGAGAAAAGGAGCTGAAAACTGGCTAAAAAGAAACAAAGTTGCTTCCTCTGCTCTTGCTGCAAGCAGGATGCAGAGGAGTGTGTATGTGTGTCCTTGAACAAACGCTCTGAGAAGTTTGTCTGGCTTTTTTTTCCTCTCCCCCCTCTCAGGCTCAGTTGAAAGGCACAGAAATGCACAAAGTTCACTTCTGGGCATAGAGCAGCAAAAGGGGGATACACATGATAAAGTCACCCCAAGACACAGGGACAGAGAATTCAGTGGAAAGACTCCGAGAATTCTGCTCCCAGAGATCATTCATTCCTGCTCACACTGACCCTTGTAGAAAGGGGACATCGTTCCAGGCAGCCTGTACTGAGCATGTGGCTCCTGAGTGGGGTTTGTTGTTTAGGAAACCTGCTCCGGCTTTTCCATTCTTTCCTTGCAAACAGGAAAACTTCTCCTGGGGCTGTGTGCAGGCAGAGCCCTGAGGAGAGCAGGTGGCACATGGTGCGCTGGGCTGGGACAGCCAGCTGCAGAGCTCAAGGGAAGAAGCCCAAAGTGTCACAATGGCTCCTTGCCTTCCCATGCAACACCTGGGTCACAATGGTCTCCTTGATTCCATGAGGCCCCACTGTGTCACAATGGCTCCTTGGTTCCATCAGGTTCCGCAGTGTCACCATGGTCTCCTTTGATCCGCATTGTCATCATGGACAATTGGTTCCATGAGGCCCCGCAGTGTCACAATGGTCCCTTGCTTCCATAGGTTTGATGTTGTAACAAAGGACTCCTTGCTTCTATGAGCTAGCCTGCTTTTTGCAGAGGTGTCTTTGGTTCCAACAAGGCCCCGCTGTGTCTCAGTGCACCCTGGCTTCCATGTGGATGTGGAGTATCACAAAGGCTCCTTGGTTCCACCAGGTCCTGCTGTGTCACAATGGGTCCTGTGGTCCCTGAGGCCCTCCAAAACCATCGTGGAGGCTTGCTTCCATGAGGTTCCATTATGTGCCAGTGGTCATCTTGGTTCCAGGAGTTTCCTTAGTGTCACAATGCTCTCCATGCTTCCATTAGGCCCTGCTTTGCCACAATGGTCCCCTTGTTTCCATGAGGCCCCGCTGTGTCACAATGGACGTACGGTTCCATGATGTTGCGTGGTGTCACCGTGCTCTTCTTGAATCCGCCGTGTAACCATGGACCATTGGTTCCATGCAGCCGTGTCACAATGGGCTCCTTGATTCCATGATTCCCCACGGTGTCACAATGGAGCCTTGTTTCTAGGAGGTTCTGTACTGTCACAATTGCCTCCTTGATGCCATCAGCCCCTGCAGTGTCACAATGGCTCCTTGGTTCCATGAGGAACACAATAGCTTGGCATAAGCATTGAGCAACAGCTGCTGAACACACCTGGCAACATCTGCTTGCATCAAAAGAGGGCTTCAAGCTGACAATGGCACCAGCAGCTTCCATCTGCAACAGAGACCCAGGAAAGGACAGGCTGTGCCGGTTTGGACAAATGTGGAGGAAAATATCCTCTGATAGAAGGCAGGTTACACCCAGCCCTCCCCCACCAGGTTTTTGGAAAAAAGAACTTTCCTGGGAAGAAAGTGAAAGAGATAAAAACTACTTTTTTAACAAACACACAGGAAAAGGATAACAATGCTAAATATTAAAACCTCTCGCTGTGCAGAGAAAGCTGGGATAATTTGAGAGTCCTTCTGTGTTTCGGTGGGGTCTCCTGAAACATCCATAGACAGCGAGGCCCGTGCAAAGAAACAGGGAGCGATTCTTGAGAGAAGTTTCAGAGCTCTTTCTTCTCCAGCCACATGGGCGGGGCACTGCCAAAGAACTGAGCAATCACAGCACAACCAGGGCCCTCCTCGCACAGGGCAACACAAAATAAGCAGTGCTGAACAGGATTAGGGCACATGTGAGCAGGGAGCAGGGAGACCCCGTGCCCAGGCCATGCCTCTACCCCAGGGTCCCCTCTCCCATGACCTCATGGCAGGGGGGAGGAACCCCAACACTTCCGTAGGTGTAGTCTCTCTCCTCCTCCTTGCAGCTGGCTCATGGGCCCACATTCAGGGCCCCCACCTCGGGAGAAAATTCTCCCAATGTGCTCTGATGTTGAAAGAGTCAAGAAGAGAAGAAGGGAAAAAAACCCCCGAAGTCCCAGGAAAACAAAGTTCAACTCTCCATCTCCCCCCAGAGAAAAGGAGCTGAAAACTGGCTAAAAAGAAACAAAGTTGCTTCCCTCTGCTCTTGCTGCAAGCAGGATGCAGAGGAGTGTGTATGTGTGTCCTTGAACAAACGCTCTGAGAAGTTTGTCCGGTTTTTTTTCCTCTCCCCCCTCTCAGGCTCAGTTGAAAGGCACAGAAATGCACAAAGTTCACTTCTGGGCATAGAGCAGCAATAGGGGATACACATGATAAAGTCACCCCAAGACACAGGGAGAGAGAATTCAGTGGAAAGACTCCGAGAATTCTGCTCCCAGAGATCATTCCTGCTCACACTGACCCTTGTAGAAAGGGGACATCGTTCCAGGCAGCCTGTACTGAGCATGTGGCTCCTGAGTGGGGTTTGTTGTTTAGGAAACCTGCTCCGGCTTTTCCATTCTTTCCTTGCAAACAGGAAAACTTCTCCTGGGGCTGTGTGCAGGCAGAGCCCTGAGGAGAGCAGGTGGCACATGGTGCGCTGGGCTGGGACAGCCAGCTGCAGAGCTCAAGGGAAGAAGCCCAAAGTGTCACAATGGCTCCTTGCCTTCCCATGCAACACCTGGGTCACAATGGTCTCCTTGATTCCATGAGGCCCCACTGTGTCACAATGGCTCCTTGGTTCCATCAGGTTCCGCAGTGTCACCATGGTCTCTTTTGATCCGCACTGTCATCATGGACAATTGGTTCCATGAGGCCCCGCAGTGTCACAATGGTCCCTTGGTTGCATAGCTTTTACGTTGTAACAAAGGACTCCTTGCTTCTATGAGCTAGCCTGCTTTTTGCAGAGGTGTCTTTGGTTCCAACAAGGCCCCACTGTGTCTCAGTGCACCCTGGCTTCCATGTGGATCTGGAGTATCACAAAGGCTCCTTGGTTCCACCAGGTCCTGCTGTGTCACAATGGGTCCTGTGGTCCCTGAGGCCCTCCAAAGTCATCATGGATGCTTGCTTCCATGAGGTTCCATTATGTGCCAGTGGTCATCTTGGTTCCAGGAGTTTCCTTAGTGTCACAATGCTCTCCATGTTTCCATGATTCCCCACAATGTCACAATGCTCTCCAGGCTTCCATTAGGCCCTGCTTTGCCACAATGGTCCCCTTGTTTCCATGAGGCCCCGCTGTGTCACAATGGACGTACGGTTCCATGATATTGCGTGGTGTCACCGTGCTCTTCTTGAATCCGCCGTGTAACCATGGACCATTGGTTCCATGCAGCCGTGTCACAATGGGCTCCTTGATTCCATGATTCCCCACGGTGTCACAATGGAGCCTTGTTTCTAGGAGGTTCTGTACTGTCACAATTGCCTCCTTGATGCCATCAGCCCCTGCAGTGTCACAATGGCTCCTTGGTTCCATGAGGAACACAATAGCTTGGCATAAGCATTGAGCAACAGCTGCTGAACACACCTGGCAACATCTGCTTGCATCAAAAGAGGGCTTCAAGCTTACAATGGCACCAGCAGCTTCCATCTGCAACAGACACCCAGGGAAAGGACAGGCTGTGCCGGTTTGGACAAATGTGGAGGAAAATATCCTCTGATAGAAGGCAGGTTACACCCAGCCCTCCTCCACCAGCTTCGGGAAAAAAGAATTTTCCTGGGAAGAAAGTGAAAGAGATAAAAACTACTTTTTTAACAAACACACAGGAAAAGGATAACAATGCTAAATATTAAAACCTCTCGCTGTGCAGAGAAAGCTGGGATAATTTGAGAGTCCTTCCGTGTTTCGGTGGGGTCTCCTGAAACATCCATAGACAGCGAGGCCCGTGCAAAGAAACAGGGAGCGATTCTTGAGAGAAGTTTCAGAGCTCTTTCTTCTCCAGCCACATGGGCGGGGCACTGCCAAAGAACTGAGCAATCACGGCACAACCAGGGCCCTCCTGGCACAGGGCAACACAAAATAAGCAGTGCTGAACAGGATTAGGGCACATGTGAGCAGGGAGCAGGGAGACCCCCTGTGCCCAGGCCATGCCTCTACCCCAGGGTCCCCTCTCCCATGACCTCATGGCAGGGGGGAGGAACCCCAACACTTCCGTAGGTGTAGTCTCTCTCCTCCTCCTTGCAGCTGGCTCATGGGCCCACATTCAGGGCCCCCACCTCGGGAGAAAATTCTCCCAATGTGCTCTGATGTTGAAAGAGTCAAGAAGAGAAGAAGGGAAAAAAACCCCCGAAGTCCCAGGAAAACAAAGTTCAACTCTCCATCTCCCTCCAGAGAAAAGGAGCTGAAAACTGGCTAAAAAGAAACAAAGTTGCTTCCTCTGCTCTTGCTGCAAGCAGGATGCAGAGGAGTGTGTATGTGTGTCCTTGAACAAACGCTCTGAGAAGTTTGTCTGGCTTTTTTTTCCTCTCCCCCCTCTCAGGCTCAGTTGAAAGGCACAGAAATGCACAAAGTTCACTTCTGGGCATAGAGCAGTATTGGGGGATACACATGATAAAGTCACCCCAAGACACAGGGACAGAGAATTCAGTGGAAAGACTCCGAGAATTCTGCTCCCAGAGATCATTCATTCCTGCTCACACTGACCCTTGTAGAAAGGGGACATCGTTCCAGGCAGCCTGTACTGAGCATGTGGCTCCTGAGTGGGGTTTGTTGTTTAGGAAACCTGCTCCGGCTTTTCCATTCTTTCCTTGCAAACAGGAAAACTTCTCCTGGGGCTGTGTGCAGGCAGAGCCCTGAGGAGAGCAGGTGGCACATGGTGCGCTGGGCTGGGACAGCCAGCTGCAGAGCTCAAGGGAAGAAGCCCAAAGTGTCACAATGGCTCCTTGCCTTCCCATGCAACACCTGGGTCACAATGGTCTCCTTGATTCCATGAGGCCCCACTGTGTCACAATGGCTCCTTGGTTCCATCAGGTTCCGCAGTGTCACCATGGTCTCTTTTGATCCGCACTGTCATCATGGACAATTGGTTCCATGAGGCCCCGCAGTGTCACAATGGTCCCTTGCTTCCATAGCTTTTACGTTGTAACAATGGACTCCTTGCTTCTATGAGCTAGCCTGCTTTTTGCAGAGGTGTCTTTGGTTCCAACAAGGCCCCACTGTGTCTCAGTGCACCCTGGCTTCCATGTGGATGCGGAGTATCACAAAGGCTCCTTGGTTCCACCAGGTCCTGCTGTGTCACAATGGGTCCTGTGGTCCCTGAGGCCCTCCAAAACCATCGTGGAGGCTTGCTTCCATGAGGTTCCATTATGTGCCAGTGGTCATCTTGGTTCCAGGAGTTTCCTTAGTGTCACAATGCTCTCCAGGCTTCCATTAGGCCCTGCTTTGCCACAATGGTCCCCTTGTTTCCATGAGGCCCCGCTGTGTCACAATGGACCTATGGTTCCGTGATGTTGCGTGGTGTCACCGTGCTCTTCTTGAATCCGCCGTGTAACCATGGACCATTGGTTCCATGCAGCCGTGTCACAATGGGCTCCTTGATTCCATGATTCCCCACGGTGTCACAATGGAGCCTTGTTTCTAGGAGGTTCTGTACTGTCACAATTGCCTCATTGATGCCATCAGCCCCTGCAGTGTCACAATGGCTCCTTGGTTCCATGAGGAACACAATAGCTTGGCATAAGCATTGAGCAACAGCTGCTGAACACACCTGGCAACATCTGCTTGCATCAAAAGAGGGCTTCAAGCTGACAATGGCACCAGCAGCTTCCATCTGCAACAGAGACCCAGGAAAGGACAGGCTGTGCCGGTTTGGACAAATGTGGAGGAAAATATCCTCTTATAGAAGGCAGGTTACACCCAGCCCTCCCCCACCAGGTTTTTGGAAAAAAGAACTTTCCTGGGAAGAAAGTGAAAGAGATAAAACCTATTTTTTTAACAAACACACAGGAAAAGGATAACAATGCTAAATATTAAAACCTCTCGCTGTGCAGAGAAAGCTGGGATAATTTGAGAGTCCTTCTGTGTTTCGGTGGGGTCTCCTGAAACATCCATAGACAGCGAGGCCCGTGCAAAGAAACAGGGAGCGATTCTTGAGAGAAGTTTCAGAGCTCTTTCTTCTCCAGCCACATGGGCGGGGCACTGCCAAAGAACTGAGCAATCACGGCACAACCAGGGCCCTCCTGGCACAGGGCAACACAAAATAAGCAGTGCTGAACAGGGTTAGGGCACATGTGAGCAGGGAGCAGGGAGACCCCCGTGCCCAGGCCATGCCTCTACCCCAGGGTCCCCTCTCCCATGACCTCATGGCAGGGGGGAGGAACCCCAACACTTCCGTAGGTGCAGTCTCTCTCCTCCTCCTTGCAGCTGGCTCATGGGCCCACATTCAGGGCCCCCACCTCGGGAGAAAATTCTCCCAATGTGCTCTGATGTTGAAAGAGTCAAGAAGAGAAGAAGGGAAAAAAAACCCCCGAAGTCCCAGGAAAACAAAGTTCAACTCTCCATCTCCCCCCAGAGAAAAGGAGCTGAAAACTGGCTAAAAAGAAACAAAGTTGCTTCCTCTGCTCTTGCTGCAAGCAGGATGCAGAGGAGTGTGTATGTGTGTCCTTGAACAAACGCTCTGAGAAGTTTGTCCGGTTTTTTTTCCTCTCCCCCCTCTCAGGCTCAGTTGAAAGGCACAGAAGTGCACAAAGTTCACTTCTGGGCATAGAGCAGCAATAGGGGATACACATGATAAAGTCACCCCAAGACACAGGGAGAGAGAATTCAGTGGAAAGACTCCGAGAATTCTGCTCCCAGAGATCATTCCTGCTCACACTGACCCTTGTAGAAAGGGGACATCGTTCCAGGCAGCCTGTACTGAGCATGTGGCTCCTGAGTGGGGTTTGTTGTTTAGGAAACCTGCTCTGGCTTTTCCATTCTTTCCTTGCAAACAGGAAAACTTCTCCTGGGGCTGTGTGCAGGCAGAGCCCTGAGGAGAGCAGGTGGCACATGGTGCGCTGGGCTGGGACAGCCAGCTGCAGAGCTCAAGGGAAGAAGCCCAAAGTGTCACAATGGCTCCTTGCCTTCCCATGCAACACCTGGGTCACAATGGTCTCCTTGATTCCATGAGGCCCCACTGTGTCAGAATGGCTCCTTGGTTCCATCAGGTTCCGCAGTGTCACCATGGTCTCCTTTGATCCGCACTGTCATCATGGACAATTGGTTCCATGAGGCCCCGCAGTGTCACAATGGTCCCTTGGTTGCATAGCTTTTACGTTGTAACAATGGACTCCTTGCTTCTATGAGCTAGCCTGCTTTTTGCAGAGGTGTCTTTGGTTCCAACAAGGCCCCACTGTGTCTCAGTGCACCCTGGCTTCCATGTGGATCTGGAGTATCACAAAGGCTCCTTGGTTCCACCAGGTCCTGCTGTGTCACAATGGGTCCTGTGGTCCCTGAGGCCCTCCAAAGTCATCATGGATGCTTGCTTCCATGAGGTTCCATTATGTGCCAGTGGTCATCTTGGTTCCAGGAGTTTCCTTAGTGTCACAATGCTCTCCATGTTTCCATGATTCCCCACAATGTCACAATGCTCTCCAGGCTTCCATTAGGCCCTGCTTTGCCACAATGGTCCCCTTGTTTCCATGCGGCCTTGCTGTGTCACAATGGACGTACGGTTCCATGATGTTGCGTGGTGTCACCGTGCTCTTCTTGAATCCGCCGTGTAACCATGGACCATTGGTTCCATGCAGCCGTGTCACAATGGGCTCCTTGATTCCATGATTCCCCACGGTGTCACAATGGAGCCTTGTTTCTAGGAGGTTCTGTACTGTCACAATTGCCTCATTGATGCCATCAGCCCCTGCAGTGTCACAATGGCTCCTTGGTTCCATGAGGAACACAATAGCTTGGCATAAGCATTGAGCAACAGCTGCTGAACACACCTGGCAACATCTGCTTGCATCAAAAGAGGGCTTCAAGCTGACAATGGCACCAGCAGCTTCCATCTGCAACAGACACCCAGGGAAAGGACAGGCTGTGCTGGTTTGGACAAATGTGGAGGAAAATATCCTCTGATAGAAGGCAGGTTACACCCAGCCCTCCCCCACCAGCTTCGGGAAAAAAGAATTTTCCTGGGAAGAAAGTGAAAGAGATAAAAACTACTTTTTTAACAAACACACAGGAAAAGGATAACAATGCTAAATATTAAAACCTCTCGCTGTGCAGAGAAAGCTGGGATAATTTGAGAGTCCTTCCGTGTTTCGGTGGGGTCTCCTGAAACATCCATAGACAGCGAGGCCCGTGCAAAGAAACAGGGAGCGATTCTTGAGAGAAGTTTCAGAGCTCTTTCTTCTCCAGCCACATGGGCGGGGCACTGCCAAAGAACTGAGCAATCACGGCACAACCAGGGCCCTCCTGGCACAGGGCAACACAAAATAAGCAGTGCTGAACAGGATTAGGGCACATGTGAGCAGGGAGCAGGGAGACCCCCCGTGCCCAGGCCATGCCTCTACCCCAGGGTCCCCTCTCCCATGACCTCATGGCAGGGGGGAGGAACCCCAACACTTCCGTAGGTGTAGTCTCTCTCCTCCTCCTTGCAGCTGGCTCATGGGCCCACATTCAGGGCCCCCACCTCGGGAGAAAATTCTCCCAATGTGCTCTGATGTTGAAAGAGTCAAGAAGAGAAGAAGGGAAAAAAAACCCCCGAAGTCCCAGGAAAACAAAGTTCAACTCTCCATCTCCCTCCAGAGAAAAGGAGCTGAAAACTGGCTAAAAAGAAACAAAGTTGCTTCCTCTGCTCTTGCTGCAAGCAGGATGCAGAGGAGTGTGTATGTGTGTCCTTGAACAAACGCTCTGAGAAGTTTGTCTGGCTTTTTTTTCCTCTCCCCCCTCTCAGGCTCAGTTGAAAGGCACAGAAATGCACAAAGTTCACTTCTGGGCATAGAGCAGCAATAGGGGGATACACATGATAAAGTCACCCCAAGACACAGGGACAGAGAATTCAGTGGAAAGACTCCGAGAATTCTGCTCCCAGAGATCATTCATTCCTGCTCACACTGACCCTTGTAGAAAGGGGACATCGTTCCAGGCAGCCTGTACTGAGCATGTGGCTCCTGAGTGGGGTTTGTTGTTTAGGAAACCTGCTCCGGCTTTTCCATTCTTTCCTTGCAAACAGGAAAACTTCTCCTGGGGCTGTGTGCAGGCAGAGCCCTGAGGAGAGCAGGTGGCACATGGTGCGCTGGGCTGGGACAGCCAGCTGCAGAGCTCAAGGGAAGAAGCCCAAAGTGTCACAATGGCTCCTTGCCTTCCCATGCAACACCTGGGTCACAATGGTCTCCTTGATTCCATGAGGCCCCACTGTGTCACAATGGCTCCTTGGTTCCATCAGGTTCCGCAGTGTCACCATGGTCTCCTTTGATCCGCACTGTCATCATGGACAATTGGTTCCATGAGGCCCCGCAGTGTCACAATGGTCCCTTGCTTCCATAGGTTTGATGTTGTAACAAAGGACTCCTTGCTTCTATGAGCTAGCCTGCTTTTTGCAGAGGTGTCTTTGGTTCCAACAAGGCCCCACTGTGTCTCAGTGCACCCTGGCTTCCATGTGGATCTGGAGTATCACAAAGGCTCCTTGGTTCCACCAGGTCCTGCTGTGTCACAATGGGTCCTGTGGTCCCTGAGGCCCTCCAAAGTCATCATGGATGCTTGCTTCCATGAGGTTCCATTATGTGCCAGTGGTCATCTTGGTTCCAGGAGTTTCCTTAGTGTCACAATGCTCTCCATGTTTCCATGATTCCCCACAATGTCACAATGCTCTCCAGGCTTCCATTAGGCCCTGCTTTGCCACAATGGTCCCCTTGTTTCCATGCGGCCTTGCTGTGTCACAATGGACGTACGGTTCCATGATGTTGCGTGGTGTCACCGTGCTCTTCTTGAATCCGCCGTGTAACCATGGACCATTGGTTCCATGCAGCCGTGTCACAATGGGCTCCTTGATTCCATGATTCCCCACGGTGTCACAATGGAGCCTTGTTTCTAGGAGGTTCTGTACTGTCACAATTGCCTCCTTGATGCCATCAGCCCCTGCAGTGTCACAATGGCTCCTTGGTTCCATGAGGAACACAATAGCTTGGCATAAGCATTGAGCAACAGCTGCTGAACACACCTGGCAACATCTGCTTGCATCAAAAGAGGGCTTCAAGCTGACAATGGCACCAGCAGCTTCCATCTGCAACAGACACCCAGGGAAAGGACAGGCTGTGCCGGTTTGGACAAATGTGGAGGAAAATATCCTCTTATAGAAGGCAGGTTACACCCAGCCCTCCCCCACCAGGTTTTTGGAAAAAAGAACTTTCCTGGGAAGAAAGTGAAAGAGATAAAACCTATTTTTTTAACAAACACACAGGAAAAGGATAACAATGCTAAATATTAAAACCTCTCGCTGTGCAGAGAAAGCTGGGATAATTTGAGAGTCCTTCTGTGTTTCGGTGGGGTCTCCTGAAACATCCATAGACAGCGAGGCCCGTGCAAAGAAACAGGGAGCGATTCTTGAGAGAAGTTTCAGAGCTCTTTCTTCTCCAGCCACATGGGCGGGGCACTGCCAAAGAACTGAGCAATCACGGCACAACCAGGGCCCTCCTGGCACAGGGCAACACAAAATAAGCAGTGCTGAACAGGATTAGGGCACATGTCAGCAGGGAGCAGGGAGACCCCCGTGCCCAGGCCATGCCTCTACCCCAGGGTCCCCTCTCCCATGACCTCATGGCAGGGGGGAGGAACCCCAACACTTCCGTAGGTGCAGTCTCTCTCCTCCTCCTTGCAGCTGGCTCATGGGCCCACATTCAGGGCCCCCACCTCGGGAGAAAATTCTCCCAATGTGCTCTGATGTTGAAAGAGTCAAGAAGAGAAGAAGGGAAAAAAAACCCCCGAAGTCCCAGGAAAACAAAGTTCAACTCTCCATCTCCCCCCAGAGAAAAGGAGCTGAAAACTGGCTAAAAAGAAACAAAGTTGCTTCCCTCTGCTCTTGCTGCAAGCAGGATGCAGAGGAGTGTGTATGTGTGTCCTTGAACAAACGCTCTGAGAAGTTTGTCCGGTTTTTTTTCCTCTCCCCCCTCTCAGGCTCAGTTGAAAGGCACAGAAATGCACAAAGTTCACTTCTGGGCATAGAGCAGCAATAGGGGATACACATGATAAAGTCACCCCAAGACACAGGGAGAGAGAATTCAGTGGAAAGACTCCGAGAATTCTGCTCCCAGAGATCATTCCTGCTCACACTGACCCTTGTAGAAAGGGGACATCGTTCCAGGCAGCCTGTACTGAGCATGTGGCTCCTGAGTGGGGTTTGTTGTTTAGGAAACCTGCTCCGGCTTTTCCATTCTTTCCTTGCAAACAGGAAAACTTCTCCTGGGGCTGTGTGCAGGCAGAGCCCTGAGGAGAGCAGGTGGCACATGGTGCGCTGGGCTGGGACAGCCAGCTGCAGAGCTCAAGGGAAGAAGCCCAAAGTGTCACAATGGCTCCTTGCCTTCCCATGCAACACCTGGGTCACAATGGTCTCCTTGATTCCATGAGGCCCCACTGTGTCACAATGGCTCCTTGGTTCCATCAGGTTCCGCAGTGTCACCATGGTCTCCTTTGATCCGCATTGTCATCATGGACAATTGGTTCCATGAGGCCCCGCAGTGTCACAATGGTCCCTTGGTTGCATAGCTTTTACGTTGTAACAATGGACTCCTTGCTTCTATGAGCTAGCCTGCTTTTTGCAGAGGTGTCTTTGGTTCCAACAAGGCCCCACTGTGTCTCAGTGCACCCTGGCTTCCATGTGGATCTGGAGTATCACAAAGGCTCCTTGGTTCCACCAGGTCCTGCTGTGTCACAATGGGTCCTGTGGTCCCTGAGGCCCTCCAAAGTCATCATGGATGCTTGCTTCCATGAGGTTCCATTATGTGCCAGTGGTCATCTTGGTTCCAGGAGTTTCCTTAGTGTCACAATGCTCTCCATGTTTCCATGATTCCCCACAATGTCACAATGCTCTCCAGGCTTCCATTAGGCCCTGCTTTGCCACAATGGTCCCCTTGTTTCCATGCGGCCTTGCTGTGTCACAATGGACGTACGGTTCCATGATGTTGCGTGGTGTCACCGTGCTCTTCTTGAATCCGCCGTGTAACCATGGACCATTGGTTCCATGCAGCCGTGTCACAATGGGCTCCTTGATTCCATGATTCCCCACGGTGTCACAATGGAGCCTTGTTTCTAGGAGGTTCTGTACTGTCACAATTGCCTCATTGATGCCATCAGCCCCTGCAGTGTCACAATGGCTCCTTGGTTCCATGAGGAACACAATAGCTTGGCATAAGCATTGAGCAACAGCTGCTGAACACACCTGGCAACATCTGCTTGCATCAAAAGAGGGCTTCAAGCTGACAATGGCACCAGCAGCTTCCATCTGCAACAGACACCCAGGGAAAGGACAGGCTGTGCTGGTTTGGACAAATGTGGAGGAAAATATCCTCTGATAGAAGGCAGGTTACACCCAGCCCTCCCCCACCAGCTTCGGGAAAAAAGAATTTTCCTGGGAAGAAAGTGAAAGAGATAAAAACTACTTTTTTAACAAACACACAGGAAAAGGATAACAATGCTAAATATTAAAACCTCTCGCTGTGCAGAGAAAGCTGGGATAATTTGAGAGTCCTTCCGTGTTTCGGTGGGGTCTCCTGAAACATCCATAGACAGCGAGGCCCGTGCAAAGAAACAGGGAGCGATTCTTGAGAGAAGTTTCAGAGCTCTTTCTTCTCCAGCCACATGGGCGGGGCACTGCCAAAGAACTGAGCAATCACGGCACAACCAGGGCCCTCCTGGCACAGGGCAACACAAAATAAGCAGTGCTGAACAGGATTAGGGCACATGTGAGCAGGGAGCAGGGAGACCCCCCGTGCCCAGGCCATGCCTCTACCCCAGGGTCCCCTCTCCCATGACCTCATGGCAGGGGGGAGGAACCCCAACACTTCCGTAGGTGTAGTCTCTCTCCTCCTCCTTGCAGCTGGCTCATGGGCCCACATTCAGGGCCCCCACCTCGGGAGAAAATTCTCCCAATGTGCTCTGATGTTGAAAGAGTCAAGAAGAGAAGAAGGGAAAAAAAACCCCCGAAGTCCCAGGAAAACAAAGTTCAACTCTCCATCTCCCTCCAGAGAAAAGGAGCTGAAAACTGGCTAAAAAGAAACAAAGTTGCTTCCCTCTGCTCTTGCTGCAAGCAGGATGCAGAGGAGTGTGTATGTGTGTCCTTGAACAAACGCTCTGAGAAGTTTGTCTGGCTTTTTTTTCCTCTCCCCCCTCTCAGGCTCAGTTGAAAGGCACAGAAATGCACAAAGTTCACTTCTGGGCATAGAGCAGCAATAGGGGGATACACATGATAAAGTCACCCCAAGACACAGGGACAGAGAATTCAGTGGAAAGACTCCGAGAATTCTGCTCCCAGAGATCATTCATTCCTGCTCACACTGACCCTTGTAGAAAGGGGACATCGTTCCAGGCAGCCTGTACTGAGCATGTGGCTCCTGAGTGGGGTTTGTTGTTTAGGAAACCTGCTCCGGCTTTTCCATTCTTTCCTTGCAAACAGGAAAACTTCTCCTGGGGCTGTGTGCAGGCAGAGCCCTGAGGAGAGCAGGTGGCACATGGTGCGCTGGGCTGGGACAGCCAGCTGCAGAGCTCAAGGGAAGAAGCCCAAAGTGTCACAATGGCTCCTTGCCTTCCCATGCAACACCTGGGTCACAATGGTCTCCTTGATTCCATGAGGCCCCACTGTGTCACAATGGCTCCTTGGTTCCATCAGGTTCCGCAGTGTCACCATGGTCTCTTTTGATCCGCACTGTCATCATGGACAATTGGTTCCATGAGGCCCCGCAGTGTCACAATGGTCCCTTGCTTCCATAGGTTTGATGTTGTAACAAAGGACTCCTTGCTTCTATGAGCTAGCCTGCTTTTTGCAGAGGTGTCTTTGGTTCCAACAAGGCCCCGCTGTGTCTCAGTGCACCCTTGCTTCCATGTGGATGTGTAGTATCACAAAGGCTCCTTGGTTCCACCAGGTCCTGCTGTGTCACAATGGGTCCTGTGGTCCCTGAGGCCCTCCAAAACCATCGTGGAGGCTTGCTTCCATGAGGTTCCATTATGTGCCAGTGGTCATCTTGGTTCCAGGAGTTTCCTTAGTGTCACAATGCTCTCCATGCTTCCATTAGGCCCTGCTTTGCCACAATGGTCCCCTTGTTTCCATGAGGCCCCGCTGTGTCACAATGGACCTATGGTTCCGTGATGTTGCGTGGTGTCACCGTGCTCTTCTTGAATCCGCCGTGTAACCATGGACCATTGGTTCCATGCAGCCGTGTCACAATGGGCTCCTTGATTCCATGATTCCCCACGGTGTCACAATGGAGCCTTGTTTCTAGGAGGTTCTGTACTGTCACAATTGCCTCCTTGATGCCATCAGCCCCTGCAGTGTCACAATGGCTCCTTGGTTCCATGAGGAACACAATAGCTTGCCATAAGCATTGAGCAACAGCTGCTGAACACACCTGGCAACATCTGCTTGCATCAAAAGAGGGCTTCAAGCTGACAATGGCACCAGCAGCTTCCATCTGCAACAGACACCCAGGGAAAGGACAGGCTGTGCTGGTTTGGACAAATGTGGAGGAAAATATCCTCTGATAGAAGGCAGGTTACACCCAGCCCTCCCCCACCAGCTTCGGGAAAAAAGAATTTTCCTGGGAAGAAAGTGAAAGAGATAAAAACTACTTTTTTAACAAACACACAGGAAAAGGATAACAATGCTAAATATTAAAAGCTCTCGCTGTGCAGAGAAAGCTGGGATAATTTGAGCGTCCTTCCGTGTTTCGGTGGGGTCTCCTGAAACATCCATAGACAGCGAGGCCCGTGCAAAGAAACAGGGAGCGATTCTTGAGAGAAGTTTCAGAGCTCTTTCTTCTCCAGCCACATGGGCGGGGCACTGCCAAAGAACTGAGCAATCACAGCACAACCAGGGCCCTCCTGGCACAGGGCAACACAAAATAAGCAGTGCTGAACAGGATTAGGGCACATGTGAGCAGGGAGCAGGGAGACCCCGTGCCCAGGCCATGCCTCTACCCCAGGGTCCCCTCTCCCATGACCTCATGGCAGGGGGGAGGAACCCCAACACTTCCGTAGGTGCAGTCTCTCTCCTCCTCCTTGCAGCTGGCTCATGGGCCCACATTCAGGGCCCCCACCTCGGGAGAAAATTCTCCCAATGTGCTCTGATGTTGAAAGAGTCAAGAAGAGAAGAAGGGAAAAAAAACCCCCGAAGTCCCAGGAAAACAAAGTTCAACTCTCCATCTCCCTCCAGAGAAAAGGAGCTGAAAACTGGCTAAAAAGAAACAAAGTTGCTTCCTCTGCTCTTGCTGCAAGCAGGATGCAGAGGAGTGTGTATGTGTGTCCTTGAACAAACGCTCTGAGAAGTTTGTCTGGCTTTTTTTTCCTCTCCCCCCTCTCAGGCTCAGTTGAAAGGCACAGAAATGCACAAAGTTCACTTCTGGGCATAGAGCAGTATTGGGGGATACACATGATAAAGTCACCCCAAGACACAGGGAGAGAGAATTCAGTGGAAAGACTCCGAGAATTCTGCTCCCAGAGATCATTCATTCCTGCTCACACTGACCCTTGTAGAAAGGGGACATCGTTCCCGGCAGCCTGTACTGAGCATGTGGCTCCTGAGTGGGGTTTGTTGTTTAGGAAACCTGCTCCGGCTTTTCCATTCTTTCCTTGCAAACAGGAAAACTTCTCCTGGGGCTGTGTGCAGGCAGAGCCCTGAGGAGAGCAGGTGGCACATGGTGCGCTGGGCTGGGACAGCCAGCTGCAGAGCTCAAGGGAAGAAGCCCAAAGTGTCACAATGGCTCCTTGCCTTCCCATGCAACACCTGGGTCACAATGGTCTCCTTGATTCCATGAGGCCCCACTGTGTCACAATGGCTCCTTGGTTCCATCAGGTTCCGCAGTGTCACCATGGTCTCTTTTGATCCGCACTGTCATCATGGACAATTGGTTCCATGAGGCCCCGCAGTGTCACAATGGTCCCTTGCTTCCATAGGTTTGATGTTGTAACAAAGGACTCCTTGCTTCTATGAGCTAGCCTGCTTTTTGCAGAGGTGTCTTTGGTTCCAACAAGGCCCCGCTGTGTCTCAGTGCACCCTTGCTTCCATGTGGATGTGGAGTATCACAAAGGCTCCTTGGTTCCACCAGGTCCTGCTGTGTCACAATGGGTCCTGTGGTCCCTGAGGCCCTCCAAAACCATCGTGGAGGCTTGCTTCCATGAGGTTCCATTATGTGCCAGTGGTCATCTTGGTTCCAGGAGTTTCCTTAGTGTCACAATGCTCTCCATGCTTCCATTAGGCCCTGCTTTGCCACAATGGTCCCCTTGTTTCCATGAGGCCCCGCTGTGTCACAATGGACCTATGGTTCCGTGATGTTGCGTGGTGTCACCGTGCTCTTCTTGAATCCGCCGTGTAACCATGGACCATTGGTTCCATGCAGCCGTGTCACAATGGGCTCCTTGATTCCATGATTCCCCACGGTGTCACAATGGAGCCTTGTTTCTAGGAGGTTCTGTACTGTCACAATTGCCTCATTGATGCCATCAGCCCCTGCAGTGTCACAATGGCTCCTTGGTTCCATGAGGAACACAATAGCTTGGCATAAGCATTGAGCAACAGCTGCTGAACACACCTGGCAACATCTGCTTGCATCAAAAGAGGGCTTCAAGCTGACAATGGCACCAGCAGCTTCCATCTGCAACAGACACCCAGGGAAAGGACAGGCTGTGCCGGTTTGGACAAATGTGGAGGAAAATATCCTCTTATAGAAGGCAGGTTACACCCAGCCCTCCCCCACCAGGTTTTTGGAAAAAAGAACTTTCCTGGGAAGAAAGTGAAAGAGATAAAACCTATTTTTTTAACAAACACACAGGAAAAGGATAACAATGCTAAATATTAAAACCTCTCGCTGTGCAGAGAAAGCTGGGATAATTTGAGAGTCCTTCTGTGTTTCGGTGGGGTCTCCTGAAACATCCATAGACAGCGAGGCCCGTGCAAAGAAACAGGGAGCGATTCTTGAGAGAAGTTTCAGAGCTCTTTCTTCTCCAGCCACATGGGCGGGGCACTGCCAAAGAACTGAGCAATCACAGCACAACCAGGGCCCTCCTCGCACAGGGCAACACAAAATAAGCAGTGCTGAACAGGATTAGGGCACATGTGAGCAGGGAGCAGGGAGACCCCGTGCCCAGGCCATGCCTCTACCCCAGGGTCCCCTCTCCCATGACCTCATGGCAGGGGGGAGGAACCCCAACACTTCCGTAGGTGCAGTCTCTCTCCTCCTCCTTGCAGCTGGCTCATGGGCCCACATTCAGGGCCCCCACCTCGGGAGAAAATTCTCCCAATGTGCTCTGATGTTGAAAGAGTCAAGAAGAGAAGAAGGGAAAAAAAACCCCCGAAGTCCCAGGAAAACAAAGTTCAACTCTCCATCTCCCCCCAGAGAAAAGGAGCTGAAAACTGGCTAAAAAGAAACAAAGTTGCTTCCCTCTGCTCTTGCTGCAAGCAGGATGCAGAGGAGTGTGTATGTGTGTCCTTGAACAAACGCTCTGAGAAGTTTGTCCGGTTTTTTTCCTCTCCCCCCTCTCAGGCTCAGTTGAAAGGCACAGAAATGCACAAAGTTCACTTCTGGGCATAGAGCAGCAATAGGGGGATACACATGATAAAGTCACCCCAAGACACAGGGACAGAGAATTCAGTGGAAAGACTCCGAGAATTCTGCTCCCAGAGATCATTCCTGCTCACACTGACCCTTGTAGAAAGGGGACATCGTTCCAGGCAGCCTGTACTGAGCATGTGGCTCCTGAGTGGGGTTTGTTGTTTAGGAAACCTGCTCCGGCTTTTCCATTCTTTCCTTGCAAACAGGAAAACTTCTCCTGGGGCTGTGTGCAGGCAGAGCCCTGAGGAGAGCAGGTGGCACATGGTGCGCTGGGCTGGGACAGCCAGCTGCAGAGCTCAAGGGAAGAAGCCCAAAGTGTCACAATGGCTCCTTGCCTTCCCATGCAACACCTGGGTCACAATGGTCTCCTTGATTCCATGAGGCCCCACTGTGTCACAATGGCTCCTTGGTTCCATCAGGTTCCGCAGTGTCACCATGGTCTCCTTTGATCCGCACTGTCATCATGGACAATTGGTTCCATGAGGCCCCGCAGTGTCACAATGGTCCCTTGGTTGCATAGCTTTTACGTTGTAACAATGGACTCCTTGCTTCTATGAGCTAGCCTGCTTTTTGCAGAGGTGTCTTTGGTTCCAACAAGGCCCCACTGTGTCTCAGTGCACCCTGGCTTCCATGTGGATCTGGAGTATCACAAAGGCTCCTTGGTTCCACCAGGTCCTGCTGTGTCACAATGGGTCCTGTGGTCCCTGAGGCCCTCCAAAGTCATCATGGATGCTTGCTTCCATGAGGTTCCATTATGTGCCAGTGGTCATCTTGGTTCCAGGAGTTTCCTTAGTGCCACAATGCTCTCCATGTTTCCATGATTCCCCACAATGTCACAATGCTCTCCAGGCTTCCATTAGGCCCTGCTTTGCCACAATGGTCCCCTTGTTTCCATGCGGCCTTGCTGTGTCACAATGGACGTACGGTTCCATGATGTTGCGTGGTGTCACCGTGCTCTTCTTGAATCCGCCGTGTAACCATGGACCATTGGTTCCATGCAGCCGTGTCACAATGGGCTCCTTGATTCCATGATTCCCCACGGTGTCACAATGGAGCCTTGTTTCTAGGAGGTTCTGTACTGTCACAATTGCCTCCTTGATGCCATCAGCCCCTGCAGTGTCACAATGGCTCCTTGGTTCCATGAGGAACACAATAGCTTGGCATAAGCATTGAGCAACAGCTGCTGAACACACCTGGCAACATCTGCTTGCATCAAAAGAGGGCTTCAAGCTGACAATGGCACCAGCAGCTTCCATCTGCAACAGACACCCAGGGAAAGGACAGGCTGTGCTGGTTTGGACAAATGTGGAGGAAAATATCCTCTGATAGAAGGCAGGTTACACCCAGCCCTCCTCCACCAGCTTCGGGAAAAAAGAATTTTCCTGGGAAGAAAGTGAAAGAGATAAAAACTACTTTTTTAACAAACACACAGGAAAAGGATAACAATGCTAAATATTAAAACCTCTCGCTGTGCAGAGAAAGCTGGGATAATTTGAGAGTCCTTCCGTGTTTCGGTGGGGTCTCCTGAAACATCCATAGACAGCGAGGCCCGTACAAAGAAACAGGGAGCGATTCTTGAGAGAAGTTTCAGAGCTCTTTCTTCTCCAGCCACATGGGCGGGGCACTGCCAAAGAACTGAGCAATCACGGCACAACCAGGGCCCTCCTGGCACAGGGCAACACAAAATAAGCAGTGCTGAACAGGATTAGGGCACATGTGAGCAGGGAGCAGGGAGACCCCCCGTGCCCAGGCCATGCCTCTACCCCAGGGTCCCCTCTCCCATGACCTCATGGCAGGGGGGAGGAACCCCAACACTTCCGTAGGTGTAGTCTCTCTCCTCCTCCTTGCAGCTGGCTCATGGGCCCACATTCAGGGCCCCCACCTCGGGAGAAAATTCTCCCAATGTGCTCTGATGTTGAAAGAGTCAAGAAGAGAAGAAGGGAAAAAAAACCCCCGAAGTCCCAGGAAAACAAAGTTCAACTCTCCATCTCCCTCCAGAGAAAAGGAGCTGAAAACTGGCTAAAAAGAAACAAAGTTGCTTCCTCTGCTCTTGCTGCAAGCAGGATGCAGAGGAGTGTGTATGTGTGTCCTTGAACAAACGCTCTGAGAAGTTTGTCTGGCTTTTTTTTCCTCTCCCCCCTCTCAGGCTCAGTTGAAAGGCACAGAAATGCACAAAGTTCACTTCTGGGCATAGAGCAGCAATAGGGGGATACACATGATAAAGTCACCCCAAGACACAGGGACAGAGAATTCAGTGGAAAGACTCCGAGAATTCTGCTCCCAGAGATCATTCATTCCTGCTCACACTGACCCTTGTAGAAAGGGGACATCGTTCCAGGCAGCCTGTACTGAGCATGTGGCTCCTGAGTGGGGTTTGTTGTTTAGGAAACCTGCTCCGGCTTTTCCATTCTTTCCTTGCAAACAGGAAAACTTCTCCTGGGGCTGTGTGCAGGCAGAGCCCTGAGGAGAGCAGGTGGCACATGGTGCGCTGGGCTGGGACAGCCAGCTGCAGAGCTCAAGGGAAGAAGCCCAAAGTGTCACAATGGCTCCTTGCCTTCCCATGCAACACCTGGGTCACAATGGTCTCCTTGATTCCATGAGGCCCCACTGTGTCACAATGGCTCCTTGGTTCCATCAGGTTCCGCAGTGTCACCATGGTCTCTTTTGATCCGCACTGTCATCATGGACAATTGGTTCCATGAGGCCCCGCAGTGTCACAATGGTCCCTTGCTTCCATAGGTTTGATGTTGTAACAAAGGACTCCTTGCTTCTATGAGCTAGCCTGCTTTTTGCAGAGGTGTCTTTGGTTCCAACAAGGCCCCGCTGTGTCTCAGTGCACCCTGGCTTCCATGTGGATGTGGAGTATCACAAAGGCTCCTTGGTTCCACCAGGTCCTGCTGTGTCACAATGGGTCCTGTGGTCCCTGAGGCCCTCCAAAACCATCGTGGAGGCTTGCTTCCATGAGGTTCCATTATGTGCCAGTGGTCATCTTGGTTCCAGGAGTTTCCTTAGTGTCACAATGCTCTCCATGCTTCCATTAGGCCCTGCTTTGCCACAATGGTCCCCTTGTTTCCATGAGGCCCCGCTGTGTCACAATGGACCTATGGTTCCGTGATGTTGCGTGGTGTCACCGTGCTCTTCTTGAATCCGCCGTGTAACCATGGACCATTGGTTCCATGCAGCCGTGTCACAATGGGCTCCTTGATTCCATGATTCCCCACGGTGTCACAATGGAGCCTTGTTTCTAGGAGGTTCTGTACTGTCACAATTGCCTCCTTGATGCCATCAGCCCCTGCAGTGTCACAATGGCTCCTTGGTTCCATGAGGAACACAATAGCTTGGCATAAGCATTGAGCAACAGCTGCTGAACACACCTGGCAACATCTGCTTGCATCAAAAGAGGGCTTCAAGCTGACAATGGCACCAGCAGCTTCCATCTGCAACAGAGACCCAGGAAAGGACAGGCTGTGCCGGTTTGGACAAATGTGGAGGAAAATATCCTCTTATAGAAGGCAGGTTACACCCAGCCCTCCCCCACCAGGTTTTTGGAAAAAAGAACTTTCCTGGGAAGAAAGTGAAAGAGATAAAACCTATTTTTTTAACAAACACACAGGAAAAGGATAACAATGCTAAATATTAAAACCTCTCGCTGTGCAGAGAAAGCTGGGATAATTTGAGAGTCCTTCTGTGTTTCGGTGGGGTCTCCTGAAACATCCATAGACAGCGAGGCCCGTGCAAAGAAACAGGGAGCGATTCTTGAGAGAAGTTTCAGAGCTCTTTCTTCTCCAGCCACATGGGCGGGGCACTGCCAAAGAACTGAGCAATCACAGCACAACCAGGGCCCTCCTGGCACAGGGCAACACAAAATAAGCAGTGCTGAACAGGATTAGGGCACATGTGAGCAGGGAGCAGGGAGACCCCGTGCCCAGGCCATGCCTCTACCCCAGGGTCCCCTCTCCCATGACCTCATGGCAGGGGGGAGGAACCCCAACACTTCCGTAGGTGCAGTCTCTCTCCTCCTCCTTGCAGCTGGCTCATGGGCCCACATTCAGGGCCCCCACCTCGGGAGAAAATTCTCCCAATGTGCTCTGATGTTGAAAGAGTCAAGAAGAGAAGAAGGGAAAAAAAACCCCCGAAGTCCCAGGAAAACAAAGTTCAACTCTCCATCTCCCCCCAGAGAAAAGGAGCTGAAAACTGGCTAAAAAGAAACAAAGTTGCTTCCCTCTGCTCTTGCTGCAAGCAGGATGCAGAGGAGTGTGTATGTGTGCCCTTGAACAAACGCTCTGAGAAGTTTGTCCGGTTTTTTTTCCTCTCCCCCCTCTCAGGCTCAGTTGAAAGGCACAGAAATGCACAAAGTTCACTTCTGGGCATAGAGCAGCAATAGGGGATACACATGATAAAGTCACCCCAAGACACAGGGACAGAGAATTCAGTGGAAAGACTCCGAGAATTCTGCTCCCAGAGATCATTCCTGCTCACACTGACCCTTGTAGAAAGGGGACATCGTTCCAGGCAGCCTGTACTGAGCATGTGGCTCCTGAGTGGGGTTTGTTGTTTAGGAAACCTGCTCCGGCTTTTCCATTCTTTCCTTGCAAACAGGAAAACTTCTCCTGGGGCTGTGTGCAGGCAGAGCCCTGAGGAGAGCAGGTGGCACATGGTGCGCTGGGCTGGGACAGCCAGCTGCAGAGCTCAAGGGAAGAAGCCCAAAGTGTCACAATGGCTCCTTGCCTTCACATGCAACACCTGGGTCACAATGGTCTCCTTGATTCCATGAGGCCCCACTGTGTCACAATGGCTCCTTGGTTCCATCAGGTTCCGCAGTGTCACCATGGTCTCCTTTGATCCGCACTGTCATCATGGACAATTGGTTCCATGAGGCCCCGCAGTGTCACAATGGTCCCTTGGTTGCATAGCTTTTACGTTGTAACAATGGACTCCTTGCTTCTATGAGCTAGCCTGCTTTTTGCAGAGGTGTCTTTGGTTCCAACAAGGCCCCACTGTGTCTCAGTGCACCCTGGCTTCCATGTGGATCTGGAGTATCACAAAGGCTCCTTGGTTCCACCAGGTCCTGCTGTGTCACAATGGGTCCTGTGGTCCCTGAGGCCCTCCAAAACCATCGTGGAGGCTTGCTTCCATGAGGTTCCATTATGTGCCAGTGGTCATCTTGGTTCCAGGAGTTTCCTTAGTGTCACAATGCTCTCCATGCTTCCATTAGGCCCTGCTTTGCCACAATGGTCCCCTTGTTTCCATGAGGCCCCGCTGTGTCACAATGGACCTATGGTTCCGTGATGTTGCGTGGTGTCACCGTGCTCTTCTTGAATCCGCCGTGTAACCATGGACCATTGGTTCCATGCAGCCGTGTCACAATGGGCTCCTTGATTCCATGATTCCCCACGGTGTCACAATGGAGCCTTGTTTCTAGGAGGTTCTGTACTGTCACAATTGCCTCCTTGATGCCATCAGCCCCTGCAGTGTCACAATGGCTCCTTGGTTCCATGAGGAACACAATAGCTTGGCATAAGCATTGAGCAACAGCTGCTGAACACACCTGGCAACATCTGCTTGCATCAAAAGAGGGCTTCAAGCTGACAATGGCACCAGCAGCTTCCATCTGCAACAGACACCCAGGGAAAGGACAGGCTGTGCTGGTTTGGACAAATGTGGAGGAAAATATCCTCTGATAGAAGGCAGGTTACACCCAGCCCTCCCCCACCAGCTTCGGGAAAAAAGAATTTTCCTGGGAAGAAAGTGAAAGAGATAAAAACTACTTTTTTAACAAACACACAGGAAAAGGATAACAATGCTAAATATTAAAAGCTCTCGCTGTGCAGAGAAAGCTGGGATAATTTGAGCGTCCTTCCGTGTTTCGGTGGGGTCTCCTGAAACATCCATAGACAGCGAGGCCCGTGCAAAGAAACAGGGAGCGATTCTTGAGAGAAGTTTCAGAGCTCTTTCTTCTCCAGCCACATGGGCGGGGCACTGCCAAAGAACTGAGCAATCACAGCACAACCAGGGCCCTCCTCGCACAGGGCAACACAAAATAAGCAGTGCTGAACAGGATTAGGGCACATGTGAGCAGGGAGCAGGGAGACCCCGTGCCCAGGCCATGCCTCTACCCCAGGGTCCCCTCTCCCATGACCTCATGGCAGGGGGGAGGAACCCCAACACTTCCGTAGGTGCAGTCTCTCTCCTCCTCCTTGCAGCTGGCTCATGGGCCCACATTCAGGGCCCCCACCTCGGGAGAAAATTCTCCCAATGTGCTCTGATGTTGAAAGAGTCAAGAAGAGAAGAAGGGAAAAAAAACCCCCGAAGTCCCAGGAAAACAAAGTTCAACTCTCCATCTCCCTCCAGAGAAAAGGAGCTGAAAACTGGCTAAAAAGAAACAAAGTTGCTTCCTCTGCTCTTGCTGCAAGCAGGATGCAGAGGAGTGTGTATGTGTGTCCTTGAACAAACGCTCTGAGAAGTTTGTCTGGCTTTTTTTTCCTCTCCCCCCTCTCAGGCTCAGTTGAAAGGCACAGAAATGCACAAAGTTCACTTCTGGGCATAGAGCAGTATTGGGGGATACACATGATAAAGTCACCCCAAGACACAGGGAGAGAGAATTCAGTGGAAAGACTCCGAGAATTCTGCTCCCAGAGATCATTCATTCCTGCTCACACTGACCCTTGTAGAAAGGGGACATCGTTCCCGGCAGCCTGTACTGAGCATGTGGCTCCTGAGTGGGGTTTGTTGTTTAGGAAACCTGCTCCGGCTTTTCCATTCTTTCCTTGCAAACAGGAAAACTTCTCCTGGGGCTGTGTGCAGGCAGAGCCCTGAGGAGAGCAGGTGGCACATGGTGCGCTGGGCTGGGACAGCCAGCTGCAGAGCTCAAGGGAAGAAGCCCAAAGTGTCACAATGGCTCCTTGCCTTCCCATGCAACACCTGGGTCACAATGGTCTCCTTGATTCCATGAGGCCCCACTGTGTCACAATGGCTCCTTGGTTCCATCAGGTTCCGCAGTGTCACCATGGTCTCTTTTGATCCGCACTGTCATCATGGACAATTGGTTCCATGAGGCCCCGCAGTGTCACAATGGTCCCTTGCTTCCATAGGTTTGATGTTGTAACAAAGGACTCCTTGCTTCTATGAGCTAGCCTGCTTTTTGCAGAGGTGTCTTTGGTTCCAACAAGGCCTCGCTGTGTCTCAGTGCACCCTGGCTTCCATGTGGATCTGGAGTATCACAAAGGCTCCTTGGTTCCACCAGGTCCTGCTGTGTCACAATGGGTCCTGTGGTCCCTGAGGCCCTCCAAAACCATCGTGGAGGCTTGCTTCCATGAGGTTCCATTATGTGCCAGTGGTCATCTTGGTTCCAGGAGTTTCCTTAGTGTCACAATGCTCTCCATGCTTCCATTAGGCCCTGCTTTGCCACAATGGTCCCCTTGTTTCCATGAGGCCCCGCTGTGTCACAATGGACCTATGGTTCCGTGATGTTGCGTGGTGTCACCGTGCTCTTCTTGAATCCGCCGTGTAACCATGGACCATTGGTTCCATGCAGCCGTGTCACAATGGGCTCCTTGATTCCATGATTCCCCACGGTGTCACAATGGAGCCTTGTTTCTAGGAGGTTCTGTACTGTCACAATTGCCTCCTTGATGCCATCAGCCCCTGCAGTGTCACAATGGCTCCTTGGTTCCATGAGGAACACAATAGCTTGGCATAAGCATTGAGCAACAGCTGCTGAACACACCTGGCAACATCTGCTTGCATCAAAAGAGGGCTTCAAGCTGACAATGGCACCAGCAGCTTCCATCTGCAACAGAGACCCAGGAAAGGACAGGCTGTGCCGGTTTGGACAAATGTGGAGGAAAATATCCTCTTATAGAAGGCAGGTTACACCCAGCCCTCCCCCACCAGGTTTTTGGAAAAAAGAACTTTCCTGGGAAGAAAGTGAAAGAGATAAAACCTATTTTTTTAACAAACACACAGGAAAAGGATAACAATGCTAAATATTAAAACCTCTCGCTGTGCAGAGAAAGCTGGGATAATTTGAGAGTCCTTCTGTGTTTCGGTGGGGTCTCCTGAAACATCCATAGACAGCGAGGCCCGTGCAAAGAAACAGGGAGCGATTCTTGAGAGAAGTTTCAGAGCTCTTTCTTCTCCAGCCACATGGGCGGGGCACTGCCAAAGAACTGAGCAATCACAGCACAACCAGGGCCCTCCTCGCACAGGGCAACACAAAATAAGCAGTGCTGAACAGGATTAGGGCACATGTGAGCAGGGAGCAGGGAGACCCCGTGCCCAGGCCATGCCTCTACCCCAGGGTCCCCTCTCCCATGACCTCATGGCAGGGGGGAGGAACCCCAACACTTCCGTAGGTGCAGTCTCTCTCCTCCTCCTTGCAGCTGGCTCATGGGCCCACATTCAGGGCCCCCACCTCGGGAGAAAATTCTCCCAATGTGCTCTGATGTTGAAAGAGTCAAGAAGAGAAGAAGGGAAAAAAAACCCCCGAAGTCCCAGGAAAACAAAGTTCAACTCTCCATCTCCCCCCAGAGAAAAGGAGCTGAAAACTGGCTAAAAAGAAACAAAGTTGCTTCCCTCTGCTCTTGCTGCAAGCAGGATGCAGAGGAGTGTGTATGTGTGCCCTTGAACAAACGCTCTGAGAAGTTTGTCCGGTTTTTTTTCCTCTCCCCCCTCTCAGGCTCAGTTGAAAGGCACAGAAATGCACAAAGTTCACTTCTGGGCATAGAGCAGCAATAGGGGATACACATGATAAAGTCACCCCAAGACACAGGGACAGAGAATTCAGTGGAAAGACTCCGAGAATTCTGCTCCCAGAGATCATTCCTGCTCACACTGACCCTTGTAGAAAGGGGACATCGTTCCAGGCAGCCTGTACTGAGCATGTGGCTCCTGAGTGGGGTTTGTTGTTTAGGAAACCTGCTCCGGCTTTTCCATTCTTTCCTTGCAAACAGGAAAACTTCTCCTGGGGCTGTGTGCAGGCAGAGCCCTGAGGAGAGCAGGTGGCACATGGTGCGCTGGGCTGGGACAGCCAGCTGCAGAGCTCAAGGGAAGAAGCCCAAAGTGTCACAATGGCTCCTTGCCTTCCCATGCAACACCTGGGTCACAATGGTCTCCTTGATTCCATGAGGCCCCACTGTGTCACAATGGCTCCTTGGTTCCATCAGGTTCCGCAGTGTCACCATGGTCTCTTTTGATCCGCACTGTCATCATGGACAATTGGTTCCATGAGGCCCCGCAGTGTCACAATGGTCCCTTGCTTCCATAGGTTTGATGTTGTAACAAAGGACTCCTTGCTTCTATGAGCTAGCCTGCTTTTTGCAGAGGTGTCTTTGGTTCCAACAAGGCCCCGCTGTGTCTCAGTGCACCCTTGCTTCCATGTGGATGTGGAGTATCACAAAGGCTCCTTGGTTCCACCAGGTCCTGCTGTGTCACAATGGGTCCTGTGGTCCCTGAGGCCCTCCAAAACCATCGTGGAGGCTTGCTTCCATGAGGTTCCATTATGTGCCAGTGGTCATCTTGGTTCCAGGAGTTTCCTTAGTGTCACAATGCTCTCCATGCTTCCATTAGGCCCTGCTTTGCCACAATGGTCCCCTTGTTTCCATGAGGCCCCGCTGTGTCACAATGGACCTATGGTTCCGTGATGTTGCGTGGTGTCACCGTGCTCTTCTTGAATCCGCCGTGTAACCATGGACCATTGGTTCCATGCAGCCGTGTCACAATGGGCTCCTTGATTCCATGATTCCCCACGGTGTCACAATGGAGCCTTGTTTCTAGGAGGTTCTGTACTGTCACAATTGCCTCATTGATGCCATCAGCCCCTGCAGTGTCACAATGGCTCCTTGGTTCCATGAGGAACACAATAGCTTGGCATAAGCATTGAGCAACAGCTGCTGAACACACCTGGCAACATCTGCTTGCATCAAAAGAGGGCTTCAAGCTGACAATGGCACCAGCAGCTTCCATCTGCAACAGAGACCCAGGAAAGGACAGGCTGTGCCGGTTTGGACAAATGTGGAGGAAAATATCCTCTTATAGAAGGCAGGTTACACCCAGCCCTCCCCCACCAGGTTTTTGGAAAAAAGAACTTTCCTGGGAAGAAAGTGAAAGAGATAAAACCTATTTTTTTAACAAACACACAGGAAAAGGATAACAATGCTAAATATTAAAACCTCTCGCTGTGCAGAGAAAGCTGGGATAATTTGAGAGTCCTTCTGTGTTTCGGTGGGGTCTCCTGAAACATCCATAGACAGCGAGGCCCGTGCAAAGAAACAGGGAGCGATTCTTGAGAGAAGTTTCAGAGCTCTTTCTTCTCCAGCCACATGGGCGGGGCACTGCCAAAGAACTGAGCAATCACAGCACAACCAGGGCCCTCCTCGCACAGGGCAACACAAAATAAGCAGTGCTGAACAGGATTAGGGCACATGTGAGCAGGGAGCAGGGAGACCCCGTGCCCAGGCCATGCCTCTACCCCAGGGTCCCCTCTCCCATGACCTCATGGCAGGGGGGAGGAACCCCAACACTTCCGTAGGTGCAGTCTCTCTCCTCCTCCTTGCAGCTGGCTCATGGGCCCACATTCAGGGCCCCCACCTCGGGAGAAAATTCTCCCAATGTGCTCTGATGTTGAAAGAGTCAAGAAGAGAAGAAGGGAAAAAAAACCCCCGAAGTCCCAGGAAAACAAAGTTCAACTCTCCATCTCCCCCCAGAGAAAAGGAGCTGAAAACTGGCTAAAAAGAAACAAAGTTGCTTCCCTCTGCTCTTGCTGCAAGCAGGATGCAGAGGAGTGTGTATGTGTGCCCTTGAACAAACGCTCTGAGAAGTTTGTCCGGTTTTTTTTCCTCTCCCCCCTCTCAGGCTCAGTTGAAAGGCACAGAAATGCACAAAGTTCACTTCTGGGCATAGAGCAGCAATAGGGGATACACATGATAAAGTCACCCCAAGACACAGGGACAGAGAATTCAGTGGAAAGACTCCGAGAATTCTGCTCCCAGAGATCATTCCTGCTCACACTGACCCTTGTAGAAAGGGGACATCGTTCCAGGCAGCCTGTACTGAGCATGTGGCTCCTGAGTGGGGTTTGTTGTTTAGGAAACCTGCTCCGGCTTTTCCATTCTTTCCTTGCAAACAGGAAAACTTCTCCTGGGGCTGTGTGCAGGCAGAGCCCTGAGGAGAGCAGGTGGCACATGGTGCGCTGGGCTGGGACAGCCAGCTGCAGAGCTCAAGGGAAGAAGCCCAAAGTGTCACAATGGCTCCTTGCCTTCCCATGCAACACCTGGGTCACAATGGTCTCCTTGATTCCATGAGGCCCCACTGTGTCACAATGGCTCCTTGGTTCCATCAGGTTCCGCAGTGTCACCATGGTCTCCTTTGATCCGCACTGTCATCATGGACAATTGGTTCCATGAGGCCCCGCAGTGTCACAATGGTCCCTTGGTTGCATAGCTTTTACGTTGTAACAATGGACTCCTTGCTTCTATGAGCTAGCCTGCTTTTTGCAGAGGTGTCTTTGGTTCCAACAAGGCCCCACTGTGTCTCAGTGCACCCTGGCTTCCATGTGGATCTGGAGCATCACAAAGGCTCCTTGGTTCCACCAGGTCCTGCTGTGTCACAATGGGTCCTGTGGTCCCCGAGGCCCTCCAAAGTCATCATGGAGGCTTGCTTCCATGAGGTTCCATTATGTGCCAGTGGTCATCTTGGTTCCAGGAGTTTCCTTAGTGTCACAATGCTCTCCATGCTTCCATGATTCCCCACAATGTCCCAATGCTCTCCATGCTTCCATTAGGCCCTGCTTTGCCACAATGGTCCCCTTGTTTCCATGAGGCCCCGCTGTGTCACAATGGACCTATGGTTCCATGATGTTGCGTGGTGTCACCGTGCTCTTCTTGAATCCGCCGTGTTACCATGGACCATTGGTTCCATGCGGCCTGGCCGTGTCACAATGGGCTCCGTGATTCCATGATTCCCCACGGTGTCACAATGGAGCCTTGTTTCTAGGAGGTTCTGTACTGTCACAATTGCCTCCTTGATGCCATCAGCCCCTGCAGTGTCACAATGGCTCCTTGGTTCCATGAGGAACACAATAGCTTGGCATAAGCATTGAGCAACAGCTGCTGAACACACCTGGCAACATCTGCTTGCATCAAAAGAGGGCTTCAAGCTGACAATGGCACCAGCAGCTTCCATCTGCAACAGAGACCCAGGAAAGGACAGGCTGTGCCGGTTTGGACAAATGTGGAGGAAAATATCCTCTGATAGAAGGCAGGTTACACCCAGCCCTCCCCCACCAGCTTCGGGAAAAAAGAATTTTCCTGGGAAGAAAGTGAAAGAGATAAAAACCATTTTTTAACAAACACCCAGGAAAAGGAGAACAATGCTAAATATTAAAAGCTCTCGCTGTGCAGAGAAAGCTGGGATAATTTGAGAGTCCTTCCGTGTTTCGGTGGGGTCTCCTGAAACATCCATAGACAGCGAGGCCCGTGCAAAGAAATAGGGAGCCATTCTTGAGAGAAGTTTCAGAGCTCTTTCTTCTCCAGCCACATGGGCGGGGCACTGCCAAAGAACTGAGCAATCACGGCACAACCAGGGCCCTCCTGGCACAAGGCAACACAAAATAAGCAGTGCTGAACAGGATTAGGGCACATGTCAGCAGGGAGCAGGGAGACCCCCGTGCCCAGGCCATGCCTCTACCCAAGGGTCCCCTCTCCCATGACCTCATGGCAGGGGGGAGGAACCCCAACACTTCCGTAGGTGCAGTCTCTCTCCTCCTCCTTGCAGCTGGCTCATGGGCCCACATTCAGGGCCCCCACCTCGGGAGAAAATTCTCCCAATGTGGTCTGAGGTTGAAAGAGTCAAGAAGAGAAGAAGGGAAAAAAACCCCCAAAGTCCCAGGAAAACAAAGTTCAACTCTCCATCTCCCCCCAGAGAAAAGGAGCTGAAAACTGGCTAAAAAGAAACAAGGTTGCTTCCTCTGCTCTTGCTGCAAGCAGGATGCAGAGGAGTGTGTATGTGTGTCCTTGAACAAACGCTCTGAGAAGTTTGTCCGGTTTTTTTTCCCTCTCCCCCCTCTCAGGCTCAGTTGAAAGGCACAGAAATGCACAAAGTTCACTTCTGGGCATAGAGCAGCGATAGGGGATACACATGATAAAGTCACCCCAAGACACAGGGACAGAGAATTCAGTGGAAAGACTCCGAGAATTCTGCTCCCAGAGAATTCTGCTCACCCTGACCCTTGTAGAAAGGGGACATCGTTCCCGGCAGCCTGTACTGAGCATGTGGCTCCTGAGTGGGGTTTGTTGTTTGGGAAACCTGCTCCGGCTTTTCCATTCTTTCCTTCCAAACAGGAAAACTTCTCCTGGGGCTGTGTGCAGGCAGAGCCCTGAGGAGAGCAGGTGGCACATGGTGCGCTGGGCTGGGACAGCCAGCTGCAGAGCTCAAGGGAAGAAGCCCAAAGTGTCACAATGGCTCCTTGCCTTCACATGCAACACCTGGGTCACAATGGTCTCCTTGATTCCATGAGGCCCCACTGTGTCACAATGGCTCCTTGGTTCCATCAGGTTCCGCAGTGTCACCATGGTCTCTTTTGATCCGCACTGTCATCATGGACAATTGGTTCCATGAGGCCCCGCAGTGTCACAATGGTCCCTTGCTTCCATAGGTTTGATGTTGTAACAATGGACTCCTTGCTTCTATGAGCTAGCCTGCTTTTTGCAGAGGTGTCTTTGGTTCCAACAAGGCCCCGCTGTGTCTCAGTGCACCCTGGCTTCCATGTGGATCTGGAGCATCACAAAGGCTCCTTGGTTCCACCAGGTCCTGCTGTGTCACAATGGGTCCTGTGGTCCCCGAGGCCCTCCAAAGTCATCATGGAGGCTTGCTTCCATGAGGTTCCATTATGTGCCAGTGGTCATCTTGGTTCCAGGAGTTTCCTTAGTGTCACAATGCTCTCCATGCTTCCATGATTCCCCACAATGTCACAATGCTCTCCATGCTTCCATTAGGCCCTGCTTTGCCACAATGGTCCCCTTGTTTCCATGCGGCCTTGCTGTGTCACAATGGACGTACGGTTCCATGATGTTGCGTGGTGTCACCGTGCTCTTCTTGAATCCGCCGTGTAACCATGGACCATTGGTTCCATGCAGCCGTGTCACAATGGGCTCCTTGATTCCATGATTCCCCACGGTGTCACAATGGAGCCTTGTTTCTAGGAGGTTCTGTACTGTCACAATTGCCTCCTTGATGCCATCAGCCCCTGCAGTGTCACAATGGCTCCTTGGTTCCATGAGGAACACAATAGCTTGGCATAAGCATTGAGCAACAGCTGCTGAACACACCTGGCAACATCTGCTTGCATCAAAAGAGGGCTTCAAGCTGACAATGGCACCAGCAGCTTCCATCTGCAACAGACACCCAGGGAAAGGACAGGCTGTGCTGGTTTGGACAAATGTGGAGGAAAATATCCTCTGATAGAAGGCAGGTTACACCCAGCCCTCCCCCACCAGCTTCGGGAAAAAAGAATTTTCCTGGGAAGAAAGTGAAAGAGATAAAAACTACTTTTTTAACAAACACACAGGAAAAGGATAACAATGCTAAATATTAAAACCTCTCGCTGTGCAGAGAAAGCTGGGATAATTTGAGAGTCCTTCCGTGTTTCGGTGGGGTCTCCTGAAACATCCATAGACAGCGAGGCCCGTGCAAAGAAACAGGGAGCGATTCTTGAGAGAAGTTTCAGAGCTCTTTCTTCTCCAGCCACATGGGCGGGGCACTGCCAAAGAACTGAGCAATCACAGCACAACCAGGGCCCTCCTCGCACAGGGCAACACAAAATAAGCAGTGCTGAACAGGATTAGGGCACATGTGAGCAGGGAGACCCCGTGCCCAGGCCATGCCTCTACCCCAGGGTCCCCTCTCCCATGACCTCATGGCAGGGGGGAGGAACCCCAACACTTCCGTAGGTGCAGTCTCTCTCCTCCTCCTTGCAGCTGGCTCATGGGCCCACATTCAGGGCCCCCACCTCGGGAGAAAATTCTCCCAATGTGCTCTGATGTTGAAAGAGTCAAGAAGAGAAGAAGGGAAAAAAAACCCCCGAAGTCCCAGGAAAACAAAGTTCAACTCTCCATCTCCCCCCAGAGAAAAGGAGCTGAAAACTGGCTAAAAAGAAACAAAGTTGCTTCCCTCTGCTCTTGCTGCAAGCAGGATGCAGAGGAGTGTGTATGTGTGCCCTTGAACAAACGCTCTGAGAAGTTTGTCCGGTTTTTTTTCCTCTCCCCCCTCTCAGGCTCAGTTGAAAGGCACAGAAATGCACAAAGTTCACTTCTGGGCATAGAGCAGCAATAGGGGATACACATGATAAAGTCACCCCAAGACACAGGGACAGAGAATTCAGTGGAAAGACTCCGAGAATTCTGCTCCCAGAGATCATTCCTGCTCACACTGACCCTTGTAGAAAGGGGACATCGTTCCAGGCAGCCTGTACTGAGCATGTGGCTCCTGAGTGGGGTTTGTTGTTTAGGAAACCTGCTCCGGCTTTTCCATTCTTTCCTTGCAAACAGGAAAACTTCTCCTGGGGCTGTGTGCAGGCAGAGCCCTGAGGAGAGCAGGTGGCACATGGTGCGCTGGGCTGGGACAGCCAGCTGCAGAGCTCAAGGGAAGAAGCCCAAAGTGTCACAATGGCTCCTTGCCTTCCCATGCAACACCTGGGTCACAATGGTCTCCTTGATTCCATGAGGCCCCACTGTGTCACAATGGCTCCTTGGTTCCATCAGGTTCCGCAGTGTCACCATGGTCTCCTTTGATCCGCACTGTCATCATGGACAATTGGTTCCATGAGGCCCCGCAGTGTCACAATGGTCCCTTGGTTGCATAGCTTTTACGTTGTAACAATGGACTCCTTGCTTCTATGAGCTAGCCTGCTTTTTGCAGAGGTGTCTTTGGTTCCAACAAGGCCCCACTGTGTCTCAGTGCACCCTGGCTTCCATGTGGATCTGGAGCATCACAAAGGCTCCTTGGTTCCACCAGGTCCTGCTGTGTCACAATGGGTCCTGTGGTCCCCGAGGCCCTCCAAAGTCATCATGGAGGCTTGCTTCCATGAGGTTCCATTATGTGCCAGTGGTCATCTTGGTTCCAGGAGTTTCCTTAGTGTCACAATGCTCTCCATGCTTCCATGATTCCCCACAATGTCCCAATGCTCTCCATGCTTCCATTAGGCCCTGCTTTGCCACAATGGTCCCCTTGTTTCCATGAGGCCCCGCTGTGTCACAATGGACCTATGGTTCCATGATGTTGCGTGGTGTCACCGTGCTCTTCTTGAATCCGCCGTGTTACCATGGACCATTGGTTCCATGCGGCCTGGCCGTGTCACAATGGGCTCCGTGATTCCATGATTCCCCACGGTGTCACAATGGAGCCTTGTTTCTAGGAGGTTCTGTACTGTCACAATTGCCTCCTTGATGCCATCAGCCCCTGCAGTGTCACAATGGCTCCTTGGTTCCATGAGGAACACAATAGCTTGGCATAAGCATTGAGCAACAGCTGCTGAACACACCTGGCAACATCTGCTTGCATCAAAAGAGGGCTTCAAGCTGACAATGGCACCAGCAGCTTCCATCTGCAACAGAGACCCAGGAAAGGACAGGCTGTGCCGGTTTGGACAAATGTGGAGGAAAATATCCTCTGATAGAAGGCAGGTTACACCCAGCCCTCCCCCACCAGCTTCGGGAAAAAAGAATTTTCCTGGGAAGAAAGTGAAAGAGATAAAAACCATTTTTTAACAAACACCCAGGAAAAGGAGAACAATGCTAAATATTAAAAGCTCTCGCTGTGCAGAGAAAGCTGGGATAATTTGAGAGTCCTTCCGTGTTTCGGTGGGGTCTCCTGAAACATCCATAGACAGCGAGGCCCGTGCAAAGAAATAGGGAGCCATTCTTGAGAGAAGTTTCAGAGCTCTTTCTTCTCCAGCCACATGGGCGGGGCACTGCCAAAGAACTGAGCAATCACGGCACAACCAGGGCCCTCCTGGCACAAGGCAACACAAAATAAGCAGTGCTGAACAGGATTAGGGCACATGTCAGCAGGGAGCAGGGAGACCCCCGTGCCCAGGCCATGCCTCTACCCCAGGGTCCCCTCTCCCATGACCTCATGGCAGGGGGGAGGAACCCCAACACTTCCGTAGGTGCAGTCTCTCTCCTCCTCCTTGCAGCTGGCTCATGGGCCCACATTCAGGGCCCCCACCTCGGGAGAAAATTCTCCCAATGTGGTCTGAGGTTGAAAGAGTCAAGAAGAGAAGAAGGGAAAAAAACCCCCAAAGTCCCAGGAAAACAAAGTTCAACTCTCCATCTCCCCCCAGAGAAAAGGAGCTGAAAACTGGCTAAAAAGAAACAAGGTTGCTTCCTCTGCTCTTGCTGCAAGCAGGATGCAGAGGAGTGTGTATGTGTGTCCTTGAACAAACGCTCTGAGAAGTTTGTCCGGTTTTTTTTCCCTCTCCCCCCTCTCAGGCTCAGTTGAAAGGCACAGAAATGCACAAAGTTCACTTCTGGGCATAGAGCAGCGATAGGGGATACACATGATAAAGTCACCCCAAGACACAGGGACAGAGAATTCAGTGGAAAGACTCCGAGAATTCTGCTCCCAGAGAATTCTGCTCACCCTGACCCTTGTAGAAAGGGGACATCGTTCCCGGCAGCCTGTACTGAGCATGTGGCTCCTGAGTGGGGTTTGTTGTTTGGGAAACCTGCTCCGGCTTTTCCATTCTTTCCTTCCAAACAGGAAAACTTCTCCTGGGGCTGTGTGCAGGCAGAGCCCTGAGGAGAGCAGGTGGCACATGGTGCGCTGGGCTGGGACAGCCAGCTGCAGAGCTCAAGGGAAGAAGCCCAAAGTGTCACAATGGCTCCTTGCCTTCACATGCAACACCTGGGTCACAATGGTCTCCTTGATTCCATGAGGCCCCACTGTGTCACAATGGCTCCTTGGTTCCATCAGGTTCCGCAGTGTCACCATGGTCTCTTTTGATCCGCACTGTCATCATGGACAATTGGTTCCATGAGGCCCCGCAGTGTCACAATGGTCCCTTGCTTCCATAGGTTTGATGTTGTAACAATGGACTCCTTGCTTCTATGAGCTAGCCTGCTTTTTGCAGAGGTGTCTTTGGTTCCAACAAGGCCCCGCTGTGTCTCAGTGCACCCTGGCTTCCATGTGGATCTGGAGCATCACAAAGGCTCCTTGGTTCCACCAGGTCCTGCTGTGTCACAATGGGTCCTGTGGTCCCCGAGGCCCTCCAAAGTCATCATGGAGGCTTGCTTCCATGAGGTTCCATTATGTGCCAGTGGTCATCTTGGTTCCAGGAGTTTCCTTAGTGTCACAATGCTCTCCATGCTTCCATGATTCCCCACAATGTCACAATGCTCTCCATGCTTCCATTAGGCCCTGCTTTGCCACAATGGTCCCCTTGTTTCCATGCGGCCTTGCTGTGTCACAATGGACGTACGGTTCCATGATGTTGCGTGGTGTCACCGTGCTCTTCTTGAATCCGCCGTGTAACCATGGACCATTGGTTCCATGCAGCCGTGTCACAATGGGCTCCTTGATTCCATGATTCCCCACGGTGTCACAATGGAGCCTTGTTTCTAGGAGGTTCTGTACTGTCACAATTGCCTCCTTGATGCCATCAGCCCCTGCAGTGTCACAATGGCTCCTTGGTTCCATGAGGAACACAATAGCTTGGCATAAGCATTGAGCAACAGCTGCTGAACACACCTGGCAACATCTGCTTGCATCAAAAGAGGGCTTCAAGCTGACAATGGCACCAGCAGCTTCCATCTGCAACAGACACCCAGGGAAAGGACAGGCTGTGCTGGTTTGGACAAATGTGGAGGAAAATATCCTCTGATAGAAGGCAGGTTACACCCAGCCCTCCCCCACCAGCTTCGGGAAAAAAGAATTTTCCTGGGAAGAAAGTGAAAGAGATAAAAACTACTTTTTTAACAAACACACAGGAAAAGGATAACAATGCTAAATATTAAAACCTCTCGCTGTGCAGAGAAAGCTGGGATAATTTGAGAGTCCTTCCGTGTTTCGGTGGGGTCTCCTGAAACATCCATAGACAGCGAGGCCCGTGCAAAGAAACAGGGAGCGATTCTTGAGAGAAGTTTCAGAGCTCTTTCTTCTCCAGCCACATGGGCGGGGCACTGCCAAAGAACTGAGCAATCACGGCACAACCAGGGCCCTCCTGGCACAGGGCAACACAAAATAAGCAGTGCTGAACAGGATTAGGGCACATGTGAGCAGGGAGCAGGGAGACCCCCCGTGCCCAGGCCATGCCTCTACCCCAGGGTCCCCTCTCCCATGACCTCATGGCAGGGGGGAGGAACCCCAACACTTCCGTAGGTGTAGTCTCTCTCCTCCTCCTTGCAGCTGGCTCATGGGCCCACATTCAGGGCCCCCACCTCGGGAGAAAATTCTCCCAATGTGCTCTGATGTTGAAAGAGTCAAGAAGAGAAGAAGGGAAAAAAAACCCCCGAAGTCCCAGGAAAACAAAGTTCAACTCTCCATCTCCCTCCAGAGAAAAGGAGCTGAAAACTGGCTAAAAAGAAACAAAGTTGCTTCCTCTGCTCTTGCTGCAAGCAGGATGCAGAGGAGTGTGTATGTGTGTCCTTGAACAAACGCTCTGAGAAGTTTGTCTGGCTTTTTTTTCCTCTCCCCCCTCTCAGGCTCAGTTGAAAGGCACAGAAATGCACAAAGTTCACTTCTGGGCATAGAGCAGTATTGGGGGATACACATGATAAAGTCACCCCGAGACACAGGGAGAGAGAATTCAGTGGAAAGACTCCGAGAATTCTGCTCCCAGAGATCATTCCTGCTCACACTGACCCTTGTAGAAAGGGGACATCGTTCCAGGCAGCCTGTACTGAGCATGTGGCTCCTGAGTGGGGTTTGTTGTTTAGGAAACCTGCTCCGGCTTTTCCATTCTTTCCTTGCAAACAGGAAAACTTCTCCTGGGGCTGTGTGCAGGCAGAGCCCTGAGGAGAGCAGGTGGCACATGGTGCGCTGGGCTGGGACAGCCAGCTGCAGAGCTCAAGGGAAGAAGCCCAAAGTGTCACAATGGCTCCTTGCCTTCCCATGCAACACCTGGGTCACAATGGTCTCCTTGATTCCATGAGGCCCCACTGTGTCACAATGGCTCCTTGGTTCCATCAGGTTCCGCAGTGTCACCATGGTCTCCTTTGATCCGCACTGTCATCATGGACAATTGGTTCCATGAGGCCCCGCAGTGTCACAATGGTCCCTTGGTTGCATAGCTTTTACGTTGTAACAAAGGACTCCTTGCTTCTATGAGCTAGCCTGCTTTTTGCAGAGGTGTCTTTGGTTCCAACAAGGCCCCACTGTGTCTCAGTGCACCCTGGCTTCCATGTGGATCTGGAGTATCACAAAGGCTCCTTGGTTCCACCAGGTCCTGCTGTGTCACAATGGGTCCTGTGGTCCCTGAGGCCCTCCAAAGTCATCATGGATGCTTGCTTCCATGAGGTTCCATTATGTGCCAGTGGTCATCTTGGTTCCAGGAGTTTCCTTAGTGTCACAATGCTCTCCATGCTTCCATTAGGCCCTGCTTTGCCACAATGGTCCCCTTGTTTCCATGAGGCCCCGCTGTGTCACAATGGACCTATGGTTCCGTGATGTTGCGTGGTGTCACCGTGCTCTTCTTGAATCCGCCGTGTAACCATGGACCATTGGTTCCATGCAGCCGTGTCACAATGGGCTCCTTGATTCCATGATTCCCCACGGTGTCACAATGGAGCCTTGTTTCTAGGAGGTTCTGTACTGTCACAATTGCCTCCTTGATGCCATCAGCCCCTGCAGTGTCACAATGGCTCCTTGGTTCCATGAGGAACACAATAGCTTGGCATAAGCATTGAGCAACAGCTGCTGAACACACCTGGCAACATCTGCTTGCATCAAAAGAGGGCTTCAAGCTGACAATGGCACCAGCAGCTTCCATCTGCAACAGAGACCCAGGAAAGGACAGGCTGTGCCGGTTTGGACAAATGTGGAGGAAAATATCCTCTTATAGAAGGCAGGTTACACCCAGCCCTCCCCCACCAGGTTTTTGGAAAAAAGAACTTTCCTGGGAAGAAAGTGAAAGAGATAAAAACTACTTTTTTAACAAACACACAGGAAAAGGATAACAATGCTAAATATTAAAACCTCTCGCTGTGAAGAGAAAGCTGGGATAATTTGAGAGTCCTTCCGTGTTTCGGTGGGGTCTCCTGAAACATCCATAGACAGCGAGGCCCGTGCAAAGAAACAGGGAGCGATTCTTGAGAGAAGTTTCAGAGCTCTTTCTTCTCCAGCCACATGGGCGGGGCACTGCCAAAGAACTGAGCAATCACGGCACAACCAGGGCCCTCCTGGCACAGGGCAACACAAAATAAGCAGTGCTGAACAGGATTAGGGCACATGTGAGCAGGGAGCAGGGAGACCCCGTGCCCAGGCCATGCCTCTACCCCAGGGTCCCCTCTCCCATGACCTCATGGCAGGGGGGAGGAACCCCAACACTTCCGTAGGTGCAGTCTCTCTCCTCCTCCTTGCAGCTGGCTCATGGGCCCACATTCAGGGCCCCCACCTCGGGAGAAAATTCTCCCAATGTGCTCTGATGTTGAAAGAGTCAAGAAGAGAAGAAGGGAAAAAAAACCCCGAAGTCCCAGGAAAACAAAGTTCAACTCTCCATCTCCCCCCAGAGAAAAGGAGCTGAAAACTGGCTAAAAAGAAACAAAGTTGCTTCCTCTGCTCTTGCTGCAAGCAGGATGCAGAGGAGTGTGTATGTGTGTCCTTGAACAAACGCTCTGAGAAGTTTGTCTGGCTTTTTTTTCCTCTCCCCCCTCTCAGGCTCAGTTGAAAGGCACAGAAATGCACAAAGTTCACTTCTGGGCATAGAGCAGCAATAGGGGGATACACATGATAAAGTCACCCCAAGACACAGGGACAGAGAATTCAGTGGAAAGACTCCGAGAATTCTGCTCCCAGAGATCATTCATTCCTGCTCACACTGACCCTTGTAGAAAGGGGACATCGTTCCCGGCAGCCTGTACTGAGCATGTGGCTCCTGAGTGGGGTTTGTTGTTTAGGAAACCTGCTCCGGCTTTTCCATTCTTTCCTTGCAAACAGGAAAACTTCTCCTGGGGCTGTGTGCAGGCAGAGCCCTGAGGAGAGCAGGTGGCACATGGTGCGCTGGGCTGGGACAGCCAGCTGCAGAGCTCAAGGGAAGAAGCCCAAAGTGTCACAATGGCTCCTTGCCTTCCCATGCAACACCTGGGTCACAATGGTCTCCTTGATTCCATGAGGCCCCACTGTGTCACAATGGCTCCTTGGTTCCATCAGGTTCCGCAGTGTCACCATGGTCTCTTTTGATCCACACTGTCATCATGGACAATTGGTTCCATGAGGCCCCGCAGTGTCACAATGGTCCCTTGCTTCCATAGGTTTGATGTTGTAACAAAGGACTCCTTGCTTCTATGAGCTAGCCTGCTTTTTGCAGAGGTGTCTTTGGTTCCAACAAGGCCCCGCTGTGTCTCAGTGCACCCTGGCTTCCATGTGGATGTGGAGTATCACAAAGGCTCCTTGGTTCCACCAGGTCCTGCTGTGTCACAATGGGTCCTGTGGTCCCTGAGGCCCTCCAAAACCATCGTGGAGGCTTGCTTCCATGAGGTTCCATTATGTGCCAGTGGTCATCTTGGTTCCAGGAGTTTCCTTAGTGTCACAATGCTCTCCATGTTTCCATGATTCCCCACAATGTCACAATGCTCTCCATGCTTCCATTAGGCCCTGCTTTGCCACAATGTTCCCCTTGTTTCCATGCGGCCTTGCTGTGTCACAATGGACGTACGGTTCCATGATGTTGCGTGGTGTCACCGTGCTCTTCTTGAATCCGCCGTGTAACCATGGACCATTGGTTCCATGCAGCCGTGTCACAATGGGCTCCTTGATTCCATGATTCCCCACGGTGTCACAGTGGAGCCTTGTTTCTAGGAGGTTCTGTACTGTCACAATTGCCTCCTTGATGCCATCAGCCCCTGCAGTGTCACAATGGCTCCTTGGTTCCATGAGGAACACAATAGCTTGGCATAAGCATTGAGCAACAGCTGCTGAACACACCTGGCAACATCTGCTTGCATCAAAAGAGGGCTTCAAGCTGACAATGGCACCAGCAGCTTCCATCTGCAACAGACACCCAGGGAAAGGACAGGCTGTGCTGGTTTGGACAAATGTGGAGGAAAATATCCTCTGATAGAAGGCAGGTTACACCCAGCCCTCCCCCACCAGCTTCGGGAAAAAAGAATTTTCCTGGGAAGAAAGTGAAAGAGATAAAAACTACTTTTTTAACAAACACACAGGAAAAGGATAACAATGCTAAATATTAAAACCTCTCGCTGTGCAGAGAAAGCTGGGATAATTTGAGAGTCCTTCCGTGTTTCGGTGGGGTCTCCTGAAACATCCATAGACAGCGAGGCCCGTGCAAAGAAACAGGGAGCGATTCTTGAGAGAAGTTTCAGAGCTCTTTCTTCTCCAGCCACATGGGCGGGGCACTGCCAAAGAACTGAGCAATCACGGCACAACCAGGGCCCTCCTGGCACAGGGCAACACAAAATAAGCAGTGCTGAACAGGATTAGGGCACATGTGAGCAGGGAGCAGGGAGACCCCCCGTGCCCAGGCCATGCCTCTACCCCAGGGTCCCCTCTCCCATGACCTCATGGCAGGGGGGAGGAACCCCAACACTTCCGTAGGTGTAGTCTCTCTCCTCCTCCTTGCAGCTGGCTCATGGGCCCACATTCAGGGCCCCCACCTCGGGAGAAAATTCTCCCAATGTGCTCTGATGTTGAAAGAGTCAAGAAGAGAAGAAGGGAAAAAAAACCCCCGAAGTCCCAGGAAAACAAAGTTCAACTCTCCATCTCCCTCCAGAGAAAAGGAGCTGAAAACTGGCTAAAAAGAAACAAAGTTGCTTCCTCTGCTCTTGCTGCAAGCAGGATGCAGAGGAGTGTGTATGTGTGTCCTTGAACAAACGCTCTGAGAAGTTTGTCTGGCTTTTTTTTCCTCTCCCCCCTCTCAGGCTCAGTTGAAAGGCACAGAAATGCACAAAGTTCACTTCTGGGCATAGAGCAGTATTGGGGGATACACATGATAAAGTCACCCCGAGACACAGGGAGAGAGAATTCAGTGGAAAGACTCCGAGAATTCTGCTCCCAGAGATCATTCCTGCTCACACTGACCCTTGTAGAAAGGGGACATCGTTCCAGGCAGCCTGTACTGAGCATGTGGCTCCTGAGTGGGGTTTGTTGTTTAGGAAACCTGCTCCGGCTTTTCCATTCTTTCCTTGCAAACAGGAAAACTTCTCCTGGGGCTGTGTGCAGGCAGAGCCCTGAGGAGAGCAGGTGGCACATGGTGCGCTGGGCTGGGACAGCCAGCTGCAGAGCTCAAGGGAAGAAGCCCAAAGTGTCACAATGGCTCCTTGCCTTCCCATGCAACACCTGGGTCACAATGGTCTCCTTGATTCCATGAGGCCCCACTGTGTCACAATGGCTCCTTGGTTCCATCAGGTTCCGCAGTGTCACCATGGTCTCCTTTGATCCGCACTGTCATCATGGACAATTGGTTCCATGAGGCCCCGCAGTGTCACAATGGTCCCTTGGTTGCATAGCTTTTACGTTGTAACAAAGGACTCCTTGCTTCTATGAGCTAGCCTGCTTTTTGCAGAGGTGTCTTTGGTTCCAACAAGGCCCCACTGTGTCTCAGTGCACCCTGGCTTCCATGTGGATCTGGAGTATCACAAAGGCTCCTTGGTTCCACCAGGTCCTGCTGTGTCACAATGGGTCCTGTGGTCCCTGAGGCCCTCCAAAGTCATCATGGATGCTTGCTTCCATGAGGTTCCATTATGTGCCAGTGGTCATCTTGGTTCCAGGAGTTTCCTTAGTGTCACAATGCTCTCCATGCTTCCATTAGGCCCTGCTTTGCCACAATGGTCCCCTTGTTTCCATGAGGCCCCGCTGTGTCACAATGGACCTATGGTTCCGTGATGTTGCGTGGTGTCACCGTGCTCTTCTTGAATCCGCCGTGTAACCATGGACCATTGGTTCCATGCAGCCGTGTCACAATGGGCTCCTTGATTCCATGATTCCCCACGGTGTCACAATGGAGCCTTGTTTCTAGGAGGTTCTGTACTGTCACAATTGCCTCCTTGATGCCATCAGCCCCTGCAGTGTCACAATGGCTCCTTGGTTCCATGAGGAACACAATAGCTTGGCATAAGCATTGAGCAACAGCTGCTGAACACACCTGGCAACATCTGCTTGCATCAAAAGAGGGCTTCAAGCTGACAATGGCACCAGCAGCTTCCATCTGCAACAGAGACCCAGGAAAGGACAGGCTGTGCCGGTTTGGACAAATGTGGAGGAAAATATCCTCTTATAGAAGGCAGGTTACACCCAGCCCTCCCCCACCAGGTTTTTGGAAAAAAGAACTTTCCTGGGAAGAAAGTGAAAGAGATAAAAACTACTTTTTTAACAAACACACAGGAAAAGGATAACAATGCTAAATATTAAAACCTCTCGCTGTGCAGAGAAAGCTGGGATAATTTGAGAGTCCTTCCGTGTTTCGGTGGGGTCTCCTGAAACATCCATAGACAGCGAGGCCCGTGCAAAGAAACAGGGAGCGATTCTTGAGAGAAGTTTCAGAGCTCTTTCTTCTCCAGCCACATGGGCGGGGCACTGCCAAAGAACTGAGCAATCACGGCACAACCAGGGCCCTCCTGGCACAGGGCAACACAAAATAAGCAGTGCTGAACAGGATTAGGGCACATGTGAGCAGGGAGCAGGGAGACCCCGTGCCCAGGCCATGCCTCTACCCCAGGGTCCCCTCTCCCATGACCTCATGGCAGGGGGGAGGAACCCCAACACTTCCGTAGGTGCAGTCTCTCTCCTCCTCCTTGCAGCTGGCTCATGGGCCCACATTCAGGGCCCCCACCTCGGGAGAAAATTCTCCCAATGTGCTCTGATGTTGAAAGAGTCAAGAAGAGAAGAAGGGAAAAAAAACCCCGAAGTCCCAGGAAAACAAAGTTCAACTCTCCATCTCCCCCCAGAGAAAAGGAGCTGAAAACTGGCTAAAAAGAAACAAAGTTGCTTCCTCTGCTCTTGCTGCAAGCAGGATGCAGAGGAGTGTGTATGTGTGTCCTTGAACAAACGCTCTGAGAAGTTTGTCTGGCTTTTTTTTCCTCTCCCCCCTCTCAGGCTCAGTTGAAAGGCACAGAAATGCACAAAGTTCACTTCTGGGCATAGAGCAGCAATAGGGGGATACACATGATAAAGTCACCCCAAGACACAGGGACAGAGAATTCAGTGGAAAGACTCCGAGAATTCTGCTCCCAGAGATCATTCATTCCTGCTCACACTGACCCTTGTAGAAAGGGGACATCGTTCCCGGCAGCCTGTACTGAGCATGTGGCTCCTGAGTGGGGTTTGTTGTTTAGGAAACCTGCTCCGGCTTTTCCATTCTTTCCTTGCAAACAGGAAAACTTCTCCTGGGGCTGTGTGCAGGCAGAGCCCTGAGGAGAGCAGGTGGCACATGGTGCGCTGGGCTGGGACAGCCAGCTGCAGAGCTCAAGGGAAGAAGCCCAAAGTGTCACAATGGCTCCTTGCCTTCCCATGCAACACCTGGGTCACAATGGTCTCCTTGATTCCATGAGGCCCCACTGTGTCACAATGGCTCCTTGGTTCCATCAGGTTCCGCAGTGTCACCATGGTCTCTTTTGATCCACACTGTCATCATGGACAATTGGTTCCATGAGGCCCCGCAGTGTCACAATGGTCCCTTGCTTCCATAGGTTTGATGTTGTAACAAAGGACTCCTTGCTTCTATGAGCTAGCCTGCTTTTTGCAGAGATGTCTTTGGTTCCAACAAGGCCCCGCTGTGTCTCAGTGCACCCTGGCTTCCATGTGGATGTGGAGTATCACAAAGGCTCCTTGGTTCCACCAGGTCCTGCTGTGTCACAATGGGTCCTGTGGTCCCTGAGGCCCTCCAAAACCATCGTGGAGGCTTGCTTCCATGAGGTTCCATTATGTGCCAGTGGTCATCTTGGTTCCAGGAGTTTCCTTAGTGTCACAATGCTCTCCATGTTTCCATGATTCCCCACAATGTCACAATGCTCTCCATGCTTCCATTAGGCCCTGCTTTGCCACAATGTTCCCCTTGTTTCCATGCGGCCTTGCTGTGTCACAATGGACGTACGGTTCCATGATGTTGCGTGGTGTCACCGTGCTCTTCTTGAATCCGCCGTGTAACCATGGACCATTGGTTCCATGCAGCCGTGTCACAATGGGCTCCTTGATTCCATGATTCCCCACGGTGTCACAGTGGAGCCTTGTTTCTAGGAGGTTCTGTACTGTCACAATTGCCTCCTTGATGCCATCAGCCCCTGCAGTGTCACAATGGCTCCTTGGTTCCATGAGGAACACAATAGCTTGGCATAAGCATTGAGCAACAGCTGCTGAACACACCTGGCAACATCTGCTTGCATCAAAAGAGGGCTTCAAGCTGACAATGGCACCAGCAGCTTCCATCTGCAACAGACACCCAGGGAAAGGACAGGCTGTGCCGGTTTGGACAAATGTGGAGGAAAATATCCTCTGATAGAAGGCAGGTTACACCCAGCCCTCCTCCACCAGCTTCGGGAAAAAAGAATTTTCCTGGGAAGAAAGTGAAAGAGATAAAAACTACTTTTTTAACAAACACACAGGAAAAGGATAACAATGCTAAATATTAAAACCTCTCGCTGTGCAGAGAAAGCTGGGATAATTTGAGAGTCCTTCCGTGTTTCGGTGGGGTCTCCTGAAACATCCATAGACAGCGAGGCCCATGCAAAGAAACAGGGAGCGATTCTTGAGAGAAGTTTCAGAGCTCTTTCTTCTCCAGCCACATGGGCGGGGCACTGCCAAAGAACTGAGCAATCACGGCACAACCAGGGCCCTCCTGGCACAGGGCAACACAAAATAAGCAGTGCTGAACAGGATTAGGGCACATGTGAGCAGGGAGCAGGGAGACCCCCCGTGCCCAGGCCATGCCTCTACCCCAGGGTCCCCTCTCCCATGACCTCATGGCAGGGGGGAGGAACCCCAACACTTCCGTAGGTGTAGTCTCTCTCCTCCTCCTTGCAGCTGGCTCATGGGCCCACATTCAGGGCCCCCACCTCGGGAGAAAATTCTCCCAATGTGCTCTGATGTTGAAAGAGTCAAGAAGAGAAGAAGGGAAAAAAAACCCCCGAAGTCCCAGGAAAACAAAGTTCAACTCTCCATCTCCCTCCAGAGAAAAGGAGCTGAAAACTGGCTAAAAAGAAACAAAGTTGCTTCCTCTGCTCTTGCTGCAAGCAGGATGCCGAGGAGTGTGTATGTGTGTCCTTGAACAAACGCTCTGAGAAGTTTGTCTGGCTTTTTTTTCCTCTCCCCCCTCTCAGGCTCAGTTGAAAGGCACAGAAATGCACAAAGTTCACTTCTGGGCATAGAGCAGTATTGGGGGATACACATGATAAAGTCACCCCAAGACACAGGGACAGAGAATTCAGTGGAAAGACTCCGAGAATTCTGCTCCCAGAGATCATTCATTCCTGCTCACACTGACCCTTGTAGAAAGGGGACATCGTTCCCGGCAGCCTGTACTGAGCATGTGGCTCCTGAGTGGGGTTTGTTGTTTAGGAAACCTGCTCCGGCTTTTCCATTCTTTCCTTGCAAACAGGAAAACTTCTCCTGGGGCTGTGTGCAGGCAGAGCCCTGAGGAGAGCAGGTGGCACATGGTGCGCTGGGCTGGGACAGCCAGCTGCAGAGCTCAAGGGAAGAAGCCCAAAGTGTCACAATGGCTCCTTGCCTTCCCATGCAACACCTGGGTCACAATGGTCTCCTTGATTCCATGAGGCCCCACTGTGTCACAATGGCTCCTTGGTTCCATCAGGTTCCGCAGTGTCACCATGGTCTCTTTTGATCCGCACTGTCATCATGGACAATTGGTTCCATGAGGCCCCGCAGTGTCACAATGGTCCCTTGCTTCCATAGGTTTGATGTTGTAACAAAGGACTCCTTGCTTCTATGAGCTAGCCTGCTTTTTGCAGAGGTGTCTTTGGTTCCAACAAGGCCCCGCTGTGTCTCAGTGCACCCTGGCTTCCATGTGGATGCGGAGTATCACAAAGGCTCCTTGGTTCCACCAGGTCCTGCTGTGTCACAATGGGTCCTGTGGTCCCTGAGGCCCTCCAAAACCATCGTGGAGGCTTGCTTCCATGAGGTTCCATTATGTGCCAGTGGTCATCTTGGTTCCAGGAGTTTCCTTAGTGTCACAATGCTCTCCAGGCTTCCATTAGGCCCTGCTTTGCCACAATGGTCCCCTTGTTTCCATGAGGCCCCGCTGTGTCACAATGGACCTATGGTTCCGTGATGTTGCGTGGTGTCACCGTGCTCTTCTTGAATCCGCCGTGTAACCATGGACCATTGGTTCCATGCAGCCGTGTCACAATGGGCTCCTTGATTCCATGATTCCCCACGGTGTCACAATGGAGCCTTGTTTCTAGGAGGTTCTGTACTGTCACAATTGCCTCCTTGATGCCATCAGCCCCTGCAGTGTCACAATGGCTCCTTGGTTCCATGAGGAACACAATAGCTTGGCATAAGCATTGAGCAACAGCTGCTGAACACACCTGGCAACATCTGCTTGCATCAAAAGAGGGCTTCAAGCTGACAATGGCACCAGCAGCTTCCATCTGCAACAGACACCCAGGGAAAGGACAGGCTGTGCCGGTTTGGACAAATGTGGAGGAAAATATCCTCTGATAGAAGGCAGGTTACACCCAGCCCTCCCCCACCAGCTTCGGGAAAAAAGAATTTTCCTGGGAAGAAAGTGAAAGAGATAAAAACTACTTTTTTAACAAACACACAGGAAAAGGATAACAATGCTAAATATTAAAACCTCTCGCTGTGCAGAGAAAGCTGGGATAATTTGAGAGTCCTTCTGTGTTTCGGTGGGGTCTCCTGAAACATCCATAGACAGCGAGGCCCGTGCAAAGAAACAGGGAGCGATTCTTGAGAGAAGTTTCAGAGCTCTTTCTTCTCCAGCCACATGGGCGGGGCACTGCCAAAGAACTGAGCAATCACGGCACAACCAGGGCCCTCCTGGCACAGGGCAACACAAAATAAGCAGTGCTGAACAGGATTAGGGCACATGTGAGCAGGGAGCAGGGAGACCCCCCGTGCCCAGGCCATGCCTCTACCCCAGGGTCCCCTCTCCCATGACCTCATGGCAGGGGGGAGGAACCCCAACACTTCCATAGGTGCAGTCTCTCTCCTCCTCCTTGCAGCTGGCTCATGGGCCCACATTCAGGGCCCCCACCTCGGGAGAAAATTCTCCCAATGTGCTCTGATGTTGAAAGAGTCAAGAAGAGAAGAAGGGAAAAAAAACCCCCGAAGTCCCAGGAAAACAAAGTTCAACTCTCCATCTCCCTCCAGAGAAAAGGAGCTGAAAACTGGCTAAAAAGAAACAAAGTTGCTTCCTCTGCTCTTGCTGCAAGCAGGATGCAGAGGAGTGTGTATGTGTGTCCTTGAACAAACGCTCTGAGAAGTTTGTCTGGCTTTTTTTTCCTCTCCCCCCTCTCAGGCTCAGTTGAAAGGCACAGAAATGCACAAAGTTCACTTCTGGGCATAGAGCAGCAATAGGGGGATACACATGATAAAGTCACCCCAAGACACAGGGACAGAGAATTCAGTGGAAAGACTCCGAGAATTCTGCTCCCAGAGATCATTCATTCCTGCTCACACTGACCCTTGTAGAAAGGGGACATCGTTCCCGGCAGCCTGTACTGAGCATGTGGCTCCTGAGTGGGGTTTGTTGTTTAGGAAACCTGCTCCGGCTTTTCCATTCTTTCCTTGCAAACAGGAAAACTTCTCCTGGGGCTGTGTGCAGGCAGAGCCCTGAGGAGAGCAGGTGGCACATGGTGCGCTGGGCTGGGACAGCCAGCTGCAGAGCTCAAGGGAAGAAGCCCAAAGTGTCACAATGGCTCCTTGCCTTCCCATGCAACACCTGGGTCACAATGGTCTCCTTGATTCCATGAGGCCCCACTGTGTCACAATGGCTCCTTGGTTCCATCAGGTTCCGCAGTGTCACCATGGTCTCCTTTGATCCGCACTGTCATCATGGACAATTGGTTCCATGAGGCCCCGCAGTGTCACAATGGTCCCTTGGTTGCATAGCTTTTACGTTGTAACAAAGGACTCCTTGCTTCTATGAGCTAGCCTGCTTTTTGCAGAGGTGTCTTTGGTTCCAACAAGGCCCCGCTGTGTCTCAGTGCACCCTGGCTTCCATGTGGATGTGGAGTATCACAAAGGCTCCTTGGTTCCACCAGGTCCTGCTGTGTCACAATGGGTCCTGTGGTCCCTGAGGCCCTCCAAAACCATCGTGGAGGCTTGCTTCCATGAGGTTCCATTATGTGCCAGTGGTCATCTTGGTTCCAGGAGTTTCCTTAGTGTCACAATGCTCTCCATGTTTCCATGATTCCCCACAATGTCACAATGCTCTCCATGCTTCCATTAGGCCCTGCTTTGCCACAATGGTCCCCTTGTTTCCATGCGGCCTTGCTGTGTCACAATGGACGTACGGTTCCATGATGTTGCGTGGTGTCACCGTGCTCTTCTTGAATCCGCCGTGTAACCATGGACCATTGGTTCCATGCAGCCGTGTCACAATGGGCTCCTTGATTCCATGATTCCCCACGGTGTCACAGTGGAGCCTTGTTTCTAGGAGGTTCTGTACTGTCACAATTGCCTCCTTGATGCCATCAGCCCCTGCAGTGTCACAATGGCTCCTTGGTTCCATGAGGAACACAATAGCTTGGCATAAGCATTGAGCAACAGCTGCTGAACACACCTGGCAACATCTGCTTGCATCAAAAGAGGGCTTCAAGCTGACAATGGCACCAGCAGCTTCCATCTGCAACAGACACCCAGGGAAAGGACAGGCTGTGCCGGTTTGGACAAATGTGGAGGAAAATATCCTCTGATAGAAGGCAGGTTACACCCAGCCCTCCTCCACCAGCTTCGGGAAAAAAGAATTTTCCTGGGAAGAAAGTGAAAGAGATAAAAACTACTTTTTTAACAAACACACAGGAAAAGGATAACAATGCTAAATATTAAAACCTCTCGCTGTGCAGAGAAAGCTGGGATAATTTGAGAGTCCTTCCGTGTTTCGGTGGGGTCTCCTGAAACATCCATAGACAGCGAGGCCCATGCAAAGAAACAGGGAGCGATTCTTGAGAGAAGTTTCAGAGCTCTTTCTTCTCCAGCCACATGGGCGGGGCACTGCCAAAGAACTGAGCAATCACGGCACAACCAGGGCCCTCCTGGCACAGGGCAACACAAAATAAGCAGTGCTGAACAGGATTAGGGCACATGTTAGCAGGGAGCAGGGAGACCCCCCGTGCCCAGGCCATGCCTCTACCCCAGGGTCCCCTCTCCCATGACCTCATGGCAGGGGGGAGGAACCCCAACACTTCCGTAGGTGTAGTCTCTCTCCTCCTCCTTGCAGCTGGCTCATGGGCCCACATTCAGGGCCCCCACCTCGGGAGAAAATTCTCCCAATGTGCTCTGATGTTGAAAGAGTCAAGAAGAGAAGAAGGGAAAAAAAACCCCCGAAGTCCCAGGAAAACAAAGTTCAACTCTCCATCTCCCTCCAGAGAAAAGGAGCTGAAAACTGGCTAAAAAGAAACAAAGTTGCTTCCTCTGCTCTTGCTGCAAGCAGGATGCCGAGGAGTGTGTATGTGTGTCCTTGAACAAACGCTCTGAGAAGTTTGTCTGGCTTTTTTTTCCTCTCCCCCCTCTCAGGCTCAGTTGAAAGGCACAGAAATGCACAAAGTTCACTTCTGGGCATAGAGCAGTATTGGGGGATACACATGATAAAGTCACCCCAAGACACAGGGACAGAGAATTCAGTGGAAAGACTCCGAGAATTCTGCTCCCAGAGATCATTCATTCCTGCTCACACTGACCCTTGTAGAAAGGGGACATCGTTCCCGGCAGCCTGTACTGAGCATGTGGCTCCTGAGTGGGGTTTGTTGTTTAGGAAACCTGCTCCGGCTTTTCCATTCTTTCCTTGCAAACAGGAAAACTTCTCCTGGGGCTGTGTGCAGGCAGAGCCCTGAGGAGAGCAGGTGGCACATGGTGCGCTGGGCTGGGACAGCCAGCTGCAGAGCTCAAGGGAAGAAGCCCAAAGTGTCACAATGGCTCCTTGCCTTCCCATGCAACACCTGGGTCACAATGGTCTCCTTGATTCCATGAGGCCCCACTGTGTCACAATGGCTCCTTGGTTCCATCAGGTTCCGCAGTGTCACCATGGTCTCTTTTGATCCGCACTGTCATCATGGACAATTGGTTCCATGAGGCCCCGCAGTGTCACAATGGTCCCTTGCTTCCATAGGTTTGATGTTGTAACAAAGGACTCCTTGCTTCTATGAGCTAGCCTGCTTTTTGCAGAGGTGTCTTTGGTTCCAACAAGGCCCCGCTGTGTCTCAGTGCACCCTGGCTTCCATGTGGATGCGGAGTATCACAAAGGCTCCTTGGTTCCACCAGGTCCTGCTGTGTCACAATGGGTCCTGTGGTCCCTGAGGCCCTCCAAAACCATCGTGGAGGCTTGCTTCCATGAGGTTCCATTATGTGCCAGTGGTCATCTTGGTTCCAGGAGTTTCCTTAGTGTCACAATGCTCTCCAGGCTTCCATTAGGCCCTGCTTTGCCACAATGGTCCCCTTGTTTCCATGAGGCCCCGCTGTGTCACAATGGACCTATGGTTCCGTGATGTTGCGTGGTGTCACCGTGCTCTTCTTGAATCCGCCGTGTAACCATGGACCATTGGTTCCATGCAGCCGTGTCACAATGGGCTCCTTGATTCCATGATTCCCCACGGTGTCACAATGGAGCCTTGTTTCTAGGAGGTTCTGTACTGTCACAATTGCCTCCTTGATGCCATCAGCCCCTGCAGTGTCACAATGGCTCCTTGGTTCCATGAGGAACACAATAGCTTGGCATAAGCATTGAGCAACAGCTGCTGAACACACCTGGCAACATCTGCTTGCATCAAAAGAGGGCTTCAAGCTGACAATGGCACCAGCAGCTTCCATCTGCAACAGAGACCCAGGAAAGGACAGGCTGTGCCGGTTTGGACAAATGTGGAGGAAAATATCCTCTGATAGAAGGCAGGTTACACCCAGCCCTCCCCCACCAGGTTTTTGGAAAAAAGAACTTTCCTGGGAAGAAAGTGAAAGAGATAAAACCTATTTTTTTAACAAACACACAGGAAAAGGATAACAATGCTAAATATTAAAAGCTCTCACTGTGCAGAGAAAGCTGGGATAATTTGAGAGTCCTTCTGTGTTTCGGTGGGGTCTCCTGAAACATCCATAGACAGCGAGGCCCGTGCAAAGAAACAGGGAGCGATTCTTGAGAGAAGTTTCAGAGCTCTTTCTTCTCCAGCCACATGGGCGGGGCACTGCCAAAGAACTGAGCAATCACAGCACAACCAGGGCCCTCCTCGCACAAGGCAACACAAAATAAGCAGTGCTGAACAGGATTAGGGCACATGTGAGCAGGGAGCAGGGAGACCCCGTGCCCAGGCCATGCCTCTACCCCAGGGTCCCCTCTCCCATGACCGCATGGCAGGAGGGAGGAACCCCAACACTTCCGTAGGTGTAGTCTCTCTCCTCCTCCTTGCAGCTGGCTCATGGGCCCACATTCAGGGCCCCAACCTCGGGAGAAAATTCTCCCAATGTGCTCTGATGTTGAAAGAGTCAAGAAGAGGAGAAGGGAAAAAAAACCCCCAAAGTCCCAGGAAAACAAAGTTCAACTCTCCATCTCCCCCCAGAGAAAAGGAGCTGAAAACTGGCTAAAAAGAAACAAAGTTGCTTCCCTCTGCTCTTGCTGCAAGCAGGATGCAGAGGAGTGTGTATGTGTGTCCTTGAACAAACGCTCTGAGAAGTTTGTCCGGTTTTTTTTCCTCTCCCCCCTCTCAGGCTCAGTTGAAAGGCACAGAAATGCACAAAGTTCACTTCTGGGCATAGAGCAGCAATAGGGGATACACATGATAAAGTCACCCCAAGACACAGGGACAGAGAATTCAGTGGAAAGACTCCGAGAATTCTGCTCCCAGAGATCATTCCTGCTCACACTGACCCTTGTAGAAAGGGGACATCGTTCCAGGCAGCCTGTACTGAGCATGTGGCTCCTGAGTGGGGTTTGTTGTTTAGGAAACCTGCTCCTGCTTTTCCATTCTTTCCTTGCAAACAGGAAAACTTCTCCTGGGGCTGTGTGCAGGCAGAGCCCTGAAGAGAGCAGGTGGCACATGGTGCGCTGGGCTGGGACAGCCAGCTGCAGAGCTCAAGGGAAGAAGCCCAAAGTGTCACAATGGCTCCTTGCCTTCCCATGCAACACCTGGGTCACAATGGTCTCCTTGATTCCATGAGGCCCCACTGTGTCACAATGGCTCCTTGGTTCCATCAGGTTCCGCAGTGTCACCATGGTCTCCTTTGATCCGCACTGTCATCATGGACAATTGGTTCCATGAGGCCCCGCAGTGTCACAATGGTCCCTTGGTTGCATAGCTTTTACGTTGTAACAATGGACTCCTTGCTTCTATGAGCTAGCCTGCTTTTTGCAGAGGTGTCTTTGGTTCCAACAAGGCCCCACTGTGTCTCAGTGCACCCTGGCTTCCATGTGGATCTGGAGTATCACAAAGGCTCCTTGGTTCCACCAGGTCCTGCTGTGTCACAATGGGTCCTGTGGTCCCTGAGGCCCTCCAAAGTCATCATGGATGCTTGCTTCCATGAGGTTCCATTATGTGCCAGTGGTCATCTTGGTTCCAGGAGTTTCCTTAGTGTCACAATGCTCTCCATGTTTCCATGATTCCCCACAATGTCACAATGCTCTCCAGGCTTCCATTAGGCCCTGCTTTGCCACAATGGTCCCCTTGTTTCCATGCGGCCTTGCTGTGTCACAATGGACGTACGGTTCCATGATGTTGCGTGGTGTCACCGTGCTCTTCTTGAATCCGCCGTGTAACCATGGACCATTGGTTCCATGCAGCCGTGTCACAATGGGCTCCTTGATTCCATGATTCCCCACGGTGTCACAATGGAGCCTTGTTTCTAGGAGGTTCTGTACTGTCACAATTGCCTCCTTGATGCCATCAGCCCCTGCAGTGTCACAATGGCTCCTTGGTTCCATGAGGAACACAATAGCTTGGCATAAGCATTGAGCAACAGCTGCTGAACACACCTGGCAACATCTGCTTGCATCAAAAGAGGGCTTCAAGCTGACAATGGCACCAGCAGCTTCCATCTGCAACAGAGACCCAGGGAAAGGACAGGCTGTGCTGGTTTGGACAAATGTGGAGGAAAATATCCTCTGATAGAAGGCAGGTTACACCCAGCCCTCCCCCACCAGCTTCGGGAAAAAAGAATTTTCCTGGGAAGAAAGTGAAAGAGATAAAAACTACTTTTTTAACAAACACACAGGAAAAGGATAACAATGCTAAATATTAAAACCTCTCGCTGTGCAGAGAAAGCTGGGATAATTTGAGAGTCCTTCTGTGTTTCGGTGGGGTCTCCTGAAACATCCATAGACAGCGAGGCCCGTGCAAAGAAACAGGGAGCGATTCTTGAGAGAAGTTTCAGAGCTCTTTCTTCTCCAGCCACATGGGCGGGGCACTGCCAAAGAACTGAGCAATCACGGCACAACCAGGGCCCTCCTGGCACAGGGCAACACAAAATAAGCAGTGCTGAACAGGATTAGGGCACATGTGAGCAGGGAGCAGGGAGACCCCCCGTGCCCAGGCCATGCCTCTACCCCAGGGTCCCCTCTCCCATGACCTCATGGCAGGGGGGAGGAACCCCAACACTTCCATAGGTGCAGTCTCTCTCCTCCTCCTTGCAGCTGGCTCATGGGCCCACATTCAGGGCCCCCACCTCGGGAGAAAATTCTCCCAATGTGCTCTGATGTTGAAAGAGTCAAGAAGAGAAGAAGGGAAAAAAAACCCCCGAAGTCCCAGGAAAACAAAGTTCAACTCTCCATCTCCCTCCAGAGAAAAGGAGCTGAAAACTGGCTAAAAAGAAACAAAGTTGCTTCCTCTGCTCTTGCTGCAAGCAGGATGCAGAGGAGTGTGTATGTGTGTCCTTGAACAAACGCTCTGAGAAGTTTGTCTGGCTTTTTTTTCCTCTCCCCCCTCTCAGGCTCAGTTGAAAGGCACAGAAATGCACAAAGTTCACTTCTGGGCATAGAGCAGCAATAGGGGGATACACATGATAAAGTCACCCCAAGACACAGGGACAGAGAATTCAGTGGAAAGACTCCGAGAATTCTGCTCCCAGAGATCATTCATTCCTGCTCACACTGACCCTTGTAGAAAGGGGACATCGTTCCCGGCAGCCTGTACTGAGCATGTGGCTCCTGAGTGGGGTTTGTTGTTTAGGAAACCTGCTCCGGCTTTTCCATTCTTTCCTTGCAAACAGGAAAACTTCTCCTGGGGCTGTGTGCAGGCAGAGCCCTGAGGAGAGCAGGTGGCACATGGTGCGCTGGGCTGGGACAGCCAGCTGCAGAGCTCAAGGGAAGAAGCCCAAAGTGTCACAATGGCTCCTTGCCTTCCCATGCAACACCTGGGTCACAATGGTCTCCTTGATTCCATGAGGCCCCACTGTGTCACAATGGCTCCTTGGTTCCATCAGGTTCCGCAGTGTCACCATGGTCTCCTTTGATCCGCACTGTCATCATGGACAATTGGTTCCATGAGGCCCCGCAGTGTCACAATGGTCCCTTGCTTCCATAGGTTTGATGTTGTAACAAAGGACTCCTTGCTTCTATGAGCTAGCCTGCTTTTTGCAGAGGTGTCTTTGGTTCCAACAAGGCCCCGCTGTGTCTCAGTGCACCCTGGCTTCCATGTGGATGTGGAGTATCACAAAGGCTCCTTGGTTCCACCAGGTCCTGCTGTGTCACAATGGGTCCTGTGGTCCCTGAGGCCCTCCAAAACCATCGTGGAGGCTTGCTTCCATGAGGTTCCATTATGTGCCAGTGGTCATCTTGGTTCCAGGAGTTTCCTTAGTGTCACAATGCTCTCCATGCTTCCATTAGGCCCTGCTTTGCCACAATGGTCCCCTTGTTTCCATGAGGCCCCGCTGTGTCACAATGGACCTATGGTTCCGTGATGTTGCGTGGTGTCACCGTGCTCTTCTTGAATCCGCCGTGTAACCATGGACCATTGGTTCCATGCAGCCGTGTCACAATGGGCTCCTTGATTCCATGATTCCCCACGGTGTCACAATGGAGCCTTGTTTCTAGGAGGTTCTGTACTGTCACAATTGCCTCCTTGATGCCATCAACCCCTGCAGTGTCACAATGGCTCCTTGGTTCCATGAGGAACACAATAGCTTGGCATAAGCATTGAGCAACAGCTGCTGAACACACCTGGCAACATCTGCTTGCATCAAAAGAGGGCTTCAAGCTGACAATGGCACCAGCAGCTTCCATCTGCAACAGACACCCAGGGAAAGGACAGGCTGTGCCGGTTTGGACAAATGTGGAGGAAAATATCCTCTGATAGAAGGCAGGTTACACCCAGCCCTCCCCCACCAGCTTCGGGAAAAAAGAATTTTCCTGGGAAGAAAGTGAAAGAGATAAAAACTACTTTTTTAACAAACACACAGGAAAAGGATAACAATGCTAAATATTAAAACCTCTCGCTATGCAGAGAAAGCTGGGATAATTTGAGAGTCCTTCCGTGTTTCGGTGGGGTCTCCTGAAACATCCATAGACAGCGAGGCCCGTGCAAAGAAACAGGGAGCGATTCTTGAGAGAAGTTTCAGAGCTCTTTCTTCTCCAGCCACATGGGCGGGGCACTGCCAAAGAACTGAGCAATCACAGCACAACCAGGGCCCTCCTGGCACAGGGCAACACAAAATAAGCAGTGCTGAACAGGGTTAGGGCACATGTGAGCAGGGAGCAGGGAGACCCCGTGCCCAGGCCATGCCTCTACCCCAGGGTCCCCTCTCCCATGACCTCATGGCAGGGGGGAGGAACCCCAACACTTCCGGAGGTGCAGTCTCTCTCCTCCTCCTTGCAGCTGGCTCATGGGCCCACATTCAGGGCCCCCACCTCGGGAGAAAATTCTCCCAATGTGCTCTGATGTTGAAAGAGTCAAGAAGAGAAGAAGGGAAAAAAAACCCCCGAAGTCCCAGGAAAACAAAGTTCAACTCTCCATCTCCCTCCAGAGAAAAGGAGCTGAAAACTGGCTAAAAAGAAACAAAGTTGCTTCCTCTGCTCTTGCTGCAAGCAGGATGCAGAGGAGTGTGTATGTGTGTCCTTGAACAAACGCTCTGAGAAGTTTGTCTGGCTTTTTTTTCCTCTCCCCCCTCTCAGGCTCAGTTGAAAGGCACAGAAATGCACAAAGTTCACTTCTGGGCATAGAGCAGTATTGGGGGATACACATGATAAAGTCACCCCAAGACACAGGGACAGAGAATTCAGTGGAAAGACTCCGAGAATTCTGCTCCCAGAGATCATTCCTGCTCACACTGACCCTTGTAGAAAGGGGACATCGTTCCCGGCAGCCTGTACTGAGCATGTGGCTCCTGAGTGGGGTTTGTTGTTTAGGAAACCTGCTCCGGCTTTTCCATTCTTTCCTTGCAAACAGGAAAACTTCTCCTGGGGCTGTGTGCAGGCAGAGCCCTGAGGAGAGCAGGTGGCACATGGTGCGCTGGGCTGGGACAGCCAGCTGCAGAGCTCAAGGGAAGAAGCCCAAAGTGTCACAATGGCTCCTTGCCTTCCCATGCAACACCTGGGTCACAATGGTCTCCTTGATTCCATGAGGCCCCACTGTGTCACAATGGCTCCTTGGTTCCATCAGGTTCCGCAGTGTCACCATGGTCTCCTTTGATCCGCACTGTCATCATGGACAATTGGTTCCATGAGGCCCCGCAGTGTCACAATGGTCCCTTGGTTCCATAGCTTTGATGTTGTAACAATGGACTCCTTGCTTCTATGAGCTAGCCTGCTTTTTGCAGAGGTGTCTTTGGTTCCAACAAGGCCCCGCTGTGTCTCAGTGCACCCTTGCTTCCATGTGGATGTGGAGTATCACAAAGGCTCCTTGGTTCCACCAGGTCCTGCTGTGTCACAATGGGTCCTGTGGTCCCTGAGGCCCTCCAAAACCATTGTGGAGGCTTGCTTCCATGAGGTTCCATTATGTGCCAGTGGTCATCTTGGTTCCAGGAGTTTCCTTAGTGTCACAATGCTCTCCATGCTTCCATTAGGCCCTGCTTTGCCACAATGGTCCCCTTGTTTCCATGAGGCCCCGCTGTGTCACAATGGACCTATGGTTCCGTGATGTTGCGTGGTGTCACCGTGCTCTTCTTGAATCCGCCGTGTAACCATGGACCATTGGTTCCATGCAGCCGTGTCACAATGGGCTCCTTGATTCCATGATTCCCCACGGTGTCACAATGGAGCCTTGTTTCTAGGAGGTTCTGTACTGTCACAATTGCCTCCTTGATGCCATCAGCCCCTGCAGTGTCACAATGGCTCCTTGGTTCCATGAGGAACACAATAGCTTGGCATAAGCATTGAGCAACAGCTGCTGAACACACCTGGACACATCTGCTTGCATCAAAAGAGGGCTTCAAGCTGACAATGGCACCAGCAGCTTCCATCTGCAACAGAGACCCAGGAAAGGACAGGCTGTGCCGGTTTGGACAAATGTGGAGGAAAATATCCTCTTATAGAAGGCAGGTTACACCCAGCCCTCCCCCACCAGGTTTTTGGAAAAAAGAACTTTCCTGGGAAGAAAGTGAAAGAGATAAAACCTATTTTTTTAACAAACACACAGGAAAAGGATAACAATGCTAAATATTAAAACCTCTCGCTGTGTGAAGAGAAAGCTGGGATAATTTGAGAGTCCTTCTGTGTTTCGGTGGGGTCTCCTGAAACATCCATAGACAGCGAGGCCCGTGCAAAGAAACAGGGAGCGATTCTTGAGAGAAGTTTCAGAGCTCTTTCTTCTCCAGCCACATGGGCGGGGCACTGCCAAAGAACTGAGCAATCACGGCACAACCAGGGCCCTCCTGGCACAGGGCAACACAAAATAAGCAGTGCTGAACAGGATTAGGGCACATGTGAGCAGGGAGCAGGGAGACCCCGTGCCCAGGCCATGCCTCTACCCCAGGGTCCCCTCTCCCATGACCTCATGGCAGGGGGGAGGAACCCCAACACTTCCGTAGGTGCAGTCTCTCTCCTCCTCCTTGCAGCTGGCTCATGGGCCCACATTCAGGGCCCCCACCTCGGGAGAAAATTCTCCCAATGTGCTCTGATGTTGAAAGAGTCAAGAAGAGAAGAAGGGGAAAAAAACCCCCGAAGTCCCAGGAAAACAAAGTTCAACTCTCCATCTCCCCCCAGAGAAAAGGAGCTGAAAACTGGCTAAAAAGAAACAAAGTTGCTTCCCTCTGCTCTTGCTGCAAGCAGGATGCAGAGGAGTGTGTATGTGTGTCCTTGAACAAACGCTCTGAGAAGTTTGTCCGGTTTTTTTTCCTCTCCCCCCTCTCAGGCTCAGTTGAAAGGCACAGAAATGCACAAAGTTCACTTCTGGGCATAGAGCAGCAATAGGGGATACACATGATAAAGTCACCCCAAGACACAGGGAGAGAGAATTCAGTGGAAAGACTCCGAGAATTCTGCTCCCAGAGATCATTCCTGCTCACACTGACCCTTGTAGAAAGGGGACATCGTTCCAGGCAGCCTGTACTGAGCATGTGGCTCCTGAGTGGGGTTTGTTGTTTAGGAAACCTGCTCCGGCTTTTCCATTCTTTCCTTGCAAACAGGAAAACTTCTCCTGGGGCTGTGTGCAGGCAGAGCCCTGAGGAGAGCAGGTGGCACATGGTGCGCTGGGCTGGGACAGCCAGCTGCAGAGCTCAAGGGAAGAAGCCCAAAGTGTCACAATGGCTCCTTGCCTTCCCATGCAACACCTGGGTCACAATGGTCTCCTTGATTCCATGAGGCCCCACTGTGTCACAATGGCTCCTTGGTTCCATCAGGTTCCGCAGTGTCACCATGGTCTCCTTTGATCCGCACTGTCATCATGGACAATTGGTTCCATGAGGCCCCGCAGTGTCACAATGGTCCCTTGGTTGCCTAGCTTTTACGTTGTAACAATGGACTCCTTGCTTCTATGAGCTAGCCTGCTTTTTGCAGAGGTGTCTTTGGTTCCAACAAGGCCCCACTGTGTCTCAGTGCACCCTGGCTTCCATGTGGATCTGGAGTATCACAAAGGCTCCTTGGTTCCACCAGGTCCTGCTGTGTCACAATGGGTCCTGTGGTCCCTGAGGCCCTCCAAAGTCATCATGGATGCTTGCTTCCATGAGGTTCCATTATGTGCCAGTGGTCATCTTGGTTCCAGGAGTTTCCTTAGTGTCACAATGCTCTCCATGTTTCCATGATTCCCCACAATGTCACAATGCTCTCCAGGCTTCCATTAGGCCCTGCTTTGCCACAATGGTCCCCTTGTTTCCATGCGGCCTTGCTGTGTCACAATGGACGTATGGTTCCATGATGTTGCGTGGTGTCACCGTGCTCTTCTTGAATCCGCCGTGTAACCATGGACCATTGGTTCCATGCAGCCGTGTCACAATGGGCTCCTTGATTCCATGATTCCCCACGGTGTCACAATGGAGCCTTGTTTCTAGGAGGTTCTGTACTGTCACAATTGCCTCCTTGATGCCATCAGCCCCTGCAGTGTCACAATGGCTCCTTGGTTCCATGAGGAACACAATAGCTTGGCATAAGCATTGAGCAACAGCTGCTGAACACACCTGGCAACATCTGCTTGCATCAAAAGAGGGCTTCAAGCTGACAATGGCACCAGCAGCTTCCATCTGCAACAGACACCCAGGGAAAGGACAGGCTGTGCCGGTTTGGACAAATGTGGAGGAAAATATCCTCTGATAGAAGGCAGGTTACACCCAGCCCTCCCCCACCAGCTTCGGGAAAAAAGAATTTTCCTGGGAAGAAAGTGAAAGAGATAAAAACTACTTTTTTAACAAACACACAGGAAAAGGATAACAATGCTAAATATTAAAACCTCTCGCTGTGCAGAGAAAGCTGGGATAATTTGAGAGTCCTTCCGTGTTTCGGTGGGGTCTCCTGAAACATCCATAGACAGCGAGGCCCGTGCAAAGAAACAGGGAGCGATTCTTGAGAGAAGTTTCAGAGCTCTTTCTTCTCCAGCCACATGGGCGGGGCACTGCCAAAGAACTGAGCAATCACGGCACAACCAGGGCCCTCCTGGCACAGGGCAACACAAAATAAGCAGTGCTGAACAGGATTAGGGCACATGTGAGCAGGGAGCAGGGAGACCCCGTGCCCAGGCCATGCCTCTACCCCAGGGTCCCCTCTCCCATGACCTCATGGCAGGGGGGAGGAACCCCAACACTTCCGGAGGTGTAGTCTCTCTCCTCCTCCTTGCAGCTGGCTCATGGGCCCACATTCAGGGCCCCCACCTCGGGAGAAAATTCTCCCAATGTGCTCTGATGTTGAAAGAGTCAAGAAGAGAAGAAGGGAAAAAAAACCCCCGAAGTCCCAGGAAAACAAAGTTCAACTCTCCATCTCCCTCCAGAGAAAAGGAGCTGAAAACTGGCTAAAAAGAAACAAAGTTGCTTCCTCTGCTCTTGCTGCAAGCAGGATGCAGAGGAGTGTGTATGTGTGTCCTTGAACAAACGCTCTGAGAAGTTTGTCTGGCTTTTTTTTCCTCTCCCCCCTCTCAGGCTCAGTTGAAAGGCACAGAAATGCACAAAGTTCACTTCTGGGCATAGAGCAGCAATAGGGGGATACACATGATAAAGTCACCCCAAGACACAGGGACAGAGAATTCAGTGGAAAGACTCCGAGAATTCTGCTCCCAGAGATCATTCATTCCTGCTCACACTGACCCTTGTAGAAAGGGGACATCGTTCCCGGCGGCCTGTACTGAGCATGTGGCTCCTGAGTGGGGTTTGTTGTTTAGGAAACCTGCTCCGGCTTTTCCATTCTTTCCTTGCAAACAGGAAAACTTCTCCTGGGGCTGTGTGCAGGCAGAGCCCTGAGGAGAGCAGGTGGCACATGGTGCGCTGGGCTGGGACAGCCAGCTGCAGAGCTCAAGGGAAGAAGCCCAAAGTGTCACAATGGCTCCTTGCCTTCCCATGCAACACCTGGGTCACAATGGTCTCCTTGATTCCATGAGGCCCCACTGTGTCACAATGGCTCCTTGGTTCCATCAGGTTCCGCAGTGTCACCATGGTCTCCTTTGATCCGCACTGTCATCATGGACAATTGGTTCCATGAGGCCCCGCAGTGTCACAATGGTCCCTTGCTTCCATAGGTTTGATGTTGTAACAAAGGACTCCTTGCTTCTATGAGCTAGCCTGCTTTTTGCAGAGGTGTCTTTGGTTCCAACAAGGCCCCGCTGTGTCTCAGTGCACCCTGGCTTCCATGTGGATCTGGAGTATCACAAAGGCTCCTTGGTTCCACCAGGTCCTGCTGTGTCACAATGGGTCCTGTGGTCCCTGAGGCCCTCCAAAACCATCATGGATGCTTGCTTCCATGAGGTTCCATTATGTGCCAGTGGTCATCTTGGTTCCAGGAGTTTCCTTAGTGTCACAATGCTCTCCATGTTTCCATGATTCCCCACAATGTCACAATGCTCTCCAGGCTTCCATTAGGCCCTGCTTTGCCACAATGGTCCCCTTGTTTCCATGCGGCCTTGCTGTGTCACAATGGACGTACGGTTCCATGATGTTGCGTGGTGTCACCGTGCTCTTCTTGAATCCGCAGTGTAACCATGGACCATTGGTTCCATGCAGCCGTGTCACAATGGGCTCCTTGATTCCATGATTCCCCACGGTGTCACAATGGAGCCTTGTTTCTAGGAGGTTCTGTACTGTCACAATTGCCTCCTTGATGCCATCAGCCCCTGCAGTGTCACAATGGCTCCTTGGTTCCATGAGGAACACAATAGCTTGGCATAAGCATTGAGCAACAGCTGCTGAACACACCTGGCAACATCTGCTTGCATCAAAAGAGGGCTTCAAGCTGACAATGGCACCAGCAGCTTCCATCTGCAACAGAGACCCAGGAAAGGACAGGCTGTGCCGGTTTGGACAAATGTGGAGGAAAATATCCTCTGATAGAAGGCAGGTTACACCCAGCCCTCCTCCACCAGCTTCGGGAAAAAAGAATTTTCCTGGGAAGAAAGTGAAAGAGATAAAAACTACTTTTTTAACAAACACACAGGAAAAGGATAACAATGCTAAATATTAAAACCTCTCGCTGTGCAGAGAAAGCTGGGATAATTTGAGAGTCCTTCCGTGTTTCGGTGGGGTCTCCTGAAACATCCATAGACAGCGAGGCCCGTGCAAAGAAACAGGGAGCGATTCTTGAGAGAAGTTTCAGAGCTCTTTCTTCTCCAGCCACATGGGCGGGGCACTGCCAAAGAACTGAGCAATCACAGCACAACCAGGGCCCTCCTGGCACAGGGCAACACAAAATAAGCAGTGCTGAACAGGATTAGGGCACATGTGAGCAGGGAGCAGGGAGACCCCCCGTGCCCAGGCCATGCCTCTACCCCAGGGTCCCCTCTCCCATGACCTCATGGCAGGGGGGAGGAACCCCAACACTTCCGTAGGTGTAGTCTCTCTCCTCCTCCTTGCAGCTGGCTCATGGGCCCACATTCAGGGCCCCCACCTCGGGAGAAAATTCTCCCAATGTGCTCTGATGTTGAAAGAGTCAAGAAGAGAAGAAGGGAAAAAAAACCCCCGAAGTCCCAGGAAAACAAAGTTCAACTCTCCATCTCCCTCCAGAGAAAAGGAGCTGAAAACTGGCTAAAAAGAAACAAAGTTGCTTCCTCTGCTCTTGCTGCAAGCAGGATGCAGAGGAGTGTGTATGTGTGTCCTTGAACAAACGCTCTGAGAAGTTTGTCTGGCTTTTTTTTCCTCTCCCCCCTCTCAGGCTCAGTTGAAAGGCACAGAAATGCACAAAGTTCACTTCTGGGCATAGAGCAGCAATAGGGGATACACATGATAAAGTCACCCCAAGACACGTGGACAGAGAATTCAGTGGAAAGACTCCGAGAATTCTGCTCCCAGAGATCATTCATTCCTGCTCACACTGACCCTTGTAGAAAGGGGACATCGTTCCCGGCAGCCTGTACTGAGCATGTGGCTCCTGAGTGGGGTTTGTTGTTTAGGAAACCTGCTCCGGCTTTTCCATTCTTTCCTTGCAAACAGGAAAACTTCTCCTGGGGCTGTGTGCAGGCAGAGCCCTGAGGAGAGCAGGTGGCACATGGTGCGCTGGGCTGGGACAGCCAGCTGCAGAGCTCAAGGGAAGAAGCCCAAAGTGTCACAATGGCTCCTTGCCTTCCCATGCAACACCTGGGTCACAATGGTCTCCTTGATTCCATGAGGCCCCACTGTGTCACAATGGCTCCTTGGTTCCATCAGGTTCCGCAGTGTCACCATGGTCTCTTTTGATCCGCACTGTCATCATGGACAATTGGTTCCATGAGGCCCCGCAGTGTCACAATGGTCCCTTGGTTCCATAGCTTTTACGTTGTAACAATGGACTCCTTGCTTCTATGAGCTAGCCTGCTTTTTGCAGAGGTGTCTTTGGTTCCAACAAGGCCCCACTGTGTCTCAGTGCACCCTGGCTTCCATGTGGATCTGGAGTATCACAAAGGCTCCTTGGTTCCACCAGGTCCTGCTGTGTCACAATGGGTCCTGTGGTCCCTGAGGCCCTCCAAAGTCATCATGGATGCTTGCTTCCATGAGGTTCCATTATGTGCCAGTGGTCATCTTGGTTCCAGGAGTTTCCTTAGTGTCACAATGCTCTCCATGTTTCCATGATTCCCCACAATGTCACAATGCTCTCCAGGCTTCCTTTAGGCCCTGCTTTGCCACAATGGTCCCCTTGTTTCCATGCGGCCTTGCTGTGTCACAATGGACGTACGGTTCCATGATGTTGCGTGGTGTCACCGTGCTCTTCTTGAATCCGCCGTGTAACCATGGACCATTGGTTCCATGCAGCCGTGTCACAATGGGCTCCTTGATTCCATGATTCCCCACGGTGTCACAATGGAGCCTTGTTTCTAGGAGGTTCTGTACTGTCACAATTGCCTCCTTGATGCCATCAGCCCCTGCAGTGTCACAATGGCTCCTTGGTTCCATGAGGAACACAATAGCTTGGCATAAGCATTGAGCAACAGCTGCTGAACACACCTGGCAACATCTGCTTGCATCAAAAGAGGGCTTCAAGCTGACAATGGCACCAGCAGCTTCCATCTGCAACAGAGACCCAGGAAAGGACAGGCTGTGCCGGTTTGGACAAATGTGGAGGAAAATATCCTCTGATAGAAGGCAGGTTACACCCAGCCCTCCTCCACCAGCTTCGGGAAAAAAGAATTTTCCTGGGAAGAAAGTGAAAGAGATAAAAACTACTTTTTTAACAAACACACAGGAAAAGGATAACAATGCTAAATATTAAAACCTCTCGCTGTGCAGAGAAAGCTGGGATAATTTGAGAGTCCTTCCGTGTTTCGGTGGGGTCTCCTGAAACATCCATAGACAGCGAGGCCCGTGCAAAGAAACAGGGAGCGATTCTTGAGAGAAGTTTCAGAGCTCTTTCTTCTCCAGCCACATGGGCGGGGCACTGCCAAAGAACTGAGCAATCACGGCACAACCAGGGCCCTCCTGGCACAGGGCAACACAAAATAAGCAGTGCTGAACAGGATTAGGGCACATGTGAGCAGGGAGCAGGGAGACCCCCGTGCCCAGGCCATGCCTCTACCCCAGGGTCCCCTCTCCCATGACCTCATGGCAGGGGGGAGGAACCCCAACACTTCCGTAGGTGTAGTCTCTCTCCTCCTCCTTGCAGCTGGCTCATGGGCCCACATTCAGGGCCCCCACCTCGGGAGAAAATTCTCCCAATGTGCTCTGATGTTGAAAGAGTCAAGAAGAGAAGAAGGGAAAAAAAACCCCCGAAGTCCCAGGAAAACAAAGTTCAACTCTCCATCTCCCTCCAGAGAAAAGGAGCTGAAAACTGGCTAAAAAGAAACAAAGTTGCTTCCTCTGCTCTTGCTGCAAGCAGGATGCAGAGGAGTGTGTATGTTTGTCCTTGAACAAACGCTCTGAGAAGTTTGTCTGGCTTTTTTTTCCTCTCCCCCCTCTCAGGCTCAGTTGAAAGGCACAGAAATGCACAAAGTTCACTTCTGGGCATAGAGCAGTATTGGGGGATACACATGATAAAGTCACCCCAAGACACAGGGACAGAGAATTCAGTGGAAAGACTCCGAGAATTCTGCTCCCAGAGATCATTCATTCCTGCTCACACTGACCCTTGTAGAAAGGGGACATCGTTCCCGGCAGCCTGTACTGAGCATGTGGCTCCTGAGTGGGGTTTGTTGTTTAGGAAACCTGCTCCGGCTTTTCCATTCTTTCCTTGCAAACAGGAAAACTTCTCCTGGGGCTGTGTGCAGGCAGAGCCCTGAGGAGAGCAGGTGGCACATGGTGCGCTGGGCTGGGACAGCCAGCTGCAGAGCTCAAGGGAAGAAGCCCAAAGTGTCACAATGGCTCCTTGCCTTCCCATGCAACACCTGGGTCACAATGGTCTCCTTGATTCCATGAGGCCCCACTGTGTCACAATGGCTCCTTGGTTCCATCAGGTTCCGCAGTGTCACCATGGTCTCTTTTGATCCGCACTGTCATCATGGACAATTGGTTCCATGAGGCCCCGCAGTGTCACAATGGTCCCTTGCTTCCATAGGTTTGATGTTGTAACAAAGGACTCCTTGCTTCTATGAGCTAGCCTGCTTTTTGCAGAGGTGTCTTTGGTTCCAACAAGGCCCCGCTGTGTCTCAGTGCACCCTGGCTTCCATGTGGATGTGGAGTATCACAAAGGCTCCTTGGTTCCACCAGGTCCTGCTGTGTCACAATGGGTCCTGTGGTCCCTGAGGCCCTCCAAAACCATCGTGGAGGCTTGCTTCCATGAGGTTCCATTATGTGCCAGTGGTCATCTTGGTTCCAGGAGTTTCCTTAGTGTCACAATGCTCTCCAGGCTTCCATTAGGCCCTGCTTTGCCACAATGGTCCCCTTGTTTCCATGAGGCCCCGCTGTGTCACAATGGACCTATGGTTCCGTGATGTTGCGTGGTGTCACCGTGCTCTTCTTGAATCCGCCGTGTAACCATGGACCATTGGTTCCATGCAGCCGTGTCACAATGGGCTCCTTGATTCCATGATTCCCCACGGTGTCACAATGGAGCCTTGTTTCTAGGAGGTTCTGTACTGTCACAATTGCCTCCTTGATGCCATCAGCCCCTGCAGTGTCACAATGGCTCCTTGGTTCCATGAGGAACACAATAGCTTGGCATAAGCATTGAGCAACAGCTGCTGAACACACCTGGCAACATCTGCTTGCATCAAAAGAGGGCTTCAAGCTGACAATGGCACCAGCAGCTTCCATCTGCAACAGAGACCCAGGAAAGGACAGGCTGTGCCGGTTTGGACAAATGTGGAGGAAAATATCCTCTGATAGAAGGCAGGTTACACCCAGCCCTCCCCCACCAGGTTTTTGGAAAAAAGAACTTTCCTGGGAAGAAAGTGAAAGAGATAAAACCTATTTTTTTAACAAACACACAGGAAAAGGATAACAATGCTAAATATTAAAACCTCTCGCTGTGCAGAGAAAGCTGGGATAATTTGAGAGTCCTTCTGTGTTTCGGTGGGGTCTCCTGAAACATCCATAGACAGCGAGGCCCGTGCAAAGAAACAGGGAGCGATTCTTGAGAGAAGTTTCAGAGCTCTTTCTTCTCCAGCCACATGGGCGGGGCACTGCCAAAGAACTGAGCAATCACAGCACAACCAGGGCCCTCCTGGCACAGGGCAACACAAAATAAGCAGTGCTGAACAGGATTAGGGCACATGTGAGCAGGGAGCAGGGAGACCCCCCGTGCCCAGGCCATGCCTCTACCCCAGGGTCCCCTCTCCCATGACCGCATGGCAGGAGGGAGGAACCCCAACACTTCCGTAGGTGTAGTCTCTCTCCTCCTCCTTGCAGCTGTCTCATGGGCCCACATTCAGGGCCCCCACCTCGGGAGAAAATTCTCCCAATGTGCTCTGATGTTGAAAGAGTCAAGAAGAGAAGAAGGGAAAAAAAACCCCCGAAGTCCCAGGAAAACAAAGTTCAACTCTCCATCTCCCTCCAGAGAAAAGGAGCTGAAAACTGGCTAAAAAGAAACAAAGTTGCTTCCCTCTGCTCTTGCTGCAAGCAGGATGCAGAGGAGTTTGTATGTGTGTCCTTGAACAAACGCTCTGAGAAGTTTGTCCGGTTTTTTTTCCTCTCCCCCCTCTCAGGCTCAGTTGAAAGGCACAGAAATGCACAAAGTTCACTTCTGGGCATAGAGCAGCAATAGGGGATACACATGATAAAGTCACCCCAAGACACAGGGACAGAGAATTCAGTGGAAAGACTCCGAGAATTCTGCTCCCAGAGATCATTCCTGCTCACACTGACCCTTGTAGAAAGGGGACATCGTTCCAGGCAGCCTGTACTGAGCATGTGGCTCCTGAGTGGGGTTTGTTGTTTAGGAAACCTGCTCCGGCTTTTCCATTCTTTCCTTGCAAACAGGAAAACTTCTCCTGGGGCTGTGTGCAGGCAGAGCCCTGAGGAGAGCAGGTGGCACATGGTGCGCTGGGCTGGGACAGCCAGCTGCAGAGCTCAAGGGAAGAAGCCCAAAGTGTCACAATGGCTCCTTGCCTTCCCATGCAACACCTGGGTCACAATGGTCTCCTTGATTCCATGAGGCCCCACTGTGTCACAATGGCTCCTTGGTTCCATCAGGTTCCGCAGTGTCACCATGGTCTCCTTTGATCCGCACTGTCATCATGGACAATTGGTTCCATGAGGCCCCGCAGTGTCACAATGGTCCCTTGGTTGCATAGCTTTTACGTTGTAACAATGGACTCCTTGCTTCTATGAGCTAGCCTGCTTTTTGCAGAGGTGTCTTTGGTTCCAACAAGGCCCCACTGTGTCTCAGTGCACCCTGGCTTCCATGTGGATGTGGAGTATCACAAAGGCTCCTTGGTTCCACCAGGTCCTGCTGTGTCACAATGGGTCCTGTGGTCCCTGAGGCCCTCCAAAGTCATCATGGATGCTTGCTTCCATGAGGTTCCATTATGTGCCAGTGGTCATCTTGGTTCCAGGAGTTTCCTTAGTGTCACAATGCTCTCCATGTTTCCATGATTCCCCACAATGTCACAATGCTCTCCAGGCTTCCATTAGGCCCTGCTTTGCCACAATGGTCCCCTTGTTTCCATGCGGCCTTGCTGTGTCACAATGGACGTACGGTTCCATGATGTTGCGTGGTGTCACCGTGCTCTTCTTGAATCCGCCGTGTAACCATGGACCATTGGTTCCATGCAGCCGTGTCACAATGGGCTCCTTGATTCCATGATTCCCCACGGTGTCACAATGGAGCCTTGTTTCTAGGAGGTTCTGTACTGTCACAATTGCCTCCTTGATGCCATCAGCCCCTGCAGTGTCACAATGGCTCCTTGGTTCCATGAGGAACACAATAGCTTGGCATAAGCATTGAGCAACAGCTGCTGAACACACCTGGCAACATCTGCTTGCATCAAAAGAGGGCTTCAAGCTGACAATGGCACCAGCAGCTTCCATCTGCAACAGACACCCAGGGAAAGGACAGGCTGTGCCGGTTTGGACAAATGTGGAGGAAAATATCCTCTTATAGAAGGCAGGTTACACCCAGCCCTCCTCCACCAGCTTCGGGAAAAAAGAATTTTCCTGGGAAGAAAGTGAAAGAGATAAAAACTACTTTTTTAACAAACACACAGGAAAAGGATAACAATGCTAAATATTAAAACCTCTCGCTGTGCAGAGAAAGCTGGGATAATTTGAGAGTCCTTCCGTGTTTCGGTGGGGTCTCCTGAAACATCCATAGACAGCGAGGCCCGTGCAAAGAAACAGGGAGCGATTCTTGAGAGAAGTTTCAGAGCTCTTTCTTCTCCAGCCACATGGGCGGGGCACTGCCAAAGAACTGAGCAATCACGGCACAACCAGGGCCCTCCTGGCACAGGGCAACACAAAATAAGCAGTGCTGAACAGGATTAGGGCACATGTGAGCAGGGAGCAGGGAGACCCCGTGCCCAGGCCATGCCTCTACCCCAGGGTCCCCTCTCCCATGACCTCATGGCAGGGGGGAGGAACCCCAACACTTCCGTAGGTGTAGTCTCTCTCCTCCTCCTTGCAGCTGGCTCATGGGCCCACATTCAGGGCCCCCACCTCGGGAGAAAATTCTCCCAATGTGCTCTGATGTTGAAAGAGTCAAGAAGAGAAGAAGGGAAAAAAAACCCCCGAAGTCCCAGGAAAACAAAGTTCAACTCTCCATCTCCCTCCAGAGAAAAGGAGCTGAAAACTGGCTAAAAAGAAACAAAGTTGCTTCCTCTGCTCTTGCTGCAAGCAGGATGCAGAGGAGTGTGTATGTGTGTCCTTGAACAAACGCTCTGAGAAGTTTGTCTGGCTTTTTTTTCCTCTCCCCCCTCTCAGGCTCAGTTGAAAGGCACAGAAATGCACAAAGTTCACTTCTGGGCATAGAGCAGCAATAGGGGGATACACATGATAAAGTCACCCCAAGACACAGGGACAGAGAATTCAGTGGAAAGACTCCGAGAATTCTGCTCCCAGAGATCATTCCTGCTCACACTGACCCTTGTAGAAAGGGGACATCGTTCCCGGCAGCCTGTACTGAGCATGTGGCTCCTGAGTGGGGTTTGTTGTTTAGGAAACCTGCTCCGGCTTTTCCATTCTTTCCTTGCAAACAGGAAAACTTCTCCTGGGGCTGTGTGCAGGCAGAGCCCTGAGGAGAGCAGGTGGCACATGGTGCGCTGGGCTGGGACAGCCAGCTGCAGAGCTCAAGGGAAGAAGCCCAAAGTGTCACAATGGCTCCTTGCCTTCCCATGCAACACCTGGGTCACAATGGTCTCCTTGATTCCATGAGGCCCCACTGTGTCACAATGGCTCCTTGGTTCCATCAGGTTCCGCAGTGTCACCATGGTCTCTTTTGATCCGCACTGTCATCATGGACAATTGGTTCCATGAGGCCCCGCAGTGTCACAATGGTCCCTTGCTTCCATAGGTTTGATGTTGTAACAAAGGACTCCTTGCTTCTATGAGCTAGCCTGCTTTTTGCAGAGGTGTCTTTGGTTCCAACAAGGCCCCGCTGTGTCTCAGTGCACCCTGGCTTCCATGTGGATGTGGAGTATCACAAAGGCTCCTTGGTTCCACCAGGTCCTGCTGTGTCACAATGGGTCCTGTGGTCCCTGAGGCCCTCCAAAACCATCGTGGAGGCTTGCTTCCATGAGGTTCCATTATGTGCCAGTGGTCATCTTGGTTCCAGGAGTTTCCTTAGTGTCACAATGCTCTCCATGCTTCCATTAGGCCCTGCTTTGCCACAATGGTCCCCTTGTTTCCATGAGGCCCCGCTGTGTCACAATGGACCTATGGTTCCGTGATGTTGCGTGGTGTCACCGTGCTCTTCTTGAATCCGCCGTGTAACCATGGACCATTGGTTCCATGCAGCCGTGTCACAATGGGCTCCTTGATTCCATGATTCCCCACGGTGTCACAATGGAGCCTTGTTTCTAGGAGGTTCTGTACTGTCACAATTGCCTCCTTGATGCCATCAGCCCCTGCAGTGTCACAATGGCTCCTTGGTTCCATGAGGAACACAATAGCTTGGCATAAGCATTGAGCAACAGCTGCTGAACACACCTGGCAACATCTGCTTGCATCAAAAGAGGGCTTCAAGCTGACAATGGCACCAGCAGCTTCCATCTGCAACAGAGACCCAGGAAAGGACAGGCTGTGCCGGTTTGGACAAATGTGGAGGAAAATATCCTCTTATAGAAGGCAGGTTACACCCAGCCCTCCCCCACCAGGTTTTTGGAAAAAAGAACTTTCCTGGGAAGAAAGTGAAAGAGATAAAAACTACTTTTTTAACAAACACACAGGAAAAGGATAACAATGCTAAATATTAAAACCTCTCGCTGTGCAGAGAAAGCTGGGATAATTTGAGAGTCCTTCCGTGTTTCGGTGGGGTCTCCTGAAACATCCATAGACAGCGAGGCCCGTGCAAAGAAACAGGGAGCGATTCTTGAGAGAAGTTTCAGAGCTCTTTCTTCTCCAGCCACATGGGCGGGGCACTGCCAAAGAACTGAGCAATCACGGCACAACCAGGGCCCTCCTGGCACAGGGCAACACAAAATAAGCAGTGCTGAACAGGATTAGGGCACATGTGAGCAGGGAGCAGGGAGACCCCGTGCCCAGGCCATGCCTCTACCCCAGGGTCCCCTCTCCCATGACCTCATGGCAGGGGGGAGGAACCCCAACACTTCCGTAGGTGCAGTCTCTCTCCTCCTCCTTGCAGCTGGCTCATGGGCCCACATTCAGGGCCCCCACCTCGGGAGAAAATTCTCCCAATGTGCTCTGATGTTGAAAGAGTCAAGAAGAGAAGAAGGGAAAAAAACCCCCGAAGTCCCAGGAAAACAAAGTTCAACTCTCCATCTCCCTCCAGAGAAAAGGAGCTGAAAACTGGCTAAAAAGAAACAAAGTTGCTTCCTCTGCTCTTGCTGCAAGCAGGATGCAGAGGAGTGTGTATGTGTGTCCTTGAACAAACGCTCTGAGAAGTTTGTCTGGCTTTTTTTTCCTCTCCCCCCTCTCAGGCTCAGTTGAAAGGCACAGAAATGCACAAAGTTCACTTCTGGGCATAGAGCAGCAATAGGGGGATACACATGATAAAGTCACCCCAAGACACAGGGAGAGAGAATTCAGTGGAAAGACTCCGAGAATTCTGCTCCCAGAGATCATTCATTCCTGCTCACACTGACCCTTGTAGAAAGGGGACATCGTTCCCGGCAGCCTGTACTGAGCATGTGGCTCCTGAGTGGGGTTTGTTGTTTAGGAAACCTGCTCCGGCTTTTCCATTCTTTCCTTGCAAACAGGAAAACTTCTCCTGGGGCTGTGTGCAGGCAGAGCCCTGAGGAGAGCAGGTGGCACATGGTGCGCTGGGCTGGGACAGCCAGCTGCAGAGCTCAAGGGAAGAAGCCCAAAGTGTCACAATGGCTCCTTGCCTTCCCATGCAACACCTGGGTCACAATGGTCTCCTTGATTCCATGAGGCCCCACTGTGTCACAATGGCTCCTTGGTTCCATCAGGTTCCGCAGTGTCACCATGGTCTCTTTTGATCCGCACTGTCATCATGGACAATTGGTTCCATGAGGCCCCGCAGTGTCACAATGGTCCCTTGCTTCCATAGGTTTGATGTTGTAACAAAGGACTCCTTGCTTCTATGAGCTAGCCTGCTTTTTGCAGAGGTGTCTTTGGTTCCAACAAGGCCCCGCTGTGTCTCAGTGCACCCTGGCTTCCATGTGGATGTGGAGTATCACAAAGGCTCCTTGGTTCCACCAGGTCCTGCTGTGTCACAATGGGTCCTGTGGTCCCTGAGGCCCTTTAAAACCATCGTGGAGGCTTGCTTCCATGAGGTTCCATTATGTGCCAGTGGTCATCTTGGTTCCAGGAGTTTCCTTAGTGTCACAATGCTCTCCAGGCTTCCATTAGGCCCTGCTTTGCCACAATGGTCCCCTTGTTTCCATGAGGCCCCGCTGTGTCACAATGGACCTATGGTTCCGTGATGTTGCGTGGTGTCACCGTGCTCTTCTTGAATCCGCCGTGTAACCATGGACCATTGGTTCCATGCAGCCGTGTCACAATGGGCTCCTTGATTCCATGATTCCCCACGGTGTCACAATGGAGCCTTGTTTCTAGGAGGTTCTGTACTGTCACAATTGCCTCCTTGATGCCATCAGCCCCTGCAGTGTCACAATGGCTCCTTGGTTCCATGAGGAACACAAGAGCTTGGCATAAGCATTGAGCAACAGCTGCTGAACACACCTGGCAACATCTGCTTGCATCAAAAGAGGGCTTCAAGCTGACAATGGCACCAGCAGCTTCCATCTGCAACAGAGACCCAGGAAAGGACAGGCTGTGCCGGTTTGGACAAATGTGGAGGAAAATATCCTCTGATAGAAGGCAGGTTACACCCAGCCCTCCCCCACCAGGTTTTTGGAAAAAAGAACTTTCCTGGGAAGAAAGTGAAAGAGATAAAACCTATTTTTTTAACAAACACACAGGAAAAGGATAACAATGCTAAATATTAAAACCTCTCGCTGTGCAGAGAAAGCTGGGATAATTTGAGAGTCCTTCTGTGTTTCGGTGGGGTCTCCTGAAACATCCATAGACAGCGAGGCCCGTGCAAAGAAACAGGGAGCGATTCTTGAGAGAAGTTTCAGAGCTCTTTCTTCTCCAGCCACATGGGCGGGGCACTGCCAAAGAACTGAGCAATCACAGCACAACCAGGGCCCTCCTGGCACAGGGCAACACAAAATAAGCAGTGCTGAACAGGATTAGGGCACATGTGAGCAGGGAGCAGGGAGACCCCGTGCCCAGGCCATGCCTCTACCCCAGGGTCCCCTCTCCCATGACCTCATGGCAGGGGGGAGGAACCCCAACACTTCCGTAGGTGTAGTCTCTCTCCTCCTCCTTGCAGCTGGCTCATGGGCCCACATTCAGGGCCCCCACCTCGGGAGAAAATTCTCCCAATGTGCTCTGATGTTGAAAGAGTCAAGAAGAGAAGAAGGGAAAAAAAACCCCCGAAGTCCCAGGAAAACAAAGTTCAACTCTCCATCTCCCCCCAGAGAAAAGGAGCTGAAAACTGGCTAAAAAGAAACAAAGTTACTTCCCTCTGCTCTTGCTGCAAGCAGGATGCAGAGGAGTGTGTATGTGTGTCCTTGAACAAACGCTCTGAGAAGTTTGTCCGGTTTTTTTTCCTCTCCCCCCTCTCAGGCTCAGTTGAAAGGCACAGAAATGCACAAAGTTCACTTCTGGGCATAGAGCAGCAATAGGGGATACACAAGATAAAGTCACCCCAAGACACAGGGACAGAGAATTCAGTGGAAAGACTCCGAGAATTCTGCTCCCAGAGATCATTCCTGCTCACACTGACCCTTGTAGAAAGGGGACATCGTTCCAGGCAGCCTGTACTGAGCATGTGGCTCCTGAGTGGGGTTTGTTGTTTAGGAAACCTGCTCCGGCTTTTCCATTCTTTCCTTGCAAACAGGAAAACTTCTCCTGGGGCTGTGTGCAGGCAGAGCCCTGAGGAGAGCAGGTGGCACATGGTGCGCTGGGCTGGGACAGCCAGCTGCAGAGCTCAAGGGAAGAAGCCCAAAGTGTCACAATGGCTCCTTGCCTTCCCATGCAACACCTGGGTCACAATGGTCTCCTTGATTCCATGAGGCCCCACTGTGTCACAATGGCTCCTTGGTTCCATCAGGTTCCGCAGTGTCACCATGGTCTCTTTTGATCCGCACTGTCATCATGGACAATTGGTTCCATGAGGCCCCGCAGTGTCACAATGGTCCCTTGGTTCCATAGCTTTTACGTTGTAACAATGGACTCCTTGCTTCTATGAGCTAGCCTGCTTTTTGCAGAGGTGTCTTTGGTTCCAACAAGGCCCCACTGTGTCTCAGTGCACCCTGGCTTCCATGTGGATCTGGAGTATCACAAAGGCTCCTTGGTTCCACCAGGTCCTGCTGTGTCACAATGGGTCCTGTGGTCCCTGAGGCCCTCCAAAGTCATCATGGATGCTTGCTTCCATGAGGTTCCATTATGTGCCAGTGGTCATCTTGGTTCCAGGAGTTTCCTTAGTGTCACAATGCTCTCCATGTTTCCATGATTCCCCACAATGTCACAATGCTCTCCAGGCTTCCTTTAGGCCCTGCTTTGCCACAATGGTCCCCTTGTTTCCATGCGGCCTTGCTGTGTCACAATGGACGTACGGTTCCATGATGTTGCGTGGTGTCACCGTGCTCTTCTTGAATCCGCCGTGTAACCATGGACCATTGGTTCCATGCAGCCGTGTCACAATGGGCTCCTTGATTCCATGATTCCCCACGGTGTCACAATGGAGCCTTGTTTCTAGGAGGTTCTGTACTGTCACAATTGCCTCCTTGATGCCATCAGCCCCTGCAGTGTCACAATGGCTCCTTGGTTCCATGAGGAACACAATAGCTTGGCATAAGCATTGAGCAACAGCTGCTGAACACACCTGGCAACATCTGCTTGCATCAAAAGAGGGCTTCAAGCTGACAATGGCACCAGCAGCTTCCATCTGCAACAGAGACCCAGGAAAGGACAGGCTGTGCCGGTTTGGACAAATGTGGAGGAAAATATCCTCTGATAGAAGGCAGGTTACACCCAGCCCTCCTCCACCAGCTTCGGGAAAAAAGAATTTTCCTGGGAAGAAAGTGAAAGAGATAAAAACTACTTTTTTAACAAACACACAGGAAAAGGATAACAATGCTAAATATTAAAACCTCTCGCTGTGCAGAGAAAGCTGGGATAATTTGAGAGTCCTTCCGTGTTTCGGTGGGGTCTCCTGAAACATCCATAGACAGCGAGGCCCGTGCAAAGAAACAGGGAGCGATTCTTGAGAGAAGTTTCAGAGCTCTTTCTTCTCCAGCCACATGGGCGGGGCACTGCCAAAGAACTGAGCAATCACGGCACAACCAGGGCCCTCCTGGCACAGGGCAACACAAAATAAGCAGTGCTGAACAGGATTAGGGCACATGTGAGCAGGGAGCAGGGAGACCCCCGTGCCCAGGCCATGCCTCTACCCCAGGGTCCCCTCTCCCATGACCTCATGGCAGGGGGGAGGAACCCCAACACTTCCGTAGGTGTAGTCTCTCTCCTCCTCCTTGCAGCTGGCTCATGGGCCCACATTCAGGGCCCCCACCTCGGGAGAAAATTCTCCCAATGTGCTCTGATGTTGAAAGAGTCAAGAAGAGAAGAAGGGAAAAAAACCCCCCGAAGTCCCAGGAAAACAAAGTTCAACTCTCCATCTCCCTCCAGAGAAAAGGAGCTGAAAACTGGCTAAAAAGAAACAAAGTTGCTTCCTCTGCTCTTGCTGCAAGCAGGATGCAGAGGAGTGTGTATGTTTGTCCTTGAACAAACGCTCTGAGAAGTTTGTCTGGCTTTTTTTTCCTCTCCCCCCTCTCAGGCTCAGTTGAAAGGCACAGAAATGCACAAAGTTCACTTCTGGGCATAGAGCAGTATTGGGGGATACACATGATAAAGTCACCCCAAGACACAGGGACAGAGAATTCAGTGGAAAGACTCCGAGAATTCTGCTCCCAGAGATCATTCATTCCTGCTCACACTGACCCTTGTAGAAAGGGGACATCGTTCCCGGCAGCCTGTACTGAGCATGTGGCTCCTGAGTGGGGTTTGTTGTTTAGGAAACCTGCTCCGGCTTTTCCATTCTTTCCTTGCAAACAGGAAAACTTCTCCTGGGGCTGTGTGCAGGCAGAGCCCTGAGGAGAGCAGGTGGCACATGGTGCGCTGGGCTGGGACAGCCAGCTGCAGAGCTCAAGGGAAGAAGCCCAAAGTGTCACAATGGCTCCTTGCCTTCCCATGCAACACCTGGGTCACAATGGTCTCCTTGATTCCATGAGGCCCCACTGTGTCACAATGGCTCCTTGGTTCCATCAGGTTCCGCAGTGTCACCATGGTCTCTTTTGATCCGCACTGTCATCATGGACAATTGGTTCCATGAGGCCCCGCAGTGTCACAATGGTCCCTTGCTTCCATAGGTTTGATGTTGTAACAAAGGACTCCTTGCTTCTATGAGCTAGCCTGCTTTTTGCAGAGGTGTCTTTGGTTCCAACAAGGCCCCGCTGTGTCTCAGTGCACCCTGGCTTCCATGTGGATGTGGAGTATCACAAAGGCTCCTTGGTTCCACCAGGTCCTGCTGTGTCACAATGGGTCCTGTGGTCCCTGAGGCCCTCCAAAACCATCGTGGAGGCTTGCTTCCATGAGGTTCCATTATGTGCCAGTGGTCATCTTGGTTCCAGGAGTTTCCTTAGTGTCACAATGCTCTCCAGGCTTCCATTAGGCCCTGCTTTGCCACAATGGTCCCCTTGTTTCCATGAGGCCCCGCTGTGTCACAATGGACCTATGGTTCCGTGATGTTGCGTGGTGTCACCGTGCTCTTCTTGAATCCGCCGTGTAACCATGGACCATTGGTTCCATGCAGCCGTGTCACAATGGGCTCCTTGATTCCATGATTCCCCACGGTGTCACAATGGAGCCTTGTTTCTAGGAGGTTCTGTACTGTCACAATTGCCTCCTTGATGCCATCAGCCCCTGCAGTGTCACAATGGCTCCTTGGTTCCATGAGGAACACAATAGCTTGGCATAAGCATTGAGCAACAGCTGCTGAACACACCTGGCAACATCTGCTTGCATCAAAAGAGGGCTTCAAGCTGACAATGGCACCAGCAGCTTCCATCTGCAACAGAGACCCAGGAAAGGACAGGCTGTGCCGGTTTGGACAAATGTGGAGGAAAATATCCTCTGATAGAAGGCAGGTTACACCCAGCCCTCCCCCACCAGGTTTTTGGAAAAAAGAACTTTCCTGGGAAGAAAGTGAAAGAGATAAAACCTATTTTTTTAACAAACACACAGGAAAAGGATAACAATGCTAAATATTAAAACCTCTCGCTGTGCAGAGAAAGCTGGGATAATTTGAGAGTCCTTCTGTGTTTCGGTGGGGTCTCCTGAAACATCCATAGACAGCGAGGCCCGTGCAAAGAAACAGGGAGCGATTCTTGAGAGAAGTTTCAGAGCTCTTTCTTCTCCAGCCACATGGGCGGGGCACTGCCAAAGAACTGAGCAATCACAGCACAACCAGGGCCCTCCTGGCACAGGGCAACACAAAATAAGCAGTGCTGAACAGGATTAGGGCACATGTGAGCAGGGAGCAGGGAGACCCCCCGTGCCCAGGCCATGCCTCTACCCCAGGGTCCCCTCTCCCATGACCGCATGGCAGGAGGGAGGAACCCCAACACTTCCGTAGGTGTAGTCTCTCTCCTCCTCCTTGCAGCTGTCTCATGGGCCCACATTCAGGGCCCCCACCTCGGGAGAAAATTCTCCCAATGTGCTCTGATGTTGAAAGAGTCAAGAAGAGAAGAAGGGAAAAAAAACCCCCGAAGTCCCAGGAAAACAAAGTTCAACTCTCCATCTCCCTCCAGAGAAAAGGAGCTGAAAACTGGCTAAAAAGAAACAAAGTTGCTTCCCTCTGCTCTTGCTGCAAGCAGGATGCAGAGGAGTTTGTATGTGTGTCCTTGAACAAACGCTCTGAGAAGTTTGTCCGGTTTTTTTTCCTCTCCCCCCTCTCAGGCTCAGTTGAAAGGCACAGAAATGCACAAAGTTCACTTCTGGGCATAGAGCAGCAATAGGGGATACACATGATAAAGTCACCCCAAGACACAGGGACAGAGAATTCAGTGGAAAGACTCCGAGAATTCTGCTCCCAGAGATCATTCCTGCTCACACTGACCCTTGTAGAAAGGGGACATCGTTCCAGGCAGCCTGTACTGAGCATGTGGCTCCTGAGTGGGGTTTGTTGTTTAGGAAACCTGCTCCGGCTTTTCCATTCTTTCCTTGCAAACAGGAAAACTTCTCCTGGGGCTGTGTGCAGGCAGAGCCCTGAGGAGAGCAGGTGGCACATGGTGCGCTGGGCTGGGACAGCCAGCTGCAGAGCTCAAGGGAAGAAGCCCAAAGTGTCACAATGGCTCCTTGCCTTCCCATGCAACACCTGGGTCACAATGGTCTCCTTGATTCCATGAGGCCCCACTGTGTCACAATGGCTCCTTGGTTCCATCAGGTTCCGCAGTGTCACCATGGTCTCCTTTGATCCGCACTGTCATCATGGACAATTGGTTCCATGAGGCCCCGCAGTGTCACAATGGTCCCTTGGTTGCATAGCTTTTACGTTGTAACAATGGACTCCTTGCTTCTATGAGCTAGCCTGCTTTTTGCAGAGGTGTCTTTGGTTCCAACAAGGCCCCACTGTGTCTCAGTGCACCCTGGCTTCCATGTGGATGTGGAGTATCACAAAGGCTCCTTGGTTCCACCAGGTCCTGCTGTGTCACAATGGGTCCTGTGGTCCCTGAGGCCCTCCAAAGTCATCATGGATGCTTGCTTCCATGAGGTTCCATTATGTGCCAGTGGTCATCTTGGTTCCAGGAGTTTCCTTAGTGTCACAATGCTCTCCATGTTTCCATGATTCCCCACAATGTCACAATGCTCTCCAGGCTTCCATTAGGCCCTGCTTTGCCACAATGGTCCCCTTGTTTCCATGCGGCCTTGCTGTGTCACAATGGACGTACGGTTCCATGATGTTGCGTGGTGTCACCGTGCTCTTCTTGAATCCGCCGTGTAACCATGGACCATTGGTTCCATGCAGCCGTGTCACAATGGGCTCCTTGATTCCATGATTCCCCACGGTGTCACAATGGAGCCTTGTTTCTAGGAGGTTCTGTACTGTCACAATTGCCTCCTTGATGCCATCAGCCCCTGCAGTGTCACAATGGCTCCTTGGTTCCATGAGGAACACAATAGCTTGGCATAAGCATTGAGCAACAGCTGCTGAACACACCTGGCAACATCTGCTTGCATCAAAAGAGGGCTTCAAGCTGACAATGGCACCAGCAGCTTCCATCTGCAACAGACACCCAGGGAAAGGACAGGCTGTGCCGGTTTGGACAAATGTGGAGGAAAATATCCTCTGATAGAAGGCAGGTTACACCCAGCCCTCCTCCACCAGCTTCGGGAAAAAAGAATTTTCCTGGGAAGAAAGTGAAAGAGATAAAAACTACTTTTTTAACAAACACACAGGAAAAGGATAACAATGCTAAATATTAAAACCTCTCGCTGTGCAGAGAAAGCTGGGATAATTTGAGAGTCCTTCCGTGTTTCGGTGGGGTCTCCTGAAACATCCATAGACAGCGAGGCCCGTGCAAAGAAACAGGGAGCGATTCTTGAGAGAAGTTTCAGAGCTCTTTCTTCTCCAGCCACATGGGCGGGGCACTGCCAAAGAACTGAGCAATCACGGCACAACCAGGGCCCTCCTGGCACAGGGCAACACAAAATAAGCAGTGCTGAACAGGATTAGGGCACATGTGAGCAGGGAGCAGGGAGACCCCGTGCCCAGGCCATGCCTCTACCCCAGGGTCCCCTCTCCCATGACCTCATGGCAGGGGGGAGGAACCCCAACACTTCCGTAGGTGTAGTCTCTCTCCTCCTCCTTGCAGCTGGCTCATGGGCCCACATTCAGGGCCCCCACCTCGGGAGAAAATTCTCCCAATGTGCTCTGATGTTGAAAGAGTCAAGAAGAGAAGAAGGGAAAAAAAACCCCCGAAGTCCCAGGAAAACAAAGTTCAACTCTCCATCTCCCTCCAGAGAAAAGGAGCTGAAAACTGGCTAAAAAGAAACAAAGTTGCTTCCTCTGCTCTTGCTGCAAGCAGGATGCAGAGGAGTGTGTATGTGTGTCCTTGAACAAACGCTCTGAGAAGTTTGTCTGGCTTTTTTTTCCTCTCCCCCCTCTCAGGCTCAGTTGAAAGGCACAGAAATGCACAAAGTTCACTTCTGGGCATAGAGCAGCAATAGGGGGATACACATGATAAAGTCACCCCAAGACACAGGGACAGAGAATTCAGTGGAAAGACTCCGAGAATTCTGCTCCCAGAGATCATTCCTGCTCACACTGACCCTTGTAGAAAGGGGACATCGTTCCCGGCAGCCTGTACTGAGCATGTGGCTCCTGAGTGGGGTTTGTTGTTTAGGAAACCTGCTCCGGCTTTTCCATTCTTTCCTTGCAAACAGGAAAACTTCTCCTGGGGCTGTGTGCAGGCAGAGCCCTGAGGAGAGCAGGTGGCACATGGTGCGCTGGGCTGGGACAGCCAGCTGCAGAGCTCAAGGGAAGAAGCCCAAAGTGTCACAATGGCTCCTTGCCTTCCCATGCAACACCTGGGTCACAATGGTCTCCTTGATTCCATGAGGCCCCACTGTGTCACAATGGCTCCTTGGTTCCATCAGGTTCCGCAGTGTCACCATGGTCTCTTTTGATCCGCACTGTCATCATGGACAATTGGTTCCATGAGGCCCCGCAGTGTCACAATGGTCCCTTGCTTCCATAGGTTTGATGTTGTAACAAAGGACTCCTTGCTTCTATGAGCTAGCCTGCTTTTTGCAGAGGTGTCTTTGGTTCCAACAAGGCCCCGCTGTGTCTCAGTGCACCCTGGCTTCCATGTGGATGTGGAGTATCACAAAGGCTCCTTGGTTCCACCAGGTCCTGCTGTGTCACAATGGGTCCTGTGGTCCCTGAGGCCCTCCAAAACCATCGTGGAGGCTTGCTTCCATGAGGTTCCATTATGTGCCAGTGGTCATCTTGGTTCCAGGAGTTTCCTTAGTGTCACAATGCTCTCCATGCTTCCATTAGGCCCTGCTTTGCCACAATGGTCCCCTTGTTTCCATGAGGCCCCGCTGTGTCACAATGGACCTATGGTTCCGTGATGTTGCGTGGTGTCACCGTGCTCTTCTTGAATCCGCCGTGTAACCATGGACCATTGGTTCCATGCAGCCGTGTCACAATGGGCTCCTTGATTCCATGATTCCCCACGGTGTCACAATGGAGCCTTGTTTCTAGGAGGTTCTGTACTGTCACAATTGCCTCCTTGATGCCATCAGCCCCTGCAGTGTCACAATGGCTCCTTGGTTCCATGAGGAACACAATAGCTTGGCATAAGCATTGAGCAACAGCTGCTGAACACACCTGGCAACATCTGCTTGCATCAAAAGAGGGCTTCAAGCTGACAATGGCACCAGCAGCTTCCATCTGCAACAGAGACCCAGGAAAGGACAGGCTGTGCCGGTTTGGACAAATGTGGAGGAAAATATCCTCTGATAGAAGGCAGGTTACACCCAGCCCTCCCCCACCAGGTTTTTGGAAAAAAGAACTTTCCTGGGAAGAAAGTGAAAGAGATAAAACCTATTTTTTTAACAAACACACAGGAAAAGGATAACAATGCTAAATATTAAAACCTCTCGCTGTGCAGAGAAAGCTGGGATAATTTGAGAGTCCTTCCGTGTTTCGGTGGGGTCTCCTGAAACATCCATAGACAGCGAGGCCCGTGCAAAGAAACAGGGAGCGATTCTTGAGAGAAGTTTCAGAGCTCTTTCTTCTCCAGCCACATGGGCGGGGCACTGCCAAAGAACTGAGCAATCACAGCACAACCAGGGCCCTCCTGGCACAGGGCAACACAAAATAAGCAGTGCTGAACAGGATTAGGGCACATGTGAGCAGGGAGCAGGGAGACCCCCCGTGCCCAGGCCATGCCTCTACCCCAGGGTCCCCTCTCCCATGACCGCATGGCAGGAGGGAGGAACCCCAACACTTCCGTAGGTGTAGTCTCTCTCCTCCTCCTTGCAGCTGTCTCATGGGCCCACATTCAGGGCCCCCACCTCGGGAGAAAATTCTCCCAATGTGCTCTGATGTTGAAAGAGTCAAGAAGAGAAGAAGGGAAAAAAAACCCCCGAAGTCCCAGGAAAACAAAGTTCAACTCTCCATCTCCCTCCAGAGAAAAGGAGCTGAAAACTGGCTAAAAAGAAACAAAGTTGCTTCCCTCTGCTCTTGCTGCAAGCAGGATGCAGAGGAGTTTGTATGTGTGTCCTTGAACAAACGCTCTGAGAAGTTTGTCCGGTTTTTTTTCCTCTCCCCCCTCTCAGGCTCAGTTGAAAGGCACAGAAATGCACAAAGTTCACTTCTGGGCATAGAGCAGCAATAGGGGATACACATGATAAAGTCACCCCAAGACACAGGGACAGAGAATTCAGTGGAAAGACTCCGAGAATTCTGCTCCCAGAGATCATTCCTGCTCACACTGACCCTTGTAGAAAGGGGACATCGTTCCAGGCAGCCTGTACTGAGCATGTGGCTCCTGAGTGGGGTTTGTTGTTTAGGAAACCTGCTCCGGCTTTTCCATTCTTTCCTTGCAAACAGGAAAACTTCTCCTGGGGCTGTGTGCAGGCAGAGCCCTGAGGAGAGCAGGTGGCACATGGTGCGCTGGGCTGGGACAGCCAGCTGCAGAGCTCAAGGGAAGAAGCCCAAAGTGTCACAATGGCTCCTTGCCTTCCCATGCAACACCTGGGTCACAATGGTCTCCTTGATTCCATGAGGCCCCACTGTGTCACAATGGCTCCTTGGTTCCATCAGGTTCCGCAGTGTCACCATGGTCTCCTTTGATCCGCACTGTCATCATGGACAATTGGTTCCATGAGGCCCCGCAGTGTCACAATGGTCCCTTGGTTGCATAGCTTTTACGTTGTAACAATGGACTCCTTGCTTCTATGAGCTAGCCTGCTTTTTGCAGAGGTGTCTTTGGTTCCAACAAGGCCCCACTGTGTCTCAGTGCACCCTGGCTTCCATGTGGATGTGGAGTATCACAAAGGCTCCTTGGTTCCACCAGGTCCTGCTGTGTCACAATGGGTCCTGTGGTCCCTGAGGCCCTCCAAAGTCATCATGGATGCTTGCTTCCATGAGGTTCCATTATGTGCCAGTGGTCATCTTGGTTCCAGGAGTTTCCTTAGTGTCACAATGCTCTCCATGTTTCCATGATTCCCCACAATGTCACAATGCTCTCCAGGCTTCCATTAGGCCCTGCTTTGCCACAATGGTCCCCTTGTTTCCATGCGGCCTTGCTGTGTCACAATGGACGTACGGTTCCATGATGTTGCGTGGTGTCACCGTGCTCTTCTTGAATCCGCCGTGTAACCATGGACCATTGGTTCCATGCAGCCGTGTCACAATGGGCTCCTTGATTCCATGATTCCCCACGGTGTCACAATGGAGCCTTGTTTCTAGGAGGTTCTGTACTGTCACAATTGCCTCCTTGATGCCATCAGCCCCTGCAGTGTCACAATGGCTCCTTGGTTCCATGAGGAACACAATAGCTTGGCATAAGCATTGAGCAACAGCTGCTGAACACACCTGGCAACATCTGCTTGCATCAAAAGAGGGCTTCAAGCTGACAATGGCACCAGCAGCTTCCATCTGCAACAGACACCCAGGGAAAGGACAGGCTGTGCCGGTTTGGACAAATGTGGAGGAAAATATCCTCTGATAGAAGGCAGGTTACACCCAGCCCTCCTCCACCAGCTTCGGGAAAAAAGAATTTTCCTGGGAAGAAAGTGAAAGAGATAAAAACTACTTTTTTAACAAACACACAGGAAAAGGATAACAATGCTAAATATTAAAACCTCTCGCTGTGCAGAGAAAGCTGGGATAATTTGAGAGTCCTTCCGTGTTTCGGTGGGGTCTCCTGAAACATCCATAGACAGCGAGGCCCGTGCAAAGAAACAGGGAGCGATTCTTGAGAGAAGTTTCAGAGCTCTTTCTTCTCCAGCCACATGGGCGGGGCACTGCCAAAGAACTGAGCAATCACGGCACAACCAGGGCCCTCCTGGCACAGGGCAACACAAAATAAGCAGTGCTGAACAGGATTAGGGCACATGTGAGCAGGGAGCAGGGAGACCCCGTGCCCAGGCCATGCCTCTACCCCAGGGTCCCCTCTCCCATGACCTCATGGCAGGGGGGAGGAACCCCAACACTTCCGTAGGTGTAGTCTCTCTCCTCCTCCTTGCAGCTGGCTCATGGGCCCACATTCAGGGCCCCCACCTCGGGAGAAAATTCTCCCAATGTGCTCTGATGTTGAAAGAGTCAAGAAGAGAAGAAGGGAAAAAAAACCCCCGAAGTCCCAGGAAAACAAAGTTCAACTCTCCATCTCCCTCCAGAGAAAAGGAGCTGAAAACTGGCTAAAAAGAAACAAAGTTGCTTCCTCTGCTCTTGCTGCAAGCAGGATGCAGAGGAGTGTGTATGTGTGTCCTTGAACAAACGCTCTGAGAAGTTTGTCTGGCTTTTTTTTCCTCTCCCCCCTCTCAGGCTCAGTTGAAAGGCACAGAAATGCACAAAGTTCACTTCTGGGCATAGAGCAGCAATAGGGGGATACACATGATAAAGTCACCCCAAGACACAGGGACAGAGAATTCAGTGGAAAGACTCCGAGAATTCTGCTCCCAGAGATCATTCCTGCTCACACTGACCCTTGTAGAAAGGGGACATCGTTCCCGGCAGCCTGTACTGAGCATGTGGCTCCTGAGTGGGGTTTGTTGTTTAGGAAACCTGCTCCGGCTTTTCCATTCTTTCCTTGCAAACAGGAAAACTTCTCCTGGGGCTGTGTGCAGGCAGAGCCCTGAGGAGAGCAGGTGGCACATGGTGCGCTGGGCTGGGACAGCCAGCTGCAGAGCTCAAGGGAAGAAGCCCAAAGTGTCACAATGGCTCCTTGCCTTCCCATGCAACACCTGGGTCACAATGGTCTCCTTGATTCCATGAGGCCCCACTGTGTCACAATGGCTCCTTGGTTCCATCAGGTTCCGCAGTGTCACCATGGTCTCTTTTGATCCGCACTGTCATCATGGACAATTGGTTCCATGAGGCCCCGCAGTGTCACAATGGTCCCTTGCTTCCATAGGTTTGATGTTGTAACAAAGGACTCCTTGCTTCTATGAGCTAGCCTGCTTTTTGCAGAGGTGTCTTTGGTTCCAACAAGGCCCCGCTGTGTCTCAGTGCACCCTGGCTTCCATGTGGATGTGGAGTATCACAAAGGCTCCTTGGTTCCACCAGGTCCTGCTGTGTCACAATGGGTCCTGTGGTCCCTGAGGCCCTCCAAAACCATCGTGGAGGCTTGCTTCCATGAGGTTCCATTATGTGCCAGTGGTCATCTTGGTTCCAGGAGTTTCCTTAGTGTCACAATGCTCTCCATGCTTCCATTAGGCCCTGCTTTGCCACAATGGTCCCCTTGTTTCCATGAGGCCCCGCTGTGTCACAATGGACCTATGGTTCCGTGATGTTGCGTGGTGTCACCGTGCTCTTCTTGAATCCGCCGTGTAACCATGGACCATTGGTTCCATGCAGCCGTGTCACAATGGGCTCCTTGATTCCATGATTCCCCACGGTGTCACAATGGAGCCTTGTTTCTAGGAGGTTCTGTACTGTCACAATTGCCTCCTTGATGCCATCAGCCCCTGCAGTGTCACAATGGCTCCTTGGTTCCATGAGGAACACAATAGCTTGGCATAAGCATTGAGCAACAGCTGCTGAACACACCTGGCAACATCTGCTTGCATCAAAAGAGGGCTTCAAGCTGACAATGGCACCAGCAGCTTCCATCTGCAACAGACACCCAGGGAAAGGACAGGCTGTGCCGGTTTGGACAAATGTGGAGGAAAATATCCTCTGATAGAAGGCAGGTTACACCCAGCCCTCCCCCACCAGCTTCGGGAAAAAAGAATTTTCCTGGGAAGAAAGTGAAAGAGATAAAAACTACTTTTTTAACAAACACACAGGAAAAGGATAACAATGCTAAATATTAAAACCTCTCGCTGTGCAGAGAAAGCTGGGATAATTTGAGAGTCCTTCCGTGTTTCGGTGGGGTCTCCTGAAACATCCATAGACAGCGAGGCCCGTGCAAAGAAACAGGGAGCGATTCTTGAGAGAAGTTTCAGAGCTCTTTCTTCTCCAGCCACATGGGCGGGGCACTGCCAAAGAACTGAGCAATCACGGCACAACCAGGGCCCTCCTCACACAGGGCAACACAAAATAAGCAGTGCTGAACAGGATTAGGGCACATGTGAGCAGGGAGCAGGGAGACCCCGTGCCCAGGCCATGCCTCTACCCCAGGGTCCCCTCTCCCATGACCTCATGGCAGGGGGGAGGAACCCCAACACTTCCGTAGGTGTAGTCTCTCTCCTCCTCCTTGCAGCTGGCTCATGGGCCCACATTCAGGGCCCCCACCTCGGGAGAAAATTCTCCCAATGTGCTCTGATGTTGAAAGAGTCAAGAAGAGAAGAAGGGAAAAAAAACCCCCGAAGTCCCAGGAAAACAAAGTTCAACTCTCCATCTCCCTCCAGAGAAAAGGAGCTGAAAACTGGCTAAAAAGAAACAAAGTTGCTTCCTCTGCTCTTGCTGCAAGCAGGATGCAGAGGAGTGTGTATGTGTGTCCTTGAACAAACGCTCTGAGAAGTTTGTCTGGCTTTTTTTTCCTCTCCCCCCTCTCAGGCTCAGTTGAAAGGCACAGAAATGCACAAAGTTCACTTCTGGGCATAGAGCAGCGATAGGGGATACACACGATAAAGTCACCCCAAGACACAGGGACAGAGAATTCAGTGGAAAGACTCCGAGAATTCTGCTCCCAGAGATCATTCATTCCTGCTCACACTGACCCTTGTAGAAAGGGGACATCGTTCCCGGCAGCCTGTACTGAGCATGTGGCTCCTGAGTGGGGTTTGTTGTTTAGGAAACCTGCTCCGGCTTTTCCATTCTTTCCTTGCAAACAGGAAAACTTCTCCTGGGGCTGTGTGCAGGCAGAGCCCTGAGGAGAGCAGGTGGCACATGGTGCGCTGGGCTGGGACAGCCAGCTGCAGAGCTCAAGGGAAGAAGCCCAAAGTGTCACAATGGCTCCTTGCCTTCCCATGCAACACCTGGGTCACAATGGTCTCCTTGATTCCATGAGGCCCCACTGTGTCACAATGGCTCCTTGGTTCCATCAGGTTCCGCAGTGTCACCATGGTCTCTTTTGATCCGCACTGTCATCATGGACAATTGGTTCCATGAGGCCCCGCAGTGTCACAATGGTCCCTTGCTTCCATAGGTTTGATGTTGTAACAAAGGACTCCTTGCTTCTATGAGCTAGCCTGCTTTTTGCAGAGGTGTCTTTGGTTCCAACAAGGCCCCGCTGTGTCTCAGTGCACCCTGGCTTCCATGTGGATGTGGAGTATCACAAAGGCTCCTTGGTTCCACCAGGTCCTGCTGTGTCACAATGGGTCCTGTGGTCCCTGAGGCCCTCCAAAACCATCGTGGAGGCTTGCTTCCATGAGGTTCCATTATGTGCCAGTGGTCATCTTGGTTCCAGGAGTTTCCTTAGTGTCACAATGCTCTCCATGCTTCCATTAGGCCCTGCTTTGCCACAATGGTCCCCTTGTTTCCATGAGGCCCCGCTGTGTCACAATGGACCTATGGTTCCGTGATGTTGCGTGGTGTCACCGTGCTCTTCTTGAATCCGCCGTGTAACCATGGACCATTGGTTCCATGCAGCCGTGTCACAATGGGCTCCTTGATTCCATGATTCCCCACGGTGTCACAATGGAGCCTTGTTTCTAGGAGGTTCTGTACTGTCACAATTGCCTCCTTGATGCCATCAGCCCCTGCAGTGTCACAATGGCTCCTTGGTTCCATGAGGAACACAATAGCTTGGCATAAGCATTGAGCAACAGCTGCTGAACACACCTGGCAACATCTGCTTGCATCAAAAGAGGGCTTCAAGCTGACAATGGCACCAGCAGCTTCCATCTGCAACAGAGACCCAGGAAAGGACAGGCTGTGCCGGTTTGGACAAATGTGGAGGAAAATATCCTCTGATAGAAGGCAGGTTACACCCAGCCCTCCTCCACCAGCTTCGGGAAAAAAGAATTTTCCTGGGAAGAAAGTGAAAGAGATAAAAACTACTTTTTTAACAAACACACAGGAAAAGGATAACAATGCTAAATATTAAAACCTCTCGCTGTGCAGAGAAAGCTGGGATAATTTGAGAGTCCTTCCGTGTTTCGGTGGGGTCTCCTGAAACATCCATAGACAGCGAGGCCCGTGCAAAGAAACAGGGAGCGATTCTTGAGAGAAGTTTCAGAGCTCTTTCTTCTCCAGCCACATGGGCGGGGCACTGCCAAAGAACTGAGCAATCACGGCACAACCAGGGCCCTCCTGGCACAGGGCAACACAAAATAAGCAGTGCTGAACAGGATTAGGGCACATGTGAGCAGGGAGCAGGGAGACCCCGTGCCCAGGCCATGCCTCTACCCCAGGGTCCCCTCTCCCATGACCTCATGGCAGGGGGGAGGAACCCCAACACTTCCGTAGGTGTAGTCTCTCTCCTCCTCCTTGCAGCTGGCTCATGGGCCCACATTCAGGGCCCCCACCTCGGGAGAAAATTCTCCCAATGTGCTCTGATGTTGAAAGAGTCAAGAAGAGAAGAAGGGAAAAAAAACCCCCGAAGTCCCAGGAAAACAAAGTTCAACTCTCCATCTCCCTCCAGAGAAAAGGAGCTGAAAACTGGCTAAAAAGAAACAAAGTTGCTTCCTCTGCTCTTGCTGCAAGCAGGATGCAGAGGAGTGTGTATGTGTGTCCTTGAACAAACGCTCTGAGAAGTTTGTCTGGCTTTTTTTTCCTCTCCCCCCTCTCAGGCTCAGTTGAAAGGCACAGAAATGCACAAAGTTCACTTCTGGGCATAGAGCAGCAATAGGGGGATACACATGATAAAGTCACCCCAAGACACAGGGACAGAGAATTCAGTGGAAAGACTCCGAGAATTCTGCTCCCAGAGATCATTCCTGCTCACACTGACCCTTGTAGAAAGGGGACATCGTTCCCGGCAGCCTGTACTGAGCATGTGGCTCCTGAGTGGGGTTTGTTGTTTAGGAAACCTGCTCCGGCTTTTCCATTCTTTCCTTGCAAACAGGAAAACTTCTCCTGGGGCTGTGTGCAGGCAGAGCCCTGAGGAGAGCAGGTGGCACATGGTGCGCTGGGCTGGGACAGCCAGCTGCAGAGCTCAAGGGAAGAAGCCCAAAGTGTCACAATGGCTCCTTGCCTTCCCATGCAACACCTGGGTCACAATGGTCTCCTTGATTCCATGAGGCCCCACTGTGTCACAATGGCTCCTTGGTTCCATCAGGTTCCGCAGTGTCACCATGGTCTCTTTTGATCCGCACTGTCATCATGGACAATTGGTTCCATGAGGCCCCGCAGTGTCACAATGGTCCCTTGCTTCCATAGGTTTGATGTTGTAACAAAGGACTCCTTGCTTCTATGAGCTAGCCTGCTTTTTGCAGAGGTGTCTTTGGTTCCAACAAGGCCCCGCTGTGTCTCAGTGCACCCTGGCTTCCATGTGGATGTGGAGTATCACAAAGGCTCCTTGGTTCCACCAGGTCCTGCTGTGTCACAATGGGTCCTGTGGTCCCTGAGGCCCTCCAAAACCATCGTGGAGGCTTGCTTCCATGAGGTTCCATTATGTGCCAGTGGTCATCTTGGTTCCAGGAGTTTCCTTAGTGTCACAATGCTCTCCATGCTTCCATTAGGCCCTGCTTTGCCACAATGGTCCCCTTGTTTCCATGAGGCCCCGCTGTGTCACAATGGACCTATGGTTCCGTGATGTTGCGTGGTGTCACCGTGCTCTTCTTGAATCCGCCGTGTAACCATGGACCATTGGTTCCATGCAGCCGTGTCACAATGGGCTCCTTGATTCCATGATTCCCCACGGTGTCACAATGGAGCCTTGTTTCTAGGAGGTTCTGTACTGTCACAATTGCCTCCTTGATGCCATCAGCCCCTGCAGTGTCACAATGGCTCCTTGGTTCCATGAGGAACACAATAGCTTGGCATAAGCATTGAGCAACAGCTGCTGAACACACCTGGCAACATCTGCTTGCATCAAAAGAGGGCTTCAAGCTGACAATGGCACCAGCAGCTTCCATCTGCAACAGAGACCCAGGAAAGGACAGGCTGTGCCGGTTTGGACAAATGTGGAGGAAAATATCCTCTGATAGAAGGCAGGTTACACCCAGCCCTCCCCCACCAGGTTTTTGGAAAAAAGAACTTTCCTGGGAAGAAAGTGAAAGAGATAAAACCTATTTTTTTAACAAACACACAGGAAAAGGATAACAATGCTAAATATTAAAACCTCTCGCTGTGCAGAGAAAGCTGGGATAATTTGAGAGTCCTTCTGTGTTTCGGTGGGGTCTCCTGAAACATCCATAGACAGCGAGGCCCGTGCAAAGAAACAGGGAGCGATTCTTGAGAGAAGTTTCAGAGCTCTTTCTTCTCCAGCCACATGGGCGGGGCACTGCCAAAGAACTGAGCAATCACAGCACAACCAGGGCCCTCCTGGCACAGGGCAACACAAAATAAGCAGTGCTGAACAGGATTAGGGCACATGTGAGCAGGGAGCAGGGAGACCCCCCGTGCCCAGGCCATGCCTCTACCCCAGGGTCCCCTCTCCCATGACCGCATGGCAGGAGGGAGGAACCCCAACACTTCCGTAGGTGTAGTCTCTCTCCTCCTCCTTGCAGCTGTCTCATGGGCCCACATTCAGGGCCCCCACCTCGGGAGAAAATTCTCCCAATGTGCTCTGATGTTGAAAGAGTCAAGAAGAGAAGAAGGGAAAAAAAACCCCCGAAGTCCCAGGAAAACAAAGTTCAACTCTCCATCTCCCTCCAGAGAAAAGGAGCTGAAAACTGGCTAAAAAGAAACAAAGTTGCTTCCCTCTGCTCTTGCTGCAAGCAGGATGCAGAGGAGTTTGTATGTGTGTCCTTGAACAAACGCTCTGAGAAGTTTGTCCGGTTTTTTTTCCTCTCCCCCCTCTCAGGCTCAGTTGAAAGGCACAGAAATGCACAAAGTTCACTTCTGGGCATAGAGCAGCAATAGGGGATACACATGATAAAGTCACCCCAAGACACAGGGACAGAGAATTCAGTGGAAAGACTCCGAGAATTCTGCTCCCAGAGATCATTCCTGCTCACACTGACCCTTGTAGAAAGGGGACATCGTTCCAGGCAGCCTGTACTGAGCATGTGGCTCCTGAGTGGGGTTTGTTGTTTAGGAAACCTGCTCCGGCTTTTCCATTCTTTCCTTGCAAACAGGAAAACTTCTCCTGGGGCTGTGTGCAGGCAGAGCCCTGAGGAGAGCAGGTGGCACATGGTGCGCTGGGCTGGGACAGCCAGCTGCAGAGCTCAAGGGAAGAAGCCCAAAGTGTCACAATGGCTCCTTGCCTTCCCATGCAACACCTGGGTCACAATGGTCTCCTTGATTCCATGAGGCCCCACTGTGTCACAATGGCTCCTTGGTTCCATCAGGTTCCGCAGTGTCACCATGGTCTCCTTTGATCCGCACTGTCATCATGGACAATTGGTTCCATGAGGCCCCGCAGTGTCACAATGGTCCCTTGGTTGCATAGCTTTTACGTTGTAACAATGGACTCCTTGCTTCTATGAGCTAGCCTGCTTTTTGCAGAGGTGTCTTTGGTTCCAACAAGGCCCCACTGTGTCTCAGTGCACCCTGGCTTCCATGTGGATCTGGAGTATCACAAAGGCTCCTTGGTTCCACCAGGTCCTGCTGTGTCACAATGGGTCCTGTGGTCCCTGAGGCCCTCCAAAGTCATCATGGATGCTTGCTTCCATGAGGTTCCATTATGTGCCAGTGGTCATCTTGGTTCCAGGAGTTTCCTTAGTGTCACAATGCTCTCCATGTTTCCATGATTCCCCACAATGTCACAATGCTCTCCAGGCTTCCATTAGGCCCTGCTTTGCCACAATGGTCCCCTTGTTTCCATGCGGCCTTGCTGTGTCACAATGGACGTACGGTTCCATGATGTTGCGTGGTGTCACCGTGCTCTTCTTGAATCCGCCGTGTAACCATGGACCATTGGTTCCATGCAGCCGTGTCACAATGGGCTCCTTGATTCCATGATTCCCCACGGTGTCACAATGGAGCCTTGTTTCTAGGAGGTTCTGTACTGTCACAATTGCCTCCTTGATGCCATCAGCCCCTGCAGTGTCACAATGGCTCCTTGGTTCCATGAGGAACACAATAGCTTGGCATAAGCATTGAGCAACAGCTGCTGAACACACCTGGCAACATCTGCTTGCATCAAAAGAGGGCTTCAAGCTGACAATGGCACCAGCAGCTTCCATCTGCAACAGACACCCAGGGAAAGGACAGGCTGTGCCGGTTTGGACAAATGTGGAGGAAAATATCCTCTGATAGAAGGCAGGTTACACCCAGCCCTCCTCCACCAGCTTCGGGAAAAAAGAATTTTCCTGGGAAGAAAGTGAAAGAGATAAAAACTACTTTTTTAACAAACACACAGGAAAAGGATAACAATGCTAAATATTAAAACCTCTCGCTGTGCAGAGAAAGCTGGGATAATTTGAGAGTCCTTCCGTGTTTCGGTGGGGTCTCCTGAAACATCCATAGACAGCGAGGCCCGTGCAAAGAAACAGGGAGCGATTCTTGAGAGAAGTTTCAGAGCTCTTTCTTCTCCAGCCACATGGGCGGGGCACTGCCAAAGAACTGAGCAATCACGGCACAACCAGGGCCCTCCTGGCACAGGGCAACACAAAATAAGCAGTGCTGAACAGGATTAGGGCACATGTGAGCAGGGAGCAGGGAGACCCCGTGCCCAGGCCATGCCTCTACCCCAGGGTCCCCTCTCCCATGACCTCATGGCAGGGGGGAGGAACCCCAACACTTCCGTAGGTGTAGTCTCTCTCCTCCTCCTTGCAGCTGGCTCATGGGCCCACATTCAGGGCCCCCACCTCGGGAGAAAATTCTCCCAATGTGCTCTGATGTTGAAAGAGTCAAGAAGAGAAGAAGGGAAAAAAAACCCCCGAAGTCCCAGGAAAACAAAGTTCAACTCTCCATCTCCCTCCAGAGAAAAGGAGCTGAAAACTGGCTAAAAAGAAACAAAGTTGCTTCCTCTGCTCTTGCTGCAAGCAGGATGCAGAGGAGTGTGTATGTGTGTCCTTGAACAAACGCTCTGAGAAGTTTGTCTGGCTTTTTTTTCCTCTCCCCCCTCTCAGGCTCAGTTGAAAGGCACAGAAATGCACAAAGTTCACTTCTGGGCATAGAGCAGCAATAGGGGGATACACATGATAAAGTCACCCCAAGACACAGGGACAGAGAATTCAGTGGAAAGACTCCGAGAATTCTGCTCCCAGAGATCATTCCTGCTCACACTGACCCTTGTAGAAAGGGGACATCGTTCCCGGCAGCCTGTACTGAGCATGTGGCTCCTGAGTGGGGTTTGTTGTTTAGGAAACCTGCTCCGGCTTTTCCATTCTTTCCTTGCAAACAGGAAAACTTCTCCTGGGGCTGTGTGCAGGCAGAGCCCTGAGGAGAGCAGGTGGCACATGGTGCGCTGGGCTGGGACAGCCAGCTGCAGAGCTCAAGGGAAGAAGCCCAAAGTGTCACAATGGCTCCTTGCCTTCCCATGCAACACCTGGGTCACAATGGTCTCCTTGATTCCATGAGGCCCCACTGTGTCACAATGGCTCCTTGGTTCCATCAGGTTCCGCAGTGTCACCATGGTCTCTTTTGATCCGCACTGTCATCATGGACAATTGGTTCCATGAGGCCCCGCAGTGTCACAATGGTCCCTTGCTTCCATAGGTTTGATGTTGTAACAAAGGACTCCTTGCTTCTATGAGCTAGCCTGCTTTTTGCAGAGGTGTCTTTGGTTCCAACAAGGCCCCGCTGTGTCTCAGTGCACCCTGGCTTCCATGTGGATGTGGAGTATCACAAAGGCTCCTTGGTTCCACCAGGTCCTGCTGTGTCACAATGGGTCCTGTGGTCCCTGAGGCCCTCCAAAACCATCGTGGAGGCTTGCTTCCATGAGGTTCCATTATGTGCCAGTGGTCATCTTGGTTCCAGGAGTTTCCTTAGTGTCACAATGCTCTCCATGCTTCCATTAGGCCCTGCTTTGCCACAATGGTCCCCTTGTTTCCATGAGGCCCCGCTGTGTCACAATGGACCTATGGTTCCGTGATGTTGCGTGGTGTCACCGTGCTCTTCTTGAATCCGCCGTGTAACCATGGACCATTGGTTCCATGCAGCCGTGTCACAATGGGCTCCTTGATTCCATGATTCCCCACGGTGTCACAATGGAGCCTTGTTTCTAGGAGGTTCTGTACTGTCACAATTGCCTCCTTGATGCCATCAGCCCCTGCAGTGTCACAATGGCTCCTTGGTTCCATGAGGAACACAATAGCTTGGCATAAGCATTGAGCAACAGCTGCTGAACACACCTGGCAACATCTGCTTGCATCAAAAGAGGGCTTCAAGCTGACAATGGCACCAGCAGCTTCCATCTGCAACAGACACCCAGGGAAAGGACAGGCTGTGCCGGTTTGGACAAATGTGGAGGAAAATATCCTCTGATAGAAGGCAGGTTACACCCAGCCCTCCCCCACCAGCTTCGGGAAAAAAGAATTTTCCTGGGAAGAAAGTGAAAGAGATAAAAACTACTTTTTTAACAAACACACAGGAAAAGGATAACAATGCTAAATATTAAAACCTCTCGCTGTGCAGAGAAAGCTGGGATAATTTGAGAGTCCTTCCGTGTTTCGGTGGGGTCTCCTGAAACATCCATAGACAGCGAGGCCCGTGCAAAGAAACAGGGAGCGATTCTTGAGAGAAGTTTCAGAGCTCTTTCTTCTCCAGCCACATGGGCGGGGCACTGCCAAAGAACTGAGCAATCACGGCACAACCAGGGCCCTCCTCACACAGGGCAACACAAAATAAGCAGTGCTGAACAGGATTAGGGCACATGTGAGCAGGGAGCAGGGAGACCCCGTGCCCAGGCCATGCCTCTACCCCAGGGTCCCCTCTCCCATGACCTCATGGCAGGGGGGAGGAACCCCAACACTTCCGTAGGTGTAGTCTCTCTCCTCCTCCTTGCAGCTGGCTCATGGGCCCACATTCAGGGCCCCCACCTCGGGAGAAAATTCTCCCAATGTGCTCTGATGTTGAAAGAGTCAAGAAGAGAAGAAGGGAAAAAAAACCCCCGAAGTCCCAGGAAAACAAAGTTCAACTCTCCATCTCCCTCCAGAGAAAAGGAGCTGAAAACTGGCTAAAAAGAAACAAAGTTGCTTCCTCTGCTCTTGCTGCAAGCAGGATGCAGAGGAGTGTGTATGTGTGTCCTTGAACAAACGCTCTGAGAAGTTTGTCTGGCTTTTTTTTCCTCTCCCCCCTCTCAGGCTCAGTTGAAAGGCACAGAAATGCACAAAGTTCACTTCTGGGCATAGAGCAGCGATAGGGGATACACACGATAAAGTCACCCCAAGACACAGGGACAGAGAATTCAGTGGAAAGACTCCGAGAATTCTGCTCCCAGAGATCATTCATTCCTGCTCACACTGACCCTTGTAGAAAGGGGACATCGTTCCCGGCAGCCTGTACTGAGCATGTGGCTCCTGAGTGGGGTTTGTTGTTTAGGAAACCTGCTCCGGCTTTTCCATTCTTTCCTTGCAAACAGGAAAACTTCTCCTGGGGCTGTGTGCAGGCAGAGCCCTGAGGAGAGCAGGTGGCACATGGTGCGCTGGGCTGGGACAGCCAGCTGCAGAGCTCAAGGGAAGAAGCCCAAAGTGTCACAATGGCTCCTTGCCTTCCCATGCAACACCTGGGTCACAATGGTCTCCTTGATTCCATGAGGCCCCACTGTGTCACAATGGCTCCTTGGTTCCATCAGGTTCCGCAGTGTCACCATGGTCTCTTTTGATCCGCACTGTCATCATGGACAATTGGTTCCATGAGGCCCCGCAGTGTCACAATGGTCCCTTGCTTCCATAGGTTTGATGTTGTAACAAAGGACTCCTTGCTTCTATGAGCTAGCCTGCTTTTTGCAGAGGTGTCTTTGGTTCCAACAAGGCCCCGCTGTGTCTCAGTGCACCCTGGCTTCCATGTGGATGTGGAGTATCACAAAGGCTCCTTGGTTCCACCAGGTCCTGCTGTGTCACAATGGGTCCTGTGGTCCCTGAGGCCCTCCAAAACCATCGTGGAGGCTTGCTTCCATGAGGTTCCATTATGTGCCAGTGGTCATCTTGGTTCCAGGAGTTTCCTTAGTGTCACAATGCTCTCCATGCTTCCATTAGGCCCTGCTTTGCCACAATGGTCCCCTTGTTTCCATGAGGCCCCGCTGTGTCACAATGGACCTATGGTTCCGTGATGTTGCGTGGTGTCACCGTGCTCTTCTTGAATCCGCCGTGTAACCATGGACCATTGGTTCCATGCAGCCGTGTCACAATGGGCTCCTTGATTCCATGATTCCCCACGGTGTCACAATGGAGCCTTGTTTCTAGGAGGTTCTGTACTGTCACAATTGCCTCCTTGATGCCATCAGCCCCTGCAGTGTCACAATGGCTCCTTGGTTCCATGAGGAACACAATAGCTTGGCATAAGCATTGAGCAACAGCTGCTGAACACACCTGGCAACATCTGCTTGCATCAAAAGAGGGCTTCAAGCTGACAATGGCACCAGCAGCTTCCATCTGCAACAGAGACCCAGGAAAGGACAGGCTGTGCCGGTTTGGACAAATGTGGAGGAAAATATCCTCTTATAGAAGGCAGGTTACACCCAGCCCTCCCCCACCAGGTTTTTGGAAAAAAGAACTTTCCTGGGAAGAAAGTGAAAGAGATAAAAACTACTTTTTTAACAAACACACAGGAAAAGGATAACAATGCTAAATATTAAAACCTCTCGCTGTGCAGAGAAAGCTGGGATAATTTGAGAGTCCTTCCGTGTTTCGGTGGGGTCTCCTGAAACATCCATAGACAGCGAGGCCCGTGCAAAGAAACAGGGAGCGATTCTTGAGAGAAGTTTCAGAGCTCTTTCTTCTCCAGCCACATGGGCGGGGCACTGCCAAAGAACTGAGCAATCACGGCACAACCAGGGCCCTCCTGGCACAGGGCAACACAAAATAAGCAGTGCTGAACAGGATTAGGGCACATGTGAGCAGGGAGCAGGGAGACCCCGTGCCCAGGCCATGCCTCTACCCCAGGGTCCCCTCTCCCATGACCTCATGGCAGGGGGGAGGAACCCCAACACTTCCGTAGGTGCAGTCTCTCTCCTCCTCCTTGCAGCTGGCTCATGGGCCCACATTCAGGGCCCCCACCTCGGGAGAAAATTCTCCCAATGTGCTCTGATGTTGAAAGAGTCAAGAAGAGAAGAAGGGAAAAAAACCCCCGAAGTCCCAGGAAAACAAAGTTCAACTCTCCATCTCCCTCCAGAGAAAAGGAGCTGAAAACTGGCTAAAAAGAAACAAAGTTGCTTCCTCTGCTCTTGCTGCAAGCAGGATGCAGAGGAGTGTGTATGTGTGTCCTTGAACAAACGCTCTGAGAAGTTTGTCTGGCTTTTTTTTCCTCTCCCCCCTCTCAGGCTCAGTTGAAAGGCACAGAAATGCACAAAGTTCACTTCTGGGCATAGAGCAGCAATAGGGGGATACACATGATAAAGTCACCCCAAGACACAGGGACAGAGAATTCAGTGGAAAGACTCCGAGAATTCTGCTCCCAGAGATCATTCATTCCTGCTCACACTGACCCTTGTAGAAAGGGGACATCGTTCCCGGCAGCCTGTACTGAGCATGTGGCTCCTGAGTGGGGTTTGTTGTTTAGGAAACCTGCTCCGGCTTTTCCATTCTTTCCTTGCAAACAGGAAAACTTCTCCTGGGGCTGTGTGCAGGCAGAGCCCTGAGGAGAGCAGGTGGCACATGGTGCGCTGGGCTGGGACAGCCAGCTGCAGAGCTCAAGGGAAGAAGCCCAAAGTGTCACAATGGCTCCTTGCCTTCCCATGCAACACCTGGGTCACAATGGTCTCCTTGATTCCATGAGGCCCCACTGTGTCACAATGGCTCCTTGGTTCCATCAGGTTCCGCAGTGTCACCATGGTCTCTTTTGATCCGCACTGTCATCATGGACAATTGGTTCCATGAGGCCCCGCAGTGTCACAATGGTCCCTTGCTTCCATAGGTTTGATGTTGTAACAAAGGACTCCTTGCTTCTATGAGCTAGCCTGCTTTTTGCAGAGGTGTCTTTGGTTCCAACAAGGCCCCGCTGTGTCTCAGTGCACCCTGGCTTCCATGTGGATGTGGAGTATCACAAAGGCTCCTTGGTTCCACCAGGTCCTGCTGTGTCACAATGGGTCCTGTGGTCCCTGAGGCCCTCCAAAACCATCGTGGAGGCTTGCTTCCATGAGGTTCCATTATGTGCCAGTGGTCATCTTGGTTCCAGGAGTTTCCTTAGTGTCACAATGCTCTCCATGCTTCCATTAGGCCCTGCTTTGCCACAATGGTCCCCTTGTTTCCATGAGGCCCCGCTGTGTCACAATGGACCTATGGTTCCGTGATGTTGCGTGGTGTCACCGTGCTCTTCTTGAATCCGCCGTGTAACCATGGACCATTGGTTCCATGCAGCCGTGTCACAATGGGCTCCTTGATTCCATGATTCCCCACGGTGTCACAATGGAGCCTTGTTTCTAGGAGGTTCTGTACTGTCACAATTGCCTCCTTGATGCCATCAGCCCCTGCAGTGTCACAATGGCTCCTTGGTTCCATGAGGAACACAATAGCTTGGCATAAGCATTGAGCAACAGCTGCTGAACACACCTGGCAACATCTGCTTGCATCAAAAGAGGGCTTCAAGCTGACAATGGCACCAGCAGCTTCCATCTGCAACAGAGACCCAGGAAAGGACAGGCTGTGCCGGTTTGGACAAATGTGGAGGAAAATATCCTCTTATAGAAGGCAGGTTACACCCAGCCCTCCCCCACCAGGTTTTTGGAAAAAAGAACTTTCCTGGGAAGAAAGTGAAAGAGATAAAAACTACTTTTTTAACAAACACACAGGAAAAGGATAACAATGCTAAATATTAAAACCTCTCGCTGTGCAGAGAAAGCTGGGATAATTTGAGAGTCCTTCCGTGTTTCGGTGGGGTCTCCTGAAACATCCATAGACAGCGAGGCCCGTGCAAAGAAACAGGGAGCGATTCTTGAGAGAAGTTTCAGAGCTCTTTCTTCTCCAGCCACATGGGCGGGGCACTGCCAAAGAACTGAGCAATCACGGCACAACCAGGGCCCTCCTGGCACAGGGCAACACAAAATAAGCAGTGCTGAACAGGATTAGGGCACATGTGAGCAGGGAGCAGGGAGACCCCGTGCCCAGGCCATGCCTCTACCCCAGGGTCCCCTCTCCCATGACCTCATGGCAGGGGGGAGGAACCCCAACACTTCCGTAGGTGCAGTCTCTCTCCTCCTCCTTGCAGCTGGCTCATGGGCCCACATTCAGGGCCCCCACCTCGGGAGAAAATTCTCCCAATGTGCTCTGATGTTGAAAGAGTCAAGAAGAGAAGAAGGGAAAAAAACCCCCGAAGTCCCAGGAAAACAAAGTTCAACTCTCCATCTCCCTCCAGAGAAAAGGAGCTGAAAACTGGCTAAAAAGAAACAAAGTTGCTTCCTCTGCTCTTGCTGCAAGCAGGATGCAGAGGAGTGTGTATGTGTGTCCTTGAACAAACGCTCTGAGAAGTTTGTCTGGCTTTTTTTTCCTCTCCCCCCTCTCAGGCTCAGTTGAAAGGCACAGAAATGCACAAAGTTCACTTCTGGGCATAGAGCAGCAATAGGGGGATACACATGATAAAGTCACCCCAAGACACAGGGAGAGAGAATTCAGTGGAAAGACTCCGAGAATTCTGCTCCCAGAGATCATTCATTCCTGCTCACACTGACCCTTGTAGAAAGGGGACATCGTTCCCGGCAGCCTGTACTGAGCATGTGGCTCCTGAGTGGGGTTTGTTGTTTAGGAAACCTGCTCCGGCTTTTCCATTCTTTCCTTGCAAACAGGAAAACTTCTCCTGGGGCTGTGTGCAGGCAGAGCCCTGAGGAGAGCAGGTGGCACATGGTGCGCTGGGCTGGGACAGCCAGCTGCAGAGCTCAAGGGAAGAAGCCCAAAGTGTCACAATGGCTCCTTGCCTTCCCATGCAACACCTGGGTCACAATGGTCTCCTTGATTCCATGAGGCCCCACTGTGTCACAATGGCTCCTTGGTTCCATCGGGTTCCGCAGTGTCACCATGGTCTCTTTTGATCCGCACTGTCATCATGGACAATTGGTTCCATGAGGCCCCGCAGTGTCACAATGGTCCCTTGCTTCCATAGGTTTGATGTTGTAACAAAGGACTCCTTGCTTCTATGAGCTAGCCTGCTTTTTGCAGAGGTGTCTTTGGTTCCAACAAGGCCCCGCTGTGTCTCAGTGCACCCTGGCTTCCATGTGGATGTGGAGTATCACAAAGGCTCCTTGGTTCCACCAGGTCCTGCTGTGTCACAATGGGTCCTGTGGTCCCTGAGGCCCTTTAAAACCATCGTGGAGGCTTGCTTCCATGAGGTTCCATTATGTGCCAGTGGTCATCTTGGTTCCAGGAGTTTCCTTAGTGTCACAATGCTCTCCAGGCTTCCATTAGGCCCTGCTTTGCCACAATGGTCCCCTTGTTTCCATGAGGCCCCGCTGTGTCACAATGGACCTATGGTTCCGTGATGTTGCGTGGTGTCACCGTGCTCTTCTTGAATCCGCCGTGTAACCATGGACCATTGGTTCCATGCAGCCGTGTCACAATGGGCTCCTTGATTCCATGATTCCCCACGGTGTCACAATGGAGCCTTGTTTCTAGGAGGTTCTGTACTGTCACAATTGCCTCCTTGATGCCATCAGCCCCTGCAGTGTCACAATGGCTCCTTGGTTCCATGAGGAACACAAGAGCTTGGCATAAGCATTGAGCAACAGCTGCTGAACACACCTGGCAACATCTGCTTGCATCAAAAGAGGGCTTCAAGCTGACAATGGCACCAGCAGCTTCCATCTGCAACAGAGACCCAGGAAAGGACAGGCTGTGCCGGTTTGGACAAATGTGGAGGAAAATATCCTCTGATAGAAGGCAGGTTACACCCAGCCCTCCCCCACCAGGTTTTTGGAAAAAAGAACTTTCCTGGGAAGAAAGTGAAAGAGATAAAACCTATTTTTTTAACAAACACACAGGAAAAGGATAACAATGCTAAATATTAAAACCTCTCGCTGTGCAGAGAAAGCTGGGATAATTTGAGAGTCCTTCTGTGTTTCGGTGGGGTCTCCTGAAACATCCATAGACAGCGAGGCCCGTGCAAAGAAACAGGGAGCGATTCTTGAGAGAAGTTTCAGAGCTCTTTCTTCTCCAGCCACATGGGCGGGGCACTGCCAAAGAACTGAGCAATCACAGCACAACCAGGGCCCTCCTGGCACAGGGCAACACAAAATAAGCAGTGCTGAACAGGATTAGGGCACATGTGAGCAGGGAGCAGGGAGACCCCGTGCCCAGGCCATGCCTCTACCCCAGGGTCCCCTCTCCCATGACCTCATGGCAGGGGGGAGGAACCCCAACACTTCCGTAGGTGTAGTCTCTCTCCTCCTCCTTGCAGCTGGCTCATGGGCCCACATTCAGGGCCCCCACCTCGGGAGAAAATTCTCCCAATGTGCTCTGATGTTGAAAGAGTCAAGAAGAGAAGAAGGGAAAAAAAACCCCCGAAGTCCCAGGAAAACAAAGTTCAACTCTCCATCTCCCCCCAGAGAAAAGGAGCTGAAAACTGGCTAAAAAGAAACAAAGTTACTTCCCTCTGCTCTTGCTGCAAGCAGGATGCAGAGGAGTGTGTATGTGTGTCCTTGAACAAACGCTCTGAGAAGTTTGTCCGGTTTTTTTTCCTCTCCCCCCTCTCAGGCTCAGTTGAAAGGCACAGAAATGCACAAAGTTCACTTCTGGGCATAGAGCAGCAATAGGGGATACACAAGATAAAGTCACCCCAAGACACAGGGACAGAGAATTCAGTGGAAAGACTCCGAGAATTCTGCTCCCAGAGATCATTCCTGCTCACACTGACCCTTGTAGAAAGGGGACATCGTTCCAGGCAGCCTGTACTGAGCATGTGGCTCCTGAGTGGGGTTTGTTGTTTAGGAAACCTGCTCCGGCTTTTCCATTCTTTCCTTGCAAACAGGAAAACTTCTCCTGGGGCTGTGTGCAGGCAGAGCCCTGAGGAGAGCAGGTGGCACATGGTGCGCTGGGCTGGGACAGCCAGCTGCAGAGCTCAAGGGAAGAAGCCCAAAGTGTCACAATGGCTCCTTGCCTTCCCATGCAACACCTGGGTCACAATGGTCTCCTTGATTCCATGAGGCCCCACTGTGTCACAATGGCTCCTTGGTTCCATCAGGTTCCGCAGTGTCACCATGGTCTCCTTTGATCCGCACTGTCATCATGGACAATTGGTTCCATGAGGCCCCGCAGTGTCACAATGGTCCCTTGGTTCCATAGCTTTTACGTTGTAACAATGGACTCCTTGCTTCTATGAGCTAGCCTGCTTTTTGCAGAGGTGTCTTTGGTTCCAACAAGGCCCCACTGTGTCTCAGTGCACCCTGGCTTCCATGTGGATCTGGAGTATCACAAAGGCTCCTTGGTTCCACCAGGTCCTGCTGTGTCACAATGGGTCCTGTGGTCCCTGAGGCCCTCCAAAGTCATCATGGATGCTTGCTTCCATGAGGTTCCATTATGTGCCAGTGGTCATCTTGGTTCCAGGAGTTTCCTTAGTGTCACAATGCTCTCCATGTTTCCATGATTCCCCACAATGTCACAATGCTCTCCAGGCTTCCATTAGGCCCTGCTTTGCCACAATGGTCCCCTTGTTTCCATGCGGCCTTGCTGTGTCACAATGGACGTACGGTTCCATGATGTTGCGTGGTGTCACCGTGCTCTTCTTGAATCCGCCGTGTAACCATGGACCATTGGTTCCATGCAGCCGTGTCACAATGGGCTCCTTGATTCCATGATTCCCCACGGTGTCACAATGGAGCCTTGTTTCTAGGAGGTTCTGTACTGTCACAATTGCCTCCTTGAGGCCATCAGCCCCTGCAGTGTCACAATGGCTCCTTGGTTCCATGAGGAACACAATAGCTTGGCATAAGCATTGAGCAACAGCTGCTGAACACACCTGGCAACATCTGCTTGCATCAAAAGAGGGCTTCAAGCTGACAATGGCACCAGCAGCTTCCATCTGCAACAGACACCCAGGGAAAGGACAGGCTGTGCTGGTTTGGACAAATGTGGAGGAAAATATCCTCTGATAGAAGGCAGGTTACACCCAGCCCTCCCCCACCAGCTTCGGGAAAAAAGAATTTTCCTGGGAAGAAAGTGAAAGAGATAAAAACTACTTTTTTAACAAACACACAGGAAAAGGATAACAATGCTAAATATTAAAACCTCTCGCTGTGCAGAGAAAGCTGGGATAATTTGAGAGTCCTTCCGTGTTTCGGTGGGGTCTCCTGAAACATCCATAGACAGCGAGGCCCGTGCAAAGAAACAGGGAGCGATTCTTGAGAGAAGTTTCAGAGCTCTTTCTTCTCCAGCCACATGGGCGGGGCACTGCCAAAGAACTGAGCAATCACGGCACAACCAGGGCCCTCCTGGCACAGGGCAACACAAAATAAGCAGTGCTGAACAGGATTAGGGCACATGTGAGCAGGGAGCAGGGAGACCCCCCGTGCCCAGGCCATGCCTCTACCCCAGGGTCCCCTCTCCCATGACCTCATGGCAGGGGGGAGGAACCCCAACACTTCCGTAGGTGTAGTCTCTCTCCTCCTCCTTGCAGCTGGCTCATGGGCCCACATTCAGGGCCCCCACCTCGGGAGAAAATTCTCCCAATGTGCTCTGATGTTGAAAGAGTCAAGAAGAGAAGAAGGGAAAAAAAACCCCCGAAGTCCCAGGAAAACAAAGTTCAACTCTCCATCTCCCTCCAGAGAAAAGGAGCTGAAAACTGGCTAAAAAGAAACAAAGTTGCTTCCTCTGCTCTTGCTGCAAGCAGGATGCAGAGGAGTGTGTATGTGTGTCCTTGAACAAACGCTCTGAGAAGTTTGTCTGGCTTTTTTTTCCTCTCCCCCCTCTCAGGCTCAGTTGAAAGGCACAGAAATGCACAAAGTTCACTTCTGGGCATAGAGCAGCAAAAGGGGGATACACATGATAAAGTCACCCCAAGACACAGGGAGAGAGAATTCAGTGGAAAGACTCCGAGAATTCTGCTCCCAGAGATCATTCATTCCTGCTCACACTGACCCTTGTAGAAAGGGGACATCGTTCCCGGCAGCCTGTACTGAGCATGTGGCTCCTGAGTGGGGTTTGTTGTTTAGGAAACCTGCTCCGGCTTTTCCATTCTTTCCTTGCAAACAGGAAAACTTCTCCTGGGGCTGTGTGCAGGCAGAGCCCTGAGGAGAGCAGGTGGCACATGGTGCGCTGGGCTGGGACAGCCAGCTGCAGAGCTCAAGGGAAGAAGCCCAAAGTGTCACAATGGCTCCTTGCCTTCCCATGCAACACCTGGGTCACAATGGTCTCCTTGATTCCATGAGGCCCCACTGTGTCACAATGGCTCCTTGGTTCCATCAGGTTCCGCAGTGTCACCATGGTCTCTTTTGATCCACACTGTCATCATGGACAATTGGTTCCATGAGGCCCCGCAGTGTCACAATGGTCCCTTGCTTCCATAGGTTTGATGTTGTAACAATGGACTCCTTGCTTCTATGAGCTAGCCTGCTTTTTGCAGAGGTGTCTTTGGTTCCAACAAGGCCCCGCTGTGTCTCAGTGCACCCTGGCTTCCATGTGGATCTGGAGTATCACAAAGGCTCCTAGGTTCCACCAGGTCCTGCTGTGTCACAATGGGTCCTGTGGTCCCTGAGGCCCTCCAAAACCATCGTGGAGGCTTGCTTCCATGAGGTTCCATTATGTGCCAGTGGTCATCTTGGTTCCAGGAGTTTCCTTAGTGTCACAATGCTCTCCATGCTTCCATTAGGCCCTGCTTTGCCACAATGGTCCCCTTGTTTCCATGAGGCCCCGCTGTGTCACAATGGACCTATGGTTCCGTGATGTTGCGTGGTGTCACCGTGCTCTTCTTGAATCCGCCGTGTAACCATGGACCATTGGTTCCATGCAGCCGTGTCACAATGGGCTCCTTGATTCCATGATTCCCCACGGTGTCACAATGGAGCCTTGTTTCTAGGAGGTTCTGTACTGTCACAATTGCCTCATTGATGCCATCAGCCCCTGCAGTGTCACAATGGCTCCTTGGTTCCATGAGGAACACAATAGCTTGGCATAAGCATTGAGCAACAGCTGCTGAACACACCTGGCAACATCTGCTTGCATCAAAAGAGGGCTTCAAGCTGACAATGGCACCAGCAGCTTCCATCTGCAACAGAGACCCAGGAAAGGACAGGCTGTGCCGGTTTGGACAAATGTGGAGGAAAATATCCTCTGATAGAAGGCAGGTTACACCCAGCCCTCCCCCACCAGGTTTTTGGAAAAAAGAACTTTCCTGGGAAGAAAGTGAAAGAGATAAAACCTATTTTTTTAACAAACACACAGGAAAAGGATAACAATGCTAAATATTAAAACCTCTCGCTGTGCAGAGAAAGCTGGGATAATTTGAGAGTCCTTCTGTGTTTCGGTGGGGTCTCCTGAAACATCCATAGACAGCGAGGCCCGTGCAAAGAAACAGGGAGCGATTCTTGAGAGAAGTTTCAGAGCTCTTTCTTCTCCAGCCACATGGGCGGGGCACTGCCAAAGAACTGAGCAATCACGGCACAACCAGGGCCCTCCTCGCACAGGGCAACACAAAATAAGCAGTGCTGAACAGGATTAGGGCACATGTGAGCAGGGAGCAGGGAGACCCCGTGCCCAGGCCATGCCTCTACCCCAGGGTCCCCTCTCCCATGACCTCATGGCAGGGGGGAGGAACCCCAACACTTCCGTAGGTGTAGTCTCTCTCCTCCTCCTTGCAGCTGGCTCATGGGCCCACATTCAGGGCCCCCACCTCGGGAGAAAATTCTCCCAATGTGGTCTGATGTTGAAAGAGTCAAGAAGAGAAGAAGGGAAAAAAAACCCCCAAAGTCCCAGGAAAACAAAGTTCAACTCTCCATCTCCCTCCAGAGAAAAGGAGCTGAAAACTGGCTAAAAAGAAACAAAGTTGCTTCCTCTGCTCTTGCTGCAAGCAGGATGCAGAGGAGTGTGTATGTGTGTCCTTGAACAAACGCTCTGAGAAGTTTGTCTGGCTTTTTTTTCCTCTCCCCCCTCTCAGGCTCAGTTGAAAGGCACAGAAATGCACAAAGTTCACTTCTGGGCATAGAGCAGCAAAAGGGGGATACACATGATAAAGTCACCCCAAGACACAGGGACAGAGAATTCAGTGGAAAGACTCCGAGAATTCTGCTCCCAGAGATCATTCATTCCTGCTCACACTGACCCTTGTAGAAAGGGGACATCGTTCCCGGCAGCCTGTACTGAGCATGTGGCTCCTGAGTGGGGTTTGTTGTTTAGGAAACCTGCTCCGGCTTTTCCATTCTTTCCTTGCAAACAGGAAAACTTCTCCTGGGGCTGTGTGCAGGCAGAGCCCTGAGGAGAGCAGGTGGCACATGGTGCGCTGGGCTGGGACAGCCAGCTGCAGAGCTCAAGGGAAGAAGCCCAAAGTGTCACAATGGCTCCTTGCCTTCCCATGCAACACCTGGGTCACAATGGTCTCCTTGATTCCATGAGGCCCCACTGTGTCACAATGGCTCCTTGGTTCCATCAGGTTCCGCAGTGTCACCATGGTCTCCTTTGATCCGCACTGTCATCATGGACAATTGGTTCCATGAGGCCCCGCAGTGTCACAATGGTCCCTTGGTTGCATAGCTTTTACGTTGTAACAATGGACTCCTTGCTTCTATGAGCTAGCCTGCTTTTTGCAGAGGTGTCTTTGGTTCCAACAAGGCCCCACTGTGTCTCAGTGCACCCTGGCTTCCATGTGGATGTGGAGTATCACAAAGGCTCCTTGGTTCCACCAGGTCCTGCTGTGTCACAATGGGTCCTGTGGTCCCTGAGGCCCTCCAAAGTCATCATGGATGCTTGCTTCCATGAGGTTCCATTATGTGCCAGTGGTCATCTTGGTTCCAGGAGTTTCCTTAGTGCCACAATGCTCTCCATGTTTCCATGATTCCCCACAATGTCACAATGCTCTCCAGGCTTCCATTAGGCCCTGCTTTGCCACAATGGTCCCCTTGTTTCCATGAGGCCCCGCTGTGTCACAATGGACGTACGGTTCCATGATGTTGCGTGGTGTCACCGTGCTCTTCTTGAATCCGCCGTGTAACCATGGACCATTGGTTCCATGCAGCCGTGTCACAATGGGCTCCTTGATTCCATGATTCCCCACGGTGTCACAATGGAGCCTTGTTTCTAGGAGGTTCTGTACTGTCACAATTGCCTCCTTGATGCCATCAGCCCCTGCAGTGTCACAATGGCTCCTTGGTTCCATGAGGAACACAATAGCTTGGCATAAGCATTGAGCAACAGCTGCTGAACACACCTGGCAACATCTGCTTGCATCAAAAGAGGGCTTCAAGCTGACAATGGCACCAGCAGCTTCCATCTGCAACAGAGACCCAGGAAAGGACAGGCTGTGCCGGTTTGGACAAATGTGGAGGAAAATATCCTCTGATAGAAGGCAGGTTACACCCAGCCCTCCCCCACCAGCTTCGGGAAAAAAGAATTTTCCTGGGAAGAAAGTGAAAGAGATAAAAACTACTTTTTTAACAAACACACAGGAAAAGGATAACAATGCTAAATATTAAAACCTCTCGCTGTGCAGAGAAAGCTGGGATAATTTGAGAGTCCTTCTGTGTTTCGGTGGGGTCTCCTGAAACATCCATAGACAGCGAGGCCCGTGCAAAGAAACAGGGAGCGATTCTTGAGAGAAGTTTCAGAGCTCTTTCTTCTCCAGCCACATGGGCGGGGCACTGCCAAAGAACTGAGCAATCACAGCACAACCAGGGCCCTCCTGGCACAGGGCAACACAAAATAAGCAGTGCTGAACAGGATTAGGGCACATGTCAGCAGGGAGCAGGGAGACCCCGTGCCCAGGCCATGCCTCTACCCCAGGGTCCCCTCTCCCATGACCTCATGGCAGGGGGGAGGAACCCCAACACTTCCGTAGGTGTAGTCTCTCTCCTCCTCCTTGCAGCTGGCTCATGGGCCCACATTCAGGGCCCCCACCTCGGGAGAAAATTCTCCCAATGTGCTCTGATGTTGAGAGTCAAGAAGAGAAGAAGGGAAAAAAACCCCCGAAGTCCCAGGAAAACAAAGTTCAACTCTCCATCTCCCCCCAGAGAAAAGGAGCTGAAAACTGGCTAAAAAGAAACAAAGTTGCTTCCTCTGCTCTTGCTGCAAGCAGGATGCAGAGGAGTGTGTATGTGTGTCCTTGAACAAACGCTCTGAGAAGTTTGTCTGGCTTTTTTTTCCTCTCCCCCCTCTCAGGCTCAGTTGAAAGGCACAGAAATGCACAAAGTTCACTTCTGGGCATAGAGCAGCAATAGGGGGATACACATGATAAAGTCACCCCAAGACACAGGGACAGAGAATTCAGTGGAAAGACTCCGAGAATTCTGCTCCCAGAGATCATTCATTCCTGCTCACACTGACCCTTGTAGAAAGGGGACATCGTTCCCGGCAGCCTGTACTGAGCATGTGGCTCCTGAGTGGGGTTTGTTGTTTAGGAAACCTGCTCCGGCTTTTCCATTCTTTCCTTGCAAACAGGAAAACTTCTCCTGGGGCTGTGTGCAGGCAGAGCCCTGAGGAGAGCAGGTGGCACATGGTGCGCTGGGCTGGGACAGCCAGCTGCAGAGCTCAAGGGAAGAAGCCCAAAGTGTCACAATGGCTCCTTGCCTTCCCATGCAACACCTGGGTCACAATGGTCTCCTTGATTCCATGAGGCCCCACTGTGTCACAATGGCTCCTTGGTTCCATCGGGTTCCGCAGTGTCACCATGGTCTCTTTTGATCCACACTGTCATCATGGACAATTGGTTCCATGAGGCCCCGCAGTGTCACAATGGTCCCTTGCTTCCATAGGTTTGATGTTGTAACAAAGGACTCCTTGCTTCTATGAGCTAGCCTGCTTTTTGCAGAGGTGTCTTTGGTTCCAACAAGGCCCCGCTGTGTCTCAGTGCACCCTGGCTTCCATGTGGATGTGGAGTATCACAAAGGCTCCTTGGTTCCACCAGGTCCTGCTGTGTCACAATGGGTCCTGTGGTCCCTGAGGCCCTCCAAAACCATCGTGGAGGCTTGCTTCCATGAGGTTCCATTATGTGCCAGTGGTCATCTTGGTTCCAGGAGTTTCCTTAGTGCCACAATGCTCTCCATGTTTCCATGATTCCCCACAATGTCACAATGCTCTCCAGGCTTCCATTAGGCCCTGCTTTGCCACAATGGTCCCCTTGTTTCCATGAGGCCCCGCTGTGTCACAATGGACGTACGGTTCCATGATGTTGCGTGGTGTCACCGTGCTCTTCTTGAATCCGCCGTGTAACCATGGACCATTGGTTCCATGCAGCCGTGTCACAATGGGCTCCTTGATTCCATGATTCCCCACGGTGTCACAATGGAGCCTTGTTTCTAGGAGGTTCTGTACTGTCACAATTGCCTCCTTGATGCCATCAGCCCCTGCAGTGTCACAATGGCTCCTTGGTTCCATGAGGAACACAATAGCTTGGCATAAGCATTGAGCAACAGCTGCTGAACACACCTGGCAACATCTGCTTGCATCAAAAGAGGGCTTCAAGCTGACAATGGCACCAGCAGCTTCCATCTGCAACAGACACCCAGGGAAAGGACAGGCTGTGCCGGTTTGGACAAATGTGGAGGAAAATATCCTCTGATAGAAGGCAGGTTACACCCAGCCCTCCTCCACCAGCTTCGGGAAAAAAGAATTTTCCTGGGAAGAAAGTGAAAGAGATAAAAACTACTTTTTTAACAAACACACAGGAAAAGGATAACAATGCTAAATATTAAAACCTCTCGCTGTGCAGAGAAAGCTGGGATAATTTGAGAGTCCTTCTGTGTTTCGGTGGGGTCTCCTGAAACATCCATAGACAGCGAGGCCCGTGCAAAGAAACAGGGAGCGATTCTTGAGAGAAGTTTCAGAGCTCTTTCTTCTCCAGCCACATGGGCGGGGCACTGCCAAAGAACTGAGCAATCACAGCACAACCAGGGCCCTCCTCGCAATGGGCAACACAAAATAAGCAGTGCTGAACAGGATTAGGGCACATGTGAGCAGGGAGCAGGGAGACCCCGTGCCCAGGCCATGCCTCTACCCCAGGGTCCCCTCTCCCATGACCTCATGGCAGGGGGGAGGAACCCCAACACTTCCGTAGGTGTAGTCTCTCTCCTCCTCCTTGCAGCTGGCTCATGGGCCCACATTCAGGGCCCCCACCTCGGGAGAAAATTCTCCCAATGTGCTCTGATGTTGAAAGAGTCAAGAAGAGAAGAAGGGAAAAAAACCCCCGAAGTCCCAGGAAAACAAAGTTCAACTCTCCATCTCCCCCCAGAGAAAAGGAGCTGAAAACTGGCTAAAAAGAAACAAAGTTGCTTCCCTCTGCTCTTGCTGCAAGCAGGATGCAGAGGAGTGTGTATGTGTGTCCTTGAACAAACGCTCTGAGAAGTTTGTCCGGTTTTTTTTCCTCTCCCCCCTCTCAGGCTCAGTTGAAAGGCACAGAAATGCACAAAGTTCACTTCTGGGCATAGAGCAGCAATAGGGGATACACATGATAAAGTCACCCCAAGACACAGGGAGAGAGAATTCAGTGGAAAGACTCCGAGAATTCTGCTCCCAGAGATCATTCCTGCTCACACTGACCCTTGTAGAAAGGGGACATCGTTCCAGGCAGCCTGTACTGAGCATGTGGCTCCTGAGTGGGGTTTGTTGTTTAGGAAACCTGCTCCGGCTTTTCCATTCTTTCCTTCCAAACAGGAAAACTTCTCCTGGGGCTGTGTGCAGGCAGAGCCCTGAGGAGAGCAGGTGGCACATGGTGCGCTGGGCTGGGACAGCCAGCTGCAGAGCTCAAGGGAAGAAGCCCAAAGTGTCACAATGGCTCCTTGCCTTCCCATGCAACACCTGGGTCACAATGGTCTCCTTGATTCCATGAGGCCCCACTGTGTCACAATGGCTCCTTGGTTCCATCAGGTTCCGCAGTGTCACCATGGTCTCTTTTGATCCGCACTGTCATCATGGACAATTGGTTCCATGAGGCCCCGCAGTGTCACAATGGTCCCTTGGTTGCATAGCTTTTACGTTGTAACAAAGGACTCCTTGCTTCTATGAGCTAGCCTGCTTTTTGCAGAGGTGTCTTTGGTTCCAACAAGGCCCCACTGTGTCTCAGTGCACCCTGGCTTCCATGTGGATCTGGAGTATCACAAAGGCTCCTTGGTTCCACCAGGTCCTGCTGTGTCACAATGGGTCCTGTGGTCCCTGAGGCCCTCCAAAGTCATCATGGATGCTTGCTTCCATGAGGTTCCATTATGTGCCAGTGGTCATCTTGGTTCCAGGAGTTTCCTTAGTGTCACAATGCTCTCCATGTTTCCATGATTCCCCACAATGTCACAATGCTCTCCAGGCTTCCATTAGGCCCTGCTTTGCCACAATGGTCCCCTTGTTTCCATGAGGCCCCGCTGTGTCACAATGGACGTACGGTTCCATGATGTTGCGTGGTGTCACCGTGCTCTTCTTGAATCCGCCGTGTAACCATGGACCATTGGTTCCATGCAGCCGTGTCACAATGGGCTCCTTGATTCCATGATTCCCCACGGTGTCACAATGGAGCCTTGTTTCTAGGAGGTTCTGTACTGTCACAATTGCCTCCTTGATGCCATCAGCCCCTGCAGTGTCACAATGGCTCCTTGGTTCCATGAGGAACACAATAGCTTGGCATAAGCATTGAGCAACAGCTGCTGAACACACCTGGCAACATCTGCTTGCATCAAAAGAGGGCTTCAAGCTGACAATGGCACCAGCAGCTTCCATCTGCAACAGACACCCAGGGAAAGGACAGGCTGTGCCGGTTTGGACAAATGTGGAGGAAAATATCCTCTGATAGAAGGCAGGTTACACCCAGCCCTCCTCCACCAGCTTCGGGAAAAAAGAATTTTCCTGGGAAGAAAGTGAAAGAGATAAAAACTACTTTTTTAACAAACACACAGGAAAAGGATAACAATGCTAAATATTAAAACCTCTCGCTGTGCAGAGAAAGCTGGGATAATTTGAGAGTCCTTCCGTGTTTCGGTGGGGTCTCCTGAAACATCCATAGACAGCGAGGCCCGTGCAAAGAAACAGGGAGCGATTCTTGAGAGAAGTTTCAGAGCTCTTTCTTCTCCAGCCACATGGGCGGGGCACTGCCAAAGAACTGAGCAATCACGGCACAACCAGGGCCCTCCTGGCACAGGGCAACACAAAATAAGCAGTGCTGAACAGGATTAGGGCACATGTGAGCAGGGAGCAGGGAGACCCCCTGTGCCCAGGCCATGCCTCTACCCCAGGGTCCCCTCTCCCATGACCTCATGGCAGGGGGGAGGAACCCCAACACTTCCGTAGGTGTAGTCTCTCTCCTCCTCCTTGCAGCTGGCTCATGGGCCCACATTCAGGGCCCCCACCTCGGGAGAAAATTCTCCCAATGTGCTCTGATGTTGAAAGAGTCAAGAAGAGAAGAAGGGAAAAAAACCCCCGAAGTCCCAGGAAAACAAAGTTCAACTCTCCATCTCCCTCCAGAGAAAAGGAGCTGAAAACTGGCTAAAAAGAAACAAAGTTGCTTCCTCTGCTCTTGCTGCAAGCAGGATGCAGAGGAGTGTGTATGTGTGTCCTTGAACAAACGCTCTGAGAAGTTTGTCTGGCTTTTTTTTCCTCTCCCCCCTCTCAGGCTCAGTTGAAAGGCACAGAAATGCACAAAGTTCACTTCTGGGCATAGAGCAGTATTGGGGGATACACATGATAAAGTCACCCCAAGACACAGGGACAGAGAATTCAGTGGAAAGACTCCGAGAATTCTGCTCCCAGAGATCATTCATTCCTGCTCACACTGACCCTTGTAGAAAGGGGACATCGTTCCAGGCAGCCTGTACTGAGCATGTGGCTCCTGAGTGGGGTTTGTTGTTTAGGAAACCTGCTCCGGCTTTTCCATTCTTTCCTTGCAAACAGGAAAACTTCTCCTGGGGCTGTGTGCAGGCAGAGCCCTGAGGAGAGCAGGTGGCACATGGTGCGCTGGGCTGGGACAGCCAGCTGCAGAGCTCAAGGGAAGAAGCCCAAAGTGTCACAATGGCTCCTTGCCTTCCCATGCAACACCTGGGTCACAATGGTCTCCTTGATTCCATGAGGCCCCACTGTGTCACAATGGCTCCTTGGTTCCATCAGGTTCCGCAGTGTCACCATGGTCTCTTTTGATCCGCACTGTCATCATGGACAATTGGTTCCATGAGGCCCCGCAGTGTCACAATGGTCCCTTGGTTGCATAGCTTTTACGTTGTAACAAAGGACTCCTTGCTTCTATGAGCTAGCCTGCTTTTTGCAGAGGTGTCTTTGGTTCCAACAAGGCCCCACTGTGTCTCAGTGCACCCTGGCTTCCATGTGGATGCGGAGTATCACAAAGGCTCCTTGGTTCCACCAGGTCCTGCTGTGTCACAATGGGTCCTGTGGTCCCTGAGGCCTTCCAAAACCATCGTGGAGGCTTGCTTCCATGAGGTTCCATTATGTGCCAGTGGTCATCTTGGTTCCAGGAGTTTCCTTAGTGTCACAATGCTCTCCAGGCTTCCATTAGGCCCTGCTTTGCCACAATGGTCCCCTTGTTTCCATGAGGCCCCGCTGTGTCACAATGGACCTATGGTTCCGTGATGTTGCGTGGTGTCACCGTGCTCTTCTTGAATCCGCCGTGTAACCATGGACCATTGGTTCCATGCAGCCGTGTCACAATGGGCTCCTTGATTCCATGATTCCCCACGGTGTCACAATGGAGCCTTGTTTCTAGGAGGTTCTGTACTGTCACAATTGCCTCATTGATGCCATCAGCCCCTGCAGTGTCACAATGGCTCCTTGGTTCCATGAGGAACACAATAGCTTGGCATAAGCATTGAGCAACAGCTGCTGAACACACCTGGCAACATCTGCTTGCATCAAAAGAGGGCTTCAAGCTGACAATGGCACCAGCAGCTTCCATCTGCAACAGAGACCCAGGAAAGGACAGGCTGTGCCGGTTTGGACAAATGTGGAGGAAAATATCCTCTTATAGAAGGCAGGTTACACCCAGCCCTCCCCCACCAGGTTTTTGGAAAAAAGAACTTTCCTGGGAAGAAAGTGAAAGAGATAAAACCTATTTTTTTAACAAACACACAGGAAAAGGATAACAATGCTAAATATTAAAACCTCTCGCTGTGCAGAGAAAGCTGGGATAATTTGAGAGTCCTTCTGTGTTTCGGTGGGGTCTCCTGAAACATCCATAGACAGCGAGGCCCGTGCAAAGAAACAGGGAGCGATTCTTGAGAGAAGTTTCAGAGCTCTTTCTTCTCCAGCCACATGGGCGGGGCACTGCCAAAGAACTGAGCAATCACGGCACAACCAGGGCCCTCCTGGCACAGGGCAACACAAAATAAGCAGTGCTGAACAGGGTTAGGGCACATGTGAGCAGGGAGCAGGGAGACCCCCGTGCCCAGGCCATGCCTCTACCCCAGGGTCCCCTCTCCCATGACCTCATGGCAGGGGGGAGGAACCCCAACACTTCCGTAGGTGCAGTCTCTCTCCTCCTCCTTGCAGCTGGCTCATGGGCCCACATTCAGGGCCCCCACCTCGGGAGAAAATTCTCCCAATGTGCTCTGATGTTGAAAGAGTCAAGAAGAGAAGAAGGGAAAAAAAACCCCCGAAGTCCCAGGAAAACAAAGTTCAACTCTCCATCTCCCCCCAGAGAAAAGGAGCTGAAAACTGGCTAAAAAGAAACAAAGTTGCTTCCCTCTGCTCTTGCTGCAAGCAGGATGCAGAGGAGTGTGTATGTGTGTCCTTGAACAAACGCTCTGAGAAGTTTGTCCGGTTTTTTTTCCTCTCCCCCCTCTCAGGCTCAGTTGAAAGGCACAGAAATGCACAAAGTTCACTTCTGGGCATAGAGCAGCAATAGGGGATACACATGATAAAGTCACCCCAAGACACAGGGAGAGAGAATTCAGTGGAAAGACTCCGAGAATTCTGCTCCCAGAGATCATTCCTGCTCACACTGACCCTTGTAGAAAGGGGACATCGTTCCAGGCAGCCTGTACTGAGCATGTGGCTCCTGAGTGGGGTTTGTTGTTTAGGAAACCTGCTCTGGCTTTTCCATTCTTTCCTTGCAAACAGGAAAACTTCTCCTGGGGCTGTGTGCAGGCAGAGCCCTGAGGAGAGCAGGTGGCACATGGTGCGCTGGGCTGGGACAGCCAGCTGCAGAGCTCAAGGGAAGAAGCCCAAAGTGTCACAATGGCTCCTTGCCTTCCCATGCAACACCTGGGTCACAATGGTCTCCTTGATTCCATGAGGCCCCACTGTGTCACAATGGCTCCTTGGTTCCATCAGGTTCCGCAGTGTCACCATGGTCTCTTTTGATCCGCACTGTCATCATGGACAATTGGTTCCATGAGGCCCCGCAGTGTCACAATGGTCCCTTGGTTGCATAGCTTTTACGTTGTAACAATGGACTCCTTGCTTCTATGAGCTAGCCTGCTTTTTGCAGAGGTGTCTTTGGTTCCAACAAGGCCCCACTGTGTCTCAGTGCACCCTGGCTTCCATGTGGATGTGGAGTATCACAAAGGCTCCTTGGTTCCACCAGGTCCTGCTGTGTCACAATGGGTCCTGTGGTCCCTGAGGCCCTCCAAAGTCATCATGGATGCTTGCTTCCATGAGGTTCCATTATGTGCCAGTGGTCATCTTGGTTCCAGGAGTTTCCTTAGTGTCACAATGCTCTCCATGTTTCCATGATTCCCCACAATGTCACAATGCTCTCCAGGCTTCCATTAGGCCCTGCTTTGCCACAATGGTCCCCTTGTTTCCATGCGGCCTTGCTGTGTCACAATGGACGTACGGTTCCATGATGTTGCGTGGTGTCACCGTGCTCTTCTTGAATCCGCCGTGTAACCATGGACCATTGGTTCCATGCAGCCGTGTCACAATGGGCTCCTTGATTCCATGATTCCCCACGGTGTCACAATGGAGCCTTGTTTCTAGGAGGTTCTGTACTGTCACAATTGCCTCATTGATGCCATCAGCCCCTGCAGTGTCACAATGGCTCCTTGGTTCCATGAGGAACACAATAGCTTGGCATAAGCATTGAGCAACAGCTGCTGAACACACCTGGCAACATCTGCTTGCATCAAAAGAGGGCTTCAAGCTGACAATGGCACCAGCAGCTTCCATCTGCAACAGACACCCAGGGAAAGGACAGGCTGTGCTGGTTTGGACAAATGTGGAGGAAAATATCCTCTTATAGAAGGCAGGTTACACCCAGCCCTCCCCCACCAGGTTTTTGGAAAAAAGAACTTTCCTGGGAAGAAAGTGAAAGAGATAAAAACTACTTTTTTAACAAACACACAGGAAAAGGATAACAATGCTAAATATTAAAACCTCTCGCTGTGCAGAGAAAGCTGGGATAATTTGAGAGTCCTTCCGTGTTTCGGTGGGGTCTCCTGAAACATCCATAGACAGCGAGGCCCGTGCAAAGAAACAGGGAGCGATTCTTGAGAGAAGTTTCAGAGCTCTTTCTTCTCCAGCCACATGGGCGGGGCACTGCCAAAGAACTGAGCAATCACGGCACAACCAGGGCCCTCCTGGCACAGGGCAACACAAAATAAGCAGTGCTGAACAGGATTAGGGCACATGTGAGCAGGGAGCAGGGAGACCCCCCGTGCCCAGGCCATGCCTCTACCCCAGGGTCCCCTCTCCCATGACCTCATGGCAGGGGGGAGGAACCCCAACACTTCCGTAGGTGTAGTCTCTCTCCTCCTCCTTGCAGCTGGCTCATGGGCCCACATTCAGGGCCCCCACCTCGGGAGAAAATTCTCCCAATGTGCTCTGATGTTGAAAGAGTCAAGAAGAGAAGAAGGGAAAAAAAACCCCCGAAGTCCCAGGAAAACAAAGTTCAACTCTCCATCTCCCTCCAGAGAAAAGGAGCTGAAAACTGGCTAAAAAGAAACAAAGTTGCTTCCTCTGCTCTTGCTGCAAGCAGGATGCAGAGGAGTGTGTATGTGTGTCCTTGAACAAACGCTCTGAGAAGTTTGTCTGGCTTTTTTTTCCTCTCCCCCCTCTCAGGCTCAGTTGAAAGGCACAGAAATGCACAAAGTTCACTTCTGGGCATAGAGCAGCAATAGGGGGATACACATGATAAAGTCACCCCAAGACACAGGGAGAGAGAATTCAGTGGAAAGACTCCGAGAATTCTGCTCCCAGAGATCATTCATTCCTGCTCACACTGACCCTTGTAGAAAGGGGACATCGTTCCAGGCAGCCTGTACTGAGCATGTGGCTCCTGAGTGGGGTTTGTTGTTTAGGAAACCTGCTCCGGCTTTTCCATTCTTTCCTTGCAAACAGGAAAACTTCTCCTGGGGCTGTGTGCAGGCAGAGCCCTGAGGAGAGCAGGTGGCACATGGTGCGCTGGGCTGGGACAGCCAGCTGCAGAGCTCAAGGGAAGAAGCCCAAAGTGTCACAATGGCTCCTTGCCTTCCCATGCAACACCTGGGTCACAATGGTCTCCTTGATTCCATGAGGCCCCACTGTGTCACAATGGCTCCTTGGTTCCATCAGGTTCCGCAGTGTCACCATGGTCTCTTTTGATCCGCACTGTCATCATGGACAATTGGTTCCATGAGGCCCCGCAGTGTCACAATGGTCCCTTGCTTCCATAGGTTTGATGTTGTAACAAAGGACTCCTTGCTTCTATGAGCTAGCCTGCTTTTTGCAGAGGTGTCTTTGGTTCCAACAAGGCCCCGCTGTGTCTCAGTGCACCCTTGCTTCCATGTGGATGTGGAGTATCACAAAGGCTCCTTGGTTCCACCAGGTCCTGCTGTGTCACAATGGGTCCTGTGGTCCCTGAGGCCCTCCAAAACCATCGTGGAGGCTTGCTTCCATGAGGTTCCATTATGTGCCAGTGGTCATCTTGGTTCCAGGAGTTTCCTTAGTGTCACAATGCTCTCCATGCTTCCATTAGGCCCTGCTTTGCCACAATGGTCCCCTTGTTTCCATGAGGCCCCGCTGTGTCACAATGGACCTATGGTTCCGTGATGTTGCGTGGTGTCACCGTGCTCTTCTTGAATCCGCCGTGTAACCATGGACCATTGGTTCCATGCAGCCGTGTCACAATGGGCTCCTTGATTCCATGATTCCCCACGGTGTCACAATGGAGCCTTGTTTCTAGGAGGTTCTGTACTGTCACAATTGCCTCCTTGATGCCATCAGCCCCTGCAGTGTCACAATGGCTCCTTGGTTCCATGAGGAACACAATAGCTTGGCATAAGCATTGAGCAACAGCTGCTGAACACACCTGGCAACATCTGCTTGCATCAAAAGAGGGCTTCAAGCTGACAATGGCACCAGCAGCTTCCATCTGCAACAGACACCCAGGGAAAGGACAGGCTGTGCTGGTTTGGACAAATGTGGAGGAAAATATCCTCTGATAGAAGGCAGGTTACACCCAGCCCTCCCCCACCAGGTTTTTGGAAAAAAGAACTTTCCTGGGAAGAAAGTGAAAGAGATAAAACCTATTTTTTTAACAAACACACAGGAAAAGGATAACAATGCTAAATATTAAAACCTCTCGCTGTGCAGAGAAAGCTGGGATAATTTGAGAGTCCTTCTGTGTTTCGGTGGGGTCTCCTGAAACATCCATAGACAGCGAGGCCCGTGCAAAGAAACAGGGAGCGATTCTTGAGAGAAGTTTCAGAGCTCTTTCTTCTCCAGCCACATGGGCGGGGCACTGCCAAAGAACTGAGCAATCACGGCACAACCAGGGCCCTCCTGGCACAGGGCAACACAAAATAAGCAGTGCTGAACAGGGTTAGGGCACATGTGAGCAGGGAGCAGGGAGACCCCCGTGCCCAGGCCATGCCTCTACCCCAGGGTCCCCTCTCCCATGACCTCATGGCAGGGGGGAGGAACCCCAACACTTCCGTAGGTGCAGTCTCTCTCCTCCTCCTTGCAGCTGGCTCATGGGCCCACATTCAGGGCCCCCACCTCGGGAGAAAATTCTCCCAATGTGCTCTGATGTTGAAAGAGTCAAGAAGAGAAGAAGGGAAAAAAAACCCCCGAAGTCCCAGGAAAACAAAGTTCAACTCTCCATCTCCCCCCAGAGAAAAGGAGCTGAAAACTGGCTAAAAAGAAACAAAGTTGCTTCCCTCTGCTCTTGCTGCAAGCAGGATGCAGAGGAGTGTGTATGTGTGTCCTTGAACAAACGCTCTGAGAAGTTTGTCCGGTTTTTTTTCCTCTCCCCCCTCTCAGGCTCAGTTGAAAGGCACAGAAGTGCACAAAGTTCACTTCTGGGCATAGAGCAGCAATAGGGGATACACATGATAAAGTCACCCCAAGACACAGGGACAGAGAATTCAGTGGAAAGACTCCGAGAATTCTGCTCCCAGAGATCATTCCTGCTCACACTGACCCTTGTAGAAAGGGGACATCGTTCCAGGCAGCCTGTACTGAGCATGTGGCTCCTGAGTGGGGTTTGTTGTTTAGGAAACCTGCTCCGGCTTTTCCATTCTTTCCTTGCAAACAGGAAAACTTCTCCTGGGGCTGTGTGCAGGCAGAGCCCTGAGGAGAGCAGGTGGCACATGGTGCGCTGGGCTGGGACAGCCAGCTGCAGAGCTCAAGGGAAGAAGCCCAAAGTGTCACAATGGCTCCTTGCCTTCCCATGCAACACCTGGGTCACAATGGTCTCCTTGATTCCATGAGGCCCCACTGTGTCACAATGGCTCCTTGGTTCCATCAGGTTCCGCAGTGTCACCATGGTCTCCTTTGATCCGCATTGTCATCATGGACAATTGGTTCCATGAGGCCCCGCAGTGTCACAATGGTCCCTTGGTTGCATAGCTTTTACGTTGTAACAATGGACTCCTTGCTTCTATGAGCTAGCCTGCTTTTTGCAGAGGTGTCTTTGGTTCCAACAAGGCCCCACTGTGTCTCAGTGCACCCTGGCTTCCATGTGGATCTGGAGTATCACAAAGGCTCCTTGGTTCCACCAGGTCCTGCTGTGTCACAATGGGTCCTGTGGTCCCTGAGGCCCTCCAAAGTCATCATGGATGCTTGCTTCCATGAGGTTCCATTATGTGCCAGTGGTCATCTTGGTTCCAGGAGTTTCCTTAGTGTCACAATGCTCTCCATGTTTCCATGATTCCCCACAATGTCACAATGCTCTCCAGGCTTCCATTAGGCCCTGCTTTGCCACAATGGTCCCCTTGTTTCCATGCGGCCTTGCTGTGTCACAATGGACGTACGGTTCCATGATGTTGCGTGGTGTCACCGTGCTCTTCTTGAATCCGCCGTGTAACCATGGACCATTGGTTCCATGCAGCCGTGTCACAATGGGCTCCTTGATTCCATGATTCCCCACGGTGTCACAATGGAGCCTTGTTTCTAGGAGGTTCTGTACTGTCACAATTGCCTCATTGATGCCATCAGCCCCTGCAGTGTCACAATGGCTCCTTGGTTCCATGAGGAACACAATAGCTTGGCATAAGCATTGAGCAACAGCTGCTGAACACACCTGGCAACATCTGCTTGCATCAAAAGAGGGCTTCAAGCTGACAATGGCACCAGCAGCTTCCATCTGCAACAGAGACCCAGGGAAAGGACAGGCTGTGCTGGTTTGGACAAATGTGGAGGAAAATATCCTCTGATAGAAGGCAGGTTACACCCAGCCCTCCCCCACCAGCTTCGGGAAAAAAGAATTTTCCTGGGAAGAAAGTGAAAGAGATAAAAACTACTTTTTTAACAAACACACAGGAAAAGGATAACAATGCTAAATATTAAAAGCTCTCGCTGTGCAGAGAAAGCTGGGATAATTTGAGAGTCCTTCCGTGTTTCGGTGGGGTCTCCTGAAACATCCATAGACAGCGAGGCCCGTGCAAAGAAACAGGGAGCGATTCTTGAGAGAAGTTTCAGAGCTCTTTCTTCTCCAGCCACATGGGCGGGGCACTGCCAAAGAACTGAGCAATCACGGCACAACCAGGGCCCTCCTGGCACAGGGCAACACAAAATAAGCAGTGCTGAACAGGATTAGGGCACATGTGAGCAGGGAGCAGGGAGACCCCCCGTGCCCAGGCCATGCCTCTACCCCAGGGTCCCCTCTCCCATGACCTCATGGCAGGGGGGAGGAACCCCAACACTTCCGTAGGTGTAGTCTCTCTCCTCCTCCTTGCAGCTGGCTCATGGGCCCACATTCAGGGCCCCCACCTCGGGAGAAAATTCTCCCAATGTGCTCTGATGTTGAAAGAGTCAAGAAGAGAAGAAGGGAAAAAAAACCCCCGAAGTCCCAGGAAAACAAAGTTCAACTCTCCATCTCCCTCCAGAGAAAAGGAGCTGAAAACTGGCTAAAAAGAAACAAAGTTGCTTCCTCTGCTCTTGCTGCAAGCAGGATGCAGAGGAGTGTGTATGTGTGTCCTTGAACAAACGCTCTGAGAAGTTTGTCTGGCTTTTTTTTCCTCTCCCCCCTCTCAGGCTCAGTTGAAAGGCACAGAAATGCACAAAGTTCACTTCTGGGCATAGAGCAGCAATAGGGGGATACACATGATAAAGTCACCCCAAGACACAGGGACAGAGAATTCAGTGGAAAGACTCCGAGAATTCTGCTCCCAGAGATCATTCATTCCTGCTCACACTGACCCTTGTAGAAAGGGGACATCGTTCCAGGCAGCCTGTACTGAGCATGTGGCTCCTGAGTGGGGTTTGTTGTTTAGGAAACCTGCTCCGGCTTTTCCATTCTTTCCTTGCAAACAGGAAAACTTCTCCTGGGGCTGTGTGCAGGCAGAGCCCTGAGGAGAGCAGGTGGCACATGGTGCGCTGGGCTGGGACAGCCAGCTGCAGAGCTCAAGGGAAGAAGCCCAAAGTGTCACAATGGCTCCTTGCCTTCCCATGCAACACCTGGGTCACAATGGTCTCCTTGATTCCATGAGGCCCCACTGTGTCACAATGGCTCCTTGGTTCCATCAGGTTCCGCAGTGTCACCATGGTCTCTTTTGATCCGCACTGTCATCATGGACAATTGGTTCCATGAGGCCCCGCAGTGTCACAATGGTCCCTTGCTTCCATAGGTTTGATGTTGTAACAAAGGACTCCTTGCTTCTATGAGCTAGCCTGCTTTTTGCAGAGGTGTCTTTGGTTCCAACAAGGCCCCGCTGTGTCTCAGTGCACCCTTGCTTCCATGTGGATCTGGAGTATCACAAAGGCTCCTTGGTTCCACCAGGTCCTGCTGTGTCACAATGGGTCCTGTGGTCCCTGAGGCCCTCCAAAACCATCGTGGAGGCTTGCTTCCATGAGGTTCCATTATGTGCCAGTGGTCATCTTGGTTCCAGGAGTTTCCTTAGTGTCACAATGCTCTCCATGCTTCCATTAGGCCCTGCTTTGCCACAATGGTCCCCTTGTTTCCATGAGGCCCCGCTGTGTCACAATGGACCTATGGTTCCGTGATGTTGCGTGGTGTCACCGTGCTCTTCTTGAATCCGCCGTGTAACCATGGACCATTGGTTCCATGCAGCCGTGTCACAATGGGCTCCTTGATTCCATGATTCCCCACGGTGTCACAATGGAGCCTTGTTTCTAGGAGGTTCTGTACTGTCACAATTGCCTCCTTGATGCCATCAGCCCCTGCAGTGTCACAATGGCTCCTTGGTTCCATGAGGAACACAATAGCTTGGCATAAGCATTGAGCAACAGCTGCTGAACACACCTGGCAACATCTGCTTGCATCAAAAGAGGGCTTCAAGCTGACAATGGCACCAGCAGCTTCCATCTGCAACAGACACCCAGGGAAAGGACAGGCTGTGCTGGTTTGGACAAATGTGGAGGAAAATATCCTCTGATAGAAGGCAGGTTACACCCAGCCCTCCTCCACCAGCTTCGGGAAAAAAGAATTTTCCTGGGAAGAAAGTGAAAGAGATAAAAACTACTTTTTTAACAAACACACAGGAAAAGGATAACAATGCTAAATATTAAAACCTCTCGCTGTGCAGAGAAAGCTGGGATAATTTGAGCGTCCTTCCGTGTTTCGGTGGGGTCTCCTGAAACATCCATAGACAGCGAGGCCCGTGCAAAGAAACAGGGAGCGATTCTTGAGAGAAGTTTCAGAGCTCTTTCTTCTCCAGCCACATGGGCGGGGCACTGCCAAAGAACTGAGCAATCACAGCACAACCAGGGCCCTCCTCGCACAGGGCAACACAAAATAAGCAGTGCTGAACAGGATTAGGGCACATGTGAGCAGGGAGCAGGGAGACCCCGTGCCCAGGCCATGCCTCTACCCCAGGGTCCCCTCTCCCATGACCTCATGGCAGGGGGGAGGAACCCCAACACTTCCGTAGGTGTAGTCTCTCTCCTCCTCCTTGCAGCTGGCTCATGGGCCCACATTCAGGGCCCCCACCTCGGGAGAAAATTCTCCCAATGTGCTCTGATGTTGAAAGAGTCAAGAAGAGAAGAAGGGAAAAAAAACCCCCGAAGTCCCAGGAAAACAAAGTTCAACTCTCCATCTCCCTCCAGAGAAAAGGAGCTGAAAACTGGCTAAAAAGAAACAAAGTTGCTTCCTCTGCTCTTGCTGCAAGCAGGATGCAGAGGAGTGTGTATGTGTGTCCTTGAACAAACGCTCTGAGAAGTTTGTCTGGCTTTTTTTTCCTCTCCCCCCTCTCAGGCTCAGTTGAAAGGCACAGAAATGCACAAAGTTCACTTCTGGGCATAGAGCAGTATTGGGGGATACACATGATAAAGTCACCCCAAGACACAGGGAGAGAGAATTCAGTGGAAAGACTCCGAGAATTCTGCTCCCAGAGATCATTCATTCCTGCTCACACTGACCCTTGTAGAAAGGGGACATCGTTCCCGGCAGCCTGTACTGAGCATGTGGCTCCTGAGTGGGGTTTGTTGTTTAGGAAACCTGCTCCGGCTTTTCCATTCTTTCCTTGCAAACAGGAAAACTTCTCCTGGGGCTGTGTGCAGGCAGAGCCCTGAGGAGAGCAGGTGGCACATGGTGCGCTGGGCTGGGACAGCCAGCTGCAGAGCTCAAGGGAAGAAGCCCAAAGTGTCACAATGGCTCCTTGCCTTCCCATGCAACACCTGGGTCACAATGGTCTCCTTGATTCCATGAGGCCCCACTGTGTCACAATGGCTCCTTGGTTCCATCAGGTTCCGCAGTGTCACCATGGTCTCTTTTGATCCGCACTGTCATCATGGACAATTGGTTCCATGAGGCCCCGCAGTGTCACAATGGTCCCTTGCTTCCATAGGTTTGATGTTGTAACAAAGGACTCCTTGCTTCTATGAGCTAGCCTGCTTTTTGCAGAGGTGTCTTTGGTTCCAACAAGGCCCCGCTGTGTCTCAGTGCACCCTTGCTTCCATGTGGATGTGGAGTATCACAAAGGCTCCTTGGTTCCACCAGGTCCTGCTGTGTCACAATGGGTCCTGTGGTCCCTGAGGCCCTCCAAAACCATCGTGGAGGCTTGCTTCCATGAGGTTCCATTATGTGCCAGTGGTCATCTTGGTTCCAGGAGTTTCCTTAGTGTCACAATGCTCTCCATGCTTCCATTAGGCCCTGCTTTGCCACAATGGTCCCCTTGTTTCCATGAGGCCCCGCTGTGTCACAATGGACCTATGGTTCCGTGATGTTGCGTGGTGTCACCGTGCTCTTCTTGAATCCGCCGTGTAACCATGGACCATTGGTTCCATGCAGCCGTGTCACAATGGGCTCCTTGATTCCATGATTCCCCACGGTGTCACAATGGAGCCTTGTTTCTAGGAGGTTCTGTACTGTCACAATTGCCTCATTGATGCCATCAGCCCCTGCAGTGTCACAATGGCTCCTTGGTTCCATGAGGAACACAATAGCTTGGCATAAGCATTGAGCAACAGCTGCTGAACACACCTGGCAACATCTGCTTGCATCAAAAGAGGGCTTCAAGCTGACAATGGCACCAGCAGCTTCCATCTGCAACAGACACCCAGGAAAGGACAGGCTGTGCCGGTTTGGACAAATGTGGAGGAAAATATCCTCTTATAGAAGGCAGGTTACACCCAGCCCTCCCCCACCAGGTTTTTGGAAAAAAGAACTTTCCTGGGAAGAAAGTGAAAGAGATAAAACCTATTTTTTTAACAAACACACAGGAAAAGGATAACAATGCTAAATATTAAAACCTCTCGCTGTGCAGAGAAAGCTGGGATAATTTGAGAGTCCTTCTGTGTTTCGGTGGGGTCTCCTGAAACATCCATAGACAGCGAGGCCCGTGCAAAGAAACAGGGAGCGATTCTTGAGAGAAGTTTCAGAGCTCTTTCTTCTCCAGCCACATGGGCGGGGCACTGCCAAAGAACTGAGCAATCACAGCACAACCAGGGCCCTCCTCGCACAGGGCAACACAAAATAAGCAGTGCTGAACAGGATTAGGGCACATGTGAGCAGGGAGCAGGGAGACCCCGTGCCCAGGCCATGCCTCTACCCCAGGGTCCCCTCTCCCATGACCTCATGGCAGGGGGGAGGAACCCCAACACTTCCGTAGGTGCAGTCTCTCTCCTCCTCCTTGCAGCTGGCTCATGGGCCCACATTCAGGGCCCCCACCTCGGGAGAAAATTCTCCCAATGTGCTCTGATGTTGAAAGAGTCAAGAAGAGAAGAAGGGAAAAAAAACCCCCGAAGTCCCAGGAAAACAAAGTTCAACTCTCCATCTCCCCCCAGAGAAAAGGAGCTGAAAACTGGCTAAAAAGAAACAAAGTTGCTTCCCTCTGCTCTTGCTGCAAGCAGGATGCAGAGGAGTGTGTATGTGTGCCCTTGAACAAACGCTCTGAGAAGTTTGTCCGGTTTTTTTTCCTCTCCCCCCTCTCAGGCTCAGTTGAAAGGCACAGAAATGCACAAAGTTCACTTCTGGGCATAGAGCAGCAATAGGGGATACACATGATAAAGTCACCCCAAGACACAGGGACAGAGAATTCAGTGGAAAGACTCCGAGAATTCTGCTCCCAGAGATCATTCCTGCTCACACTGACCCTTGTAGAAAGGGGACATCGTTCCAGGCAGCCTGTACTGAGCATGTGGCTCCTGAGTGGGGTTTGTTGTTTAGGAAACCTGCTCCGGCTTTTCCATTCTTTCCTTGCAAACAGGAAAACTTCTCCTGGGGCTGTGTGCAGGCAGAGCCCTGAGGAGAGCAGGTGGCACATGGTGCGCTGGGCTGGGACAGCCAGCTGCAGAGCTCAAGGGAAGAAGCCCAAAGTGTCACAATGGCTCCTTGCCTTCACATGCAACACCTGGGTCACAATGGTCTCCTTGATTCCATGAGGCCCCACTGTGTCACAATGGCTCCTTGGTTCCATCAGGTTCCGCAGTGTCACCATGGTCTCCTTTGATCCGCACTGTCATCATGGACAATTGGTTCCATGAGGCCCCGCAGTGTCACAATGGTCCCTTGGTTGCATAGCTTTTACGTTGTAACAATGGACTCCTTGCTTCTATGAGCTAGCCTGCTTTTTGCAGAGGTGTCTTTGGTTCCAACAAGGCCCCACTGTGTCTCAGTGCACCCTGGCTTCCATGTGGATCTGGAGTATCACAAAGGCTCCTTGGTTCCACCAGGTCCTGCTGTGTCACAATGGGTCCTGTGGTCCCTGAGGCCCTCCAAAGTCATCATGGATGCTTGCTTCCATGAGGTTCCATTATGTGCCAGTGGTCATCTTGGTTCCAGGAGTTTCCTTAGTGTCACAATGCTCTCCATGCTTCCATTAGGCCCTGCTTTGCCACAATGGTCCCCTTGTTTCCATGAGGCCCCGCTGTGTCACAATGGACCTATGGTTCCGTGATGTTGCGTGGTGTCACCGTGCTCTTCTTGAATCCGCCGTGTAACCATGGACCATTGGTTCCATGCAGCCGTGTCACAATGGGCTCCTTGATTCCATGATTCCCCACGGTGTCACAATGGAGCCTTGTTTCTAGGAGGTTCTGTACTGTCACAATTGCCTCCTTGATGCCATCAGCCCCTGCAGTGTCACAATGGCTCCTTGGTTCCATGAGGAACACAATAGCTTGGCATAAGCATTGAGCAACAGCTGCTGAACACACCTGGCAACATCTGCTTGCATCAAAAGAGGGCTTCAAGCTGACAATGGCACCAGCAGCTTCCATCTGCAACAGACACCCAGGGAAAGGACAGGCTGTGCCGGTTTGGACAAATGTGGAGGAAAATATCCTCTTATAGAAGGCAGGTTACACCCAGCCCTCCCCCACCAGGTTTTTGGAAAAAAGAACTTTCCTGGGAAGAAAGTGAAAGAGATAAAACCTATTTTTTTAACAAACACACAGGAAAAGGATAACAATGCTAAATATTAAAACCTCTCGCTGTGCAGAGAAAGCTGGGATAATTTGAGAGTCCTTCTGTGTTTCGGTGGGGTCTCCTGAAACATCCATAGACAGCGAGGCCCGTGCAAAGAAACAGGGAGCGATTCTTGAGAGAAGTTTCAGAGCTCTTTCTTCTCCAGCCACATGGGCGGGGCACTGCCAAAGAACTGAGCAATCACAGCACAACCAGGGCCCTCCTCGCACAGGGCAACACAAAATAAGCAGTGCTGAACAGGATTAGGGCACATGTGAGCAGGGAGCAGGGAGACCCCGTGCCCAGGCCATGCCTCTACCCCAGGGTCCCCTCTCCCATGACCTCATGGCAGGGGGGAGGAACCCCAACACTTCCGTAGGTGCAGTCTCTCTCCTCCTCCTTGCAGCTGGCTCATGGGCCCACATTCAGGGCCCCCACCTCGGGAGAAAATTCTCCCAATGTGCTCTGATGTTGAAAGAGTCAAGAAGAGAAGAAGGGAAAAAAAACCCCCGAAGTCCCAGGAAAACAAAGTTCAACTCTCCATCTCCCCCCAGAGAAAAGGAGCTGAAAACTGGCTAAAAAGAAACAAAGTTGCTTCCCTCTGCTCTTGCTGCAAGCAGGATGCAGAGGAGTGTGTATGTGTGTCCTTGAACAAACGCTCTGAGAAGTTTGTCCGTTTTTTTTTCCTCTCCCCCCTCTCAGGCTCAGTTGAAAGGCACAGAAATGCACAAAGTTCACTTCTGGGCATAGAGCAGCAATAGGGGGATACACATGATAAAGTCACCCCAAGACACAGGGACAGAGAATTCAGTGGAAAGACTCCGAGAATTCTGCTCCCAGAGATCATTCCTGCTCACACTGACCCTTGTAGAAAGGGGACATCGTTCCAGGCAGCCTGTACTGAGCATGTGGCTCCTGAGTGGGGTTTGTTGTTTAGGAAACCTGCTCCGGCTTTTCCATTCTTTCCTTGCAAACAGGAAAACTTCTCCTGGGGCTGTGTGCAGGCAGAGCCCTGAGGAGAGCAGGTGGCACATGGTGCGCTGGGCTGGGACAGCCAGCTGCAGAGCTCAAGGGAAGAAGCCCAAAGTGTCACAATGGCTCCTTGCCTTCCCATGCAACACCTGGGTCACAATGGTCTCCTTGATTCCATGAGGCCCCACTGTGTCACAATGGCTCCTTGGTTCCATCAGGTTCCGCAGTGTCACCATGGTCTCCTTTGATCCGCACTGTCATCATGGACAATTGGTTCCATGAGGCCCCGCAGTGTCACAATGGTCCCTTGGTTGCATAGCTTTTACGTTGTAACAATGGACTCCTTGCTTCTATGAGCTAGCCTGCTTTTTGCAGAGGTGTCTTTGGTTCCAACAAGGCCCCACTGTGTCTCAGTGCACCCTGGCTTCCATGTGGATCTGGAGTATCACAAAGGCTCCTTGGTTCCACCAGGTCCTGCTGTGTCACAATGGGTCCTGTGGTCCCTGAGGCCCTCCAAAGTCATCATGGATGCTTGCTTCCATGAGGTTCCATTATGTGCCAGTGGTCATCTTGGTTCCAGGAGTTTCCTTAGTGCCACAATGCTCTCCATGTTTCCATGATTCCCCACAATGTCACAATGCTCTCCAGGCTTCCATTAGGCCCTGCTTTGCCACAATGGTCCCCTTGTTTCCATGCGGCCTTGCTGTGTCACAATGGACGTACGGTTCCATGATGTTGCGTGGTGTCACCGTGCTCTTCTTGAATCCGCCGTGTAACCATGGACCATTGGTTCCATGCAGCCGTGTCACAATGGGCTCCTTGATTCCATGATTCCCCACGGTGTCACAATGGAGCCTTGTTTCTAGGAGGTTCTGTACTGTCACAATTGCCTCCTTGATGCCATCAGCCCCTGCAGTGTCACAATGGCTCCTTGGTTCCATGAGGAACACAATAGCTTGGCATAAGCATTGAGCAACAGCTGCTGAACACACCTGGCAACATCTGCTTGCATCAAAAGAGGGCTTCAAGCTGACAATGGCACCAGCAGCTTCCATCTGCAACAGACACCCAGGGAAAGGACAGGCTGTGCTGGTTTGGACAAATGTGGAGGAAAATATCCTCTGATAGAAGGCAGGTTACACCCAGCCCTCCTCCACCAGCTTCGGGAAAAAAGAATTTTCCTGGGAAGAAAGTGAAAGAGATAAAAACTACTTTTTTAACAAACACACAGGAAAAGGATAACAATGCTAAATATTAAAACCTCTCGCTGTGCAGAGAAAGCTGGGATAATTTGAGAGTCCTTCCGTGTTTCGGTGGGGTCTCCTGAAACATCCATAGACAGCGAGGCCCGTACAAAGAAACAGGGAGCGATTCTTGAGAGAAGTTTCAGAGCTCTTTCTTCTCCAGCCACATGGGCGGGGCACTGCCAAAGAACTGAGCAATCACGGCACAACCAGGGCCCTCCTGGCACAGGGCAACACAAAATAAGCAGTGCTGAACAGGATTAGGGCACATGTGAGCAGGGAGCAGGGAGACCCCCCGTGCCCAGGCCATGCCTCTACCCCAGGGTCCCCTCTCCCATGACCTCATGGCAGGGGGGAGGAACCCCAACACTTCCGTAGGTGTAGTCTCTCTCCTCCTCCTTGCAGCTGGCTCATGGGCCCACATTCAGGGCCCCCACCTCGGGAGAAAATTCTCCCAATGTGCTCTGATGTTGAAAGAGTCAAGAAGAGAAGAAGGGAAAAAAAACCCCCGAAGTCCCAGGAAAACAAAGTTCAACTCTCCATCTCCCTCCAGAGAAAAGGAGCTGAAAACTGGCTAAAAAGAAACAAAGTTGCTTCCTCTGCTCTTGCTGCAAGCAGGATGCAGAGGAGTGTGTATGTGTGTCCTTGAACAAACGCTCTGAGAAGTTTGTCTGGCTTTTTTTTCCTCTCCCCCCTCTCAGGCTCAGTTGAAAGGCACAGAAATGCACAAAGTTCACTTCTGGGCATAGAGCAGCAATAGGGGGATACACATGATAAAGTCACCCCAAGACACAGGGACAGAGAATTCAGTGGAAAGACTCCGAGAATTCTGCTCCCAGAGATCATTCATTCCTGCTCACACTGACCCTTGTAGAAAGGGGACATCGTTCCAGGCAGCCTGTACTGAGCATGTGGCTCCTGAGTGGGGTTTGTTGTTTAGGAAACCTGCTCCGGCTTTTCCATTCTTTCCTTGCAAACAGGAAAACTTCTCCTGGGGCTGTGTGCAGGCAGAGCCCTGAGGAGAGCAGGTGGCACATGGTGCGCTGGGCTGGGACAGCCAGCTGCAGAGCTCAAGGGAAGAAGCCCAAAGTGTCACAATGGCTCCTTGCCTTCCCATGCAACACCTGGGTCACAATGGTCTCCTTGATTCCATGAGGCCCCACTGTGTCACAATGGCTCCTTGGTTCCATCAGGTTCCGCAGTGTCACCATGGTCTCTTTTGATCCGCACTGTCATCATGGACAATTGGTTCCATGAGGCCCCGCAGTGTCACAATGGTCCCTTGCTTCCATAGGTTTGATGTTGTAACAAAGGACTCCTTGCTTCTATGAGCTAGCCTGCTTTTTGCAGAGGTGTCTTTGGTTCCAACAAGGCCCCGCTGTGTCTCAGTGCACCCTGGCTTCCATGTGGATGTGGAGTATCACAAAGGCTCCTTGGTTCCACCAGGTCCTGCTGTGTCACAATGGGTCCTGTGGTCCCTGAGGCCCTCCAAAACCATCGTGGAGGCTTGCTTCCATGAGGTTCCATTATGTGCCAGTGGTCATCTTGGTTCCAGGAGTTTCCTTAGTGTCACAATGCTCTCCATGCTTCCATTAGGCCCTGCTTTGCCACAATGGTCCCCTTGTTTCCATGAGGCCCCGCTGTGTCACAATGGACCTATGGTTCCGTGATGTTGCGTGGTGTCACCGTGCTCTTCTTGAATCCGCCGTGTAACCATGGACCATTGGTTCCATGCAGCCGTGTCACAATGGGCTCCTTGATTCCATGATTCCCCACGGTGTCACAATGGAGCCTTGTTTCTAGGAGGTTCTGTACTGTCACAATTGCCTCCTTGATGCCATCAGCCCCTGCAGTGTCACAATGGCTCCTTGGTTCCATGAGGAACACAATAGCTTGGCATAAGCATTGAGCAACAGCTGCTGAACACACCTGGCAACATCTGCTTGCATCAAAAGAGGGCTTCAAGCTGACAATGGCACCAGCAGCTTCCATCTGCAACAGAGACCCAGGAAAGGACAGGCTGTGCCGGTTTGGACAAATGTGGAGGAAAATATCCTCTTATAGAAGGCAGGTTACACCCAGCCCTCCCCCACCAGGTTTTTGGAAAAAAGAACTTTCCTGGGAAGAAAGTGAAAGAGATAAAACCTATTTTTTTAACAAACACACAGGAAAAGGATAACAATGCTAAATATTAAAACCTCTCGCTGTGCAGAGAAAGCTGGGATAATTTGAGAGTCCTTCCGTGTTTCGGTGGGGTCTCCTGAAACATCCATAGACAGCGAGGCCCGTGCAAAGAAACAGGGAGCGATTCTTGAGAGAAGTTTCAGAGCTCTTTCTTCTCCAGCCACATGGGCGGGGCACTGCCAAAGAACTGAGCAATCACAGCACAACCAGGGCCCTCCTGGCACAGGGCAACACAAAATAAGCAGTGCTGAACAGGATTAGGGCACATGTGAGCAGGGAGCAGGGAGACCCCGTGCCCAGGCCATGCCTCTACCCCAGGGTCCCCTCTCCCATGACCTCATGGCAGGGGGGAGGAACCCCAACACTTCCGTAGGTGCAGTCTCTCTCCTCCTCCTTGCAGCTGGCTCATGGGCCCACATTCAGGGCCCCCACCTCGGGAGAAAATTCTCCCAATGTGCTCTGATGTTGAAAGAGTCAAGAAGAGAAGAAGGGAAAAAAAACCCCCGAAGTCCCAGGAAAACAAAGTTCAACTCTCCATCTCCCCCCAGAGAAAAGGAGCTGAAAACTGGCTAAAAAGAAACAAAGTTGCTTCCCTCTGCTCTTGCTGCAAGCAGGATGCAGAGGAGTGTGTATGTGTGCCCTTGAACAAACGCTCTGAGAAGTTTGTCCGGTTTTTTTTCCTCTCCCCCCTCTCAGGCTCAGTTGAAAGGCACAGAAATGCACAAAGTTCACTTCTGGGCATAGAGCAGCAATAGGGGATACACATGATAAAGTCACCCCAAGACACAGGGACAGAGAATTCAGTGGAAAGACTCCGAGAATTCTGCTCCCAGAGATCATTCCTGCTCACACTGACCCTTGTAGAAAGGGGACATCGTTCCAGGCAGCCTGTACTGAGCATGTGGCTCCTGAGTGGGGTTTGTTGTTTAGGAAACCTGCTCCGGCTTTTCCATTCTTTCCTTGCAAACAGGAAAACTTCTCCTGGGGCTGTGTGCAGGCAGAGCCCTGAGGAGAGCAGGTGGCACATGGTGCGCTGGGCTGGGACAGCCAGCTGCAGAGCTCAAGGGAAGAAGCCCAAAGTGTCACAATGGCTCCTTGCCTTCACATGCAACACCTGGGTCACAATGGTCTCCTTGATTCCATGAGGCCCCACTGTGTCACAATGGCTCCTTGGTTCCATCAGGTTCCGCAGTGTCACCATGGTCTCCTTTGATCCGCACTGTCATCATGGACAATTGGTTCCATGAGGCCCCGCAGTGTCACAATGGTCCCTTGGTTGCATAGCTTTTACGTTGTAACAATGGACTCCTTGCTTCTATGAGCTAGCCTGCTTTTTGCAGAGGTGTCTTTGGTTCCAACAAGGCCCCACTGTGTCTCAGTGCACCCTGGCTTCCATGTGGATCTGGAGTATCACAAAGGCTCCTTGGTTCCACCAGGTCCTGCTGTGTCACAATGGGTCCTGTGGTCCCTGAGGCCCTCCAAAACCATCGTGGAGGCTTGCTTCCATGAGGTTCCATTATGTGCCAGTGGTCATCTTGGTTCCAGGAGTTTCCTTAGTGTCACAATGCTCTCCATGCTTCCATTAGGCCCTGCTTTGCCACAATGGTCCCCTTGTTTCCATGAGGCCCCGCTGTGTCACAATGGACCTATGGTTCCGTGATGTTGCGTGGTGTCACCGTGCTCTTCTTGAATCCGCCGTGTAACCATGGACCATTGGTTCCATGCAGCCGTGTCACAATGGGCTCCTTGATTCCATGATTCCCCACGGTGTCACAATGGAGCCTTGTTTCTAGGAGGTTCTGTACTGTCACAATTGCCTCCTTGATGCCATCAGCCCCTGCAGTGTCACAATGGCTCCTTGGTTCCATGAGGAACACAATAGCTTGGCATAAGCATTGAGCAACAGCTGCTGAACACACCTGGCAACATCTGCTTGCATCAAAAGAGGGCTTCAAGCTGACAATGGCACCAGCAGCTTCCATCTGCAACAGAGACCCAGGAAAGGACAGGCTGTGCCGGTTTGGACAAATGTGGAGGAAAATATCCTCTGATAGAAGGCAGGTTACACCCAGCCCTCCCCCACCAGGTTTTTGGAAAAAAGAACTTTCCTGGGAAGAAAGTGAAAGAGATAAAACCTATTTTTTTAACAAACACACAGGAAAAGGATAACAATGCTAAATATTAAAACCTCTCGCTGTGCAGAGAAAGCTGGGATAATTTGAGAGTCCTTCCGTGTTTCGGTGGGGTCTCCTGAAACATCCATAGACAGCGAGGCCCGTGCAAAGAAACAGGGAGCGATTCTTGAGAGAAGTTTCAGAGCTCTTTCTTCTCCAGCCACATGGGCGGGGCACTGCCAAAGAACTGAGCAATCACAGCACAACCAGGGCCCTCCTGGCACAGGGCAACACAAAATAAGCAGTGCTGAACAGGATTAGGGCACATGTGAGCAGGGAGCAGGGAGACCCCGTGCCCAGGCCATGCCTCTACCCCAGGGTCCCCTCTCCCATGACCTCATGGCAGGGGGGAGGAACCCCAACACTTCCGTAGGTGCAGTCTCTCTCCTCCTCCTTGCAGCTGGCTCATGGGCCCACATTCAGGGCCCCCACCTCGGGAGAAAATTCTCCCAATGTGCTCTGATGTTGAAAGAGTCAAGAAGAGAAGAAGGGAAAAAAAACCCCCGAAGTCCCAGGAAAACAAAGTTCAACTCTCCATCTCCCCCCAGAGAAAAGGAGCTGAAAACTGGCTAAAAAGAAACAAAGTTGCTTCCCTCTGCTCTTGCTGCAAGCAGGATGCAGAGGAGTGTGTATGTGTGTCCTTGAACAAACGCTCTGAGAAGTTTGTCCGGTTTTTTTTCCTCTCCCCCCTCTCAGGCTCAGTTGAAAGGCACAGAAATGCACAAAGTTCACTTCTGGGCATAGAGCAGCAATAGGGGATACACATGATAAAGTCACCCCAAGACACAGGGACAGAGAATTCAGTGGAAAGACTCCGAGAATTCTGCTCCCAGAGATCATTCCTGCTCACACTGACCCTTGTAGAAAGGGGACATCGTTCCAGGCAGCCTGTACTGAGCATGTGGCTCCTGAGTGGGGTTTGTTGTTTAGGAAACCTGCTCCGGCTTTTCCATTCTTTCCTTGCAAACAGGAAAACTTCTCCTGGGGCTGTGTGCAGGCAGAGCCCTGAGGAGAGCAGGTGGCACATGGTGCGCTGGGCTGGGACAGCCAGCTGCAGAGCTCAAGGGAAGAAGCCCAAAGTGTCACAATGGCTCCTTGCCTTCACATGCAACACCTGGGTCACAATGGTCTCCTTGATTCCATGAGGCCCCACTGTGTCACAATGGCTCCTTGGTTCCATCAGGTTCCGCAGTGTCACCATGGTCTCCTTTGATCCGCACTGTCATCATGGACAATTGGTTCCATGAGGCCCCGCAGTGTCACAATGGTCCCTTGGTTGCATAGCTTTTACGTTGTAACAATGGACTCCTTGCTTCTATGAGCTAGCCTGCTTTTTGCAGAGGTGTCTTTGGTTCCAACAAGGCCCCACTGTGTCTCAGTGCACCCTGGCTTCCATGTGGATCTGGAGTATCACAAAGGCTCCTTGGTTCCACCAGGTCCTGCTGTGTCACAATGGGTCCTGTGGTCCCTGAGGCCCTCCAAAACCATCGTGGAGGCTTGCTTCCATGAGGTTCCATTATGTGCCAGTGGTCATCTTGGTTCCAGGAGTTTCCTTAGTGTCACAATGCTCTCCATGCTTCCATTAGGCCCTGCTTTGCCACAATGGTCCCCTTGTTTCCATGAGGCCCCGCTGTGTCACAATGGACCTATGGTTCCGTGATGTTGCGTGGTGTCACCGTGCTCTTCTTGAATCCGCCGTGTAACCATGGACCATTGGTTCCATGCAGCCGTGTCACAATGGGCTCCTTGATTCCATGATTCCCCACGGTGTCACAATGGAGCCTTGTTTCTAGGAGGTTCTGTACTGTCACAATTGCCTCCTTGATGCCATCAGCCCCTGCAGTGTCACAATGGCTCCTTGGTTCCATGAGGAACACAATAGCTTGGCATAAGCATTGAGCAACAGCTGCTGAACACACCTGGCAACATCTGCTTGCATCAAAAGAGGGCTTCAAGCTGACAATGGCACCAGCAGCTTCCATCTGCAACAGACACCCAGGGAAAGGACAGGCTGTGCTGGTTTGGACAAATGTGGAGGAAAATATCCTCTGATAGAAGGCAGGTTACACCCAGCCCTCCCCCACCAGCTTCGGGAAAAAAGAATTTTCCTGGGAAGAAAGTGAAAGAGATAAAAACTACTTTTTTAACAAACACACAGGAAAAGGATAACAATGCTAAATATTAAAAGCTCTCGCTGTGCAGAGAAAGCTGGGATAATTTGAGCGTCCTTCCGTGTTTCGGTGGGGTCTCCTGAAACATCCATAGACAGCGAGGCCCGTGCAAAGAAACAGGGAGCGATTCTTGAGAGAAGTTTCAGAGCTCTTTCTTCTCCAGCCACATGGGCGGGGCACTGCCAAAGAACTGAGCAATCACAGCACAACCAGGGCCCTCCTCGCACAGGGCAACACAAAATAAGCAGTGCTGAACAGGATTAGGGCACATGTGAGCAGGGAGCAGGGAGACCCCGTGCCCAGGCCATGCCTCTACCCCAGGGTCCCCTCTCCCATGACCTCATGGCAGGGGGGAGGAACCCCAACACTTCCGTAGGTGCAGTCTCTCTCCTCCTCCTTGCAGCTGGCTCATGGGCCCACATTCAGGGCCCCCACCTCGGGAGAAAATTCTCCCAATGTGCTCTGATGTTGAAAGAGTCAAGAAGAGAAGAAGGGAAAAAAAACCCCCGAAGTCCCAGGAAAACAAAGTTCAACTCTCCATCTCCCTCCAGAGAAAAGGAGCTGAAAACTGGCTAAAAAGAAACAAAGTTGCTTCCTCTGCTCTTGCTGCAAGCAGGATGCAGAGGAGTGTGTATGTGTGTCCTTGAACAAACGCTCTGAGAAGTTTGTCTGGCTTTTTTTTCCTCTCCCCCCTCTCAGGCTCAGTTGAAAGGCACAGAAATGCACAAAGTTCACTTCTGGGCATAGAGCAGTATTGGGGGATACACATGATAAAGTCACCCCAAGACACAGGGAGAGAGAATTCAGTGGAAAGACTCCGAGAATTCTGCTCCCAGAGATCATTCATTCCTGCTCACACTGACCCTTGTAGAAAGGGGACATCGTTCCCGGCAGCCTGTACTGAGCATGTGGCTCCTGAGTGGGGTTTGTTGTTTAGGAAACCTGCTCCGGCTTTTCCATTCTTTCCTTGCAAACAGGAAAACTTCTCCTGGGGCTGTGTGCAGGCAGAGCCCTGAGGAGAGCAGGTGGCACATGGTGCGCTGGGCTGGGACAGCCAGCTGCAGAGCTCAAGGGAAGAAGCCCAAAGTGTCACAATGGCTCCTTGCCTTCACATGCAACACCTGGGTCACAATGGTCTCCTTGATTCCATGAGGCCCCACTGTGTCACAATGGCTCCTTGGTTCCATCAGGTTCCGCAGTGTCACCATGGTCTCTTTTGATCCGCACTGTCATCATGGACAATTGGTTCCATGAGGCCCCGCAGTGTCACAATGGTCGCTTGCTTCCATAGGTTTGATGTTGTAACAAAGGACTCCTTGCTTCTATGAGCTAGCCTGCTTTTTGCAGAGGTGTCTTTGGTTCCAACAAGGCCCCGCTGTGTCTCAGTGCACCCTGGCTTCCATGTGGATCTGGAGTATCACAAAGGCTCCTTGGTTCCACCAGGTCCTGCTGTGTCACAATGGGTCCTGTGGTCCCTGAGGCCCTCCAAAACCATCGTGGAGGCTTGCTTCCATGAGGTTCCATTATGTGCCAGTGGTCATCTTGGTTCCAGGAGTTTCCTTAGTGTCACAATGCTCTCCATGCTTCCATTAGGCCCTGCTTTGCCACAATGGTCCCCTTGTTTCCATGAGGCCCCGCTGTGTCACAATGGACCTATGGTTCCGTGATGTTGCGTGGTGTCACCGTGCTCTTCTTGAATCCGCCGTGTAACCATGGACCATTGGTTCCATGCAGCCGTGTCACAATGGGCTCCTTGATTCCATGATTCCCCACGGTGTCACAATGGAGCCTTGTTTCTAGGAGGTTCTGTACTGTCACAATTGCCTCATTGATGCCATCAGCCCCTGCAGTGTCACAATGGCTCCTTGGTTCCATGAGGAACACAATAGCTTGGCATAAGCATTGAGCAACAGCTGCTGAACACACCTGGCAACATCTGCTTGCATCAAAAGAGGGCTTCAAGCTGACAATGGCACCAGCAGCTTCCATCTGCAACAGAGACCCAGGAAAGGACAGGCTGTGCCGGTTTGGACAAATGTGGAGGAAAATATCCTCTTATAGAAGGCAGGTTACACCCAGCCCTCCCCCACCAGGTTTTTGGAAAAAAGAACTTTCCTGGGAAGAAAGTGAAAGAGATAAAACCTATTTTTTTAACAAACACACAGGAAAAGGATAACAATGCTAAATATTAAAACCTCTCGCTGTGCAGAGAAAGCTGGGATAATTTGAGAGTCCTTCTGTGTTTCGGTGGGGTCTCCTGAAACATCCATAGACAGCGAGGCCCGTGCAAAGAAACAGGGAGCGATTCTTGAGAGAAGTTTCAGAGCTCTTTCTTCTCCAGCCACATGGGCGGGGCACTGCCAAAGAACTGAGCAATCACAGCACAACCAGGGCCCTCCTCGCACAGGGCAACACAAAATAAGCAGTGCTGAACAGGATTAGGGCACATGTGAGCAGGGAGCAGGGAGACCCCGTGCCCAGGCCATGCCTCTACCCCAGGGTCCCCTCTCCCATGACCTCATGGCAGGGGGGAGGAACCCCAACACTTCCGTAGGTGCAGTCTCTCTCCTCCTCCTTGCAGCTGGCTCATGGGCCCACATTCAGGGCCCCCACCTTGGGAGAAAATTCTCCCAATGTGCTCTGATGTTGAAAGAGTCAAGAAGAGAAGAAGGGAAAAAAAACCCCCGAAGTCCCAGGAAAACAAAGTTCAACTCTCCATCTCCCCCCAGAGAAAAGGAGCTGAAAACTGGCTAAAAAGAAACAAAGTTGCTTCCCTCTGCTCTTGCTGCAAGCAGGATGCAGAGGAGTGTGTATGTGTGCCCTTGAACAAACGCTCTGAGAAGTTTGTCCGGTTTTTTTTCCTCTCCCCCCTCTCAGGCTCAGTTGAAAGGCACAGAAATGCACAAAGTTCACTTCTGGGCATAGAGCAGCAATAGGGGATACACATGATAAAGTCACCCCAAGACACAGGGACAGAGAATTCAGTGGAAAGACTCCGAGAATTCTGCTCCCAGAGATCATTCCTGCTCACACTGACCCTTGTAGAAAGGGGACATCGTTCCAGGCAGCCTGTACTGAGCATGTGGCTCCTGAGTGGGGTTTGTTGTTTAGGAAACCTGCTCCGGCTTTTCCATTCTTTCCTTGCAAACAGGAAAACTTCTCCTGGGGCTGTGTGCAGGCAGAGCCCTGAGGAGAGCAGGTGGCACATGGTGCGCTGGGCTGGGACAGCCAGCTGCAGAGCTCAAGGGAAGAAGCCCAAAGTGTCACAATGGCTCCTTGCCTTCCCATGCAACACCTGGGTCACAATGGTCTCCTTGATTCCATGAGGCCCCACTGTGTCACAATGGCTCCTTGGTTCCATCAGGTTCCGCAGTGTCACCATGGTCTCTTTTGATCCGCACTGTCATCATGGACAATTGGTTCCATGAGGCCCCGCAGTGTCACAATGGTCCCTTGCTTCCATAGGTTTGATGTTGTAACAAAGGACTCCTTGCTTCTATGAGCTAGCCTGCTTTTTGCAGAGGTGTCTTTGGTTCCAACAAGGCCCCGCTGTGTCTCAGTGCACCCTTGCTTCCATGTGGATGTGGAGTATCACAAAGGCTCCTTGGTTCCACCAGGTCCTGCTGTGTCACAATGGGTCCTGTGGTCCCTGAGGCCCTCCAAAACCATCGTGGAGGCTTGCTTCCATGAGGTTCCATTATGTGCCAGTGGTCATCTTGGTTCCAGGAGTTTCCTTAGTGTCACAATGCTCTCCATGCTTCCATTAGGCCCTGCTTTGCCACAATGGTCCCCTTGTTTCCATGAGGCCCCGCTGTGTCACAATGGACCTATGGTTCCGTGATGTTGCGTGGTGTCACCGTGCTCTTCTTGAATCCGCCGTGTAACCATGGACCATTGGTTCCATGCAGCCGTGTCACAATGGGCTCCTTGATTCCATGATTCCCCACGGTGTCACAATGGAGCCTTGTTTCTAGGAGGTTCTGTACTGTCACAATTGCCTCCTTGATGCCATCAGCCCCTGCAGTGTCACAATGGCTCCTTGGTTCCATGAGGAACACAATAGCTTGGCATAAGCATTGAGCAACAGCTGCTGAACACACCTGGCAACATCTGCTTGCATCAAAAGAGGGCTTCAAGCTGACAATGGCACCAGCAGCTTCCATCTGCAACAGAGACCCAGGAAAGGACAGGCTGTGCCGGTTTGGACAAATGTGGAGGAAAATATCCTCTTATAGAAGGCAGGTTACACCCAGCCCTCCCCCACCAGGTTTTTGGAAAAAAGAACTTTCCTGGGAAGAAAGTGAAAGAGATAAAACCTATTTTTTTAACAAACACACAGGAAAAGGATAACAATGCTAAATATTAAAACCTCTCGCTGTGCAGAGAAAGCTGGGATAATTTGAGAGTCCTTCTGTGTTTCGGTGGGGTCTCCTGAAACATCCATAGACAGCGAGGCCCGTGCAAAGAAACAGGGAGCGATTCTTGAGAGAAGTTTCAGAGCTCTTTCTTCTCCAGCCACATGGGCGGGGCACTGCCAAAGAACTGAGCAATCACAGCACAACCAGGGCCCTCCTCGCACAGGGCAACACAAAATAAGCAGTGCTGAACAGGATTAGGGCACATGTGAGCAGGGAGCAGGGAGACCCCGTGCCCAGGCCATGCCTCTACCCCAGGGTCCCCTCTCCCATGACCTCATGGCAGGGGGGAGGAACCCCAACACTTCCGTAGGTGCAGTCTCTCTCCTCCTCCTTGCAGCTGGCTCATGGGCCCACATTCAGGGCCCCCACCTCGGGAGAAAATTCTCCCAATGTGCTCTGATGTTGAAAGAGTCAAGAAGAGAAGAAGGGAAAAAAAACCCCCGAAGTCCCAGGAAAACAAAGTTCAACTCTCCATCTCCCCCCAGAGAAAAGGAGCTGAAAACTGGCTAAAAAGAAACAAAGTTGCTTCCCTCTGCTCTTGCTGCAAGCAGGATGCAGAGGAGTGTGTATGTGTGCCCTTGAACAAACGCTCTGAGAAGTTTGTCCGGTTTTTTTTCCTCTCCCCCCTCTCAGGCTCAGTTGAAAGGCACAGAAATGCACAAAGTTCACTTCTGGGCATAGAGCAGCAATAGGGGATACACATGATAAAGTCACCCCAAGACACAGGGACAGAGAATTCAGTGGAAAGACTCCGAGAATTCTGCTCCCAGAGATCATTCCTGCTCACACTGACCCTTGTAGAAAGGGGACATCGTTCCAGGCAGCCTGTACTGAGCATGTGGCTCCTGAGTGGGGTTTGTTGTTTAGGAAACCTGCTCCGGCTTTTCCATTCTTTCCTTGCAAACAGGAAAACTTCTCCTGGGGCTGTGTGCAGGCAGAGCCCTGAGGAGAGCAGGTGGCACATGGTGCGCTGGGCTGGGACAGCCAGCTGCAGAGCTCAAGGGAAGAAGCCCAAAGTGTCACAATGGCTCCTTGCCTTCCCATGCAACACCTGGGTCACAATGGTCTCCTTGATTCCATGAGGCCCCACTGTGTCACAATGGCTCCTTGGTTCCATCAGGTTCCGCAGTGTCACCATGGTCTCCTTTGATCCGCACTGTCATCATGGACAATTGGTTCCATGAGGCCCCGCAGTGTCACAATGGTCCCTTGGTTGCATAGCTTTTACGTTGTAACAATGGACTCCTTGCTTCTATGAGCTAGCCTGCTTTTTGCAGAGGTGTCTTTGGTTCCAACAAGGCCCCACTGTGTCTCAGTGCACCCTGGCTTCCATGTGGATCTGGAGCATCACAAAGGCTCCTTGGTTCCACCAGGTCCTGCTGTGTCACAATGGGTCCTGTGGTCCCCGAGGCCCTCCAAAGTCATCATGGAGGCTTGCTTCCATGAGGTTCCATTATGTGCCAGTGGTCATCTTGGTTCCAGGAGTTTCCTTAGTGTCACAATGCTCTCCATGCTTCCATGATTCCCCACAATGTCCCAATGCTCTCCATGCTTCCATTAGGCCCTGCTTTGCCACAATGGTCCCCTTGTTTCCATGAGGCCCCGCTGTGTCACAATGGACCTATGGTTCCATGATGTTGCGTGGTGTCACCGTGCTCTTCTTGAATCCGCCGTGTTACCATGGACCATTGGTTCCATGCGGCCTGGCCGTGTCACAATGGGCTCCGTGATTCCATGATTCCCCACGGTGTCACAATGGAGCCTTGTTTCTAGGAGGTTCTGTACTGTCACAATTGCCTCCTTGATGCCATCAGCCCCTGCAGTGTCACAATGGCTCCTTGGTTCCATGAGGAACACAATAGCTTGGCATAAGCATTGAGCAACAGCTGCTGAACACACCTGGCAACATCTGCTTGCATCAAAAGAGGGCTTCAAGCTGACAATGGCACCAGCAGCTTCCATCTGCAACAGAGACCCAGGAAAGGACAGGCTGTGCCGGTTTGGACAAATGTGGAGGAAAATATCCTCTGATAGAAGGCAGGTTACACCCAGCCCTCCCCCACCAGCTTCGGGAAAAAAGAATTTTCCTGGGAAGAAAGTGAAAGAGATAAAAACCATTTTTTAACAAACACCCAGGAAAAGGAGAACAATGCTAAATATTAAAAGCTCTCGCTGTGCAGAGAAAGCTGGGATAATTTGAGAGTCCTTCCGTGTTTCGGTGGGGTCTCCTGAAACATCCATAGACAGCGAGGCCCGTGCAAAGAAATAGGGAGCGATTCTTGAGAGAAGTTTCAGAGCTCTTTCTTCTCCAGCCACATGGGCGGGGCACTGCCAAAGAACTGAGCAATCACGGCACAACCAGGGCCCTCCTGGCACAAGGCAACACAAAATAAGCAGTGCTGAACAGGATTAGGGCACATGTCAGCAGGGAGCAGGGAGACCCCCGTGCCCAGGCCATGCCTCTACCCAAGGGTCCCCTCTCCCATGACCTCATGGCAGGGGGGAGGAACCCCAACACTTCCGTAGGTGCAGTCTCTCTCCTCCTCCTTGCAGCTGGCTCATGGGCCCACATTCAGGGCCCCCACCTCGGGAGAAAATTCTCCCAATGTGGTCTGAGGTTGAAAGAGTCAAGAAGAGAAGAAGGGAAAAAAACCCCCAAAGTCCCAGGAAAACAAAGTTCAACTCTCCATCTCCCCCCAGAGAAAAGGAGCTGAAAACTGGCTAAAAAGAAACAAGGTTGCTTCCTCTGCTCTTGCTGCAAGCAGGATGCAGAGGAGTGTGTATGTGTGTCCTTGAACAAACGCTCTGAGAAGTTTGTCCGGTTTTTTTTCCCTCTCCCCCCTCTCAGGCTCAGTTGAAAGGCACAGAAATGCACAAAGTTCACTTCTGGGCATAGAGCAGCGATAGGGGATACACATGATAAAGTCACCCCAAGACACAGGGACAGAGAATTCAGTGGAAAGACTCCGAGAATTCTGCTCCCAGAGAATTCTGCTCACCCTGACCCTTGTAGAAAGGGGACATCGTTCCCGGCAGCCTGTACTGAGCATGTGGCTCCTGAGTGGGGTTTGTTGTTTGGGAAACCTGCTCCGGCTTTTCCATTCTTTCCTTCCAAACAGGAAAACTTCTCCTGGGGCTGTGTGCAGGCAGAGCCCTGAGGAGAGCAGGTGGCACATGGTGCGCTGGGCTGGGACAGCCAGCTGCAGAGCTCAAGGGAAGAAGCCCAAAGTGTCACAATGGCTCCTTGCCTTCACATGCAACACCTGGGTCACAATGGTCTCCTTGATTCCATGAGGCCCCACTGTGTCACAATGGCTCCTTGGTTCCATCGGGTTCCGCAGTGTCACCATGGTCTCTTTTGATCCGCACTGTCATCATGGACAATTGGTTCCATGAGGCCCCGCAGTGTCACAATGGTCCCTTGCTTCCATAGGTTTGATGTTGTAACAATGGACTCCTTGCTTCTATGAGCTAGCCTGCTTTTTGCAGAGGTGTCTTTGGTTCCAACAAGGCCCCGCTGTGTCTCAGTGCACCCTGGCTTCCATGTGGATCTGGAGCATCACAAAGGCTCCTTGGTTCCACCAGGTCCTGCTGTGTCACAATGGGTCCTGTGGTCCCCGAGGCCCTCCAAAGTCATCATGGAGGCTTGCTTCCATGAGGTTCCATTATGTTCTAGTGGTCATCTTGGTTCCAGGAGTTTCCTTAGTGTCACAATGCTCTCCATGCTTCCATGATTCCCCACAATGTCACAATGCTCTCCATGCTTCCATTAGGCCCTGCTTTGCCACAATGGTCCCCTTGTTTCCATGCGGCCTTGCTGTGTCACAATGGACGTACGGTTCCATGATGTTGCGTGGTGTCACCGTGCTCTTCTTGAATCCGCCGTGTAACCATGGACCATTGGTTCCATGCAGCCGTGTCACAATGGGCTCCTTGATTCCATGATTCCCCACGGTGTCACAATGGAGCCTTGTTTCTAGGAGGTTCTGTACTGTCACAATTGCCTCCTTGATGCCATCAGCCCCTGCAGTGTCACAATGGCTCCTTGGTTCCATGAGGAACACAATAGCTTGGCATAAGCATTGAGCAACAGCTGCTGAACACACCTGGCAACATCTGCTTGCATCAAAAGAGGGCTTCAAGCTGACAATGGCACCAGCAGCTTCCATCTGCAACAGACACCCAGGGAAAGGACAGGCTGTGCTGGTTTGGACAAATGTGGAGGAAAATATCCTCTGATAGAAGGCAGGTTACACCCAGCCCTCCCCCACCAGCTTCGGGAAAAAAGAATTTTCCTGGGAAGAAAGTGAAAGAGATAAAAACTACTTTTTTAACAAACACACAGGAAAAGGATAACAATGCTAAATATTAAAACCTCTCGCTGTGCAGAGAAAGCTGGGATAATTTGAGAGTCCTTCCGTGTTTCGGTGGGGTCTCCTGAAACATCCATAGACAGCGAGGCCCGTGCAAAGAAACAGGGAGCGATTCTTGAGAGAAGTTTCAGAGCTCTTTCTTCTCCAGCCACATGGGCGGGGCACTGCCAAAGAACTGAGCAATCACGGCACAACCAGGGCCCTCCTGGCACAGGGCAACACAAAATAAGCAGTGCTGAACAGGATTAGGGCACATGTGAGCAGGGAGCAGGGAGACCCCCCGTGCCCAGGCCATGCCTCTACCCCAGGGTCCCCTCTCCCATGACCTCATGGCAGGGGGGAGGAACCCCAACACTTCCGTAGGTGTAGTCTCTCTCCTCCTCCTTGCAGCTGGCTCATGGGCCCACATTCAGGGCCCCCACCTCGGGAGAAAATTCTCCCAATGTGGTCTGATGTTGAAAGAGTCAAGAAGAGAAGAAGGGAAAAAAAACCCCCGAAGTCCCAGGAAAACAAAGTTCAACTCTCCATCTCCCTCCAGAGAAAAGGAGCTGAAAACTGGCGAAAAAGAAACAAAGTTGCTTCCTCTGCTCTTGCTGCAAGCAGGATGCAGAGGAGTGTGTATGTGTGTCCTTGAACAAACGCTCTGAGAAGTTTGTCTGGCTTTTTTTTCCTCTCCCCCCTCTCAGGCTCAGTTGAAAGGCACAGAAATGCACAAAGTTCACTTCTGGGCATAGAGCAGCAATAGGGGGATACACATGATAAAGTCACCCCAAGACACAGGGACAGAGAATTCAGTGGAAAGACTCCGAGAATTCTGCTCCCAGAGATCATTCATTCCTGCTCACACTGACCCTTGTAGAAAGGGGACATCGTTCCAGGCAGCCTGTACTGAGCATGTGGCTCCTGAGTGGGGTTTGTTGTTTAGGAAACCTGCTCCGGCTTTTCCATTCTTTCCTTGCAAACAGGAAAACTTCTCCTGGGGCTGTGTGCAGGCAGAGCCCTGAGGAGAGCAGGTGGCACATGGTGCGCTGGGCTGGGACAGCCAGCTGCAGAGCTCAAGCGAAGAAGCCCAAAGTGTCACAATGGCTCCTTGCCTTCCCATGCAACACCTGGGTCACAATGGTCTCCTTGATTCCATGAGGCCCCACTGTGTCACAATGGCTCCTTGGTTCCATCAGGTTCCGCAGTGTCACCATGGTCTCCTTTGATCCGCACTGTCATCATGGACAATTGGTTCCATGAGGCCCCGCAGTGTCACAATGGTCCCTTGCTTCCATAGGTTTGATGTTGTAACAAAGGACTCCTTGCTTCTATGAGCTAGCCTGCTTTTTGCAGAGGTGTCTTTGGTTCCAACAAGGCCCCACTGTGTCTCAGTGCACCCTGGCTTCCATGTGGATCTGGAGTATCACAAAGGCTCCTTGGTTCCACCAGGTCCTGCTGTGTCACAATGGGTCCTGTGGTCCCTGAGGCCCTCCAAAGTCATCATGGATGCTTGCTTCCATGAGGTTCCATTATGTGCCAGTGGTCATCTTGGTTCCAGGAGTTTCCTTAGTGTCACAATGCTCTCCATGTTTCCATGATTCCCCACAATGTCACAATGCTCTCCAGGCTTCCATTAGGCCCTGCTTTGCCACAATGGTCCCCTTGTTTCCATGCGGCCTTGCTGTGTCACAATGGACGTACGGTTCCATGATGTTGCGTGGTGTCACCGTGCTCTTCTTGAATCCGCCGTGTAACCATGGACCATTGGTTCCATGCAGCCGTGTCACAATGGGCTCCTTGATTCCATGATTCCCCACGGTGTCACAATGGAGCCTTGTTTCTAGGAGGTTCTGTACTGTCACAATTGCCTCCTTGATGCCATCAGCCCCTGCAGTGTCACAATGGCTCCTTGGTTCCATGAGGAACACAATAGCTTGGCATAAGCATTGAGCAACAGCTGCTGAACACACCTGGCAACATCTGCTTGCATCAAAAGAGGGCTTCAAGCTGACAATGGCACCAGCAGCTTCCATCTGCAACAGACACCCAGGGAAAGGACAGGCTGTGCCGGTTTGGACAAATGTGGAGGAAAATATCCTCTTATAGAAGGCAGGTTACACCCAGCCCTCCCCCACCAGGTTTTTGGAAAAAAGAACTTTCCTGGGAAGAAAGTGAAAGAGATAAAACCTATTTTTTTAACAAACACACAGGAAAAGGATAACAATGCTAAATATTAAAAGCTCTCGCTGTGCAGAGAAAGCTGGGATAATTTGAGAGTCCTTCTGTGTTTCGGTGGGGTCTCCTGAAACATCCATAGACAGCGAGGCCCGTGCAAAGAAACAGGGAGCGATTCTTGAGAGAAGTTTCAGAGCTCTTTCTTCTCCAGCCACATGGGCGGGGCACTGCCAAAGAACTGAGCAATCACAGCACAACCAGGGCCCTCCTGGCACAGGGCAACACAAAATAAGCAGTGCTGAACAGGATTAGGGCACATGTGAGCAGGGAGCAGGGAGACCCCCCGTGCCCAGGCCATGCCTCTACCCCAGGGTCCCCTCTCCCATGACCTCATGGCAGGGGGGAGGAACCCCAACACTTCCGTAGGTGTAGTCTCTCTCCTCCTCCTTGCAGCTGGCTCATGGGCCCACATTCAGGGCCCCCACCTCGGGAGAAAATTCTCCCAATGTGCTCTGATGTTGAAAGAGTCAAGAAGAGAAGAAGGGAAAAAAAACCCCCGAAGTCCCAGGAAAACAAAGTTCAACTCTCCATCTCCCTCCAGAGAAAAGGAGCTGAAAACTGGCTAAAAAGAAACAAAGTTGCTTCCTCTGCTCTTGCTGCAAGCAGGATGCAGAGGAGTGTGTATGTGTGTCCTTGAACAAACGCTCTGAGAAGTTTGTCTGGCTTTTTTTTCCTCTCCCCCCTCTCAGGCTCAGTTGAAAGGCACAGAAATGCACAAAGTTCACTTCTGGGCATAGAGCAGCAATAGGGGGATACACATGATAAAGTCACCCCAAGACACAGGGACAGAGAATTCAGTGGAAAGACTCCGAGAATTCTGCTCCCAGAGATCATTCATTCCTGCTCACACTGACCCTTGTAGAAAGGGGACATCGTTCCAGGCAGCCTGTACTGAGCATGTGGCTCCTGAGTGGGGTTTGTTGTTTAGGAAACCTGCTCCGGCTTTTCCATTCTTTCCTTGCAAACAGGAAAACTTCTCCTGGGGCTGTGTGCAGGCAGAGCCCTGAGGAGAGCAGGTGGCACATGGTGCGCTGGGCTGGGACAGCCAGCTGCAGAGCTCAAGCGAAGAAGCCCAAAGTGTCACAATGGCTCCTTGCCTTCCCATGCAACACCTGGGTCACAATGGTCTCCTTGATTCCATGAGGCCCCACTGTGTCACAATGGCTCCTTGGTTCCATCAGGTTCCGCAGTGTCACCATGGTCTCCTTTGATCCGCACTGTCATCATGGACAATTGGTTCCATGAGGCCCCGCAGTGTCACAATGGTCCCTTGCTTCCATAGGTTTGATGTTGTAACAAAGGACTCCTTGCTTCTATGAGCTAGCCTGCTTTTTGCAGAGGTGTCTTTGGTTCCAACAAGGCCCCACTGTGTCTCAGTGCACCCTGGCTTCCATGTGGATCTGGAGTATCACAAAGGCTCCTTGGTTCCACCAGGTCCTGCTGTGTCACAATGGGTCCTGTGGTCCCTGAGGCCCTCCAAAGTCATCATGGATGCTTGCTTCCATGAGGTTCCATTATGTGCCAGTGGTCATCTTGGTTCCAGGAGTTTCCTTAGTGTCACAATGCTCTCCATGTTTCCATGATTCCCCACAATGTCACAATGCTCTCCAGGCTTCCATTAGGCCCTGCTTTGCCACAATGGTCCCCTTGTTTCCATGCGGCCTTGCTGTGTCACAATGGACGTACGGTTCCATGATGTTGCGTGGTGTCACCGTGCTCTTCTTGAATCCGCCGTGTAACCATGGACCATTGGTTCCATGCAGCCGTGTCACAATGGGCTCCTTGATTCCATGATTCCCCACGGTGTCACAATGGAGCCTTGTTTCTAGGAGGTTCTGTACTGTCACAATTGCCTCCTTGATGCCATCAGCCCCTGCAGTGTCACAATGGCTCCTTGGTTCCATGAGGAACACAATAGCTTGGCATAAGCATTGAGCAACAGCTGCTGAACACACCTGGCAACATCTGCTTGCATCAAAAGAGGGCTTCAAGCTGACAATGGCACCAGCAGCTTCCATCTGCAACAGAGACCCAGGAAAGGACAGGCTGTGCCGGTTTGGACAAATGTGGAGGAAAATATCCTCTTATAGAAGGCAGGTTACACCCAGCCCTCCCCCACCAGGTTTTTGGAAAAAAGAACTTTCCTGGGAAGAAAGTGAAAGAGATAAAACCTATTTTTTTAACAAACACACAGGAAAAGGATAACAATGCTAAATATTAAAACCTCTCGCTGTGCAGAGAAAGCTGGGATAATTTGAGAGTCCTTCTGTGTTTCGGTGGGGTCTCCTGAAACATCCATAGACAGCGAGGCCCGTGCAAAGAAACAGGGAGCGATTCTTGAGAGAAGTTTCAGAGCTCTTTCTTCTCCAGCCACATGGGCGGGGCACTGCCAAAGAACTGAGCAATCACGGCACAACCAGGGCCCTCCTGGCACAGGGCAACACAAAATAAGCAGTGCTGAACAGGATTAGGGCACATGTCAGCAGGGAGCAGGGAGACCCCCGTGCCCAGGCCATGCCTCTACCCCAGGGTCCCCTCTCCCATGACCTCATGGCAGGGGGAAGGAACCCCAACACTTCCGTAGGTGCAGTCTCTCTCCTCCTCCTTGCAGCTGGCTCATGGGCCCACATTCAGGGCCCCCACCTCGGGAGAAAATTCTCCCAATGTGCTCTGATGTTGAAAGAGTCAAGAAGAGAAGAAGGGAAAAAAAACCCCCGAAGTCCCAGGAAAACAAAGTTCAACTCTCCATCTCCCCCCAGAGAAAAGGAGCTGAAAACTGGCTAAAAAGAAACAAAGTTGCTTCCCTCTGCTCTTGCTGCAAGCAGGATGCAGAGGAGTGTGTATGTGTGTCCTTGAACAAACGCTCTGAGAAGTTTGTCCGGTTTTTTTTCCTCTCCCCCCTCTCAGGCTCAGTTGAAAGGCACAGAAATGCACAAAGTTCACTTCTGGGCATAGAGCAGCAATAGGGGATACACATGATAAAGTCACCCCAAGACACAGGGAGAGAGAATTCAGTGGAAAGACTCCGAGAATTCTGCTCCCAGAGATCATTCCTGCTCACACTGACCCTTGTAGAAAGGGGACATCGTTCCAGGCAGCCTGTACTGAGCATGTGGCTCCTGAGTGGGGTTTGTTGTTTAGGAAACCTGCTCCGGCTTTTCCATTCTTTCCTTGCAAACAGGAAAACTTCTCCTGGGGCTGTGTGCAGGCAGAGCCCTGAGGAGAGCAGGTGGCACATGGTGCGCTGGGCTGGGACAGCCAGCTGCAGAGCTCAAGGGAAGAAGCCCAAAGTGTCACAATGGCTCCTTGCCTTCCCATGCAACACCTGGGTCACAATGGTCTCCTTGATTCCATGAGGCCCCACTGTGTCACAATGGCTCCTTGGTTCCATCAGGTTCCGCAGTGTCACCATGGTCTCTTTTGATCCGCACTGTCATCATGGACAATTGGTTCCATGAGGCCCCGCAGTGTCACAATGGTCCCTTGCTTCCATAGGTTTGATGTTGTAACAAAGGACTCCTTGCTTCTATGAGCTAGCCTGCTTTTTGCAGAGGTGTCTTTGGTTCCAACAAGGCCCCGCTGTGTCTCAGTGCACCCTGGCTTCCATGTGGATCTGGAGTATCACAAAGGCTCCTTGGTTCCACCAGGTCCTGCTGTGTCACAATGGGTCCTGTGGTCCCTGAGGCCCTCCAAAACCATCGTGGAGGCTTGCTTCCATGAGGTTCCATTATGTGCCAGTGGTCATCTTGGTTCCAGGAGTTTCCTTAGTGTCACAATGCTCTCCATGCTTCCATTAGGCCCTGCTTTGCCACAATGGTCCCCTTGTTTCCATGAGGCCCCGCTGTGTCACAATGGACCTATGGTTCCGTGATGTTGCGTGGTGTCACCGTGCTCTTCTTGAATCCGCCGTGTAACCATGGACCATTGGTTCCATGCAGCCGTGTCACAATGGGCTCCTTGATTCCATGATTCCCCACGGTGTCACAATGGAGCCTTGTTTCTAGGAGGTTCTGTACTGTCACAATTGCCTCCTTGATGCCATCAGCCCCTGCAGTGTCACAATGGCTCCTTGGTTCCATGAGGAACACAATAGCTTGGCATAAGCATTGAGCAACAGCTGCTGAACACACCTGGCAACATCTGCTTGCATCAAAAGAGGGCTTCAAGCTGACAATGGCACCAGCAGCTTCCATCTGCAACAGAGACCCAGGAAAGGACAGGCTGTGCCGGTTTGGACAAATGTGGAGGAAAATATCCTCTTATAGAAGGCAGGTTACACCCAGCCCTCCCCCACCAGGTTTTTGGAAAAAAGAACTTTCCTGGGAAGAAAGTGAAAGAGATAAAACCTATTTTTTTAACAAACACACAGGAAAAGGATAACAATGCTAAATATTAAAACCTCTCGCTGTGCAGAGAAAGCTGGGATAATTTGAGAGTCCTTCTGTGTTTCGGTGGGGTCTCCTGAAACATCCATAGACAGCGAGGCCCGTGCAAAGAAACAGGGAGCGATTCTTGAGAGAAGTTTCAGAGCTCTTTCTTCTCCAGCCACATGGGCGGGGCACTGCCAAAGAACTGAGCAATCACAGCACAACCAGGGCCCTCCTCGCACAGGGCAACACAAAATAAGCAGTGCTGAACAGGATTAGGGCACATGTGAGCAGGGAGCAGGGAGACCCCGTGCCCAGGCCATGCCTCTACCCCAGGGTCCCCTCTCCCATGACCTCATGGCAGGGGGGAGGAACCCCAACACTTCCGTAGGTGCAGTCTCTCTCCTCCTCCTTGCAGCTGGCTCATGGGCCCACATTCAGGGCCCCCACCTCGGGAGAAAATTCTCCCAATGTGCTCTGATGTTGAAAGAGTCAAGAAGAGAAGAAGGGAAAAAAAACCCCCGAAGTCCCAGGAAAACAAAGTTCAACTCTCCATCTCCCCCCAGAGAAAAGGAGCTGAAAACTGGCTAAAAAGAAACAAAGTTGCTTCCCTCTGCTCTTGCTGCAAGCAGGATGCAGAGGAGTGTGTATGTGTGCCCTTGAACAAACGCTCTGAGAAGTTTGTCCGGTTTTTTTTCCTCTCCCCCCTCTCAGGCTCAGTTGAAAGGCACAGAAATGCACAAAGTTCACTTCTGGGCATAGAGCAGCAATAGGGGATACACATGATAAAGTCACCCCAAGACACAGGGACAGAGAATTCAGTGGAAAGACTCCGAGAATTCTGCTCCCAGAGATCATTCCTGCTCACACTGACCCTTGTAGAAAGGGGACATCGTTCCAGGCAGCCTGTACTGAGCATGTGGCTCCTGAGTGGGGTTTGTTGTTTAGGAAACCTGCTCCGGCTTTTCCATTCTTTCCTTGCAAACAGGAAAACTTCTCCTGGGGCTGTGTGCAGGCAGAGCCCTGAGGAGAGCAGGTGGCACATGGTGCGCTGGGCTGGGACAGCCAGCTGCAGAGCTCAAGGGAAGAAGCCCAAAGTGTCACAATGGCTCCTTGCCTTCCCATGCAACACCTGGGTCACAATGGTCTCCTTGATTCCATGAGGCCCCACTGTGTCACAATGGCTCCTTGGTTCCATCAGGTTCCGCAGTGTCACCATGGTCTCTTTTGATCCGCACTGTCATCATGGACAATTGGTTCCATGAGGCCCCGCAGTGTCACAATGGTCCCTTGCTTCCATAGGTTTGATGTTGTAACAAAGGACTCCTTGCTTCTATGAGCTAGCCTGCTTTTTGCAGAGGTGTCTTTGGTTCCAACAAGGCCCCGCTGTGTCTCAGTGCACCCTTGCTTCCATGTGGATGTGGAGTATCACAAAGGCTCCTTGGTTCCACCAGGTCCTGCTGTGTCACAATGGGTCCTGTGGTCCCTGAGGCCCTCCAAAACCATCGTGGAGGCTTGCTTCCATGAGGTTCCATTATGTGCCAGTGGTCATCTTGGTTCCAGGAGTTTCCTTAGTGTCACAATGCTCTCCATGCTTCCATTAGGCCCTGCTTTGCCACAATGGTCCCCTTGTTTCCATGAGGCCCCGCTGTGTCACAATGGACCTATGGTTCCGTGATGTTGCGTGGTGTCACCGTGCTCTTCTTGAATCCGCCGTGTAACCATGGACCATTGGTTCCATGCAGCCGTGTCACAATGGGCTCCTTGATTCCATGATTCCCCACGGTGTCACAATGGAGCCTTGTTTCTAGGAGGTTCTGTACTGTCACAATTGCCTCATTGATGCCATCAGCCCCTGCAGTGTCACAATGGCTCCTTGGTTCCATGAGGAACACAATAGCTTGGCATAAGCATTGAGCAACAGCTGCTGAACACACCTGGCAACATCTGCTTGCATCAAAAGAGGGCTTCAAGCTGACAATGGCACCAGCAGCTTCCATCTGCAACAGAGACCCAGGAAAGGACAGGCTGTGCCGGTTTGGACAAATGTGGAGGAAAATATCCTCTTATAGAAGGCAGGTTACACCCAGCCCTCCCCCACCAGGTTTTTGGAAAAAAGAACTTTCCTGGGAAGAAAGTGAAAGAGATAAAACCTATTTTTTTAACAAACACACAGGAAAAGGATAACAATGCTAAATATTAAAACCTCTCGCTGTGCAGAGAAAGCTGGGATAATTTGAGAGTCCTTCTGTGTTTCGGTGGGGTCTCCTGAAACATCCATAGACAGCGAGGCCCGTGCAAAGAAACAGGGAGCGATTCTTGAGAGAAGTTTCAGAGCTCTTTCTTCTCCAGCCACATGGGCGGGGCACTGCCAAAGAACTGAGCAATCACAGCACAACCAGGGCCCTCCTCGCACAGGGCAACACAAAATAAGCAGTGCTGAACAGGATTAGGGCACATGTGAGCAGGGAGCAGGGAGACCCCGTGCCCAGGCCATGCCTCTACCCCAGGGTCCCCTCTCCCATGACCTCATGGCAGGGGGGAGGAACCCCAACACTTCCGTAGGTGCAGTCTCTCTCCTCCTCCTTGCAGCTGGCTCATGGGCCCACATTCAGGGCCCCCACCTCGGGAGAAAATTCTCCCAATGTGCTCTGATGTTGAAAGAGTCAAGAAGAGAAGAAGGGAAAAAAAACCCCCGAAGTCCCAGGAAAACAAAGTTCAACTCTCCATCTCCCCCCAGAGAAAAGGAGCTGAAAACTGGCTAAAAAGAAACAAAGTTGCTTCCCTCTGCTCTTGCTGCAAGCAGGATGCAGAGGAGTGTGTATGTGTGCCCTTGAACAAACGCTCTGAGAAGTTTGTCCGGTTTTTTTTCCTCTCCCCCCTCTCAGGCTCAGTTGAAAGGCACAGAAATGCACAAAGTTCACTTCTGGGCATAGAGCAGCAATAGGGGATACACATGATAAAGTCACCCCAAGACACAGGGACAGAGAATTCAGTGGAAAGACTCCGAGAATTCTGCTCCCAGAGATCATTCCTGCTCACACTGACCCTTGTAGAAAGGGGACATCGTTCCAGGCAGCCTGTACTGAGCATGTGGCTCCTGAGTGGGGTTTGTTGTTTAGGAAACCTGCTCCGGCTTTTCCATTCTTTCCTTGCAAACAGGAAAACTTCTCCTGGGGCTGTGTGCAGGCAGAGCCCTGAGGAGAGCAGGTGGCACATGGTGCGCTGGGCTGGGACAGCCAGCTGCAGAGCTCAAGGGAAGAAGCCCAAAGTGTCACAATGGCTCCTTGCCTTCCCATGCAACACCTGGGTCACAATGGTCTCCTTGATTCCATGAGGCCCCACTGTGTCACAATGGCTCCTTGGTTCCATCAGGTTCCGCAGTGTCACCATGGTCTCCTTTGATCCGCACTGTCATCATGGACAATTGGTTCCATGAGGCCCCGCAGTGTCACAATGGTCCCTTGGTTGCATAGCTTTTACGTTGTAACAATGGACTCCTTGCTTCTATGAGCTAGCCTGCTTTTTGCAGAGGTGTCTTTGGTTCCAACAAGGCCCCACTGTGTCTCAGTGCACCCTGGCTTCCATGTGGATCTGGAGCATCACAAAGGCTCCTTGGTTCCACCAGGTCCTGCTGTGTCACAATGGGTCCTGTGGTCCCCGAGGCCCTCCAAAGTCATCATGGAGGCTTGCTTCCATGAGGTTCCATTATGTGCCAGTGGTCATCTTGGTTCCAGGAGTTTCCTTAGTGTCACAATGCTCTCCATGCTTCCATGATTCCCCACAATGTCCCAATGCTCTCCATGCTTCCATTAGGCCCTGCTTTGCCACAATGGTCCCCTTGTTTCCATGAGGCCCCGCTGTGTCACAATGGACCTATGGTTCCATGATGTTGCGTGGTGTCACCGTGCTCTTCTTGAATCCGCCGTGTTACCATGGACCATTGGTTCCATGCGGCCTGGCCGTGTCACAATGGGCTCCGTGATTCCATGATTCCCCACGGTGTCACAATGGAGCCTTGTTTCTAGGAGGTTCTGTACTGTCACAATTGCCTCCTTGATGCCATCAGCCCCTGCAGTGTCACAATGGCTCCTTGGTTCCATGAGGAACACAATAGCTTGGCATAAGCATTGAGCAACAGCTGCTGAACACACCTGGCAACATCTGCTTGCATCAAAAGAGGGCTTCAAGCTGACAATGGCACCAGCATCTTCCATCTGCAACAGAGACCCAGGAAAGGACAGGCTGTGCCGGTTTGGACAAATGTGGAGGAAAATATCCTCTGATAGAAGGCAGGTTACACCCAGCCCTCCCCCACCAGGTTTTTGGAAAAAAGAACTTTCCTGGGAAGAAAGTGAAAGAGATAAAAACCATTTTTTAACAAACACCCAGGAAAAGGAGAACAATGCTAAATATTAAAAGCTCTCGCTGTGCAGAGAAAGCTGGGATAATTTGAGAGTCCTTCCGTGTTTCGGTGGGGTCTCCTGAAACATCCATAGACAGCGAGGCCCGTGCAAAGAAATAGGGAGCCATTCTTGAGAGAAGTTTCAGAGCTCTTTCTTCTCCAGCCACATGGGCGGGGCACTGCCAAAGAACTGAGCAATCACGGCACAACCAGGGCCCTCCTGGCACAAGGCAACACAAAATAAGCAGTGCTGAACAGGATTAGGGCACATGTCAGCAGGGAGCAGGGAGACCCCCGTGCCCAGGCCATGCCTCTACCCAAGGGTCCCCTCTCCCATGACCTCATGGCAGGGGGGAGGAACCCCAACACTTCCGTAGGTGCAGTCTCTCTCCTCCTCCTTGCAGCTGGCTCATGGGCCCACATTCAGGGCCCCCACCTCGGGAGAAAATTCTCCCAATGTGGTCTGATGTTGAAAGAGTCAAGAAGAGAAGAAGGGAAAAAAACCCCCAAAGTCCCAGGAAAACAAAGTTCAACTCTCCATCTCCCCCCAGAGAAAAGGAGCTGAAAACTGGCTAAAAAGAAACAAGGTTGCTTCCTCTGCTCTTGCTGCAAGCAGGATGCAGAGGAGTGTGTATGTGTGTCCTTGAACAAACGCTCTGAGAAGTTTGTCCGGTTTTTTTTCCCTCTCCCCCCTCTCAGGCTCAGTTGAAAGGCACAGAAATGCACAAAGTTCACTTCTGGGCATAGAGCAGCGATAGGGGATACACATGATAAAGTCACCCCAAGACACAGGGACAGAGAATTCAGTGGAAAGACTCCGAGAATTCTGCTCCCAGAGAATTCTGCTCACCCTGACCCTTGTAGAAAGGGGACATCGTTCCCGGCAGCCTGTACTGAGCATGTGGCTCCCGAGTGGGGTTTGTTGTTTGGGAAACCTGCTCCGGCTTTTCCATTCTTTCCTTCCAAACAGGAAAACTTCTCCTGGGGCTGTGTGCAGGCAGAGCCCTGAGGAGAGCAGGTGGCACATGGTGCGCTGGGCTGGGACAGCCAGCTGCAGAGCTCAAGGGAAGAAGCCCAAAGTGTCACAATGGCTCCTTGCCTTCACATGCAACACCTGGGTCACAATGGTCTCCTTGATTCCATGAGGCCCCACTGTGTCACAATGGCTCCTTGGTTCCATCGGGTTCCGCAGTGTCACCATGGTCTCTTTTGATCCGCACTGTCATCATGGACAATTGGTTCCATGAGGCCCCGCAGTGTCACAATGGTCCCTTGCTTCCATAGGTTTGATGTTGTAACAATGGACTCCTTGCTTCTATGAGCTAGCCTGCTTTTTGCAGAGGTGTCTTTGGTTCCAACAAGGCCCCGCTGTGTCTCAGTGCACCCTGGCTTCCATGTGGATCTGGAGCATCACAAAGGCTCCTTGGTTCCACCAGGTCCTGCTGTGTCACAATGGGTCCTGTGGTCCCCGAGGCCCTCCAAAGTCATCATGGAGGCTTGCTTCCATGAGGTTCCATTATGTGCCAGTGGTCATCTTGGTTCCAGGAGTTTCCTTAGTGTCACAATGCTCTCCATGTTTCCATGATTCCCCACAATGTCCCAATGCTCTCCATGCTTCCATTAGGCCCTGCTTTGCCACAATGGTCCCCTTGTTTCCATGAGGCCCCGCTGTGTCACAATGGACCTATGGTTCCATGATGTTGCGTGGTGTCACCGTGCTCTTCTTGAATCCGCCGTGTTACCATGGACCATTGGTTCCATGCGGCCTGGCCGTGTCACAATGGGCTCCGTGATTCCATGATTCCCCACGGTGTCACAATGGAGCCTTGTTTCTAGGAGGTTCTGTACTGTCACAATTGCCTCCTTGATGCCATCAGCCCCTGCAGTGTCACAATGGCTCCTTGGTTCCATGAGGAACACAATAGCTTGGCATAAGCATTGAGCAACAGCTGCTGAACACACCTGGCAACATCTGCTTGCATCAAAAGAGGGCTTCAAGCTGACAATGGCACCAGCAGCTTCCATCTGCAACAGAGACCCAGGAAAGGACAGGCTGTGCCGGTTTGGACAAATGTGGAGGAAAATATCCTCTGATAGAAGGCAGGTTACACCCAGCCCTCCCCCACCAGCTTCGGGAAAAAAGAATTTTCCTGGGAAGAAAGTGAAAGAGATAAAAACCATTTTTTAACAAACACCCAGGAAAAGGAGAACAATGCTAAATATTAAAAGCTCTCGCTGTGCAGAGAAAGCTGGGATAATTTGAGAGTCCTTCCGTGTTTCGGTGGGGTCTCCTGAAACATCCATAGACAGCGAGGCCCGTGCAAAGAAATAGGGAGCCATTCTTGAGAGAAGTTTCAGAGCTCTTTCTTCTCCAGCCACATGGGCGGGGCACTGCCAAAGAACTGAGCAATCACGGCACAACCAGGGCCCTCCTGGCACAAGGCAACACAAAATAAGCAGTGCTGAACAGGATTAGGGCACATGTCAGCAGGGAGCAGGGAGACCCCGTGCCCAGGCCATGCCTCTACCCCAGGGTCCCCTCTCCCATGACCTCATGGCAGGGGGGAGGAACCCCAACACTTCCGTAGGTGCAGTCTCTCTCCTCCTCCTTGCAGCTGGCTCATGGGCCCACATTCAGGGCCCCCACCTCGGGAGAAAATTCTCCCAATGTGGTCTGATGTTGAAAGAGTCAAGAAGAGAAGAAGGGAAAAAAAACCCCAAAGTCCCAGGAAAACAAAGTTCAACTCTCCATCTCCCCCCAGAGAAAAGGAGCTGAAAACTGGCTAAAAAGAAACAAAGTTGCTTCCTCTGCTCTTGCTGCAAGCAGGATGCAGAGGAGTGTGTATGTGTGTCCTTGAACAAACGCTCTGAGAAGTTTGTCCGGTTTTTTTTCCTCTCCCCCCTCTCAGGCTCAGTTGAAAGGCACAGAAATGCACAAAGTTCACTTCTGGGCATAGAGCAGCGATAGGGGATACACATGATAAAGTCACCCCAAGACACAGGGACAGAGAATTCAGTGGAAAGACTCCGAGAATTCTGCTCCCAGAGAATTCTGCTCACCCTGACCCTTGTAGAAAGGGGACATCGTTCCCGGCAGCCTGTACTGAGCATGTGGCTCCTGAGTGGGGTTTGTTGTTTGGGAAACCTGCTCCGGCTTTTCCATTCTTTCCTTCCAAACAGGAAAACTTCTCCTGGGGCTGTGTGCAGGCAGAGCCCTGAGGAGAGCAGGTGGCACATGGTGCGCTGGGCTGGGACAGCCAGCTGCAGAGCTCAAGGAAAGAAGCCCAAAGTGTCACAATGGCTCCTTGCCTTCCCATGCAACACCTGGGTCACAATGGTCTCCTTGATTCCATGAGGCCCCACTGTGTCACAATGGCTCCTTGGTTCCATCGGGTTCCGCAGTGTCACCATGGTCTCTTTTGATCCGCACTGTCATCATGGACAATTGGTTCCATGAGGCCCCGCAGTGTCACAATGGTCCCTTGCTTCCATAGGTTTGATGTTGTAACAATGGACTCCTTGCTTCTATGAGCTAGCCTGCTTTTTGCAGAGGTGTCTTTGGTTCCAACAAGGCCCCGCTGTGTCTCAGTGCACCCTGGCTTCCATGTGGATCTGGAGTATCACAAAGGCTCCTTGGTTCCACCAGGTCCTGCTGTGTCACAATGGGTCCTGTGGTCCCCGAGGCCCTCCAAAGTCATCATGGAGGCTTGCTTCCATGAGGTTCCATTATGTGCCAGTGGTCATCTTGGTTCCAGGAGTTTCCTTAGTGTCACAATGCTCTCCATGCTTCCATGATTCCCCACAATGTCACAATGCTCTCCATGCTTCCATTAGGCCCTGCTTTGCCACAATGGTCCCCTTGTTTCCATGAGGCCCCGCTGTGTCACAATGGACCTATGGTTCCATGATGTTGCGTGGTTTCACCGTGCTCTTCTTGAATCCGCCGTGTTACCATGGACCATTGGTTCCATGCGGCCTGGCCGTGTCACAATTGGCTCCGTGATTCCATGATTCCCCACGGTGTCACAATGGAGCCTTGTTTCTAGGAGGTTCTGTACTGTCACAATTGCCTCCTTGATGCCATCAGCCCCTGCAGTGTCACAATGGCTCCTTGGTTCCATGAGGAACACAATAGCTTGGCATAAGCATTGAGCAACAGCTGCTGAACACACCTGGCAACATCTGCTTGCATCAAAAGAGGGCTTCAAGCTGACAATGGCACCAGCAGCTTCCATCTGCAACAGAGACCCAGGAAAGGACAGGCTGTGCCGGTTTGGACAAATGTGGAGGAAAATATCCTCTTATAGAAGGCAGGTTACACCCAGCCCTCCCCCACCAGGTTTTTGGAAAAAAGAACTTTCCTGGGAAGAAAGTGAAAGAGATAAAACCTATTTTTTTAACAAACACACAGGAAAAGGATAACAATGCTAAATATTAAAACCTCTCGCTGTGCAGAGAAAGCTGGGATAATTTGAGAGTCCTTCTGTGTTTCGGTGGGGTCTCCTGAAACATCCATAGACAGCGAGGCCCGTGCAAAGAAACAGGGAGCGATTCTTGAGAGAAGTTTCAGAGCTCTTTCTTCTCCAGCCACATGGGCGGGGCACTGCCAAAGAACTGAGCAATCACAGCACAACCAGGGCCCTCCTGGCACAGGGCAACACAAAATAAGCAGTGCTGAACAGGATTAGGGCACATGTGAGCAGGGAGCAGGGAGACCCCGTGCCCAGGCCATGCCTCTACCCCAGGGTCCCCTCTCCCATGACCTCATGGCAGGGGGGAGGAACCCCAACACTTCCGTAGGTGCAGTCTCTCTCCTCCTCCTTGCAGCTGGCTCATGGGCCCACATTCAGGGCCCCCACCTCGGGAGAAAATTCTCCCAATGTGCTCTGATGTTGAAAGAGTCAAGAAGAGAAGAAGGGAAAAAAAACCCCCGAAGTCCCAGGAAAACAAAGTTCAACTCTCCATCTCCCCCCAGAGAAAAGGAGCTGAAAACTGGCTAAAAAGAAACAAAGTTGCTTCCCTCTGCTCTTGCTGCAAGCAGGATGCAGAGGAGTGTGTATGTGTGCCCTTGAACAAACGCTCTGAGAAGTTTGTCCGGTTTTTTTTCCTCTCCCCCCTCTCAGGCTCAGTTGAAAGGCACAGAAATGCACAAAGTTCACTTCTGGGCATAGAGCAGCAATAGGGGATACACATGATAAAGTCACCCCAAGACACAGGGACAGAGAATTCAGTGGAAAGACTCCGAGAATTCTGCTCCCAGAGATCATTCCTGCTCACACTGACCCTTGTAGAAAGGGGACATCGTTCCAGGCAGCCTGTACTGAGCATGTGGCTCCTGAGTGGGGTTTGTTGTTTAGGAAACCTGCTCCGGCTTTTCCATTCTTTCCTTGCAAACAGGAAAACTTCTCCTGGGGCTGTGTGCAGGCAGAGCCCTGAGGAGAGCAGGTGGCACATGGTGCGCTGGGCTGGGACAGCCAGCTGCAGAGCTCAAGGGAAGAAGCCCAAAGTGTCACAATGGCTCCTTGCCTTCCCATGCAACACCTGGGTCACAATGGTCTCCTTGATTCCATGAGGCCCCACTGTGTCACAATGGCTCCTTGGTTCCATCAGGTTCCGCAGTGTCACCATGGTCTCCTTTGATCCGCACTGTCATCATGGACAATTGGTTCCATGAGGCCCCGCAGTGTCACAATGGTCCCTTGGTTGCATAGCTTTTACGTTGTAACAATGGACTCCTTGCTTCTATGAGCTAGCCTGCTTTTTGCAGAGGTGTCTTTGGTTCCAACAAGGCCCCACTGTGTCTCAGTGCACCCTGGCTTCCATGTGGATCTGGAGCATCACAAAGGCTCCTTGGTTCCACCAGGTCCTGCTGTGTCACAATGGGTCCTGTGGTCCCCGAGGCCCTCCAAAGTCATCATGGAGGCTTGCTTCCATGAGGTTCCATTATGTGCCAGTGGTCATCTTGGTTCCAGGAGTTTCCTTAGTGTCACAATGCTCTCCATGCTTCCATGATTCCCCACAATGTCCCAATGCTCTCCATGCTTCCATTAGGCCCTGCTTTGCCACAATGGTCCCCTTGTTTCCATGAGGCCCCGCTGTGTCACAATGGACCTATGGTTCCATGATGTTGCGTGGTGTCACCGTGCTCTTCTTGAATCCGCCGTGTTACCATGGACCATTGGTTCCATGCGGCCTGGCCGTGTCACAATGGGCTCCGTGATTCCATGATTCCCCACGGTGTCACAATGGAGCCTTGTTTCTAGGAGGTTCTGTACTGTCACAATTGCCTCCTTGATGCCATCAGCCCCTGCAGTGTCACAATGGCTCCTTGGTTCCATGAGGAACACAATAGCTTGGCATAAGCATTGAGCAACAGCTGCTGAACACACCTGGCAACATCTGCTTGCATCAAAAGAGGGCTTCAAGCTGACAATGGCACCAGCAGCTTCCATCTGCAACAGAGACCCAGGAAAGGACAGGCTGTGCCGGTTTGGACAAATGTGGAGGAAAATATCCTCTGATAGAAGGCAGGTTACACCCAGCCCTCCCCCACCAGGTTTTTGGAAAAAAGAACTTTCCTGGGAAGAAAGTGAAAGAGATAAAAACCATTTTTTAACAAACACCCAGGAAAAGGAGAACAATGCTAAATATTAAAAGCTCTCGCTGTGCAGAGAAAGCTGGGATAATTTGAGAGTCCTTCCGTGTTTCGGTGGGGTCTCCTGAAACATCCATAGACAGCGAGGCCCGTGCAAAGAAATAGGGAGCCATTCTTGAGAGAAGTTTCAGAGCTCTTTCTTCTCCAGCCACATGGGCGGGGCACTGCCAAAGAACTGAGCAATCACGGCACAACCAGGGCCCTCCTGGCACAAGGCAACACAAAATAAGCAGTGCTGAACAGGATTAGGGCACATGTCAGCAGGGAGCAGGGAGACCCCCGTGCCCAGGCCATGCCTCTACCCAAGGGTCCCCTCTCCCATGACCTCATGGCAGGGGGGAGGAACCCCAACACTTCCGTAGGTGCAGTCTCTCTCCTCCTCCTTGCAGCTGGCTCATGGGCCCACATTCAGGGCCCCCACCTCGGGAGAAAATTCTCCCAATGTGGTCTGATGTTGAAAGAGTCAAGAAGAGAAGAAGGGAAAAAAACCCCCAAAGTCCCAGGAAAACAAAGTTCAACTCTCCATCTCCCCCCAGAGAAAAGGAGCTGAAAACTGGCTAAAAAGAAACAAGGTTGCTTCCTCTGCTCTTGCTGCAAGCAGGATGCAGAGGAGTGTGTATGTGTGTCCTTGAACAAACGCTCTGAGAAGTTTGTCCGGTTTTTTTTCCCTCTCCCCCCTCTCAGGCTCAGTTGAAAGGCACAGAAATGCACAAAGTTCACTTCTGGGCATAGAGCAGCGATAGGGGATACACATGATAAAGTCACCCCAAGACACAGGGACAGAGAATTCAGTGGAAAGACTCCGAGAATTCTGCTCCCAGAGAATTCTGCTCACCCTGACCCTTGTAGAAAGGGGACATCGTTCCCGGCAGCCTGTACTGAGCATGTGGCTCCTGAGTGGGGTTTGTTGTTTGGGAAACCTGCTCCGGCTTTTCCATTCTTTCCTTCCAAACAGGAAAACTTCTCCTGGGGCTGTGTGCAGGCAGAGCCCTGAGGAGAGCAGGTGGCACATGGTGCGCTGGGCTGGGACAGCCAGCTGCAGAGCTCAAGGGAAGAAGCCCAAAGTGTCACAATGGCTCCTTGCCTTCACATGCAACACCTGGGTCACAATGGTCTCCTTGATTCCATGAGGCCCCACTGTGTCACAATGGCTCCTTGGTTCCATCGGGTTCCGCAGTGTCACCATGGTCTCTTTTGATCCGCACTGTCATCATGGACAATTGGTTCCATGAGGCCCCGCAGTGTCACAATGGTCCCTTGCTTCCATAGGTTTGATGTTGTAACAATGGACTCCTTGCTTCTATGAGCTAGCCTGCTTTTTGCAGAGGTGTCTTTGGTTCCAACAAGGCCCCGCTGTGTCTCAGTGCACCCTGGCTTCCATGTGGATCTGGAGCATCACAAAGGCTCCTTGGTTCCACCAGGTCCTGCTGTGTCACAATGGGTCCTGTGGTCCCCGAGGCCCTCCAAAGTCATCATGGAGGCTTGCTTCCATGAGGTTCCATTATGTGCCAGTGGTCATCTTGGTTCCAGGAGTTTCCTTAGTGTCACAATGCTCTCCATGTTTCCATGATTCCCCACAATGTCACAATGCTCTCCATGCTTCCATTAGGCCCTGCTTTGCCACAATGGTCCCCTTGTTTCCATGAGGCCCCGCTGTGTCACAATGGACCTATGGTTCCATGATGTTGCGTGGTGTCACCGTGCTCTTCTTGAATCCGCCGTGTTACCATGGACCATTGGTTCCATGCGGCCTGGCCGTGTCACAATGGGCTCCGTGATTCCATGATTCCCCATGGTGTCACAATGGAGCCTTGTTTCTAGGAGGTTCTGTACTGTCACAATTGCCTCCTTGATGCCATCAGCCCCTGCAGTGTCACAATGGCTCCTTGGTTCCATGAGGAACACAATAGCTTGGCATAAGCATTGAGCAACAGCTGCTGAACACACCTGGCAACATCTGCTTGCATCAAAAGAGGGCTTCAAGCTGACAATGGCACCAGCAGCTTCCATCTGCAACAGAGACCCAGGAAAGGACAGGCTGTGCCGGTTTGGACAAATGTGGAGGAAAATATCCTCTGATAGAAGGCAGGTTACACCCAGCCCTCCCCCACCAGGTTTTTGGAAAAAAGAACTTTCCTGGGAAGAAAGTGAAAGAGATAAAAACCATTTTTTTAACAAACACCCAGGAAAAGGAGAACAATGCTAAATATTAAAAGCTCTCGCTGTGCAGAGAAAGCTGGGATAATTTGAGAGTCCTTCCGTGTTTCGGTGGGGTCTCTTGAAACATCCATAGACAGCGAGGCCCGTGCAAAGAAATAGGGAGCCATTCTTGAGAGAAGTTTCAGAGCTCTTTCTTCTCCAGCCACATGGGCGGGGCACTGCCAAAGAACTGAGCAATCACGGCACAACCAGGGCCCTCCTGGCACAAGGCAACACAAAATAAGCAGTGCTGAACAGGATTAGGGCACATGTCAGCAGGGAGCAGGGAGACCCCCGTGCCCAGGCCATGCCTCTACCCAAGGGTCCCCTCTCCCATGACCTCATGGCAGGGGGGAGGAACCCCAACACTTCCGTAGGTGCAGTCTCTCTCCTCCTCCTTGCAGCTGGCTCATGGGCCCACATTCAGGGCCCCCACCTCGGGAGAAAATTCTCCCAATGTGCTCTGATGTTGAAAGAGTCAAGAAGAGAAGAAGGGAAAAAAACCCCCAAAGTCCCAGGAAAACAAAGTTCAACTCTCCATCTCCCTCCAGAGAAAAGGAGCTGAAAACTGGCTAAAAAGAAACAAAGTTGCTTCCTCTGCTCTTGCTGCAAGCAGGATGCAGAGGAGTGTGTATGTGTGTCCTTGAACAAACGCTCTGAGAAGTTTGTCCGGTTTTTTTTCCTCTCCCCCCTCTCAGGCTCAGTTGAAAGGCACAGAAATGCACAAAGTTCACTTCTGGGCATAGAGCAGCAATAGGGGATACACATGATAAAGTCACCCCAAGACACAGGGACAGAGAATTCAGTGGAAAGACTCCGAGAATTCTGCTCCCAGAGATCATTCATTCCTGCTCACCCTGACCCTTGTAGAAAGGGGACATCGTTCCCGGCAGCCTGTACTGAGCATGTGGCTCCTGAGTGGGGTTTGTTGTTTAGGAAACCTGCTCCGGCTTTTCCATTCTTTCCTTCCAAACAGGAAAACTTCTCCTGGGGCTGTGTGCAGGCAGAGCCCTGAGGAGAGCAGGTGGCACATGGTGCGCTGGGCTGGGACAGCCAGCTGCAGAGCTCAAGGGAAGAAGCCCAAAGTGTCACAATGGCTCCTTGCCTTCACATGCAACACCTGGGTCACAATGGTCTCCTTGATTCCATGAGGCCCCACTGTGTCACAATGGCTCCTTGGATCCATCGGGTTCCGCAGTGTCACCATGGTCTCTTTTGATCCGCATTGTCATCATGGACAATTGGTTCCATGAGGCCCCGCAGTGTCACAATGGTCCCTTGCTTCCATAGGTTTGATGTTGTAACAATGGACTCCTTGCTTCTATGAGCTAGCCTGCTTTTTGCAGAGGTGTCTTTGGTTCCAACAAGGCCCCGCTGTGTCTCAGTGCGCCCTGGCTTCCATGTGGATCTGGAGCATCACAAAGGCTCCTTGGTTCCACCAGGTCCTGCTGTGTCACAATGGGTCCTGTGGTCCCTGAGGCCCTCCAAAGTCATCATGGAGGCTTGCTTCCATGAGGTTCCATTATGTGCCAGTGCTCATCTTGGTTCCAGGAGTTTCCTTAGTGTCACAATGCTCTCCATGCTTCCATGATTCCCCACAATGTCACAATGCTCTCCATGCTTCCATTAGGCCCTGCTTTGCCACAATGGTCCCCTTGTTTCCATGAGGCCCCGCTGTGTCACAATGGACCTATGGTTCCATGATGTTGCGTGGTGTCACCGTGCTCTTCTTGAATCCGCAGTGTAACCATGGACCATTGTTTCCATGCGGCCTGGCCGTGTCACAATGGGCTCCGTGATTCCATGATTCCCCACGGTGTCACAATGGAGCCTTGTTTCTAGGAGGTTCTGTACTGTCACAATGGTCTCCTTGATGCCATCAGCCCCTGCAGTGTCACAATGGCTCCTTGGTTCCATGAGGAACACAATAGCTTGGCATAAGCATTGAGCAACAGCTGCTGAACACACCTGGCAACATCTGCTTGCATCAAAAGAGGGCTTCAAGCTGACAATGGCACCAGCAGCTTCCATCTGCAACAGAGACCCAGGAAAGGACAGGCTGTGCCGGTTTTGACAAATGTGGAGGAAAATATCCTCTGATAGAAGGCAGGTTACACCCAGCCCTCCCCCACCAGCTTCGGGAAAAAAGAATTTTCCTGGGAAGAAAGTGAAAGAGATAAAAACCATTTTTTTAACAAACACACAGGAAAAGGAGAACAATGCTAAATATTAAAAGCTCTCGCTGTGCAGAGAAAGCTGGGATAATTTGAGAGTCCTTCTGTGTTTCGGTGGGGTCTCCTGAAACATCCATAGACAGCGAGGCCCGTGCAAAGAAACAGGGAGCGATTCTTGAGAGAAGTTTCAGAGCTCTTTCTTCTCCAGCCACATGGGCGGGGCACTGCCAAAGAACTGAGCAATCACAGCACAACCAGGGCCCTCCTGGCACAGGGCAACACAAAATAAGCAGTGCTGAACAGGATTAGGGCACATGTGAGCAGGGAGCAGGGAGACCCCGTGCCCAGGCCATGCCTCTACCCCAGGGTCCCCTCTCCCATGACCTCATGGCAGGGGGGAGGAACCCCAACACTTCCGTAGGTGCAGTCTCTCTCCTCCTCCTTGCAGCTGGCTCATGGGCCCACATTCAGGGCCCCCACCTCGGGAGAAAATTCTCCCAATGTGCTCTGATGTTGAAAGAGTCAAGAAGAGAAGAAGGGAAAAAAAACCCCCGAAGTCCCAGGAAAACAAAGTTCAACTCTCCATCTCCCCCCAGAGAAAAGGAGCTGAAAACTGGCTAAAAAGAAACAAAGTTGCTTCCCTCTGCTCTTGCTGCAAGCAGGATGCAGAGGAGTGTGTATGTGTGCCCTTGAACAAACGCTCTGAGAAGTTTGTCCGGTTTTTTTTCCTCTCCCCCCTCTCAGGCTCAGTTGAAAGGCACAGAAATGCACAAAGTTCACTTCTGGGCATAGAGCAGCAATAGGGGATACACATGATAAAGTCACCCCAAGACACAGGGACAGAGAATTCAGTGGAAAGACTCCGAGAATTCTGCTCCCAGAGATCATTCCTGCTCACACTGACCCTTGTAGAAAGGGGACATCGTTCCAGGCAGCCTGTACTGAGCATGTGGCTCCTGAGTGGGGTTTGTTGTTTAGGAAACCTGCTCCGGCTTTTCCATTCTTTCCTTGCAAACAGGAAAACTTCTCCTGGGGCTGTGTGCAGGCAGAGCCCTGAGGAGAGCAGGTGGCACATGGTGCGCTGGGCTGGGACAGCCAGCTGCAGAGCTCAAGGGAAGAAGCCCAAAGTGTCACAATGGCTCCTTGCCTTCCCATGCAACACCTGGGTCACAATGGTCTCCTTGATTCCATGAGGCCCCACTGTGTCACAATGGCTCCTTGGTTCCATCAGGTTCCGCAGTGTCACCATGGTCTCCTTTGATCCGCACTGTCATCATGGACAATTGGTTCCATGAGGCCCCGCAGTGTCACAATGGTCCCTTGGTTGCATAGCTTTTACGTTGTAACAATGGACTCCTTGCTTCTATGAGCTAGCCTGCTTTTTGCAGAGGTGTCTTTGGTTCCAACAAGGCCCCACTGTGTCTCAGTGCACCCTGGCTTCCATGTGGATCTGGAGCATCACAAAGGCTCCTTGGTTCCACCAGGTCCTGCTGTGTCACAATGGGTCCTGTGGTCCCCGAGGCCCTCCAAAGTCATCATGGAGGCTTGCTTCCATGAGGTTCCATTATGTGCCAGTGGTCATCTTGGTTCCAGGAGTTTCCTTAGTGTCACAATGCTCTCCATGCTTCCATGATTCCCCACAATGTCCCAATGCTCTCCATGCTTCCATTAGGCCCTGCTTTGCCACAATGGTCCCCTTGTTTCCATGAGGCCCCGCTGTGTCACAATGGACCTATGGTTCCATGATGTTGCGTGGTGTCACCGTGCTCTTCTTGAATCCGCCGTGTTACCATGGACCATTGGTTCCATGCGGCCTGGCCGTGTCACAATGGGCTCCGTGATTCCATGATTCCCCACGGTGTCACAATGGAGCCTTGTTTCTAGGAGGTTCTGTACTGTCACAATTGCCTCCTTGATGCCATCAGCCCCTGCAGTGTCACAATGGCTCCTTGGTTCCATGAGGAACACAATAGCTTGGCATAAGCATTGAGCAACAGCTGCTGAACACACCTGGCAACATCTGCTTGCATCAAAAGAGGGCTTCAAGCTGACAATGGCACCAGCAGCTTCCATCTGCAACAGAGACCCAGGAAAGGACAGGCTGTGCCGGTTTGGACAAATGTGGAGGAAAATATCCTCTGATAGAAGGCAGGTTACACCCAGCCCTCCCCCACCAGGTTTTTGGAAAAAAGAACTTTCCTGGGAAGAAAGTGAAAGAGATAAAAACCATTTTTTAACAAACACCCAGGAAAAGGAGAACAATGCTAAATATTAAAAGCTCTCGCTGTGCAGAGAAAGCTGGGATAATTTGAGAGTCCTTCCGTGTTTCGGTGGGGTCTCCTGAAACATCCATAGACAGCGAGGCCCGTGCAAAGAAATAGGGAGCCATTCTTGAGAGAAGTTTCAGAGCTCTTTCTTCTCCAGCCACATGGGCGGGGCACTGCCAAAGAACTGAGCAATCACGGCACAACCAGGGCCCTCCTGGCACAAGGCAACACAAAATAAGCAGTGCTGAACAGGATTAGGGCACATGTCAGCAGGGAGCAGGGAGACCCCCGTGCCCAGGCCATGCCTCTACCCAAGGGTCCCCTCTCCCATGACCTCATGGCAGGGGGGAGGAACCCCAACACTTCCGTAGGTGCAGTCTCTCTCCTCCTCCTTGCAGCTGGCTCATGGGCCCACATTCAGGGCCCCCACCTCGGGAGAAAATTCTCCCAATGTGGTCTGATGTTGAAAGAGTCAAGAAGAGAAGAAGGGAAAAAAACCCCCAAAGTCCCAGGAAAACAAAGTTCAACTCTCCATCTCCCCCCAGAGAAAAGGAGCTGAAAACTGGCTAAAAAGAAACAAGGTTGCTTCCTCTGCTCTTGCTGCAAGCAGGATGCAGAGGAGTGTGTATGTGTGTCCTTGAACAAACGCTCTGAGAAGTTTGTCCGGTTTTTTTTCCCTCTCCCCCCTCTCAGGCTCAGTTGAAAGGCACAGAAATGCACAAAGTTCACTTCTGGGCATAGAGCAGCGATAGGGGATACACATGATAAAGTCACCCCAAGACACAGGGACAGAGAATTCAGTGGAAAGACTCCGAGAATTCTGCTCCCAGAGAATTCTGCTCACCCTGACCCTTGTAGAAAGGGGACATCGTTCCCGGCAGCCTGTACTGAGCATGTGGCTCCTGAGTGGGGTTTGTTGTTTGGGAAACCTGCTCCGGCTTTTCCATTCTTTCCTTCCAAACAGGAAAACTTCTCCTGGGGCTGTGTGCAGGCAGAGCCCTGAGGAGAGCAGGTGGCACATGGTGCGCTGGGCTGGGACAGCCAGCTGCAGAGCTCAAGGGAAGAAGCCCAAAGTGTCACAATGGCTCCTTGCCTTCACATGCAACACCTGGGTCACAATGGTCTCCTTGATTCCATGAGGCCCCACTGTGTCACAATGGCTCCTTGGTTCCATCGGGTTCCGCAGTGTCACCATGGTCTCTTTTGATCCGCACTGTCATCATGGACAATTGGTTCCATGAGGCCCCGCAGTGTCACAATGGTCCCTTGCTTCCATAGGTTTGATGTTGTAACAATGGACTCCTTGCTTCTATGAGCTAGCCTGCTTTTTGCAGAGGTGTCTTTGGTTCCAACAAGGCCCCGCTGTGTCTCAGTGCACCCTGGCTTCCATGTGGATCTGGAGCATCACAAAGGCTCCTTGGTTCCACCAGGTCCTGCTGTGTCACAATGGGTCCTGTGGTCCCCGAGGCCCTCCAAAGTCATCATGGAGGCTTGCTTCCATGAGGTTCCATTATGTGCCAGTGGTCATCTTGGTTCCAGGAGTTTCCTTAGTGTCACAATGCTCTCCATGTTTCCATGATTCCCCACAATGTCACAATGCTCTCCATGCTTCCATTAGGCCCTGCTTTGCCACAATGGTCCCCTTGTTTCCATGAGGCCCCGCTGTGTCACAATGGACCTATGGTTCCATGATGTTGCGTGGTGTCACCGTGCTCTTCTTGAATCCGCCGTGTTACCATGGACCATTGGTTCCATGCGGCCTGGCCGTGTCACAATGGGCTCCGTGATTCCATGATTCCCCATGGTGTCACAATGGAGCCTTGTTTCTAGGAGGTTCTGTACTGTCACAATTGCCTCCTTGATGCCATCAGCCCCTGCAGTGTCACAATGGCTCCTTGGTTCCATGAGGAACACAATAGCTTGGCATAAGCATTGAGCAACAGCTGCTGAACACACCTGGCAACATCTGCTTGCATCAAAAGAGGGCTTCAAGCTGACAATGGCACCAGCAGCTTCCATCTGCAACAGAGACCCAGGAAAGGACAGGCTGTGCCGGTTTGGACAAATGTGGAGGAAAATATCCTCTGATAGAAGGCAGGTTACACCCAGCCCTCCCCCACCAGGTTTTTGGAAAAAAGAACTTTCCTGGGAAGAAAGTGAAAGAGATAAAAACCATTTTTTTAACAAACACCCAGGAAAAGGAGAACAATGCTAAATATTAAAAGCTCTCGCTGTGCAGAGAAAGCTGGGATAATTTGAGAGTCCTTCCGTGTTTCGGTGGGGTCTCTTGAAACATCCATAGACAGCGAGGCCCGTGCAAAGAAATAGGGAGCCATTCTTGAGAGAAGTTTCAGAGCTCTTTCTTCTCCAGCCACATGGGCGGGGCACTGCCAAAGAACTGAGCAATCACGGCACAACCAGGGCCCTCCTGGCACAAGGCAACACAAAATAAGCAGTGCTGAACAGGATTAGGGCACATGTCAGCAGGGAGCAGGGAGACCCCCGTGCCCAGGCCATGCCTCTACCCAAGGGTCCCCTCTCCCATGACCTCATGGCAGGGGGGAGGAACCCCAACACTTCCGTAGGTGCAGTCTCTCTCCTCCTCCTTGCAGCTGGCTCATGGGCCCACATTCAGGGCCCCCACCTCGGGAGAAAATTCTCCCAATGTGGTCTGATGTTGAAAGAGTCAAGAAGAGAAGAAGGGAAAAAAACCCCCAAAGTCCCAGGAAAACAAAGTTCAACTCTCCATCTCCCCCCAGAGAAAAGGAGCTGAAAACTGGCTAAAAAGAAACAAAGTTGCTTCCTCTGCTCTTGCTGCAAGCAGGATGCAGAGGAGTGTGTATGTGTGTCCTTGAACAAACGCTCTGAGAAGTTTGTCCGGTTTTTTTTCCTCTCCCCCCTCTCAGGCTCAGTTGAAAGGCACAGAAATGCACAAAGTTCACTTCTGGGCATAGAGCAGCAATAGGGGATACACATGATAAAGTCACCCCAAGACACAGGGACAGAGAATTCAGTGGAAAGACTCCGAGAATTCTGCTCCCAGAGATCATTCATTCCTGCTCACCCTGACCCTTGTAGAAAGGGGACATCGTTCCCGGCAGCCTGTACTGAGCATGTGGCTCCTGAGTGGGGTTTGTTGTTTAGGAAACCTGCTCCGGCTTTTCCATTCTTTCCTTCCAAACAGGAAAACTTCTCCTGGGGCTGTGTGCAGGCAGAGCCCTGAGGAGAGCAGGTGGCACATGGTGCGCTGGGCTGGGACAGCCAGCTGCAGAGCTCAAGGGAAGAAGCCCAAAGTGTCACAATGGCTCCTTGCCTTCACATGCAACACCTGGGTCACAATGGTCTCCTTGATTCCATGAGGCCCCACTGTGTCACAATGGCTCCTTGGATCCATCGGGTTCCGCAGTGTCACCATGGTCTCTTTTGATCCGCATTGTCATCATGGACAATTGGTTCCATGAGGCCCCGCAGTGTCACAATGGTCCCTTGCTTCCATAGGTTTGATGTTGTAACAATGGACTCCTTGCTTCTATGAGCTAGCCTGCTTTTTGCAGAGGTGTCTTTGGTTCCAACAAGGCCCCGCTGTGTCTCAGTGCGCCCTGGCTTCCATGTGGATCTGGAGCATCACAAAGGCTCCTTGGTTCCACCAGGTCCTGCTGTGTCACAATGGGTCCTGTGGTCCCTGAGGCCCTCCAAAGTCATCATGGAGGCTTGCTTCCATGAGGTTCCATTATGTGCCAGTGCTCATCTTGGTTCCAGGAGTTTCCTTAGTGTCACAATGCTCTCCATGCTTCCATGATTCCCCACAATGTCACAATGCTCTCCATGCTTCCATTAGGCCCTGCTTTGCCACAATGGTCCCCTTGTTTCCATGAGGCCCCGCTGTGTCACAATGGACCTATGGTTCCATGATGTTGCGTGGTGTCACCGTGCTCTTCTTGAATCCGCAGTGTAACCATGGACCATTGTTTCCATGCGGCCTGGCCGTGTCACAATGGGCTCCGTGATTCCATGATTCCCCACGGTGTCACAATGGAGCCTTGTTTCTAGGAGGTTCTGTACTGTCACAATGGTCTCCTTGATGCCATCAGCCCCTGCAGTGTCACAATGGCTCCTTGGTTCCATGAGGAACACAATAGCTTGGCATAAGCATTGAGCAACAGCTGCTGAACACACCTGGCAACATCTGCTTGCATCAAAAGAGGGCTTCAAGCTGACAATGGCACCAGCAGCTTCCATCTGCAACAGAGACCCAGGAAAGGACAGGCTGTGCCGGTTTGGACAAATGTGGAGGAAAATATCCTCTGATAGAAGGCAGGTTACACCCAGCCCTCCCCCACCAGCTTCGGGAAAAAAGAATTTTCCTGGGAAGAAAGTGAAAGAGATAAAAACCATTTTTTTAACAAACACACAGGAAAAGGAGAACAATGCTAAATATTAAAAGCTCTCGCTGTGCAGAGAAAGCTGGGATAATTTGAGAGTCCTTCCGTGTTTCGGTGGGGTCTCCTGAAACATCCATAGACAGCGAAGCCCGTGCAAAGAAATAGGGAGCCATTCTTGAGAGAAGTTTCAGAGCTCTTTCTTCTCCAGCCACATGGGCGGGGCACTGCCAAAGAACTGAGCAATCACGGCACAACCAGGGCCCTCCTGGCACAAGGCAACACAAAATAAGCAGTGCTGAACAGGATTAGGGCACATGTCAGCAGGGAGCAGGGAGACCCCCGTGCCCAGGCCCTGCCTCTACCCAAGAGTCCCCTCTCCCATGACCTCATGGCAGGGGGGAGGAACCCCAACACTTCCGTAGGTGTAGTCTCTCTCCTCCTCCTTGCAGCTGGCTCATGGGCCCACATTCAGGGCCCCCACCTCGGGAGAAAATTCTCCCAATGTGGTCTGATGTTGAAAGAGTCAAGAAGAGAAGAAGGGAAAAAAACCCCCAAAGTCCCAGGAAAACAAAGTTCAACTCTCCATCTCCCCCCAGAGAAAAGGAGCTGAAAACTGGCTAAAAAGAAACAAAGTTGCTTCCTCTGCTCTTGCTGCAAGCAGGATGCAGAGGAGTGTGTATGTGTGTCCTTGAACAAACGCTCTGAGAAGTTTGTCCGGTTTTTTTTCCTCTCCCCCCTCTCAGGCTCAGTTGAAAGGCACAGAAATGCACAAAGTTCACTTCTGGGCATAGAGCAGCGATAGGGGATACACATGATAAAGTCACCCCAAGACACAGGGACAGAGAATTCAGTGGAAAGACTCCGAGAATTCTGCTCCCAGAGAATTCTGCTCACCCTGACCCTTGTAGAAAGGGGACATCGTTCCCGGCAGCCTGTACTGAGCATGTGGCTCCTGAGTGGGGTTTGTTGTTTGGGAAACCTGCTCCGGCTTTTCCATTCTTTCCTTCCAAACAGGAAAACTTCTCCTGGGGCTGTGTGCAGGCAGAGCCCTGAGGAGAGCAGGTGGCACATGGTGCGCTGGGCTGGGACAGCCAGCTGCAGAGCTCAAGGAAAGAAGCCCAAAGTGTCACAATGGCTCCTTGCCTTCACATGCAACACCTGGGTCACAATGGTCTCCTTGATTCCATGAGGCCCCACTGTGTCACAATGGCTCCTTGGTTCCATCGGGTTCCGCAGTGTCACCATGGTCTCTTTTGATCCGCACTGTCATCATGGACAATTGGTTCCATGAGGCCCCGCAGTGTCACAATGGTCCCTTGCTTCCATAGGTTTGATGTTGTAACAATGGACTCCTTGCTTCTATGAGCTAGCCTGCTTTTTGCAGAGGTGTCTTTGGTTCCAACAAGGCCCCGCTGTGTCTCAGTGCACCCTGGCTTCCATGTGGATCTGGAGTATCACAAAGGCTCCTTGGTTCCACCAGGTCCTGCTGTGTCACAATGGGTCCTGTGGTCCCCGAGGCCCTCCAAAGTCATCATGGAGGCTTGCTTCCATGAGGTTCCATTATGTGCCAGTGGTCATCTTGGTTCCAGGAGTTTCCTTAGTGTCACAATGCTCTCCATGTTTCCATGATTCCCCACAATGTCACAATGCTCTCCATGCTTCCATTAGGCCCTGCTTTGCCACAATGGTCCCCTTGTTTCCATGAGGCCCCGCTGTGTCACAATGGACCTATGGTTCCATGATGTTGCGTGGTGTCACCGTGCTCTTCTTGAATCCGCCGTGTTACCATGGACCATTGGTTCCATGCGGCCTGGCCGTGTCACAATGGGCTCCGTGATTCCATGATTCCCCATGGTGTCACAATGGAGCCTTGTTTCTAGGAGGTTCTGTACTGTCACAATTGCCTCCTTGATGCCATCAGCCCCTGCAGTGTCACAATGGCTCCTTGGTTCCATGAGGAACACAATAGCTTGGCATAAGCATTGAGCAACAGCTGCTGAACACACCTGGCAACATCTGCTTGCATCAAAAGAGGGCTTCAAGCTGACAATGGCACCAGCAGCTTCCATCTGCAACAGAGACCCAGGAAAGGACAGGCTGTGCCGGTTTGGACAAATGTGGAGGAAAATATCCTCTGATAGAAGGCAGGTTACACCCAGCCCTCCCCCACCAGGTTTTTGGAAAAAAGAACTTTCCTGGGAAGAAAGTGAAAGAGATAAAAACCATTTTTTTAACAAACACCCAGGAAAAGGAGAACAATGCTAAATATTAAAAGCTCTCGCTGTGCAGAGAAAGCTGGGATAATTTGAGAGTCCTTCCGTGTTTCGGTGGGGTCTCTTGAAACATCCATAGACAGCGAGGCCCGTGCAAAGAAATAGGGAGCCATTCTTGAGAGAAGTTTCAGAGCTCTTTCTTCTCCAGCCACATGGGCGGGGCACTGCCAAAGAACTGAGCAATCACGGCACAACCAGGGCCCTCCTGGCACAAGGCAACACAAAATAAGCAGTGCTGAACAGGATTAGGGCACATGTCAGCAGGGAGCAGGGAGACCCCCGTGCCCAGGCCATGCCTCTACCCAAGGGTCCCCTCTCCCATGACCTCATGGCAGGGGGGAGGAACCCCAACACTTCCGTAGGTGCAGTCTCTCTCCTCCTCCTTGCAGCTGGCTCATGGGCCCACATTCAGGGCCCCCACCTCGGGAGAAAATTCTCCCAATGTGGTCTGATGTTGAAAGAGTCAAGAAGAGAAGAAGGGAAAAAAACCCCCAAAGTCCCAGGAAAACAAAGTTCAACTCTCCATCTCCCCCCAGAGAAAAGGAGCTGAAAACTGGCTAAAAAGAAACAAAGTTGCTTCCTCTGCTCTTGCTGCAAGCAGGATGCAGAGGAGTGTGTATGTGTGTCCTTGAACAAACGCTCTGAGAAGTTTGTCCGGTTTTTTTTCCTCTCCCCCCTCTCAGGCTCAGTTGAAAGGCACAGAAATGCACAAAGTTCACTTCTGGGCATAGAGCAGCAATAGGGGATACACATGATAAAGTCACCCCAAGACACAGGGACAGAGAATTCAGTGGAAAGACTCCGAGAATTCTGCTCCCAGAGATCATTCATTCCTGCTCACCCTGACCCTTGTAGAAAGGGGACATCGTTCCCGGCAGCCTGTACTGAGCATGTGGCTCCTGAGTGGGGTTTGTTGTTTAGGAAACCTGCTCCGGCTTTTCCATTCTTTCCTTCCAAACAGGAAAACTTCTCCTGGGGCTGTGTGCAGGCAGAGCCCTGAGGAGAGCAGGTGGCACATGGTGCGCTGGGCTGGGACAGCCAGCTGCAGAGCTCAAGGGAAGAAGCCCAAAGTGTCACAATGGCTCCTTGCCTTCACATGCAACACCTGGGTCACAATGGTCTCCTTGATTCCATGAGGCCCCACTGTGTCACAATGGCTCCTTGGATCCATCGGGTTCCGCAGTGTCACCATGGTCTCTTTTGATCCGCATTGTCATCATGGACAATTGGTTCCATGAGGCCCCGCAGTGTCACAATGGTCCCTTGCTTCCATAGGTTTGATGTTGTAACAATGGACTCCTTGCTTCTATGAGCTAGCCTGCTTTTTGCAGAGGTGTCTTTGGTTCCAACAAGGCCCCGCTGTGTCTCAGTGCGCCCTGGCTTCCATGTGGATCTGGAGCATCACAAAGGCTCCTTGGTTCCACCAGGTCCTGCTGTGTCACAATGGGTCCTGTGGTCCCTGAGGCCCTCCAAAGTCATCATGGAGGCTTGCTTCCATGAGGTTCCATTATGTGCCAGTGCTCATCTTGGTTCCAGGAGTTTCCTTAGTGTCACAATGCTCTCCATGCTTCCATGATTCCCCACAATGTCACAATGCTCTCCATGCTTCCATTAGGCCCTGCTTTGCCACAATGGTCCCCTTGTTTCCATGAGGCCCCGCTGTGTCACAATGGACCTATGGTTCCATGATGTTGCGTGGTGTCACCGTGCTCTTCTTGAATCCGCAGTGTAACCATGGACCATTGTTTCCATGCGGCCTGGCCGTGTCACAATGGGCTCCGTGATTCCATGATTCCCCACGGTGTCACAATGGAGCCTTGTTTCTAGGAGGTTCTGTACTGTCACAATGGTCTCCTTGATGCCATCAGCCCCTGCAGTGTCACAATGGCTCCTTGGTTCCATGAGGAACACAATAGCTTGGCATAAGCATTGAGCAACAGCTGCTGAACACACCTGGCAACATCTGCTTGCATCAAAAGAGGGCTTCAAGCTGACAATGGCACCAGCAGCTTCCATCTGCAACAGAGACCCAGGAAAGGACAGGCTGTGCCGGTTTGGACAAATGTGGAGGAAAATATCCTCTGATAGAAGGCAGGTTACACCCAGCCCTCCCCCACCAGCTTCGGGAAAAAAGAATTTTCCTGGGAAGAAAGTGAAAGAGATAAAAACCATTTTTTTAACAAACACACAGGAAAAGGAGAACAATGCTAAATATTAAAAGCTCTCGCTGTGCAGAGAAAGCTGGGATAATTTGAGAGTCCTTCCGTGTTTCGGTGGGGTCTCCTGAAACATCCATAGACAGCGAGGCCCGTGCAAAGAAATAGGGAGCCATTCTTGAGAGAAGTTTCAGAGCTCTTTCTTCTCCAGCCACATGGGCGGGGCACTGCCAAAGAACTGAGCAATCACGGCACAACCAGGGCCCTCCTGGCACAAGGCAACACAAAATAAGCAGTGCTGAACAGGATTAGGGCACATGTCAGCAGGGAGCAGGGAGACCCCCGTGCCCAGGCCCTGCCTCTACCCAAGAGTCCCCTCTCCCATGACCTCATGGCAGGGGGGAGGAACCCCAACACTTCCGTAGGTGTAGTCTCTCTCCTCCTCCTTGCAGCTGGCTCATGGGCCCACATTCAGGGCCCCCACCTCGGGAGAAAATTCTCCCAATGTGGTCTGATGTTGAAAGAGTCAAGAAGAGAAGAAGGGAAAAAAAACCCCAAAGTCCCAGGAAAACAAAGTTCAACTCTCCATCTCCCCCCAGAGAAAAGGAGCTGAAAACTGGCTAAAAAGAAACAAAGTTGCTTCCTCTGCTCTTGCTGCAAGCAGGATGCAGAGGAGTGTGTATGTGTGTCCTTGAACAAACGCTCTGAGAAGTTTGTCCGGTTTTTTTTCCTCTCCCCCCTCTCAGGCTCAGTTGAAAGGCACAGAAATGCACAAAGTTCACTTCTGGGCATAGAGCAGCGATAGGGGATACACATGATAAAGTCACCCCAAGACACAGGGACAGAGAATTCAGTGGAAAGACTCCGAGAATTCTGCTCCCAGAGAATTCTGCTCACCCTGACCCTTGTAGAAAGGGGACATCGTTCCCGGCAGCCTGTACTGAGCATGTGGCTCCTGAGTGGGGTTTGTTGTTTGGGAAACCTGCTCCGGCTTTTCCATTCTTTCCTTCCAAACAGGAAAACTTCTCCTGGGGCTGTGTGCAGGCAGAGCCCTGAGGAGAGCAGGTGGCACATGGTGCGCTGGGCTGGGACAGCCAGCTGCAGAGCTCAAGGAAAGAAGCCCAAAGTGTCACAATGGCTCCTTGCCTTCACATGCAACACCTGGGTCACAATGGTCTCCTCGATTCCATGAGGCCCCACTGTGTCACAATGGCTCCTTGGTTCCATCGGGTTCCGCAGTGTCACCATGGTCTCTTTTGATCCGCACTGTCATCATGGACAATTGGTTCCATGAGGCCCCGCAGTGTCACAATGGTCCCTTGCTTCCATAGGTTTGATGTTGTAACAATGGACTCCTTGCTTCTATGAGCTAGCCTGCTTTTTGCAGAGGTGTCTTTGGTTCCAACAAGGCCCCGCTGTGTCTCAGTGCACCCTGGCTTCCATGTGGATCTGGAGTATCACAAAGGCTCCTTGGTTCCACCAGGTCCTGCTGTGTCACAATGGGTCCTGTGGTCCCCGAGGCCCTCCAAAGTCATCATGGAGGCTTGCTTCCATGAGGTTCCATTATGTGCCAGTGGTCATCTTGGTTCCAGGAGTTTCCTTAGTGTCACAATGCTCTCCATGCTTCCATGATTCCCCACAATGTCACAATGCTCTCCATGCTTCCATTAGGCCCTGCTTTGCCACAATGGTCCCCTTGTTTCCATGAGGCCCCGCTGTGTCACAATGGACCTATGGTTCCATGATGTTGCGTGGTGTCACCGTGCTCTTCTTGAATCCGCCGTGTTACCATGGACCATTGGTTCCATGCGGCCTGGCCGTGTCACAATTGGCTCCGTGATTCCATGATTCCCCACGGTGTCACAATGGAGCCTTGTTTCTAGGAGGTTCTGTACTGTCACAATTGCCTCCTTGATGCCATCAGCCCCTGCAGTGTCACAATGGCTCCTTGGTTCCATGAGGAACACAATAGCTTGGCATAAGCATTGAGCAACAGCTGCTGAACACACCTGGCAACATCTGCTTGCATCAAAAGAGGGCTTCAAGCTGACAATGGCACCAGCAGCTTCCATCTGCAACAGAGACCCAGGAAAGGACAGGCTGTGCCGGTTTGGACAAATGTGGAGGAAAATATCCTCTGATAGAAGGCAGGTTACACCCAGCCCTCCCCCACCAGGTTTTTGGAAAAAAGAACTTTCCTGGGAAGAAAGTGAAAGAGATAAAACCTATTTTTTTAACAAACACACAGGAAAAGGATAACAATGCTAAATATTAAAACCTCTCGCTGTGCAGAGAAAGCTGGGATAATTTGAGAGTCCTTCTGTGTTTCGGTGGGGTCTCCTGAAACATCCATAGACAGCGAGGCCCGTGCAAAGAAACAGGGAGCGATTCTTGAGAGAAGTTTCAGAGCTCTTTCTTCTCCAGCCACATGGGCGGGGCACTGCCAAAGAACTGAGCAATCACAGCACAACCAGGGCCCTCCTGGCACAGGGCAACACAAAATAAGCAGTGCTGAACAGGATTAGGGCACATGTGAGCAGGGAGCAGGGAGACCCCGTGCCCAGGCCATGCCTCTACCCCAGGGTCCCCTCTCCCATGACCTCATGGCAGGGGGGAGGAACCCCAACACTTCCGTAGGTGCAGTCTCTCTCCTCCTCCTTGCAGCTGGCTCATGGGCCCACATTCAGGGCCCCCACCTCGGGAGAAAATTCTCCCAATGTGCTCTGATGTTGAAAGAGTCAAGAAGAGAAGAAGGGAAAAAAAACCCCCGAAGTCCCAGGAAAACAAAGTTCAACTCTCCATCTCCCCCCAGAGAAAAGGAGCTGAAAACTGGCTAAAAAGAAACAAAGTTGCTTCCCTCTGCTCTTGCTGCAAGCAGGATGCAGAGGAGTGTGTATGTGTGCCCTTGAACAAACGCTCTGAGAAGTTTGTCCGGTTTTTTTTCCTCTCCCCCCTCTCAGGCTCAGTTGAAAGGCACAGAAATGCACAAAGTTCACTTCTGGGCATAGAGCAGCAATAGGGGATACACATGATAAAGTCACCCCAAGACACAGGGACAGAGAATTCAGTGGAAAGACTCCGAGAATTCTGCTCCCAGAGATCATTCCTGCTCACACTGACCCTTGTAGAAAGGGGACATCGTTCCAGGCAGCCTGTACTGAGCATGTGGCTCCTGAGTGGGGTTTGTTGTTTAGGAAACCTGCTCCGGCTTTTCCATTCTTTCCTTGCAAACAGGAAAACTTCTCCTGGGGCTGTGTGCAGGCAGAGCCCTGAGGAGAGCAGGTGGCACATGGTGCGCTGGGCTGGGACAGCCAGCTGCAGAGCTCAAGGGAAGAAGCCCAAAGTGTCACAATGGCTCCTTGCCTTCCCATGCAACACCTGGGTCACAATGGTCTCCTTGATTCCATGAGGCCCCACTGTGTCACAATGGCTCCTTGGTTCCATCAGGTTCCGCAGTGTCACCATGGTCTCCTTTGATCCGCACTGTCATCATGGACAATTGGTTCCATGAGGCCCCGCAGTGTCACAATGGTCCCTTGGTTGCATAGCTTTTACGTTGTAACAATGGACTCCTTGCTTCTATGAGCTAGCCTGCTTTTTGCAGAGGTGTCTTTGGTTCCAACAAGGCCCCACTGTGTCTCAGTGCACCCTGGCTTCCATGTGGATCTGGAGCATCACAAAGGCTCCTTGGTTCCACCAGGTCCTGCTGTGTCACAATGGGTCCTGTGGTCCCCGAGGCCCTCCAAAGTCATCATGGAGGCTTGCTTCCATGAGGTTCCATTATGTGCCAGTGGTCATCTTGGTTCCAGGAGTTTCCTTAGTGTCACAATGCTCTCCATGCTTCCATGATTCCCCACAATGTCCCAATGCTCTCCATGCTTCCATTAGGCCCTGCTTTGCCACAATGGTCCCCTTGTTTCCATGAGGCCCCGCTGTGTCACAATGGACCTATGGTTCCATGATGTTGCGTGGTGTCACCGTGCTCTTCTTGAATCCGCCGTGTTACCATGGACCATTGGTTCCATGCGGCCTGGCCGTGTCACAATGGGCTCCGTGATTCCATGATTCCCCACGGTGTCACAATGGAGCCTTGTTTCTAGGAGGTTCTGTACTGTCACAATTGCCTCCTTGATGCCATCAGCCCCTGCAGTGTCACAATGGCTCCTTGGTTCCATGAGGAACACAATAGCTTGGCATAAGCATTGAGCAACAGCTGCTGAACACACCTGGCAACATCTGCTTGCATCAAAAGAGGGCTTCAAGCTGACAATGGCACCAGCAGCTTCCATCTGCAACAGAGACCCAGGAAAGGACAGGCTGTGCCGGTTTGGACAAATGTGGAGGAAAATATCCTCTGATAGAAGGCAGGTTACACCCAGCCCTCCCCCACCAGGTTTTTGGAAAAAAGAACTTTCCTGGGAAGAAAGTGAAAGAGATAAAAACCATTTTTTAACAAACACCCAGGAAAAGGAGAACAATGCTAAATATTAAAAGCTCTCGCTGTGCAGAGAAAGCTGGGATAATTTGAGAGTCCTTCCGTGTTTCGGTGGGGTCTCCTGAAACATCCATAGACAGCGAGGCCCGTGCAAAGAAATAGGGAGCCATTCTTGAGAGAAGTTTCAGAGCTCTTTCTTCTCCAGCCACATGGGCGGGGCACTGCCAAAGAACTGAGCAATCACGGCACAACCAGGGCCCTCCTGGCACAAGGCAACACAAAATAAGCAGTGCTGAACAGGATTAGGGCACATGTCAGCAGGGAGCAGGGAGACCCCCGTGCCCAGGCCATGCCTCTACCCAAGGGTCCCCTCTCCCATGACCTCATGGCAGGGGGGAGGAACCCCAACACTTCCGTAGGTGCAGTCTCTCTCCTCCTCCTTGCAGCTGGCTCATGGGCCCACATTCAGGGCCCCCACCTCGGGAGAAAATTCTCCCAATGTGGTCTGATGTTGAAAGAGTCAAGAAGAGAAGAAGGGAAAAAAACCCCCAAAGTCCCAGGAAAACAAAGTTCAACTCTCCATCTCCCCCCAGAGAAAAGGAGCTGAAAACTGGCTAAAAAGAAACAAGGTTGCTTCCTCTGCTCTTGCTGCAAGCAGGATGCAGAGGAGTGTGTATGTGTGTCCTTGAACAAACGCTCTGAGAAGTTTGTCCGGTTTTTTTTCCCTCTCCCCCCTCTCAGGCTCAGTTGAAAGGCACAGAAATGCACAAAGTTCACTTCTGGGCATAGAGCAGCGATAGGGGATACACATGATAAAGTCACCCCAAGACACAGGGACAGAGAATTCAGTGGAAAGACTCCGAGAATTCTGCTCCCAGAGAATTCTGCTCACCCTGACCCTTGTAGAAAGGGGACATCGTTCCCGGCAGCCTGTACTGAGCATGTGGCTCCTGAGTGGGGTTTGTTGTTTGGGAAACCTGCTCCGGCTTTTCCATTCTTTCCTTCCAAACAGGAAAACTTCTCCTGGGGCTGTGTGCAGGCAGAGCCCTGAGGAGAGCAGGTGGCACATGGTGCGCTGGGCTGGGACAGCCAGCTGCAGAGCTCAAGGGAAGAAGCCCAAAGTGTCACAATGGCTCCTTGCCTTCACATGCAACACCTGGGTCACAATGGTCTCCTTGATTCCATGAGGCCCCACTGTGTCACAATGGCTCCTTGGTTCCATCGGGTTCCGCAGTGTCACCATGGTCTCTTTTGATCCGCACTGTCATCATGGACAATTGGTTCCATGAGGCCCCGCAGTGTCACAATGGTCCCTTGCTTCCATAGGTTTGATGTTGTAACAATGGACTCCTTGCTTCTATGAGCTAGCCTGCTTTTTGCAGAGGTGTCTTTGGTTCCAACAAGGCCCCGCTGTGTCTCAGTGCACCCTGGCTTCCATGTGGATCTGGAGCATCACAAAGGCTCCTTGGTTCCACCAGGTCCTGCTGTGTCACAATGGGTCCTGTGGTCCCCGAGGCCCTCCAAAGTCATCATGGAGGCTTGCTTCCATGAGGTTCCATTATGTGCCAGTGGTCATCTTGGTTCCAGGAGTTTCCTTAGTGTCACAATGCTCTCCATGTTTCCATGATTCCCCACAATGTCACAATGCTCTCCATGCTTCCATTAGGCCCTGCTTTGCCACAATGGTCCCCTTGTTTCCATGAGGCCCCGCTGTGTCACAATGGACCTATGGTTCCATGATGTTGCGTGGTGTCACCGTGCTCTTCTTGAATCCGCCGTGTTACCATGGACCATTGGTTCCATGCGGCCTGGCCGTGTCACAATGGGCTCCGTGATTCCATGATTCCCCATGGTGTCACAATGGAGCCTTGTTTCTAGGAGGTTCTGTACTGTCACAATTGCCTCCTTGATGCCATCAGCCCCTGCAGTGTCACAATGGCTCCTTGGTTCCATGAGGAACACAATAGCTTGGCATAAGCATTGAGCAACAGCTGCTGAACACACCTGGCAACATCTGCTTGCATCAAAAGAGGGCTTCAAGCTGACAATGGCACCAGCAGCTTCCATCTGCAACAGAGACCCAGGAAAGGACAGGCTGTGCCGGTTTGGACAAATGTGGAGGAAAATATCCTCTGATAGAAGGCAGGTTACACCCAGCCCTCCCCCACCAGGTTTTTGGAAAAAAGAACTTTCCTGGGAAGAAAGTGAAAGAGATAAAAACCATTTTTTTAACAAACACCCAGGAAAAGGAGAACAATGCTAAATATTAAAAGCTCTCGCTGTGCAGAGAAAGCTGGGATAATTTGAGAGTCCTTCCGTGTTTCGGTGGGGTCTCTTGAAACATCCATAGACAGCGAGGCCCGTGCAAAGAAATAGGGAGCCATTCTTGAGAGAAGTTTCAGAGCTCTTTCTTCTCCAGCCACATGGGCGGGGCACTGCCAAAGAACTGAGCAATCACAGCACAACCAGGGCCCTCCTCGCACAAGGCAACACAAAATAAGCAGTGCTGAACAGGATTAGGGCACATGTCAGCAGGGAGCAGGGAGACCCCCGTGCCCAGGCCATGCCTCTACCCAAGGGTCCCCTCTCCCATGACCTCATGGCAGGGGGGAGGAACCCCAACACTTCCGTAGGTGCAGTCTCTCTCCTCCTCCTTGCAGCTGGCTCATGGGCCCACATTCAGGGCCCCCACCTCGGGAGAAAATTCTCCCAATGTGGTCTGATGTTGAAAGAGTCAAGAAGAGAAGAAGGGAAAAAAACCCCCAAAGTCCCAGGAAAACAAAGTTCAACTCTCCATCTCCCCCCAGAGAAAAGGAGCTGAAAACTGGCTAAAAAGAAACAAAGTTGCTTCCTCTGCTCTTGCTGCAAGCAGGATGCAGAGGAGTGTGTATGTGTGTCCTTGAACAAACGCTCTGAGAAGTTTGTCCGGTTTTTTTTCCTCTCCCCCCTCTCAGGCTCAGTTGAAAGGCACAGAAATGCACAAAGTTCACTTCTGGGCATAGAGCAGCAATAGGGGATACACATGATAAAGTCACCCCAAGACACAGGGACAGAGAATTCAGTGGAAAGACTCCGAGAATTCTGCTCCCAGAGATCATTCATTCCTGCTCACCCTGACCCTTGTAGAAAGGGGACATCGTTCCCGGCAGCCTGTACTGAGCATGTGGCTCCTGAGTGGGGTTTGTTGTTTAGGAAACCTGCTCCGGCTTTTCCATTCTTTCCTTCCAAACAGGAAAACTTCTCCTGGGGCTGTGTGCAGGCAGAGCCCTGAGGAGAGCAGGTGGCACATGGTGCGCTGGGCTGGGACAGCCAGCTGCAGAGCTCAAGGGAAGAAGCCCAAAGTGTCACAATGGCTCCTTGCCTTCACATGCAACACCTGGGTCACAATGGTCTCCTTGATTCCATGAGGCCCCACTGTGTCACAATGGCTCCTTGGATCCATCGGGTTCCGCAGTGTCACCATGGTCTCTTTTGATCCGCATTGTCATCATGGACAATTGGTTCCATGAGGCCCCGCAGTGTCACAATGGTCCCTTGCTTCCATAGGTTTGATGTTGTAACAATGGACTCCTTGCTTCTATGAGCTAGCCTGCTTTTTGCAGAGGTGTCTTTGGTTCCAACAAGGCCCCGCTGTGTCTCAGTGCGCCCTGGCTTCCATGTGGATCTGGAGCATCACAAAGGCTCCTTGGTTCCACCAGGTCCTGCTGTGTCACAATGGGTCCTGTGGTCCCTGAGGCCCTCCAAAGTCATCATGGAGGCTTGCTTCCATGAGGTTCCATTATGTGCCAGTGCTCATCTTGGTTCCAGGAGTTTCCTTAGTGTCACAATGCTCTCCATGCTTCCATGATTCCCCACAATGTCACAATGCTCTCCATGCTTCCATTAGGCCCTGCTTTGCCACAATGGTCCCCTTGTTTCCATGAGGCCCCGCTGTGTCACAATGGACCTATGGTTCCATGATGTTGCGTGGTGTCACCGTGCTCTTCTTGAATCCGCAGTGTAACCATGGACCATTGTTTCCATGCGGCCTGGCCGTGTCACAATGGGCTCCGTGATTCCATGATTCCCCACGGTGTCACAATGGAGCCTTGTTTCTAGGAGGTTCTGTACTGTCACAATGGTCTCCTTGATGCCATCAGCCCCTGCAGTGTCACAATGGCTCCTTGGTTCCATGAGGAACACAATAGCTTGGCATAAGCATTGAGCAACAGCTGCTGAACACACCTGGCAACATCTGCTTGCATCAAAAGAGGGCTTCAAGCTGACAATGGCACCAGCAGCTTCCATCTGCAACAGAGACCCAGGAAAGGACAGGCTGTGCCGGTTTGGACAAATGTGGAGGAAAATATCCTCTGATAGAAGGCAGGTTACACCCAGCCCTCCCCCACCAGCTTCGGGAAAAAAGAATTTTCCTGGGAAGAAAGTGAAAGAGATAAAAACCATTTTTTTAACAAACACACAGGAAAAGGAGAACAATGCTAAATATTAAAAGCTCTCGCTGTGCAGAGAAAGCTGGGATAATTTGAGAGTCCTTCCGTGTTTCGGTGGGGTCTCCTGAAACATCCATAGACAGCGAGGCCCGTGCAAAGAAATAGGGAGCCATTCTTGAGAGAAGTTTCAGAGCTCTTTCTTCTCCAGCCACATGGGCGGGGCACTGCCAAAGAACTGAGCAATCACGGCACAACCAGGGCCCTCCTGGCACAAGGCAACACAAAATAAGCAGTGCTGAACAGGATTAGGGCACATGTCAGCAGGGAGCAGGGAGACCCCCGTGCCCAGGCCCTGCCTCTACCCAAGAGTCCCCTCTCCCATGACCTCATGGCAGGGGGGAGGAACCCCAACACTTCCGTAGGTGTAGTCTCTCTCCTCCTCCTTGCAGCTGGCTCATGGGCCCACATTCAGGGCCCCCACCTCGGGAGAAAATTCTCCCAATGTGGTCTGATGTTGAAAGAGTCAAGAAGAGAAGAAGGGAAAAAAAACCCCAAAGTCCCAGGAAAACAAAGTTCAACTCTCCATCTCCCCCCAGAGAAAAGGAGCTGAAAACTGGCTAAAAAGAAACAAAGTTGCTTCCTCTGCTCTTGCTGCAAGCAGGATGCAGAGGAGTGTGTATGTGTGTCCTTGAACAAACGCTCTGAGAAGTTTGTCCGGTTTTTTTTCCTCTCCCCCCTCTCAGGCTCAGTTGAAAGGCACAGAAATGCACAAAGTTCACTTCTGGGCATAGAGCAGCAATAGGGGATACACATGATAAAGTCACCCCAAGACACAGGGACAGAGAATTCAGTGGAAAGACTCCGAGAATTCTGCTCCCAGAGATCATTCATTCCTGCTCACCCTGACCCTTGTAGAAAGGGGACATCGTTCCCGGCAGCCTGTACCGAGCATGTGGCTCCTGAGTGGGGTTTGTTGTTTAGGAAACCTGCTCCGGCTTTTCCATTCTTTCCTTCCAAACAGGAAAACTTCTCCTGGGGCTGTGTGCAGGCAGAGCCCTGAGGAGAGCAGGTGGCACATGGTGCGCTGGGCTGGGACAGCCAGCTGCAGAGCTCAAGGGAAGAAGCCCAAAGTGTCACAATGGCTCCTTGCCTTCACATGCAACACCTGGGTCACAATGGTCTCCTTGATTCCATGAGGCCCCACTGTGTCACAATGGCTCCTTGGATCCATCGGGTTCCGCAGTGTCACCATGGTCTCTTTTGATCCGCATTGTCATCATGGACAATTGGTTCCATGAGGCCCCGCAGTGTCACAATGGTCCCTTGCTTCCATAGGTTTGATGTTGTAACAATGGACTCCTTGCTTCTATGAGCTAGCCTGCTTTTTGCAGAGGTGTCTTTGGTTCCAACAAGGCCCCGCTGTGTCTCAGTGCGCCCTGGCTTCCATGTGGATCTGGAGCATCACAAAGGCTCCTTGGTTCCACCAGGTCCTGCTGTGTCACAATGGGTCCTGTGGTCCCTGAGGCCCTCCAAAGTCATCATGGAGGCTTGCTTCCATGAGGTTCCATTATGTGCCAGTGCTCATCTTGGTTCCAGGAGTTTCCTTAGTGTCACAATGCTCTCCATGTTTCCATGATTCCCCACAATGTCACAATGCTCTCCATGCTTCCATTAGGCCCTGCTTTGCCACAATGGTCCCCTTGTTTCCATGAGGCCCCGCTGTGTCACAATGGACCTATGGTTCCATGATGTTGCGTGGTGTCACCGTGCTCTTCTTGAATCCGCCGTGTAACCATGGACCATTGTTTCCATGCGGCCTGGCCGTGTCACAATGGGCTCCGTGATTCCATGATTCCCCACGGTGTCACAATGGAGCCTTGTTTCTAGGAGGTTCTGTACTGTCACAATGGTCTCCTTGATGCCATCAGCCCCTGCAGTGTCACAATGGCTCCTTGGTTCCATGAGGAACACAATAGCTTGGCATAAGCATTGAGCAACAGCTGCTGAACACACCTGGCAACATCTGCTTGCATCAAAAGAGGGCTTCAAGCTGACAATGGCACCAGCAGCTTCCATCTGCAACAGAGACCCAGGAAAGGACAGGCTGTGCCGGTTTGGACAAATGTGGAGGAAAATATCCTCTTATAGAAGGCAGGTTACACCCAGCCCTCCCCCACCAGGTTTTTGGAAAAAAGAACTTTCCTGGGAAGAAAGTGAAAGAGATAAAACCTATTTTTTTAACAAACACACAGGAAAAGGATAACAATGCTAAATATTAAAACCTCTCGCTGTGCAGAGAAAGCTGGGATAATTTGAGAGTCCTTCTGTGTTTCGGTGGGGTCTCCTGAAACATCCATAGACAGCGAGGCCCGTGCAAAGAAACAGGGAGCGATTCTTGAGAGAAGTTTCAGAGCTCTTTCTTCTCCAGCCACATGGGCGGGGCACTGCCAAAGAACTGAGCAATCACAGCACAACCAGGGCCCTCCTCGCACAGGGCAACACAAAATAAGCAGTGCTGAACAGGATTAGGGCACATGTGAGCAGGGAGCAGGGAGACCCCGTGCCCAGGCCATGCCTCTACCCCAGGGTCCCCTCTCCCATGACCTCATGGCAGGGGGGAGGAACCCCAACACTTCCGTAGGTGCAGTCTCTCTCCTCCTCCTTGCAGCTGGCTCATGGGCCCACATTCAGGGCCCCCACCTCGGGAGAAAATTCTCCCAATGTGCTCTGATGTTGAAAGAGTCAAGAAGAGAAGAAGGGAAAAAAAACCCCCGAAGTCCCAGGAAAACAAAGTTCAACTCTCCATCTCCCCCCAGAGAAAAGGAGCTGAAAACTGGCTAAAAAGAAACAAAGTTGCTTCCCTCTGCTCTTGCTGCAAGCAGGATGCAGAGGAGTGTGTATGTGTGCCCTTGAACAAACGCTCTGAGAAGTTTGTCCGGTTTTTTTTCCTCTCCCCCCTCTCAGGCTCAGTTGAAAGGCACAGAAATGCACAAAGTTCACTTCTGGGCATAGAGCAGCAATAGGGGATACACATGATAAAGTCACCCCAAGACACAGGGACAGAGAATTCAGTGGAAAGACTCCGAGAATTCTGCTCCCAGAGATCATTCCTGCTCACACTGACCCTTGTAGAAAGGGGACATCGTTCCAGGCAGCCTGTACTGAGCATGTGGCTCCTGAGTGGGGTTTGTTGTTTAGGAAACCTGCTCCGGCTTTTCCATTCTTTCCTTGCAAACAGGAAAACTTCTCCTGGGGCTGTGTGCAGGCAGAGCCCTGAGGAGAGCAGGTGGCACATGGTGCGCTGGGCTGGGACAGCCAGCTGCAGAGCTCAAGGGAAGAAGCCCAAAGTGTCACAATGGCTCCTTGCCTTCCCATGCAACACCTGGGTCACAATGGTCTCCTTGATTCCATGAGGCCCCACTGTGTCACAATGGCTCCTTGGTTCCATCAGGTTCCGCAGTGTCACCATGGTCTCCTTTGATCCGCACTGTCATCATGGACAATTGGTTCCATGAGGCCCCGCAGTGTCACAATGGTCCCTTGCTTCCATAGGTTTGATGTTGTAACAATGGACTCCTTGCTTCTATGAGCTAGCCTGCTTTTTGCAGAGGTGTCTTTGGTTCCAACAAGGCCCCGCTGTGTCTCAGTGCACCCTGGCTTCCATGTGGATCTGGAGCATCACAAAGGCTCCTTGGTTCCACCAGGTCCTGCTGTGTCACAATGGGTCCTGTGGTCCCCGAGGCCCTCCAAAGTCATCATGGAGGCTTGCTTCCATGAGGTTCCATTATGTGCCAGTGGTCATCTTGGTTCCAGGAGTTTCCTTAGTGTCACAATGCTCTCCATGTTTCCATGATTCCCCACAATGTCACAATGCTCTCCATGCTTCCATTAGGCCCTGCTTTGCCACAATGGTCCCCTTGTTTCCATGAGGCCCCGCTGTGTCACAATGGACCTATGGTTCCATGATGTTGCGTGGTGTCACCGTGCTCTTCTTGAATCCGCCGTGTTACCATGGACCATTGGTTCCATGCGGCCTGGCCGTGTCACAATGGGCTCCGTGATTCCATGATTCCCCATGGTGTCACAATGGAGCCTTGTTTCTAGGAGGTTCTGTACTGTCACAATTGCCTCCTTGATGCCATCAGCCCCTGCAGTGTCACAATGGCTCCTTGGTTCCATGAGGAACACAATAGCTTGGCATAAGCATTGAGCAACAGCTGCTGAACACACCTGGCAACATCTGCTTGCATCAAAAGAGGGCTTCAAGCTGACAATGGCACCAGCAGCTTCCATCTGCAACAGAGACCCAGGAAAGGACAGGCTGTGCCGGTTTGGACAAATGTGGAGGAAAATATCCTCTGATAGAAGGCAGGTTACACCCAGCCCTCCCCCACCAGGTTTTTGGAAAAAAGAACTTTCCTGGGAAGAAAGTGAAAGAGATAAAAACCATTTTTTTAACAAACACCCAGGAAAAGGAGAACAATGCTAAATATTAAAAGCTCTCGCTGTGCAGAGAAAGCTGGGATAATTTGAGAGTCCTTCCGTGTTTCGGTGGGGTCTCTTGAAACATCCATAGACAGCGAGGCCCGTGCAAAGAAATAGGGAGCCATTCTTGAGAGAAGTTTCAGAGCTCTTTCTTCTCCAGCCACATGGGCGGGGCACTGCCAAAGAACTGAGCAATCACGGCACAACCAGGGCCCTCCTGGCACAAGGCAACACAAAATAAGCAGTGCTGAACAGGATTAGGGCACATGTCAGCAGGGAGCAGGGAGACCCCCGTGCCCAGGCCATGCCTCTACCCAAGGGTCCCCTCTCCCATGACCTCATGGCAGGGGGGAGGAACCCCAACACTTCCGTAGGTGCAGTCTCTCTCCTCCTCCTTGCAGCTGGCTCATGGGCCCACATTCAGGGCCCCCACCTCGGGAGAAAATTCTCCCAATGTGGTCTGATGTTGAAAGAGTCAAGAAGAGAAGAAGGGAAAAAAACCCCCAAAGTCCCAGGAAAACAAAGTTCAACTCTCCATCTCCCCCCAGAGAAAAGGAGCTGAAAACTGGCTAAAAAGAAACAAAGTTGCTTCCTCTGCTCTTGCTGCAAGCAGGATGCAGAGGAGTGTGTATGTGTGTCCTTGAACAAACGCTCTGAGAAGTTTGTCCGGTTTTTTTTCCTCTCCCCCCTCTCAGGCTCAGTTGAAAGGCACAGAAATGCACAAAGTTCACTTCTGGGCATAGAGCAGCAATAGGGGATACACATGATAAAGTCACCCCAAGACACAGGGACAGAGAATTCAGTGGAAAGACTCCGAGAATTCTGCTCCCAGAGATCATTCATTCCTGCTCACCCTGACCCTTGTAGAAAGGGGACATCGTTCCCGGCAGCCTGTACTGAGCATGTGGCTCCTGAGTGGGGTTTGTTGTTTAGGAAACCTGCTCCGGCTTTTCCATTCTTTCCTTCCAAACAGGAAAACTTCTCCTGGGGCTGTGTGCAGGCAGAGCCCTGAGGAGAGCAGGTGGCACATGGTGCGCTGGGCTGGGACAGCCAGCTGCAGAGCTCAAGGGAAGAAGCCCAAAGTGTCACAATGGCTCCTTGCCTTCACATGCAACACCTGGGTCACAATGGTCTCCTTGATTCCATGAGGCCCCACTGTGTCACAATGGCTCCTTGGATCCATCGGGTTCCGCAGTGTCACCATGGTCTCTTTTGATCCGCATTGTCATCATGGACAATTGGTTCCATGAGGCCCCGCAGTGTCACAATGGTCCCTTGCTTCCATAGGTTTGATGTTGTAACAATGGACTCCTTGCTTCTATGAGCTAGCCTGCTTTTTGCAGAGGTGTCTTTGGTTCCAACAAGGCCCCGCTGTGTCTCAGTGCGCCCTGGCTTCCATGTGGATCTGGAGCATCACAAAGGCTCCTTGGTTCCACCAGGTCCTGCTGTGTCACAATGGGTCCTGTGGTCCCTGAGGCCCTCCAAAGTCATCATGGAGGCTTGCTTCCATGAGGTTCCATTATGTGCCAGTGCTCATCTTGGTTCCAGGAGTTTCCTTAGTGTCACAATGCTCTCCATGCTTCCATGATTCCCCACAATGTCACAATGCTCTCCATGCTTCCATTAGGCCCTGCTTTGCCACAATGGTCCCCTTGTTTCCATGAGGCCCCGCTGTGTCACAATGGACCTATGGTTCCATGATGTTGCGTGGTGTCACCGTGCTCTTCTTGAATCCGCAGTGTAACCATGGACCATTGTTTCCATGCGGCCTGGCCGTGTCACAATGGGCTCCGTGATTCCATGATTCCCCACGGTGTCACAATGGAGCCTTGTTTCTAGGAGGTTCTGTACTGTCACAATGGTCTCCTTGATGCCATCAGCCCCTGCAGTGTCACAATGGCTCCTTGGTTCCATGAGGAACACAATAGCTTGGCATAAGCATTGAGCAACAGCTGCTGAACACACCTGGCAACATCTGCTTGCATCAAAAGAGGGCTTCAAGCTGACAATGGCACCAGCAGCTTCCATCTGCAACAGAGACCCAGGAAAGGACAGGCTGTGCCGGTTTGGACAAATGTGGAGGAAAATATCCTCTGATAGAAGGCAGGTTACACCCAGCCCTCCCCCACCAGCTTCGGGAAAAAAGAATTTTCCTGGGAAGAAAGTGAAAGAGATAAAAACCATTTTTTTAACAAACACACAGGAAAAGGAGAACAATGCTAAATATTAAAAGCTCTCGCTGTGCAGAGAAAGCTGGGATAATTTGAGAGTCCTTCCGTGTTTCGGTGGGGTCTCCTGAAACATCCATAGACAGCGAGGCCCGTGCAAAGAAATAGGGAGCCATTCTTGAGAGAAGTTTCAGAGCTCTTTCTTCTCCAGCCACATGGGCGGGGCACTGCCAAAGAACTGAGCAATCACGGCACAACCAGGGCCCTCCTGGCACAAGGCAACACAAAATAAGCAGTGCTGAACAGGATTAGGGCACATGTCAGCAGGGAGCAGGGAGACCCCCGTGCCCAGGCCCTGCCTCTACCCAAGGGTCCCCTCTCCCATGACCTCATGGCAGGGGGGAGGAACCCCAACACTTCCGTAGGTGCAGTCTCTCTCCTCCTCCTTGCAGCTGGCTCATGGGCCCACATTCAGGGCCCCCACCTCGGGAGAAAATTCTCCCAATGTGGTCTGATGTTGAAAGAGTCAAGAAGAGAAGAAGGGAAAAAAAACCCCAAAGTCCCAGGAAAACAAAGTTCAACTCTCCATCTCCCCCCAGAGAAAAGGAGCTGAAAACTGGCTAAAAAGAAACAAGGTTGCTTCCTCTGCTCTTGCTGCAAGCAGGATGCAGAGGAGTGTGTATGTGTGTCCTTGAACAAACGCTCTGAGAAGTTTGTCCGGTTTTTTTTCCCTCTCCCCCCTCTCAGGCTCAGTTGAAAGGCACAGAAATGCACAAAGTTCACTTCTGGGCATAGAGCAGCGATAGGGGATACACATGATAAAGTCACCCCAAGACACAGGGACAGAGAATTCAGTGGAAAGACTCCGAGAATTCTGCTCCCAGAGAATTCTGCTCACCCTGACCCTTGTAGAAAGGGGACATCGTTCCCGGCAGCCTGTACTGAGCATGTGGCTCCTGAGTGGGGTTTGTTGTTTGGGAAACCTGCTCCGGCTTTTCCATTCTTTCCTTCCAAACAGGAAAACTTCTCCTGGGGCTGTGTGCAGGCAGAGCCCTGAGGAGAGCAGGTGGCACATGGTGCGCTGGGCTGGGACAGCCAGCTGCAGAGCTCAAGGGAAGAAGCCCAAAGTGTCACAATGGCTCCTTGCCTTCACATGCAACACCTGGGTCACAATGGTCTCCTTGATTCCATGAGGCCCCACTGTGTCACAATGGCTCCTTGGTTCCATCGGGTTCCGCAGTGTCACCATGGTCTCTTTTGATCCGCACTGTCATCATGGACAATTGGTTCCATGAGGCCCCGCAGTGTCACAATGGTCCCTTGCTTCCATAGGTTTGATGTTGTAACAATGGACTCCTTGCTTCTATGAGCTAGCCTGCTTTTTGCAGAGGTGTCTTTGGTTCCAACAAGGCCCCGCTGTGTCTCAGTGCACCCTGGCTTCCATGTGGATCTGGAGCATCACAAAGGCTCCTTGGTTCCACCAGGTCCTGCTGTGTCACAATGGGTCCTGTGGTCCCCGAGGCCCTCCAAAGTCATCATGGAGGCTTGCTTCCATGAGGTTCCATTATGTGCCAGTGGTCATCTTGGTTCCAGGAGTTTCCTTAGTGTCACAATGCTCTCCATGTTTCCATGATTCCCCACAATGTCACAATGCTCTCCATGCTTCCATTAGGCCCTGCTTTGCCACAATGGTCCCCTTGTTTCCATGAGGCCCCGCTGTGTCACAATGGACCTATGGTTCCATGATGTTGCGTGGTGTCACCGTGCTCTTCTTGAATCCGCCGTGTTACCATGGACCATTGGTTCCATGCGGCCTGGCCGTGTCACAATGGGCTCCGTGATTCCATGATTCCCCATGGTGTCACAATGGAGCCTTGTTTCTAGGAGGTTCTGTACTGTCACAATTGCCTCCTTGATGCCATCAGCCCCTGCAGTGTCACAATGGCTCCTTGGTTCCATGAGGAACACAATAGCTTGGCATAAGCATTGAGCAACAGCTGCTGAACACACCTGGCAACATCTGCTTGCATCAAAAGAGGGCTTCAAGCTGACAATGGCACCAGCAGCTTCCATCTGCAACAGAGACCCAGGAAAGGACAGGCTGTGCCGGTTTGGACAAATGTGGAGGAAAATATCCTCTGATAGAAGGCAGGTTACACCCAGCCCTCCCCCACCAGGTTTTTGGAAAAAAGAACTTTCCTGGGAAGAAAGTGAAAGAGATAAAAACCATTTTTTTAACAAACACCCAGGAAAAGGAGAACAATGCTAAATATTAAAAGCTCTCGCTGTGCAGAGAAAGCTGGGATAATTTGAGAGTCCTTCCGTGTTTCGGTGGGGTCTCTTGAAACATCCATAGACAGCGAGGCCCGTGCAAAGAAATAGGGAGCCATTCTTGAGAGAAGTTTCAGAGCTCTTTCTTCTCCAGCCACATGGGCGGGGCACTGCCAAAGAACTGAGCAATCACGGCACAACCAGGGCCCTCCTGGCACAAGGCAACACAAAATAAGCAGTGCTGAACAGGATTAGGGCACATGTCAGCAGGGAGCAGGGAGACCCCCGTGCCCAGGCCATGCCTCTACCCAAGGGTCCCCTCTCCCATGACCTCATGGCAGGGGGGAGGAACCCCAACACTTCCGTAGGTGCAGTCTCTCTCCTCCTCCTTGCAGCTGGCTCATGGGCCCACATTCAGGGCCCCCACCTCGGGAGAAAATTCTCCCAATGTGGTCTGATGTTGAAAGAGTCAAGAAGAGAAGAAGGGAAAAAAACCCCCAAAGTCCCAGGAAAACAAAGTTCAACTCTCCATCTCCCCCCAGAGAAAAGGAGCTGAAAACTGGCTAAAAAGAAACAAAGTTGCTTCCTCTGCTCTTGCTGCAAGCAGGATGCAGAGGAGTGTGTATGTGTGTCCTTGAACAAACGCTCTGAGAAGTTTGTCCGGTTTTTTTTCCTCTCCCCCCTCTCAGGCTCAGTTGAAAGGCACAGAAATGCACAAAGTTCACTTCTGGGCATAGAGCAGCAATAGGGGATACACATGATAAAGTCACCCCAAGACACAGGGACAGAGAATTCAGTGGAAAGACTCCGAGAATTCTGCTCCCAGAGATCATTCATTCCTGCTCACCCTGACCCTTGTAGAAAGGGGACATCGTTCCCGGCAGCCTGTACTGAGCATGTGGCTCCTGAGTGGGGTTTGTTGTTTAGGAAACCTGCTCCGGCTTTTCCATTCTTTCCTTCCAAACAGGAAAACTTCTCCTGGGGCTGTGTGCAGGCAGAGCCCTGAGGAGAGCAGGTGGCACATGGTGCGCTGGGCTGGGACAGCCAGCTGCAGAGCTCAAGGGAAGAAGCCCAAAGTGTCACAATGGCTCCTTGCCTTCACATGCAACACCTGGGTCACAATGGTCTCCTTGATTCCATGAGGCCCCACTGTGTCACAATGGCTCCTTGGATCCATCGGGTTCCGCAGTGTCACCATGGTCTCTTTTGATCCGCATTGTCATCATGGACAATTGGTTCCATGAGGCCCCGCAGTGTCACAATGGTCCCTTGCTTCCATAGGTTTGATGTTGTAACAATGGACTCCTTGCTTCTATGAGCTAGCCTGCTTTTTGCAGAGGTGTCTTTGGTTCCAACAAGGCCCCGCTGTGTCTCAGTGCGCCCTGGCTTCCATGTGGATCTGGAGCATCACAAAGGCTCCTTGGTTCCACCAGGTCCTGCTGTGTCACAATGGGTCCTGTGGTCCCTGAGGCCCTCCAAAGTCATCATGGAGGCTTGCTTCCATGAGGTTCCATTATGTGCCAGTGCTCATCTTGGTTCCAGGAGTTTCCTTAGTGTCACAATGCTCTCCATGCTTCCATGATTCCCCACAATGTCACAATGCTCTCCATGCTTCCATTAGGCCCTGCTTTGCCACAATGGTCCCCTTGTTTCCATGAGGCCCCGCTGTGTCACAATGGACCTATGGTTCCATGATGTTGCGTGGTGTCACCGTGCTCTTCTTGAATCCGCAGTGTAACCATGGACCATTGTTTCCATGCGGCCTGGCCGTGTCACAATGGGCTCCGTGATTCCATGATTCCCCACGGTGTCACAATGGAGCCTTGTTTCTAGGAGGTTCTGTACTGTCACAATGGTCTCCTTGATGCCATCAGCCCCTGCAGTGTCACAATGGCTCCTTGGTTCCATGAGGAACACAATAGCTTGGCATAAGCATTGAGCAACAGCTGCTGAACACACCTGGCAACATCTGCTTGCATCAAAAGAGGGCTTCAAGCTGACAATGGCACCAGCAGCTTCCATCTGCAACAGAGACCCAGGAAAGGACAGGCTGTGCCGGTTTGGACAAATGTGGAGGAAAATATCCTCTGATAGAAGGCAGGTTACACCCAGCCCTCCCCCACCAGCTTCGGGAAAAAAGAATTTTCCTGGGAAGAAAGTGAAAGAGATAAAAACCATTTTTTTAACAAACACACAGGAAAAGGAGAACAATGCTAAATATTAAAAGCTCTCGCTGTGCAGAGAAAGCTGGGATAATTTGAGAGTCCTTCCGTGTTTCGGTGGGGTCTCCTGAAACATCCATAGACAGCGAGGCCCGTGCAAAGAAATAGGGAGCCATTCTTGAGAGAAGTTTCAGAGCTCTTTCTTCTCCAGCCACATGGGCGGGGCACTGCCAAAGAACTGAGCAATCACGGCACAACCAGGGCCCTCCTGGCACAAGGCAACACAAAATAAGCAGTGCTGAACAGGATTAGGGCACATGTCAGCAGGGAGCAGGGAGACCCCCGTGCCCAGGCCCTGCCTCTACCCAAGAGTCCCCTCTCCCATGACCTCATGGCAGGGGGGAGGAACCCCAACACTTCCGTAGGTGTAGTCTCTCTCCTCCTCCTTGCAGCTGGCTCATGGGCCCACATTCAGGGCCCCCACCTCGGGAGAAAATTCTCCCAATGTGGTCTGATGTTGAAAGAGTCAAGAAGAGAAGAAGGGAAAAAAAACCCCAAAGTCCCAGGAAAACAAAGTTCAACTCTCCATCTCCCCCCAGAGAAAAGGAGCTGAAAACTGGCTAAAAAGAAACAAAGTTGCTTCCTCTGCTCTTGCTGCAAGCAGGATGCAGAGGAGTGTGTATGTGTGTCCTTGAACAAACGCTCTGAGAAGTTTGTCCGGTTTTTTTTCCTCTCCCCCCTCTCAGGCTCAGTTGAAAGGCACAGAAATGCACAAAGTTCACTTCTGGGCATAGAGCAGCAATAGGGGATACACATGATAAAGTCACCCCAAGACACAGGGACAGAGAATTCAGTGGAAAGACTCCGAGAATTCTGCTCCCAGAGATCATTCATTCCTGCTCACCCTGACCCTTGTAGAAAGGGGACATCGTTCCCGGCAGCCTGTACCGAGCATGTGGCTCCTGAGTGGGGTTTGTTGTTTAGGAAACCTGCTCCGGCTTTTCCATTCTTTCCTTCCAAACAGGAAAACTTCTCCTGGGGCTGTGTGCAGGCAGAGCCCTGAGGAGAGCAGGTGGCACATGGTGCGCTGGGCTGGGACAGCCAGCTGCAGAGCTCAAGGGAAGAAGCCCAAAGTGTCACAATGGCTCCTTGCCTTCACATGCAACACCTGGGTCACAATGGTCTCCTTGATTCCATGAGGCCCCACTGTGTCACAATGGCTCCTTGGATCCATCGGGTTCCGCAGTGTCACCATGGTCTCTTTTGATCCGCATTGTCATCATGGACAATTGGTTCCATGAGGCCCCGCAGTGTCACAATGGTCCCTTGCTTCCATAGGTTTGATGTTGTAACAATGGACTCCTTGCTTCTATGAGCTAGCCTGCTTTTTGCAGAGGTGTCTTTGGTTCCAACAAGGCCCCGCTGTGTCTCAGTGCGCCCTGGCTTCCATGTGGATCTGGAGCATCACAAAGGCTCCTTGGTTCCACCAGGTCCTGCTGTGTCACAATGGGTCCTGTGGTCCCTGAGGCCCTCCAAAGTCATCATGGAGGCTTGCTTCCATGAGGTTCCATTATGTGCCAGTGCTCATCTTGGTTCCAGGAGTTTCCTTAGTGTCACAATGCTCTCCATGTTTCCATGATTCCCCACAATGTCACAATGCTCTCCATGCTTCCATTAGGCCCTGCTTTGCCACAATGGTCCCCTTGTTTCCATGAGGCCCCGCTGTGTCACAATGGACCTATGGTTCCATGATGTTGCGTGGTGTCACCGTGCTCTTCTTGAATCCGCCGTGTAACCATGGACCATTGTTTCCATGCGGCCTGGCCGTGTCACAATGGGCTCCGTGATTCCATGATTCCCCACGGTGTCACAATGGAGCCTTGTTTCTAGGAGGTTCTGTACTGTCACAATGGTCTCCTTGATGCCATCAGCCCCTGCAGTGTCACAATGGCTCCTTGGTTCCATGAGGAACACAATAGCTTGGCATAAGCATTGAGCAACAGCTGCTGAACACACCTGGCAACATCTGCTTGCATCAAAAGAGGGCTTCAAGCTGACAATGGCACCAGCAGCTTCCATCTGCAACAGAGACCCAGGAAAGGACAGGCTGTGCCGGTTTGGACAAATGTGGAGGAAAATATCCTCTTATAGAAGGCAGGTTACACCCAGCCCTCCCCCACCAGGTTTTTGGAAAAAAGAACTTTCCTGGGAAGAAAGTGAAAGAGATAAAACCTATTTTTTTAACAAACACACAGGAAAAGGATAACAATGCTAAATATTAAAACCTCTCGCTGTGCAGAGAAAGCTGGGATAATTTGAGAGTCCTTCTGTGTTTCGGTGGGGTCTCCTGAAACATCCATAGACAGCGAGGCCCGTGCAAAGAAACAGGGAGCGATTCTTGAGAGAAGTTTCAGAGCTCTTTCTTCTCCAGCCACATGGGCGGGGCACTGCCAAAGAACTGAGCAATCACAGCACAACCAGGGCCCTCCTCGCACAGGGCAACACAAAATAAGCAGTGCTGAACAGGATTAGGGCACATGTCAGCAGGGAGCAGGGAGACCCCCGTGCCCAGGCCATGCCTCTACCCAAGGGTCCCCTCTCCCATGACCTCATGGCAGGGGGGAGGAACCCCAACACTTCCGTAGGTGCAGTCTCTCTCCTCCTCCTTGCAGCTGGCTCATGGGCCCACATTCAGGGCCCCCACCTCGGGAGAAAATTCTCCCAATGTGGTCTGATGTTGAAAGAGTCAAGAAGAGAAGAAGGGAAAAAAACCCCCAAAGTCCCAGGAAAACAAAGTTCAACTCTCCATCTCCCCCCAGAGAAAAGGAGCTGAAAACTGGCTAAAAAGAAACAAAGTTGCTTCCTCTGCTCTTGCTGCAAGCAGGATGCAGAGGAGTGTGTATGTGTGTCCTTGAACAAACGCTCTGAGAAGTTTGTCCGGTTTTTTTTCCTCTCCCCCCTCTCAGGCTCAGTTGAAAGGCACAGAAATGCACAAAGTTCACTTCTGGGCATAGAGCAGCAATAGGGGATACACATGATAAAGTCACCCCAAGACACAGGGACAGAGAATTCAGTGGAAAGACTCCGAGAATTCTGCTCCCAGAGATCATTCATTCCTGCTCACCCTGACCCTTGTAGAAAGGGGACATCGTTCCCGGCAGCCTGTACTGAGCATGTGGCTCCTGAGTGGGGTTTGTTGTTTAGGAAACCTGCTCCGGCTTTTCCATTCTTTCCTTCCAAACAGGAAAACTTCTCCTGGGGCTGTGTGCAGGCAGAGCCCTGAGGAGAGCAGGTGGCACATGGTGCGCTGGGCTGGGACAGCCAGCTGCAGAGCTCAAGGGAAGAAGCCCAAAGTGTCACAATGGCTCCTTGCCTTCACATGCAACACCTGGGTCACAATGGTCTCCTTGATTCCATGAGGCCCCACTGTGTCACAATGGCTCCTTGGATCCATCGGGTTCCGCAGTGTCACCATGGTCTCTTTTGATCCGCATTGTCATCATGGACAATTGGTTCCATGAGGCCCCGCAGTGTCACAATGGTCCCTTGCTTCCATAGGTTTGATGTTGTAACAATGGACTCCTTGCTTCTATGAGCTAGCCTGCTTTTTGCAGAGGTGTCTTTGGTTCCAACAAGGCCCCGCTGTGTCTCAGTGCGCCCTGGCTTCCATGTGGATCTGGAGCATCACAAAGGCTCCTTGGTTCCACCAGGTCCTGCTGTGTCACAATGGGTCCTGTGGTCCCTGAGGCCCTCCAAAGTCATCATGGAGGCTTGCTTCCATGAGGTTCCATTATGTGCCAGTGCTCATCTTGGTTCCAGGAGTTTCCTTAGTGTCACAATGCTCTCCATGCTTCCATGATTCCCCACAATGTCACAATGCTCTCCATGCTTCCATTAGGCCCTGCTTTGCCACAATGGTCCCCTTGTTTCCATGAGGCCCCGCTGTGTCACAATGGACCTATGGTTCCATGATGTTGCGTGGTGTCACCGTGCTCTTCTTGAATCCGCAGTGTAACCATGGACCATTGTTTCCATGCGGCCTGGCCGTGTCACAATGGGCTCCGTGATTCCATGATTCCCCACGGTGTCACAATGGAGCCTTGTTTCTAGGAGGTTCTGTACTGTCACAATGGTCTCCTTGATGCCATCAGCCCCTGCAGTGTCACAATGGCTCCTTGGTTCCATGAGGAACACAATAGCTTGGCATAAGCATTGAGCAACAGCTGCTGAACACACCTGGCAACATCTGCTTGCATCAAAAGAGGGCTTCAAGCTGACAATGGCACCAGCAGCTTCCATCTGCAACAGAGACCCAGGAAAGGACAGGCTGTGCCGGTTTGGACAAATGTGGAGGAAAATATCCTCTGATAGAAGGCAGGTTACACCCAGCCCTCCCCCACCAGCTTCGGGAAAAAAGAATTTTCCTGGGAAGAAAGTGAAAGAGATAAAAACCATTTTTTTAACAAACACACAGGAAAAGGAGAACAATGCTAAATATTAAAAGCTCTCGCTGTGCAGAGAAAGCTGGGATAATTTGAGAGTCCTTCCGTGTTTCGGTGGGGTCTCCTGAAACATCCATAGACAGCGAGGCCCGTGCAAAGAAATAGGGAGCCATTCTTGAGAGAAGTTTCAGAGCTCTTTCTTCTCCAGCCACATGGGCGGGGCACTGCCAAAGAACTGAGCAATCACGGCACAACCAGGGCCCTCCTGGCACAAGGCAACACAAAATAAGCAGTGCTGAACAGGATTAGGGCACATGTCAGCAGGGAGCAGGGAGACCCCCGTGCCCAGGCCCTGCCTCTACCCAAGAGTCCCCTCTCCCATGACCTCATGGCAGGGGGGAGGAACCCCAACACTTCCGTAGGTGTAGTCTCTCTCCTCCTCCTTGCAGCTGGCTCATGGGCCCACATTCAGGGCCCCCACCTCGGGAGAAAATTCTCCCAATGTGGTCTGATGTTGAAAGAGTCAAGAAGAGAAGAAGGGAAAAAAAACCCCAAAGTCCCAGGAAAACAAAGTTCAACTCTCCATCTCCCCCCAGAGAAAAGGAGCTGAAAACTGGCTAAAAAGAAACAAAGTTGCTTCCTCTGCTCTTGCTGCAAGCAGGATGCAGAGGAGTGTGTATGTGTGTCCTTGAACAAACGCTCTGAGAAGTTTGTCCGGTTTTTTTTCCTCTCCCCCCTCTCAGGCTCAGTTGAAAGGCACAGAAATGCACAAAGTTCACTTCTGGGCATAGAGCAGCAATAGGGGATACACATGATAAAGTCACCCCAAGACACAGGGACAGAGAATTCAGTGGAAAGACTCCGAGAATTCTGCTCCCAGAGATCATTCATTCCTGCTCACCCTGACCCTTGTAGAAAGGGGACATCGTTCCCGGCAGCCTGTACCGAGCATGTGGCTCCTGAGTGGGGTTTGTTGTTTAGGAAACCTGCTCCGGCTTTTCCATTCTTTCCTTCCAAACAGGAAAACTTCTCCTGGGGCTGTGTGCAGGCAGAGCCCTGAGGAGAGCAGGTGGCACATGGTGCGCTGGGCTGGGACAGCCAGCTGCAGAGCTCAAGGGAAGAAGCCCAAAGTGTCACAATGGCTCCTTGCCTTCACATGCAACACCTGGGTCACAATGGTCTCCTTGATTCCATGAGGCCCCACTGTGTCACAATGGCTCCTTGGATCCATCGGGTTCCGCAGTGTCACCATGGTCTCTTTTGATCCGCATTGTCATCATGGACAATTGGTTCCATGAGGCCCCGCAGTGTCACAATGGTCCCTTGCTTCCATAGGTTTGATGTTGTAACAATGGACTCCTTGCTTCTATGAGCTAGCCTGCTTTTTGCAGAGGTGTCTTTGGTTCCAACAAGGCCCCGCTGTGTCTCAGTGCGCCCTGGCTTCCATGTGGATCTGGAGCATCACAAAGGCTCCTTGGTTCCACCAGGTCCTGCTGTGTCACAATGGGTCCTGTGGTCCCTGAGGCCCTCCAAAGTCATCATGGAGGCTTGCTTCCATGAGGTTCCATTATGTGCCAGTGCTCATCTTGGTTCCAGGAGTTTCCTTAGTGTCACAATGCTCTCCATGTTTCCATGATTCCCCACAATGTCACAATGCTCTCCATGCTTCCATTAGGCCCTGCTTTGCCACAATGGTCCCCTTGTTTCCATGAGGCCCCGCTGTGTCACAATGGACCTATGGTTCCATGATGTTGCGTGGTGTCACCGTGCTCTTCTTGAATCCGCCGTGTAACCATGGACCATTGTTTCCATGCGGCCTGGCCGTGTCACAATGGGCTCCGTGATTCCATGATTCCCCACGGTGTCACAATGGAGCCTTGTTTCTAGGAGGTTCTGTACTGTCACAATGGTCTCCTTGATGCCATCAGCCCCTGCAGTGTCACAATGGCTCCTTGGTTCCATGAGGAACACAATAGCTTGGCATAAGCATTGAGCAACAGCTGCTGAACACACCTGGCAACATCTGCTTGCATCAAAAGAGGGCTTCAAGCTGACAATGGCACCAGCAGCTTCCATCTGCAACAGAGACCCAGGAAAGGACAGGCTGTGCCGGTTTGGACAAATGTGGAGGAAAATATCCTCTTATAGAAGGCAGGTTACACCCAGCCCTCCCCCACCAGGTTTTTGGAAAAAAGAACTTTCCTGGGAAGAAAGTGAAAGAGATAAAACCTATTTTTTTAACAAACACACAGGAAAAGGATAACAATGCTAAATATTAAAACCTCTCGCTGTGCAGAGAAAGCTGGGATAATTTGAGAGTCCTTCTGTGTTTCGGTGGGGTCTCCTGAAACATCCATAGACAGCGAGGCCCGTGCAAAGAAACAGGGAGCGATTCTTGAGAGAAGTTTCAGAGCTCTTTCTTCTCCAGCCACATGGGCGGGGCACTGCCAAAGAACTGAGCAATCACAGCACAACCAGGGCCCTCCTCGCACAGGGCAACACAAAATAAGCAGTGCTGAACAGGATTAGGGCACATGTGAGCAGGGAGCAGGGAGACCCCGTGCCCAGGCCATGCCTCTACCCCAGGGTCCCCTCTCCCATGACCTCATGGCAGGGGGGAGGAACCCCAACACTTCCGTAGGTGCAGTCTCTCTCCTCCTCCTTGCAGCTGGCTCATGGGCCCACATTCAGGGCCCCCACCTCGGGAGAAAATTCTCCCAATGTGCTCTGATGTTGAAAGAGTCAAGAAGAGAAGAAGGGAAAAAAAACCCCCGAAGTCCCAGGAAAACAAAGTTCAACTCTCCATCTCCCCCCAGAGAAAAGGAGCTGAAAACTGGCTAAAAAGAAACAAAGTTGCTTCCCTCTGCTCTTGCTGCAAGCAGGATGCAGAGGAGTGTGTATGTGTGCCCTTGAACAAACGCTCTGAGAAGTTTGTCCGGTTTTTTTTCCTCTCCCCCCTCTCAGGCTCAGTTGAAAGGCACAGAAATGCACAAAGTTCACTTCTGGGCATAGAGCAGCAATAGGGGATACACATGATAAAGTCACCCCAAGACACAGGGACAGAGAATTCAGTGGAAAGACTCCGAGAATTCTGCTCCCAGAGATCATTCATTCCTGCTCACCCTGACCCTTGTAGAAAGGGGACATCGTTCCCGGCAGCCTGTACCGAGCATGTGGCTCCTGAGTGGGGTTTGTTGTTTAGGAAACCTGCTCCGGCTTTTCCATTCTTTCCTTCCAAACAGGAAAACTTCTCCTGGGGCTGTGTGCAGGCAGAGCCCTGAGGAGAGCAGGTGGCACATGGTGCGCTGGGCTGGGACAGCCAGCTGCAGAGCTCAAGGGAAGAAGCCCAAAGTGTCACAATGGCTCCTTGCCTTCACATGCAACACCTGGGTCACAATGGTCTCCTTGATTCCATGAGGCCCCACTGTGTCACAATGGCTCCTTGGATCCATCGGGTTCCGCAGTGTCACCATGGTCTCTTTTGATCCGCATTGTCATCATGGACAATTGGTTCCATGAGGCCCCGCAGTGTCACAATGGTCCCTTGCTTCCATAGGTTTGATGTTGTAACAATGGACTCCTTGCTTCTATGAGCTAGCCTGCTTTTTGCAGAGGTGTCTTTGGTTCCAACAAGGCCCCGCTGTGTCTCAGTGCGCCCTGGCTTCCATGTGGATCTGGAGCATCACAAAGGCTCCTTGGTTCCACCAGGTCCTGCTGTGTCACAATGGGTCCTGTGGTCCCTGAGGCCCTCCAAAGTCATCATGGAGGCTTGCTTCCATGAGGTTCCATTATGTGCCAGTGCTCATCTTGGTTCCAGGAGTTTCCTTAGTGTCACAATGCTCTCCATGTTTCCATGATTCCCCACAATGTCACAATGCTCTCCATGCTTCCATTAGGCCCTGCTTTGCCACAATGGTCCCCTTGTTTCCATGAGGCCCCGCTGTGTCACAATGGACCTATGGTTCCATGATGTTGCGTGGTGTCACCGTGCTCTTCTTCAATCCGCCGTGTAACCATGGACCATTGTTTCCATGCGGCCTGGCCGTGTCACAATGGGCTCCGTGATTCCATGATTCCCCACGGTGTCACAATGGAGCCTTGTTTCTAGGAGGTTCTGTACTGTCACAATGGTCTCCTTGATGCCATCAGCCCCTGCAGTGTCACAATGGCTCCTTGGTTCCATGAGGAACACAATAGCTTGGCATAAGCATTGAGCAACAGCTGCTGAACACACCTGGCAACATCTGCTTGCATCAAAAGAGGGCTTCAAGCTGACAATGGCACCAGCAGCTTCCATCTGCAACAGAGACCCAGGAAAGGACAGGCTGTGCCGGTTTGGACAAATGTGGAGGAAAATATCCTCTTATAGAAGGCAGGTTACACCCAGCCCTCCCCCACCAGGTTTTTGGAAAAAAGAACTTTCCTGGGAAGAAAGTGAAAGAGATAAAACCTATTTTTTTAACAAACACACAGGAAAAGGATAACAATGCTAAATATTAAAACCTCTCGCTGTGCAGAGAAAGCTGGGATAATTTGAGAGTCCTTCTGTGTTTCGGTGGGGTCTCCTGAAACATCCATAGACAGCGAGGCCCGTGCAAAGAAACAGGGAGCGATTCTTGAGAGAAGTTTCAGAGCTCTTTCTTCTCCAGCCACATGGGCGGGGCACTGCCAAAGAACTGAGCAATCACAGCACAACCAGGGCCCTCCTCGCACAGGGCAACACAAAATAAGCAGTGCTGAACAGGATTAGGGCACATGTGAGCAGGGAGCAGGGAGACCCCGTGCCCAGGCCATGCCTCTACCCCAGGGTCCCCTCTCCCATGACCTCATGGCAGGGGGGAGGAACCCCAACACTTCCGTAGGTGCAGTCTCTCTCCTCCTCCTTGCAGCTGGCTCATGGGCCCACATTCAGGGCCCCCACCTCGGGAGAAAATTCTCCCAATGTGCTCTGATGTTGAAAGAGTCAAGAAGAGAAGAAGGGAAAAAAAACCCCCGAAGTCCCAGGAAAACAAAGTTCAACTCTCCATCTCCCCCCAGAGAAAAGGAGCTGAAAACTGGCTAAAAAGAAACAAAGTTGCTTCCCTCTGCTCTTGCTGCAAGCAGGATGCAGAGGAGTGTGTATGTGTGCCCTTGAACAAACGCTCTGAGAAGTTTGTCCGGTTTTTTTTCCTCTCCCCCCTCTCAGGCTCAGTTGAAAGGCACAGAAATGCACAAAGTTCACTTCTGGGCATAGAGCAGCAATAGGGGATACACATGATAAAGTCACCCCAAGACACAGGGACAGAGAATTCAGTGGAAAGACTCCGAGAATTCTGCTCCCAGAGATCATTCCTGCTCACACTGACCCTTGTAGAAAGGGGACATCGTTCCAGGCAGCCTGTACTGAGCATGTGGCTCCTGAGTGGGGTTTGTTGTTTAGGAAACCTGCTCCGGCTTTTCCATTCTTTCCTTGCAAACAGGAAAACTTCTCCTGGGGCTGTGTGCAGGCAGAGCCCTGAGGAGAGCAGGTGGCACATGGTGCGCTGGGCTGGGACAGCCAGCTGCAGAGCTCAAGGGAAGAAGCCCAAAGTGTCACAATGGCTCCTTGCCTTCCCATGCAACACCTGGGTCACAATGGTCTCCTTGATTCCATGAGGCCCCACTGTGTCACAATGGCTCCTTGGTTCCATCAGGTTCCGCAGTGTCACCATGGTCTCCTTTGATCCGCACTGTCATCATGGACAATTGGTTCCATGAGGCCCCGCAGTGTCACAATGGTCCCTTGGTTGCATAGCTTTTACGTTGTAACAATGGACTCCTTGCTTCTATGAGCTAGCCTGCTTTTTGCAGAGGTGTCTTTGGTTCCAACAAGGCCCCACTGTGTCTCAGTGCACCCTGGCTTCCATGTGGATCTGGAGCATCACAAAGGCTCCTTGGTTCCACCAGGTCCTGCTGTGTCACAATGGGTCCTGTGGTCCCTGAGGCCCTCCAAAGTCATCATGGAGGCTTGCTTCCATGAGGTTCCATTATGTGCCAGTGGTCATCTTGGTTCCAGGAGTTTCCTTAGTGTCACAATGCTCTCCATGCTTCCATGATTCCCCACAATGTCCCAATGCTCTCCATGCTTCCATTAGGCCCTGCTTTGCCACAATGGTCCCCTTGTTTCCATGAGGCCCCGCTGTGTCACAATGGACCTATGGTTCCATGATGTTGCGTGGTGTCACCGTGCTCTTCTTGAATCCGCCGTGTAACCATGGACCATTGGTTCCATGCGGCCTGGCCGTGTCACAATGGGCTCCGTGATTCCATGATTCCCCACGGTGTCACAATGGAGCCTTGTTTCTAGGAGGTTCTGTACTGTCACAATTGCCTCCTTGATGCCATCAGCCCCTGCAGTGTCACAATGGCTCCTTGGTTCCATGAGGAACACAATAGCTTGGCATAAGCATTGAGCAACAGCTGCTGAACACACCTGGCAACATCTGCTTGCATCAAAAGAGGGCTTCAAGCTGACAATGGCACCAGCATCTTCCATCTGCAACAGAGACCCAGGAAAGGACAGGCTGTGCCGGTTTGGACAAATGTGGAGGAAAATATCCTCTGATAGAAGGCAGGTTACACCCAGCCCTCCCCCACCAGGTTTTTGGAAAAAAGAACTTTCCTGGGAAGAAAGTGAAAGAGATAAAAACCATTTTTTAACAAACACCCAGGAAAAGGAGAACAATGCTAAATATTAAAAGCTCTCGCTGTGCAGAGAAAGCTGGGATAATTTGAGAGTCCTTCCGTGTTTCGGTGGGGTCTCCTGAAACATCCATAGACAGCGAGGCCCGTGCAAAGAAATAGGGAGCCATTCTTGAGAGAAGTTTCAGAGCTCTTTCTTCTCCAGCCACATGGGCGGGGCACTGCCAAAGAACTGAGCAATCACGGCACAACCAGGGCCCTCCTGGCACAAGGCAACACAAAATAAGCAGTGCTGAACAGGATTAGGGCACATGTCAGCAGGGAGCAGGGAGACCCCCGTGCCCAGGCCATGCCTCTACCCAAGGGTCCCCTCTCCCATGACCTCATGGCAGGGGGGAGGAACCCCAACACTTCCGTAGGTGCAGTCTCTCTCCTCCTCCTTGCAGCTGGCTCATGGGCCCACATTCAGGGCCCCCACCTCGGGAGAAAATTCTCCCAATGTGGTCTGATGTTGAAAGAGTCAAGAAGAGAAGAAGGGAAAAAAACCCCCAAAGTCCCAGGAAAACAAAGTTCAACTCTCCATCTCCCCCCAGAGAAAAGGAGCTGAAAACTGGCTAAAAAGAAACAAGGTTGCTTCCTCTGCTCTTGCTGCAAGCAGGATGCAGAGGAGTGTGTATGTGTGTCCTTGAACAAACGCTCTGAGAAGTTTGTCCGGTTTTTTTTCCCTCTCCCCCCTCTCAGGCTCAGTTGAAAGGCACAGAAATGCACAAAGTTCACTTCTGGGCATAGAGCAGCGATAGGGGATACACATGATAAAGTCACCCCAAGACACAGGGACAGAGAATTCAGTGGAAAGACTCCGAGAATTCTGCTCCCAGAGAATTCTGCTCACCCTGACCCTTGTAGAAAGGGGACATCGTTCCCGGCAGCCTGTACTGAGCATGTGGCTCCTGAGTGGGGTTTGTTGTTTGGGAAACCTGCTCCGGCTTTTCCATTCTTTCCTTCCAAACAGGAAAACTTCTCCTGGGGCTGTGTGCAGGCAGAGCCCTGAGGAGAGCAGGTGGCACATGGTGCGCTGGGCTGGGACAGCCAGCTGCAGAGCTCAAGGGAAGAAGCCCAAAGTGTCACAATGGCTCCTTGCCTTCACATGCAACACCTGGGTCACAATGGTCTCCTTGATTCCATGAGGCCCCACTGTGTCACAATGGCTCCTTGGTTCCATCGGGTTCCGCAGTGTCACCATGGTCTCTTTTGATCCGCACTGTCATCATGGACAATTGGTTCCATGAGGCCCCGCAGTGTCACAATGGTCCCTTGCTTCCATAGGTTTGATGTTGTAACAATGGACTCCTTGCTTCTATGAGCTAGCCTGCTTTTTGCAGAGGTGTCTTTGGTTCCAACAAGGCCCCGCTGTGTCTCAGTGCACCCTGGCTTCCATGTGGATCTGGAGCATCACAAAGGCTCCTTGGTTCCACCAGGTCCTGCTGTGTCACAATGGGTCCTGTGGTCCCCGAGGCCCTCCAAAGTCATCATGGAGGCTTGCTTCCATGAGGTTCCATTATGTGCCAGTGGTCATCTTGGTTCCAGGAGTTTCCTTAGTGTCACAATGCTCTCCATGTTTCCATGATTCCCCACAATGTCACAATGCTCTCCATGCTTCCATTAGGCCCTGCTTTGCCACAATGGTCCCCTTGTTTCCATGAGGCCCCGCTGTGTCACAATGGACCTATGGTTCCATGATGTTGCGTGGTGTCACCGTGCTCTTCTTGAATCCGCCGTGTTACCATGGACCATTGGTTCCATGCGGCCTGGCCGTGTCACAATGGGCTCCGTGATTCCATGATTCCCCACGGTGTCACAATGGAGCCTTGTTTCTAGGAGGTTCTGTACTGGCACAATTGCCTCCTTGATGCCATCAGCCCCTGCAGTGTCACAATGGCTCCTTGGTTCCATGAGGAACACAATAGCTTGGCATAAGCATTGAGCAACAGCTGCTGAACACACCTGGCAACATCTGCTTGCATCAAAAGAGGGCTTCAAGCTGACAATGGCACCAGCAGCTTCCATCTGCAACAGAGACCCAGGAAAGGACAGGCTGTGCCGGTTTGGACAAATGTGGAGGAAAATATCCTCTGATAGAAGGCAGGTTACACCCAGCCCTCCCCCACCAGCTTCGGGAAAAAAGAATTTTCCTGGGAAGAAAGTGAAAGAGATAAAAACCATTTTTTAACAAACACCCAGGAAAAGGAGAACAATGCTAAATATTAAAAGCTCTCGCTGTGCAGAGAAAGCTGGGATAATTTGAGAGTCCTTCCGTGTTTCGGTGGGGTCTCCTGAAACATCCATAGACAGCGAGGCCCGTGCAAAGAAATAGGGAGCCATTCTTGAGAGAAGTTTCAGAGCTCTTTCTTCTCCAGCCACATGGGCGGGGCACTGCCAAAGAACTGAGCAATCACGGCACAACCAGGGCCCTCCTGGCACAAGGCAACACAAAATAAGCAGTGCTGAACAGGATTAGGGCACATGTCAGCAGGGAGCAGGGAGACCCCGTGCCCAGGCCATGCCTCTACCCCAGGGTCCCCTCTCCCATGACCTCATGGCAGGGGGGAGGAACCCCAACACTTCCGTAGGTGCAGTCTCTCTCCTCCTCCTTGCAGCTGGCTCATGGGCCCACATTCAGGGCCCCCACCTCGGGAGAAAATTCTCCCAATGTGGTCTGATGTTGAAAGAGTCAAGAAGAGAAGAAGGGAAAAAAAACCCCAAAGTCCCAGGAAAACAAAGTTCAACTCTCCATCTCCCCCCAGAGAAAAGGAGCTGAAAACTGGCTAAAAAGAAACAAAGTTGCTTCCTCTGCTCTTGCTGCAAGCAGGATGCAGAGGAGTGTGTATGTGTGTCCTTGAACAAACGCTCTGAGAAGTTTGTCCGGTTTTTTTTCCTCTCCCCCCTCTCAGGCTCAGTTGAAAGGCACAGAAATGCACAAAGTTCACTTCTGGGCATAGAGCAGCGATAGGGGATACACATGATAAAGTCACCCCAAGACACAGGGACAGAGAATTCAGTGGAAAGACTCCGAGAATTCTGCTCCCAGAGAATTCTGCTCACCCTGACCCTTGTAGAAAGGGGACATCGTTCCCGGCAGCCTGTACTGAGCATGTGGCTCCTGAGTGGGGTTTGTTGTTTGGGAAACCTGCTCCGGCTTTTCCATTCTTTCCTTCCAAACAGGAAAACTTCTCCTGGGGCTGTGTGCAGGCAGAGCCCTGAGGAGAGCAGGTGGCACATGGTGCGCTGGGCTGGGACAGCCAGCTGCAGAGCTCAAGGAAAGAAGCCCAAAGTGTCACAATGGCTCCTTGCCTTCACATGCAACACCTGGGTCACAATGGTCTCCTTGATTCCATGAGGCCCCACTGTGTCACAATGGCTCCTTGGTTCCATCGGGTTCCGCAGTGTCACCATGGTCTCTTTTGATCCGCACTGTCATCATGGACAATTGGTTCCATGAGGCCCCGCAGTGTCACAATGGTCCCTTGCTTCCATAGGTTTGATGTTGTAACAATGGACTCCTTGCTTCTATGAGCTAGCCTGCTTTTTGCAGAGGTGTCTTTGGTTCCAACAAGGCCCCGCTGTGTCTCAGTGCACCCTGGCTTCCATGTGGATCTGGAGTATCACAAAGGCTCCTTGGTTCCACCAGGTCCTGCTGTGTCACAATGGGTCCTGTGGTCCCCGAGGCCCTCCAAAGTCATCATGGAGGCTTGCTTCCATGAGGTTCCATTATGTGCCAGTGGTCATCTTGGTTCCAGGAGTTTCCTTAGTGTCACAATGCTCTCCATGCTTCCATGATTCCCCACAATGTCACAATGCTCTCCATGCTTCCATTAGGCCCTGCTTTGCCACAATGGTCCCCTTGTTTCCATGAGGCCCCGCTGTGTCACAATGGACCTATGGTTCCATGATGTTGCGTGGTGTCACCGTGCTCTTCTTGAATCCGCCGTGTTACCATGGACCATTGGTTCCATGCGGCCTGGCCGTGTCACAATTGGCTCCGTGATTCCATGATTCCCCACGGTGTCACAATGGAGCCTTGTTTCTAGGAGGTTCTGTACTGTCACAATTGCCTCCTTGATGCCATCAGCCCCTGCAGTGTCACAATGGCTCCTTGGTTCCATGAGGAACACAATAGCTTGGCATAAGCATTGAGCAACAGCTGCTGAACACACCTGGCAACATCTGCTTGCATCAAAAGAGGGCTTCAAGCTGACAATGGCACCAGCAGCTTCCATCTGCAACAGAGACCCAGGAAAGGACAGGCTGTGCCGGTTTGGACAAATGTGGAGGAAAATATCCTCTTATAGAAGGCAGGTTACACCCAGCCCTCCCCCACCAGGTTTTTGGAAAAAAGAACTTTCCTGGGAAGAAAGTGAAAGAGATAAAACCTATTTTTTTAACAAACACACAGGAAAAGGATAACAATGCTAAATATTAAAACCTCTCGCTGTGCAGAGAAAGCTGGGATAATTTGAGAGTCCTTCTGTGTTTCGGTGGGGTCTCCTGAAACATCCATAGACAGCGAGGCCCGTGCAAAGAAACAGGGAGCGATTCTTGAGAGAAGTTTCAGAGCTCTTTCTTCTCCAGCCACATGGGCGGGGCACTGCCAAAGAACTGAGCAATCACAGCACAACCAGGGCCCTCCTCGCACAGGGCAACACAAAATAAGCAGTGCTGAACAGGATTAGGGCACATGTGAGCAGGGAGCAGGGAGACCCCGTGCCCAGGCCATGCCTCTACCCCAGGGTCCCCTCTCCCATGACCTCATGGCAGGGGGGAGGAACCCCAACACTTCCGTAGGTGCAGTCTCTCTCCTCCTCCTTGCAGCTGGCTCATGGGCCCACATTCAGGGCCCCCACCTCGGGAGAAAATTCTCCCAATGTGCTCTGATGTTGAAAGAGTCAAGAAGAGAAGAAGGGAAAAAAAACCCCCGAAGTCCCAGGAAAACAAAGTTCAACTCTCCATCTCCCCCCAGAGAAAAGGAGCTGAAAACTGGCTAAAAAGAAACAAAGTTGCTTCCCTCTGCTCTTGCTGCAAGCAGGATGCAGAGGAGTGTGTATGTGTGCCCTTGAACAAACGCTCTGAGAAGTTTGTCCGGTTTTTTTTCCTCTCCCCCCTCTCAGGCTCAGTTGAAAGGCACAGAAATGCACAAAGTTCACTTCTGGGCATAGAGCAGCAATAGGGGATACACATGATAAAGTCACCCCAAGACACAGGGACAGAGAATTCAGTGGAAAGACTCCGAGAATTCTGCTCCCAGAGATCATTCCTGCTCACACTGACCCTTGTAGAAAGGGGACATCGTTCCAGGCAGCCTGTACTGAGCATGTGGCTCCTGAGTGGGGTTTGTTGTTTAGGAAACCTGCTCCGGCTTTTCCATTCTTTCCTTGCAAACAGGAAAACTTCTCCTGGGGCTGTGTGCAGGCAGAGCCCTGAGGAGAGCAGGTGGCACATGGTGCGCTGGGCTGGGACAGCCAGCTGCAGAGCTCAAGGGAAGAAGCCCAAAGTGTCACAATGGCTCCTTGCCTTCCCATGCAACACCTGGGTCACAATGGTCTCCTTGATTCCATGAGGCCCCACTGTGTCACAATGGCTCCTTGGTTCCATCAGGTTCCGCAGTGTCACCATGGTCTCCTTTGATCCGCACTGTCATCATGGACAATTGGTTCCATGAGGCCCCGCAGTGTCACAATGGTCCCTTGGTTCCATAGCTTTTACGTTGTAACAATGGACTCCTTGCTTCTATGAGCTAGCCTGCTTTTTGCAGAGGTGTCTTTGGTTCCAACAAGGCCCCACTGTGTCTCAGTGCACCCTGGCTTCCATGTGGATCTGGAGCATCACAAAGGCTCCTTGGTTCCACCAGGTCCTGCTGTGTCACAATGGGTCCTGTGGTCCCCGAGGCCCTCCAAAGTCATCATGGAGGCTTGCTTCCATGAGGTTCCATTATGTGCCAGTGGTCATCTTGGTTCCAGGAGTTTCCTTAGTGTCACAATGCTCTCCATGCTTCCATGATTCCCCACAATGTCCCAATGCTCTCCATGCTTCCATTAGGCCCTGCTTTGCCACAATGGTCCCCTTGTTTCCATGAGGCCCCGCTGTGTCACAATGGACCTATGGTTCCATGATGTTGCGTGGTGTCACCGTGCTCTTCTTGAATCCGCCGTGTTACCATGGACCATTGGTTCCATGCGGCCTGGCCGTGTCACAATGGGCTCCGTGATTCCATGATTCCCCACGGTGTCACAATGGAGCCTTGTTTCTAGGAGGTTCTGTACTGTCACAATTGCCTCCTTGATGCCATCAGCCCCTGCAGTGTCACAATGGCTCCTTGGTTCCATGAGGAACACAATAGCTTGGCATAAGCATTGAGCAACAGCTGCTGAACACACCTGGCAACATCTGCTTGCATCAAAAGAGGGCTTCAAGCTGACAATGGCACCAGCAGCTTCCATCTGCAACAGAGACCCAGGAAAGGACAGGCTGTGCCGGTTTGGACAAATGTGGAGGAAAATATCCTCTGATAGAAGGCAGGTTACACCCAGCCCTCCCCCACCAGGTTTTTGGAAAAAAGAACTTTCCTGGGAAGAAAGTGAAAGAGATAAAAACCATTTTTTAACAAACACCCAGGAAAAGGAGAACAATGCTAAATATTAAAAGCTCTCGCTGTGCAGAGAAAGCTGGGATAATTTGAGAGTCCTTCCGTGTTTCGGTGGGGTCTCCTGAAACATCCATAGACAGCGAGGCCCGTGCAAAGAAATAGGGAGCCATTCTTGAGAGAAGTTTCAGAGCTCTTTCTTCTCCAGCCACATGGGCGGGGCACTGCCAAAGAACTGAGCAATCACGGCACAACCAGGGCCCTCCTGGCACAAGGCAACACAAAATAAGCAGTGCTGAACAGGATTAGGGCACATGTCAGCAGGGAGCAGGGAGACCCCCGTGCCCAGGCCATGCCTCTACCCAAGGGTCCCCTCTCCCATGACCTCATGGCAGGGGGGAGGAACCCCAACACTTCCGTAGGTGCAGTCTCTCTCCTCCTCCTTGCAGCTGGCTCATGGGCCCACATTCAGGGCCCCCACCTCGGGAGAAAATTCTCCCAATGTGGTCTGATGTTGAAAGAGTCAAGAAGAGAAGAAGGGAAAAAAACCCCCAAAGTCCCAGGAAAACAAAGTTCAACTCTCCATCTCCCCCCAGAGAAAAGGAGCTGAAAACTGGCTAAAAAGAAACAAGGTTGCTTCCTCTGCTCTTGCTGCAAGCAGGATGCAGAGGAGTGTGTATGTGTGTCCTTGAACAAACGCTCTGAGAAGTTTGTCCGGTTTTTTTTCCCTCTCCCCCCTCTCAGGCTCAGTTGAAAGGCACAGAAATGCACAAAGTTCACTTCTGGGCATAGAGCAGCGATAGGGGATACACATGATAAAGTCACCCCAAGACACAGGGACAGAGAATTCAGTGGAAAGACTCCGAGAATTCTGCTCCCAGAGAATTCTGCTCACCCTGACCCTTGTAGAAAGGGGACATCGTTCCCGGCAGCCTGTACTGAGCATGTGGCTCCTGAGTGGGGTTTGTTGTTTGGGAAACCTGCTCCGGCTTTTCCATTCTTTCCTTCCAAACAGGAAAACTTCTCCTGGGGCTGTGTGCAGGCAGAGCCCTGAGGAGAGCAGGTGGCACATGGTGCGCTGGGCTGGGACAGCCAGCTGCAGAGCTCAAGGGAAGAAGCCCAAAGTGTCACAATGGCTCCTTGCCTTCACATGCAACACCTGGGTCACAATGGTCTCCTTGATTCCATGAGGCCCCACTGTGTCACAATGGCTCCTTGGTTCCATCGGGTTCCGCAGTGTCACCATGGTCTCTTTTGATCCGCACTGTCATCATGGACAATTGGTTCCATGAGGCCCCGCAGTGTCACAATGGTCCCTTGCTTCCATAGGTTTGATGTTGTAACAATGGACTCCTTGCTTCTATGAGCTAGCCTGCTTTTTGCAGAGGTGTCTTTGGTTCCAACAAGGCCCCGCTGTGTCTCAGTGCACCCTGGCTTCCATGTGGATCTGGAGCATCACAAAGGCTCCTTGGTTCCACCAGGTCCTGCTGTGTCACAATGGGTCCTGTGGTCCCCGAGGCCCTCCAAAGTCATCATGGAGGCTTGCTTCCATGAGGTTCCATTATGTGCCAGTGGTCATCTTGGTTCCAGGAGTTTCCTTAGTGTCACAATGCTCTCCATGTTTCCATGATTCCCCACAATGTCACAATGCTCTCCATGCTTCCATTAGGCCCTGCTTTGCCACAATGGTCCCCTTGTTTCCATGAGGCCCCGCTGTGTCACAATGGACCTATGGTTCCATGATGTTGCGTGGTGTCACCGTGCTCTTCTTGAATCCGCCGTGTTACCATGGACCATTGGTTCCATGCGGCCTGGCCGTGTCACAATGGGCTCCGTGATTCCATGATTCCCCATGGTGTCACAATGGAGCCTTGTTTCTAGGAGGTTCTGTACTGTCACAATTGCCTCCTTGATGCCATCAGCCCCTGCAGTGTCACAATGGCTCCTTGGTTCCATGAGGAACACAATAGCTTGGCATAAGCATTGAGCAACAGCTGCTGAACACACCTGGCAACATCTGCTTGCATCAAAAGAGGGCTTCAAGCTGACAATGGCACCAGCAGCTTCCATCTGCAACAGAGACCCAGGAAAGGACAGGCTGTGCCGGTTTGGACAAATGTGGAGGAAAATATCCTCTGATAGAAGGCAGGTTACACCCAGCCCTCCCCCACCAGGTTTTTGGAAAAAAGAACTTTCCTGGGAAGAAAGTGAAAGAGATAAAAACCATTTTTTTAACAAACACCCAGGAAAAGGAGAACAATGCTAAATATTAAAAGCTCTCGCTGTGCAGAGAAAGCTGGGATAATTTGAGAGTCCTTCCGTGTTTCGGTGGGGTCTCTTGAAACATCCATAGACAGCGAGGCCCGTGCAAAGAAATAGGGAGCCATTCTTGAGAGAAGTTTCAGAGCTCTTTCTTCTCCAGCCACATGGGCGGGGCACTGCCAAAGAACTGAGCAATCACGGCACAACCAGGGCCCTCCTGGCACAAGGCAACACAAAATAAGCAGTGCTGAACAGGATTAGGGCACATGTCAGCAGGGAGCAGGGAGACCCCCGTGCCCAGGCCATGCCTCTACCCAAGGGTCCCCTCTCCCATGACCTCATGGCAGGGGGGAGGAACCCCAACACTTCCGTAGGTGCAGTCTCTCTCCTCCTCCTTGCAGCTGGCTCATGGGCCCACATTCAGGGCCCCCACCTCGGGAGAAAATTCTCCCAATGTGGTCTGATGTTGAAAGAGTCAAGAAGAGAAGAAGGGAAAAAAACCCCCAAAGTCCCAGGAAAACAAAGTTCAACTCTCCATCTCCCCCCAGAGAAAAGGAGCTGAAAACTGGCTAAAAAGAAACAAAGTTGCTTCCTCTGCTCTTGCTGCAAGCAGGATGCAGAGGAGTGTGTATGTGTGTCCTTGAACAAACGCTCTGAGAAGTTTGTCCGGTTTTTTTTCCTCTCCCCCCTCTCAGGCTCAGTTGAAAGGCACAGAAATGCACAAAGTTCACTTCTGGGCATAGAGCAGCAATAGGGGATACACATGATAAAGTCACCCCAAGACACAGGGACAGAGAATTCAGTGGAAAGACTCCGAGAATTCTGCTCCCAGAGATCATTCATTCCTGCTCACCCTGACCCTTGTAGAAAGGGGACATAGTTCCCGGCAGCCTGTACTGAGCATGTGGCTCCTGAGTGGGGTTTGTTGTTTAGGAAACCTGCTCCGGCTTTTCCATTCTTTCCTTCCAAACAGGAAAACTTCTCCTGGGGCTGTGTGCAGGCAGAGCCCTGAGGAGAGCAGGTGGCACATGGTGCGCTGGGCTGGGACAGCCAGCTGCAGAGCTCAAGGGAAGAAGCCCAAAGTGTCACAATGGCTCCTTGCCTTCACATGCAACACCTGGGTCACAATGGTCTCCTTGATTCCATGAGGCCCCACTGTGTCACAATGGCTCCTTGGATCCATCGGGTTCCGCAGTGTCACCATGGTCTCTTTTGATCCGCATTGTCATCATGGACAATTGGTTCCATGAGGCCCCGCAGTGTCACAATGGTCCCTTGCTTCCATAGGTTTGATGTTGTAACAATGGACTCCTTGCTTCTATGAGCTAGCCTGCTTTTTGCAGAGGTGTCTTTGGTTCCAACAAGGCCCCGCTGTGTCTCAGTGCGCCCTGGCTTCCATGTGGATCTGGAGCATCACAAAGGCTCCTTGGTTCCACCAGGTCCTGCTGTGTCACAATGGGTCCTGTGGTCCCTGAGGCCCTCCAAAGTCATCATGGAGGCTTGCTTCCATGAGGTTCCATTATGTGCCAGTGCTCATCTTGGTTCCAGGAGTTTCCTTAGTGTCACAATGCTCTCCATGCTTCCATGATTCCCCACAATGTCACAATGCTCTCCATGCTTCCATTAGGCCCTGCTTTGCCACAATGGTCCCCTTGTTTCCATGAGGCCCCGCTGTGTCACAATGGACCTATGGTTCCATGATGTTGCGTGGTGTCACTGTGCTCTTCTTGAATCCGCAGTGTAACCATGGACCATTGTTTCCATGCGGCCTGGCCGTGTCACAATGGGCTCCGTGATTCCATGATTCCCCACGGTGTCACAATGGAGCCTTGTTTCTAGGAGGTTCTGTACTGTCACAATGGTCTCCTTGATGCCATCAGCCCCTGCAGTGTCACAATGGCTCCTTGGTTCCATGAGGAACACAATAGCTTGGCATAAGCATTGAGCAACAGCTGCTGAACACACCTGGCAACATCTGCTTGCATCAAAAGAGGGCTTCAAGCTGACAATGGCACCAGCAGCTTCCATCTGCAACAGAGACCCAGGAAAGGACAGGCTGTGCCGGTTTTGACAAATGTGGAGGAAAATATCCTCTGATAGAAGGCAGGTTACACCCAGCCCTCCCCCACCAGCTTCGGGAAAAAAGAATTTTCCTGGGAAGAAAGTGAAAGAGATAAAAACCATTTTTTTAACAAACACACAGGAAAAGGAGAACAATGCTAAATATTAAAAGCTCTCGCTGTGCAGAGAAAGCTGGGATAATTTGAGAGTCCTTCCGTGTTTCGGTGGGGTCTCCTGAAACATCCATAGACAGCGAGGCCCGTGCAAAGAAATAGGGAGCCATTCTTGAGAGAAGTTTCAGAGCTCTTTCTTCTCCAGCCACATGGGCGGGGCACTGCCAAAGAACTGAGCAATCACGGCACAACCAGGGCCCTCCTGGCACAAGGCAACACAAAATAAGCAGTGCTGAACAGGATTAGGGCACATGTCAGCAGGGAGCAGGGAGACCCCCGTGCCCAGGCCCTGCCTCTACCCAAGAGTCCCCTCTCCCATGACCTCATGGCAGGGGGGAGGAACCCCAACACTTCCGTAGGTGTAGTCTCTCTCCTCCTCCTTGCAGCTGGCTCATGGGCCCACATTCAGGGCCCCCACCTCGGGAGAAAATTCTCCCAATGTGGTCTGATGTTGAAAGAGTCAAGAAGAGAAGAAGGGAAAAAAAACCCCAAAGTCCCAGGAAAACAAAGTTCAACTCTCCATCTCCCCCCAGAGAAAAGGAGCTGAAAACTGGCTAAAAAGAAACAAAGTTGCTTCCTCTGCTCTTGCTGCAAGCAGGATGCAGAGGAGTGTGTATGTGTGTCCTTGAACAAACGCTCTGAGAAGTTTGTCCGGTTTTTTTTCCTCTCCCCCCTCTCAGGCTCAGTTGAAAGGCACAGAAATGCACAAAGTTCACTTCTGGGCATAGAGCAGCAATAGGGGATACACATGATAAAGTCACCCCAAGACACAGGGACAGAGAATTCAGTGGAAAGACTCCGAGAATTCTGCTCCCAGAGATCATTCATTCCTGCTCACCCTGACCCTTGTAGAAAGGGGACATCGTTCCCGGCAGCCTGTACCGAGCATGTGGCTCCTGAGTGGGGTTTGTTGTTTAGGAAACCTGCTCCGGCTTTTCCATTCTTTCCTTCCAAACAGGAAAACTTCTCCTGGGGCTGTGTGCAGGCAGAGCCCTGAGGAGAGCAGGTGGCACATGGTGCGCTGGGCTGGGACAGCCAGCTGCAGAGCTCAAGGGAAGAAGCCCAAAGTGTCACAATGGCTCCTTGCCTTCACATGCAACACCTGGGTCACAATGGTCTCCTTGATTCCATGAGGCCCCACTGTGTCACAATGGCTCCTTGGATCCATCGGGTTCCGCAGTGTCACCATGGTCTCTTTTGATCCGCATTGTCATCATGGACAATTGGTTCCATGAGGCCCCGCAGTGTCACAATGGTCCCTTGCTTCCATAGGTTTGATGTTGTAACAATGGACTCCTTGCTTCTATGAGCTAGCCTGCTTTTTGCAGAGGTGTCTTTGGTTCCAACAAGGCCCCGCTGTGTCTCAGTGCGCCCTGGCTTCCATGTGGATCTGGAGCATCACAAAGGCTCCTTGGTTCCACCAGGTCCTGCTGTGTCACAATGGGTCCTGTGGTCCCTGAGGCCCTCCAAAGTCATCATGGAGGCTTGCTTCCATGAGGTTCCATTATGTGCCAGTGCTCATCTTGGTTCCAGGAGTTTCCTTAGTGTCACAATGCTCTCCATGCTTCCATGATTCCCCACAATGTCACAATGCTCTCCATGCTTCCATTAGGCCCTGCTTTGCCACAATGGTCCCCTTGTTTCCATGAGGCCCCGCTGTGTCACAATGGACCTATGGTTCCATGATGTTGCGTGGTGTCACCGTGCTCTTCTTGAATCCGCAGTGTAACCATGGACCATTGTTTCCATGCGGCCTGGCCGTGTCACAATGGGCTCCGTGATTCCATGATTCCCCACGGTGTCACAATGGAGCCTTGTTTCTAGGAGGTTCTGTACTGTCACAATGGTCTCCTTGATGCCATCAGCCCCTGCAGTGTCACAATGGCTCCTTGGTTCCATGAGGAACACAATAGCTTGGCATAAGCATTGAGCAACAGCTGCTGAACACACCTGGCAACATCTGCTTGCATCAAAAGAGGGCTTCAAGCTGACAATGGCACCAGCAGCTTCCATCTGCAACAGAGACCCAGGAAAGGACAGGCTGTGCCGGTTTTGACAAATGTGGAGGAAAATATCCTCTGATAGAAGGCAGGTTACACCCAGCCCTCCCCCACCAGCTTCGGGAAAAAAGAATTTTCCTGGGAAGAAAGTGAAAGAGATAAAAACCATTTTTTTAACAAACACCCAGGAAAAGGAGAACAATGCTAAATATTAAAAGCTCTCGCTGTGCAGAGAAAGCTGGGATAATTTGAGAGTCCTTCCGTGTTTCGGTGGGGTCTCCTGAAACATCCATAGACAGCGAGGCCCGTGCAAAGAAATAGGGAGCCATTCTTGAGAGAAGTTTCAGAGCTCTTTCTTCTCCAGCCACATGGGCGGGGCACTGCCAAAGAACTGAGCAATCACGGCACAACCAGGGCCCTCCTGGCACAAGGCAACACAAAATAAGCAGTGCTGAACAGGATTAGGGCACATGTCAGCAGGGAGCAGGGAGACCCCCGTGCCCAGGCCATGCCTCTACCCCAGGGTCCCCTCTCCCATGACCTCATGGCAGGGGGGAGGAACCCCAACACTTCCGTAGGTGCAGTCTCTCTCCTCCTCCTTGCAGCTGGCTCATGGGCCCACATTCAGGGCCCCCACCTCGGGAGAAAATTCTCCCAATGTGCTCTGATGTTGAAAGAGTCAAGAAGAGAAGAAGGGAAAAAAACCCCCAAAGTCCCAGGAAAACAAAGTTCAACTCTCCATCTCCCCCCAGAGAAAAGGAGCTGAAAACTGGCTAAAAAGAAACAAAGTTGCTTCCTCTGCTCTTGCTGCAAGCAGGATGCAGAGGAGTGTGTATGTGTGTCCTTGAACAAACGCTCTGAGAAGTTTGTCCGGTTTTTTTTCCTCTCCCCCCTCTCAGGCTCAGTTGAAAGGCACAGAAATGCACAAAGTTCACTTCTGGGCATAGAGCAGCAATAGGGGATACACATGATAAAGTCACCCCAAGACACAGGGACAGAGAATTCAGTGGAAAGACTCCGAGAATTCTGCTCCCAGAGATCATTCATTCCTGCTCACCCTGACCCTTGTAGAAAGGGGACATCGTTCCCGGCAGCCTGTACTGAGCATGTGGCTCCTGAGTGGGGTTTGTTGTTTAGGAAACCTGCTCCGGCTTTTCCATTCTTTCCTTCCAAACAGGAAAACTTCTCCTGGGGCTGTGTGCAGGCAGAGCCCTGAGGAGAGCAGGTGGCACATGGTGCGCTGGGCTGGGACAGCCAGCTGCAGAGCTCAAGGGAAGAAGCCCAAAGTGTCACAATGGCTCCTTGCCTTCACATGCAACACCTGGGTCACAATGGTCTCCTTGATTCCATGAGGCCCCACTGTGTCACAATGGCTCCTTGGATCCATCGGGTTCCGCAGTGTCACCATGGTCTCTTTTGATCCGCATTGTCATCATGGACAATTGGTTCCATGAGGCCCCGCAGTGTCACAATGGTCCCTTGCTTCCATAGGTTTGATGTTGTAACAATGGACTCCTTGCTTCTATGAGCTAGCCTGCTTTTTGCAGAGGTGTCTTTGGTTCCAACAAGGCCCCGCTGTGTCTCAGTGCGCCCTGGCTTCCATGTGGATCTGGAGCATCACAAAGGCTCCTTGGTTCCACCAGGTCCTGCTGTGTCACAATGGGTCCTGTGGTCCCTGAGGCCCTCCAAAGTCATCATGGAGGCTTGCTTCCATGAGGTTCCATTATGTGCCAGTGGTCATCTTGGTTCCAGGAGTTTCCTTAGTGTCACAATGCTCTCCATGCTTCCATGATTCCCCACAATGTCACAATGCTCTCCATGCTTCCATTAGGCCCTGCTTTGCCACAATGGTCCCCTTGTTTCCATGAGGCCCCGCTGTGTCACAATGGACCTATGGTTCCATGATGTTGCGTGGTGTCACCGTGCTCTTCTTGAATCCGCCGTGTTACCATGGACCATTGGTTCCATGCAGCCGTGTCACAATGGGCTCCGTGATTCCATGATTCCCCACGGTGTCACAATGGAGCCTTGTTTCTAGGAGGTTCTGTACTGTCACAATGGTCTCCTTGATGCCATCAGCCCCTGCAGTGTCACAATGGCTCCTTGGTTCCATGAGGAACACAATAGCTTGGCATAAGCATTGAGCAACAGCTGCTGAACACACCTGGCAACATCTGCTTGCATCAAAAGAGGGCTTCAAGCTGACAATGGCACCAGCAGCTTCCATCTGCAACAGAGACCCAGGAAAGGACAGGCTGTGCCGGTTTTGACAAATGTGGAGGAAAATATCCTCTGATAGAAGGCAGGTTACACCCAGCCCTCCCCCACCAGCTTCGGGAAAAAAGAATTTTCCTGGGAAGAAAGTGAAAGAGATAAAAACCATTTTTTTAACAAACACACAGGAAAAGGAGAACAATGCTAAATATTAAAAGCTCTCGCTGTGCAGAGAAAGCTGGGATAATTTGAGAGTCCTTCCGTGTTTCGGTGGGGTCTCCTGAAACATCCATAGACAGCGAGGCCCGTGCAAAGAAATAGGGAGCCATTCTTGAGAGAAGTTTCAGAGCTCTTTCTTCTCCAGCCACATGGGCGGGGCACTGCCAAAGAACTGAGCAATCACGGCACAACCAGGGCCCTCCTGGCACAAGGCAACACAAAATAAGCAGTGCTGAACAGGATTAGGGCACATGTCAGCAGGGAGCAGGGAGACCCCCGTGCCCAGGCCCTGCCTCTACCCAAGAGTCCCCTCTCCCATGACCTCATGGCAGGGGGGAGGAACCCCAACACTTCCGTAGGTGTAGTCTCTCTCCTCCTCCTTGCAGCTGGCTCATGGGCCCACATTCAGGGCCCCCACCTCGGGAGAAAATTCTCCCAATGTGGTCTGATGTTGAAAGAGTCAAGAAGAGAAGAAGGGAAAAAAAACCCCAAAGTCCCAGGAAAACAAAGTTCAACTCTCCATCTCCCCCCAGAGAAAAGGAGCTGAAAACTGGCTAAAAAGAAACAAAGTTGCTTCCTCTGCTCTTGCTGCAAGCAGGATGCAGAGGAGTGTGTATGTGTGTCCTTGAACAAACGCTCTGAGAAGTTTGTCCGGTTTTTTTTCCTCTCCCCCCTCTCAGGCTCAGTTGAAAGGCACAGAAATGCACAAAGTTCACTTCTGGGCATAGAGCAGCAATAGGGGATACACATGATAAAGTCACCCCAAGACACAGGGACAGAGAATTCAGTGGAAAGACTCCGAGAATTCTGCTCCCAGAGATCATTCATTCCTGCTCACCCTGACCCTTGTAGAAAGGGGACATCGTTCCCGGCAGCCTGTACCGAGCATGTGGCTCCTGAGTGGGGTTTGTTGTTTAGGAAACCTGCTCCGGCTTTTCCATTCTTTCCTTCCAAACAGGAAAACTTCTCCTGGGGCTGTGTGCAGGCAGAGCCCTGAGGAGAGCAGGTGGCACATGGTGCGCTGGGCTGGGACAGCCAGCTGCAGAGCTCAAGGGAAGAAGCCCAAAGTGTCACAATGGCTCCTTGCCTTCACATGCAACACCTGGGTCACAATGGTCTCCTTGATTCCATGAGGCCCCACTGTGTCACAATGGCTCCTTGGATCCATCGGGTTCCGCAGTGTCACCATGGTCTCTTTTGATCCGCATTGTCATCATGGACAATTGGTTCCATGAGGCCCCGCAGTGTCACAATGGTCCCTTGCTTCCATAGGTTTGATGTTGTAACAATGGACTCCTTGCTTCTATGAGCTAGCCTGCTTTTTGCAGAGGTGTCTTTGGTTCCAACAAGGCCCCGCTGTGTCTCAGTGCGCCCTGGCTTCCATGTGGATCTGGAGCATCACAAAGGCTCCTTGGTTCCACCAGGTCCTGCTGTGTCACAATGGGTCCTGTGGTCCCTGAGGCCCTCCAAAGTCATCATGGAGGCTTGCTTCCATGAGGTTCCATTATGTGCCAGTGGTCATCTTGGTTCCAGGAGTTTCCTTAGTGTCACAATGCTCTCCATGCTTCCATGATTCCCCACAATGTCACAATGCTCTCCATGCTTCCATTAGGCCCTGCTTTGCCACAATGGTCCCCTTGTTTCCATGAGGCCCCGCTGTGTCACAATGGACCTATGGTTCCATGATGTTGCGTGGTGTCACCGTGCTCTTCTTGAATCCGCAGTGTAACCATGGACCATTGTTTCCATGCGGCCTGGCCGTGTCACAATGGGCTCCGTGATTCCATGATTCCCCACGGTGTCACAATGGAGCCTTGTTTCTAGGAGGTTCTGTACTGTCACAATGGTCTCCTTGATGCCATCAGCCCCTGCAGTGTCACAATGGCTCCTTGGTTCCATGAGGAACACAATAGCTTGGCATAAGCATTGAGCAACAGCTGCTGAACACACCTGGCAACATCTGCTTGCATCAAAAGAGGGCTTCAAGCTGACAATGGCACCAGCAGCTTCCATCTGCAACAGAGACCCAGGAAAGGACAGGCTGTGCCGGTTTTGACAAATGTGGAGGAAAATATCCTCTGATAGAAGGCAGGTTACACCCAGCCCTCCCCCACCAGCTTCGGGAAAAAAGAATTTTCCTGGGAAGAAAGTGAAAGAGATAAAAACCATTTTTTTAACAAACACCCAGGAAAAGGAGAACAATGCTAAATATTAAAAGCTCTCGCTGTGCAGAGAAAGCTGGGATAATTTGAGAGTCCTTCCGTGTTTCGGTGGGGTCTCCTGAAACATCCATAGACAGCGAGGCCCGTGCAAAGAAATAGGGAGCCATTCTTGAGAGAAGTTTCAGAGCTCTTTCTTCTCCAGCCACATGGGCGGGGCACTGCCAAAGAACTGAGCAATCACGGCACAACCAGGGCCCTCCTGGCACAAGGCAACACAAAATAAGCAGTGCTGAACAGGATTAGGGCACATGTCAGCAGGGAGCAGGGAGACCCCCGTGCCCAGGCCATGCCTCTACCCAAGAGTCCCCTCTCCCATGACCTCATGGCAGGGGGGAGGAACCCCAACACTTCCGTAGGTGTAGTCTCTCTCCTCCTCCTTGCAGCTGGCTCATGGGCCCACATTCAGGGCCCCCACCTCGGGAGAAAATTCTCCCAATGTGGTCTGATGTTGAAAGAGTCAAGAAGAGAAGAAGGGAAAAAAACCCCCAAAGTCCCAGGAAAACAAAGTTCAACTCTCCATCTCCCCCCAGAGAAAAGGAGCTGAAAACTGGCTAAATAGAAACAAGGTTGCTTCCTCTGCTCTTGCTGCAAGCAGGATGCAGAGGAGTGTGTATGTGTGTCCTTGAACAAACGCTCTGAGAAGTTTGTCCGGTTTTTTTTCCTCTCCCCCCTCTCAGGCTCAGTTGAAAGGCACAGAAATGCACAAAGTTCACTTCTGGGCATAGAGCAGCAATAGGGGATACACATGATAAAGTCACCCCAAGACACAGGGACAGAGAATTCAGTGGAAAGACTCCGAGAATTCTGCTCCCAGAGATCATTCATTCCTGCTCACCCTGACCCTTGTAGAAAGGGGACATCGTTCCCGGCAGCCTGTACTGAGCATGTGGCTCCTGAGTGGGGTTTGTTGTTTAGGAAACCTGCTCCGGCTTTTCCATTCTTTCCTTGCAAACAGGAAAACTTCTCCTGGGGCTGTGTGCAGGCAGAGCCCTGAGGAGAGCAGGTGGCACATGGTGCGCTGGGCTGGGACAGCCAGCTGCAGAGCTCAAGGGAAGAAGCCCAAAGTGTCACAATGGCTCCTTGCCTTCACATGCAACACCTGGGTCACAATGGTCTCCTTGATTCCATGAGGCCCCACTGTGTCACAATGGCTCCTTGGATCCATCGGGTTCCGCAGTGTCACCATGGTCTCTTTTGATCCGCATTGTCATCATGGACAATTGGTTCCATGAGGCCCCGCAGTGTCACAATGGTCCCTTGCTTCCATAGGTTTGATGTTGTAACAAAGGACTCCTTGCTTCTATGAGCTAGCCTGCTTTTTGCAGAGGTGTCTTTGGTTCCAACAAGGCCCCGCTGTGTCTCAGTGCGCCCTGGCTTCCATGTGGATCTGGAGCATCACAAAGGCTCCTTGGTTCCACCAGGTCCTGCTGTGTCACAATGGGTCCTGTGGTCCCTGAGGCCCTCCAAAGTCATCATGGAGGCTTGCTTCCATGAGGTTCCATTATGTGCCAGTGGTCATCTTGGTTCCAGGAGTTTCCTTAGTGTCACAATGCTCTCCATGCTTCCATGATTCCCCACAATGTCCCAATGCTCTCCATGCTTCCATTAGGCCCTGCTTTGCCACAATGGTCCCCTTGTTTCCATGAGGCCCCGCTGTGTCACAATGGACCTATGGTTCCATGATGTTGCGTGGTGTCACCGTGCTCTTCTTGAATCCGCAGTGTAACCATGGACCATTGGTTCCATGCGGCCTGGCCGTGTCACAATGGGCTCCGTGATTCCATGATTCCCCACGGTGTCACAATGGAGCCTTGTTTCTAGGAGGTTCTGTACTGTCACAATGGTCTCCTTGATGCCATCAGCCCCTGCAGTGTCACAATGGCTCCTTGGTTCCATGAGGAACACAATAGCTTGGCATAAGCATTGAGCAACAGCTGCTGAACACACCTGGCAACATCTGCTTGCATCAAAAGAGGGCTTCAAGCTGACAATGGCACCAGCAGCTTCCATCTGCAACAGAGACCCAGGAAAGGACAGGCTGTGCCGGTTTGGACAAATGTGGAGGAAAATATCCTCTGATAGAAGGCAGGTTACACCCAGCCCTCCCCCACCAGCTTCGGGAAAAAAGAATTTTCCTGGGAAGAAAGTGAAAGAGATAAAAACCATTTTTTTAACAAACACCCAGGAAAAGGAGAACAATGCTAAATATTAAAAGCTCTCGCTGTGCAGAGAAAGCTGGGATAATTTGAGAGTCCTTCCGTGTTTCGGTGGGGTCTCCTGAAACATCCATAGACAGCGAGGCCCGTGCAAAGAAATAGGGAGCCATTCTTGAGAGAAGTTTCAGAGCTCTTTCTTCTCCAGCCACATGGGCGGGGCACTGCCAAAGAACTGAGCAATCACGGCACAACCAGGGCCCTCCTGGCACAAGGCAACACAAAATAAGCAGTGCTGAACAGGATTAGGGCACATGTGAGCAGGGAGCAGGGAGACCCCCGTGCCCAGGCCATGCCTCTACCCAAGAGTCCCCTCTCCCATGACCTCATGGCAGGGGGGAGGAACCCCAACACTTCCGGAGGTGTAGTCTCTCTCCTCCTCCTTGCAGCTGGCTCATGGGCCCACATTCAGGGCCCCCACCTCGGGAGAAAATTCTCCCAATGTGGTCTGATGTTGAAAGAGTCAAGAAGAGAAGAAGGGAAAAAAACCCCCAAAGTCCCAGGAAAACAAAGTTCAACTCTCCATCTCCCCCCAGAGAAAAGGAGCTGAAAACTGGCTAAATAGAAACAAGGTTGCTTCCTCTGCTCTTGCTGCAAGCAGGATGCAGAGGAGTGTGTATGTGTGTCCTTGAACAAACGCTCTGAGAAGTTTGTCCGGTTTTTTTTCCTCTCCCCCCTCTCAGGCTCAGTTGAAAGGCACAGAAATGCACAAAGTTCACTTCTGGGCATAGAGCAGCAATAGGGGATACACATGATAAAGTCACCCCAAGACACAGGGACAGAGAATTCAGTGGAAAGACTCCGAGAATTCTGCTCCCAGAGATCATTCATTCCTGCTCACCCTGACCCTTGTAGAAAGGGGACATCGTTCCCGGCAGCCTGTACCGAGCATGTGGCTCCTGAGTGGGGTTTGTTGTTTAGGAAACCTGCTCCGGCTTTTCCATTCTTTCCTTGCAAACAGGAAAACTTCTCCTGGGGCTGTGTGCAGGCAGAGCCCTGAGGAGAGCAGGTGGCACATGGTGCGCTGGGCTGGGACAGCCAGCTGCAGAGCTCAAGGGAAGAAGCCCAAAGTGTCACAATGGCTCCTTGCCTTCACATGCAACACCTGGGTCACAATGGTCTCCTTGATTCCATGAGGCCCCACTGTGTCACAATGGCTCCTTGGTTCCATCGGGTTCCGCAGTGTCACCATGGTCTCTTTTGATCCGCACTGTCATCATGGACAATTGGTTCCATGAGGCCCCGCAGTGTCACAATGGTCCCTTGCTTCCATAGGTTTGATGTTGTAACAATGGACTCCTTGCTTCTATGAGCTAGCCTGCTTTTTGCAGAGGTGTCTTTGGTTCCAACAAGGCCCCGCTGTGTCTCAGTGCACCCTGGCTTCCATGTGGATCTGGAGCATCACAAAGGCTCCTTGGTTCCACCAGGTCCTGCTGTGTCACAATGGGTCCTGTGGTGCCCGAGGCCCTCCAAAGTCATCATGGAGGCTTGCTTCCATGAGGTTCCATTATGTGCCAGTGGTCATCTTGGTTCCAGGAGTTTCCTTAGTGTCACAATGCTCTCCATGCTTCCATGATTCCCCACAATGTCACAATGCTCTCCATGCTTCCATTAGGCCCTGCTTTGCCACAATGGTCCCCTTGTTTCCATGAGGCCCCGCTGTGTCACAATGGACCTATGGTTCCATGATGTTGCGTGGTGTCACCATGCTCTTCTTGAATCCGCCGTGTAACCATGGACCATTGGTTCCATGCGGCCTGGCCGTGTCACAATGGGCTCCGTGATTCCATGATTCCCCACGGTGTCACAATGGAGCCTTGTTTCTAGGAGGTTCTGTACTGGCACAATTGCCTCCTTGATGCCATCAGCCCCTGCAGTGTCACAATGGCTCCTTGGTTCCATGAGGAACACAATAGCTTGGCATAAGCATTGAGCAACAGCTGCTGAACACACCTGGCAACATCTGCTTGCATCAAAAGAGGGCTTCAAGCTGACAATGGCACCAGCAGCTTCCATCTGCAACAGAGACCCAGGAAAGGACAGGCTGTGCCGGTTTGGACAAATGTGGAGGAAAATATCCTCTGATAGAAGGCAGGTTACACCCAGCCCTCCCCCACCAGCTTCGGGAAAAAAGAATTTTCCTGGGAAGAAAGTGAAAGAGATAAAAACCATTTTTTTAACAAACACACAGGAAAAGGAGAACAATGCTAAATATTAAAAGCTCTCGCTGTGCAGAGAAAGCTGGGATAATTTGAGAGTCCTTCCGTGTTTCGGTGGGGTCTCCTGAAACATCCATAGACAGCGAGGCCCGTGCAAAGAAATAGGGAGCCATTCTTGAGAGAAGTTTCAGAGCTCTTTCTTCTCCAGCCACATGGGCGGGGCACTGCCAAAGAACTGAGCAATCACGGCACAACCAGGGCCCTCCTGGCACAAGGCAACACAAAATAAGCAGTGCTGAACAGGATTAGGGCACATGTCAGCAGGGAGCAGGGAGACCCCCGTGCCCAGGCCATGCCTCTACCCAAGAGTCCCCTCTCCCATGACCTCATGGCAGGGGGGAGGAACCCCAACACTTCCGGAGGTGTAGTCTCTCTCCTCCTCCTTGCAGCTGGCTCATGGGCCCACATTCAGGGCCCCCACCTCGGGAGAAAATTCTCCCAATGTGGTCTGATGTTGAAAGAGTCAAGAAGAGAAGAAGGGAAAAAAACCCCCAAAGTCCCAGGAAAACAAAGTTCAACTCTCCATCTCCCCCCAGAGAAAAGGAGCTGAAAACTGGCTAAATAGAAACAAGGTTGCTTCCTCTGCTCTTGCTGCAAGCAGGATGCAGAGGAGTGTGTATGTGTGTCCTTGAACAAACGCTCTGAGAAGTTTGTCCGGTTTTTTTTCCTCTCCCCCCTCTCAGGCTCAGTTGAAAGGCACAGAAATGCACAAAGTTCACTTCTGGGCATAGAGCAGCAATAGGGGATACACATGATAAAGTCACCCCAAGACACAGGGACAGAGAATTCAGTGGAAAGACTCCGAGAATTCTGCTCCCAGAGATCATTCATTCCTGCTCACCCTGACCCTTGTAGAAAGGGGACATCGTTCCCGGCAGCCTGTACCGAGCATGTGGCTCCTGAGTGGGGTTTGTTGTTTAGGAAACCTGCTCCGGCTTTTCCATTCTTTCCTTGCAAACAGGAAAACTTCTCCTGGGGCTGTGTGCAGGCAGAGCCCTGAGGAGAGCAGGTGGCACATGGTGCGCTGGGCTGGGACAGCCAGCTGCAGAGCTCAAGGGAAGAAGCCCAAAGTGTCACAATGGCTCCTTGCCTTCACATGCAACACCTGGGTCACAATGGTCTCCTTGATTCCATGAGGCCCCACTGTGTCACAATGGCTCCTTGGTTCCATCGGGTTCCGCAGTGTCACCATGGTCTCTTTTGATCCGCACTGTCATCATGGACAATTGGTTCCATGAGGCCCCGCAGTGTCACAATGGTCCCTTGCTTCCATAGGTTTGATGTTGTAACAATGGACTCCTTGCTTCTATGAGCTAGCCTGCTTTTTGCAGAGGTGTCTTTGGTTCCAACAAGGCCCCGCTGTGTCTCAGTGCACCCTGGCTTCCATGTGGATCTGGAGCATCACAAAGGCTCCTTGGTTCCACCAGGTCCTGCTGTGTCACAATGGGTCCTGTGGTCCCCGAGGCCCTCCAAAGTCATCATGGAGGCTTGCTTCCATGAGGTTCCATTATGTGCCAGTGGTCATCTTGGTTCCAGGAGTTTCCTTAGTGTCACAATGCTCTCCATGTTTCCATGATTCCCCACAATGTCACAATGCTCTCCATGCTTCCATTAGGCCCTGCTTTGCCACAATGGTCCCCTTGTTTCCATGAGGCCCCGCTGTGTCACAATGGACCTATGGTTCCATGATGTTGCGTGGTGTCACCGTGCTCTTCTTGAATCCGCCGTGTAACCATGGACCATTGGTTCCATGCGGCCTGGCCGTGTCACAATGGGCTCCGTGATTCCATGATTCCCCACGGTGTCACAATGGAGCCTTGTTTCTAGGAGGTTCTGTACTGTCACAATTGCCTCCTTGATGCCATCAGCCCCTGCAGTGTCACAATGGCTCCTTGGTTCCATGAGGAACACAATAGCTTGGCATAAGCATTGAGCAACAGCTGCTGAACACACCTGGCAACATCTGCTTGCATCAAAAGAGGGCTTCAAGCTGACAATGGCACCAGCAGCTTCCATCTGCAACAGAGACCCAGGAAAGGACAGGCTGTGCCGGTTTGGACAAATGTGGAGGAAAATATCCTCTGATAGAAGGCAGGTTACACCCAGCCCTCCCCCACCAGCTTCGGGAAAAAAGAATTTTCCTGGGAAGAAAGTGAAAGAGATAAAAACCATTTTTTAACAAACACCCAGGAAAAGGAGAACAATGCTAAATATTAAAAGCTCTCGCTGTGCAGAGAAAGCTGGGATAATTTGAGAGTCCTTCCGTGTTTCGGTGGGGTCTCCTGAAACATCCATAGACAGCGAGGCCCGTGCAAAGAAATAGGGAGCCATTCTTGAGAGAAGTTTCAGAGCTCTTTCTTCTCCAGCCACATGGGCGGGGCACTGCCAAAGAACTGAGCAATCACGGCACAACCAGGGCCCTCCTGGCACAAGGCAACACAAAATAAGCAGTGCTGAACAGGATTAGGGCACATGTGAGCAGGGAGCAGGGAGACCCCGTGCCCAGGCCATGCCTCTACCCCAGGGTCCCCTCTCCCATGACCTCATGGCAGGGGGGAGGAACCCCAACACTTCCGTAGGTGCAGTCTCTCTCCTCCTCCTTGCAGCTGGCTCATGGGCCCACATTCAGGGCCCCCACCTCGGGAGAAAATTCTCCCAATGTGGTCTGATGTTGAAAGAGTCAAGAAGAGAAGAAGGGAAAAAAAACCCCAAAGTCCCAGGAAAACAAAGTTCAACTCTCCATCTCCCCCCAGAGAAAAGGAGCTGAAAACTGGCTAAAAAGAAACAAAGTTGCTTCCTCTGCTCTTGCTGCAAGCAGGATGCAGAGGAGTGTGTATGTGTGTCCTTGAACAAACGCTCTGAGAAGTTTGTCCGGTTTTTTTTCCTCTCCCCCCTCTCAGGCTCAGTTGAAAGGCACAGAAATGCACAAAGTTCACTTCTGGGCATAGAGCAGCAATAGGGGATACACATGATAAAGTCACCCCAAGACACAGGGACAGAGAATTCAGTGGAAAGACTCTGAGAATTCTGCTCCCAGAGATCATTCATTCCTGCTCACCCTGACCCTTGTAGAAAGGGGACATCGTTCCCGGCAGCCTGTACTGAGCATGTGGCTCCTGAGTGGGGTTTGTTGTTTAGGAAACCTGCTCCGGCTTTTCCATTCTTTCCTTGCAAACAGGAAAACTTCTCCTGGGGCTGTGTGCAGGCAGAGCCCTGAGGAGAGCAGGTGGCACATGGTGCGCTGGGCTGGGACAGCCAGCTGCAGAGCTCAAGGGAAGAAGCCCAAAGTGTCACAATGGCTCCTTGCCTTCACATGCAACACCTGGGTCACAATGGTCTCCTTGATTCCATGAGGCCCCACTGTGTCACAATGGCTCCTTGGATCCATCGGGTTCCGCAGTGTCACCATGGTCTCTTTTGATCCGCATTGTCATCATGGACAATTGGTTCCATGAGGCCCCGCAGTGTCACAATGGTCCCTTGCTTCCATAGGTTTGATGTTGTAACAAAGGACTCCTTGCTTCTATGAGCTAGCCTGCTTTTTGCAGAGGTGTCTTTGGTTCCAACAAGGCCCCACTGTGTCTCAGTGCACCCTGGCTTCCATGTGGATCTGGAGCATCACAAAGGCTCCTTGGTTCCACCAGGTCCTGCTGTGTCACAATGGGTCCTGTGGTCCCTGAGGCCCTCCAAAGTCATCATGGAGGCTTGCTTCCATGAGGTTCCATTATGTGCCAGTGGTCATCTTGGTTCCAGGAGTTTCCTTAGTGTCACAATGCTCTCCATGCTTCCATGATTCCCCACAATGTCCCAATGCTCTCCATGCTTCCATTAGGCCCTGCTTTGCCACAATGGTCCCCTTGTTTCCATGAGGCCCCGCTGTGTCACAATGGACCTATGGTTCCATGATGTTGCGTGGTGTCACCGTGCTCTTCTTGAATCCGCAGTGTAACCATGGACCATTGTTTCCATGCGGCCTGGCCGTGTCACAATGGGCTCCGTGATTCCATGATTCCCCACGGTGTCACAATGGAGCCTTGTTTCTAGGAGGTTCTGTACTGTCACAATGGTCTCCTTGATGCCATCAGCCCCTGCAGTGTCACAATGGCTCCTTGGTTCCATGAGGAACACAATAGCTTGGCATAAGCATTGAGCAACAGCTGCTGAACACACCTGGCAACATCTGCTTGCATCAAAAGAGGGCTTCAAGCTGACAATGGCACCAGCAGCTTCCATCTGCAACAGAGACCCAGGAAAGGACAGGCTGTGCCGGTTTGGACAAATGTGGAGGAAAATATCCTCTGATAGAAGGCAGGTTACACCCAGCCCTCCCCCACCAGCTTCGGGAAAAAAGAATTTTCCTGGGAAGAAAGTGAAAGAGATAAAAACCATTTTTTAACAAACACCCAGGAAAAGGAGAACAATGCTAAATATTAAAACCTCTCGCTGTGCAGAGAAAGCTGGGATAATTTGAGAGTCCTTCCGTGTTTCGGTGGGGTCTCCTGAAACATCCATAGACAGCGAGGCCCGTGCAAAGAAATAGGGAGCCATTCTTGAGAGAAGTTTCAGAGCTCTTTCTTCTCCAGCCACATGGGCGGGGCACTGCCAAAGAACTGAGCAATCACGGCACAACCAGGGCCCTCCTGGCACAAGGCAACACAAAATAAGCAGTGCTGAACAGGATTAGGGCACATGTCAGCAGGGAGCAGGGAGACCCCCGTGCCCAGGCCATGCCTCTACCCAAGAGTCCCCTCTCCCATGACCTCATGGCAGGGGGGAGGAACCCCAACACTTCCGGAGGTGTAGTCTCTCTCCTCCTCCTTGCAGCTGGCTCATGGGCCCACATTCAGGGCCCCCACCTCGGGAGAAAATTCTCCCAATGTGGTCTGATGTTGAAAGAGTCAAGAAGAGAAGAAGGGAAAAAAACCCCCAAAGTCCCAGGAAAACAAAGTTCAACTCTCCATCTCCCCCCAGAGAAAAGGAGCTGAAAACTGGCTAAATAGAAACAAGGTTGCTTCCTCTGCTCTTGCTGCAAGCAGGATGCAGAGGAGTGTGTATGTGTGTCCTTGAACAAACGCTCTGAGAAGTTTGTCCGGTTTTTTTTTCCTCTCCCCCCTCTCAGGCTCAGTTGAAAGGCACAGAAATGCACAAAGTTCACTTCTGGGCATAGAGCAGCAATAGGGGATACACATGATAAAGTCACCCCAAGACACAGGGACAGAGAATTCAGTGGAAAGACTCCGAGAATTCTGCTCCCAGAGATCATTCATTCCTGCTCACCCTGACCCTTGTAGAAAGGGGACATCGTTCCCGGCAGCCTGTACCGAGCATGTGGCTCCTGAGTGGGGTTTGTTGTTTAGGAAACCTGCTCCGGCTTTTCCATTCTTTCCTTGCAAACAGGAAAACTTCTCCTGGGGCTGTGTGCAGGCAGAGCCCTGAGGAGAGCAGGTGGCACATGGTGCGCTGGGCTGGGACAGCCAGCTGCAGAGCTCAAGGGAAGAAGCCCAAAGTGTCACAATGGCTCCTTGCCTTCACATGCAACACCTGGGTCACAATGGTCTCCTTGATTCCATGAGGCCCCACTGTGTCACAATGGCTCCTTGGTTCCATCGGGTTCCGCAGTGTCACCATGGTCTCTTTTGATCCGCACTGTCATCATGGACAATTGGTTCCATGAGGCCCCGCAGTGTCACAATGGTCCCTTGCTTCCATAGGTTTGATGTTGTAACAATGGACTCCTTGCTTCTATGAGCTAGCCTGCTTTTTGCAGAGGTGTCTTTGGTTCCAACAAGGCCCCGCTGTGTCTCAGTGCACCCTGGCTTCCATGTGGATCTGGAGCATCACAAAGGCTCCTTGGTTCCACCAGGTCCTGCTGTGTCACAATGGGTCCTGTGGTCCCTGAGGCCCTCCAAAGTCATCATGGATGCTTGCTTCCATGAGGTTCCATTATGTGCCAGTGGTCATCTTGGTTCCAGGAGTTTCCTTAGTGTCACAATGCTCTCCATGTTTCCATGATTCCCCACAATGTCACAATGCTCTCCATGCTTCCATTAGGCCCTGCTTTGCCACAATGGTCCCCTTGTTTCCATGAGGCCCCGCTGTGTCACAATGGACCTATGGTTCCATGATGTTGCGTGGTGTCACCGTGCTCTTCTTGAATCCGCCGTGTAACCATGGACCATTGGTTCCATGCGGCCTGGCCGTGTCACAATGGGCTCCGTGATTCCATGATTCCCCACGGTGTCACAATGGAGCCTTGTTTCTAGGAGGTTCTGTACTGTCACAATTGCCTCCTTGATGCCATCAGCCCCTGCAGTGTCACAATGGCTCCTTGGTTCCATGAGGAACACAATAGCTTGGCATAAGCATTGAGCAACAGCTGCTGAACACACCTGGCAACATCTGCTTGCATCAAAAGAGGGCTTCAAGCTGACAATGGCACCAGCAGCTTCCATCTGCAACAGAGACCCAGGAAAGGACAGGCTGTGCCGGTTTGGACAAATGTGGAGGAAAATATCCTCTGATAGAAGGCAGGTTACACCCAGCCCTCCCCCACCAGCTTCGGGAAAAAAGAATTTTCCTGGGAAGAAAGTGAAAGAGATAAAAACCATTTTTTAACAAACACCCAGGAAAAGGAGAACAATGCTAAATATTAAAAGCTCTCGCTGTGCAGAGAAAGCTGGGATAATTTGAGAGTCCTTCCGTGTTTCGGTGGGGTCTCCTGAAACATCCATAGACAGCGAGGCCCGTGCAAAGAAATAGGGAGCCATTCTTGAGAGAAGTTTCAGAGCTCTTTCTTCTCCAGCCACATGGGCGGGGCACTGCCAAAGAACTGAGCAATCACGGCACAACCAGGGCCCTCCTGGCACAAGGCAACACAAAATAAGCAGTGCTGAACAGGGTTAGGGCACATGTGAGCAGGGAGCAGGGAGACCCCGTGCCCAGGCCATGCCTCTACCCCAGGGTCCCCTCTCCCATGACCTCATGGCAGGGGGGAGGAACCCCAACACTTCCGTAGGTGCAGTCTCTCTCCTCCTCCTTGCAGCTGGCTCATGGGCCCACATTCAGGGCCCCCACCTCGGGAGAAAATTCTCCCAATGTGGTCTGATGTTGAAAGAGTCAAGAAGAGAAGAAGGGAAAAAAAACCCCAAAGTCCCAGGAAAACAAAGTTCAACTCTCCATCTCCCCCCAGAGAAAAGGAGCTGAAAACTGGCTAAAAAGAAACAAAGTTGCTTCCTCTGCTCTTGCTGCAAGCAGGATGCAGAGGAGTGTGTATGTGTGTCCTTGAACAAACGCTCTGAGAAGTTTGTCTGGCTTTTTTTTCCTCTCCCCCCTCTCAGGCTCAGTTGAAAGGCACAGAAATGCACAAAGTTCACTTCTGGGCATAGAGCAGCAATAGGGGATACACATGATAAAGTCACCCCAAGACACAGGGACAGAGAATTCAGTGGAAAGACTCCGAGAATTCTGCTCCCAGAGATCATTCATTCCTGCTCACCCTGACCCTTGTAGAAAGGGGACATCGTTCCCGGCAGCCTGTACTGAGCATGTGGCTCCTGAGTGGGGTTTGTTGTTTAGGAAACCTGCTCCGGCTTTTCCATTCTTTCCTTGCAAACAGGAAAACTTCTCCTGGGGCTGTGTGCAGGCAGAGCCCTGAGGAGAGCAGGTGGCACATGGTGCGCTGGGCTGGGACAGCCAGCTGCAGAGCTCAAGGGAAGAAGCCCAAAGTGTCACAATGGCTCCTTGCCTTCACATGCAACACCTGGGTCACAATGGTCTCCTTGATTCCATGAGGCCCCACTGTGTCACAATGGCTCCTTGGATCCATCGGGTTCCGCAGTGTCACCATGGTCTCTTTTGATCCGCATTGTCATCATGGACAATTGGTTCCATGAGGCCCCGCAGTGTCACAATGGTCCCTTGCTTCCATAGGTTTGATGTTGTAACAATGGACTCCTTGCTTCTATGAGCTAGCCTGCTTTTTGCAGAGGTGTCTTTGGTTCCAACAAGGCCCCGCTGTGTCTCAGTGCGCCCTGGCTTCCATGTGGATCTGGAGCATCACAAAGGCTCCTTGGTTCCACCAGGTCCTGCTGTGTCACAATGGGTCCTGTGGTCCCTGAGGCCCTCCAAAGTCATCATGGAGGCTTGCTTCCATGAGGTTCCATTATGTGCCAGTGCTCATCTTGGTTCCAGGAGTTTCCTTAGTGTCACAATGCTCTCCATGCTTCCATGATTCCCCACAATGTCACAATGCTCTCCATGCTTCCATTAGGCCCTGCTTTGCCACAATGGTCCCCTTGTTTCCATGAGGCCCCGCTGTGTCACAATGGACCTATGGTTCCATGATGTTGCGTGGTGTCACCGTGCTCTTCTTGAATCCGCAGTGTAACCATGGACCATTGGTTCCATGCGGCCTGGCCGTGCCACAATGGGCTCCGTGATTCCATGATTCCCCACGGTGTCACAATGGAGCCTTGTTTCTAGGAGGTTCTGTACTGTCACAATGGTCTCCTTGATGCCATCAGCCCCTGCAGTGTCACAATGGCTCCTTGGTTCCATGAGGAACACAATAGCTTGGCATAAGCATTGAGCAACAGCTGCTGAACACACAACATCTGCTTGCATCAAAAGAGGGCTTCAAGCTGACAATGGCACCAGCAGCTTCCATCTGCAACAGAGACCCAGGAAAGGACAGGCTGTGCCGGTTTGGACAAATGTGGAGGAAAATATCCTCTGATAGAAGGCAGGTTACACCCAGCCCTCCCCCACCAGCTTCGGGAAAAAAGAATTTTCCTGGGAAGAAAGTGAAAGAGATAAAAACCATTTTTTAACAAACACCCAGGAAAAGGAGAACAATGCTAAATATTAAAAGCTCTCGCTGTGCAGAGAAAGCTGGGATAATTTGAGAGTCCTTCCGTGTTTCGGTGGGGTCTCCTGAAACATCCATAGACAGCGAGGCCCGTGCAAAGAAATAGGGAGCCATTCATGAGAGAAGTTTCAGAGCTCTTTCTTCTCCAGCCACATGGGCGGGGCACTGCCAAAGAACTGAGCAGCCACGGCACAACCAGGGCCCTCCTGGCACAGGGCAACACAAAATAAGCAGTGCTGAACAGGATTAGGGCACATGTCAGCAGGGAGCAGGGAGACCCCGTGCCCAGGCCATGCCTCTACCCCAGGGTCCCCTCTCCCATGACCTCATGGCAGGGGGGAGGAACCCCAACACTTCCGTAGGTGCAGTCTCTCTCCTCCTCCTTGCAGCTGGCTCATGGGCCCACATTCAGGGCCCCCACCTCGGGAGAAAATTCTCCCAATGTGGTCTGATGTTGAAAGAGTCAAGAAGAGAAGAAGGGAAAAAAACCCCCAAAGTCCCAGGAAAACAAAGTTCAACTCTCCATCTCCCCCCAGAGAAAAGGAGCTGAAAACTGGCTAAATAGAAACAAGGTTGCTTCCTCTGCTCTTGCTGCAAGCAGGATGCAGAGGAGTGTGTATGTGTGTCCTTGAACAAACGCTCTGAGAAGTTTGTCCGGTTTTTTTTCCTCTCCCCCCTCTCAGGCTCAGTTGAAAGGCACAGAAATGCACAAAGTTCACTTCTGGGCATAGAGCAGCAATAGGGGATACACATGATAAAGTCACCCCAAGACACAGGGACAGAGAATTCAGTGGAAAGACTCCGAGAATTCTGCTCCCAGAGATCATTCATTCCTGCTCACCCTGACCCTTGTAGAAAGGGGACATCGTTCCCGGCAGCCTGTACCGAGCATGTGGCTCCTGAGTGGGGTTTGTTGTTTAGGAAACCTGCTCCGGCTTTTCCATTCTTTCCTTGCAAACAGGAAAACTTCTCCTGGGGCTGTGTGCAGGCAGAGCCCTGAGGAGAGCAGGTGGCACATGGTGCGCTGGGCTGGGACAGCCAGCTGCAGAGCTCAAGGGAAGAAGCCCAAAGTGTCACAATGGCTCCTTGCCTTCACATGCAACACCTGGGTCACAATGGTCTCCTTGATTCCATGAGGCCCCACTGTGTCACAATGGCTCCTTGGTTCCATCGGGTTCCGCAGTGTCACCATGGTCTCTTTTGATCCGCACTGTCATCATGGACAATTGGTTCCATGAGGCCCCGCAGTGTCACAATGGTCCCTTGCTTCCATAGGTTTGATGTTGTAACAATGGACTCCTTGCTTCTATGAGCTAGCCTGCTTTTTGCAGAGGTGTCTTTGGTTCCAACAAGGCCCCACTGTGTCTCAGTGCACCCTGGCTTCCATGTGGATCTGGAGCATCACAAAGGCTCCTTGGTTCCACCAGGTCCTGCTGTGTCACAATGGGTCCTGTGGTCCCCGAGGCCCTCCAAAGTCATCATGGAGGCTTGCTTCCATGAGGTTCCATTATGTGCCAGTGGTCATCTTGGTTCCAGGAGTTTCCTTAGTGTCACAATGCTCTCCATGCTTCCATGATTCCCCACAATGTCACAATGCTCTCCATGCTTCCATTAGGCCCTGCTTTGCCACAATGGTCCCCTTGTTTCCATGAGGCCCCGCTGTGTCACAATGGACCTATGGTTCCATGATGTTGCGTGGTGTCACCGTGCTCTTCTTGAATCCGCCGTGTAACCATGGACCATTGTTTCCATGCGGCCTGGCCGTGTCACAATGGGCTCCGTGATTCCATGATTCCCCACGGTGTCACAATGGAGCCTTGTTTCTAGGAGGTTCTGTACTGTCACAATTGCCTCCTTGATGCCATCAGCCCCTGCAGTGTCACAATGGCTCCTTGGTTCCATGAGGAACACAATAGCTTGGCATAAGCATTGAGCAACAGCTGCTGAACACACCTGGCAACATCTGCTTGCATCAAAAGAGGGCTTCAAGCTGACAATGGCACCAGCAGCTTCCATCTGCAACAGAGACCCAGGAAAGGACAGGCTGTGCCGGTTTGGACAAATGTGGAGGAAAATATCCTCTGATAGAAGGCAGGTTACACCCAGCCCTCCCCCACCAGCTTCGGGAAAAAAGAATTTTCCTGGGAAGAAAGTGAAAGAGATAAAAACCATTTTTTAACAAACACCCAGGAAAAGGAGAACAATGCTAAATATTAAAAGCTCTCGCTGTGCAGAGAAAGCTGGGATAATTTGAGAGTCCTTCCGTGTTTCGGTGGGGTCTCCTGAAACATCCATAGACAGCGAGGCCCGTGCAAAGAAATAGGGAGCCATTCTTGAGAGAAGTTTCAGAGCTCTTTCTTCTCCAGCCACATGGGCGGGGCACTGCCAAAGAACTGAGCAATCACGGCACAACCAGGGCCCTCCTGGCACAAGGCAACACAAAATAAGCAGTGCTGAACAGGATTAGGGCACATGTGAGCAGGGAGCAGGGAGACCCCGTGCCCAGGCCATGCCTCTACCCCAGGGTCCCCTCTCCCATGACCTCATGGCAGGGGGGAGGAACCCCAACACTTCCGTAGGTGCAGTCTCTCTCCTCCTCCTTGCAGCTGGCTCATGGGCCCACATTCAGGGCCCCCACCTCGGGAGAAAATTCTCCCAATGTGCTCTGATGTTGAAAGAGTCAAGAAGAGAAGAAGGGAAAAAAAACCCCAAAGTCCCAGGAAAACAAAGTTCAACTCTCCATCTCCCCCCAGAGAAAAGGAGCTGAAAACTGGCTAAAAAGAAACAAAGTTGCTTCCTCTGCTCTTGCTGCAAGCAGGATGCAGAGGAGTGTGTATGTGTGTCCTTGAACAAACGCTCTGAGAAGTTTGTCCGGTTTTTTTTCCTCTCCCCCCTCTCAGGCTCAGTTGAAAGGCACAGAAATGCACAAAGTTCACTTCTGGGCATAGAGCAGCAATAGGGGATACACATGATAAAGTCACCCCAAGACACAGGGACAGAGAATTCAGTGGAAAGACTCCGAGAATTCTGCTCCCAGAGATCATTCATTCCTGCTCACCCTGACCCTTGTAGAAAGGGGACATCGTTCCCGGCAGCCTGTACTGAGCATGTGGCTCCTGAGTGGGGTTTGTTGTTTAGGAAACCTGCTCCGGCTTTTCCATTCTTTCCTTGCAAACAGGAAAACTTCTCCTGGGGCTGTGTGCAGGCAGAGCCCTGAGGAGAGCAGGTGGCACATGGTGCGCTGGGCTGGGACAGCCAGCTGCAGAGCTCAAGGGAAGAAGCCCAAAGTGTCACAATGGCTCCTTGCCTTCACATGCAACACCTGGGTCACAATGGTCTCCTTGATTCCATGAGGCCCCACTGTGTCACAATGGCTCCTTGGATCCATCGGGTTCCGCAGTGTCACCATGGTCTCTTTTGATCCGCATTGTCATCATGGACAATTGGTTCCATGAGGCCCCGCAGTGTCACAATGGTCCCTTGCTTCCATAGGTTTGATGTTGTAACAATGGACTCCTTGCTTCTATGAGCTAGCCTGCTTTTTGCAGAGGTGTCTTTGGTTCCAACAAGGCCCCGCTGTGTCTCAGTGCGCCCTGGCTTCCATGTGGATCTGGAGCATCACAAAGGCTCCTTGGTTCCACCAGGTCCTGCTGTGTCACAATGGGTCCTGTGGTCCCTGAGGCCCTCCAAAGTCATCATGGAGGCTTGCTTCCATGAGGTTCCATTATGTGCCAGTGGTCATCTTGGTTCCAGGAGTTTCCTTAGTGTCACAATGCTCTCCATGCTTCCATGATTCCCCACAATGTCACAATGCTCTCCAGGCTTCCATTAGGCCCTGCTTTGCCACAATGGTCCCCTTGTTTCCATGAGGCCCCGCTGTGTCACAATGGACCTATGGTTCCATGATGTTGCGTGGTGTCACCGTGCTCTTCTTGAATCCGCAGTGTAACCATGGACCATTGGTTCCATGCGGCCTGGCCGTGCCACAATGGGCTCCGTGATTCCATGATTCCCCACGGTGTCACAATGGAGCCTTGTTTCTAGGAGGTTCTGTACTGTCACAATGGTCTCCTTGATGCCATCAGCCCCTGCAGTGTCACAATGGCTCCTTGGTTCCATGAGGAACACAATAGCTTGGCATAAGCATTGAGCAACAGCTGCTGAACACACAACATCTGCTTGCATCAAAAGAGGGCTTCAAGCTGACAATGGCACCAGCAGCTTCCATCTGCAACAGAGACCCAGGAAAGGACAGGCTGTGCCGGTTTGGACAAATGTGGAGGAAAATATCCTCTGATAGAAGGCAGGTTACACCCAGCCCTCCCCCACCAGCTTCGGGAAAAAAGAATTTTCCTGGGAAGAAAGTGAAAGAGATAAAAACCATTTTTTAACAAACACCCAGGAAAAGGAGAACAATGCTAAATATTAAAAGCTCTCGCTGTGCAGAGAAAGCTGGGATAATTTGAGAGTCCTTCCGTGTTTCGGTGGGGTCTCCTGAAACATCCATAGACAGCGAGGCCCGTGCAAAGAAATAGGGAGCCATTCATGAGAGAAGTTTCAGAGCTCTTTCTTCTCCAGCCACATGGGCGGGGCACTGCCAAAGAACTGAGCAGCCACGGCACAACCAGGGCCCTCCTGGCACAGGGCAACACAAAATAAGCAGTGCTGAACAGGATTAGGGCACATGTCAGCAGGGAGCAGGGAGACCCCGTGCCCAGGCCATGCCTCTACCCCAGGGTCCCCTCTCCCATGACCTCATGGCAGGGGGGAGGAACCCCAACACTTCCGTAGGTGCAGTCTCTCTCCTCCTCCTTGCAGCTGGCTCGTGGGCCCACATTCAGGGCCCCCACTTCGGTAGAAAATTCTCCCAATGTGGTCTGATGTTGAAAGAGTCAAGAAGAGAAGAAGGGAAAAAAAACCCCAAAGTCCCAGGAAAACAAAGTTCAACTCTCCATCTCCCCCCAGAGAAAAGGAGCTGAAAACTGGCTAAAAAGAAACAAAGTTGCTTCCTCTGCTCTTGCTGCAAGCAGGATGCAGAGGAGTGTGTATGTGTGTCCTTGAACAAACGCTCTGAGAAGTTTGTCCGGTTTTTTTTCCCTCTCCCCCCTCTCAGGCTCAGATGAAAGGCACAGAAATGCACAAAGTTCACTTCTGGGCATAGAGCAGCGATAGGGGATACACATGATAAAGTCACCCCAAGACACAGGGACAGAGAATTCAGTGGAAAGACTCCGAGAATTCTGCTCCCAGAGAATTCTGCTCACCCTGACCCTTGTAGAAAGGGGACATCGTTCCCGGCAGCCTGTACTGAGCATGTGGCTCCTGAGTGGGGTTTGTTGTTTGGGAAACCTGCTCCGGCTTTTCCATTCTTTCCTTCCAAACAGGAAAACTTCTCCTGGGGCTGTGTGCAGGCAGAGCCCTGAGGAGAGCAGGTGGCACATGGTGTGCTGGGCTGGGACAGCCAGCTGCAGAGCTCAAGGGAAGAAGCCCAAAGTGTCACAATGGCTCCTTGCCTTCACATGCAACACCTGGGTCACAATGGTCTCCTTGATTCCATGAGGCCCCACTGTGTCACAATGGCTCCTTGGTTCCATCGGGTTCCGCAGTGTCACCATGGTCTCTTTTGATCCGCACTGTCATCATGGACAATTGGTTCCATGAGGCCCCGCAGTGTCACAATGGTCCCTTGCTTCCATAGGTTTGATGTTGTAACAATGGACTCCTTGCTTCTATGAGCTAGCCTGCTTTTTGCAGAGGTGTCTTTGGTTCCAACAAGGCCCCGCTGTGTCTCAGTGCACCCTGGCTTCCATGTGGATCTGGAGCATCACAAAGGCTCCTTGGTTCCACCAGGTCCTGCTGTGTCACAATGGGTCCTGTGGTCCCCGAGGCCCTCCAAAGTCATCATGGAGGCTTGCTTCCATGAGGTTCCATTACGTGCCAGTGGTCATCTTGGTTCCAGGAGTTTCCTTAGTGTCACAATGCTCTCCATGCTTCCATGATTCCCCACAATGTCCCAATGCTCTCCATGCTTCCATTAGGCCCTGCTTTGCCACAATGGTCCCCTTGTTTCCATGAGGCCCCGCTGTGTCACAATGGACGCATGGTTCCATGATGTTGCGTGGTGTCACCGTGCTCTTCTTGAATCCGCCGTGTTACCATGGACCATTGGTTCCATGCGGCCTGGCCGTGTCACAATGGGCTCCTTGATTCCATGATTCCCCACGGTGTCACAATGGAGCCTTGTTTCTAGGAGGTTCTGTACTGTCACAATTGCCTCCTTGATGCCATCAGCCCCTGCAGTGTCACAATGGCTCCTTGGTTCCATGAGGAACACAATAGCTTGGCATAAGCATTGAGCAACAGCTGCTGAACACACAACATCTGCTTGCATCAAAAGAGGGCTTCAAGCTGACAATGGCACCAGCAGCTTCCATCTGCAACAGAGACCCAGGAAAGGACAGGCTGTGCCGGTTTGGACAAATGTGGAGGAAAATATCCTCTGATAGAAGGCAGGTTACACCCAGCCCTCCCCCACCAGCTTCGGGAAAAAAGAATTTTCCTGGGAAGAAAGTGAAAGAGATAAAAACCATTTTTTAACAAACACCCAGGAAAAGGAGAACAATGCTAAATATTAAAAGCTCTCGCTGTGCAGAGAAAGCTGGGATAATTTGAGAGTCCTTCCGTGTTTCGGTGGGGTCTCCTGAAACATCCATAGACAGCGAGGCCCGTGCAAAGAAATAGGGAGCCATTCATGAGAGAAGTTTCAGAGCTCTTTCTTCTCCAGCCACATGGGCGGGGCACTGCCAAAGAACTGAGCAGCCACGGCACAACCAGGGCCCTCCTGGCACAGGGCAACACAAAATAAGCAGTGCTGAACAGGATTAGGGCACATGTCAGCAGGGAGCAGGGAGACCCCGTGCCCAGGCCATGCCTCTACCCCAGGGTCCCCTCTCCCATGACCTCATGGCAGGGGGGAGGAACCCCAACACTTCCGTAGGTGCAGTCTCTCTCCTCCTCCTTGCAGCTGGCTCGTGGGCCCACATTCAGGGCCCCCACTTCGGTAGAAAATTCTCCCAATGTGGTCTGATGTTGAAAGAGTCAAGAAGAGAAGAAGGGAAAAAAAACCCCAAAGTCCCAGGAAAACAAAGTTCAACTCTCCATCTCCCCCCAGAGAAAAGGAGCTGAAAACTGGCTAAAAAGAAACAAAGTTGCTTCCTCTGCTCTTGCTGCAAGCAGGATGCAGAGGAGTGTGTATGTGTGTCCTTGAACAAACGCTCTGAGAAGTTTGTCCGGTTTTTTTTCCCTCTGCCCCCTCTCAGGCTCAGATGAAAGGCACAGAAATGCACAAAGTTCACTTCTGGGCATAGAGCAGCGATAGGGGATACACATGATAAAGTCACCCCAAGACACAGGGACAGAGAATTCAGTGGAAAGACTCCGAGAATTCTGCTCCCAGAGAATTCTGCTCACCCTGACCCTTGTAGAAAGGGGACATCGTTCCCGGCAGCCTGTACTGAGCATGTGGCTCCTGAGTGGGGTTTGTTGTTTGGGAAACCTGCTCCGGCTTTTCCATTCTTTCCTTCCAAACAGGAAAACTTCTCCTGGGGCTGTGTGCAGGCAGAGCCCTGAGGAGAGCAGGTGGCACATGGTGTGCTGGGCTGGGACAGCCAGCTGCAGAGCTCAAGGGAAGAAGCCCAAAGTGTCACAATGGCTCCTTGCCTTCACATGCAACACCTGGGTCACAATGGTCTCCTTGATTCCATGAGGCCCCACTGTGTCACAATGGCTCCTTGGTTCCATCGGGTTCCGCAGTGTCACCATGGTCTCTTTTGATCCGCACTGTCATCATGGACAATTGGTTCCATGAGGCCCCGCAGTGTCACAATGGTCCCTTGCTTCCATAGGTTTGATGTTGTAACAATGGACTCCTTGCTTCTATGAGCTAGCCTGCTTTTTGCAGAGGTGTCTTTGGTTCCAACAAGGCCCCGCTGTGTCTCAGTGCACCCTGGCTTCCATGTGGATCTGGAGCATCACAAAGGCTCCTTGGTTCCACCAGGTCCTGCTGTGTCACAATGGGTCCTGTGGTCCCCGAGGCCCTCCAAAGTCATCATGGAGGCTTGCTTCCATGAGGTTCCATTACGTGCCAGTGGTCATCTTGGTTCCAGGAGTTTCCTTAGTGTCACAATGCTCTCCATGCTTCCATGATTCCCCACAATGTCCCAATGCTCTCCATGCTTCCATTAGGCCCTGCTTTGCCACAATGGTCCCCTTGTTTCCATGAGGCCCCGCTGTGTCACAATGGACGCATGGTTCCATGATGTTGCGTGGTGTCACCGTGCTCTTCTTGAATCCGCCGTGTTACCATGGACCATTGGTTCCATGCGGCCTGGCCGTGTCACAATGGGCTCCGTGATTCCATGATTCCCCACGGTGTCACAATGGAGCCTTGTTTCTAGGAGGTTCTGTACTGTCACAATTGCCTCCTTGATGCCATCAGCCCCTGCAGTGTCACAATGGCTCCTTGGTTCCATGAGGAACACAATAGCTTGGCATAAGCATTGAGCAACAGCTGCTGAACACACCTGGCAACATCTGCTTGCATCAAAAGAGGGCTTCAAGCTGACAATGGCACCAGCAGCTTCCATCTGCAACAGAGACCCAGGAAAGGACAGGCTGTGCCGGTTTGGACAAATGTGGAGGAAAATATCCTCTGATAGAAGGCAGGTTACACCCAGCCCTCCCCCACCAGCTTCGGGAAAAAAGAATTTTCCTGGGAAGAAAGTGAAAGAGATAAAAACCATTTTTTTAACAAACACACAGGAAAAGGAGAACAATGCTAAATATTAAAAGCTCTCGCTGTGCAGAGAAAGCTGGGATAATTTGAGAGTCCTTCCGTGTTTCGGTGGGGTCTCTTGAAACATCCATAGACAGCGAGGCCCGTGCAAAGAAATAGGGAGCCATTCTTGAGAGAAGTTTCAGAGCTCTTTCTTCTCCAGCCACATGGGCGGGGCACTGCCAAAGAACTGAGCAATCACGGCACAACCAGGGCCCTCCTGGCACAGGGCAACACAAAATAAGCAGTGCTGAACAGGATTAGGGCACATGTCAGCAGGGAGCAGGGAGACCCCCGTGCCCAGGCCATGCCTCTACCCAAGGGTCCCCTCTCCCATGACCTCATGGCAGGGGGGAGGAACCCCAACACTTCCGTAGGTGCAGTCTCTCTCCTCCTCCTTGCAGCTGGCTCATGGGCCCACATTCAGGGCCCCCACCTCGGTAGAAAATTCTCCCAATGTGGTCTGATGTTGAAAGAGTCAAGAAGAGAAGAAGGGAAAAAAACCCCCAAAGTCCCAGGAAAACAAAGTTCAACTCTCCATCTCCCCCCAGAGAAAAGGAGCTGAAAACTGGCTAAAAAGAAACAAGGTTGCTTCCTCTGCTCTTGCTGCAAGCAGGATGCAGAGGAGTGTGTATGTGTGTCCTTGAACAAACGCTCTGAGAAGTTTGTCCGGTTTTTTTTCCCTCTCCCCCCTCTCAGGCTCAGTTGAAAGGCACAGAAATGCACAAAGTTCACTTCTGGGCATAGAGCAGCAATAGGGGATACACATGATAAAGTCACCCCAAGACACAGGGACAGAGAATTCAGTGGAAAGACTCCGAGAATTCTGCTCCCAGAGATCATTCATTCCTGCTCACACTGACCCTTGTAGAAAGGGGACATCGTTCCCGGCAGCCTGTACTGAGCATGTGGCTCCTGAGTGGGGTTTGTTGTTTAGGAAACCTGCTCCGGCTTTTCCATTCTTTCCTTGCAAACAGGAAAACTTCTCCTGGGGCTGTGTGCAGGCAGAGCCCTGAGGAGAGCAGGTGGCACATGGTGCGCTGGGCTGGGACAGCCAGCTGCAGAGCTCAAGGGAAGAAGCCCAAAGTGTCACAATGGCTCCTTGCCTTCACATGCAACACCTGGGTCACAATGGTCTCCTTGATTCCATGAGGCCCCACTGTGTCACAATGGCTCCTTGGTTCCATCAGGTTCCACAGTGTCACCATGGTCTCCTTTGATCCGCACTGTCATCATGGACAATTGGTTCCATGAGGCCCCGCAGTGTCACAATGGTCCCTTGCTTCCATAGGTTTGATGTTGTAACAAAGGACTCCTTGCTTCTATGAGCTAGCCTGCTTTTTGCAGAGGTGTCTTTGGTTCCAACAAGGCCCCACTGTGTCTCAGTGCACCCTGGCTTCCATGTGGATCTGGAGTATCACAAAGGCTCCTTGGTTCCACCAGGTCCTGCTGTGTCACAATGGGTCCTGTGGTCCCTGAGGCCCTCCAAAGTCATCATGGATGCTTGCTTCCATGAGGTTCCATTATGTGCCAGTGGTCATCTTGGTTCCAGGAGTTTCCTTAGTGCCACAATGCTCTCCATGTTTCCATGATTCCCCACAATGTCACAATGCTCTCCAGGCTTCCATTAGGCCCTGCTTTGCCACAATGGTCCCCTTGTTTCCATGCGGCCTTGCTGTGTCACAATGGACGTACGGTTCCATGATGTTGCGTGGTGTCACCGTGCTCTTCTTGAATCCGCCGTGTAACCATGGACCATTGGTTCCATGCAGCCGTGTCACAATGGGCTCCTTGATTCCATGATTCCCCACGGTGTCACAATGGAGCCTTGTTTCTAGGAGGTTCTGTACTGTCACAATTGCCTCCTTGATGCCATCAGCCCCTGCAGTGTCACAATGGCTCCTTGGTTCCATGAGGAACACAATAGCTTGGCATAAGCATTGAGCAACAGCTGCTGAACACACCTGGCAACATCTGCTTGCATCAAAAGAGGGCTTCAAGCTGACAATGGCACCAGCAGCTTCCATCTGCAACAGAGACCCAGGAAAGGACAGGCTGTGCCGGTTTGGACAAATGTGGAGGAAAATATCCTCTTATAGAAGGCAGGTTACACCCAGCCCTCCCCCACCAGGTTTTTGGAAAAAAGAACTTTCCTGGGAAGAAAGTGAAAGAGATAAAACCTATTTTTTTTAACAAACACCCAGGAAAAGGAGAACAATGCTAAATATTAAAAGCTCTCGCTGTGCAGAGAAAGCTGGGATAATTTGAGAGTCCTTCTGTGTTTCGGTGGGGTCTCCTGAAACATCCATAGACAGCGAGGCCCGTGCAAAGAAACAGGGAGCAATTCTTGAGAGAAGTTTCAGAGCTCTTTCTTCTCCAGCCACATGGGCGGGGCACTGCCAAAGAACTGAGCAATCACAGCACAACCAGGGCCCTCCTGGCACAGGGCAACACAAAATAAGCAGTGCTGAACAGGATTAGGGCACATGTCAGCAGGGAGCAGGGAGACCCCGTGCCCAGGCCATGCCTCTACCCCAGGGTCCCCTCTCCCATGACCTCATGGCAGGGGGGAGGAACCCCAACACTTTCGTAGGTGCAGTCTCTCTCCTCCTCCTTGCAGCTGGCTCATGGGCCCACATTCAGGGCCCCCACCTCGGGAGAAAATTCTCCCAATGTGCTCTGATGTTGAAAGAGTCAAGAAGAGAAGAAGGGAAAAAAAACCCCCGAAGTCCCAGGAAAACAAAGTTCAACTCTCCATCTCCCCCCAGAGAAAAGGAGCTGAAAACTGGCTAAAAAGAAACAAAGTTGCTTCCCTCTGCTCTTGCTGCAAGCAGGATGCAGAGGAGTGTGTATGTGTGTCATTGAACAAACGCTCTGAGAAGTTTGTCCGGTTTTTTTTCCTCTCCCCCCTCTCAGGCTCAGTTGAAAGGCACAGAAATGCACAAAGTTCACTTCTGGGCATAGAGCAGCAATAGGGGGATACACATGATAAAGTCACCCCAAGACACAGGGACAGAGAATTCAGTGGAAAGACTCCGAGAATTCTGCTCCCAGAGATCATTCCTGCTCACCCTGACCCTTGTAGAAAGGGGACATCGTTCCCGGCAGCCTGTACTGAGCATGTGGCTCCTGAGTGGGGTTTGTTGTTTAGGAAACCTGCTCCGGCTTTTCCATTCTTTCCTTGCAAACAGGAAAACTTCTCCTGGGGCTGTGTGCAGGCAGAGCCCTGAGGAGAGCAGGTGGCACATGGTGCGCTGGGCTGGGACAGCCAGCTGCAGAGCTCAAGGGAAGAAGCCCAAAGTGTCACAATGGCTCCTTGCCTTCCCATGCAACACCTGGGTCACAATGGTCTCCTTGATTCCATGAGGCCCCACTGTGTCACAATGGCTCCTTGGTTCCATCAGGTTCCGCAGTGTCACCATGGTCTCCTTTGATCCGCACTGTCATCATGGACAATTGGTTCCATGAGGCCCCGCAGTGTCACAATGGTCCCTTGGTTCCATAGCTTTTACGTTGTAACAATGGACTCCTTGCTTCTATGAGCTAGCCTGCTTTTTGCAGAGGTGTCTTTGGTTCCAACAAGGCCCCGCTGTGTCTCAGTGCACCCTGGCTTCCATGTGGATCTGGAGTATCACAAAGGCTCCTTGGTTCCACCAGGTCCTGCTGTGTCACAATGGGTCCTGTGGTCCCTGAGGCCCTCCAAAGTCATCATGGATGCTTGCTTCCATGAGGTTCCATTATGTGCCAGTGGTCATCTTGGTTCCAGGAGTTTCCTTAGTGTCACAATGCTCTCCATGTTTCCATGATTCCCCACAATGTCACAATGCTCTCCAGGCTTCCATTAGGCCCTGCTTTGCCACAATGGTCCCCTTGTTTCCATGCGGCCTTGCTGTGTCACAATGGACGTACGGTTCCATGATGTTGCGTGGTGTCACCGTGCTCTTCTTGAATCCGCCGTGTAACCATGGACCATTGGTTCCATGCAGCCGTGTCACAATGGGCTCCTTGATTCCATGATTCCCCACGGTGTCACAATGGAGCCTTGTTTCTAGGAGGTTCTGTACTGTCACAATTGCCTCCTTGATGCCATCAGCCCCTGCAGTGTCACAATGGCTCCTTGGTTCCATGAGGAACACAATAGCTTGGCATAAGCATTGAGCAACAGCTGCTGAACACACCTGGCAACATCTGCTTGCATCAAAAGAGGGCTTCAAGCTGACAATGGCACCAGCAGCTTCCATCTGCAACAGACACCCAGGGAAAGGACAGGCTGTGCCGGTTTGGACAAATGTGGAGGAAAATATCCTCTGATAGAAGGCAGGTTACACCCAGCCCTCCCCCACCAGCTTCGGGAAAAAAGAATTTTCCTGGGAAGAAAGTGAAAGAGATAAAAACTACTTTTTTAACAAACACACAGGAAAAGGATAACAATGCTAAATATTAAAACCTCTCGCTGTGCAGAGAAAGCTGGGATAATTTGAGAGTCCTTCCGTGTTTCGGTGGGGTCTCCTGAAACATCCATAGACAGCGAGGCCCGTGCAAAGAAACAGGGAGCGATTCCTGAGAGAAGTTTCAGAGCTCTTTCTTCTCCAGCCACATGGGCGGGGCACTGCCAAAGAACTGAGCAATCACGGCACAACCAGGGCTCTCCTGGCACAGGGCAACACAAAATAAGCAGTGCTGAACAGGATTAGGGCACATGTGAGCAGGGAGCAGGGAGACCCCGTGCCCAGGCCATGCCTCTACCCCAGGGTCCCCTCTCCCATGACCTCATGGCAGGGGGGAGGAACCCCAACACTTTCGTAGGTGCAGTCTCTCTCCTCCTCCTTGCAGCTGGCTCATGGGCCCACATTCAGGGCCCCCACCTCGGGAGAAAATTCTCCCAATGTGCTCTGATGTTGAAAGAGTCAAGAAGAGAAGAAGGGAAAAAAAACCCCCGAAGTCCCAGGAAAACAAAGTTCAACTCTCCATCTCCCCCCAGAGAAAAGGAGCTGAAAACTGGCTAAAAAGAAACAAAGTTGCTTCCCTCTGCTCTTGCTGCAAGCAGGATGCAGAGGAGTGTGTATGTGTGTCATTGAACAAACGCTCTGAGAAGTTTGTCCGGTTTTTTTTCCTCTCCCCCCTCTCAGGCTCAGTTGAAAGGCACAGAAATGCACAAAGTTCACTTCTGGGCATAGAGCAGCAATAGGGGGATACACATGATAAAGTCACCCCAAGACACAGGGACAGAGAATTCAGTGGAAAGACTCCGAGAATTCTGCTCCCAGAGATCATTCCTGCTCACCCTGACCCTTGTAGAAAGGGGACATCGTTCCCGGCAGCCTGTACTGAGCATGTGGCTCCTGAGTGGGATTTGTTGTTTAGGAAACCTGCTCCGGCTTTTCCATTCTTTCCTTGCAAACAGGAAAACTTCTCCTGGGGCTGTGTGCAGGCAGAGCCCTGAGGAGAGCAGGTGGCACATGGTGCGCTGGGCTGGGACAGCCAGCTGCAGAGCTCAAGGGAAGAAGCCCAAAGTGTCACAATGGCTCCTTGCCTTCCCATGCAACACCTGGGTCACAATGGTCTCCTTGATTCCATGAGGCCCCACTGTGTCACAATGGCTCCTTGGTTCCATCAGGTTCCGCAGTGTCACCATGGTCTCCTTTGATCCGCACTGTCATCATGGACAATTGGTTCCATGAGGCCCCGCAGTGTCACAATGGTCCCTTGGTTCCATAGCTTTTACGTTGTAACAATGGACTCCTTGCTTCTATGAGCTAGCCTGCTTTTTGCAGAGGTGTCTTTGGTTCCAACAAGGCCCCGCTGTGTCTCAGTGCACCCTGGCTTCCATGTGGATCTGGAGTATCACAAAGGCTCCTTGGTTCCACCAGGTCCTGCTGTGTCACAATGGGTCCTGTGGTCCCTGAGGCCCTCCAAAGTCATCATGGATGCTTGCTTCCATGAGGTTCCATTATGTGCCAGTGGTCATCTTGGTTCCAGGAGTTTCCTTAGTGTCACAATGCTCTCCATGTTTCCATGATTCCCCACAATGTCACAATGCTCTCCAGGCTTCCATTAGGCCCTGCTTTGCCACAATGGTCCCCTTGTTTCCATGCGGCCTTGCTGTGTCACAATGGACGTACGGTTCCATGATGTTGCGTGGTGTCACCGTGCTCTTCTTGAATCCGCCGTGTAACCATGGACCATTGGTTCCATGCAGCCGTGTCACAATGGGCTCCTTGATTCCATGATTCCCCACGGTGTCACAATGGAGCCTTGTTTCTAGGAGGTTCTGTACTGTCACAATTGCCTCCTTGATGCCATCAGCCCCTGCAGTGTCACAATGGCTCCTTGGTTCCATGAGGAACACAATAGCTTGGCATAAGCATTGAGCAACAGCTGCTGAACACACCTGGCAACATCTGCTTGCATCAAAAGAGGGCTTCAAGCTGACAATGGCACCAGCAGCTTCCATCTGCAACAGACACCCAGGGAAAGGACAGGCTGTGCCGGTTTGGACAAATGTGGAGGAAAATATCCTCTGATAGAAGGCAGGTTACACCCAGCCCTCCCCCACCAGCTTCGGGAAAAAAGAATTTTCCTGGGAAGAAAGTGAAAGAGATAAAAACTACTTTTTTAACAAACACACAGGAAAAGGATAACAATGCTAAATATTAAAACCTCTCGCTGTGCAGAGAAAGCTGGGATAATTTGAGAGTCCTTCCGTGTTTCGGTGGGGTCTCCTGAAACATCCATAGACAGCGAGGCCCGTGCAAAGAAACAGGGAGCGATTCCTGAGAGAAGTTTCAGAGCTCTTTCTTCTCCAGCCACATGGGCGGGGCACTGCCAAAGAACTGAGCAATCACGGCACAACCAGGGCTCTCCTGGCACAGGGCAACACAAAATAAGCAGTGCTGAACAGGATTAGGGCACATGTGAGCAGGGAGCAGGGAGACCCCGTGCCCAGGCCATGCCTCTACCCCAGGGTCCCCTCTCCCATGACCTCATGGCAGGGGGGAGGAACCCCAACACTTTCGTAGGTGCAGTCTCTCTCCTCCTCCTTGCAGCTGGCTCATGGGCCCACATTCAGGGCCCCCACCTCGGGAGAAAATTCTCCCAATGTGCTCTGATGTTGAAAGAGTCAAGAAGAGAAGAAGGGAAAAAAAACCCCCGAAGTCCCAGGAAAACAAAGTTCAACTCTCCATCTCCCCCCAGAGAAAAGGAGCTGAAAACTGGCTAAAAAGAAACAAAGTTGCTTCCCTCTGCTCTTGCTGCAAGCAGGATGCAGAGGAGTGTGTATGTGTGTCATTGAACAAACGCTCTGAGAAGTTTGTCCGGTTTTTTTTCCTCTCCCCCCTCTCAGGCTCAGTTGAAAGGCACAGAAATGCACAAAGTTCACTTCTGGGCATAGAGCAGCAATAGGGGGATACACATGATAAAGTCACCCCAAGACACAGGGACAGAGAATTCAGTGGAAAGACTCCGAGAATTCTGCTCCCAGAGATCATTCCTGCTCACCCTGACCCTTGTAGAAAGGGGACATCGTTCCCGGCAGCCTGTACTGAGCATGTGGCTCCTGAGTGGGATTTGTTGTTTAGGAAACCTGCTCCGGCTTTTCCATTCTTTCCTTGCAAACAGGAAAACTTCTCCTGGGGCTGTGTGCAGGCAGAGCCCTGAGGAGAGCAGGTGGCACATGGTGCGCTGGGCTGGGACAGCCAGCTGCAGAGCTCAAGGGAAGAAGCCCAAAGTGTCACAATGGCTCCTTGCCTTCCCATGCAACACCTGGGTCACAATGGTCTCCTTGATTCCATGAGGCCCCACTGTGTCACAATGGCTCCTTGGTTCCATCAGGTTCCGCAGTGTCACCATGGTCTCCTTTGATCCGCACTGTCATCATGGACAATTGGTTCCATGAGGCCCCGCAGTGTCACAATGGTCCCTTGGTTCCATAGCTTTTACGTTGTAACAATGGACTCCTTGCTTCTATGAGCTAGCCTGCTTTTTGCAGAGGTGTCTTTGGTTCCAACAAGGCCCCGCTGTGTCTCAGTGCACCCTTGCTTCCATGTGGATCTGGAGTATCACAAAGGCTCCTTGGTTCCACCAGGTCCTGCTGTGTCACAATGGGTCCTGTGGTCCCTGAGGCCCTCCAAAGTCATCATGGATGCTTGCTTCCATGAGGTTCCATTATGTGCCAGTGGTCATCTTGGTTCCAGGAGTTTCCTTAGTGTCACAATGCTCTCCATGTTTCCATGATTCCCCACAATGTCACAATGCTCTCCAGGCTTCCATTAGGCCCTGCTTTGCCACAATGGTCCCCTTGTTTCCATGCGGCCTTGCTGTGTCACAATGGACGTACGGTTCCATGATGTTGCGTGGTGTCACCGTGCTCTTCTTGAATCCGCCGTGTAACCATGGACCATTGGTTCCATGCAGCCGTGTCACAATGGGCTCCTTGATTCCATGATTCCCCACGGTGTCACAATGGAGCCTTGTTTCTAGGAGGTTCTGTACTGTCACAATTGCCTCCTTGATGCCATCAGCCCCTGCAGTGTCACAATGGCTCCTTGGTTCCATGAGGAACACAATAGCTTGGCATAAGCATTGAGCAACAGCTGCTGAACACACCTGGCAACATCTGCTTGCATCAAAAGAGGGCTTCAAGCTGACAATGGCACCAGCAGCTTCCATCTGCAACAGACACCCAGGGAAAGGACAGGCTGTGCCGGTTTGGACAAATGTGGAGGAAAATATCCTCTGATAGAAGGCAGGTTACACCCAGCCCTCCCCCACCAGCTTCGGGAAAAAAGAATTTTCCTGGGAAGAAAGTGAAAGAGATAAAAACTACTTTTTTAACAAACACACAGGAAAAGGATAACAATGCTAAATATTAAAACCTCTCGCTGTGCAGAGAAAGCTGGGATAATTTGAGAGTCCTTCCGTGTTTCGGTGGGGTCTCCTGAAACATCCATAGACAGCGAGGCCCGTGCAAAGAAACAGGGAGCGATTCCTGAGAGAAGTTTCAGAGCTCTTTCTTCTCCAGCCACATGGGCGGGGCACTGCCAAAGAACTGAGCAATCACGGCACAACCAGGGCTCTCCTGGCACAGGGCAACACAAAATAAGCAGTGCTGAACAGGATTAGGGCACATGTGAGCAGGGAGCAGGGAGACCCCGTGCCCAGGCCATGCCTCTACCCCAGGGTCCCCTCTCCCATGACCTCATGGCAGGGGGGAGGAACCCCAACACTTTCGTAGGTGCAGTCTCTCTCCTCCTCCTTGCAGCTGGCTCATGGGCCCACATTCAGGGCCCCCACCTCGGGAGAAAATTCTCCCAATGTGCTCTGATGTTGAAAGAGTCAAGAAGAGAAGAAGGGAAAAAAACCCCCAAAGTCCCAGGAAAACAAAGTTCAACTCTCCATCTCCCCCCAGAGAAAAGGAGCTGAAAACTGGCTAAAAAGAAACAAAGTTGCTTCCCTCTGCTCTTGCTGCAAGCAGGATGCAGAGGAGTGTGTATGTGTGTCATTGAACAAACGCTCTGAGAAGTTTGTCCGGTTTTTTTTCCTCTCCCCCCTCTCAGGCTCAGTTGAAAGGCACAGAAATGCACAAAGTTCACTTCTGGGCATAGAGCAGCAATAGGGGGATACACATGATAAAGTCACCCCAAGACACAGGGACAGAGAATTCAGTGGAAAGACTCCGAGAATTCTGCTCCCAGAGATCATTCCTGCTCACCCTGACCCTTGTAGAAAGGGGACATCGTTCCCGGCAGCCTGTACTGAGCATGTGGCTCCTGAGTGGGATTTGTTGTTTAGGAAACCTGCTCCGGCTTTTCCATTCTTTCCTTGCAAACAGGAAAACTTCTCCTGGGGCTGTGTGCAGGCAGAGCCCTGAGGAGAGCAGGTGGCACATGGTGCGCTGGGCTGGGACAGCCAGCTGCAGAGCTCAAGGGAAGAAGCCCAAAGTGTCACAATGGCTCCTTGCCTTCCCATGCAACACCTGGGTCACAATGGTCTCCTTGATTCCATGAGGCCCCACTGTGTCACAATGGCTCCTTGGTTCCATCAGGTTCCGCAGTGTCACCATGGTCTCCTTTGATCCGCACTGTCATCATGGACAATTGGTTCCATGAGGCCCCGCAGTGTCACAATGGTCCCTTGGTTCCATAGCTTTTACGTTGTAACAATGGACTCCTTGCTTCTATGAGCTAGCCTGCTTTTTGCAGAGGTGTCTTTGGTTCCAACAAGGCCCCGCTGTGTCTCAGTGCACCCTGGCTTCCATGTGGATCTGGAGTATCACAAAGGCTCCTTGGTTCCACCAGGTCCTGCTGTGTCACAATGGGTCCTGTGGTCCCTGAGGCCCTCCAAAGTCATCATGGATGCTTGCTTCCATGAGGTTCCATTATGTGCCAGTGGTCATCTTGGTTCCAGGAGTTTCCTTAGTGTCACAATGCTCTCCATGTTTCCATGATTCCCCACAATGTCACAATGCTCTCCAGGCTTCCATTAGGCCCTGCTTTGCCACAATGGTCCCCTTGTTTCCATGCGGCCTTGCTGTGTCACAATGGACGTACGGTTCCATGATGTTGCGTGGTGTCACCGTGCTCTTCTTGAATCCGCCGTGTAACCATGGACCATTGGTTCCATGCAGCCGTGTCACAATGGGCTCCTTGATTCCATGATTCCCCACGGTGTCACAATGGAGCCTTGTTTCTAGGAGGTTCTGTACTGTCACAATTGCCTCCTTGATGCCATCAGCCCCTGCAGTGTCACAATGGCTCCTTGGTTCCATGAGGAACACAATAGCTTGGCATAAGCATTGAGCAACAGCTGCTGAACACACCTGGCAACATCTGCTTGCATCAAAAGAGGGCTTCAAGCTGACAATGGCACCAGCAGCTTCCATCTGCAACAGACACCCAGGGAAAGGACAGGCTGTGCCGGTTTGGACAAATGTGGAGGAAAATATCCTCTGATAGAAGGCAGGTTACACCCAGCCCTCCCCCACCAGCTTCGGGAAAAAAGAATTTTCCTGGGAAGAAAGTGAAAGAGATAAAAACTACTTTTTTAACAAACACACAGGAAAAGGAGAACAATGCTAAATATTAAAAGCTCTCGCTGTGCAGAGAAAGCTGGGATAATTTGAGAGTCCTTCCGTGTTTCGGTGGGGTCTCCTGAAACATCCATAGACAGCGAGGCCCGTGCAAAGAAACAGGGAGCGATTCCTGAGAGAAGTTTCAGAGCTCTTTCTTCTCCAGCCACATGGGCGGGGCACTGCCAAAGAACTGAGCAATCACGGCACAACCAGGGCTCTCCTGGCACAGGGCAACACAAAATAAGCAGTGCTGAACAGGATTAGGGCACATGTGAGCAGGGAGACCCCGTGCCCAGGCCATGCCTCTACCCCAGGGTCCCCTCTCCCATGACCTCATGGCAGGAGGGAGGAACCCCAACACTTCCGTAGGTGTAGTCTCTCTCCTCCTCCTTGCAGCTGGCTCATGGGCCCACATTCAGGGCCCCCACCTCGGGAGAAAATTCTCCCAATGTGCTCTGATGTTGAAAGAGTCAAGAAGAGAAGAAGGGAAAAAAAACCCCCGAAGTCCCAGGAAAACAAAGTTCAACTCTCCATCTCCCTCCAGAGAAAAGGAGCTGAAAACTGGCTAAAAAGAAACAAAGTTGCTTCCTCTGCTCTTGCTGCAAGCAGGATGCAGAGGAGTGTGTATGTGTGTCCTTGAACAAACGCTCTGAGAAGTTTGTCTGGCTTTTTTTTCCTCTCCCCCCCCTCAGGCTCAGTTGAAAGGCACAGAAATGCACAAAGTTCACTTCTGGGCATAGAGCAGCAATAGGGGGATACACATGATAAAGTCACCCCAAGACACAGGGACAGAGAATTCAGTGGAAAGACTCCGAGAATTCTGCTCCCAGAGATCATTCATTCCTGCTCACACTGACCCTTGTAGAAAGGGGACATCGTTCCCGGCAGCCTGTACTGAGCATGTGGCTCCTGAGTGGGGTTTGTTGTTTAGGAAACCTGCTCCGGCTTTTCCATTCTTTCCTTGCAAACAGGAAAACTTCTCCTGGGGCTGTGTGCAGGCAGAGCCCTGAGGAGAGCAGGTGGCACATGGTGCGCTGGGCTGGGACAGCCAGCTGCAGAGCTCAAGGGAAGAAGCCCAAAGTGTCACAATGGCTCCTTGCCTTCCCATGCAACACCTGGGTCACAATGGTCTCCTTGATTCCATGAGGCCCCACTGTGTCACAATGGCTCCTTGGTTCCATCAGGTTCCGCAGTGTCACCATGGTCTCCTTTGATCCGCACTGTCATCATGGACAATTGGTTCCATGAGGCCCCGCAGTGTCACAATGGTCCCTTGCTTCCATAGGTTTGATGTTGTAACAAAGGACTCCTTGCTTCTATGAGCTAGCCTGCTTTTTGCAGAGGTGTCTTTGGTTCCAACAAGGCCCCACTGTGTCTCAGTGCACCCTGGCTTCCATGTGGATCTGGAGTATCACAAAGGCTCCTTGGTTCCACCAGGTCCTGCTGTGTCACAATGGGTCCTGTGGTCCCTGAGGCCCTCCAAAGTCATCATGGATGCTTGCTTCCATGAGGTTCCATTATGTGCCAGTGGTCATCTTGGTTCCAGGAGTTTCCTTAGTGTCACAATGCTCTCCATGTTTCCATGATTCCCCACAATGTCACAATGCTCTCCAGGCTTCCATTAGGCCCTGCTTTGCCACAATGGTCCCCTTGTTTCCATGCGGCCTTGCTGTGTCACAATGGACGTACGGTTCCATGATGTTGCGTGGTGTCACCGTGCTCTTCTTGAATCCGCCGTGTAACCATGGACCATTGGTTCCATGCGGCGTGTCACAATGGGCTCCTTGATTCCATGATTCCCCACGGTGTCACAATGGAGCCTTGTTTCTAGGAGGTTCTGTACTGTCACAATGGTCTCCTTGATGCCATCAGCCCCTGCAGTGTCACAATGGCTCCTTGGTTCCATGAGGAACACAATAGCTTGGCATAAGCATTGAGCAACAGCTGCTGAACACACAACATCTGCTTGCATCAAAAGAGGGCTTCAAGCTGACAATGGCACCAGCAGCTTCCATCTGCAACAGAGACCCAGGAAAGGACAGGCTGTGCCGGTTTGGACAAATGTGGAGGAAAATATCCTCTGATAGAAGGCAGGTTACACCCAGCCCTCCCCCACCAGCTTCGGGAAAAAAGAATTTTCCTGGGAAGAAAGTGAAAGAGATAAAAACCATTTTTTAACAAACACCCAGGAAAAGGAGAACAATGCTAAATATTAAAAGCTCTCGCTGTGCAGAGAAAGCTGGGATAATTTGAGAGTCCTTCCGTGTTTCGGTGGGGTCTCCTGAAACATCCATAGACAGCGAGGCCCGTGCAAAGAAATAGGGAGCCATTCATGAGAGAAGTTTCAGAGCTCTTTCTTCTCCAGCCACATGGGCGGGGCACTGCCAAAGAACTGAGCAGCCACGGCACAACCAGGGCCCTCCTGGCACAGGGCAACACAAAATAAGCAGTGCTGAACAGGATTAGGGCACATGTCAGCAGGGAGCAGGGAGACCCCGTGCCCAGGCCATGCCTCTACCCCAGGGTCCCCTCTCCCATGACCTCATGGCAGGGGGGAGGAACCCCAACACTTCCGTAGGTGCAGTCTCTCTCCTCCTCCTTGCAGCTGGCTCGTGGGCCCACATTCAGGGCCCCCACTTCGGTAGAAAATTCTCCCAATGTGGTCTGATGTTGAAAGAGTCAAGAAGAGAAGAAGGGAAAAAAAACCCCAAAGTCCCAGGAAAACAAAGTTCAACTCTCCATCTCCCCCCAGAGAAAAGGAGCTGAAAACTGGCTAAAAAGAAACAAAGTTGCTTCCTCTGCTCTTGCTGCAAGCAGGATGCAGAGGAGTGTGTATGTGTGTCCTTGAACAAACGCTCTGAGAAGTTTGTCCGGTTTTTTTTCCCTCTGCCCCCTCTCAGGCTCAGATGAAAGGCACAGAAATGCACAAAGTTCACTTCTGGGCATAGAGCAGCGATAGGGGATACACATGATAAAGTCACCCCAAGACACAGGGACAGAGAATTCAGTGGAAAGACTCCGAGAATTCTGCTCCCAGAGAATTCTGCTCACCCTGACCCTTGTAGAAAGGGGACATCGTTCCCGGCAGCCTGTACTGAGCATGTGGCTCCTGAGTGGGGTTTGTTGTTTGGGAAACCTGCTCCGGCTTTTCCATTCTTTCCTTCCAAACAGGAAAACTTCTCCTGGGGCTGTGTGCAGGCAGAGCCCTGAGGAGAGCAGGTGGCACATGGTGTGCTGGGCTGGGACAGCCAGCTGCAGAGCTCAAGGGAAGAAGCCCAAAGTGTCACAATGGCTCCTTGCCTTCACATGCAACACCTGGGTCACAATGGTCTCCTTGATTCCATGAGGCCCCACTGTGTCACAATGGCTCCTTGGTTCCATCGGGTTCCGCAGTGTCACCATGGTCTCTTTTGATCCGCACTGTCATCATGGACAATTGGTTCCATGAGGCCCCGCAGTGTCACAATGGTCCCTTGCTTCCATAGGTTTGATGTTGTAACAATGGACTCCTTGCTTCTATGAGCTAGCCTGCTTTTTGCAGAGGTGTCTTTGGTTCCAACAAGGCCCCGCTGTGTCTCAGTGCACCCTGGCTTCCATGTGGATCTGGAGCATCACAAAGGCTCCTTGGTTCCACCAGGTCCTGCTGTGTCACAATGGGTCCTGTGGTCCCCGAGGCCCTCCAAAGTCATCATGGAGGCTTGCTTCCATGAGGTTCCATTACGTGCCAGTGGTCATCTTGGTTCCAGGAGTTTCCTTAGTGTCACAATGCTCTCCATGCTTCCATGATTCCCCACAATGTCCCAATGCTCTCCATGCTTCCATTAGGCCCTGCTTTGCCACAATGGTCCCCTTGTTTCCATGAGGCCCCGCTGTGTCACAATGGACGCATGGTTCCATGATGTTGCGTGGTGTCACCGTGCTCTTCTTGAATCCGCCGTGTTACCATGGACCATTGGTTCCATGCGGCCTGGCCGTGTCACAATGGGCTCCGTGATTCCATGATTCCCCACGGTGTCACAATGGAGCCTTGTTTCTAGGAGGTTCTGTACTGTCACAATTGCCTCCTTGATGCCATCAGCCCCTGCAGTGTCACAATGGCTCCTTGGTTCCATGAGGAACACAATAGCTTGGCATAAGCATTGAGCAACAGCTGCTGAACACACCTGGCAACATCTGCTTGCATCAAAAGAGGGCTTCAAGCTGACAATGGCACCAGCAGCTTCCATCTGCAACAGAGACCCAGGAAAGGACAGGCTGTGCCGGTTTGGACAAATGTGGAGGAAAATATCCTCTGATAGAAGGCAGGTTACACCCAGCCCTCCCCCACCAGCTTCGGGAAAAAAGAATTTTCCTGGGAAGAAAGTGAAAGAGATAAAAACCATTTTTTTAACAAACACACAGGAAAAGGAGAACAATGCTAAATATTAAAAGCTCTCGCTGTGCAGAGAAAGCTGGGATAATTTGAGAGTCCTTCCGTGTTTCGGTGGGGTCTCTTGAAACATCCATAGACAGCGAGGCCCGTGCAAAGAAATAGGGAGCCATTCTTGAGAGAAGTTTCAGAGCTCTTTCTTCTCCAGCCACATGGGCGGGGCACTGCCAAAGAACTGAGCAATCACGGCACAACCAGGGCCCTCCTGGCACAGGGCAACACAAAATAAGCAGTGCTGAACAGGATTAGGGCACATGTCAGCAGGGAGCAGGGAGACCCCCGTGCCCAGGCCATGCCTCTACCCCAGGGTCCCCTCTCCCATGACCTCATGGCAGGGGGGAGGAACCCCAACACTTCCGTAGGTGCAGTCTCTCTCCTCCTCCTTGCAGCTGGCTCATGGGCCCACATTCAGGGCCCCCACCTCGGTAGAAAATTCTCCCAATGTGGTCTGATGTTGAAAGAGTCAAGAAGAGAAGAAGGGAAAAAAACCCCCAAAGTCCCAGGAAAACAAAGTTCAACTCTCCATCTCCCCCCAGAGAAAAGGAGCTGAAAACTGGCTAAAAAGAAACAAGGTTGCTTCCTCTGCTCTTGCTGCAAGCAGGATGCAGAGGAGTGTGTATGTGTGTCCTTGAACAAACGCTCTGAGAAGTTTGTCCGGTTTTTTTTCCCTCTCCCCCCTCTCAGGCTCAGTTGAAAGGCACAGAAATGCACAAAGTTCACTTCTGGGCATAGAGCAGCGATAGGGGATACACATGATAAAGTCACCCCAAGACACAGGGACAGAGAATTCAGTGGAAAGACTCCGAGAATTCTGCTCCCAGAGATCATTCATTCCTGCTCACACTGACCCTTGTAGAAAGGGGACATCGTTCCAGGCAGCCTGTACTGAGCATGTGGCTCCTGAGTAGGGTTTGTTGTTTAGGAAACCTGCTCCGGCTTTTCCATTCTTTCCTTGCAAACAGGAAAACTTCTCCTGGGGCTGTGTGCAGGCAGAGCCCTGAGGAGAGCAGGTGGCACATGGTGCGCTGGGCTGGGACAGCCAGCTGCAGAGCTCAAGGGAAGAAGCCCAAAGTGTCACAATGGCTCCTTGCCTTCACATGCAACACCTGGGTCACAATGGTCTCCTTGATTCCATGAGGCCCCACTGTGTCACAATGGCTCCTTGGTTCCATCAGGTTCCGCAGTGTCACCATGGTCTCCTTTGATCCGCACTGTCATCATGGACAATTGGTTCCATGAGGCCCCGCAGTGTCACAATGGTCCCTTGCTTCCATAGGTTTGATGTTGTAACAAAGGACTCCTTGCTTCTATGAGCTAGCCTGCTTTTTGCAGAGGTGTCTTTGGTTCCAACAAGGCCCCACTGTGTCTCAGTGCACCCTGGCTTCCATGTGGATCTGGAGTATCACAAAGGCTCCTTGGTTCCACCAGGTCCTGCTGTGTCACAATGGGTCCTGTGGTCCCTGAGGCCCTCCAAAGTCATCATGGATGCTTGCTTCCATGAGGTTCCATTATGTGCCAGTGGTCATCTTGGTTCCAGGAGTTTCCTTAGTGCCACAATGCTCTCCATGTTTCCATGATTCCCCACAATGTCACAATGCTCTCCAGGCTTCCATTAGGCCCTGCTTTGCCACAATGGTCCCCTTGTTTCCATGCGGCCTTGCTGTGTCACAATGGACGTACGGTTCCATGATGTTGCGTGGTGTCACCGTGCTCTTCTTGAATCCGCCGTGTAACCATGGACCATTGGTTCCATGCAGCCGTGTCACAATGGGCTCCTTGATTCCATGATTCCCCACGGTGTCACAATGGAGCCTTGTTTCTAGGAGGTTCTGTACTGTCACAATTGCCTCCTTGATGCCATCAGCCCCTGCAGTGTCACAATGGCTCCTTGGTTCCATGAGGAACACAATAGCTTGGCATAAGCATTGAGCAACAGCTGCTGAACACACCTGGCAACATCTGCTTGCATCAAAAGAGGGCTTCAAGCTGACAATGGCACCAGCAGCTTCCATCTGCAACAGAGACCCAGGAAAGGACAGGCTGTGCCGGTTTGGACAAATGTGGAGGAAAATATCCTCTTATAGAAGGCAGGTTACACCCAGCCCTCCCCCACCAGGTTTTTGGAAAAAAGAACTTTCCTGGGAAGAAAGTGAAAGAGATAAAACCTATTTTTTTTAACAAACACCCAGGAAAAGGATAACAATGCTAAATATTAAAAGCTCTCGCTGTGCAGAGAAAGCTGGGATAATTTGAGAGTCCTTCTGTGTTTCGGTGGGGTCTCCTGAAACATCCATAGACAGCGAGGCCCGTGCAAAGAAACAGGGAGCAATTCTTGAGAGAAGTTTCAGAGCTCTTTCTTCTCCAGCCACATGGGCGGGGCACTGCCAAAGAACTGAGCAATCACAGCACAACCAGGGCCCTCCTCGCACAGGGCAACACAAAATAAGCAGTGCTGAACAGGATTAGGGCACATGTCAGCAGGGAGCAGGGAGACCCCGTGCCCAGGCCATGCCTCTACCCCAGGGTCCCCTCTCCCATGACCTCATGGCAGGGGGGAGGAACCCCAACACTTTCGTAGGTGCAGTCTCTCTCCTCCTCCTTGCAGCTGGCTCATGGGCCCACATTCAGGGCCCCCACCTCGGGAGAAAATTCTCCCAATGTGCTCTGATGTTGAAAGAGTCAAGAAGAGAAGAAGGGAAAAAAAACCCCCGAAGTCCCAGGAAAACAAAGTTCAACTCTCCATCTCCCCCCAGAGAAAAGGAGCTGAAAACTGGCTAAAAAGAAACAAAGTTGCTTCCCTCTGCTCTTGCTGCAAGCAGGATGCAGAGGAGTGTGTATGTGTGTCATTGAACAAACGCTCTGAGAAGTTTGTCCGGTTTTTTTTCCTCTCCCCCCTCTCAGGCTCAGTTGAAAGGCACAGAAATGCACAAAGTTCACTTCTGGGCATAGAGCAGCAATAGGGGGATACACATGATAAAGTCACCCCAAGACACAGGGACAGAGAATTCAGTGGAAAGACTCCGAGAATTCTGCTCCCAGAGATCATTCCTGCTCACCCTGACCCTTGTAGAAAGGGGACATCGTTCCCGGCAGCCTGTACTGAGCATGTGGCTCCTGAGTGGGGTTTGTTGTTTAGGAAACCTGCTCCGGCTTTTCCATTCTTTCCTTGCAAACAGGAAAACTTCTCCTGGGGCTGTGTGCAGGCAGAGCCCTGAGGAGAGCAGGTGGCACATGGTGCGCTGGGCTGGGACAGCCAGCTGCAGAGCTCAAGGGAAGAAGCCCAAAGTGTCACAATGGCTCCTTGCCTTCCCATGCAACACCTGGGTCACAATGGTCTCCTTGATTCCATGAGGCCCCACTGTGTCACAATGGCTCCTTGGTTCCATCAGGTTCCGCAGTGTCACCATGGTCTCCTTTGATCCGCACTGTCATCATGGACAATTGGTTCCATGAGGCCCCGCAGTGTCACAATGGTCCCTTGGTTCCATAGCTTTTACGTTGTAACAATGGACTCCTTGCTTCTATGAGCTAGCCTGCTTTTTGCAGAGGTGTCTTTGGTTCCAACAAGGCCCCGCTGTGTCTCAGTGCACCCTGGCTTCCATGTGGATCTGGAGTATCACAAAGGCTCCTTGGTTCCACCAGGTCCTGCTGTGTCACAATGGGTCCTGTGGTCCCTGAGGCCCTCCAAAGTCATCATGGATGCTTGCTTCCATGAGGTTCCATTATGTGCCAGTGGTCATCTTGGTTCCAGGAGTTTCCTTAGTGTCACAATGCTCTCCATGTTTCCATGATTCCCCACAATGTCACAATGCTCTCCAGGCTTCCATTAGGCCCTGCTTTGCCACAATGGTCCCCTTGTTTCCATGCGGCCTTGCTGTGTCACAATGGACGTACGGTTCCATGATGTTGCGTGGTGTCACCGTGCTCTTCTTGAATCCGCCGTGTTACCATGGACCATTGGTTCCATGCAGCCGTGTCACAATGGGCTCCTTGATTCCATGATTCCCCACGGTGTCACAATGGAGCCTTGTTTCTAGGAGGTTCTGTACTGTCACAATTGCCTCCTTGATGCCATCAGCCCCTGCAGTGTCACAATGGCTCCTTGGTTCCATGAGGAACACAATAGCTTGGCATAAGCATTGAGCAACAGCTGCTGAACACACCTGGCAACATCTGCTTGCATCAAAAGAGGGCTTCAAGCTGACAATGGCACCAGCAGCTTCCATCTGCAACAGACACCCAGGGAAAGGACAGGCTGTGCCGGTTTGGACAAATGTGGAGGAAAATATCCTCTGATAGAAGGCAGGTTACACCCAGCCCTCCCCCACCAGCTTCGGGAAAAAAGAATTTTCCTGGGAAGAAAGTGAAAGAGATAAAAACTACTTTTTTAACAAACACACAGGAAAAGGATAACAATGCTAAATATTAAAACCTCTCGCTGTGCAGAGAAAGCTGGGATAATTTGAGAGTCCTTCCGTGTTTCGGTGGGGTCTCCTGAAACATCCATAGACAGCGAGGCCCGTGCAAAGAAACAGGGAGCGATTCCTGAGAGAAGTTTCAGAGCTCTTTCTTCTCCAGCCACATGGGCGGGGCACTGCCAAAGAACTGAGCAATCACGGCACAACCAGGGCTCTCCTGGCACAGGGCAACACAAAATAAGCAGTGCTGAACAGGATTAGGGCACATGTGAGCAGGGAGCAGGGAGACCCCGTGCCCAGGCCATGCCTCTACCCCAGGGTCCCCTCTCCCATGACCTCATGGCAGGGGGGAGGAACCCCAACACTTTCGTAGGTGCAGTCTCTCTCCTCCTCCTTGCAGCTGGCTCATGGGCCCACATTCAGGGCCCCCACCTCGGGAGAAAATTCTCCCAATGTGCTCTGATGTTGAAAGAGTCAAGAAGAGAAGAAGGGAAAAAAAACCCCCGAAGTCCCAGGAAAACAAAGTTCAACTCTCCATCTCCCCCCAGAGAAAAGGAGCTGAAAACTGGCTAAAAAGAAACAAAGTTGCTTCCCTCTGCTCTTGCTGCAAGCAGGATGCAGAGGAGTGTGTATGTGTGTCATTGAACAAACGCTCTGAGAAGTTTGTCCGGTTTTTTTTCCTCTCCCCCCTCTCAGGCTCAGTTGAAAGGCACAGAAATGCACAAAGTTCACTTCTGGGCATAGAGCAGCAATAGGGGGATACACATGATAAAGTCACCCCAAGACACAGGGACAGAGAATTCAGTGGAAAGACTCCGAGAATTCTGCTCCCAGAGATCATTCCTGCTCACCCTGACCCTTGTAGAAAGGGGACATCGTTCCCGGCAGCCTGTACTGAGCATGTGGCTCCTGAGTGGGATTTGTTGTTTAGGAAACCTGCTCCGGCTTTTCCATTCTTTCCTTGCAAACAGGAAAACTTCTCCTGGGGCTGTGTGCAGGCAGAGCCCTGAGGAGAGCAGGTGGCACATGGTGTGCTGGGCTGGGACAGCCAGCTGCAGAGCTCAAGGGAAGAAGCCCAAAGTGTCACAATGGCTCCTTGCCTTCCCATGCAACACCTGGGTCACAATGGTCTCCTTGATTCCATGAGGCCCCACTGTGTCACAATGGCTCCTTGGTTCCATCAGGTTCCGCAGTGTCACCATGGTCTCCTTTGATCCGCACTGTCATCATGGACAATTGGTTCCATGAGGCCCCGCAGTGTCACAATGGTCCCTTGGTTCCATAGCTTTTACGTTGTAACAATGGACTCCTTGCTTCTATGAGCTAGCCTGCTTTTTGCAGAGGTGTCTTTGGTTCCAACAAGGCCCCGCTGTGTCTCAGTGCACCCTTGCTTCCATGTGGATCTGGAGTATCACAAAGGCTCCTTGGTTCCACCAGGTCCTGCTGTGTCACAATGGGTCCTGTGGTCCCTGAGGCCCTCCAAAGTCATCATGGATGCTTGCTTCCATGAGGTTCCATTATGTGCCAGTGGTCATCTTGGTTCCAGGAGTTTCCTTAGTGTCACAATGCTCTCCATGTTTCCATGATTCCCCACAATGTCACAATGCTCTCCAGGCTTCCATTAGGCCCTGCTTTGCCACAATGGTCCCCTTGTTTCCATGCGGCCTTGCTGTGTCACAATGGACGTACGGTTCCATGATGTTGCGTGGTGTCACCGTGCTCTTCTTGAATCCGCCGTGTAACCATGGACCATTGGTTCCATGCAGCCGTGTCACAATGGGCTCCTTGATTCCATGATTCCCCACGGTGTCACAATGGAGCCTTGTTTCTAGGAGGTTCTGTACTGTCACAATTGCCTCCTTGATGCCATCAGCCCCTGCAGTGTCACAATGGCTCCTTGGTTCCATGAGGAACACAATAGCTTGGCATAAGCATTGAGCAACAGCTGCTGAACACACCTGGCAACATCTGCTTGCATCAAAAGAGGGCTTCAAGCTGACAATGGCACCAGCAGCTTCCATCTGCAACAGACACCCAGGGAAAGGACAGGCTGTGCCGGTTTGGACAAATGTGGAGGAAAATATCCTCTGATAGAAGGCAGGTTACACCCAGCCCTCCCCCACCAGCTTCGGGAAAAAAGAATTTTCCTGGGAAGAAAGTGAAAGAGATAAAAACTACTTTTTTAACAAACACACAGGAAAAGGATAACAATGCTAAATATTAAAACCTCTCGCTGTGCAGAGAAAGCTGGGATAATTTGAGAGTCCTTCCGTGTTTCGGTGGGGTCTCCTGAAACATCCATAGACAGCGAGGCCCGTGCAAAGAAACAGGGAGCGATTCCTGAGAGAAGTTTCAGAGCTCTTTCTTCTCCAGCCACATGGGCGGGGCACTGCCAAAGAACTGAGCAATCACGGCACAACCAGGGCTCTCCTGGCACAGGGCAACACAAAATAAGCAGTGCTGAACAGGATTAGGGCACATGTGAGCAGGGAGCAGGGAGACCCCGTGCCCAGGCCATGCCTCTACCCCAGGGTCCCCTCTCCCATGACCTCATGGCAGGGGGGAGGAACCCCAACACTTTCGTAGGTGCAGTCTCTCTCCTCCTCCTTGCAGCTGGCTCATGGGCCCACATTCAGGGCCCCCACCTCGGGAGAAAATTCTCCCAATGTGCTCTGATGTTGAAAGAGTCAAGAAGAGAAGAAGGGAAAAAAAACCCCCGAAGTCCCAGGAAAACAAAGTTCAACTCTCCATCTCCCCCCAGAGAAAAGGAGCTGAAAACTGGCTAAAAAGAAACAAAGTTGCTTCCCTCTGCTCTTGCTGCAAGCAGGATGCAGAGGAGTGTGTATGTGTGTCATTGAACAAACGCTCTGAGAAGTTTGTCCGGTTTTTTTTCCTCTCCCCCCTCTCAGGCTCAGTTGAAAGGCACAGAAATGCACAAAGTTCACTTCTGGGCATAGAGCAGCAATAGGGGGATACACATGATAAAGTCACCCCAAGACACAGGGACAGAGAATTCAGTGGAAAGACTCCGAGAATTCTGCTCCCAGAGATCATTCCTGCTCACCCTGACCCTTGTAGAAAGGGGACATCGTTCCCGGCAGCCTGTACTGAGCATGTGGCTCCTGAGTGGGATTTGTTGTTTAGGAAACCTGCTCCGGCTTTTCCATTCTTTCCTTGCAAACAGGAAAACTTCTCCTGGGGCTGTGTGCAGGCAGAGCCCTGAGGAGAGCAGGTGGCACATGGTGCGCTGGGCTGGGACAGCCAGCTGCAGAGCTCAAGGGAAGAAGCCCAAAGTGTCACAATGGCTCCTTGCCTTCCCATGCAACACCTGGGTCACAATGGTCTCCTTGATTCCATGAGGCCCCACTGTGTCACAATGGCTCCTTGGTTCCATCAGGTTCCGCAGTGTCACCATGGTCTCCTTTGATCCGCACTGTCATCATGGACAATTGGTTCCATGAGGCCCCGCAGTGTCACAATGGTCCCTTGGTTCCATAGCTTTTACGTTGTAACAATGGACTCCTTGCTTCTATGAGCTAGCCTGCTTTTTGCAGAGGTGTCTTTGGTTCCAACAAGGCCCCGCTGTGTCTCAGTGCACCCTGGCTTCCATGTGGATCTGGAGTATCACAAAGGCTCCTTGGTTCCACCAGGTCCTGCTGTGTCACAATGGGTCCTGTGGTCCCTGAGGCCCTCCAAAGTCATCATGGATGCTTGCTTCCATGAGGTTCCATTATGTGCCAGTGGTCATCTTGGTTCCAGGAGTTTCCTTAGTGTCACAATGCTCTCCATGTTTCCATGATTCCCCACAATGTCACAATGCTCTCCAGGCTTCCATTAGGCCCTGCTTTGCCACAATGGTCCCCTTGTTTCCATGCGGCCTTGCTGTGTCACAATGGACGTACGGTTCCATGATGTTGCGTGGTGTCACCGTGCTCTTCTTGAATCCGCCGTGTAACCATGGACCATTGGTTCCATGCAGCCGTGTCACAATGGGCTCCTTGATTCCATGATTCCCCACGGTGTCACAATCGAGCCTTGTTTCTAGGAGGTTCTGTACTGTCACAATTGCCTCCTTGATGCCATCAGCCCCTGCAGTGTCACAATGGCTCCTTGGTTCCATGAGGAACACAATAGCTTGGCATAAGCATTGAGCAACAGCTGCTGAACACACCTGGCAACATCTGCTTGCATCAAAAGAGGGCTTCAAGCTGACAATGGCACCAGCAGCTTCCATCTGCAACAGACACCCAGGGAAAGGACAGGCTGTGCCGGTTTGGACAAATGTGGAGGAAAATATCCTCTGATAGAAGGCAGGTTACACCCAGCCCTCCCCCACCAGCTTCGGGAAAAAAGAATTTTCCTGGGAAGAAAGTGAAAGAGATAAAAACTACTTTTTTAACAAACACACAGGAAAAGGATAACAATGCTAAATATTAAAACCTCTCGCTGTGCAGAGAAAGCTGGGATAATTTGAGAGTCCTTCCGTGTTTCGGTGGGGTCTCCTGAAACATCCATAGACAGCGAGGCCCGTGCAAAGAAACAGGGAGCGATTCTTGAGAGAAGTTTCAGAGCTCTTTCTTCTCCTGCCACATGGGCGGGGCACTGCCAAAGAACTGAGCAATCACGGCACAACCAGGGCTCTCCTGGCACAGGGCAACACAAAATAAGCAGTGCTGAACAGGATTAGGGCACATGTGAGCAGGGAGCAGGGAGACCCCGTGCCCAGGCCATGCCTCTACCCCAGGGTCCCCTCTCCCATGACCTCATGGCAGGGGGGAGGAACCCCAACACTTCCGTAGGTGTAGTCTCTCTCCTCCTCCTTGCAGCTGGCTCATGGGCCCACATTCAGGGCCCCCACCTCAGGAGAAAATTCTCCCAATGTGCTCTGATGTTGAAAGAGTCAAGAAGAGAAGAAGGGAAAAAAAACCCCCGAAGTCCCAGGAAAACAAAGTTCAACTCTCCATCTCCCCCCAGAGAAAAGGAGCTGAAAACTGGCTAAAAAGAAACAAAGTTGCTTCCTCTGCTCTTGCTGCAAGCAGGATGCAGAGGAGTGTGTATGTGTGTCCTTGAACAAACGCTCTGAGAAGTTTGTCTGGCTTTTTTTTCCTCTCCCCCCTCTCAGGCTCAGTTGAAAGGCACAGAAATGCACAAAGTTCACTTCTGGGCATAGAGCAGCAATAGGGGGATACACATGATAAAGTCACCCCAAGACACAGGGAGAGAGAATTCAGTGGAAAGACTCCGAGAATTCTGCTCCCAGAGATCATTCATTCCTGCTCACACTGACCCTTGTAGAAAGGGGACATCGTTCCAGGCAGCCTGTACTGAGCATGTGGCTCCTGAGTGGGGTTTGTTGTTTAGGAAACCTGCTCCGGCTTTTCCATTCTTTCCTTGCAAACAGGAAAACTTCTCCTGGGGCTGTGTGCAGGCAGAGCCCTGAGGAGAGCAGGTGGCACATGGTGCGCTGGGCTGGGACAGCCAGCTGCAGAGCTCAAGGGAAGAAGCCCAAAGTGTCACAATGGCTCCTTGCCTTCACATGCAACACCTGGGTCACAATGGTCTCCTTGATTCCATGAGGCCCCACTGTGTCACAATGGCTCCTTGGTTCCATCGGGTTCCGCAGTGTCACCATGGTCTCTTTTGATCCGCACTGTCATCATGGACAATTGGTTCCATGAGGCCCCGCAGTGTCACAATGGTCCCTTGCTTCCATAGGTTTGATGTTGTAACAAAGGACTCCTTGCTTCTATGAGCTAGCCTGCTTTTTGCAGAGGTGTCTTTGGTTCCAACAAGGCCCCACTGTGTCTCAGTGCACCCTGGCTTCCATGTGGATCTGGAGTATCACAAAGGCTCCTTGGTTCCACCAGGTCCTGCTGTGTCACAATGGGTCCTGTGGTCCCTGAGGCCCTCCAAAGTCATCATGGATGCTTGCTTCCATGAGGTTCCATTATGTGCCAGTGGTCATCTTGGTTCCAGGAGTTTCCTTAGTGTCACAATGCTCTCCATGTTTCCATGATTCCCCACAATGTCACAATGCTCTCCAGGCTTCCATTAGGCCCTGCTTTGCCACAATGGTCCCCTTGTTTCCATGTGGCCTTGCTGTGTCACAATGGACGTACGGTTCCATGATGTTGCGTGGTGTCACCGTGCTCTTCTTGAATCCGCCGTGTAACCATGGACCATTGGTTCCATGCAGCCGTGTCACAATGGGCTCCTTGATTCCATGATTCCCCACGGTGTCACAATGGAGCCTTGTTTCTAGGAGGTTCTGTACTGTCACAATTGCCTCCTTGATGCCATCAGCCCCTGCAGTGTCACAATGGCTCCTTGGTTCCATGAGGAACACAATAGCTTGGCATAAGCATTGAGCAACAGCTGCTGAACACACCTGGCAACATCTGCTTGCATCAAAAGAGGGCTTCAAGCTGACAATGGCACCAGCAGCTTCCATCTGCAACAGAGACCCAGGAAAGGACAGGCTGTGCCGGTTTGGACAAATGTGGAGGAAAATATCCTCTGATAGAAGGCAGGTTACACCCAGCCCTCCCCCACCAGCTTCGGGAAAAAAGAATTTTCCTGGGAAGAAAGTGAAAGAGATAAAAACTACTTTTTTAACAAACACACAGGAAAAGGATAACAATGCTAAATATTAAAACCTCTCGCTGTGCAGAGAAAGCTGGGATAATTTGAGAGTCCTTCCGTGTTTCGGTGGGGTCTCCTGAAACATCCATAGACAGCGAGGCCCGTGCAAAGAAACAGGGAGCGATTCCTGAGAGAAGTTTCAGAGCTCTTTCTTCTCCAGCCACATGGGCGGGGCACTGCCAAAGAACTGAGCAATCACGGCACAACCAGGGCTCTCCTGGCACAGGGCAACACAAAATAAGCAGTGCTGAACAGGATTAGGGCACATGTGAGCAGGGAGCAGGGAGACCCCCCGTGCCCAGGCCATGCCTCTACCCCAGGGTCCCCTCTCCCATGACCTCATGGCAGGGGGGAGGAACCCCAACACTTCCGTAGGTGTAGTCTCTCTCCTCCTCCTTGCAGCTGGCTCATGGGCCCACATTCAGGGCCCCCACCTCGGGAGAAAATTCTCCCAATGTGCTCTGATGTTGAAAGAGTCAAGAAGAGAAGAAGGGAAAAAAAACCCCCGAAGTCCCAGGAAAACAAAGTTCAACTCTCCATCTCCCTCCAGAGAAAAGGAGCTGAAAACTGGCTAAAAAGAAACAAAGTTGCTTCCTCTGCTCTTGCTGCAAGCAGGATGCAGAGGAGTGTGTATGTGTGTCCTTGAACAAACGCTCTGAGAAGTTTGTCTGGCTTTTTTTTCCTCTCCCCCCTCTCAGGCTCAGTTGAAAGGCACAGAAATGCACAAAGTTCACTTCTGGGCATAGAGCAGCAATAGGGGGATACACATGATAAAGTCACCCCAAGACACAGGGACAGAGAATTCAGTGGAAAGACTCCGAGAATTCTGCTCCCAGAGATCATTCATTCCTGCTCACACTGACCCTTGTAGAAAGGGGACATCGTTCCCGGCAGCCTGTACTGAGCATGTGGCTCCTGAGTGGGGTTTGTTGTTTAGGAAACCTGCTCCGGCTTTTCCATTCTTTCCTTGCAAACAGGAAAACTTCTCCTGGGGCTGTGTGCAGGCAGAGCCCTGAGGAGAGCAGGTGGCACATGGTGCGCTGGGCTGGGACAGCCAGCTGCAGAGCTCAAGGGAAGAAGCCCAAAGTGTCACAATGGCTCCTTGCCTTCCCATGCAACACCTGGGTCACAATGGTCTCCTTGATTCCATGAGGCCCCACTGTGTCACAATGGCTCCTTGGTTCCATCAGGTTCCGCAGTGTCACCATGGTCTCCTTTGATCCGCACTGTCATCATGGACAATTGGTTCCATGAGGCCCCGCAGTGTCACAATGGTCCCTTGCTTCCATAGGTTTGATGTTGTAACAAAGGACTCCTTGCTTCTATGAGCTAGCCTGCTTTTTGCAGAGGTGTCTTTGGTTCCAACAAGGCCCCACTGTGTCTCAGTGCACCCTGGCTTCCATGTGGATGTGGAGTATCACAAAGGCTCCTTGGTTCCACCAGGTCCTGCTGTGTCACAATGGGTCCTGTGGTCCCTGAGGCCCTCCAAAGTCATCATGGATGCTTGCTTCCATGAGGTTCCATTATGTGCCAGTGGTCATCTTGGTTCCAGGAGTTTCATTAGTGTCACAATGCTCTCCATGTTTCCATGATTCCCCACAATGTCCCAATGCTCTCCATGCTTCCATTAGGCCCTGCTTTGCCACAATGGTCCCCTTGTTTCCATGCGGCCTTGCTGTGTCACAATGGACCTATGGTTCCATGATGTTGCGTGGTGTCACCGTGCTCTTCTTGAATCCGCCGTGTAACCATGGACCATTGGTTCCATGCGGCGTGTCACAATGGGCTCCTTGATTCCATGATTCCCCACGGTGTCACAATGGAGCCTTGTTTCTAGGAGGTTCTGTACTGTCACAATTGCCTCCTTGATGCCATCAGCCCCTGCAGTGTCACAATGGCTCCTTGGTTCCATGAGGAACACAATAGCTTGGCATAAGCATTGAGCAACAGCTGCTGAACACACCTGGCAACATCTGCTTGCATCAAAAGAGGGCTTCAAGCTGACAATGGCACCAGCAGCTTCCATCTGCAACAGAGACCCAGGAAAGGACAGGCTGTGCCGGTTTGGACAAATGTGGAGGAAAATATCCTCTAATAGAAGGCAGGTTACACCCAGCCCTCCCCCACCAGCTTCGGGAAAAAAGAATTTTCCTGGGAAGAAAGTGAAAGAGATAAAAACTACTTTTTTAACAAACACACAGGAAAAGGATAACAATGCTAAATATTAAAACCTCTCGCTGTGCAGAGAAAGCTGGGATAATTTGAGAGTCCTTCCGTGTTTCGGTGGGGTCTCCTGAAACATCCATAGACAGCGAGGCCCGTGCAAAGAAACAGGGAGCGATTCCTGAGAGAAGTTTCAGAGCTCTTTCTTCTCCAGCCACATGGGCGGGGCACTGCCAAAGAACTGAGCAATCACGGCACAACCAGGGCTCTCCTGGCACAGGGCAACACAAAATAAGCAGTGCTGAACAGGATTAGGGCACATGTGAGCAGGGAGCAGGGAGACCCCGTGCCCAGGCCATGCCTCTACCCCAGGGTCCCCTCTCCCATGACCTCATGGCAGGGGGGAGGAACCCCAACACTTCCGTAGGTGTAGTCTCTCTCCTCCTCCTTGCAGCTGGCTCATGGGCCCACATTCAGGGCCCCCACCTCAGGAGAAAATTCTCCCAATGTGCTCTGATGTTGAAAGAGTCAAGAAGAGAAGAAGGGAAAAAAAACCCCCGAAGTCCCAGGAAAACAAAGTTCAACTCTCCATCTCCCTCCAGAGAAAAGGAGCTGAAAACTGGCTAAAAAGAAACAAAGTTGCTTCCTCTGCTCTTGCTGCAAGCAGGATGCAGAGGAGTGTGTATGTGTGTCCTTGAACAAACGCTCTGAGAAGTTTGTCTGGCTTTTTTTTCCTCTCCCCCCCCCTCAGGCTCAGTTGAAAGGCACAGAAATGCACAAAGTTCACTTCTGGGCATAGAGCAGCAATAGGGGGATACACATGATAAAGTCACCCCAAGACACAGGGAGAGAGAATTCAGTGGAAAGACTCCGAGAATTCTGCTCCCAGAGATCATTCATTCCTGCTCACACTGACCCTTGTAGAAAGGGGACATCGTTCCCGGCAGCCTGTACTGAGCATGTGGCTCCTGAGTGGGGTTTGTTGTTTAGGAAACCTGCTCCGGCTTTTCCATTCTTTCCTTGCAAACAGGAAAACTTCTCCTGGGGCTGTGTGCAGGCAGAGCCCTGAGGAGAGCAGGTGGCACATGGTGCGCTGGGCTGGGACAGCCAGCTGCAGAGCTCAAGGGAAGAAGCCCAAAGTGTCACAATGGCTCCTTGCCTTCCCATGCAACACCTGGGTCACAATGGTCTCCTTGATTCCATGAGGCCCCACTGTGTCACAATGGCTCCTTGGTTCCATCAGGTTCCGCAGTGTCACCATGGTCTCCTTTGATCCGCACTGTCATCATGGACAATTGGTTCCATGAGGCCCCGCAGTGTCACAATGGTCCCTTGCTTCCATAGGTTTGATGTTGTAACAAAGGACTCCTTGCTTCTATGAGCTAGCCTGCTTTTTGCAGAGGTGTCTTTGGTTCCAACAAGGCCCCACTGTGTCTCAGTGCACCCTGGCTTCCATGTGGATGTGGAGTATCACAAAGGCTCCTTGGTTCCACCAGGTCCTGCTGTGTCACAATGGGTCCTGTGGTCCCTGAGGCCCTCCAAAGTCATCATGGATGCTTGCTTCCATGAGGTTCCATTATGTGCCAGTGGTCATCTTGGTTCCAGGAGTTTCCTTAGTGTCACAATGCTCTCCATGTTTCCATGATTCCCCACAATGTCACAATGCTCTCCAGGCTTCCATTAGGCCCTGCTTTGCCACAATGGTCCCCTTGTTTCCATGCGGCCTTGCTGTGTCACAATGGACGTACGGTTCCATGATGTTGCGTGGTGTCACCGTGCTCTTCTTGAATCCGCCGTGTAACCATGGACCATTGGTTCCATGCGGCGTGTCACAATGGGCTCCTTGATTCCATGATTCCCCACGGTGTCACAATGGAGCCTTGTTTCTAGGAGGTTCTGTACTGTCACAATTGCCTCCTTGATGCCATCAGCCCCTGCAGTGTCACAATGGCTCCTTGGTTCCATGAGGAACACAATAGCTTGGCATAAGCATTGAGCAACAGCTGCTGAACACACCTGGCAACATCTGCTTGCATCAAAAGAGGGCTTCAAGCTGACAATGGCACCAGCAGCTTCCATCTGCAACAGACACCCAGGGAAAGGACAGGCTGTGCCGGTTTGGACAAATGTGGAGGAAAATATCCTCTAATAGAAGGCAGGTTACACCCAGCCCTCCCCCACCAGCTTCGGGAAAAAAGAATTTTCCTGGGAAGAAAGTGAAAGAGATAAAAACTACTTTTTTAACAAACACACAGGAAAAGGATAACAATGCTAAATATTAAAACCTCTCGCTGTGCAGAGAAAGCTGGGATAATTTGAGAGTCCTTCCGTGTTTCGGTGGGGTCTCCTGAAATATCCATAGACAGCGAGGCCCGTGCAAAGAAACAGGGAGCGATTCCTGAGAGAAGTTTCAGAGCTCTTTCTTCTCCAGCCACATGGGCGGGGCACTGCCAAAGAACTGAGCAATCACGGCACAACCAGGGCCCTCCTCGCACAGGGCAACACAAAATAAGCAGTGCTGAACAGGATTAGGGCACATGTGAGCAGGGAGCAGGGAGACCCCGTGCCCAGGCCATGCCTCTACCCCAGGGTCCCCTCTCCCATGACCTCATGGCAGGGGGGAGGAACCCCAACACTTCCGTAGGTGTAGTCTCTCTCCTCCTCCTTGCAGCTGGCTCATGGGCCCACATTCAGGGCCCCCACCTCGGGAGAAAATTCTCCCAATGTGCTCTGATGTTGAAAGAGTCAAGAAGAGAAGAAGGGAAAAAAAACCCCCGAAGTCCCAGGAAAACAAAGTTCAACTCTCCATCTCCCTCCAGAGAAAAGGAGCTGAAAACTGGCTAAAAAGAAACAAAGTTGCTTCCTCTGCTCTTGCTGCAAGCAGGATGCAGAGGAGTGTGTATGTGTGTCCTTGAACAAACGCTCTGAGAAGTTTGTCTGGCTTTTTTTTCCTCTCCCCCCCCTCAGGCTCAGTTGAAAGGCACAGAAATGCACAAAGTTCACTTCTGGGCATAGAGCAGCAATAGGGGGATACACATGATAAAGTCACCCCAAGACACAGGGACAGAGAATTCAGTGGAAAGACTCCGAGAATTCTGCTCCCAGAGATCATTCATTCCTGCTCACACTGACCCTTGTAGAAAGGGGACATCGTTCCCGGCAGCCTGTACTGAGCATGTGGCTCCTGAGTGGGGTTTGTTGTTTAGGAAACCTGCTCCGGCTTTTCCATTCTTTCCTTGCAAACAGGAAAACTTCTCCTGGGGCTGTGTGCAGGCAGAGCCCTGAGGAGAGCAGGTGGCACATGGTGCGCTGGGCTGGGACAGCCAGCTGCAGAGCTCAAGGGAAGAAGCCCAAAGTGTCACAATGGCTCCTTGCCTTCCCATGCAACACCTGGGTCACAATGGTCTCCTTGATTCCATGAGGCCCCACTGTGTCACAATGGCTCCTTGGTTCCATCAGGTTCCGCAGTGTCACCATGGTCTCTTTTGATCCGCACTGTCATCATGGACAATTGGTTCCATGAGGCCCCGCAGTGTCACAATGGTCCCTTGCTTCCATAGGTTTGATGTTGTAACAAAGGACTCCTTGCTTCTATGAGCTAGCCTGCTTTTTGCAGAGGTGTCTTTGGTTCCAACAAGGCCCCGCTGTGTCTCAGTGCACCCTGGCTTCCATGTGGATGTGGAGTATCACAAAGGCTCCTTGGTTCCACCAGGTCCTGCTGTGTCACAATGGGTCCTGTGGTCCCTGAGGCCCTCCAAAACCATCGTGGAGGCTTGCTTCCATGAGGTTCCATTATGTGCCAGTGGTCATCTCGGTTCCAGGAGTTTCCTTAGTGTCACAATGCTCTCCATGCTTCCATTAGGCCCTGCTTTGCCACAATGGTCCCCTTGTTTCCATGAGGCCCCGCTGTGTCACAATGGACCTATGGTTCCGTGATGTTGCGTGGTGTCACCGTGCTCTTCTTGAATCCGCCGTGTTACCATGGACCATTGGTTCCATGCAGCCGTGTCACAATGGGCTCCTTGATTCCATGATTCCCCACGGTGTCACAATGGAGCCTTGTTTCTAGGAGGTTCTGTACTGTCACAATTGCCTCCTTGATGCCATCAGCCCCTGCAGTGTCACAATGGCTCCTTGGTTCCATGAGGAACACAATAGCTTGGCATAAGCATTGAGCAACAGCTGCTGAACACACCTGGCAACATCTGCTTGCATCAAAAGAGTGCTTCAAGCTGACAATGGCACCAGCAGCTTCCATCTGCAACAGAGACCCAGGAAAGGACAGGCTGTGCCGGTTTGGACAAATGTGGAGGAAAATATCCTCTGATAGAAGGCAGGTTACACCCAGCCCTCCCCCACCAGGTTTTTGGAAAAAAGAACTTTCCTGGGAAGAAAGTGAAAGAGATAAAAACTATTTTTTTAACAAACACACAGGAAAAGGATAACAATGCTAAATATTAAAAGCTCTCGCTGTGCAGAGAAAGCTGGGATAATTTGAGAGTCCTTCTGTGTTTCGGTGGGGTCTCCTGAAACATCCATAGACAGCGAGGCCCGTGCAAAGAAACAGGGAGCGATTCTTGAGAGAAGTTGCAGAGCTCTTTCTTCTCCAGCCACATGGGCGGGGCACTGCCAAAGAACTGAGCAATCACGGCACAACCAGGGCCCTCCTGGCACAGGGCAACACAAAATAAGCAGTGCTGAACAGGGTTAGGGCACATGTGAGCAGGGAGCAGGGAGACCCCCCGTGCCCAGGCCATGCCTCTACCCCAGGGTCCCCTCTCCCATGACCTCATGGCAGGGGGGAGGAACCCCAACACTTCCGTAGGTGTAGTCTCTCTCCTCCTCCTTGCAGCTGGCTCATGGGCCCACATTCAGGGCCCCCACCTCGGGAGAAAATTCTCCCAATGTGCTCTGATGTTGAAAGAGTCAAGAAGAGAAGAAGGGAAAAAAAACCCCCGAAGTCCCAGGAAAACAAAGTTCAACTCTCCATCTCCCCCCAGAGAAAAGGAGCTGAAAACTGGCTAAAAAGAAACAAAGTTGCTTCCCTCTGCTCTTGCTGCAAGCAGGATGCAGAGGAGTGTGTATGTGTGTCCTTGAACAAACGCTCTGAGAAGTTTGTCTGGCTTTTTTTCCTCTCCCCCCTCTCAGGCTCAGTTGAAAGGCACAGAAATGCACAAAGTTCACTTCTGGGCATAGAGCAGCAATAGGGGATACACATGATAAAGTCACCCCAAGACACAGGGACTAAGAATTCAGTGGAAAGACTCCGAGAATTCTGCTCCCAGAGATCATTCATTCCTGCTCACACTGACCCTTGTAGAAAGGGGACATCGTTCCAGGCAGCCTGTACTGAGCATGTGGCTCCTGAGTGGGGTTTGTTGTTTAGGAAACCTGCTCCGGCTTTTCCATTCTTTCCTTGCAAACAGGAAAACTTCTCCTGGGGCTGTGTGCAGGCAGAGCCCTGAGGAGAGCAGGTGGCACATGGTGCGCTGGGCTGGGACAGCCAGCTGCAGAGCTCAAGGGAAGAAGCCCAAAGTGTCACAATGGCTCCTTGCCTTCCCATGCAACACCTGGGTCACAATGGTCTCCTTGATTCCATGAGGCCCCACTGTGTCACAATGGCTCCTTGGTTCCATCAGGTTCCGCAGTGTCACCATGGTCTCCTTTGATCCGCACTGTCATCATGGACAATTGGTTCCATGAGGCCCCGCAGTGTCACAATGGTCCCTTGGTTGCATAGCTTTTACGTTGTAACAATGGACTCCTTGCTTCTATGAGCTAGCCTGCTTTTTGCAGAGGTGTCTTTGGTTCCAACAAGGCCCCGCTGTGTCTCAGTGCACCCTGGCTTCCATGTGGATCTGGAGTATCACAAAGGCTCCTTGGTTCCACCAGGTCCTGCTGTGTCACAATGGGTCCTGTGGTCCCTGAGGCCCTCCAAAGTCATCATGGATGCTTGCTTCCATGAGGTTCCATTATGTGCCAGTGGTCATCTTGGTTCCAGGAGTTTCCTTAGTGTCACAATGCTCTCCATGTTTCCATGATTCCCCACAATGTCACAATGCTCTCCAGGCTTCCATTAGGCCCTGCTTTGCCACAATGGTCCCCTTGTTTCCATGCGGCCTTGCTGTGTCACAATGGACGTACGGTTCCATGATGTTGCGTGGTGTCACCGTGCTCTTCTTGAATCCGCCGTGTAACCATGGACCATTGGTTCCATGCAGCCGTGTCACAATGGGCTCCGTGATTCCATGATTCCCCATGGTGTCACAATGGAGCCTTGTTTCTAGGAGGTTCTGTACTGTCACAATTGCCTCCTTGATGCCATCAGCCCCTGCAGTGTCACAATGGCTCCTTGGTTCCATGAGGAACACAATAGCTTGGCATAAGCATTGAGCAACAGCTGCTGAACACACCTGGCAACATCTGCTTGCATCAAAAGAGGGCTTCAAGCTGACAATGGCACCAGCAGCTTCCATCTGCAACAGACACCCAGGGAAAGGACAGGCTGTGCCGGTTTGGACAAATGTGGAGGAAAATATCCTCTGATAGAAGGCAGGTTACACCCAGCCCTCCCCCACCAGCTTCGGGAAAAAAGAATTTTCCTGGGAAGAAAGTGAAAGAGATAAAAACTACTTTTTTAACAAACACACAGGAAAAGGATAACAATGCTAAATATTAAAAGCTCTCGCTGTGCAGAGAAAGCTGGGATAATTTGAGAGTCCTTCTGTGTTTCGGTGGGGTCTCCTGAAACATCCATAGACAGCGAGGCCCGTGCAAAGAAACAGGGAGCGATTCTTGAGAGAAGTTGCAGAGCTCTTTCTTCTCCAGCCACATGGGCGGGGCACTGCCAAAGAACTGAGCAATCACGGCACAACCAGGGCCCTCCTGGCACAGGGCAACACAAAATAAGCAGTGCTGAACAGGGTTAGGGCACATGTGAGCAGGGAGCAGGGAGACCCCCCGTGCCCAGGCCATGCCTCTACCCCAGGGTCCCCTCTCCCATGACCTCATGGCAGGGGGGAGGAACCCCAACACTTCCGTAGGTGTAGTCTCTCTCCTCCTCCTTGCAGCTGGCTCATGGGCCCACATTCAGGGCCCCCACCTCGGGAGAAAATTCTCCCAATGTGCTCTGATGTTGAAAGAGTCAAGAAGAGAAGAAGGGAAAAAAAACCCCCGAAGTCCCAGGAAAACAAAGTTCAACTCTCCATCTCCCTCCAGAGAAAAGGAGCTGAAAACTGGCTAAAAAGAAACAAAGTTGCTTCCTCTGCTCTTGCTGCAAGCAGGATGCAGAGGAGTGTGTATGTGTGTCCTTGAACAAACGCTCTGAGAAGTTTGTCTGGCTTTTTTTTCCTCTCCCCCCTCTCAGGCTCAGTTGAAAGGCACAGAAATGCACAAAGTTCACTTCTGGGCATAGAGCAGCAATAGGGGGATACACATGATAAAGTCACCCCAAGACACAGGGAGAGAGAATTCAGTGGAAAGACTCCGAGAATTCTGCTCCCAGAGATCATTCATTCCTGCTCACACTGACCCTTGTAGAAAGGGGACATCGTTCCAGGCAGCCTGTACTGAGCATGTGGCTCCTGAGTGGGGTTTGTTGTTTAGGAAACCTGCTCCGGCTTTTCCATTCTTTCCTTGCAAACAGGAAAACTTCTCCTGGGGCTGTGTGCAGGCAGAGCCCTGAGGAGAGCAGGTGGCACATGGTGCGCTGGGCTGGGACAGCCAGCTGCAGAGCTCAAGGGAAGAAGCCCAAAGTGTCACAATGGCTCCTTGCCTTCACATGCAACACCTGGGTCACAATGGTCTCCTTGATTCCATGAGGCCCCACTGTGTCACAATGGCTCCTTGGTTCCATCGGGTTCCGCAGTGTCACCATGGTCTCTTTTGATCCGCACTGTCATCATGGACAATTGGTTCCATGAGGCCCCGCAGTGTCACAATGGTCCCTTGCTTCCATAGGTTTGATGTTGTAACAAAGGACTCCTTGCTTCTATGAGCTAGCCTGCTTTTTGCAGAGGTGTCTTTGGTTCCAACAAGGCCCCACTGTGTCTCAGTGCACCCTGGCTTCCATGTGGATCTGGAGTATCACAAAGGCTCCTTGGTTCCACCAGGTCCTGCTGTGTCACAATGGGTCCTGTGGTCCCTGAGGCCCTCCAAAGTCATCATGGATGCTTGCTTCCATGAGGTTCCATTATGTGCCAGTGGTCATCTTGGTTCCAGGAGTTTCCTTAGTGTCACAATGCTCTCCATGTTTCCATGATTCCCCACAATGTCACAATGCTCTCCAGGCTTCCATTAGGCCCTGCTTTGCCACAATGGTCCCCTTGTTTCCATGTGGCCTTGCTGTGTCACAATGGACGTACGGTTCCATGATGTTGCGTGGTGTCACCGTGCTCTTCTTGAATCCGCCGTGTAACCATGGACCATTGGTTCCATGCAGCCGTGTCACAATGGGCTCCTTGATTCCATGATTCCCCACGGTGTCACAATGGAGCCTTGTTTCTAGGAGGTTCTGTACTGTCACAATTGCCTCCTTGATGCCATCAGCCCCTGCAGTGTCACAATGGCTCCTTGGTTCCATGAGGAACACAATAGCTTGGCATAAGCATTGAGCAACAGCTGCTGAACACACCTGGCAACATCTGCTTGCATCAAAAGAGGGCTTCAAGCTGACAATGGCACCAGCAGCTTCCATCTGCAACAGAGACCCAGGAAAGGACAGGCTGTGCCGGTTTGGACAAATGTGGAGGAAAATATCCTCTGATAGAAGGCAGGTTACACCCAGCCCTCCCCCACCAGCTTCGGGAAAAAAGAATTTTCCTGGGAAGAAAGTGAAAGAGATAAAAACTACTTTTTTAACAAACACACAGGAAAAGGATAACAATGCTAAATATTAAAACCTCTCGCTGTGCAGAGAAAGCTGGGATAATTTGAGAGTCCTTCCGTGTTTCGGTGGGGTCTCCTGAAACATCCATAGACAGCGAGGCCCGTGCAAAGAAACAGGGAGCGATTCCTGAGAGAAGTTTCAGAGCTCTTTCTTCTCCAGCCACATGGGCGGGGCACTGCCAAAGAACTGAGCAATCACGGCACAACCAGGGCTCTCCTGGCACAGGGCAACACAAAATAAGCAGTGCTGAACAGGATTAGGGCACATGTGAGCAGGGAGCAGGGAGACCCCCCGTGCCCAGGCCATGCCTCTACCCCAGGGTCCCCTCTCCCATGACCTCATGGCAGGGGGGAGGAACCCCAACACTTCCGTAGGTGTAGTCTCTCTCCTCCTCCTTGCAGCTGGCTCATGGGCCCACATTCAGGGCCCCCACCTCGGGAGAAAATTCTCCCAATGTGCTCTGATGTTGAAAGAGTCAAGAAGAGAAGAAGGGAAAAAAAACCCCCGAAGTCCCAGGAAAACAAAGTTCAACTCTCCATCTCCCTCCAGAGAAAAGGAGCTGAAAACTGGCTAAAAAGAAACAAAGTTGCTTCCTCTGCTCTTGCTGCAAGCAGGATGCAGAGGAGTGTGTATGTGTGTCCTTGAACAAACGCTCTGAGAAGTTTGTCCGGTTTTTTTTCCTCTCCCCCCTCTCAGGCTCAGTTGAAAGGCACAGAAATGCACAAAGTTCACTTCTGGGCATAGAGCAGCAATAGGGGATACACATGATAAAGTCACCCCAAGACACAGGGAGAGAGAATTCAGTGGAAAGACTCCGAGAATTCTGCTCCCAGAGATCATTCCTGCTCACACTGACCCTTGTAGAAAGGGGACATCGTTCCAGGCAGCCTGTACTGAGCATGTGGCTCCTGAGTGGGGTTTGTTGTTTAGGAAACCTGCTCCGGCTTTTCCATTCTTTCCTTGCAAACAGGAAAACTTCTCCTGGGGCTGTGTGCAGGCAGAGCCCTGAGGAGAGCAGGTGGCACATGGTGCGCTGGGCTGGGACAGCCAGCTGCAGAGCTCAAGGGAAGAAGCCCAAAGTGTCACAATGGCTCCTTGCCTTCCCATGCAACACCTGGGTCACAATGGTCTCCTTGATTCCATGAGGCCCCACTGTGTCACAATGGCTCCTTGGTTCCATCAGGTTCCGCAGTGTCACCATGGTCTCCTTTGATCCGCACTGTCATCATGGACAATTGGTTCCATGAGGCCCCGCAGTGTCACAATGGTCCCTTGCTTCCATAGGTTTGATGTTGTAACAAAGGACTCCTTGCTTCTATGAGCTAGCCTGCTTTTTGCAGAGGTGTCTTTGGTTCCAACAAGGCCCCACTGTGTCTCAGTGCACCCTGGCTTCCATGTGGATGTGGAGTATCACAAAGGCTCCTTGGTTCCACCAGGTCCTGCTGTGTCACAATGGGTCCTGTGGTCCCTGAGGCCCTCCAAAGTCATCATGGATGCTTGCTTCCATGAGGTTCCATTATGTGCCAGTGGTCATCTTGGTTCCAGGAGTTTCATTAGTGTCACAATGCTCTCCATGTTTCCATGATTCCCCACAATGTCACAATGCTCTCCATGCTTCCATTAGGCCCTGCTTTGCCACAATGGTCCCCTTGTTTCCATGCGGCCTTGCTGTGTCACAATGGACCTATGGTTCCATGATGTTGCGTGGTGTCACCGTGCTCTTCTTGAATCCGCCGTGTAACCATGGACCATTGGTTCCATGCGGCGTGTCACAATGGGCTCCTTGATTCCATGATTCCCCACGGTGTCACAATGGAGCCTTGTTTCTAGGAGGTTCTGTACTGTCACAATTGCCTCCTTGATGCCATCAGCCCCTGCAGTGTCACAATGGCTCCTTGGTTCCATGAGGAACACAATAGCTTGGCATAAGCATTGAGCAACAGCTGCTGAACACACCTGGCAACATCTGCTTGCATCAAAAGAGGGCTTCAAGCTGACAATGGCACCAGCAGCTTCCATCTGCAACAGAGACCCAGGAAAGGACAGGCTGTGCCGGTTTGGACAAATGTGGAGGAAAATATCCTCTAATAGAAGGCAGGTTACACCCAGCCCTCCCCCACCAGCTTCGGGAAAAAAGAATTTTCCTGGGAAGAAAGTGAAAGAGATAAAAACTACTTTTTTAACAAACACACAGGAAAAGGATAACAATGCTAAATATTAAAACCTCTCGCTGTGCAGAGAAAGCTGGGATAATTTGAGAGTCCTTCCGTGTTTCGGTGGGGTCTCCTGAAACATCCATAGACAGCGAGGCCCGTGCAAAGAAACAGGGAGCGATTCCTGAGAGAAGTTTCAGAGCTCTTTCTTCTCCAGCCACATGGGCGGGGCACTGCCAAAGAACTGAGCAATCACGGCACAACCAGGGCTCTCCTGGCACAGGGCAACACAAAATAAGCAGTGCTGAACAGGATTAGGGCACATGTGAGCAGGGAGCAGGGAGACCCCGTGCCCAGGCCATGCCTCTACCCCAGGGTCCCCTCTCCCATGACCTCATGGCAGGGGGGAGGAACCCCAACACTTCCGTAGGTGTAGTCTCTCTCCTCCTCCTTGCAGCTGGCTCATGGGCCCACATTCAGGGCCCCCACCTCGGGAGAAAATTCTCCCAATGTGCTCTGATGTTGAAAGAGTCAAGAAGAGAAGAAGGGAAAAAAAACCCCCGAAGTCCCAGGAAAACAAAGTTCAACTCTCCATCTCCCTCCAGAGAAAAGGAGCTGAAAACTGGCTAAAAAGAAACAAAGTTGCTTCCTCTGCTCTTGCTGCAAGCAGGATGCAGAGGAGTGTGTATGTGTGTCCTTGAACAAACGCTCTGAGAAGTTTGTCTGGCTTTTTTTTCCTCTCCCCCCCCCTCAGGCTCAGTTGAAAGGCACAGAAATGCACAAAGTTCACTTCTGGGCATAGAGCAGCAATAGGGGGATACACATGATAAAGTCACCCCAAGACACAGGGACAGAGAATTCAGTGGAAAGACTCCGAGAATTCTGCTCCCAGAGATCATTCATTCCTGCTCACACTGACCCTTGTAGAAAGGGGACATCGTTCCCGGCAGCCTGTACTGAGCATGTGGCTCCTGAGTGGGGTTTGTTGTTTAGGAAACCTGCTCCGGCTTTTCCATTCTTTCCTTGCAAACAGGAAAACTTCTCCTGGGGCTGTGTGCAGGCAGAGCCCTGAGGAGAGCAGGTGGCACATGGTGCGCTGGGCTGGGACAGCCAGCTGCAGAGCTCAAGGGAAGAAGCCCAAAGTGTCACAATGGCTCCTTGCCTTCCCATGCAACACCTGGGTCACAATGGTCTCCTTGATTCCATGAGGCCCCACTGTGTCACAATGGCTCCTTGGTTCCATCAGGTTCCGCAGTGTCACCATGGTCTCCTTTGATCCGCACTGTCATCATGGACAATTGGTTCCATGAGGCCCCGCAGTGTCACAATGGTCCCTTGCTTCCATAGGTTTGATGTTGTAACAAAGGACTCCTTGCTTCTATGAGCTAGCCTGCTTTTTGCAGAGGTGTCTTTGGTTCCAACAAGGCCCCACTGTGTCTCAGTGCACCCTGGCTTCCATGTGGATGTGGAGTATCACAAAGGCTCCTTGGTTCCACCAGGTCCTGCTGTGTCACAATGGGTCCTGTGGTCCCTGAGGCCCTCCAAAGTCATCATGGATGCTTGCTTCCATGAGGTTCCATTATGTGCCAGTGGTCATCTTGGTTCCAGGAGTTTCCTTAGTGTCACAATGCTCTCCATGTTTCCATGATTCCCCACAATGTCACAATGCTCTCCAGGCTTCCATTAGGCCCTGCTTTGCCACAATGGTCCCCTTGTTTCCATGCGGCCTTGCTGTGTCACAATGGACGTACGGTTCCATGATGTTGCGTGGTGTCACCGTGCTCTTCTTGAATCCGCCGTGTAACCATGGACCATTGGTTCCATGCGGCGTGTCACAATGGGCTCCTTGATTCCATGATTCCCCACGGTGTCACAATGGAGCCTTGTTTCTAGGAGGTTCTGTACTGTCACAATTGCCTCCTTGATGCCATCAGCCCCTGCAGTGTCACAATGGCTCCTTGGTTCCATGAGGAACACAATAGCTTGGCATAAGCATTGAGCAACAGCTGCTGAACACACCTGGCAACATCTGCTTGCATCAAAAGAGGGCTTCAAGCTGACAATGGCACCAGCAGCTTCCATCTGCAACAGACACCCAGGGAAAGGACAGGCTGTGCCGGTTTGGACAAATGTGGAGGAAAATATCCTCTAATAGAAGGCAGGTTACACCCAGCCCTCCCCCACCAGCTTCGGGAAAAAAGAATTTTCCTGGGAAGAAAGTGAAAGAGATAAAAACTACTTTTTTAACAAACACACAGGAAAAGGATAACAATGCTAAATATTAAAACCTCTCGCTGTGCAGAGAAAGCTGGGATAATTTGAGAGTCCTTCCGTGTTTCGGTGGGGTCTCCTGAAACATCCATAGACAGCGAGGCCCGTGCAAAGAAACAGGGAGCGATTCCTGAGAGAAGTTTCAGAGCTCTTTCTTCTCCAGCCACATGGGCGGGGCACTGCCAAAGAACTGAGCAATCACGGCACAACCAGGGCTCTCCTGGCACAGGGCAACACAAAATAAGCAGTGCTGAACAGGATTAGGGCACATGTGAGCAGGGAGCAGGGAGACCCCGTGCCCAGGCCATGCCTCTACCCCAGGGTCCCCTCTCCCATGACCTCATGGCAGGGGGGAGGAACCCCAACACTTCCGTAGGTGTAGTCTCTCTCCTCCTCCTTGCAGCTGGCTCATGGGCCCACATTCAGGGCCCCCACCTCAGGAGAAAATTCTCCCAATGTGCTCTGATGTTGAAAGAGTCAAGAAGAGAAGAAGGGAAAAAAAACCCCCGAAGTCCCAGGAAAACAAAGTTCAACTCTCCATCTCCCCCCAGAGAAAAGGAGCTGAAAACTGGCTAAAAAGAAACAAAGTTGCTTCCTCTGCTCTTGCTGCAAGCAGGATGCAGAGGAGTGTGTATGTGTGTCCTTGAACAAACGCTCTGAGAAGTTTGTCTGGCTTTTTTTTCCTCTCCCCCCTCTCAGGCTCAGTTGAAAGGCACAGAAATGCACAAAGTTCACTTCTGGGCATAGAGCAGCAATAGGGGGATACACATGATAAAGTCACCCCAAGACACAGGGAGAGAGAATTCAGTGGAAAGACTCCGAGAATTCTGCTCCCAGAGATCATTCATTCCTGCTCACACTGACCCTTGTAGAAAGGGGACATCGTTCCAGGCAGCCTGTACTGAGCATGTGGCTCCTGAGTGGGGTTTGTTGTTTAGGAAACCTGCTCCGGCTTTTCCATTCTTTCCTTGCAAACAGGAAAACTTCTCCTGGGGCTGTGTGCAGGCAGAGCCCTGAGGAGAGCAGGTGGCACATGGTGCGCTGGGCTGGGACAGCCAGCTGCAGAGCTCAAGGGAAGAAGCCCAAAGTGTCACAATGGCTCCTTGCCTTCACATGCAACACCTGGGTCACAATGGTCTCCTTGATTCCATGAGGCCCCACTGTGTCACAATGGCTCCTTGGTTCCATCGGGTTCCGCAGTGTCACCATGGTCTCTTTTGATCCGCACTGTCATCATGGACAATTGGTTCCATGAGGCCCCGCAGTGTCACAATGGTCCCTTGCTTCCATAGGTTTGATGTTGTAACAAAGGACTCCTTGCTTCTATGAGCTAGCCTGCTTTTTGCAGAGGTGTCTTTGGTTCCAACAAGGCCCCACTGTGTCTCAGTGCACCCTGGCTTCCATGTGGATCTGGAGTATCACAAAGGCTCCTTGGTTCCACCAGGTCCTGCTGTGTCACAATGGGTCCTGTGGTCCCTGAGGCCCTCCAAAGTCATCATGGATGCTTGCTTCCATGAGGTTCCATTATGTGCCAGTGGTCATCTTGGTTCCAGGAGTTTCCTTAGTGTCACAATGCTCTCCATGTTTCCATGATTCCCCACAATGTCACAATGCTCTCCAGGCTTCCATTAGGCCCTGCTTTGCCACAATGGTCCCCTTGTTTCCATGTGGCCTTGCTGTGTCACAATGGACGTACGGTTCCATGATGTTGCGTGGTGTCACCGTGCTCTTCTTGAATCCGCCGTGTAACCATGGACCATTGGTTCCATGCAGCCGTGTCACAATGGGCTCCTTGATTCCATGATTCCCCACGGTGTCACAATGGAGCCTTGTTTCTAGGAGGTTCTGTACTGTCACAATTGCCTCCTTGATGCCATCAGCCCCTGCAGTGTCACAATGGCTCCTTGGTTCCATGAGGAACACAATAGCTTGGCATAAGCATTGAGCAACAGCTGCTGAACACACCTGGCAACATCTGCTTGCATCAAAAGAGGGCTTCAAGCTGACAATGGCACCAGCAGCTTCCATCTGCAACAGAGACCCAGGAAAGGACAGGCTGTGCCGGTTTGGACAAATGTGGAGGAAAATATCCTCTGATAGAAGGCAGGTTACACCCAGCCCTCCCCCACCAGCTTCGGGAAAAAAGAATTTTCCTGGGAAGAAAGTGAAAGAGATAAAAACTACTTTTTTAACAAACACACAGGAAAAGGATAACAATGCTAAATATTAAAACCTCTCGCTGTGCAGAGAAAGCTGGGATAATTTGAGAGTCCTTCCGTGTTTCGGTGGGGTCTCCTGAAACATCCATAGACAGCGAGGCCCGTGCAAAGAAACAGGGAGCGATTCCTGAGAGAAGTTTCAGAGCTCTTTCTTCTCCAGCCACATGGGCGGGGCACTGCCAAAGAACTGAGCAATCACGGCACAACCAGGGCTCTCCTGGCACAGGGCAACACAAAATAAGCAGTGCTGAACAGGATTAGGGCACATGTGAGCAGGGAGCAGGGAGACCCCCCGTGCCCAGGCCATGCCTCTACCCCAGGGTCCCCTCTCCCATGACCTCATGGCAGGGGGGAGGAACCCCAACACTTCCGTAGGTGTAGTCTCTCTCCTCCTCCTTGCAGCTGGCTCATGGGCCCACATTCAGGGCCCCCACCTCGGGAGAAAATTCTCCCAATGTGCTCTGATGTTGAAAGAGTCAAGAAGAGAAGAAGGGAAAAAAAACCCCCGAAGTCCCAGGAAAACAAAGTTCAACTCTCCATCTCCCTCCAGAGAAAAGGAGCTGAAAACTGGCTAAAAAGAAACAAAGTTGCTTCCTCTGCTCTTGCTGCAAGCAGGATGCAGAGGAGTGTGTATGTGTGTCCTTGAACAAACGCTCTGAGAAGTTTGTCTGGCTTTTTTTTCCTCTCCCCCCTCTCAGGCTCAGTTGAAAGGCACAGAAATGCACAAAGTTCACTTCTGGGCATAGAGCAGCAATAGGGGGATACACATGATAAAGTCACCCCAAGACACAGGGACAGAGAATTCAGTGGAAAGACTCCGAGAATTCTGCTCCCAGAGATCATTCATTCCTGCTCACACTGACCCTTGTAGAAAGGGGACATCGTTCCCGGCAGCCTGTACTGAGCATGTGGCTCCTGAGTGGGGTTTGTTGTTTAGGAAACCTGCTCCGGCTTTTCCATTCTTTCCTTGCAAACAGGAAAACTTCTCCTGGGGCTGTGTGCAGGCAGAGCCCTGAGGAGAGCAGGTGGCACATGGTGCGCTGGGCTGGGACAGCCAGCTGCAGAGCTCAAGGGAAGAAGCCCAAAGTGTCACAATGGCTCCTTGCCTTCCCATGCAACACCTGGGTCACAATGGTCTCCTTGATTCCATGAGGCCCCACTGTGTCACAATGGCTCCTTGGTTCCATCAGGTTCCGCAGTGTCACCATGGTCTCCTTTGATCCGCACTGTCATCATGGACAATTGGTTCCATGAGGCCCCGCAGTGTCACAATGGTCCCTTGCTTCCATAGGTTTGATGTTGTAACAAAGGACTCCTTGCTTCTATGAGCTAGCCTGCTTTTTGCAGAGGTGTCTTTGGTTCCAACAAGGCCCCACTGTGTCTCAGTGCACCCTGGCTTCCATGTGGATGTGGAGTATCACAAAGGCTCCTTGGTTCCACCAGGTCCTGCTGTGTCACAATGGGTCCTGTGGTCCCTGAGGCCCTCCAAAGTCATCATGGATGCTTGCTTCCATGAGGTTCCATTATGTGCCAGTGGTCATCTTGGTTCCAGGAGTTTCATTAGTGTCACAATGCTCTCCATGTTTCCATGATTCCCCACAATGTCCCAATGCTCTCCATGCTTCCATTAGGCCCTGCTTTGCCACAATGGTCCCCTTGTTTCCATGTGGCCTTGCTGTGTCACAATGGACGTACGGTTCCATGATGTTGCGTGGTGTCACCGTGCTCTTCTTGAATCCGCCGTGTAACCATGGACCATTGGTTCCATGCAGCCGTGTCACAATGGGCTCCTTGATTCCATGATTCCCCACGGTGTCACAATGGAGCCTTGTTTCTAGGAGGTTCTGTACTGTCACAATTGCCTCCTTGATGCCATCAGCCCCTGCAGTGTCACAATGGCTCCTTGGTTCCATGAGGAACACAATAGCTTGGCATAAGCATTGAGCAACAGCTGCTGAACACACCTGGCAACATCTGCTTGCATCAAAAGAGGGCTTCAAGCTGACAATGGCACCAGCAGCTTCCATCTGCAACAGAGACCCAGGAAAGGACAGGCTGTGCCGGTTTGGACAAATGTGGAGGAAAATATCCTCTGATAGAAGGCAGGTTACACCCAGCCCTCCCCCACCAGCTTCGGGAAAAAAGAATTTTCCTGGGAAGAAAGTGAAAGAGATAAAAACTACTTTTTTAACAAACACACAGGAAAAGGATAACAATGCTAAATATTAAAACCTCTCGCTGTGCAGAGAAAGCTGGGATAATTTGAGAGTCCTTCCGTGTTTCGGTGGGGTCTCCTGAAACATCCATAGACAGCGAGGCCCGTGCAAAGAAACAGGGAGCGATTCCTGAGAGAAGTTTCAGAGCTCTTTCTTCTCCAGCCACATGGGCGGGGCACTGCCAAAGAACTGAGCAATCACGGCACAACCAGGGCTCTCCTGGCACAGGGCAACACAAAATAAGCAGTGCTGAACAGGATTAGGGCACATGTGAGCAGGGAGCAGGGAGACCCCCCGTGCCCAGGCCATGCCTCTACCCCAGGGTCCCCTCTCCCATGACCTCATGGCAGGGGGGAGGAACCCCAACACTTCCGTAGGTGTAGTCTCTCTCCTCCTCCTTGCAGCTGGCTCATGGGCCCACATTCAGGGCCCCCACCTCGGGAGAAAATTCTCCCAATGTGCTCTGATGTTGAAAGAGTCAAGAAGAGAAGAAGGGAAAAAAAACCCCCGAAGTCCCAGGAAAACAAAGTTCAACTCTCCATCTCCCTCCAGAGAAAAGGAGCTGAAAACTGGCTAAAAAGAAACAAAGTTGCTTCCTCTGCTCTTGCTGCAAGCAGGATGCAGAGGAGTGTGTATGTGTGTCCTTGAACAAACGCTCTGAGAAGTTTGTCTGGCTTTTTTTTCCTCTCCCCCCTCTCAGGCTCAGTTGAAAGGCACAGAAATGCACAAAGTTCACTTCTGGGCATAGAGCAGCAATAGGGGGATACACATGATAAAGTCACCCCAAGACACAGGGACAGAGAATTCAGTGGAAAGACTCCGAGAATTCTGCTCCCAGAGATCATTCATTCCTGCTCACACTGACCCTTGTAGAAAGGGGACATCGTTCCCGGCAGCCTGTACTGAGCATGTGGCTCCTGAGTGGGGTTTGTTGTTTAGGAAACCTGCTCCGGCTTTTCCATTCTTTCCTTGCAAACAGGAAAACTTCTCCTGGGGCTGTGTGCAGGCAGAGCCCTGAGGAGAGCAGGTGGCACATGGTGCGCTGGGCTGGGACAGCCAGCTGCAGAGCTCAAGGGAAGAAGCCCAAAGTGTCACAATGGCTCCTTGCCTTCCCATGCAACACCTGGGTCACAATGGTCTCCTTGATTCCATGAGGCCCCACTGTGTCACAATGGCTCCTTGGTTCCATCAGGTTCCGCAGTGTCACCATGGTCTCCTTTGATCCGCACTGTCATCATGGACAATTGGTTCCATGAGGCCCCGCAGTGTCACAATGGTCCCTTGCTTCCATAGGTTTGATGTTGTAACAAAGGACTCCTTGCTTCTATGAGCTAGCCTGCTTTTTGCAGAGGTGTCTTTGGTTCCAACAAGGCCCCACTGTGTCTCAGTGCACCCTGGCTTCCATGTGGATGTGGAGTATCACAAAGGCTCCTTGGTTCCACCAGGTCCTGCTGTGTCACAATGGGTCCTGTGGTCCCTGAGGCCCTCCAAAGTCATCATGGATGCTTGCTTCCATGAGGTTCCATTATGTGCCAGTGGTCATCTTGGTTCCAGGAGTTTCATTAGTGTCACAATGCTCTCCATGTTTCCATGATTCCCCACAATGTCCCAATGCTCTCCATGCTTCCATTAGGCCCTGCTTTGCCACAATGGTCCCCTTGTTTCCATGCGGCCTTGCTGTGTCACAATGGACCTATGGTTCCATGATGTTGCGTGGTGTCACCGTGCTCTTCTTGAATCCGCCGTGTAACCATGGACCATTGGTTCCATGCGGCGTGTCACAATGGGCTCCTTGATTCCATGATTCCCCACGGTGTCACAATGGAGCCTTGTTTCTAGGAGGTTCTGTACTGTCACAATTGCCTCCTTGATGCCATCAGCCCCTGCAGTGTCACAATGGCTCCTTGGTTCCATGAGGAACACAATAGCTTGGCATAAGCATTGAGCAACAGCTGCTGAACACACCTGGCAACATCTGCTTGCATCAAAAGAGGGCTTCAAGCTGACAATGGCACCAGCAGCTTCCATCTGCAACAGAGACCCAGGAAAGGACAGGCTGTGCCGGTTTGGACAAATGTGGAGGAAAATATCCTCTAATAGAAGGCAGGTTACACCCAGCCCTCCCCCACCAGCTTCGGGAAAAAAGAATTTTCCTGGGAAGAAAGTGAAAGAGATAAAAACTACTTTTTTAACAAACACACAGGAAAAGGATAACAATGCTAAATATTAAAACCTCTCGCTGTGCAGAGAAAGCTGGGATAATTTGAGAGTCCTTCCGTGTTTCGGTGGGGTCTCCTGAAACATCCATAGACAGCGAGGCCCGTGCAAAGAAACAGGGAGCGATTCCTGAGAGAAGTTTCAGAGCTCTTTCTTCTCCAGCCACATGGGCGGGGCACTGCCAAAGAACTGAGCAATCACGGCACAACCAGGGCTCTCCTGGCACAGGGCAACACAAAATAAGCAGTGCTGAACAGGATTAGGGCACATGTGAGCAGGGAGCAGGGAGACCCCGTGCCCAGGCCATGCCTCTACCCCAGGGTCCCCTCTCCCATGACCTCATGGCAGGGGGGAGGAACCCCAACACTTCCGTAGGTGTAGTCTCTCTCCTCCTCCTTGCAGCTGGCTCATGGGCCCACATTCAGGGCCCCCACCTCGGGAGAAAATTCTCCCAATGTGCTCTGATGTTGAAAGAGTCAAGAAGAGAAGAAGGGAAAAAAAACCCCCGAAGTCCCAGGAAAACAAAGTTCAACTCTCCATCTCCCTCCAGAGAAAAGGAGCTGAAAACTGGCTAAAAAGAAACAAAGTTGCTTCCTCTGCTCTTGCTGCAAGCAGGATGCAGAGGAGTGTGTATGTGTGTCCTTGAACAAACGCTCTGAGAAGTTTGTCTGGCTTTTTTTTCCTCTCCCCCCCCCTCAGGCTCAGTTGAAAGGCACAGAAATGCACAAAGTTCACTTCTGGGCATAGAGCAGCAATAGGGGGATACACATGATAAAGTCACCCCAAGACACAGGGAGAGAGAATTCAGTGGAAAGACTCCGAGAATTCTGCTCCCAGAGATCATTCATTCCTGCTCACACTGACCCTTGTAGAAAGGGGACATCGTTCCCGGCAGCCTGTACTGAGCATGTGGCTCCTGAGTGGGGTTTGTTGTTTAGGAAACCTGCTCCGGCTTTTCCATTCTTTCCTTGCAAACAGGAAAACTTCTCCTGGGGCTGTGTGCAGGCAGAGCCCTGAGGAGAGCAGGTGGCACATGGTGCGCTGGGCTGGGACAGCCAGCTGCAGAGCTCAAGGGAAGAAGCCCAAAGTGTCACAATGGCTCCTTGCCTTCCCATGCAACACCTGGGTCACAATGGTCTCCTTGATTCCATGAGGCCCCACTGTGTCACAATGGCTCCTTGGTTCCATCAGGTTCCGCAGTGTCACCATGGTCTCCTTTGATCCGCACTGTCATCATGGACAATTGGTTCCATGAGGCCCCGCAGTGTCACAATGGTCCCTTGCTTCCATAGGTTTGATGTTGTAACAAAGGACTCCTTGCTTCTATGAGCTAGCCTGCTTTTTGCAGAGGTGTCTTTGGTTCCAACAAGGCCCCACTGTGTCTCAGTGCACCCTGGCTTCCATGTGGATGTGGAGTATCACAAAGGCTCCTTGGTTCCACCAGGTCCTGCTGTGTCACAATGGGTCCTGTGGTCCCTGAGGCCCTCCAAAGTCATCATGGATGCTTGCTTCCATGAGGTTCCATTATGTGCCAGTGGTCATCTTGGTTCCAGGAGTTTCCTTAGTGTCACAATGCTCTCCATGTTTCCATGATTCCCCACAATGTCACAATGCTCTCCAGGCTTCCATTAGGCCCTGCTTTGCCACAATGGTCCCCTTGTTTCCATGCGGCCTTGCTGTGTCACAATGGACGTACGGTTCCATGATGTTGCGTGGTGTCACCGTGCTCTTCTTGAATCCGCCGTGTAACCATGGACCATTGGTTCCATGCGGCGTGTCACAATGGGCTCCTTGATTCCATGATTCCCCACGGTGTCACAATGGAGCCTTGTTTCTAGGAGGTTCTGTACTGTCACAATTGCCTCCTTGATGCCATCAGCCCCTGCAGTGTCACAATGGCTCCTTGGTTCCATGAGGAACACAATAGCTTGGCATAAGCATTGAGCAACAGCTGCTGAACACACCTGGCAACATCTGCTTGCATCAAAAGAGGGCTTCAAGCTGACAATGGCACCAGCAGCTTCCATCTGCAACAGACACCCAGGGAAAGGACAGGCTGTGCCGGTTTGGACAAATGTGGAGGAAAATATCCTCTAATAGAAGGCAGGTTACACCCAGCCCTCCCCCACCAGCTTCGGGAAAAAAGAATTTTCCTGGGAAGAAAGTGAAAGAGATAAAAACTACTTTTTTAACAAACACACAGGAAAAGGATAACAATGCTAAATATTAAAACCTCTCGCTGTGCAGAGAAAGCTGGGATAATTTGAGAGTCCTTCCGTGTTTCGGTGGGGTCTCCTGAAATATCCATAGACAGCGAGGCCCGTGCAAAGAAACAGGGAGCGATTCCTGAGAGAAGTTTCAGAGCTCTTTCTTCTCCAGCCACATGGGCGGGGCACTGCCAAAGAACTGAGCAATCACGGCACAACCAGGGCCCTCCTCGCACAGGGCAACACAAAATAAGCAGTGCTGAACAGGATTAGGGCACATGTGAGCAGGGAGCAGGGAGACCCCGTGCCCAGGCCATGCCTCTACCCCAGGGTCCCCTCTCCCATGACCTCATGGCAGGGGGGAGGAACCCCAACACTTCCGTAGGTGTAGTCTCTCTCCTCCTCCTTGCAGCTGGCTCATGGGCCCACATTCAGGGCCCCCACCTCGGGAGAAAATTCTCCCAATGTGCTCTGATGTTGAAAGAGTCAAGAAGAGAAGAAGGGAAAAAAAACCCCCGAAGTCCCAGGAAAACAAAGTTCAACTCTCCATCTCCCTCCAGAGAAAAGGAGCTGAAAACTGGCTAAAAAGAAACAAAGTTGCTTCCTCTGCTCTTGCTGCAAGCAGGATGCAGAGGAGTGTGTATGTGTGTCCTTGAACAAACGCTCTGAGAAGTTTGTCTGGCTTTTTTTTCCTCTCCCCCCCCTCAGGCTCAGTTGAAAGGCACAGAAATGCACAAAGTTCACTTCTGGGCATAGAGCAGCAATAGGGGGATACACATGATAAAGTCACCCCAAGACACAGGGACAGAGAATTCAGTGGAAAGACTCCGAGAATTCTGCTCCCAGAGATCATTCATTCCTGCTCACACTGACCCTTGTAGAAAGGGGACATCGTTCCCGGCAGCCTGTACTGAGCATGTGGCTCCTGAGTGGGGTTTGTTGTTTAGGAAACCTGCTCCGGCTTTTCCATTCTTTCCTTGCAAACAGGAAAACTTCTCCTGGGGCTGTGTGCAGGCAGAGCCCTGAGGAGAGCAGGTGGCACATGGTGCGCTGGGCTGGGACAGCCAGCTGCAGAGCTCAAGGGAAGAAGCCCAAAGTGTCACAATGGCTCCTTGCCTTCCCATGCAACACCTGGGTCACAATGGTCTCCTTGATTCCATGAGGCCCCACTGTGTCACAATGGCTCCTTGGTTCCATCAGGTTCCGCAGTGTCACCATGGTCTCTTTTGATCCGCACTGTCATCATGGACAATTGGTTCCATGAGGCCCCGCAGTGTCACAATGGTCCCTTGCTTCCATAGGTTTGATGTTGTAACAAAGGACTCCTTGCTTCTATGAGCTAGCCTGCTTTTTGCAGAGGTGTCTTTGGTTCCAACAAGGCCCCGCTGTGTCTCAGTGCACCCTGGCTTCCATGTGGATGTGGAGTATCACAAAGGCTCCTTGGTTCCACCAGGTCCTGCTGTGTCACAATGGGTCCTGTGGTCCCTGAGGCCCTCCAAAACCATCGTGGAGGCTTGCTTCCATGAGGTTCCATTATGTGCCAGTGGTCATCTCGGTTCCAGGAGTTTCCTTAGTGTCACAATGCTCTCCATGCTTCCATTAGGCCCTGCTTTGCCACAATGGTCCCCTTGTTTCCATGAGGCCCCGCTGTGTCACAATGGACCTATGGTTCCGTGATGTTGCGTGGTGTCACCGTGCTCTTCTTGAATCCGCCGTGTTACCATGGACCATTGGTTCCATGCAGCCGTGTCACAATGGGCTCCTTGATTCCATGATTCCCCACGGTGTCACAATGGAGCCTTGTTTCTAGGAGGTTCTGTACTGTCACAATTGCCTCCTTGATGCCATCAGCCCCTGCAGTGTCACAATGGCTCCTTGGTTCCATGAGGAACACAATAGCTTGGCATAAGCATTGAGCAACAGCTGCTGAACACACCTGGCAACATCTGCTTGCATCAAAAGAGTGCTTCAAGCTGACAATGGCACCAGCAGCTTCCATCTGCAACAGAGACCCAGGAAAGGACAGGCTGTGCCGGTTTGGACAAATGTGGAGGAAAATATCCTCTGATAGAAGGCAGGTTACACCCAGCCCTCCCCCACCAGGTTTTTGGAAAAAAGAACTTTCCTGGGAAGAAAGTGAAAGAGATAAAAACTATTTTTTTAACAAACACACAGGAAAAGGATAACAATGCTAAATATTAAAAGCTCTCGCTGTGCAGAGAAAGCTGGGATAATTTGAGAGTCCTTCTGTGTTTCGGTGGGGTCTCCTGAAACATCCATAGACAGCGAGGCCCGTGCAAAGAAACAGGGAGCGATTCTTGAGAGAAGTTGCAGAGCTCTTTCTTCTCCAGCCACATGGGCGGGGCACTGCCAAAGAACTGAGCAATCACGGCACAACCAGGGCCCTCCTGGCACAGGGCAACACAAAATAAGCAGTGCTGAACAGGGTTAGGGCACATGTGAGCAGGGAGCAGGGAGACCCCCCGTGCCCAGGCCATGCCTCTACCCCAGGGTCCCCTCTCCCATGACCTCATGGCAGGGGGGAGGAACCCCAACACTTCCGTAGGTGTAGTCTCTCTCCTCCTCCTTGCAGCTGGCTCATGGGCCCACATTCAGGGCCCCCACCTCGGGAGAAAATTCTCCCAATGTGCTCTGATGTTGAAAGAGTCAAGAAGAGAAGAAGGGAAAAAAAACCCCCGAAGTCCCAGGAAAACAAAGTTCAACTCTCCATCTCCCCCCAGAGAAAAGGAGCTGAAAACTGGCTAAAAAGAAACAAAGTTGCTTCCCTCTGCTCTTGCTGCAAGCAGGATGCAGAGGAGTGTGTATGTGTGTCCTTGAACAAACGCTCTGAGAAGTTTGTCTGGCTTTTTTTCCTCTCCCCCCTCTCAGGCTCAGTTGAAAGGCACAGAAATGCACAAAGTTCACTTCTGGGCATAGAGCAGCAATAGGGGATACACATGATAAAGTCACCCCAAGACACAGGGACTAAGAATTCAGTGGAAAGACTCCGAGAATTCTGCTCCCAGAGATCATTCATTCCTGCTCACACTGACCCTTGTAGAAAGGGGACATCGTTCCAGGCAGCCTGTACTGAGCATGTGGCTCCTGAGTGGGGTTTGTTGTTTAGGAAACCTGCTCCGGCTTTTCCATTCTTTCCTTGCAAACAGGAAAACTTCTCCTGGGGCTGTGTGCAGGCAGAGCCCTGAGGAGAGCAGGTGGCACATGGTGCGCTGGGCTGGGACAGCCAGCTGCAGAGCTCAAGGGAAGAAGCCCAAAGTGTCACAATGGCTCCTTGCCTTCCCATGCAACACCTGGGTCACAATGGTCTCCTTGATTCCATGAGGCCCCACTGTGTCACAATGGCTCCTTGGTTCCATCAGGTTCCGCAGTGTCACCATGGTCTCCTTTGATCCGCACTGTCATCATGGACAATTGGTTCCATGAGGCCCCGCAGTGTCACAATGGTCCCTTGGTTGCATAGCTTTTACGTTGTAACAATGGACTCCTTGCTTCTATGAGCTAGCCTGCTTTTTGCAGAGGTGTCTTTGGTTCCAACAAGGCCCCGCTGTGTCTCAGTGCACCCTGGCTTCCATGTGGATCTGGAGTATCACAAAGGCTCCTTGGTTCCACCAGGTCCTGCTGTGTCACAATGGGTCCTGTGGTCCCTGAGGCCCTCCAAAGTCATCATGGATGCTTGCTTCCATGAGGTTCCATTATGTGCCAGTGGTCATCTTGGTTCCAGGAGTTTCCTTAGTGTCACAATGCTCTCCATGTTTCCATGATTCCCCACAATGTCACAATGCTCTCCAGGCTTCCATTAGGCCCTGCTTTGCCACAATGGTCCCCTTGTTTCCATGCGGCCTTGCTGTGTCACAATGGACGTACGGTTCCATGATGTTGCGTGGTGTCACCGTGCTCTTCTTGAATCCGCCGTGTAACCATGGACCATTGGTTCCATGCAGCCGTGTCACAATGGGCTCCGTGATTCCATGATTCCCCATGGTGTCACAATGGAGCCTTGTTTCTAGGAGGTTCTGTACTGTCACAATTGCCTCCTTGATGCCATCAGCCCCTGCAGTGTCACAATGGCTCCTTGGTTCCATGAGGAACACAATAGCTTGGCATAAGCATTGAGCAACAGCTGCTGAACACACCTGGCAACATCTGCTTGCATCAAAAGAGGGCTTCAAGCTGACAATGGCACCAGCAGCTTCCATCTGCAACAGACACCCAGGGAAAGGACAGGCTGTGCCGGTTTGGACAAATGTGGAGGAAAATATCCTCTGATAGAAGGCAGGTTACACCCAGCCCTCCCCCACCAGCTTCGGGAAAAAAGAATTTTCCTGGGAAGAAAGTGAAAGAGATAAAAACTACTTTTTTAACAAACACACAGGAAAAGGATAACAATGCTAAATATTAAAAGCTCTCGCTGTGCAGAGAAAGCTGGGATAATTTGAGAGTCCTTCTGTGTTTCGGTGGGGTCTCCTGAAACATCCATAGACAGCGAGGCCCGTGCAAAGAAACAGGGAGCGATTCTTGAGAGAAGTTTCAGAGCTCTTTCTTCTCCAGCCACATGGGCGGGGCACTGCCAAAGAACTGAGCAATCACGGCACAACCAGGGCCCTCCTGGCACAGGGCAACACAAAATAAGCAGTGCTGAACAGGGTTAGGGCACATGTGAGCAGGGAGCAGGGAGACCCCCCGTGCCCAGGCCATGCCTCTACCCCAGGGTCCCCTCTCCCATGACCTCATGGCAGGGGGGAGGAACCCCAACACTTCCGTAGGTGTAGTCTCTCTCCTCCTCCTTGCAGCTGGCTCATGGGCCCACATTCAGGGCCCCCACCTCGGGAGAAAATTCTCCCAATGTGCTCTGATGTTGAAAGAGTCAAGAAGAGAAGAAGGGAAAAAAAACCCCCGAAGTCCCAGGAAAACAAAGTTCAACTCTCCATCTCCCTCCAGAGAAAAGGAGCTGAAAACTGGCTAAAAAGAAACAAAGTTGCTTCCTCTGCTCTTGCTGCAAGCAGGATGCAGAGGAGTGTGTATGTGTGTCCTTGAACAAACGCTCTGAGAAGTTTGTCTGGCTTTTTTTTCCTCTCCCCCCTCTCAGGCTCAGTTGAAAGGCACAGAAATGCACAAAGTTCACTTCTGGGCATAGAGCAGCAATAGGGGGATACACATGATAAAGTCACCCCAAGACACAGGGAGAGAGAATTCAGTGGAAAGACTCCGAGAATTCTGCTCCCAGAGATCATTCATTCCTGCTCACACTGACCCTTGTAGAAAGGGGACATCGTTCCAGGCAGCCTGTACTGAGCATGTGGCTCCTGAGTGGGGTTTGTTGTTTAGGAAACCTGCTCCGGCTTTTCCATTCTTTCCTTGCAAACAGGAAAACTTCTCCTGGGGCTGTGTGCAGGCAGAGCCCTGAGGAGAGCAGGTGGCACATGGTGCGCTGGGCTGGGACAGCCAGCTGCAGAGCTCAAGGGAAGAAGCCCAAAGTGTCACAATGGCTCCTTGCCTTCACATGCAACACCTGGGTCACAATGGTCTCCTTGATTCCATGAGGCCCCACTGTGTCACAATGGCTCCTTGGTTCCATCGGGTTCCGCAGTGTCACCATGGTCTCTTTTGATCCGCACTGTCATCATGGACAATTGGTTCCATGAGGCCCCGCAGTGTCACAATGGTCCCTTGCTTCCATAGGTTTGATGTTGTAACAAAGGACTCCTTGCTTCTATGAGCTAGCCTGCTTTTTGCAGAGGTGTCTTTGGTTCCAACAAGGCCCCACTGTGTCTCAGTGCACCCTGGCTTCCATGTGGATCTGGAGTATCACAAAGGCTCCTTGGTTCCACCAGGTCCTGCTGTGTCACAATGGGTCCTGTGGTCCCTGAGGCCCTCCAAAGTCATCATGGATGCTTGCTTCCATGAGGTTCCATTATGTGCCAGTGGTCATCTTGGTTCCAGGAGTTTCCTTAGTGTCACAATGCTCTCCATGTTTCCATGATTCCCCACAATGTCACAATGCTCTCCAGGCTTCCATTAGGCCCTGCTTTGCCACAATGGTCCCCTTGTTTCCATGTGGCCTTGCTGTGTCACAATGGACGTACGGTTCCATGATGTTGCGTGGTGTCACCGTGCTCTTCTTGAATCCGCCGTGTAACCATGGACCATTGGTTCCATGCAGCCGTGTCACAATGGGCTCCTTGATTCCATGATTCCCCACGGTGTCACAATGGAGCCTTGTTTCTAGGAGGTTCTGTACTGTCACAATTGCCTCCTTGATGCCATCAGCCCCTGCAGTGTCACAATGGCTCCTTGGTTCCATGAGGAACACAATAGCTTGGCATAAGCATTGAGCAACAGCTGCTGAACACACCTGGCAACATCTGCTTGCATCAAAAGAGGGCTTCAAGCTGACAATGGCACCAGCAGCTTCCATCTGCAACAGAGACCCAGGAAAGGACAGGCTGTGCCGGTTTGGACAAATGTGGAGGAAAATATCCTCTGATAGAAGGCAGGTTACACCCAGCCCTCCCCCACCAGCTTCGGGAAAAAAGAATTTTCCTGGGAAGAAAGTGAAAGAGATAAAAACTACTTTTTTAACAAACACACAGGAAAAGGATAACAATGCTAAATATTAAAACCTCTCGCTGTGCAGAGAAAGCTGGGATAATTTGAGAGTCCTTCCGTGTTTCGGTGGGGTCTCCTGAAACATCCATAGACAGCGAGGCCCGTGCAAAGAAACAGGGAGCGATTCCTGAGAGAAGTTTCAGAGCTCTTTCTTCTCCAGCCACATGGGCGGGGCACTGCCAAAGAACTGAGCAATCACGGCACAACCAGGGCTCTCCTGGCACAGGGCAACACAAAATAAGCAGTGCTGAACAGGATTAGGGCACATGTGAGCAGGGAGCAGGGAGACCCCCCGTGCCCAGGCCATGCCTCTACCCCAGGGTCCCCTCTCCCATGACCTCATGGCAGGGGGGAGGAACCCCAACACTTCCGTAGGTGTAGTCTCTCTCCTCCTCCTTGCAGCTGGCTCATGGGCCCACATTCAGGGCCCCCACCTCGGGAGAAAATTCTCCCAATGTGCTCTGATGTTGAAAGAGTCAAGAAGAGAAGAAGGGAAAAAAAACCCCCGAAGTCCCAGGAAAACAAAGTTCAACTCTCCATCTCCCTCCAGAGAAAAGGAGCTGAAAACTGGCTAAAAAGAAACAAAGTTGCTTCCTCTGCTCTTGCTGCAAGCAGGATGCAGAGGAGTGTGTATGTGTGTCCTTGAACAAACGCTCTGAGAAGTTTGTCCGGTTTTTTTTCCTCTCCCCCCTCTCAGGCTCAGTTGAAAGGCACAGAAATGCACAAAGTTCACTTCTGGGCATAGAGCAGCAATAGGGGATACACATGATAAAGTCACCCCAAGACACAGGGAGAGAGAATTCAGTGGAAAGACTCCGAGAATTCTGCTCCCAGAGATCATTCCTGCTCACACTGACCCTTGTAGAAAGGGGACATCGTTCCAGGCAGCCTGTACTGAGCATGTGGCTCCTGAGTGGGGTTTGTTGTTTAGGAAACCTGCTCCGGCTTTTCCATTCTTTCCTTGCAAACAGGAAAACTTCTCCTGGGGCTGTGTGCAGGCAGAGCCCTGAGGAGAGCAGGTGGCACATGGTGCGCTGGGCTGGGACAGCCAGCTGCAGAGCTCAAGGGAAGAAGCCCAAAGTGTCACAATGGCTCCTTGCCTTCCCATGCAACACCTGGGTCACAATGGTCTCCTTGATTCCATGAGGCCCCACTGTGTCACAATGGCTCCTTGGTTCCATCAGGTTCCGCAGTGTCACCATGGTCTCCTTTGATCCGCACTGTCATCATGGACAATTGGTTCCATGAGGCCCCGCAGTGTCACAATGGTCCCTTGCTTCCATAGGTTTGATGTTGTAACAAAGGACTCCTTGCTTCTATGAGCTAGCCTGCTTTTTGCAGAGGTGTCTTTGGTTCCAACAAGGCCCCACTGTGTCTCAGTGCACCCTGGCTTCCATGTGGATGTGGAGTATCACAAAGGCTCCTTGGTTCCACCAGGTCCTGCTGTGTCACAATGGGTCCTGTGGTCCCTGAGGCCCTCCAAAGTCATCATGGATGCTTGCTTCCATGAGGTTCCATTATGTGCCAGTGGTCATCTTGGTTCCAGGAGTTTCATTAGTGTCACAATGCTCTCCATGTTTCCATGATTCCCCACAATGTCACAATGCTCTCCATGCTTCCATTAGGCCCTGCTTTGCCACAATGGTCCCCTTGTTTCCATGCGGCCTTGCTGTGTCACAATGGACCTATGGTTCCATGATGTTGCGTGGTGTCACCGTGCTCTTCTTGAATCCGCCGTGTAACCATGGACCATTGGTTCCATGCGGCGTGTCACAATGGGCTCCTTGATTCCATGATTCCCCACGGTGTCACAATGGAGCCTTGTTTCTAGGAGGTTCTGTACTGTCACAATTGCCTCCTTGATGCCATCAGCCCCTGCAGTGTCACAATGGCTCCTTGGTTCCATGAGGAACACAATAGCTTGGCATAAGCATTGAGCAACAGCTGCTGAACACACCTGGCAACATCTGCTTGCATCAAAAGAGGGCTTCAAGCTGACAATGGCACCAGCAGCTTCCATCTGCAACAGAGACCCAGGAAAGGACAGGCTGTGCCGGTTTGGACAAATGTGGAGGAAAATATCCTCTAATAGAAGGCAGGTTACACCCAGCCCTCCCCCACCAGCTTCGGGAAAAAAGAATTTTCCTGGGAAGAAAGTGAAAGAGATAAAAACTACTTTTTTAACAAACACACAGGAAAAGGATAACAATGCTAAATATTAAAACCTCTCGCTGTGCAGAGAAAGCTGGGATAATTTGAGAGTCCTTCCGTGTTTCGGTGGGGTCTCCTGAAACATCCATAGACAGCGAGGCCCGTGCAAAGAAACAGGGAGCGATTCCTGAGAGAAGTTTCAGAGCTCTTTCTTCTCCAGCCACATGGGCGGGGCACTGCCAAAGAACTGAGCAATCACGGCACAACCAGGGCTCTCCTGGCACAGGGCAACACAAAATAAGCAGTGCTGAACAGGATTAGGGCACATGTGAGCAGGGAGCAGGGAGACCCCGTGCCCAGGCCATGCCTCTACCCCAGGGTCCCCTCTCCCATGACCTCATGGCAGGGGGGAGGAACCCCAACACTTCCGTAGGTGTAGTCTCTCTCCTCCTCCTTGCAGCTGGCTCATGGGCCCACATTCAGGGCCCCCACCTCGGGAGAAAATTCTCCCAATGTGCTCTGATGTTGAAAGAGTCAAGAAGAGAAGAAGGGAAAAAAAACCCCCGAAGTCCCAGGAAAACAAAGTTCAACTCTCCATCTCCCTCCAGAGAAAAGGAGCTGAAAACTGGCTAAAAAGAAACAAAGTTGCTTCCTCTGCTCTTGCTGCAAGCAGGATGCAGAGGAGTGTGTATGTGTGTCCTTGAACAAACGCTCTGAGAAGTTTGTCTGGCTTTTTTTTCCTCTCCCCCCCCCTCAGGCTCAGTTGAAAGGCACAGAAATGCACAAAGTTCACTTCTGGGCATAGAGCAGCAATAGGGGGATACACATGATAAAGTCACCCCAAGACACAGGGACAGAGAATTCAGTGGAAAGACTCCGAGAATTCTGCTCCCAGAGATCATTCATTCCTGCTCACACTGACCCTTGTAGAAAGGGGACATCGTTCCCGGCAGCCTGTACTGAGCATGTGGCTCCTGAGTGGGGTTTGTTGTTTAGGAAACCTGCTCCGGCTTTTCCATTCTTTCCTTGCAAACAGGAAAACTTCTCCTGGGGCTGTGTGCAGGCAGAGCCCTGAGGAGAGCAGGTGGCACATGGTGCGCTGGGCTGGGACAGCCAGCTGCAGAGCTCAAGGGAAGAAGCCCAAAGTGTCACAATGGCTCCTTGCCTTCCCATGCAACACCTGGGTCACAATGGTCTCCTTGATTCCATGAGGCCCCACTGTGTCACAATGGCTCCTTGGTTCCATCAGGTTCCGCAGTGTCACCATGGTCTCCTTTGATCCGCACTGTCATCATGGACAATTGGTTCCATGAGGCCCCGCAGTGTCACAATGGTCCCTTGCTTCCATAGGTTTGATGTTGTAACAAAGGACTCCTTGCTTCTATGAGCTAGCCTGCTTTTTGCAGAGGTGTCTTTGGTTCCAACAAGGCCCCACTGTGTCTCAGTGCACCCTGGCTTCCATGTGGATGTGGAGTATCACAAAGGCTCCTTGGTTCCACCAGGTCCTGCTGTGTCACAATGGGTCCTGTGGTCCCTGAGGCCCTCCAAAGTCATCATGGATGCTTGCTTCCATGAGGTTCCATTATGTGCCAGTGGTCATCTTGGTTCCAGGAGTTTCCTTAGTGTCACAATGCTCTCCATGTTTCCATGATTCCCCACAATGTCACAATGCTCTCCAGGCTTCCATTAGGCCCTGCTTTGCCACAATGGTCCCCTTGTTTCCATGAGGCCCCGCTGTGTCACAATGGACCTATGGTTCCGTGATGTTGCGTGGTGTCACCGTGCTCTTCTTGAATCCGCCGTGTTACCATGGACCATTGGTTCCATGCAGCCGTGTCACAATGGGCTCCTTGATTCCATGATTCCCCACGGTGTCACAATGGAGCCTTGTTTCTAGGAGGTTCTGTACTGTCACAATTGCCTCCTTGATGCCATCAGCCCCTGCAGTGTCACAATGGCTCCTTGGTTCCATGAGGAACACAATAGCTTGGCATAAGCATTGAGCAACAGCTGCTGAACACACCTGGCAACATCTGCTTGCATCAAAAGAGTGCTTCAAGCTGACAATGGCACCAGCAGCTTCCATCTGCAACAGAGACCCAGGAAAGGACAGGCTGTGCCGGTTTGGACAAATGTGGAGGAAAATATCCTCTGATAGAAGGCAGGTTACACCCAGCCCTCCCCCACCAGGTTTTTGGAAAAAAGAACTTTCCTGGGAAGAAAGTGAAAGAGATAAAAACTATTTTTTTAACAAACACACAGGAAAAGGATAACAATGCTAAATATTAAAAGCTCTCGCTGTGCAGAGAAAGCTGGGATAATTTGAGAGTCCTTCTGTGTTTCGGTGGGGTCTCCTGAAACATCCATAGACAGCGAGGCCCGTGCAAAGAAACAGGGAGCGATTCTTGAGAGAAGTTTCAGAGCTCTTTCTTCTCCAGCCACATGGGCGGGGCACTGCCAAAGAACTGAGCAATCACGGCACAACCAGGGCCCTCCTGGCACAGGGCAACACAAAATAAGCAGTGCTGAACAGGGTTAGGGCACATGTGAGCAGGGAGCAGGGAGACCCCCCGTGCCCAGGCCATGCCTCTACCCCAGGGTCCCCTCTCCCATGACCTCATGGCAGGGGGGAGGAACCCCAACACTTCCGTAGGTGTAGTCTCTCTCCTCCTCCTTGCAGCTGGCTCATGGGCCCACATTCAGGGCCCCCACCTCGGGAGAAAATTCTCCCAATGTGCTCTGATGTTGAAAGAGTCAAGAAGAGAAGAAGGGAAAAAAAACCCCCGAAGTCCCAGGAAAACAAAGTTCAACTCTCCATCTCCCCCCAGAGAAAAGGAGCTGAAAACTGGCTAAAAAGAAACAAAGTTGCTTCCTCTGCTCTTGCTGCAAGCAGGATGCAGAGGAGTGTGTATGTGTGTCCTTGAACAAACGCTCTGAGAAGTTTGTCCGGTTTTTTTTCCTCTCCCCCCTCTCAGGCTCAGTTGAAAGGCACAGAAATGCACAAAGTTCACTTCTGGGCATAGAGCAGCAATAGGGGATACACATGATAAAGTCACCCCAAGACACAGGGACTAAGAATTCAGTGGAAAGACTCCGAGAATTCTGCTCCCAGAGATCATTCATTCCTGCTCACACTGACCCTTGTAGAAAGGGGACATCGTTCCAGGCAGCCTGTACTGAGCATGTGGCTCCTGAGTGGGGTTTGTTGTTTAGGAAACCTGCTCCGGCTTTTCCATTCTTTCCTTCCAAACAGGAAAACTTCTCCTGGGGCTGTGTGCAGGCAGAGCCCTGAGGAGAGCAGGTGGCACATGGTGTGCTGGGCTGGGACAGCCAGCTGCAGAGCTCAAGGGAAGAAGCCCAAAGTGTCACAATGGCTCCTTGCCTTCCCATGCAACACCTGGGTCACAATGGTCTCCTTGATTCCATGAGGCCCCACTGTGTCACAATGGCTCCTTGGTTCCATCAGGTTCCGCAGTGTCACCATGGTCTCCTTTGATCCGCACTGTCATCATGGACAATTGGTTCCATGAGGCCCCGCAGTGTCACAATGGTCCCTTGGTTGCATAGCTTTTACGTTGTAACAATGGACTCCTTGCTTCTATGAGCTAGCCTGCTTTTTGCAGAGGTGTCTTTGGTTCCAACAAGGCCCCGCTGTGTCTCAGTGCACCCTGGCTTCCATGTGGATCTGGAGTATCACAAAGGCTCCTTGGTTCCACCAGGTCCTGCTGTGTCACAATGGGTCCTGTGGTCCCTGAGGCCCTCCAAAGTCATCATGGATGCTTGCTTCCATGAGGTTCCATTATGTGCCAGTGGTCATCTTGGTTCCAGGAGTTTCCTTAGTGTCACAATGCTCTCCATGTTTCCATGATTCCCCACAATGTCACAATGCTCTCCAGGCTTCCATTAGGCCCTGCTTTGCCACAATGGTCCCCTTGTTTCCATGCGGCCTTGCTGTGTCACAATGGACGTACGGTTCCATGATGTTGCGTGGTGTCACCGTGCTCTTCTTGAATCCGCCGTGTAACCATGGACCATTGGTTCCATGCAGCCGTGTCACAATGGGCTCCGTGATTCCATGATTCCCCATGGTGTCACAATGGAGCCTTGTTTCTAGGAGGTTCTGTACTGTCACAATTGCCTCCTTGATGCCATCAGCCCCTGCAGTGTCACAATGGCTCCTTGGTTCCATGAGGAACACAATAGCTTGGCATAAGCATTGAGCAACAGCTGCTGAACACACCTGGCAACATCTGCTTGCATCAAAAGAGGGCTTCAAGCTGACAATGGCACCAGCAGCTTCCATCTGCAACAGACACCCAGGGAAAGGACAGGCTGTGCCGGTTTGGACAAATGTGGAGGAAAATATCCTCTGATAGAAGGCAGGTTACACCCAGCCCTCCCCCACCAGCTTCGGGAAAAAAGAATTTTCCTGGGAAGAAAGTGAAAGAGATAAAAACTACTTTTTTAACAAACACACAGGAAAAGGATAACAATGCTAAATATTAAAAGCTCTCGCTGTGCAGAGAAAGCTGGGATAATTTGAGAGTCCTTCTGTGTTTCGGTGGGGTCTCCTGAAACATCCATAGACAGCGAGGCCCGTGCAAAGAAACAGGGAGCGATTCTTGAGAGAAGTTTCAGAGCTCTTTCTTCTCCAGCCACATGGGCGGGGCACTGCCAAAGAACTGAGCAATCACGGCACAACCAGGGCCCTCCTGGCACAGGGCAACACAAAATAAGCAGTGCTGAACAGGGTTAGGGCACATGTGAGCAGGGAGCAGGGAGACCCCCCGTGCCCAGGCCATGCCTCTACCCCAGGGTCCCCTCTCCCATGACCTCATGGCAGGGGGGAGGAACCCCAACACTTCCGTAGGTGTAGTCTCTCTCCTCCTCCTTGCAGCTGGCTCATGGGCCCACATTCAGGGCCCCCACCTCGGGAGAAAATTCTCCCAATGTGCTCTGATGTTGAAAGAGTCAAGAAGAGAAGAAGGGAAAAAAAACCCCCGAAGTCCCAGGAAAACAAAGTTCAACTCTCCATCTCCCTCCAGAGAAAAGGAGCTGAAAACTGGCTAAAAAGAAACAAAGTTGCTTCCCTCTGCTCTTGCTGCAAGCAGGATGCAGAGGAGTGTGTATGTGTGTCCTTGAACAAACGCTCTGAGAAGTTTGTCCGGTTTTTTTTCCTCTCCCCCCTCTCAGGCTCAGTTGAAAGGCACAGAAATGCACAAAGTTCACTTCTGGGCATAGAGCAGCAATAGGGGATACACATGATAAAGTCACCCCAAGACACAGGGGCAGAGAATTCAGTGGAAAGACTCCGAGAATTCTGCTCCCAGAGATCATTCCTGCTCACACTGACCCTTGTAGAAAGGGGACATCGTTCCAGGCAGCCTGTACTGAGCATGTGGCTCCTGAGTGGGGTTTGTTGTTTAGGAAACCTGCTCCGGCTTTTCCATTCTTTCCTTCCAAACAGGAAAACTTCTCCTGGGGCTGTGTGCAGGCAGAGCCCTGAGGAGAGCAGGTGGCACATGGTGCGCTGGGCTGGGACAGCCAGCTGCAGAGCTCAAGGGAAGAAGCCCAAAGTGTCACAATGGCTCCTTGCCTTCCCATGCAACACCTGGGTCACAATGGTCTCCTTGATTCCATGAGGCCCCACTGTGTCACAATGGCTCCTTGGTTCCATCAGGTTCCGCAGTGTCACCATGGTCTCCTTTGATCCGCACTGTCATCATGGACAATTGGTTCCATGAGGCCCCGCAGTGTCACAATGGTCCCTTGGTTGCATAGCTTTTACGTTGTAACAATGGACTCCTTGCTTCTATGAGCTAGCCTGCTTTTTGCAGAGGTGTCTTTGGTTCCAACAAGGCCCCACTGTGTCTCAGTGCACCCTGGCTTCCATGTGGATCTGGAGTATCACAAAGGCTCCTTGGTTCCACCAGGTCCTGCTGTGTCACAATGGGTCCTGTGGTCCCTGAGGCCCTCCAAAGTCATCATGGATGCTTGCTTCCATGAGGTTCCATTATGTGCCAGTGGTCATCTTGGTTCCAGGAGTTTCCTTAGTGTCACAATGCTCTCCATGTTTCCATGATTCCCCACAATGTCACAATGCTCTCCAGGCTTCCATTAGGCCCTGCTTTGCCACAATGGTCCCCTTGTTTCCATGCGGCCTTGCTGTGTCACAATGGACGTACGGTTCCATGATGTTGCGTGGTGTCACCGTGCTCTTCTTGAATCCGCCGTGTAACCATGGACCATTGGTTCCATGCAGCCTGGCCGTGTCACAATGGGCTCCGTGATTCCATGATTCCCCACGGTGTCACAATGGAGCCTTGTTTCTAGGAGGTTCTGTACTGTCACAATTGCCTCCTTGATGCCATCAGCCCCTGCAGTGTCACAATGGCTCCTTGGTTCCATGAGGAACACAATAGCTTGGCATAAGCATTGAGCAACAGCTGCTGAACACACCTGGCAACATCTGCTTGCATCAAAAGAGGGCTTCAAGCTGACAATGGCACCAGCAGCTTCCATCTGCAACAGAGACCCAGGAAAGGACAGGATGTGCCGGTTTGGACAAATGTGGAGGAAAATATCCTCTGATAGAAGGCAGGTTACACCCAGCCCTCCCCCACCAGCTTCGGGAAAAAAGAATTTTCCTGGGAAGAAAGTGAAAGAGATAAAAACTACTTTTTTAACAAACACACAGGAAAAGGATAACAATGCTAAATATTAAAACCTCTCACTGTGCAGAGAAAGCTGGGATAATTTGAGAGTCCTTCCGTGTTTCGGTGGGGTCTCCTGAAACATCCATAGACAGCGAGGCCCGTGCAAAGAAACAGGGAGCGATTCTTGAGAGAAGTTTCAGAGCTCTTTCTTCTCCAGCCACATGGGCGGGGCACTGCCAAAGAACTGAGCAATCACGGCACAACCAGGGCCCTCCTGGCACAGGGCAACACAAAATAAGCAGTGCTGAACAGGGTTAGGGCACATGTGAGCAGGGAGCAGGGAGACCCCGTGCCCAGGCCATGCCTCTACCCCAGGGTCCCCTCTCCCATGACCTCATGGCAGGGGGGAGGAACCCCAACACTTCCGTAGGTGTAGTCTCTCTCCTCCTCCTTGCAGCTGGCTCATGGGCCCACATTCAGGGCCCCCACCTCGGGAGAAAATTCTCCCAATGTGCTCTGATGTTGAAAGAGTCAAGAAGAGAAGAAGGGAAAAAAAACCCCCGAAGTCCCAGGAAAACAAAGTTCAACTCTCCATCTCCCCCCAGAGAAAAGGAGCTGAAAACTAGCTAAAAAGAAACAAAGTTGCTTCCTCTGCTCTTGCTGCAAGCAGGATGCAGAGGAGTGTGTATGTGTGTCCTTGAACAAACGCTCTGAGAAGTTTGTCTGGCTTTTTTTTCCTCTCCCCCCTCTCAGGCTCAGTTGAAAGGCACAGAAATGCACAAAGTTCACTTCTGGGCATAGAGCAGCAATAGGGGGATACACATGATAAAGTCACCCCAAGACACAGGGACAGAGAATTCAGTGGAAAGACTCCGAGAATTCTGCTCCCAGAGATCATTCATTCCTGCTCACACTGACCCTTGTAGAAAGGGGACATCGTTCCCGGCAGCCTGTACTGAGCATGTGGCTCCTGAGGGGTTTGTTGTTTAGGAAACCTGCTCCGGCTTTTCCATTCTTTCCTTGCAAACAGGAAAACTTCTCCTGGGGCTGTGTGCAGGCAGAGCCCTGAGGAGAGCAGGTGGCACATGGTGCGCTGGGCTGGGACAGCCAGCTGCAGAGCTCAAGGGAAGAAGCCCAAAGTGTCACAATGGCTCCTTGCCTTCCCATGCAACACCTGGGTCACAATGGTCTCCTTGATTCCATGAGGCCCCACTATGTCACAATGGCTCCTTGGTTCCATCAGGTTCCGCAGTGTCACCATGGTCTCTTTTGATCCGCACTGTCATCATGGACAATTGGTTCCATGAGGCCCCGCAGTGTCACAATGGTCCCTTGGTTCCATAGCTTTTACGTTGTAACAAAGGACTCCTTGCTTCTATGAGCTAGCCTGCTTTTTGCAGAGGTGTCTTTGGTTCCAACAAGGCCCCACTGTGTCTCAGTGCACCCTGGCTTCCATGTGGATCTGGAGTATCACAAAGGCTCCTTGGTTCCACCAGGTCCTGCTGTGTCACAATGGGTCCTGTGGTCCCTGAGGCCCTCCAAAGTCATCATGGATGCTTGCTTCCATGAGGTTCCATTATGTGCCAGTGGTCATCTTGGTTCCAGGAGTTTCCTTAGTGTCACAATGCTCTCCATGTTTCCATGATTCCCCACAATGTCACAATGCTCTCCAGGCTTCCATTAGGCCCTGCTTTGCCACAATGGTCCCCTTGTTTCCATGCGGCCTTGCTGTGTCACAATGGACGTACGGTTCCATGATGTTGCGTGGTGTCACCGTGCTCTTCTTGAATCCGCCGTGTAACCATGGACCATTGGTTCCATGCAGCCGTGTCACAATGGGCTCCTTGATTCCATGATTCCCCACGGTGTCACAATGGAGCCTTGTTTCTAGGAGGTTCTGTACTGTCACAATTGCCTCCTTGATGCCATCAGCCCCTGCAGTGTCACAATGGCTCCTTGGTTCCATGAGGAACACAATAGCTTGGCATAAGCATTGAGCAACAGCTGCTGAACACACCTGGCAACATCTGCTTGCATCAAAAGAGGGCTTCAAGCTGACAATGGCACCAGCAGCTTCCATCTGCAACAGAGACCCAGGAAAGGACAGGCTGTGCCGGTTTGGACAAATGTGGAGGAAAATATCCTCTGATAGAAGGCAGGTTACACCCAGCCCTCCCCCACCAGGCTTTTGGAAAAAAGAACTTTCCTGGGAAGAAAGTGAAAGAGATAAAAACTATTTTTTTAACAAACACACAGGAAAAGGATAACAATGCTAAATATTAAAAGCTCTCGCTGTGCAGAGAAAGCTGGGATAATTTGAGAGTCCTTCTGTGTTTCGGTGGGGTCTCCTGAAACATCCATAGACAGCGAGGCCCGTGCAAAGAAACAGGGAGCGATTCTTGAGAGAAGTTGCAGAGCTCTTTCTTCTCCAGCCACATGGGCGGGGCACTGCCAAAGAACTGAGCAATCACAGCACAACCAGGGCCCTCTTCGCACAGGGCAACACAAAATAAGCAGTGCTGAACAGGATTAGGGCACATGTGAGCAGGGAGCAGGGAGACCCCGTGCCCAGGCCATGCCTCTACCCCAGGGTACCCTCTCCCATGACCTCATGGCAGGGGGGAGGAACCCCAACACTTCCGTAGGTGCAGTCTCTCTCCTCCTCCTTGCAGCTGGCTCATGGGCCCACATTCAGGGCCCCCACCTCGGGAGAAAATTCTCCCAATGTGCTCTGATGTTGAAAGAGTCAAGAAGAGTAGAAGGGAAAAAAAACCCCCGAAGTCCCAGGAAAACAAAGTTCAACTCTCCATCTCCCCCCAGAGAAAAGGAGCTGAAAACTGGCTAAAAAGAAACAAAGTTGCTTCCCTCTGCTCTTGCTGCAAGCAGGATGCAGAGGAGTGTGTATGTGTGTCCTTGAACAAACGCTCTGAGAAGTTTGTCCGGTTTTTTTTCCTCTCCCCCCTCTCAGGCTCAGTTGAAAGGCACAGAAATGCACAAAGTTCACTTCTGGGCATAGAGCAGCAATAGGGGATACACATGATAAAGTCACCCCAAGACACAGGGGCAGAGAATTCAGTGGAAAGACTCCGAGAATTCTGCTCCCAGAGATCATTCCTGCTCACACTGACCCTTGTAGAAAGGGGACATCGTTCCAGGCAGCCTGTACTGAGCATGTGGCTCCTGAGTGGGGTTTGTTGTTTAGGAAACCTGCTCCGGCTTTTCCATTCTTTCCTTGCAAACAGGAAAACTTCTCCTGGGGCTGTGTGCAGGCAGAGCCCTGAGGAGAGCAGGTGGCACATGGTGCGCTGGGCTGGGACAGCCAGCTGCAGAGCTCAAGGGAAGAAGCCCAAAGTGTCACAATGGCTCCTTGCCTTCCCATGCAACACCTGGGTCACAATGGTCTCCTTGATTCCATGAGGCCCCACTGTGTCACAATGGCTCCTTGGTTCCATCAGGTTCCGCAGTGTCACCATGGTCTCCTTTGATCCGCACTGTCATCATGGACAATTGGTTCCATGAGGCCCCGCAGTGTCACAATGGTCCCTTGGTTCCATAGCTTTTACGTTGTAACAATGGACTCCTTGCTTCTATGAGCTAGCCTGCTTTTTGCAGAGGTGTCTTTGGTTCCAACAAGGCCCCACTGTGTCTCAGTGCACCCTGGCTTCCATGTGGATCTGGAGTATCACAAAGGCTCCTTGGTTCCACCAGGTCCTGCTGTGTCACAATGGGTCCTGTGGTCCCTGAGGCCCTCCAAAGTCATCATGGATGCTTGCTTCCATGAGGTTCCATTATGTGCCAGTGGTCATCTTGGTTCCAGGAGTTTCCTTAGTGTCACAATGCTCTCCATGTTTCCATGATTCCCCACAATGTCACAATGCTCTCCAGGCTTCCATTAGGCCCTGCTTTGCCACAATGGTCCCCTTGTTTCCATGCGGCCTTGCTGTGTCACAATGGACGTACGGTTCCATGATGTTGCGTGGTGTCACCGTGCTCTTCTTGAATCCGCCGTGTAACCATGGACCATTGGTTCCATGCAGCCGTGTCACAATGGGCTCCTTGATTCCATGATTCCCCACGGTGTCACAATGGAGCCTTGTTTCTAGGAGGTTCTGTACTGTCACAATTGCCTCCTTGATGCCATCAGCCCCTGCAGTGTCACAATGGCTCCTTGGTTCCATGAGGAACACAATAGCTTGGCATAAGCATTGAGCAACAGCTGCTGAACACACCTGGCAACATCTGCTTGCATCAAAAGAGGGCTTCAAGCTGACAATGGCACCAGCAGCTTCCATTTGCAACAGAGACCCAGGAAAGGACAGGCTGTGCCGGTTTGGACAAATGTGGAGGAAAATATCCTCTAATAGAAGGCAGGTTACACCCAGCCCTCCCCCACCAGCTTCGGGAAAAAAGAATTTTCCTGGGAAGAAAGTGAAAGAGATAAAAACTACTTTTTTAACAAACACACGGGAAAAGGATAACAATGCTAAATATTAAAAGCTCTCGCTGTGCAGAGAAAGCTGGGATAATTTGAGAGTCCTTCTGTGTTTCGGTGGGGTCTCCTGAAACATCCATAGACAGCGAGGCCCGTGCAAAGAAACAGGGAGCGATTCTTGAGAGAAGTTGCAGAGCTCTTTCTTCTCCAGCCACATGGGCGGGGCACTGCCAAAGAACTGAGCAATCACGGCACAACCAGGGCCCTCCTCACACAGGGCAACACAAAATAAGCAGTGCTGAACAGGGTTAGGGCACATGTGAGCAGGGAGCAGGGAGACCCCCCGTGCCCAGGCCATGCCTCTACCCCAGGGTCCCCTCTCCCATGACCGCATGGCAGGAGGGAGGAACCCCAACACTTCCGTAGGTGCAGTCTCTCTCCTCCTCCTTGCAGCTGGCTCATGGGCCCACATTCAGGGCCCCCACCTCGGGAGAAAATTCTCCCAATGTGCTCTGATGTTGAAAGAGTCAAGAAGAGAAGAAGGGAAAAAAAACCCCCGAAGTCCCAGGAAAACAAAGTTCAACTCTCCGTCTCCCCCCAGAGAAAAGGAGCTGAAAACTGGCTAAAAAGAAACAAAGTTGCTTCCCTCTGCTCTTGCTGCAAGCAGGATGCAGAGGAGTGTGTATGTGTGTCCTTGAACAAACGCTCTGAGAAGTTTGTCCGGTTTTTTTTCCTCTCCCCCCTCTCAGGCTCAGTTGAAAGGCACAGAAATGCACAAAGTTCACTTCTGGGCATAGAGCAGCAATAGGGGATACACATGATAAAGTCACCCCAAGACACAGGGACAGAGAATTCAGTGGAAAGACTCCGAGAATTCTGCTCCCAGAGATCATTCCTGCTCACACTGACCCTTGTAGAAAGGGGACATCGTTCCAGGCAGCCTGTACTGAGCATGTGGCTCCTGAGTGGGGTTTGTTGTTTAGGAAACCTGCTCCGGCTTTTCCATTCTTTCCTTGCAAACAGGAAAACTTCTCCTGGGGCTGTGTGCAGGCAGAGCCCTGAGGAGAGCAGGTGGCACATGGTGCGCTGGGCTGGGACAGCCAGCTGCAGAGCTCAAGGGAAGAAGCCCAAAGTGTCACAATGGCTCCTTGCCTTCCCATGCAACACCTGGGTCACAATGGTCTCCTTGATTCCATGAGGCCCCACTGTGTCACAATGGCTCCTTGGTTCCATCAGGTTCCGCAGTGTCACCATGGTCTCCTTTGATCCGCACTGTCATCATGGACAATTGGTTCCATGAGGCCCCACAGTGTCACAATGGTCCCTTGGTTCCATAGCTTTTACGTTGTAACAATGGACTCCTTGCTTCTATGAGCTAGCCTGCTTTTTGCAGAGGTGTCTTTGGTTCCAACAAGGCCCCACTGTGTCTCAGTGCACCCTGGCTTCCATGTGGATCTGGAGTATCACAAAGGCTCCTTGGTTCCACCAGGTCCTGCTGTGTCACAATGGGTCCTGTGGTCCCTGAGGCCCTCCAAAGTCATCATGGATGCTTGCTTCCATGAGGTTCCATTATGTGCCAGTGGTCATCTTGGTTCCAGGAGTTTCCTTAGTGTCACAATGCTCTCCATGCTTCCATTAGGCCCTGCTTTGCCACAATGGTCCCCTTGTTTCCATGAGGCCCCGCTGTGTCACAATGGACCTATGGTTCCGTGATGTTGCGTGGTGTCACCGTGCTCTTCTTGAATCCGCCGTGTAACCATGGACCATTGGTTCCATGCAGCCGTGTCACAATGGGCTCCTTGATTCCATGATTCCCCACGGTGTCACAATGGAGCCTTGTTTCTAGGAGGTTCTGTACTGTCACAATTGCCTCCTTGATGCCATCAGCCCCTGCAGTGTCACAATGGCTCCTTGGTTCCATGAGGAACACAATAGCTTGGCATAAGCATTGAGCAACAGCTGCTGAACACACCTGGCAACATCTGCTTGCATCAAAAGAGGGCTTCAAGCTGACAATGGCACCAGCAGCTTCCATCTGCAACAGACACCCAGGGAAAGGACAGGCTGTGCCGGTTTGGACAAATGTGGAGGAAAATATCCTCTTATAGAAGGCAGGTTACACCCAGCCCTCCCCCACCAGCTTCGGGAAAAAAGAATTTTCCTGGGAAGAAAGTGAAAGAGATAAAAACTACTTTTTTAACAAACACACAGGAAAAGGATAACAATGCTAAATATTAAAACCTCTCGCTGTGCAGAGAAAGCTGGGATAATTTGAGAGTCCTTCCGTGTTTCGGTGGGGTCTCCTGAAACATCCATAGACAGCGAGGCCCGTGCAAAGAAACAGGGAGCGATTCTTGAGAGAAGTTTCAGAGCTCTTTCTTCTCCAGCCACATGGGCGGGGCACTGCCAAAGAACTGAGCAATCACGGCACAACCAGGGCCCTCCTGGCACAGGGCAACACAAAATAAGCAGTGCTGAACAGGATTAGGGCACATGTGAGCAGGGAGCAGGGAGACCCCGTGCCCAGGCCATGCCTCTACCCCAGGGTCCCCTCTCCCATGACCTCATGGCAGGGGGGAGGAACCCCAACACTTCCGTAGGTGTAGTCTCTCTCCTCCTCCTTGCAGCTGGCTCATGGGCCCACATTCAGGGCCCCCACTTCGGGAGAAAATTCTCCCAATGTGCTCTGATGTTGAAAGAGTCAAGAAGAGAAGAAGGGAAAAAAAACCCCCGAAGTCCCAGGAAAACAAAGTTCAACTCTCCATCTCCCTCCAGAGAAAAGGAGCTGAAAACTGGCTAAAAAGAAACAAAGTTGCTTCCTCTGCTCTTGCTGCAAGCAGGATGCAGAGGAGTGTGTATGTGTGTCCTTGAACAAACGCTCTGAGAAGTTTGTCTGGCTTTTTTTTCCTCTCCCCCCTCTCAGGCTCAGTTGAAAGGCACAGAAATGCACAAAGTTCACTTCTGGGCATAGAGCAGCAATAGGGGGATACACATGATAAAGTCACCCCAAGACACAGGGACAGAGAATTCAGTGGAAAGACTCCGAGAATTCTGCTCCCAGAGATCATTCATTCCTGCTCACACTGACCCTTGTAGAAAGGGGACATCGTTCCCGGCAGCCTGTACTGAGCATGTGGCTCCTGAGTGGGGTTTGTTGTTTAGGAAACCTGCTCCGGCTTTTCCATTCTTTCCTTGCAAACAGGAAAACTTCTCCTGGGGCTGTGTGCAGGCAAAGCCCTGAGGAGAGCAGGTGGCACATGGTGCGCTGGGCTGGGACAGCCAGCTGCAGAGCTCAAGGGAAGAAGCCCAAAGTGTCACAATGGCTCCTTGCCTTCCCATGCAACACCTGGGTCACAATGGTCTCCTTGATTCCATGAGGCCCCACTGTGTCACAATGGCTCCTTGGTTCCATCAGGTTCCGCAGTGTCACCATGGTCTCTTTTGATCCGCACTGTCATCATGGACAATTGGTTCCATGAGGCCCCGCAGTGTCACAATGGTCCCTTGCTTCCATAGGTTTGATGTTGTAACAAAGGACTCCTTGCTTCTATGAGCTAGCCTGCTTTTTGCAGAGGTGTCTTTGGTTCCAACAAGGCCCCACTGTGTCTCAGTGCACCCTGGCTTCCATGTGGATCTGGAGTATCACAAAGGCTCCTTGGTTCCACCAGGTCCTGCTGTGTCACAATGGGTCCTGTGGTCCCTGAGGCCCTCCAAAGTCATCATGGATGCTTGCTTCCATGAGGTTCCATTATGTGCCAGTGGTCATCTTGGTTCCAGGAGTTTCCTTAGTGTCACAATGCTCTCCATGTTTCCATGATTCCCCACAATGTCACAATGCTCTCCAGGCTTCCATTAGGCCCTGCTTTGCCACAATGGTCCCCTTGTTTCCATGCGGCCTTGCTGTGTCACAATGGACGTACAGTTCCATGATGTTGCGTGGTGTCACCGTGCTCTTCTTGAATCCGCCGTGTAACCATGGACCATTGGTTCCATGCAGCCGTGTCACAATGGGCTCCTTGATTCCATGATTCCCCACGGTGTCACAATGGAGCCTTGTTTCTAGGAGGTTCTGTACTGTCACAATTGCCTCCTTGATGCCATCAGCCCCTGCAGTGTCACAATGGCTCCTTGGTTCCATGAGGAACACAATAGCTTGGCATAAGCATTGAGCAACAGCTGCTGAACACACCTGGCAACATCTGCTTGCATCAAAAGAGGGCTTCAAGCTGACAATGGCACCAGCAGCTTCCATCTGCAACAGACACCCAGGGAAAGGACAGGCTGTGCCGGTTTGGACAAATGTGGAGGAAAATATCCTCTGATAGAAGGCAGGTTACACCCAGCCCTCCTCCACCAGCTTCGGGAAAAAAGAATTTTCCTGGGAAGAAAGTGAAAGAGATAAAAACTACTTTTTTAACAAACACACAGGAAAAGGATAACAATGCTAAATATTAAAACCTCTCGCTGTGCAGAGAAAGCTGGGATAATTTGAGAGTCCTTCCGTGTTTCGGTGGGGTCTCCTGAAACATCCATAGACAGCGAGGCCCGTGCAAAGAAACAGGGAGCGATTCTTGAGAGAAGTTTCAGAGCTCTTTCTTCTCCAGCCACATGGGCGGGGCACTGCCAAAGAACTGAGCAATCACGGCACAACCAGGGCCCTCCTGGCACAGGGCAACACAAAATAAGCAGTGCTGAACAGGATTAGGGCACATGTGAGCAGGGAGCAGGGAGACCCCCCGTGCCCAGGCCATGCCTCTACCCCAGGGTCCCCTCTCCCATGACCTCATGGCAGGGGGGAGGAACCCCAACACTTCCGTAGGTGTAGTCTCTCTCCTCCTCCTTGCAGCTGGCTCATGGGCCCACATTCAGGGCCCCCACCTCGGGAGAAAATTCTCCCAATGTGCTCTGATGTTGAAAGAGTCAAGAAGAGAAGAAGGGAAAAAAAACCCCCGAAGTCCCAGGAAAACAAAGTTCAACTCTCCATCTCCCTCCAGAGAAAAGGAGCTGAAAACTGGCTAAAAAGAAACAAAGTTGCTTCCTCTGCTCTTGCTGCAAGCAGGATGCAGAGGAGTGTGTATGTGTGTCCTTGAACAAACGCTCTGAGAAGTTTGTCTGGCTTTTTTTTCCTCTCGCCCCTCTCAGGCTCAGTTGAAAGGCACAGAAATGCACAAAGTTCACTTCTGGGCATAGAGCAGTATTGGGGGATACACATGATAAAGTCACCCCAAGACACAGGGACAGAGAATTCAGTGGAAAGACTCCGAGAATTCTGCTCCCAGAGATCATTCATTCCTGCTCACACTGACCCTTGTAGAAAGGGGACATCGTTCCAGGCAGCCTGTACTGAGCATGTGGCTCCTGAGTGGGGTTTGTTGTTTAGGAAACCTGCTCCGGCTTTTCCATTCTTTCCTTGCAAACAGGAAAACTTCTCCTGGGCCTGTGTGCAGGCAGAGCCCTGAGGAGAGCAGGTGGCACATGGTGCGCTGGGCTGGGACAGCCAGCTGCAGAGCTCAAGGGAAGAAGCCCAAAGTGTCACAATGGCTCCTTGCCTTCCCATGCAACACCTGGGTCACAATGGTCTCCTTGATTCCATGAGGCCCCACTGTGTCACAATGGCTCCTTGGTTCCATCAGGTTCCGCAGTGTCACCATGGTCTCCTTTGATCCGCACTGTCATCATGGACAATTGGTTCCATGAGGCCCCGCAGTGTCACAATGGTCCCTTGGTTCCATAGCTTTTACGTTGTAACAATGGACTCCTTGCTTCTATGAGCTAGCCTGCTTTTTGCAGAGGTGTCTTTGGTTCCAACAAGGCCCCACTGTGTCTCAGTGCACCCTGGCTTCCATGTGGATCTGGAGTATCACAAAGGCTCCTTGGTTCCACCAGGTCCTGCTGTGTCACAATGGGTCCTGTGGTCCCTGAGGCCCTCCAAAGTCATCATGGATGCTTGCTTCCATGAGGTTCCATTATGTGCCAGTGGTCATCTTGGTTCCAGGAGTTTCCTTAGTGTCACAATGCTCTCCATGTTTCCATGATTCCCCACAATGTCACAATGCTCTCCAGGCTTCCATTAGGCCCTGCTTTGCCACAATGGTCCCCTTGTTTCCATGCGGCCTTGCTGTGTCACAATGGACGTACGGTTCCATGATGTTGCGTGGTGTCACCGTGCTCTTCTTGAATCCGCCGTGTAACCATGGACCATTGGTTCCATGCAGCCGTGTCACAATGGGCTCCTTGATTCCATGATTCCCCACGGTGTCACAATGGAGCCTTGTTTCTAGGAGGTTCTGTACTGTCACAATTGCCTCCTTGATGCCATCAGCCCCTGCAGTGTCACAATGGCTCCTTGGTTCCATGAGGAACACAATAGCTTGGCATAAGCATTGAGCAACAGCTGCTGAACACACCTGGCAACATCTGCTTGCATCAAAAGAGGGCTTCAAGCTGACAATGGCACCAGCAGCTTCCATCTGCAACAGACACCCAGGGAAAGGACAGGCTGTGCCGGTTTGGACAAATGTGGAGGAAAATATCCTCTAATAGAAGGCAGGTTACACCCAGCCCTCCCCCACCAGCTTCGGGAAAAAAGAATTTTCCTGGGAAGAAAGTGAAAGAGATAAAAACTACTTTTTTAACAAACACACAGGAAAAGGATAACAATGCTAAATATTAAAACCTCTCGCTGTGCAGAGAAAGCCGGGATAATTTGAGAGTCCTTCCGTGTTTCGGTGGGGTCTCCTGAAACATCCATAGACAGCGAGGCCCGTGCAAAGAAACAGGGAGCGATTCTTGAGAGAAGTTTCAGAGCTCTTTCTTCTCCAGCCACATGGGCGGGGCACTGCCAAAGAACTGAGCAATCACGGCACAACCAGGGCCCTCCTGGCACAGGGCAACACAAAATAAGCAGTGCTGAACAGGATTAGGGCACATGTGAGCAGGGAGCAGGGAGACCCCGTGCCCAGGCCATGCCTCTACCCCAGGGTCCCCTCTCCCATGACCTCATGGCAGGAGGGAGGAACCCCAACACTTCCGTAGGTGCAGTCTCTCTCCTCCTCCTTGCAGCTGGCTCATGGGCCCACATTCAGGGCCCCCACCTCGGGAGAAAATTCTCCCAATGTGCTCTGATGTTGAAAGAGTCAAGAAGAGAAGAAGGGAAAAAAAACCCCCGAAGTCCCAGGGAAACAAAGTTCAACTCTCCATCTCCCTCCAGAGAAAAGGAGCTGAAAACTGGCTAAAAAGAAACAAAGTTGCTTCCTCTGCTCTTGCTGCAAGCAGGATGCAGAGGAGTGTGTATGTGTGTCCTTGAACAAATGCTCTGAGAAGTTTGTCTGGCTTTTTTTTCCTCTCCCCCCTCTCAGGCTCAGTTGAAAGGCACAGAAATGCACAAAGTTCACTTCTGGGCATAGAGCAGCAATAGGGGGATACACATGATAAAGTCACCCCAAGACACAGGGAGAGAGAATTCAGTGGAAAGACTCCGAGAATTCTGCTCCCAGAGATCATTCATTCCTGCTCACACTGACCCTTGTAGAAAGGGGACATCGTTCCCGGCAGCCTGTACTGAGCATGTGGCTCCTGAGTGGGGTTTGTTGTTTAGGAAACCTGCTCCGGCTTTTCCATTCTTTCCTTGCAAACAGGAAAACTTCTCCTGGGGCTGTGTGCAGGCAGAGCCCTGAGGAGAGCAGGTGGCACATGGTGCGCTGGGCTGGGACAGCCAGCTGCAGAGCTCAAGGGAAGAAGCCCAAAGTGTCACAATGGCTCCTTGCCTTCCCATGCAACACCTGGGTCACAATGGTCTCCTTGATTCCATGAGGCCCCACTGTGTCACAATGGCTCCTTGGTTCCATCAGGTTCCGCAGTGTCACCATGGTCTCCTTTGATCCGCACTGTCATCATGGACAATTGGTTCCATGAGGCCCCGCAGTGTCACAATGGTCCCTTGGTTGCATAGCTTTTACGTTGTAACAATGGACTCCTTGCTTCTATGAGCTAGCCTGCTTTTTGCAGAGGTGTCTTTGGTTCCAACAAGGCCCCACTGTGTCTCAGTGCACCCTGGCTTCCATGTGGATCTGGAGTATCACAAAGGCTCCTTGGTTCCACCAGGTCCTGCTGTGTCACAATGGGTCCTGTGGTCCCTGAGGCCCTCCAAAGTCATCATGGATGCTTGCTTCCATGAGGTTCCATTATGTGCCAGTGGTCATCTTGGTTCCAGGAGTTTCCTTAGTGTCACAATGCTCTCCATGTTTCCATGATTCCCCACAATGTCACAATGCTCTCCAGGCTTCCATTAGGCCCTGCTTTGCCACAATGGTCCCCTTGTTTCCATGCGGCCTTGCTGTGTCACAATGGACGTACGGTTCCATGATGTTGCGTGGTGTCACCGTGCTCTTCTTGAATCCGCCGTGTAACCATGGACCATTGGTTCCATGCAGCCGTGTCACAATGGGCTCCTTGATTCCATGATTCCCCACGGTGTCACAATGGAGCCTTGTTTCTAGGAGGTTCTGTACTGTCACAATTGCCTCCTTGATGCCATCAGCCCCTGCAGTGTCACAATGGCTCCTTGGTTCCATGAGGAACACAATAGCTTGGCATAAGCATTGAGCAACAGCTGCTGAACACACCTGGCAACATCTGCTTGCATCAAAAGAGGGCTTCAAGCTGACAATGGCACCAGCAGCTTCCATCTGCAACAGACACCCAGGGAAAGGACAGGCTGTGCCGGTTTGGACAAATGTGGAGGAAAATATCCTCTTATAGAAGGCAGGTTACACCCAGCCCTCCCCCACCAGCTTCGGGAAAAAAGAATTTTCCTGGGAAGAAAGTGAAAGAGATAAAAACTACTTTTTTAACAAACACACAGGAAAAGGATAACAATGCTAAATATTAAAAGCTCTCGCTGTGCAGAGAAAGCCGGGATAATTTGAGAGTCCTTCCGTGTTTCGGTGGGGTCTCCTGAAACATCCATAGACAGCGAGGCCCGTGCAAAGAAACAGGGAGCGATTCTTGAGAGAAGTTTCAGAGCTCTTTCTTCTCCAGCCACATGGGCGGGGCACTGCCAAAGAACTGAGCAATCACGGCACAACCAGGGCCCTCCTGGCACAGGGCAACACAAAATAAGCAGTGCTGAACAGGATTAGGGCACATGTGAGCAGGGAGCAGGGAGACCCCGTGCCCAGGCCATGCCTCTACCCCAGGGTCCCCTCTCCCATGACCTCATGGCAGGGGGGAGGAACCCCAACACTTCCGTAGGTGTAGTCTCTCTCCTCCTCCTTGCAGCTGGCTCATGGGCCCACATTCAGGGCCCCCACCTCGGGAGAAAATTCTCCCAATGTGCTCTGATGTTGAAAGAGTCAAGAAGAGAAGAAGGGAAAAAAAACCCCCGAAGTCCCAGGAAAACAAAGTTCAACTCTCCATCTCCCTCCAGAGAAAAGGAGCTGAAAACTGGCTAAAAAGAAACAAAGTTGCTTCCTCTGCTCTTGCTGCAAGCAGGATGCAGAGGAGTGTGTATGTGTGTCCTTGAACAAACGCTCTGAGAAGTTTGTCTGGCTTTTTTTTCCTCTCCCCCCCCTCAGGCTCAGTTGAAAGGCACAGAAATGCACAAAGTTCACTTCTGGGCATAGAGCAGCAATAGGGGGATACACATGATAAAGTCACCCCAAGACACAGGGACAGAGAATTCAGTGGAAAGACTCCGAGAATTCTGCTCCCAGAGATCATTCATTCCTGCTCACACTGACCCTTGTAGAAAGGGGACATCGTTCCCGGCAGCCTGTACTGAGCATGTGGCTCCTGAGTGGGGTTTGTTGTTTAGGAAACCTGCTCCGGCTTTTCCATTCTTTCCTTGCAAACAGGAAAACTTCTCCTGGGGCTGTGTGCAGGCAAAGCCCTGAGGAGAGCAGGTGGCACATGGTGCGCTGGGCTGGGACAGCCAGCTGCAGAGCTCAAGGGAAGAAGCCCAAAGTGTCACAATGGCTCCTTGCCTTCCCATGCAACACCTGGGTCACAATGGTCTCCTTGATTCCATGAGGCCCCACTGTGTCACAATGGCTCCTTGGTTCCATCAGGTTCCGCAGTGTCACCATGGTCTCTTTTGATCCGCACTGTCATCATGGACAATTGGTTCCATGAGGCCCCGCAGTGTCACAATGGTCCCTTGCTTCCATAGGTTTGATGTTGTAACAAAGGACTCCTTGCTTCTATGAGCTAGCCTGCTTTTTGCAGAGGTGTCTTTGGTTCCAACAAGGCCCCACTGTGTCTCAGTGCACCCTGGCTTCCATGTGGATCTGGAGTATCACAAAGGCTCCTTGGTTCCACCAGGTCCTGCTGTGTCACAATGGGTCCTGTGGTCCCTGAGGCCCTCCAAAGTCATCATGGATGCTTGCTTCCATGAGGTTCCATTATGTGCCAGTGGTCATCTTGGTTCCAGGAGTTTCCTTAGTGTCACAATGCTCTCCATGTTTCCATGATTCCCCACAATGTCACAATGCTCTCCAGGCTTCCATTAGGCCCTGCTTTGCCACAATGGTCCCCTTGTTTCCATGCGGCCTTGCTGTGTCACAATGGACGTACAGTTCCATGATGTTGCGTGGTGTCACCGTGCTCTTCTTGAATCCGCCGTGTAACCATGGACCATTGGTTCCATGCAGCCGTGTCACAATGGGCTCCTTGATTCCATGATTCCCCACGGTGTCACAATGGAGCCTTGTTTCTAGGAGGTTCTGTACTGTCACAATTGCCTCCTTGATGCCATCAGCCCCTGCAGTGTCACAATGGCTCCTTGGTTCCATGAGGAACACAATAGCTTGGCATAAGCATTGAGCAACAGCTGCTGAACACACCTGGCAACATCTGCTTGCATCAAAAGAGGGCTTCAAGCTGACAATGGCACCAGCAGCTTCCATCTGCAACAGACACCCAGGGAAAGGACAGGCTGTGCCGGTTTGGACAAATGTGGAGGAAAATATCCTCTGATAGAAGGCAGGTTACACCCAGCCCTCCTCCACCAGCTTCGGGAAAAAAGAATTTTCCTGGGAAGAAAGTGAAAGAGATAAAAACTACTTTTTTAACAAACACACAGGAAAAGGATAACAATGCTAAATATTAAAACCTCTCGCTGTGCAGAGAAAGCTGGGATAATTTGAGAGTCCTTCCGTGTTTCGGTGGGGTCTCCTGAAACATCCATAGACAGCGAGGCCCGTGCAAAGAAACAGGGAGCGATTCTTGAGAGAAGTTTCAGAGCTCTTTCTTCTCCAGCCACATGGGCGGGGCACTGCCAAAGAACTGAGCAATCACGGCACAACCAGGGCCCTCCTGGCACAGGGCAACACAAAATAAGCAGTGCTGAACAGGATTAGGGCACATGTGAGCAGGGAGCAGGGAGACCCCCCGTGCCCAGGCCATGCCTCTACCCCAGGGTCCCCTCTCCCATGACCTCATGGCAGGGGGGAGGAACCCCAACACTTCCGTAGGTGTAGTCTCTCTCCTCCTCCTTGCAGCTGGCTCATGGGCCCACATTCAGGGCCCCCACCTCGGGAGAAAATTCTCCCAATGTGCTCTGATGTTGAAAGAGTCAAGAAGAGAAGAAGGGAAAAAAAACCCCCGAAGTCCCAGGAAAACAAAGTTCAACTCTCCATCTCCCTCCAGAGAAAAGGAGCTGAAAACTGGCTAAAAAGAAACAAAGTTGCTTCCTCTGCTCTTGCTGCAAGCAGGATGCAGAGGAGTGTGTATGTGTGTCCTTGAACAAACGCTCTGAGAAGTTTGTCTGGCTTTTTTTTCCTCTCCCCCCTCTCAGGCTCAGTTGAAAGGCACAGAAATGCACAAAGTTCACTTCTGGGCATAGAGCAGTATTGGGGGATACACATGATAAAGTCACCCCAAGACACAGGGACAGAGAATTCAGTGGAAAGACTCCGAGAATTCTGCTCCCAGAGATCATTCATTCCTGCTCACACTGACCCTTGTAGAAAGGGGACATCGTTCCAGGCAGCCTGTACTGAGCATGTGGCTCCTGAGTGGGGTTTGTTGTTTAGGAAACCTGCTCCGGCTTTTCCATTCTTTCCTTGCAAACAGGAAAACTTCTCCTGGGGCTGTGTGCAGGCAGAGCCCTGAGGAGAGCAGGTGGCACATGGTGCGCTGGGCTGGGACAGCCAGCTGCAGAGCTCAAGGGAAGAAGCCCAAAGTGTCACAATGGCTCCTTGCCTTCCCATGCAACACCTGGGTCACAATGGTCTCCTTGATTCCATGAGGCCCCACTGTGTCACAATGGCTCCTTGGTTCCATCAGGTTCCGCAGTGTCACCATGGTCTCTTTTGATCCGCACTGTCATCATGGACAATTGGTTCCATGAGGCCCCGCAGTGTCACAATGGTCCCTTGGTTCCATAGCTTTTACGTTGTAACAATGGACTCCTTGCTTCTATGAGCTAGCCTGCTTTTTGCAGAGGTGTCTTTGGTTCCAACAAGGCCCCGCTGTGTCTCAGTGCACCCTGGCTTCCATGTGGATGCGGAGTATCACAAAGGCTCCTTGGTTCCACCAGGTCCTGCTGTGTCACAATGGGTCCTGTGGTCCCTGAGGCCCTCCAAAACCATCGTGGAGGCTTGCTTCCATGAGGTTCCATTATGTGCCAGTGGTCATCTTGGTTCCAGGAGTTTCCTTAGTGTCACAATGCTCTCCATGCTTCCATTAGGCCCTGCTTTGCCACAATGGTCCCCTTGTTTCCATGAGGCCCCGCTGTGTCACAATGGACCTATGGTTCCGTGATGTTGCGTGGTGTCACCGTGCTCTTCTTGAATCCCCTGTGTAACCATGGACCATTGGTTCCATGCAGCCGTGTCACAATGGGCTCCTTGATTCCATGATTCCCCACGGTGTCACAATGGAGCCTTGTTTCTAGGAGGTTCTGTACTGTCACAATTGCCTCCTTGATGCCATCAGCCCCTGCAGTGTCACAATGGCTCCTTGGTTCCATGAGGAACACAATAGCTTGGCATAAGCATTGAGCAACAGCTGCTGAACACACCTGGCAACATCTGCTTGCATCAAAAGAGGGCTTCAAGCTGACAATGGCACCAGCAGCTTCCATCTGCAACAGACACCCAGGGAAAGGACAGGCTGTGCCGGTTTGGACAAATGTGGAGGAAAATATCCTCTGATAGAAGGCAGGTTACACCCAGCCCTCCCCCACCAGGTTTTTGGAAAAAAGAACTTTCCTGGGAAGAAAGTGAAAGAGATAAAAACTACTTTTTTAACAAACACACAGGAAAAGGATAACAATGCTAAATATTAAAAGCTCTCGCTGTGCAGAGAAACCTGGGATAATTTGAGAGTCCTTCCGTGTTTCGGTGGGGTCTCCTGAAACATCCATAGACAGCGAGGCCCGTGCAAAGAAACAGGGAGCGATTCTTGAGAGAAGTTTCAGAGCTCTTTCTTCTCCAGCCACATGGGCGGGGCACTGCCAAAGAACTGAGCAATCACGGCACAACCAGGGCCCTCCTCACACAGGGCAACACAAAATAAGCAGTGCTGAACAGGGTTAGGGCACATGTGAGCAGGGAGCAGGGAGACCCCGTGCCCAGGCCATGCCTCTACCCCAGGGTCCCCTCTCCCATGACCGCATGGCAGGAGGGAGGAACCCCAACACTTCCGTAGGTGTAGTCTCTCTCCTCCTCCTTGCAGCTGGCTCATGGGCCCACATTCAGGGCCCCCACCTCGGGAGAAAATTCTCCCAATGTGCTCTGATGTTGAAAGAGTCAAGAAGAGAAGAAGGGAAAAAAAACCCCCGAAGTCCCAGGAAAACAAAGTTCAACTCTCCATCTCCCCCCAGAGAAAAGGAGCTGAAAACTGGCTAAAAAGAAACAAAGTTGCTTCCCTCTGCTCTTGCTGCAAGCAGGATGCAAAGGAGTGTGTATGTGTGTCCTTGAACAAACGCTCTGAGAAGTTTGTCCGGTTTTTTTTCCTCTCCCCCCTCTCAGGCTCAGTTGAAAGGCACAGAAATGCACAAAGTTCACTTCTGGGCATAGAGCAGCAATAGGGGATACACATGATAAAGTCACCCCAAGACACAGGGAGAGAGAATTCAGTGGAAAGACTCCGAGAATTCTGCTCCCAGAGATCATTCATTCCTGCTCACACTGACCCTTGTAGAAAGGGGACATCGTTCCAGGCAGCCTGTACTGAGCATGTGGCTCCTGAGTGGGGTTTGTTGTTTAGGAAACCTGCTCCGGCTTTTCCATTCTTTCCTTGCAAACAGGAAAACTTCTCCTGGGGCTGTGTGCAGGCAGAGCCCTGAGGAGAGCAGGTGGCACATGGTGCGCTGGGCTGGGACAGCCAGCTGCAGAGCTCAAGGGAAGAAGCCCAAAGTGTCACAATGGCTCCTTGCCTTCCCATGCAACACCTGGGTCACAATGGTCTCCTTGATTCCATGAGGCCCCACTGTGTCACAATGGCTCCTTGGTTCCATCAGGTTCCGCAGTGTCACCATGGTCTCCTTTGATCCGCACTGTCATCATGGACAATTGGTTCCATGAGGCCCCGCAGTGTCACAATGGTCCCTTGGTTCCATAGCTTTTACGTTGTAACAATGGACTCCTTGCTTCTATGAGCTAGCCTGCTTTTTGCAGAGGTGTCTTTGGTTCCAACAAGGCCCCACTGTGTCTCAGTGCACCCTGGCTTCCATGTGGATCTGGAGTATCACAAAGGCTCCTTGGTTCCACCAGGTCCTGCTGTGTCACAATGGGTCCTGTGGTCCCTGAGGCCCTCCAAAGTCATCATGGATGCTTGCTTCCATGAGGTTCCATTATGTGCCAGTGGTCATCTTGGTTCCAGGAGTTTCCTTAGTGTCACAATGCTCTCCATGTTTCCATGATTCCCCACAATGTCACAATGCTCTCCAGGCTTCCATTAGGCCCTGCTTTGCCACAATGGTCCCCTTGTTTCCATGCGGCCTTGCTGTGTCACAATGGACGTACAGTTCCATGATGTTGCGTGGTGTCACCGTGCTCTTCTTGAATCCGCCGTGTAACCATGGACCATTGGTTCCATGCAGCCGTGTCACAATGGGCTCCTTGATTCCATGATTCCCCACGGTGTCACAATGGAGCCTTGTTTCTAGGAGGTTCTGTACTGTCACAATTGCCTCCTTGATGCCATCAGCCCCTGCAGTGTCACAATGGCTCCTTGGTTCCATGAGGAACACAATAGCTTGGCATAAGCATTGAGCAACAGCTGCTGAACACACCTGGCAACATCTGCTTGCATCAAAAGAGGGCTTCAAGCTGACAATGGCACCAGCAGCTTCCATCTGCAACAGACACCCAGGGAAAGGACAGGCTGTGCCGGTTTGGACAAATGTGGAGGAAAATATCCTCTGATAGAAGGCAGGTTACACCCAGCCCTCCTCCACCAGCTTCGGGAAAAAAGAATTTTCCTGGGAAGAAAGTGAAAGAGATAAAAACTACTTTTTTAACAAACACACAGGAAAAGGATAACAATGCTAAATATTAAAACCTCTCGCTGTGCAGAGAAAGCTGGGATAATTTGAGAGTCCTTCCGTGTTTCGGTGGGGTCTCCTGAAACATCCATAGACAGCGAGGCCCGTGCAAAGAAACAGGGAGCGATTCTTGAGAGAAGTTTCAGAGCTCTTTCTTCTCCAGCCACATGGGCGGGGCACTGCCAAAGAACTGAGCAATCACGGCACAACCAGGGCCCTCCTGGCACAGGGCAACACAAAATAAGCAGTGCTGAACAGGATTAGGGCACATGTGAGCAGGGAGCAGGGAGACCCCCCGTGCCCAGGCCATGCCTCTACCCCAGGGTCCCCTCTCCCATGACCTCATGGCAGGGGGGAGGAACCCCAACACTTCCGTAGGTGTAGTCTCTCTCCTCCTCCTTGCAGCTGGCTCATGGGCCCACATTCAGGGCCCCCACCTCGGGAGAAAATTCTCCCAATGTGCTCTGATGTTGAAAGAGTCAAGAAGAGAAGAAGGGAAAAAAAACCCCCGAAGTCCCAGGAAAACAAAGTTCAACTCTCCATCTCCCTCCAGAGAAAAGGAGCTGAAAACTGGCTAAAAAGAAACAAAGTTGCTTCCTCTGCTCTTGCTGCAAGCAGGATGCAGAGGAGTGTGTATGTGTGTCCTTGAACAAACGCTCTGAGAAGTTTGTCTGGCTTTTTTTTCCTCTCCCCCCTCTCAGGCTCAGTTGAAAGGCACAGAAATGCACAAAGTTCACTTCTGGGCATAGAGCAGTATTGGGGGATACACATGATAAAGTCACCCCAAGACACAGGGACAGAGAATTCAGTGGAAAGACTCCGAGAATTCTGCTCCCAGAGATCATTCCTGCTCACACTGACCCTTGTAGAAAGGGGACATCGTTCCAGGCAGCCTGTACTGAGCATGTGGCTCCTGAGTGGGGTTTGTTGTTTAGGAAACCTGCTCCGGCTTTTCCATTCTTTCCTTGCAAACAGGAAAACTTCTCCTGGGCCTGTGTGCAGGCAGAGCCCTGAGGAGAGCAGGTGGCACATGGTGCGCTGGGCTGGGACAGCCAGCTGCAGAGCTCAAGGGAAGAAGCCCAAAGTGTCACAATGGCTCCTTGCCTTCCCATGCAACACCTGGGTCACAATGGTCTCCTTGATTCCATGAGGCCCCACTGTGTCACAATGGCTCCTTGGTTCCATCAGGTTCCGCAGTGTCACCATGGTCTCTTTTGATCCGCACTGTCATCATGGACAATTGGTTCCATGAGGCCCCGCAGTGTCACAATGGTCCCTTGGTTCCATAGCTTTTACGTTGTAACAATGGACTCCTTGCTTCTATGAGCTAGCCTGCTTTTTGCAGAGGTGTCTTTGGTTCCAACAAGGCCCCACTGTGTCTCAGTGCACCCTGGCTTCCATGTGGATCTGGAGTATCACAAAGGCTCCTTGGTTCCACCAGGTCCTGCTGTGTCACAATGGGTCCTGTGGTCCCTGAGGCCCTCCAAAGTCATCATGGATGCTTGCTTCCATGAGGTTCCATTATGTGCCAGTGGTCATCTTGGTTCCAGGAGTTTCCTTAGTGTCACAATGCTCTCCATGTTTCCATGATTCCCCACAATGTCACAATGCTCTCCAGGCTTCCATTAGGCCCTGCTTTGCCACAATGGTCCCCTTGTTTCCATGAGGCCCCGCTGTGTCACAATGGACGTACAGTTCCATGATGTTGCGTGGTGTCACCGTGCTCTTCTTGAATCCGCCGTGTAACCATGGACCATTGGTTCCATGCAGCCGTGTCACAATGGGCTCCTTGATTCCATGATTCCCCACGGTGTCACAATGGAGCCTTGTTTCTAGGAGGTTCTGTACTGTCACAATTGCCTCCTTGATGCCATCAGCCCCTGCAGTGTCACAATGGCTCCTTGGTTCCATGAGGAACACAATAGCTTGGCATAAGCATTGAGCAACAGCTGCTGAACACACCTGGCAACATCTGCTTGCATCAAAAGAGGGCTTCAAGCTGACAATGGCACCAGCAGCTTCCATCTGCAACAGACACCCAGGGAAAGGACAGGCTGTGCCGGTTTGGACAAATGTGGAGGAAAATATCCTCTGATAGAAGGCAGGTTACACCCAGCCCTCCTCCACCAGCTTCGGGAAAAAAGAATTTTCCTGGGAAGAAAGTGAAAGAGATAAAAACTACTTTTTTAACAAACACACAGGAAAAGGATAACAATGCTAAATATTAAAACCTCTCGCTGTGCAGAGAAAGCTGGGATAATTTGAGAGTCCTTCCGTGTTTCGGTGGGGTCTCCTGAAACATCCATAGACAGCGAGGCCCGTGCAAAGAAACAGGGAGCGATTCTTGAGAGAAGTTTCAGAGCTCTTTCTTCTCCAGCCACATGGGCGGGGCACTGCCAAAGAACTGAGCAATCACGGCACAACCAGGGCCCTCCTGGCACAGGGCAACACAAAATAAGCAGTGCTGAACAGGATTAGGGCACATGTGAGCAGGGAGCAGGGAGACCCCCCGTGCCCAGGCCATGCCTCTACCCCAGGGTACCCTCTCCCATGACCTCATGGCAGGGGGGAGGAACCCCAACACTTCCGTAGGTGTAGTCTCTCTCCTCCTCCTTGCAGCTGGCTCATGGGCCCACATTCAGGGCCCCCACCTCGGGAGAAAATTCTCCCAATGTGCTCTGATGTTGAAAGAGTCAAGAAGAGAAGAAGGGAAAAAAACCCCCGAAGTCCCAGGAAAACAAAGTTCAACTCTCCATCTCCCTCCAGAGAAAAGGAGCTGAAAACTGGCTAAAAAGAAACAAAGTTGCTTCCTCTGCTCTTGCTGCAAGCAGGATGCAGAGGAGTGTGTATGTGTGTCCTTGAACAAACGCTCTGAGAAGTTTGTCTGGCTTTTTTTTCCTCTCCCCCCTCTCAGGCTCAGTTGAAAGGCACAGAAATGCACAAAGTTCACTTCTGGGCATAGAGCAGTATTGGGGGATACACATGATAAAGTCACCCCAAGACACAGGGACAGAGAATTCAGTGGAAAGACTCCGAGAATTCTGCTCCCAGAGATCATTCATTCCTGCTCACACTGACCCTTGTAGAAAGGGGACATCGTTCCCGGCAGCCTGTACTGAGCATGTGGCTCCTGAGTGGGGTTTGTTGTTTAGGAAACCTGCTCCGGCTTTTCCATTCTTTCCTTGCAAACAGGAAAACTTCTCCTGGGCCTGTGTGCAGGCAGAGCCCTGAGGAGAGCAGGTGGCACATGGTGCGCTGGGCTGGGACAGCCAGCTGCAGAGCTCAAGGGAAGAAGCCCAAAGTGTCACAATGGCTCCTTGCCTTCCCATGCAACACCTGGGTCACAATGGTCTCCTTGATTCCATGAGGCCCCACTGTGTCACAATGGCTCCTTGGTTCCATCAGGTTCCGCAGTGTCACCATGGTCTCTTTTGATCCGCACTGTCATCATGGACAATTGGTTCCATGAGGCCCCGCAGTGTCACAATGGTCCCTTGGTTCCATAGCTTTTACGTTGTAACAATGGACTCCTTGCTTCTATGAGCTAGCCTGCTTTTTGCAGAGGTGTCTTTGGTTCCAACAAGGCCCCGCTGTGTCTCAGTGCACCCTGGCTTCCATGTGGATGCGGAGTATCACAAAGGCTCCTTGGTTCCACCAGGTCCTGCTGTGTCACAATGGGTCCTGTGGTCCCTGAGGCCCTCCAAAACCATCGTGGAGGCTTGCTTCCATGAGGTTCCATTATGTGCCAGTGGTCATCTTGGTTCCAGGAGTTTCCTTAGTGTCACAATGCTCTCCATGCTTCCATTAGGCCCTGCTTTGCCACAATGGTCCCCTTGTTTCCATGAGGCCCCGCTGTGTCACAATGGACCTATGGTTCCGTGATGTTGCGTGGTGTCACCGTGCTCTTCTTGAATCCGCCGTGTAACCATGGACCATTGGTTCCATGCAGCCGTGTCACAATGGGCTCCTTGATTCCATGATTCCCCACGGTGTCACAATGGAGCCTTGTTTCTAGGAGGTTCTGTACTGTCACAATTGCCTCATTGATGCCATCAGCCCCTGCAGTGTCACAATGGCTCCTTGGTTCCATGAGGAACACAATAGCTTGGCATAAGCATTGAGCAACAGCTGCTGAACACACCTGGCAACATCTGCTTGCATCAAAAGAGGGCTTCAAGCTGACAATGGCACCAGCAGCTTCCATCTGCAACAGACACCCAGGGAAAGGACAGGCTGTGCCGGTTTGGACAAATGTGGAGGAAAATATCCTCTGATAGAAGGCAGGTTACACCCAGCCCTCCCCCACCAGGTTTTTGGAAAAAAGAACTTTCCTGGGAAGAAAGTGAAAGAGATAAAACCTATTTTTTTAACAAACACACAGGAAAAGGATAACAATGCTAAATATTAAAACCTCTCGCTGTGCAGAGAAACCTGGGATAATTTGAGAGTCCTTCCGTGTTTCGGTGGGGTCTCCTGAAACATCCATAGACAGCGAGGCCCGTGCAAAGAAACAGGGAGCGATTCTTGAGAGAAGTTTCAGAGCTCTTTCTTCTCCAGCCACATGGGCGGGGCACTGCCAAAGAACTGAGCAATCACGGCACAACCAGGGCCCTCCTCACACAGGGCAACACAAAATAAGCAGTGCTGAACAGGGTTAGGGCACATGTGAGCAGGGAGCAGGGAGACCCCGTGCCCAGGCCATGCCTCTACCCCAGGGTCCCCTCTCCCATGACCGCATGGCAGGAGGGAGGAACCCCAACACTTCCGTAGGTGTAGTCTCTCTCCTCCTCCTTGCAGCTGGCTCATGGGCCCACATTCAGGGCCCCCACCTCGGGAGAAAATTCTCCCAATGTGCTCTGATGTTGAAAGAGTCAAGAAGAGAAGAAGGGAAAAAAAACCCCCGAAGTCCCAGGAAAACAAAGTTCAACTCTCCATCTCCCCCCAGAGAAAAGGAGCTGAAAACTGGCTAAAAAGAAACAAAGTTGCTTCCCTCTGCTCTTGCTGCAAGCAGGATGCAGAGGAGTGTGTATGTGTGTCCTTGAACAAACGCTCTGAGAAGTTTGTCCGGTTTTTTTTCCTCTCCCCCCTCTCAGGCTCAGTTGAAAGGCACAGAAATGCACAAAGTTCACTTCTGGGCATAGAGCAGCAATAGGGGATACACATGATAAAGTCACCCCAAGACACAGGGAGAGAGAATTCAGTGGAAAGACTCCGAGAATTCTGCTCCCAGAGATCATTCATTCCTGCTCACACTGACCCTTGTAGAAAGGGGACATCGTTCCCGGCAGCCTGTACTGAGCATGTGGCTCCTGAGTGGGGTTTGTTGTTTAGGAAACCTGCTCCGGCTTTTCCATTCTTTCCTTGCAAACAGGAAAACTTCTCCTGGGCCTGTGTGCAGGCAGAGCCCTGAGGAGAGCAGGTGGCACATGGTGCGCTGGGCTGGGACAGCCAGCTGCAGAGCTCAAGGGAAGAAGCCCAAAGTGTCACAATGGCTCCTTGCCTTCCCATGCAACACCTGGGTCACAATGGTCTCCTTGATTCCATGAGGCCCCACTGTGTCACAATGGCTCCTTGGTTCCATCAGGTTCCGCAGTGTCACCATGGTCTCTTTTGATCCGCACTGTCATCATGGACAATTGGTTCCATGAGGCCCCGCAGTGTCACAATGGTCCCTTGGTTCCATAGCTTTTACGTTGTAACAATGGACTCCTTGCTTCTATGAGCTAGCCTGCTTTTTGCAGAGGTGTCTTTGGTTCCAACAAGGCCCCGCTGTGTCTCAGTGCACCCTGGCTTCCATGTGGATGCGGAGTATCACAAAGGCTCCTTGGTTCCACCAGGTCCTGCTGTGTCACAATGGGTCCTGTGGTCCCTGAGGCCCTCCAAAACCATCGTGGAGGCTTGCTTCCATGAGGTTCCATTATGTGCCAGTGGTCATCTTGGTTCCAGGAGTTTCCTTAGTGTCACAATGCTCTCCATGCTTCCATTAGGCCCTGCTTTGCCACAATGGTCCCCTTGTTTCCATGAGGCCCCGCTGTGTCACAATGGACCTATGGTTCCGTGATGTTGCGTGGTGTCACCGTGCTCTTCTTGAATCCGCCGTGTAACCATGGACCATTGGTTCCATGCAGCCGTGTCACAATGGGCTCCTTGATTCCATGATTCCCCACGGTGTCACAATGGAGCCTTGTTTCTAGGAGGTTCTGTACTGTCACAATTGCCTCCTTGATGCCATCAGCCCCTGCAGTGTCACAATGGCTCCTTGGTTCCATGAGGAACACAATAGCTTGGCATAAGCATTGAGCAACAGCTGCTGAACACACCTGGCAACATCTGCTTGCATCAAAAGAGGGCTTCAAGCTGACAATGGCACCAGCAGCTTCCATCTGCAACAGACACCCAGGGAAAGGACAGGCTGTGCCGGTTTGGACAAATGTGGAGGAAAATATCCTCTGATAGAAGGCAGGTTACACCCAGCCCTCCCCCACCAGGTTTTTGGAAAAAAGAACTTTCCTGGGAAGAAAGTGAAAGAGATAAAACCTATTTTTTTAACAAACACACAGGAAAAGGATAACAATGCTAAATATTAAAACCTCTCGCTGTGCAGAGAAACCTGGGATAATTTGAGAGTCCTTCCGTGTTTCGGTGGGGTCTCCTGAAACATCCATAGACAGCGAGGCCCGTGCAAAGAAACAGGGAGCGATTCTTGAGAGAAGTTTCAGAGCTCTTTCTTCTCCAGCCACATGGGCGGGGCACTGCCAAAGAACTGAGCAATCACGGCACAACCAGGGCCCTCCTCACACAGGGCAACACAAAATAAGCAGTGCTGAACAGGGTTAGGGCACATGTGAGCAGGGAGCAGGGAGACCCCGTGCCCAGGCCATGCCTCTACCCCAGGGTCCCCTCTCCCATGACCGCATGGCAGGAGGGAGGAACCCCAACACTTCCGTAGGTGTAGTCTCTCTCCTCCTCCTTGCAGCTGGCTCATGGGCCCACATTCAGGGCCCCCACCTCGGGAGAAAATTCTCCCAATGTGCTCTGATGTTGAAAGAGTCAAGAAGAGAAGAAGGGAAAAAAAACCCCCGAAGTCCCAGGAAAACAAAGTTCAACTCTCCATCTCCCCCCAGAGAAAAGGAGCTGAAAACTGGCTAAAAAGAAACAAAGTTGCTTCCCTCTGCTCTTGCTGCAAGCAGGATGCAGAGGAGTGTGTATGTGTGTCCTTGAACAAACGCTCTGAGAAGTTTGTCCGGTTTTTTTTCCTCTCCCCCCTCTCAGGCTCAGTTGAAAGGCACAGAAATGCACAAAGTTCACTTCTGGGCATAGAGCAGCAATAGGGGATACACATGATAAAGTCACCCCAAGACACAGGGACAGAGAATTCAGTGGAAAGACTCCGAGAATTCTGCTCCCAGAGATCATTCATTCCTGCTCACACTGACCCTTGTAGAAAGGGGACATCGTTCCCGGCAGCCTGTACTGAGCATGTGGCTCCTGAGTGGGGTTTGTTGTTTAGGAAACCTGCTCCGGCTTTTCCATTCTTTCCTTGCAAACAGGAAAACTTCTCCTGGGGCTGTGTGCAGGCAGAGCCCTGAGGAGAGCAGGTGGCACATGGTGCGCTGGGCTGGGACAGCCAGCTGCAGAGCTCAAGGGAAGAAGCCCAAAGTGTCACAATGGCTCCTTGCCTTCCCATGCAACACCTGGGTCACAATGGTCTCCTTGATTCCATGAGGCCCCACTGTGTCACAATGGCTCCTTGGTTCCATCAGGTTCCGCAGTGTCACCATGGTCTCCTTTGATCCGCACTGTCATCATGGACAATTGGTTCCATGAGGCCCCGCAGTGTCACAATGGTCCCTTGGTTGCATAGCTTTTACGTTGTAACAATGGACTCCTTGCTTCTATGAGCTAGCCTGCTTTTTGCAGAGGTGTCTTTGGTTCCAACAAGGCCCCACTGTGTCTCAGTGCACCCTGGCTTCCATGTGGATCTGGAGTATCACAAAGGCTCCTTGGTTCCACCAGGTCCTGCTGTGTCACAATGGGTCCTGTGGTCCCTGAGGCCCTCCAAAGTCATCATGGATGCTTGCTTCCATGAGGTTCCATTATGTGCCAGTGGTCATCTTGGTTCCAGGAGTTTCCTTAGTGTCACAATGCTCTCCATGTTTCCATGATTCCCCACAATGTCACAATGCTCTCCAGGCTTCCATTAGGCCCTGCTTTGCCACAATGGTCCCCTTGTTTCCATGCGGCCTTGCTGTGTCACAATGGACGTACAGTTCCATGATGTTGCGTGGTGTCACCGTGCTCTTCTTGAATCCGCCGTGTAACCATGGACCATTGGTTCCATGCAGCCGTGTCACAATGGGCTCCTTGATTCCATGATTCCCCACGGTGTCACAATGGAGCCTTGTTTCTAGGAGGTTCTGTACTGTCACAATTGCCTCCTTGATGCCATCAGCCCCTGCAGTGTCACAATGGCTCCTTGGTTCCATGAGGAACACAATAGCTTGGCATAAGCATTGAGCAACAGCTGCTGAACACACCTGGCAACATCTGCTTGCATCAAAAGAGGGCTTCAAGCTGACAATGGCACCAGCAGCTTCCATCTGCAACAGACACCCAGGGAAAGGACAGGCTGTGCCGGTTTGGACAAATGTGGAGGAAAATATCCTCTGATAGAAGGCAGGTTACACCCAGCCCTCCTCCACCAGCTTCGGGAAAAAAGAATTTTCCTGGGAAGAAAGTGAAAGAGATAAAAACTACTTTTTTAACAAACACACAGGAAAAGGATAACAATGCTAAATATTAAAACCTCTCGCTGTGCAGAGAAAGCTGGGATAATTTGAGAGTCCTTCCGTGTTTCGGTGGGGTCTCCTGAAACATCCATAGACAGCGAGGCCCGTGCAAAGAAACAGGGAGCGATTCTTGAGAGAAGTTTCAGAGCTCTTTCTTCTCCAGCCACATGGGCGGGGCACTGCCAAAGAACTGAGCAATCACAGCACAACCAGGGCCCTCCTGGCACAGGGCAACACAAAATAAGCAGTGCTGAACAGGATTAGGGCACATGTGAGCAGGGAGCAGGGAGACCCCCCGTGCCCAGGCCATGCCTCTACCCCAGGGTCCCCTCTCCCATGACCTCATGGCAGGGGGGAGGAACCCCAACACTTCCGTAGGTGTAGTCTCTCTCCTCCTCCTTGCAGCTGGCTCATGGGCCCACATTCAGGGCCCCCACCTCGGGAGAAAATTCTCCCAATGTGCTCTGATGTTGAAAGAGTCAAGAAGAGAAGAAGGGAAAAAAACCCCCGAAGTCCCAGGAAAACAAAGTTCAACTCTCCATCTCCCTCCAGAGAAAAGGAGCTGAAAACTGGCTAAAAAGAAACAAAGTTGCTTCCTCTGCTCTTGCTGCAAGCAGGATGCAGAGGAGTGTGTATGTGTGTCCTTGAACAAACGCTCTGAGAAGTTTGTCTGGCTTTTTTTTCCTCTCCCCCCTCTCAGGCTCAGTTGAAAGGCACAGAAATGCACAAAGTTCACTTCTGGGCATAGAGCAGTATTGGGGGATACACATGATAAAGTCACCCCAAGACACAGGGACAGAGAATTCAGTGGAAAGACTCCGAGAATTCTGCTCCCAGAGATCATTCATTCCTGCTCACACTGACCCTTGTAGAAAGGGGACATCGTTCCCGGCAGCCTGTACTGAGCATGTGGCTCCTGAGTGGGGTTTGTTGTTTAGGAAACCTGCTCCGGCTTTTCCATTCTTTCCTTGCAAACAGGAAAACTTCTCCTGGGGCTGTGTGCAGGCAGAGCCCTGAGGAGAGCAGGTGGCACATGGTGCGCTGGGCTGGGACAGCCAGCTGCAGAGCTCAAGGGAAGAAGCCCAAAGTGTCACAATGGCTCCTTGCCTTCCCATGCAACACCTGGGTCACAATGGTCTCCTTGATTCCATGAGGCCCCACTGTGTCACAATGGCTCCTTGGTTCCATCAGGTTCCGCAGTGTCACCATGGTCTCTTTTGATCCGCACTGTCATCATGGACAATTGGTTCCATGAGGCCCCGCAGTGTCACAATGGTCCCTTGGTTCCATAGCTTTTACGTTGTAACAATGGACTCCTTGCTTCTATGAGCTAGCCTGCTTTTTGCAGAGGTGTCTTTGGTTCCAACAAGGCCCCGCTGTGTCTCAGTGCACCCTGGCTTCCATGTGGATGCGGAGTATCACAAAGGCTCCTTGGTTCCACCAGGTCCTGCTGTGTCACAATGGGTCCTGTGGTCCCTGAGGCCCTCCAAAACCATCGTGGAGGCTTGCTTCCATGAGGTTCCATTATGTGCCAGTGGTCATCTTGGTTCCAGGAGTTTCCTTAGTGTCACAATGCTCTCCATGTTTCCATGATTCCCCACAATGTCACAATGCTCTCCAGGCTTCCATTAGGCCCTGCTTTGCCACAATGGTCCCCTTGTTTCCATGCGGCCTTGCTGTGTCACAATGGACGTACGGTTCCATGATGTTGCGTGGTGTCACCGTGCTCTTCTTGAATCCGCCGTGTAACCATGGACCATTGGTTCCATGCAGCCGTGTCACAATGGGCTCCTTGATTCCATGATTCCCCACGGTGTCACAATGGAGCCTTGTTTCTAGGAGGTTCTGTACTGTCACAATTGCCTCCTTGATGCCATCAGCCCCTGCAGTGTCACAATGGCTCCTTGGTTCCATGAGGAACACAATAGCTTGGCATAAGCATTGAGCAACAGCTGCTGAACACACCTGGCAACATCTGCTTGCATCAAAAGAGGGCTTCAAGCTGACAATGGCACCAGCAGCTTCCATCTGCAACAGAGACCCAGGAAAGGACAGGCTGTGCCGGTTTGGACAAATGTGGAGGAAAATATCCTCTTATAGAAGGCAGGTTACACCCAGCCCTCCCCCACCAGGTTTTTGGAAAAAAGAACTTTCCTGGGAAGAAAGTGAAAGAGATAAAACCTATTTTTTTAACAAACACACAGGAAAAGGATAACAATGCTAAATATTAAAACCTCTCGCTGTGCAGAGAAAGCTGGGATAATTTGAGAGTCCTTCCGTGTTTCGGTGGGGTCTCCTGAAACATCCATAGACAGCGAGGCCCGTGCAAAGAAACAGGGAGCGATTCTTGAGAGAAGTTTCAGAGCTCTTTCTTCTCCAGCCACATGGGCGGGGCACTGCCAAAGAACTGAGCAATCACAGCACAACCAGGGCCCTCCTCGCACAGGGCAACACAAAATAAGCAGTGCTGAACAGGGTTAGGGCACATGTGAGCAGGGAGCAGGGAGACCCCCGTGCCCAGGCCATGCCTCTACCCCAGGGTCCCCTCTCCCATGACCTCATGGCAGGGGGGAGGAACCCCAACACTTCCGTAGGTGCAGTCTCTCTCCTCCTCCTTGCAGCTGGCTCATGGGCCCACATTCAGGGCCCCCACCTCGGGAGAAAATTCTCCCAATGTGCTCTGATGTTGAAAGAGTCAAGAAGAGAAGAAGGGAAAAAAAACCCCCGAAGTCCCAGGAAAACAAAGTTCAACTCTCCATCTCCCCCCAGAGAAAAGGAGCTGAAAACTGGCTAAAAAGAAACAAAGTTGCTTCCCTCTGCTCTTGCTGCAAGCAGGATGCAGAGGAGTGTGTATGTGTGTCCTTGAACAAACGCTCTGAGAAGTTTGTCCGGTTTTTTTTCCTCTCCCCCCTCTCAGGCTCAGTTGAAAGGCACAGAAATGCACAAAGTTCACTTCTGGGCATAGAGCAGCAATAGGGGATACACATGATAAAGTCACCCCAAGACACAGGGAGAGAGAATTCAGTGGAAAGACTCCGAGAATTCTGCTCCCAGAGATCATTCATTCCTGCTCACACTGACCCTTGTAGAAAGGGGACATCGTTCCCGGCAGCCTGTACTGAGCATGTGGCTCCTGAGTGGGGTTTGTTGTTTAGGAAACCTGCTCCGGCTTTTCCATTCTTTCCTTGCAAACAGGAAAACTTCTCCTGGGCCTGTGTGCAGGCAGAGCCCTGAGGAGAGCAGGTGGCACATGGTGCGCTGGGCTGGGACAGCCAGCTGCAGAGCTCAAGGGAAGAAGCCCAAAGTGTCACAATGGCTCCTTGCCTTCCCATGCAACACCTGGGTCACAATGGTCTCCTTGATTCCATGAGGCCCCACTGTGTCACAATGGCTCCTTGGTTCCATCAGGTTCCGCAGTGTCACCATGGTCTCTTTTGATCCGCACTGTCATCATGGACAATTGGTTCCATGAGGCCCCGCAGTGTCACAATGGCCCCTTGGTTCCATAGCTTTTACGTTGTAACAATGGACTCCTTGCTTCTATGAGCTAGCCTGCTTTTTGCAGAGGTGTCTTTGGTTCCAACAAGGCCCCGCTGTGTCTCAGTGCACCCTGGCTTCCATGTGGATGCGGAGTATCACAAAGGCTCCTTGGTTCCACCAGGTCCTGCTGTGTCACAATGGGTCCTGTGGTCCCTGAGGCCCTCCAAAACCATCGTGGAGGCTTGCTTCCATGAGGTTCCATTATGTGCCAGTGGTCATCTTGGTTCCAGGAGTTTCCTTAGTGTCACAATGCTCTCCATGCTTCCATTAGGCCCTGCTTTGCCACAATGGTCCCCTTGTTTCCATGAGGCCCCGCTGTGTCACAATGGACCTATGGTTCCGTGATGTTGCGTGGTGTCACCGTGCTCTTCTTGAATCCGCCGTGTAACCATGGACCATTGGTTCCATGCAGCCGTGTCACAATGGGCTCCTTGATTCCATGATTCCCCACGGTGTCACAATGGAGCCTTGTTTCTAGGAGGTTCTGTACTGTCACAATTGCCTCCTTGATGCCATCAGCCCCTGCAGTGTCACAATGGCTCCTTGGTTCCATGAGGAACACAATAGCTTGGCATAAGCATTGAGCAACAGCTGCTGAACACACCTGGCAACATCTGCTTGCATCAAAAGAGGGCTTCAAGCTGACAATGGCACCAGCAGCTTCCATCTGCAACAGACACCCAGGGAAAGGACAGGCTGTGCCGGTTTGGACAAATGTGGAGGAAAATATCCTCTGATAGAAGGCAGGTTACACCCAGCCCTCCCCCACCAGGTTTTTGGAAAAAAGAACTTTCCTGGGAAGAAAGTGAAAGAGATAAAACCTATTTTTTTAACAAACACACAGGAAAAGGATAACAATGCTAAATATTAAAACCTCTCGCTGTGCAGAGAAACCTGGGATAATTTGAGAGTCCTTCCGTGTTTCGGTGGGGTCTCCTGAAACATCCATAGACAGCGAGGCCCGTGCAAAGAAACAGGGAGCGATTCTTGAGAGAAGTTTCAGAGCTCTTTCTTCTCCAGCCACATGGGCGGGGCACTGCCAAAGAACTGAGCAATCACGGCACAACCAGGGCCCTCCTCACACAGGGCAACACAAAATAAGCAGTGCTGAACAGGGTTAGGGCACATGTGAGCAGGGAGCAGGGAGACCCCGTGCCCAGGCCATGCCTCTACCCCAGGGTCCCCTCTCCCATGACCGCATGGCAGGAGGGAGGAACCCCAACACTTCCGTAGGTGTAGTCTCTCTCCTCCTCCTTGCAGCTGGCTCATGGGCCCACATTCAGGGCCCCCACCTCGGGAGAAAATTCTCCCAATGTGCTCTGATGTTGAAAGAGTCAAGAAGAGAAGAAGGGAAAAAAAACCCCCGAAGTCCCAGGAAAACAAAGTTCAACTCTCCATCTCCCCCCAGAGAAAAGGAGCTGAAAACTGGCTAAAAAGAAACAAAGTTGCTTCCCTCTGCTCTTGCTGCAAGCAGGATGCAGAGGAGTGTGTATGTGTGTCCTTGAACAAACGCTCTGAGAAGTTTGTCCGGTTTTTTTTCCTCTCCCCCCTCTCAGGCTCAGTTGAAAGGCACAGAAATGCACAAAGTTCACTTCTGGGCATAGAGCAGCAATAGGGGATACACATGATAAAGTCACCCCAAGACACAGGGACAGAGAATTCAGTGGAAAGACTCCGAGAATTCTGCTCCCAGAGATCATTCATTCCTGCTCACACTGACCCTTGTAGAAAGGGGACATCGTTCCCGGCAGCCTGTACTGAGCATGTGGCTCCTGAGTGGGGTTTGTTGTTTAGGAAACCTGCTCCGGCTTTTCCATTCTTTCCTTGCAAACAGGAAAACTTCTCCTGGGGCTGTGTGCAGGCAGAGCCCTGAGGAGAGCAGGTGGCACATGGTGCGCTGGGCTGGGACAGCCAGCTGCAGAGCTCAAGGGAAGAAGCCCAAAGTGTCACAATGGCTCCTTGCCTTCCCATGCAACACCTGGGTCACAATGGTCTCCTTGATTCCATGAGGCCCCACTGTGTCACAATGGCTCCTTGGTTCCATCAGGTTCCGCAGTGTCACCATGGTCTCCTTTGATCCGCACTGTCATCATGGACAATTGGTTCCATGAGGCCCCGCAGTGTCACAATGGTCCCTTGGTTGCATAGCTTTTACGTTGTAACAATGGACTCCTTGCTTCTATGAGCTAGCCTGCTTTTTGCAGAGGTGTCTTTGGTTCCAACAAGGCCCCACTGTGTCTCAGTGCACCCTGGCTTCCATGTGGATCTGGAGTATCACAAAGGCTCCTTGGTTCCACCAGGTCCTGCTGTGTCACAATGGGTCCTGTGGTCCCTGAGGCCCTCCAAAGTCATCATGGATGCTTGCTTCCATGAGGTTCCATTATGTGCCAGTGGTCATCTTGGTTCCAGGAGTTTCCTTAGTGTCACAATGCTCTCCATGTTTCCATGATTCCCCACAATGTCACAATGCTCTCCAGGCTTCCATTAGGCCCTGCTTTGCCACAATGGTCCCCTTGTTTCCATGCGGCCTTGCTGTGTCACAATGGACGTACAGTTCCATGATGTTGCGTGGTGTCACCGTGCTCTTCTTGAATCCGCCGTGTAACCATGGACCATTGGTTCCATGCAGCCGTGTCACAATGGGCTCCTTGATTCCATGATTCCCCACGGTGTCACAATGGAGCCTTGTTTCTAGGAGGTTCTGTACTGTCACAATTGCCTCCTTGATGCCATCAGCCCCTGCAGTGTCACAATGGCTCCTTGGTTCCATGAGGAACACAATAGCTTGGCATAAGCATTGAGCAACAGCTGCTGAACACACCTGGCAACATCTGCTTGCATCAAAAGAGGGCTTCAAGCTGACAATGGCACCAGCAGCTTCCATCTGCAACAGACACCCAGGGAAAGGACAGGCTGTGCCGGTTTGGACAAATGTGGAGGAAAATATCCTCTGATAGAAGGCAGGTTACACCCAGCCCTCCTCCACCAGCTTCGGGAAAAAAGAATTTTCCTGGGAAGAAAGTGAAAGAGATAAAAACTACTTTTTTAACAAACACACAGGAAAAGGATAACAATGCTAAATATTAAAACCTCTCGCTGTGCAGAGAAAGCTGGGATAATTTGAGAGTCCTTCCGTGTTTCGGTGGGGTCTCCTGAAACATCCATAGACAGCGAGGCCCGTGCAAAGAAACAGGGAGCGATTCTTGAGAGAAGTTTCAGAGCTCTTTCTTCTCCAGCCACATGGGCGGGGCACTGCCAAAGAACTGAGCAATCACGGCACAACCAGGGCCCTCCTGGCACAGGGCAACACAAAATAAGCAGTGCTGAACAGGATTAGGGCACATGTGAGCAGGGAGCAGGGAGACCCCCCGTGCCCAGGCCATGCCTCTACCCCAGGGTCCCCTCTCCCATGACCTCATGGCAGGGGGGAGGAACCCCAACACTTCCGTAGGTGTAGTCTCTCTCCTCCTCCTTGCAGCTGGCTCATGGGCCCACATTCAGGGCCCCCACCTCGGGAGAAAATTCTCCCAATGTGCTCTGATGTTGAAAGAGTCAAGAAGAGAAGAAGGGAAAAAAACCCCCGAAGTCCCAGGAAAACAAAGTTCAACTCTCCATCTCCCTCCAGAGAAAAGGAGCTGAAAACTGGCTAAAAAGAAACAAAGTTGCTTCCTCTGCTCTTGCTGCAAGCAGGATGCAGAGGAGTGTGTATGTGTGTCCTTGAACAAACGCTCTGAGAAGTTTGTCTGGCTTTTTTTTCCTCTCCCCCCTCTCAGGCTCAGTTGAAAGGCACAGAAATGCACAAAGTTCACTTCTGGGCATAGAGCAGTATTGGGGGATACACATGATAAAGTCACCCCAAGACACAGGGACAGAGAATTCAGTGGAAAGACTCCGAGAATTCTGCTCCCAGAGATCATTCATTCCTGCTCACACTGACCCTTGTAGAAAGGGGACATCGTTCCCGGCAGCCTGTACTGAGCATGTGGCTCCTGAGTGGGGTTTGTTGTTTAGGAAACCTGCTCCGGCTTTTCCATTCTTTCCTTGCAAACAGGAAAACTTCTCCTGGGGCTGTGTGCAGGCAGAGCCCTGAGGAGAGCAGGTGGCACATGGTGCGCTGGGCTGGGACAGCCAGCTGCAGAGCTCAAGGGAAGAAGCCCAAAGTGTCACAATGGCTCCTTGCCTTCCCATGCAACACCTGGGTCACAATGGTCTCCTTGATTCCATGAGGCCCCACTGTGTCACAATGGCTCCTTGGTTCCATCAGGTTCCGCAGTGTCACCATGGTCTCTTTTGATCCGCACTGTCATCATGGACAATTGGTTCCATGAGGCCCCGCAGTGTCACAATGGTCCCTTGGTTCCATAGCTTTTACGTTGTAACAATGGACTCCTTGCTTCTATGAGCTAGCCTGCTTTTTGCAGAGGTGTCTTTGGTTCCAACAAGGCCCCGCTGTGTCTCAGTGCACCCTGGCTTCCATGTGGATGCGGAGTATCACAAAGGCTCCTTGGTTCCACCAGGTCCTGCTGTGTCACAATGGGTCCTGTGGTCCCTGAGGCCCTCCAAAACCATCGTGGAGGCTTGCTTCCATGAGGTTCCATTATGTGCCAGTGGTCATCTTGGTTCCAGGAGTTTCCTTAGTGTCACAATGCTCTCCATGTTTCCATGATTCCCCACAATGTCACAATGCTCTCCAGGCTTCCATTAGGCCCTGCTTTGCCACAATGGTCCCCTTGTTTCCATGCGGCCTTGCTGTGTCACAATGGACGTACGGTTCCATGATGTTGCGTGGTGTCACCGTGCTCTTCTTGAATCCGCCGTGTAACCATGGACCATTGGTTCCATGCAGCCGTGTCACAATGGGCTCCTTGATTCCATGATTCCCCACGGTGTCACAATGGAGCCTTGTTTCTAGGAGGTTCTGTACTGTCACAATTGCCTCCTTGATGCCATCAGCCCCTGCAGTGTCACAATGGCTCCTTGGTTCCATGAGGAACACAATAGCTTGGCATAAGCATTGAGCAACAGCTGCTGAACACACCTGGCAACATCTGCTTGCATCAAAAGAGGGCTTCAAGCTGACAATGGCACCAGCAGCTTCCATCTGCAACAGAGACCCAGGAAAGGACAGGCTGTGCCGGTTTGGACAAATGTGGAGGAAAATATCCTCTTATAGAAGGCAGGTTACACCCAGCCCTCCCCCACCAGGTTTTTGGAAAAAAGAACTTTCCTGGGAAGAAAGTGAAAGAGATAAAACCTATTTTTTTAACAAACACACAGGAAAAGGATAACAATGCTAAATATTAAAACCTCTCGCTGTGCAGAGAAAGCTGGGATAATTTGAGAGTCCTTCCGTGTTTCGGTGGGGTCTCCTGAAACATCCATAGACAGCGAGGCCCGTGCAAAGAAACAGGGAGCGATTCTTGAGAGAAGTTTCAGAGCTCTTTCTTCTCCAGCCACATGGGCGGGGCACTGCCAAAGAACTGAGCAATCACAGCACAACCAGGGCCCTCCTCGCACAGGGCAACACAAAATAAGCAGTGCTGAACAGGGTTAGGGCACATGTGAGCAGGGAGCAGGGAGACCCCCGTGCCCAGGCCATGCCTCTACCCCAGGGTCCCCTCTCCCATGACCTCATGGCAGGGGGGAGGAACCCCAACACTTCCGTAGGTGCAGTCTCTCTCCTCCTCCTTGCAGCTGGCTCATGGGCCCACATTCAGGGCCCCCACCTCGGGAGAAAATTCTCCCAATGTGCTCTGATGTTGAAAGAGTCAAGAAGAGAAGAAGGGAAAAAAAACCCCCGAAGTCCCAGGAAAACAAAGTTCAACTCTCCATCTCCCCCCAGAGAAAAGGAGCTGAAAACTGGCTAAAAAGAAACAAAGTTGCTTCCCTCTGCTCTTGCTGCAAGCAGGATGCAGAGGAGTGTGTATGTGTGTCCTTGAACAAACGCTCTGAGAAGTTTGTCCGGTTTTTTTTCCTCTCCCCCCTCTCAGGCTCAGTTGAAAGGCACAGAAATGCACAAAGTTCACTTCTGGGCATAGAGCAGCAATAGGGGATACACATGATAAAGTCACCCCAAGACACAGGGAGAGAGAATTCAGTGGAAAGACTCCGAGAATTCTGCTCCCAGAGATCATTCATTCCTGCTCACACTGACCCTTGTAGAAAGGGGACATCGTTCCCGGCAGCCTGTACTGAGCATGTGGCTCCTGAGTGGGGTTTGTTGTTTAGGAAACCTGCTCCGGCTTTTCCATTCTTTCCTTGCAAACAGGAAAACTTCTCCTGGGGCTGTGTGCAGGCAGAGCCCTGAGGAGAGCAGGTGGCACATGGTGCGCTGGGCTGGGACAGCCAGCTGCAGAGCTCAAGGGAAGAAGCCCAAAGTGTCACAATGGCTCCTTGCCTTCCCATGCAACACCTGGGTCACAATGGTCTCCTTGATTCCATGAGGCCCCACTGTGTCACAATGGCTCCTTGGTTCCATCAGGTTCCGCAGTGTCACCATGGTCTCCTTTGATCCGCACTGTCATCATGGACAATTGGTTCCATGAGGCCCCGCAGTGTCACAATGGTCCCTTGGTTCCATAGCTTTTACGTTGTAACAATGGACTCCTTGCTTCTATGAGCTAGCCTGCTTTTTGCAGAGGTGTCTTTGGTTCCAACAAGGCCCCACTGTGTCTCAGTGCACCCTGGCTTCCATGTGGATCTGGAGTATCACAAAGGCTCCTTGGTTCCACCAGGTCCTGCTGTGTCACAATGGGTCCTGTGGTCCCTGAGGCCCTCCAAAGTCATCATGGATGCTTGCTTCCATGAGGTTCCATTATGTGCCAGTGGTCATCTTGGTTCCAGGAGTTTCCTTAGTGTCACAATGCTCTCCATGTTTCCATGATTCCCCACAATGTCACAATGCTCTCCAGGCTTCCATTAGGCCCTGCTTTGCCACAATGGTCCCCTTGTTTCCATGCGGCCTTGCTGTGTCACAATGGACGTACGGTTCCATGATGTTGCGTGGTGTCACCGTGCTCTTCTTGAATCCGCCGTGTAACCATGGACCATTGGTTCCATGCAGCCGTGTCACAATGGGCTCCTTGATTCCATGATTCCCCACGGTGTCACAATGGAGCCTTGTTTCTAGGAGGTTCTGTACTGTCACAATTGCCTCCTTGATGCCATCAGCCCCTGCAGTGTCACAATGGCTCCTTGGTTCCATGAGGAACACAATAGCTTGGCATAAGCATTGAGCAACAGCTGCTGAACACACCTGGCAACATCTGCTTGCATCAAAAGAGGGCTTCAAGCTGACAATGGCACCAGCAGCTTCCATCTGCAACAGACACCCAGGGAAAGGACAGGCTGTGCCGGTTTGGACAAATGTGGAGGAAAATATCCTCTGATAGAAGGCAGGTTACACCCAGCCCTCCTCCACCAGCTTCGGGAAAAAAGAATTTTCCTGGGAAGAAAGTGAAAGAGATAAAAACTACTTTTTTAACAAACACACAGGAAAAGGATAACAATGCTAAATATTAAAACCTCTCGCTGTGCAGAGAAAGCTGGGATAATTTGAGAGTCCTTCCGTGTTTCGGTGGGGTCTCCTGAAACATCCATAGACAGCGAGGCCCGTGCAAAGAAACAGGGAGCGATTCTTGAGAGAAGTTTCAGAGCTCTTTCTTCTCCAGCCACATGGGCGGGGCACTGCCAAAGAACTGAGCAATCACGGCACAACCAGGGCCCTCCTGGCACAGGGCAACACAAAATAAGCAGTGCTGAACAGGATTAGGGCACATGTGAGCAGGGAGCAGGGAGACCCCCCGTGCCCAGGCCATGCCTCTACCCCAGGGTCCCCTCTCCCATGACCTCATGGCAGGGGGGAGGAACCCCAACACTTCCGTAGGTGTAGTCTCTCTCCTCCTCCTTGCAGCTGGCTCATGGGCCCACATTCAGGGCCCCCACCTCGGGAGAAAATTCTCCCAATGTGCTCTGATGTTGAAAGAGTCAAGAAGAGAAGAAGGGAAAAAAAACCCCCGAAGTCCCAGGAAAACAAAGTTCAACTCTCCATCTCCCTCCAGAGAAAAGGAGCTGAAAACTGGCTAAAAAGAAACAAAGTTGCTTCCTCTGCTCTTGCTGCAAGCAGGATGCAGAGGAGTGTGTATGTGTGTCCTTGAACAAACGCTCTGAGAAGTTTGTCTGGCTTTTTTTTCCTCTCCCCCCTCTCAGGCTCAGTTGAAAGGCACAGAAATGCACAAAGTTCACTTCTGGGCATAGAGCAGTATTGGGGGATACACATGATAAAGTCACCCCAAGACACAGGGACAGAGAATTCAGTGGAAAGACTCCGAGAATTCTGCTCCCAGAGATCATTCATTCCTGCTCACACTGACCCTTGTAGAAAGGGGACATCGTTCCAGGCAGCCTGTACTGAGCATGTGGCTCCTGAGTGGGGTTTGTTGTTTAGGAAACCTGCTCCGGCTTTTCCATTCTTTCCTTGCAAACAGGAAAACTTCTCCTGGGCCTGTGTGCAGGCAGAGCCCTGAGGAGAGCAGGTGGCACATGGTGCGCTGGGCTGGGACAGCCAGCTGCAGAGCTCAAGGGAAGAAGCCCAAAGTGTCACAATGGCTCCTTGCCTTCCCATGCAACACCTGGGTCACAATGGTCTCCTTGATTCCATGAGGCCCCACTGTGTCACAATGGCTCCTTGGTTCCATCAGGTTCCGCAGTGTCACCATGGTCTCTTTTGATCCGCACTGTCATCATGGACAATTGGTTCCATGAGGCCCCGCAGTGTCACAATGGTCCCTTGGTTCCATAGCTTTTACGTTGTAACAATGGACTCCTTGCTTCTATGAGCTAGCCTGCTTTTTGCAGAGGTGTCTTTGGTTCCAACAAGGCCCCGCTGTGTCTCAGTGCACCCTGGCTTCCATGTGGATGCGGAGTATCACAAAGGCTCCTTGGTTCCACCAGGTCCTGCTGTGTCACAATGGGTCCTGTGGTCCCTGAGGCCCTCCAAAACCATCGTGGAGGCTTGCTTCCATGAGGTTCCATTATGTGCCAGTGGTCATCTTGGTTCCAGGAGTTTCCTTAGTGTCACAATGCTCTCCATGCTTCCATTAGGCCCTGCTTTGCCACAATGGTCCCCTTGTTTCCATGAGGCCCCGCTGTGTCACAATGGACCTATGGTTCCGTGATGTTGCGTGGTGTCACCGTGCTCTTCTTGAATCCGCCGTGTAACCATGGACCATTGGTTCCATGCAGCCGTGTCACAATGGGCTCCTTGATTCCATGATTCCCCACGGTGTCACAATGGAGCCTTGTTTCTAGGAGGTTCTGTACTGTCACAATTGCCTCATTGATGCCATCAGCCCCTGCAGTGTCACAATGGCTCCTTGGTTCCATGAGGAACACAATAGCTTGGCATAAGCATTGAGCAACAGCTGCTGAACACACCTGGCAACATCTGCTTGCATCAAAAGAGGGCTTCAAGCTGACAATGGCACCAGCAGCTTCCATCTGCAACAGAGACCCAGGAAAGGACAGGCTGTGCCGGTTTGGACAAATGTGGAGGAAAATATCCTCTTATAGAAGGCAGGTTACACCCAGCCCTCCCCCACCAGGTTTTTGGAAAAAAGAACTTTCCTGGGAAGAAAGTGAAAGAGATAAAACCTATTTTTTTAACAAACACACAGGAAAAGGATAACAATGCTAAATATTAAAAGCTCTCGCTGTGCAGAGAAAGCTGGGATAATTTGAGAGTCCTTCCGTGTTTCGGTGGGGTCTCCTGAAACATCCATAGACAGCGAGGCCCGTGCAAAGAAACAGGGAGCGATTCTTGAGAGAAGTTTCAGAGCTCTTTCTTCTCCAGCCACATGGGCGGGGCACTGCCAAAGAACTGAGCAATCACAGCACAACCAGGGCCCTCCTCGCACAGGGCAACACAAAATAAGCAGTGCTGAACAGGGTTAGGGCACATGTGAGCAGGGAGCAGGGAGACCCCCCGTGCCCAGGCCATGCCTCTACCCCAGGGTCCCCTCTCCCATGACCTCATGGCAGGGGGGAGGAACCCCAACACTTCCGTAGGTGCAGTCTCTCTCCTCCTCCTTGCAGCTGGCTCATGGGCCCACATTCAGGGCCCCCACCTCGGGAGAAAATTCTCCCAATGTGCTCTGATGTTGAAAGAGTCAAGAAGAGAAGAAGGGAAAAAAAACCCCCGAAGTCCCAGGAAAACAAAGTTCAACTCTCCATCTCCCCCCAGAGAAAAGGAGCTGAAAACTGGCTAAAAAGAAACAAAGTTGCTTCCCTCTGCTCTTGCTGCAAGCAGGATGCAGAGGAGTGTGTATGTGTGTCCTTGAACAAACGCTCTGAGAAGTTTGTCTGGCTTTTTTTTCCTCTCCCCCCTCTCAGGCTCAGTTGAAAGGCACAGAAATGCACAAAGTTCACTTCTGGGCATAGAGCAGCAATAGGGGGATACACATGATAAAGTCACCCCAAGACACAGGGACAGAGAATTCAGTGGAAAGACTCCGAGAATTCTGCTCCCAGAGATCATTCATTCCTGCTCACACTGACCCTTGTAGAAAGGGGACATCGTTCCCGGCAGCCTGTACTGAGCATGTGGCTCCTGAGTGGGGTTTGTTGTTTAGGAAACCTGCTCCGGCTTTTCCATTCTTTCCTTGCAAACAGGAAAACTTCTCCTGGGGCTGTGTGCAGGCAGAGCCCTGAGGAGAGCAGGTGGCACATGGTGCGCTGGGCTGGGACAGCCAGCTGCAGAGCTCAAGGGAAGAAGCCCAAAGTGTCACAATGGCTCCTTGCCTTCCCATGCAACACCTGGGTCACAATGGTCTCCTTGATTCCATGAGGCCCCACTGTGTCACAATGGCTCCTTGGTTCCATCAGGTTCCGCAGTGTCACCATGGTCTCTTTTGATCCGCACTGTCATCATGGACAATTGGTTCCATGAGGCCCCGCAGTGTCACAATGGTCCCTTGGTTGCATAGCTTTTACGTTGTAACAATGGACTCCTTGCTTCTATGAGCTAGCCTGCTTTTTGCAGAGGTGTCTTTGGTTCCAACAAGGCCCCACTGTGTCTCAGTGCACCCTGGCTTCCATGTGGATCTGGAGTATCACAAAGGCTCCTTGGTTCCACCAGGTCCTGCTGTGTCACAATGGGTCCTGTGGTCCCTGAGGCCCTCCAAAGTCATCATGGATGCTTGCTTCCATGAGGTTCCATTATGTGCCAGTGGTCATCTTGGTTCCAGGAGTTTCCTTAGTGTCACAATGCTCTCCATGTTTCCATGATTCCCCACAATGTCACAATGCTCTCCAGGCTTCCATTAGGCCCTGCTTTGCCACAATGGTCCCCTTGTTTCCATGCGGCCTTGCTGTGTCACAATGGACGTACGGTTCCATGATGTTGCGTGGTGTCACCGTGCTCTTCTTGAATCCGCCGTGTAACCATGGACCATTGGTTCCATGCAGCCGTGTCACAATGGGCTCCTTGATTCCATGATTCCCCACGGTGTCACAATGGAGCCTTGTTTCTAGGAGGTTCTGTACTGTCACAATTGCCTCCTTGATGCCATCAGCCCCTGCAGTGTCACAATGGCTCCTTGGTTCCATGAGGAACACAATAGCTTGGCATAAGCATTGAGCAACAGCTGCTGAACACACCTGGCAACATCTGCTTGCATCAAAAGAGGGCTTCAAGCTGACAATGGCACCAGCAGCTTCCATCTGCAACAGACACCCAGGGAAAGGACAGGCTGTGCTGGTTTGGACAAATGTGGAGGAAAATATCCTCTGATAGAAGGCAGGTTACACCCAGCCCTCCCCCACCAGCTTCGGGAAAAAAGAATTTTCCTGGGAAGAAAGTGAAAGAGATAAAAACTACTTTTTTAACAAACACACAGGAAAAGGATAACAATGCTAAATATTAAAACCTCTCGCTGTGCAGAGAAAGCTGGGATAATTTGAGAGTCCTTCCGTGTTTCGGTGGGGTCTCCTGAAACATCCATAGACAGCGAGGCCCGTGCAAAGAAACAGGGAGCGATTCTTGAGAGAAGTTTCAGAGCTCTTTCTTCTCCAGCCACATGGGCGGGGCACTGCCAAAGAACTGAGCAATCACGGCACAACCAGGGCCCTCCTGGCACAGGGCAACACAAAATAAGCAGTGCTGAACAGGATTAGGGCACATGTGAGCAGGGAGCAGGGAGACCCCCCGTGCCCAGGCCATGCCTCTACCCCAGGGTCCCCTCTCCCATGACCTCATGGCAGGGGGGAGGAACCCCAACACTTCCGTAGGTGTAGTCTCTCTCCTCCTCCTTGCAGCTGGCTCATGGGCCCACATTCAGGGCCCCCACCTCGGGAGAAAATTCTCCCAATGTGCTCTGATGTTGAAAGAGTCAAGAAGAGAAGAAGGGAAAAAAAACCCCCGAAGTCCCAGGAAAACAAAGTTCAACTCTCCATCTCCCTCCAGAGAAAAGGAGCTGAAAACTGGCTAAAAAGAAACAAAGTTGCTTCCTCTGCTCTTGCTGCAAGCAGGATGCAGAGGAGTGTGTATGTGTGTCCTTGAACAAACGCTCTGAGAAGTTTGTCTGGCTTTTTTTTCCTCTCCCCCCTCTCAGGCTCAGTTGAAAGGCACAGAAATGCACAAAGTTCACTTCTGGGCATAGAGCAGCAATAGGGGGATACACATGATAAAGTCACCCCAAGACACAGGGACAGAGAATTCAGTGGAAAGACTCCGAGAATTCTGCTCCCAGAGATCATTCATTCCTGCTCACACTGACCCTTGTAGAAAGGGGACATCGTTCCCGGCAGCCTGTACTGAGCATGTGGCTCCTGAGTGGGGTTTGTTGTTTAGGAAACCTGCTCCGGCTTTTCCATTCTTTCCTTGCAAACAGGAAAACTTCTCCTGGGCCTGTGTGCAGGCAGAGCCCTGAGGAGAGCAGGTGGCACATGGTGCGCTGGGCTGGGACAGCCAGCTGCAGAGCTCAAGGGAAGAAGCCCAAAGTGTCACAATGGCTCCTTGCCTTCCCATGCAACACCTGGGTCACAATGGTCTCCTTGATTCCATGAGGCCCCACTGTGTCACAATGGCTCCTTGGTTCCATCAGGTTCCGCAGTGTCACCATGGTCTCTTTTGATCCGCACTGTCATCATGGACAATTGGTTCCATGAGGCCCCGCAGTGTCACAATGGTCCCTTGGTTGCATAGCTTTTACGTTGTAACAATGGACTCCTTGCTTCTATGAGCTAGCCTGCTTTTTGCAGAGGTGTCTTTGGTTCCAACAAGGCCCCACTGTGTCTCAGTGCACCCTGGCTTCCATGTGGATCTGGAGTATCACAAAGGCTCCTTGGTTCCACCAGGTCCTGCTGTGTCACAATGGGTCCTGTGGTCCCTGAGGCCCTCCAAAGTCATCATGGATGCTTGCTTCCATGAGGTTCCATTATGTGCCAGTGGTCATCTTGGTTCCAGGAGTTTCCTTAGTGTCACAATGCTCTCCATGTTTCCATGATTCCCCACAATGTCACAATGCTCTCCAGGCTTCCATTAGGCCCTGCTTTGCCACAATGGTCCCCTTGTTTCCATGCGGCCTTGCTGTGTCACAATGGACGTACGGTTCCATGATGTTGCGTGGTGTCACCGTGCTCTTCTTGAATCCGCCGTGTAACCATGGACCATTGGTTCCATGCAGCCGTGTCACAATGGGCTCCTTGATTCCATGATTCCCCACGGTGTCACAATGGAGCCTTGTTTCTAGGAGGTTCTGTACTGTCACAATTGCCTCCTTGATGCCATCAGCCCCTGCAGTGTCACAATGGCTCCTTGGTTCCATGAGGAACACAATAGCTTGGCATAAGCATTGAGCAACAGCTGCTGAACACACCTGGCAACATCTGCTTGCATCAAAAGAGGGCTTCAAGCTGACAATGGCACCAGCAGCTTCCATCTGCAACAGACACCCAGGGAAAGGACAGGCTGTGCCGGTTTGGACAAATGTGGAGGAAAATATCCTCTTATAGAAGGCAGGTTACACCCAGCCCTCCCCCACCAGGTTTTTGGAAAAAAGAACTTTCCTGGGAAGAAAGTGAAAGAGATAAAACCTATTTTTTTAACAAACACACAGGAAAAGGATAACAATGCTAAATATTAAAACCTCTCGCTGTGCAGAGAAAGCTGGGATAATTTGAGAGTCCTTCTGTGTTTCGGTGGGGTCTCCTGAAACATCCATAGACAGCGAGGCCCGTGCAAAGAAACAGGGAGCGATTCTTGAGAGAAGTTTCAGAGCTCTTTCTTCTCCAGCCACATGGGCGGGGCACTGCCAAAGAACTGAGCAATCACAGCACAACCAGGGCCCTCCTCGCACAGGGCAACACAAAATAAGCAGTGCTGAACAGGATTAGGGCACATGTGAGCAGGGAGCAGGGAGACCCCCGTGCCCAGGCCATGCCTCTACCCCAGGGTCCCCTCTCCCATGACCTCATGGCAGGGGGGAGGAACCCCAACACTTCCGTAGGTGCAGTCTCTCTCCTCCTCCTTGCAGCTGGCTCATGGGCCCACATTCAGGGCCCCCACCTCGGGAGAAAATTCTCCCAATGTGCTCTGATGTTGAAAGAGTCAAGAAGAGAAGAAGGGAAAAAAAACCCCCGAAGTCCCAGGAAAACAAAGTTCAACTCTCCATCTCCCCCCAGAGAAAAGGAGCTGAAAACTGGCTAAAAAGAAACAAAGTTGCTTCCCTCTGCTCTTGCTGCAAGCAGGATGCAGAGGAGTGTGTATGTGTGTCCTTGAACAAACGCTCTGAGAAGTTTGTCCGGTTTTTTTTCCTCTCCCCCCTCTCAGGCTCAGTTGAAAGGCACAGAAATGCACAAAGTTCACTTCTGGGCATAGAGCAGCAATAGGGGATACACATGATAAAGTCACCCCAAGACACAGGGAGAGAGAATTCAGTGGAAAGACTCCGAGAATTCTGCTCCCAGAGATCATTCCTGCTCACACTGACCCTTGTAGAAAGGGGACATCGTTCCAGGCAGCCTGTACTGAGCATGTGGCTCCTGAGTGGGGTTTGTTGTTTAGGAAACCTGCTCCGGCTTTTCCATTCTTTCCTTGCAAACAGGAAAACTTCTCCTGGGGCTGTGTGCAGGCAGAGCCCTGAGGAGAGCAGGTGGCACATGGTGCGCTGGGCTGGGACAGCCAGCTGCAGAGCTCAAGGGAAGAAGCCCAAAGTGTCACAATGGCTCCTTGCCTTCCCATGCAACACCTGGGTCACAATGGTCTCCTTGATTCCATGAGGCCCCACTGTGTCACAATGGCTCCTTGGTTCCATCAGGTTCCGCAGTGTCACCATGGTCTCCTTTGATCCGCACTGTCATCATGGACAATTGGTTCCATGAGGCCCCGCAGTGTCACAATGGTCCCTTGCTTCCATAGCTTTTACGTTGTAACAATGGACTCCTTGCTTCTATGAGCTAGCCTGCTTTTTGCAGAGGTGTCTTTGGTTCCAACAAGGCCCCTCTGTGTCTCAGTGCACCCTGGCTTCCATGTGGATCTGGAGTATCACAAAGGCTCCTTGGTTCCACCAGGTCCTGCTGTGTCACAATGGGTCCTGTGGTCCCTGAGGCCCTCCAAAGTCATCATGGATGCTTGCTTCCATGAGGTTCCATTATGTGCCAGTGGTCATCTTGGTTCCAGGAGTTTCCTTAGTGTCACAATGCTCTCCATGTTTCCATGATTCCCCACAATGTCACAATGCTCTCCAGGCTTCCATTAGGCCCTGCTTTGCCACAATGGTCCCCTTGTTTCCATGAGGCCCCGCTGTGTCACAATGGACCTATGGTTCCGTGATGTTGCGTGGTGTCACCGTGCTCTTCTTGAATCCGCCGTGTAACCATGGACCATTGGTTCCATGCAGCCGTGTCACAATGGGCTCCTTGATTCCATGATTCCCCACGGTGTCACAATGGAGCCTTGTTTCTAGGAGGTTCTGTACTGTCACAATTGCCTCATTGATGCCATCAGCCCCTGCAGTGTCACAATGGCTCCTTGGTTCCATGAGGAACACAATAGCTTGGCATAAGCATTGAGCAACAGCTGCTGAACACACCTGGCAACATCTGCTTGCATCAAAAGAGGGCTTCAAGCTGACAATGGCACCAGCAGCTTCCATCTGCAACAGAGACCCAGGAAAGGACAGGCTGTGCCGGTTTGGACAAATGTGGAGGAAAATATCCTCTGATAGAAGGCAGGTTACACCCAGCCCTCCCCCACCAGGTTTTTGGAAAAAAGAACTTTCCTGGGAAGAAAGTGAAAGAGATAAAACCTATTTTTTTAACAAACACACAGGAAAAGGATAACAATGCTAAATATTAAAACCTCTCGCTGTGCAGAGAAAGCTGGGATAATTTGAGAGTCCTTCTGTGTTTCGGTGGGGTCTCCTGAAACATCCATAGACAGCGAGGCCCGTGCAAAGAAACAGGGAGCGATTCTTGAGAGAAGTTTCAGAGCTCTTTCTTCTCCAGCCACATGGGCGGGGCACTGCCAAAGAACTGAGCAATCACAGCACAACCAGGGCCCTCCTCGCACAGGGCAACACAAAATAAGCAGTGCTGAACAGGATTAGGGCACATGTGAGCAGGGAGACCCCGTGCCCAGGCCATGCCTCTACCCCAGGGTCCCCTCTCCCATGACCTCATGGCAGGGGGGAGGAACCCCAACACTTCCGTAGGTGTAGTCTCTCTCCTCCTCCTTGCAGCTGGCTCATGGGCCCACATTCAGGGCCCCCACCTCGGGAGAAAATTCTCCCAATGTGCTCTGATGTTGAAAGAGTCAAGAAGAGAAGAAGGGAAAAAAAACCCCCGAAGTCCCAGGAAAACAAAGTTCAACTCTCCATCTCCCCCCAGAGAAAAGGAGCTGAAAACTGGCTAAAAAGAAACAAAGTTGCTTCCCTCTGCTCTTGCTGCAAGCAGGATGCAGAGGAGTGTGTATGTGTGTCCTTGAACAAACGCTCTGAGAAGTTTGTCCGGTTTTTTTTCCTCTCCCCCCTCTCAGGCTCAGTTGAAAGGCACAGAAATGCACAAAGTTCACTTCTGGGCATAGAGCAGCAATAGGGGATACACATGATAAAGTCACCCCAAGACACAGGGAGAGAGAATTCAGTGGAAAGACTCCGAGAATTCTGCTCCCAGAGATCATTCCTGCTCACACTGACCCTTGTAGAAAGGGGACATCGTTCCAGGCAGCCTGTACTGAGCATGTGGCTCCTGAGTGGGGTTTGTTGTTTAGGAAACCTGCTCCGGCTTTTCCATTCTTTCCTTGCAAACAGGAAAACTTCTCCTGGGGCTGTGTGCAGGCAGAGCCCTGAGGAGAGCAGGTGGCACATGGTGCGCTGGGCTGGGACAGCCAGCTGCAGAGCTCAAGGGAAGAAGCCCAAAGTGTCACAATGGCTCCTTGCCTTCCCATGCAACACCTGGGTCACAATGGTCTCCTTGATTCCATGAGGCCCCACTGTGTCACAATGGCTCCTTGGTTCCATCAGGTTCCGCAGTGTCACCATGGTCTCCTTTGATCCGCACTGTCATCATGGACAATTGGTTCCATGAGGCCCCGCAGTGTCACAATGGTCCCTTGGTTGCATAGCTTTTACGTTGTAACAATGGACTCCTTGCTTCTATGAGCTAGCCTGCTTTTTGCAGAGGTGTCTTTGGTTCCAACAAGGCCCCACTGTGTCTCAGTGCACCCTGGCTTCCATGTGGATCTGGAGTATCACAAAGGCTCCTTGGTTCCACCAGGTCCTGCTGTGTCACAATGGGTCCTGTGGTCCCTGAGGCCCTCCAAAGTCATCATGGATGCTTGCTTCCATGAGGTTCCATTATGTGCCAGTGGTCATCTTGGTTCCAGGAGTTTCCTTAGTGTCACAATGCTCTCCATGCTTCCATTAGGCCCTGCTTTGCCACAATGGTCCCCTTGTTTCCATGAGGCCCCGCTGTGTCACAATGGACCTATGGTTCCGTGATGTTGCGTGGTGTCACCGTGCTCTTCTTGAATCCGCCGTGTAACCATGGACCATTGGTTCCATGCAGCCGTGTCACAATGGGCTCCTTGATTCCATGATTCCCCACGGTGTCACAATGGAGCCTTGTTTCTAGGAGGTTCTGTACTGTCACAATTGCCTCCTTGATGCCATCAGCCCCTGCAGTGTCACAATGGCTCCTTGGTTCCATGAGGAACACAATAGCTTGGCATAAGCATTGAGCAACAGCTGCTGAACACACCTGGCAACATCTGCTTGCATCAAAAGAGGGCTTCAAGCTGACAATGGCACCAGCAGCTTCCATCTGCAACAGACACCCAGGGAAAGGACAGGCTGTGCTGGTTTGGACAAATGTGGAGGAAAATATCCTCTGATAGAAGGCAGGTTACACCCAGCCCTCCCCCACCAGCTTCGGGAAAAAAGAATTTTCCTGGGAAGAAAGTGAAAGAGATAAAAACTACTTTTTTAACAAACACACAGGAAAAGGATAACAATGCTAAATATTAAAACCTCTCGCTGTGCAGAGAAAGCTGGGATAATTTGAGAGTCCTTCCGTGTTTCGGTGGGGTCTCCTGAAACATCCATAGACAGCGAGGCCCGTGCAAAGAAACAGGGAGCGATTCTTGAGAGAAGTTTCAGAGCTCTTTCTTCTCCAGCCACATGGGCGGGGCACTGCCAAAGAACTGAGCAATCACGGCACAACCAGGGCCCTCCTGGCACAGGGCAACACAAAATAAGCAGTGCTGAACAGGATTAGGGCACATGTGAGCAGGGAGCAGGGAGACCCCCCGTGCCCAGGCCATGCCTCTACCCCAGGGTCCCCTCTCCCATGACCTCATGGCAGGGGGGAGGAACCCCAACACTTCCGTAGGTGTAGTCTCTCTCCTCCTCCTTGCAGCTGGCTCATGGGCCCACATTCAGGGCCCCCACCTCGGGAGAAAATTCTCCCAATGTGCTCTGATGTTGAAAGAGTCAAGAAGAGAAGAAGGGAAAAAAAACCCCCGAAGTCCCAGGAAAACAAAGTTCAACTCTCCATCTCCCTCCAGAGAAAAGGAGCTGAAAACTGGCTAAAAAGAAACAAAGTTGCTTCCTCTGCTCTTGCTGCAAGCAGGATGCAGAGGAGTGTGTATGTGTGTCCTTGAACAAACGCTCTGAGAAGTTTGTCTGGCTTTTTTTTCCTCTCCCCCCTCTCAGGCTCAGTTGAAAGGCACAGAAATGCACAAAGTTCACTTCTGGGCATAGAGCAGCAATAGGGGGATACACATGATAAAGTCACCCCAAGACACAGGGACAGAGAATTCAGTGGAAAGACTCCGAGAATTCTGCTCCCAGAGATCATTCATTCCTGCTCACACTGACCCTTGTAGAAAGGGGACATCGTTCCCGGCAGCCTGTACTGAGCATGTGGCTCCTGAGTGGGGTTTGTTGTTTAGGAAACCTGCTCCGGCTTTTCCATTCTTTCCTTGCAAACAGGAAAACTTCTCCTGGGGCTGTGTGCAGGCAGAGCCCTGAGGAGAGCAGGTGGCACATGGTGCGCTGGGCTGGGACAGCCAGCTGCAGAGCTCAAGGGAAGAAGCCCAAAGTGTCACAATGGCTCCTTGCCTTCCCATGCAACACCTGGGTCACAATGGTCTCCTTGATTCCATGAGGCCCCACTGTGTCACAATGGCTCCTTGGTTCCATCAGGTTCCGCAGTGTCACCATGGTCTCTTTTGATCCGCACTGTCATCATGGACAATTGGTTCCATGAGGCCCCGCAGTGTCACAATGGTCCCTTGGTTCCATAGCTTTTACGTTGTAACAATGGACTCCTTGCTTCTATGAGCTAGCCTGCTTTTTGCAGAGGTGTCTTTGGTTCCAACAAGGCCCCGCTGTGTCTCAGTGCACCCTGGCTTCCATGTGGATGCGGAGTATCACAAAGGCTCCTTGGTTCCACCAGGTCCTGCTGTGTCACAATGGGTCCTGTGGTCCCTGAGGCCCTCCAAAACCATCGTGGAGGCTTGCTTCCATGAGGTTCCATTATGTGCCAGTGGTCATCTTGGTTCCAGGAGTTTCCTTAGTGTCACAATGCTCTCCATGTTTCCATGATTCCCCACAATGTCACAATGCTCTCCAGGCTTCCATTAGGCCCTGCTTTGCCACAATGGTCCCCTTGTTTCCATGCGGCCTTGCTGTGTCACAATGGACGTACGGTTCCATGATGTTGCGTGGTGTCACCGTGCTCTTCTTGAATCCGCCGTGTAACCATGGACCATTGGTTCCATGCAGCCGTGTCACAATGGGCTCCTTGATTCCATGATTCCCCACGGTGTCACAATGGAGCCTTGTTTCTAGGAGGTTCTGTACTGTCACAATTGCCTCCTTGATGCCATCAGCCCCTGCAGTGTCACAATGGCTCCTTGGTTCCATGAGGAACACAATAGCTTGGCATAAGCATTGAGCAACAGCTGCTGAACACACCTGGCAACATCTGCTTGCATCAAAAGAGGGCTTCAAGCTGACAATGGCACCAGCAGCTTCCATCTGCAACAGAGACCCAGGAAAGGACAGGCTGTGCCGGTTTGGACAAATGTGGAGGAAAATATCCTCTTATAGAAGGCAGGTTACACCCAGCCCTCCCCCACCAGGTTTTTGGAAAAAAGAACTTTCCTGGGAAGAAAGTGAAAGAGATAAAACCTATTTTTTTAACAAACACACAGGAAAAGGATAACAATGCTAAATATTAAAACCTCTCGCTGTGCAGAGAAAGCTGGGATAATTTGAGAGTCCTTCCGTGTTTCGGTGGGGTCTCCTGAAACATCCATAGACAGCGAGGCCCGTGCAAAGAAACAGGGAGCGATTCTTGAGAGAAGTTTCAGAGCTCTTTCTTCTCCAGCCACATGGGCGGGGCACTGCCAAAGAACTGAGCAATCACAGCACAACCAGGGCCCTCCTCGCACAGGGCAACACAAAATAAGCAGTGCTGAACAGGGTTAGGGCACATGTGAGCAGGGAGCAGGGAGACCCCCGTGCCCAGGCCATGCCTCTACCCCAGGGTCCCCTCTCCCATGACCTCATGGCAGGGGGGAGGAACCCCAACACTTCCGTAGGTGCAGTCTCTCTCCTCCTCCTTGCAGCTGGCTCATGGGCCCACATTCAGGGCCCCCACCTCGGGAGAAAATTCTCCCAATGTGCTCTGATGTTGAAAGAGTCAAGAAGAGAAGAAGGGAAAAAAAACCCCCGAAGTCCCAGGAAAACAAAGTTCAACTCTCCATCTCCCCCCAGAGAAAAGGAGCTGAAAACTGGCTAAAAAGAAACAAAGTTGCTTCCCTCTGCTCTTGCTGCAAGCAGGATGCAGAGGAGTGTGTATGTGTGTCCTTGAACAAACGCTCTGAGAAGTTTGTCCGGTTTTTTTTCCTCTCCCCCCTCTCAGGCTCAGTTGAAAGGCACAGAAATGCACAAAGTTCACTTCTGGGCATAGAGCAGCAATAGGGGATACACATGATAAAGTCACCCCAAGACACAGGGAGAGAGAATTCAGTGGAAAGACTCCGAGAATTCTGCTCCCAGAGATCATTCATTCCTGCTCACACTGACCCTTGTAGAAAGGGGACATCGTTCCCGGCAGCCTGTACTGAGCATGTGGCTCCTGAGTGGGGTTTGTTGTTTAGGAAACCTGCTCCGGCTTTTCCATTCTTTCCTTGCAAACAGGAAAACTTCTCCTGGGCCTGTGTGCAGGCAGAGCCCTGAGGAGAGCAGGTGGCACATGGTGCGCTGGGCTGGGACAGCCAGCTGCAGAGCTCAAGGGAAGAAGCCCAAAGTGTCACAATGGCTCCTTGCCTTCCCATGCAACACCTGGGTCACAATGGTCTCCTTGATTCCATGAGGCCCCACTGTGTCACAATGGCTCCTTGGTTCCATCAGGTTCCGCAGTGTCACCATGGTCTCCTTTGATCCGCACTGTCATCATGGACAATTGGTTCCATGAGGCCCCGCAGTGTCACAATGGTCCCTTGGTTCCATAGCTTTTACGTTGTAACAATGGACTCCTTGCTTCTATGAGCTAGCCTGCTTTTTGCAGAGGTGTCTTTGGTTCCAACAAGGCCCCACTGTGTCTCAGTGCACCCTGGCTTCCATGTGGATCTGGAGTATCACAAAGGCTCCTTGGTTCCACCAGGTCCTGCTGTGTCACAATGGGTCCTGTGGTCCCTGAGGCCCTCCAAAGTCATCATGGATGCTTGCTTCCATGAGGTTCCATTATGTGCCAGTGGTCATCTTGGTTCCAGGAGTTTCCTTAGTGTCACAATGCTCTCCATGTTTCCATGATTCCCCACAATGTCACAATGCTCTCCAGGCTTCCATTAGGCCCTGCTTTGCCACAATGGTCCCCTTGTTTCCATGCGGCCTTGCTGTGTCACAATGGACGTACGGTTCCATGATGTTGCGTGGTGTCACCGTGCTCTTCTTGAATCCGCCGTGTAACCATGGACCATTGGTTCCATGCAGCCGTGTCACAATGGGCTCCTTGATTCCATGATTCCCCACGGTGTCACAATGGAGCCTTGTTTCTAGGAGGTTCTGTACTGTCACAATTGCCTCCTTGATGCCATCAGCCCCTGCAGTGTCACAATGGCTCCTTGGTTCCATGAGGAACACAATAGCTTGGCATAAGCATTGAGCAACAGCTGCTGAACACACCTGGCAACATCTGCTTGCATCAAAAGAGGGCTTCAAGCTGACAATGGCACCAGCAGCTTCCATCTGCAACAGACACCCAGGGAAAGGACAGGCTGTGCCGGTTTGGACAAATGTGGAGGAAAATATCCTCTGATAGAAGGCAGGTTACACCCAGCCCTCCTCCACCAGCTTCGGGAAAAAAGAATTTTCCTGGGAAGAAAGTGAAAGAGATAAAAACTACTTTTTTAACAAACACACAGGAAAAGGATAACAATGCTAAATATTAAAACCTCTCGCTGTGCAGAGAAAGCTGGGATAATTTGAGAGTCCTTCCGTGTTTCGGTGGGGTCTCCTGAAACATCCATAGACAGCGAGGCCCGTGCAAAGAAACAGGGAGCGATTCTTGAGAGAAGTTTCAGAGCTCTTTCTTCTCCAGCCACATGGGCGGGGCACTGCCAAAGAACTGAGCAATCACGGCACAACCAGGGCCCTCCTGGCACAGGGCAACACAAAATAAGCAGTGCTGAACAGGATTAGGGCACATGTGAGCAGGGAGCAGGGAGACCCCCCGTGCCCAGGCCATGCCTCTACCCCAGGGTCCCCTCTCCCATGACCTCATGGCAGGGGGGAGGAACCCCAACACTTCCGTAGGTGTAGTCTCTCTCCTCCTCCTTGCAGCTGGCTCATGGGCCCACATTCAGGGCCCCCACCTCGGGAGAAAATTCTCCCAATGTGCTCTGATGTTGAAAGAGTCAAGAAGAGAAGAAGGGAAAAAAAACCCCCGAAGTCCCAGGAAAACAAAGTTCAACTCTCCATCTCCCTCCAGAGAAAAGGAGCTGAAAACTGGCTAAAAAGAAACAAAGTTGCTTCCTCTGCTCTTGCTGCAAGCAGGATGCAGAGGAGTGTGTATGTGTGTCCTTGAACAAACGCTCTGAGAAGTTTGTCTGGCTTTTTTTTCCTCTCCCCCCTCTCAGGCTCAGTTGAAAGGCACAGAAATGCACAAAGTTCACTTCTGGGCATAGAGCAGTATTGGGGGATACACATGATAAAGTCACCCCAAGACACAGGGACAGAGAATTCAGTGGAAAGACTCCGAGAATTCTGCTCCCAGAGATCATTCATTCCTGCTCACACTGACCCTTGTAGAAAGGGGACATCGTTCCAGGCAGCCTGTACTGAGCATGTGGCTCCTGAGTGGGGTTTGTTGTTTAGGAAACCTGCTCCGGCTTTTCCATTCTTTCCTTGCAAACAGGAAAACTTCTCCTGGGCCTGTGTGCAGGCAGAGCCCTGAGGAGAGCAGGTGGCACATGGTGCGCTGGGCTGGGACAGCCAGCTGCAGAGCTCAAGGGAAGAAGCCCAAAGTGTCACAATGGCTCCTTGCCTTCCCATGCAACACCTGGGTCACAATGGTCTCCTTGATTCCATGAGGCCCCACTGTGTCACAATGGCTCCTTGGTTCCATCAGGTTCCGCAGTGTCACCATGGTCTCTTTTGATCCGCACTGTCATCATGGACAATTGGTTCCATGAGGCCCCGCAGTGTCACAATGGTCCCTTGGTTCCATAGCTTTTACGTTGTAACAATGGACTCCTTGCTTCTATGAGCTAGCCTGCTTTTTGCAGAGGTGTCTTTGGTTCCAACAAGGCCCCGCTGTGTCTCAGTGCACCCTGGCTTCCATGTGGATGCGGAGTATCACAAAGGCTCCTTGGTTCCACCAGGTCCTGCTGTGTCACAATGGGTCCTGTGGTCCCTGAGGCCCTCCAAAACCATCGTGGAGGCTTGCTTCCATGAGGTTCCATTATGTGCCAGTGGTCATCTTGGTTCCAGGAGTTTCCTTAGTGTCACAATGCTCTCCATGCTTCCATTAGGCCCTGCTTTGCCACAATGGTCCCCTTGTTTCCATGAGGCCCCGCTGTGTCACAATGGACCTATGGTTCCATGATGTTGCGTGGTGTCACCGTGCTCTTCTTGAATCCGCCGTGTAACCATGGACCATTGGTTCCATGCAGCCGTGTCACAATGGGCTCCTTGATTCCATGATTCCCCACGGTGTCACAATGGAGCCTTGTTTCTAGGAGGTTCTGTACTGTCACAATTGCCTCATTGATGCCATCAGCCCCTGCAGTGTCACAATGGCTCCTTGGTTCCATGAGGAACACAATAGCTTGGCATAAGCATTGAGCAACAGCTGCTGAACACACCTGGCAACATCTGCTTGCATCAAAAGAGGGCTTCAAGCTGACAATGGCACCAGCAGCTTCCATCTGCAACAGAGACCCAGGAAAGGACAGGCTGTGCCGGTTTGGACAAATGTGGAGGAAAATATCCTCTTATAGAAGGCAGGTTACACCCAGCCCTCCCCCACCAGGTTTTTGGAAAAAAGAACTTTCCTGGGAAGAAAGTGAAAGAGATAAAACCTATTTTTTTAACAAACACACAGGAAAAGGATAACAATGCTAAATATTAAAAGCTCTCGCTGTGCAGAGAAAGCTGGGATAATTTGAGAGTCCTTCCGTGTTTCGGTGGGGTCTCCTGAAACATCCATAGACAGCGAGGCCCGTGCAAAGAAACAGGGAGCGATTCTTGAGAGAAGTTTCAGAGCTCTTTCTTCTCCAGCCACATGGGCGGGGCACTGCCAAAGAACTGAGCAATCACAGCACAACCAGGGCCCTCCTCGCACAGGGCAACACAAAATAAGCAGTGCTGAACAGGGTTAGGGCACATGTGAGCAGGGAGCAGGGAGACCCCCCGTGCCCAGGCCATGCCTCTACCCCAGGGTCCCCTCTCCCATGACCTCATGGCAGGGGGGAGGAACCCCAACACTTCCGTAGGTGCAGTCTCTCTCCTCCTCCTTGCAGCTGGCTCATGGGCCCACATTCAGGGCCCCCACCTCGGGAGAAAATTCTCCCAATGTGCTCTGATGTTGAAAGAGTCAAGAAGAGAAGAAGGGAAAAAAAACCCCCGAAGTCCCAGGAAAACAAAGTTCAACTCTCCATCTCCCCCCAGAGAAAAGGAGCTGAAAACTGGCTAAAAAGAAACAAAGTTGCTTCCCTCTGCTCTTGCTGCAAGCAGGATGCAGAGGAGTGTGTATGTGTGTCCTTGAACAAACGCTCTGAGAAGTTTGTCTGGCTTTTTTTTCCTCTCCCCCCTCTCAGGCTCAGTTGAAAGGCACAGAAATGCACAAAGTTCACTTCTGGGCATAGAGCAGCAATAGGGGGATACACATGATAAAGTCACCCCAAGACACAGGGACAGAGAATTCAGTGGAAAGACTCCGAGAATTCTGCTCCCAGAGATCATTCATTCCTGCTCACACTGACCCTTGTAGAAAGGGGACATCGTTCCCGGCAGCCTGTACTGAGCATGTGGCTCCTGAGTGGGGTTTGTTGTTTAGGAAACCTGCTCCGGCTTTTCCATTCTTTCCTTGCAAACAGGAAAACTTCTCCTGGGGCTGTGTGCAGGCAGAGCCCTGAGGAGAGCAGGTGGCACATGGTGCGCTGGGCTGGGACAGCCAGCTGCAGAGCTCAAGGGAAGAAGCCCAAAGTGTCACAATGGCTCCTTGCCTTCCCATGCAACACCTGGGTCACAATGGTCTCCTTGATTCCATGAGGCCCCACTGTGTCACAATGGCTCCTTGGTTCCATCAGGTTCCGCAGTGTCACCATGGTCTCTTTTGATCCGCACTGTCATCATGGACAATTGGTTCCATGAGGCCCCGCAGTGTCACAATGGTCCCTTGGTTGCATAGCTTTTACGTTGTAACAATGGACTCCTTGCTTCTATGAGCTAGCCTGCTTTTTGCAGAGGTGTCTTTGGTTCCAACAAGGCCCCACTGTGTCTCAGTGCACCCTGGCTTCCATGTGGATCTGGAGTATCACAAAGGCTCCTTGGTTCCACCAGGTCCTGCTGTGTCACAATGGGTCCTGTGGTCCCTGAGGCCCTCCAAAGTCATCATGGATGCTTGCTTCCATGAGGTTCCATTATGTGCCAGTGGTCATCTTGGTTCCAGGAGTTTCCTTAGTGTCACAATGCTCTCCATGTTTCCATTATTCCCCACAATGTCACAATGCTCTCCAGGCTTCCATTAGGCCCTGCTTTGCCACAATGGTCCCCTTGTTTCCATGCGGCCTTGCTGTGTCACAATGGACGTACGGTTCCATGATGTTGCGTGGTGTCACCGTGCTCTTCTTGAATCCGCCGTGTAACCATGGACCATTGGTTCCATGCAGCCGTGTCACAATGGGCTCCTTGATTCCATGATTCCCCACGGTGTCACAATGGAGCCTTGTTTCTAGGAGGTTCTGTACTGTCACAATTGCCTCCTTGATGCCATCAGCCCCTGCAGTGTCACAATGGCTCCTTGGTTCCATGAGGAACACAATAGCTTGGCATAAGCATTGAGCAACAGCTGCTGAACACACCTGGCAACATCTGCTTGCATCAAAAGAGGGCTTCAAGCTGACAATGGCACCAGCAGCTTCCATCTGCAACAGACACCCAGGGAAAGGACAGGCTGTGCTGGTTTGGACAAATGTGGAGGAAAATATCCTCTGATAGAAGGCAGGTTACACCCAGCCCTCCCCCACCAGCTTCGGGAAAAAAGAATTTTCCTGGGAAGAAAGTGAAAGAGATAAAAACTACTTTTTTAACAAACACACAGGAAAAGGATAACAATGCTAAATATTAAAACCTCTCGCTGTGCAGAGAAAGCTGGGATAATTTGAGAGTCCTTCCGTGTTTCGGTGGGGTCTCCTGAAACATCCATAGACAGCGAGGCCCGTGCAAAGAAACAGGGAGCGATTCTTGAGAGAAGTTTCAGAGCTCTTTCTTCTCCAGCCACATGGGCGGGGCACTGCCAAAGAACTGAGCAATCACGGCACAACCAGGGCCCTCCTGGCACAGGGCAACACAAAATAAGCAGTGCTGAACAGGATTAGGGCACATGTGAGCAGGGAGCAGGGAGACCCCCCGTGCCCAGGCCATGCCTCTACCCCAGGGTCCCCTCTCCCATGACCTCATGGCAGGGGGGAGGAACCCCAACACTTCCGTAGGTGTAGTCTCTCTCCTCCTCCTTGCAGCTGGCTCATGGGCCCACATTCAGGGCCCCCACCTCGGGAGAAAATTCTCCCAATGTGCTCTGATGTTGAAAGAGTCAAGAAGAGAAGAAGGGAAAAAAAACCCCCGAAGTCCCAGGAAAACAAAGTTCAACTCTCCATCTCCCTCCAGAGAAAAGGAGCTGAAAACTGGCTAAAAAGAAACAAAGTTGCTTCCTCTGCTCTTGCTGCAAGCAGGATGCAGAGGAGTGTGTATGTGTGTCCTTGAACAAACGCTCTGAGAAGTTTGTCTGGCTTTTTTTTCCTCTCCCCCCTCTCAGGCTCAGTTGAAAGGCACAGAAATGCACAAAGTTCACTTCTGGGCATAGAGCAGCAATAGGGGGATACACATGATAAAGTCACCCCAAGACACAGGGACAGAGAATTCAGTGGAAAGACTCCGAGAATTCTGCTCCCAGAGATCATTCATTCCTGCTCACACTGACCCTTGTAGAAAGGGGACATCGTTCCCGGCAGCCTGTACTGAGCATGTGGCTCCTGAGTGGGGTTTGTTGTTTAGGAAACCTGCTCCGGCTTTTCCATTCTTTCCTTGCAAACAGGAAAACTTCTCCTGGGGCTGTGTGCAGGCAGAGCCCTGAGGAGAGCAGGTGGCACATGGTGCGCTGGGCTGGGACAGCCAGCTGCAGAGCTCAAGGGAAGAAGCCCAAAGTGTCACAATGGCTCCTTGCCTTCCCATGCAACACCTGGGTCACAATGGTCTCCTTGATTCCATGAGGCCCCACTGTGTCACAATGGCTCCTTGGTTCCATCAGGTTCCGCAGTGTCACCATGGTCTCTTTTGATCCGCACTGTCATCATGGACAATTGGTTCCATGAGGCCCCGCAGTGTCACAATGGTCCCTTGGTTGCATAGCTTTTACGTTGTAACAATGGACTCCTTGCTTCTATGAGCTAGCCTGCTTTTTGCAGAGGTGTCTTTGGTTCCAACAAGGCCCCACTGTGTCTCAGTGCACCCTGGCTTCCATGTGGATCTGGAGTATCACAAAGGCTCCTTGGTTCCACCAGGTCCTGCTGTGTCACAATGGGTCCTGTGGTCCCTGAGGCCCTCCAAAGTCATCATGGATGCTTGCTTCCATGAGGTTCCATTATGTGCCAGTGGTCATCTTGGTTCCAGGAGTTTCCTTAGTGTCACAATGCTCTCCATGTTTCCATGATTCCCCACAATGTCACAATGCTCTCCAGGCTTCCATTAGGCCCTGCTTTGCCACAATGGTCCCCTTGTTTCCATGCGGCCTTGCTGTGTCACAATGGACGTACGGTTCCATGATGTTGCGTGGTGTCACCGTGCTCTTCTTGAATCCGCCGTGTAACCATGGACCATTGGTTCCATGCAGCCGTGTCACAATGGGCTCCTTGATTCCATGATTCCCCACGGTGTCACAATGGAGCCTTGTTTCTAGGAGGTTCTGTACTGTCACAATTGCCTCCTTGATGCCATCAGCCCCTGCAGTGTCACAATGGCTCCTTGGTTCCATGAGGAACACAATAGCTTGGCATAAGCATTGAGCAACAGCTGCTGAACACACCTGGCAACATCTGCTTGCATCAAAAGAGGGCTTCAAGCTGACAATGGCACCAGCAGCTTCCATCTGCAACAGACACCCAGGGAAAGGACAGGCTGTGCCGGTTTGGACAAATGTGGAGGAAAATATCCTCTTATAGAAGGCAGGTTACACCCAGCCCTCCCCCACCAGGTTTTTGGAAAAAAGAACTTTCCTGGGAAGAAAGTGAAAGAGATAAAACCTATTTTTTTAACAAACACACAGGAAAAGGATAACAATGCTAAATATTAAAAGCTCTCGCTGTGCAGAGAAAGCTGGGATAATTTGAGAGTCCTTCTGTGTTTCGGTGGGGTCTCCTGAAACATCCATAGACAGCGAGGCCCGTGCAAAGAAACAGGGAGCGATTCTTGAGAGAAGTTTCAGAGCTCTTTCTTCTCCAGCCACATGGGCGGGGCACTGCCAAAGAACTGAGCAATCACAGCACAACCAGGGCCCTCCTCGCACAGGGCAACACAAAATAAGCAGTGCTGAACAGGATTAGGGCACATGTGAGCAGGGAGCAGGGAGACCCCCGTGCCCAGGCCATGCCTCTACCCCAGGGTCCCCTCTCCCATGACCTCATGGCAGGGGGGAGGAACCCCAACACTTCCGTAGGTGCAGTCTCTCTCCTCCTCCTTGCAGCTGGCTCATGGGCCCACATTCAGGGCCCCCACCTCGGGAGAAAATTCTCCCAATGTGCTCTGATGTTGAAAGAGTCAAGAAGAGAAGAAGGGAAAAAAAACCCCCGAAGTCCCAGGAAAACAAAGTTCAACTCTCCATCTCCCCCCAGAGAAAAGGAGCTGAAAACTGGCTAAAAAGAAACAAAGTTGCTTCCCTCTGCTCTTGCTGCAAGCAGGATGCAGAGGAGTGTGTATGTGTGTCCTTGAACAAACGCTCTGAGAAGTTTGTCCGGTTTTTTTTCCTCTCCCCCCTCTCAGGCTCAGTTGAAAGGCACAGAAATGCACAAAGTTCACTTCTGGGCATAGAGCAGCAATAGGGGATACACATGATAAAGTCACCCCAAGACACAGGGAGAGAGAATTCAGTGGAAAGACTCCGAGAATTCTGCTCCCAGAGATCATTCCTGCTCACACTGACCCTTGTAGAAAGGGGACATCGTTCCAGGCAGCCTGTACTGAGCATGTGGCTCCTGAGTGGGGTTTGTTGTTTAGGAAACCTGCTCCGGCTTTTCCATTCTTTCCTTGCAAACAGGAAAACTTCTCCTGGGGCTGTGTGCAGGCAGAGCCCTGAGGAGAGCAGGTGGCACATGGTGCGCTGGGCTGGGACAGCCAGCTGCAGAGCTCAAGGGAAGAAGCCCAAAGTGTCACAATGGCTCCTTGCCTTCCCATGCAACACCTGGGTCACAATGGTCTCCTTGATTCCATGAGGCCCCACTGTGTCACAATGGCTCCTTGGTTCCATCAGGTTCCGCAGTGTCACCATGGTCTCCTTTGATCCGCACTGTCATCATGGACAATTGGTTCCATGAGGCCCCGCAGTGTCACAATGGTCCCTTGCTTCCATAGCTTTTACGTTGTAACAATGGACTCCTTGCTTCTATGAGCTAGCCTGCTTTTTGCAGAGGTGTCTTTGGTTCCAACAAGGCCCCTCTGTGTCTCAGTGCACCCTGGCTTCCATGTGGATCTGGAGTATCACAAAGGCTCCTTGGTTCCACCAGGTCCTGCTGTGTCACAATGGGTCCTGTGGTCCCTGAGGCCCTCCAAAGTCATCATGGATGCTTGCTTCCATGAGGTTCCATTATGTGCCAGTGGTCATCTTGGTTCCAGGAGTTTCCTTAGTGTCACAATGCTCTCCATGTTTCCATGATTCCCCACAATGTCACAATGCTCTCCAGGCTTCCATTAGGCCCTGCTTTGCCACAATGGTCCCCTTGTTTCCATGAGGCCCCACTGTGTCACAATGGACCTATGGTTCCGTGATGTTGCGTGGTGTCACCGTGCTCTTCTTGAATCCGCCGTGTAACCATGGACCATTGGTTCCATGCAGCCGTGTCACAATGGGCTCCTTGATTCCATGATTCCCCACGGTGTCACAATGGAGCCTTGTTTCTAGGAGGTTCTGTACTGTCACAATTGCCTCATTGATGCCATCAGCCCCTGCAGTGTCACAATGGCTCCTTGGTTCCATGAGGAACACAATAGCTTGGCATAAGCATTGAGCAACAGCTGCTGAACACACCTGGCAACATCTGCTTGCATCAAAAGAGGGCTTCAAGCTGACAATGGCACCAGCAGCTTCCATCTGCAACAGAGACCCAGGAAAGGACAGGCTGTGCCGGTTTGGACAAATGTGGAGGAAAATATCCTCTGATAGAAGGCAGGTTACACCCAGCCCTCCCCCACCAGGTTTTTGGAAAAAAGAACTTTCCTGGGAAGAAAGTGAAAGAGATAAAACCTATTTTTTTAACAAACACACAGGAAAAGGATAACAATGCTAAATATTAAAACCTCTCGCTGTGCAGAGAAAGCTGGGATAATTTGAGAGTCCTTCTGTGTTTCGGTGGGGTCTCCTGAAACATCCATAGACAGCGAGGCCCGTGCAAAGAAACAGGGAGCGATTCTTGAGAGAAGTTTCAGAGCTCTTTCTTCTCCAGCCACATGGGCGGGGCACTGCCAAAGAACTGAGCAATCACAGCACAACCAGGGCCCTCCTCGCACAGGGCAACACAAAATAAGCAGTGCTGAACAGGATTAGGGCACATGTGAGCAGGGAGACCCCGTGCCCAGGCCATGCCTCTACCCCAGGGTCCCCTCTCCCATGACCTCATGGCAGGGGGGAGGAACCCCAACACTTCCGTAGGTGCAGTCTCTCTCCTCCTCCTTGCAGCTGGCTCATGGGCCCACATTCAGGGCCCCCACCTCGGGAGAAAATTCTCCCAATGTGCTCTGATGTTGAAAGAGTCAAGAAGAGAAGAAGGGAAAAAAAACCCCCGAAGTCCCAGGAAAACAAAGTTCAACTCTCCATCTCCCCCCAGAGAAAAGGAGCTGAAAACTGGCTAAAAAGAAACAAAGTTGCTTCCCTCTGCTCTTGCTGCAAGCAGGATGCAGAGGAGTGTGTATGTGTGTCCTTGAACAAACGCTCTGAGAAGTTTGTCCGGTTTTTTTTCCTCTCCCCCCTCTCAGGCTCAGTTGAAAGGCACAGAAATGCACAAAGTTCACTTCTGGGCATAGAGCAGCAATAGGGGATACACATGATAAAGTCACCCCAAGACACAGGGAGAGAGAATTCAGTGGAAAGACTCCGAGAATTCTGCTCCCAGAGATCATTCCTGCTCACACTGACCCTTGTAGAAAGGGGACATCGTTCCAGGCAGCCTGTACTGAGCATGTGGCTCCTGAGTGGGGTTTGTTGTTTAGGAAACCTGCTCCGGCTTTTCCATTCTTTCCTTGCAAACAGGAAAACTTCTCCTGGGGCTGTGTGCAGGCAGAGCCCTGAGGAGAGCAGGTGGCACATGGTGCGCTGGGCTGGGACAGCCAGCTGCAGAGCTCAAGGGAAGAAGCCCAAAGTGTCACAATGGCTCCTTGCCTTCCCATGCAACACCTGGGTCACAATGGTCTCCTTGATTCCATGAGGCCCCACTGTGTCACAATGGCTCCTTGGTTCCATCAGGTTCCGCAGTGTCACCATGGTCTCCTTTGATCCGCACTGTCATCATGGACAATTGGTTCCATGAGGCCCCGCAGTGTCACAATGGTCCCTTGGTTGCATAGCTTTTACGTTGTAACAATGGACTCCTTGCTTCTATGAGCTAGCCTGCTTTTTGCAGAGGTGTCTTTGGTTCCAACAAGGCCCCACTGTGTCTCAGTGCACCCTGGCTTCCATGTGGATCTGGAGTATCACAAAGGCTCCTTGGTTCCACCAGGTCCTGCTGTGTCACAATGGGTCCTGTGGTCCCTGAGGCCCTCCAAAGTCATCATGGATGCTTGCTTCCATGAGGTTCCATTATGTGCCAGTGGTCATCTTGGTTCCAGGAGTTTCCTTAGTGTCACAATGCTCTCCATGTTTCCATGATTCCCCACAATGTCACAATGCTCTCCAGGCTTCCATTAGGCCCTGCTTTGCCACAATGGTCCCCTTGTTTCCATGAGGCCCCGCTGTGTCACAATGGACCTATGGTTCCGTGATGTTGCGTGGTGTCACCGTGCTCTTCTTGAATCCGCCGTGTAACCATGGACCATTGGTTCCATGCAGCCGTGTCACAATGGGCTCCTTGATTCCATGATTCCCCACGGTGTCACAATGGAGCCTTGTTTCTAGGAGGTTCTGTACTGTCACAATTGCCTCATTGATGCCATCAGCCCCTGCAGTGTCACAATGGCTCCTTGGTTCCATGAGGAACACAATAGCTTGGCATAAGCATTGAGCAACAGCTGCTGAACACACCTGGCAACATCTGCTTGCATCAAAAGAGGGCTTCAAGCTGACAATGGCACCAGCAGCTTCCATCTGCAACAGAGACCCAGGAAAGGACAGGCTGTGCCGGTTTGGACAAATGTGGAGGAAAATATCCTCTGATAGAAGGCAGGTTACACCCAGCCCTCCCCCACCAGGTTTTTGGAAAAAAGAACTTTCCTGGGAAGAAAGTGAAAGAGATAAAACCTATTTTTTTAACAAACACACAGGAAAAGGATAACAATGCTAAATATTAAAACCTCTCGCTGTGCAGAGAAAGCTGGGATAATTTGAGAGTCCTTCTGTGTTTCGGTGGGGTCTCCTGAAACATCCATAGACAGCGAGGCCCGTGCAAAGAAACAGGGAGCGATTCTTGAGAGAAGTTTCAGAGCTCTTTCTTCTCCAGCCACATGGGCGGGGCACTGCCAAAGAACTGAGCAATCACAGCACAACCAGGGCCCTCCTCGCACAGGGCAACACAAAATAAGCAGTGCTGAACAGGATTAGGGCACATGTGAGCAGGGAGACCCCGTGCCCAGGCCATGCCTCTACCCCAGGGTCCCCTCTCCCATGACCTCATGGCAGGGGGGAGGAACCCCAACACTTCCGTAGGTGCAGTCTCTCTCCTCCTCCTTGCAGCTGGCTCATGGGCCCACATTCAGGGCCCCCACCTCGGGAGAAAATTCTCCCAATGTGCTCTGATGTTGAAAGAGTCAAGAAGAGAAGAAGGGAAAAAAAACCCCCGAAGTCCCAGGAAAACAAAGTTCAACTCTCCATCTCCCCCCAGAGAAAAGGAGCTGAAAACTGGCTAAAAAGAAACAAAGTTGCTTCCCTCTGCTCTTGCTGCAAGCAGGATGCAGAGGAGTGTGTATGTGTGTCCTTGAACAAACGCTCTGAGAAGTTTGTCCGGTTTTTTTTCCTCTCCCCCCTCTCAGGCTCAGTTGAAAGGCACAGAAATGCACAAAGTTCACTTCTGGGCATAGAGCAGCAATAGGGGATACACATGATAAAGTCACCCCAAGACACAGGGAGAGAGAATTCAGTGGAAAGACTCCGAGAATTCTGCTCCCAGAGATCATTCCTGCTCACACTGACCCTTGTAGAAAGGGGACATCGTTCCAGGCAGCCTGTACTGAGCATGTGGCTCCTGAGTGGGGTTTGTTGTTTAGGAAACCTGCTCCGGCTTTTCCATTCTTTCCTTGCAAACAGGAAAACTTCTCCTGGGGCTGTGTGCAGGCAGAGCCCTGAGGAGAGCAGGTGGCACATGGTGCGCTGGGCTGGGACAGCCAGCTGCAGAGCTCAAGGGAAGAAGCCCAAAGTGTCACAATGGCTCCTTGCCTTCCCATGCAACACCTGGGTCACAATGGTCTCCTTGATTCCATGAGGCCCCACTGTGTCACAATGGCTCCTTGGTTCCATCAGGTTCCGCAGTGACACCATGGTCTCCTTTGATCCGCACTGTCATCATGGACAATTGGTTCCATGAGGCCCCGCAGTGTCACAATGGTCCCTTGGTTGCATAGCTTTTACGTTGTAACAATGGACTCCTTGCTTCTATGAGCTAGCCTGCTTTTTGCAGAGGTGTCTTTGGTTCCAACAAGGCCCCACTGTGTCTCAGTGCACCCTGGCTTCCATGTGGATCTGGAGTATCACAAAGGCTCCTTGGTTCCACCAGGTCCTGCTGTGTCACAATGGGTCCTGTGGTCCCTGAGGCCCTCCAAAGTCATCATGGATGCTTGCTTCCATGAGGTTCCATTATGTGCCAGTGGTCATCTTGGTTCCAGGAGTTTCCTTAGTGTCACAATGCTCTCCATGCTTCCATTAGGCCCTGCTTTGCCACAATGGTCCCCTTGTTTCCATGAGGCCCCGCTGTGTCACAATGGACCTATGGTTCCGTGATGTTGCGTGGTGTCACCGTGCTCTTCTTGAATCCGCCGTGTAACCATGGACCATTGGTTCCATGCAGCCGTGTCACAATGGGCTCCTTGATTCCATGATTCCCCACGGTGTCACAATGGAGCCTTGTTTCTAGGAGGTTCTGTACTGTCACAATTGCCTCCTTGATGCCATCAGCCCCTGCAGTGTCACAATGGCTCCTTGGTTCCATGAGGAACACAATAGCTTGGCATAAGCATTGAGCAACAGCTGCTGAACACACCTGGCAACATCTGCTTGCATCAAAAGAGGGCTTCAAGCTGACAATGGCACCAGCAGCTTCCATCTGCAACAGACACCCAGGGAAAGGACAGGCTGTGCTGGTTTGGACAAATGTGGAGGAAAATATCCTCTGATAGAAGGCAGGTTACACCCAGCCCTCCCCCACCAGCTTCGGGAAAAAAGAATTTTCCTGGGAAGAAAGTGAAAGAGATAAAAACTACTTTTTTAACAAACACACAGGAAAAGGATAACAATGCTAAATATTAAAACCTCTCGCTGTGCAGAGAAAGCTGGGATAATTTGAGAGTCCTTCCGTGTTTCGGTGGGGTCTCCTGAAACATCCATAGACAGCGAGGCCCGTGCAAAGAAACAGGGAGCGATTCTTGAGAGAAGTTTCAGAGCTCTTTCTTCTCCAGCCACATGGGCGGGGCACTGCCAAAGAACTGAGCAATCACGGCACAACCAGGGCCCTCCTGGCACAGGGCAACACAAAATAAGCAGTGCTGAACAGGATTAGGGCACATGTGAGCAGGGAGCAGGGAGACCCCCCGTGCCCAGGCCATGCCTCTACCCCAGGGTCCCCTCTCCCATGACCTCATGGCAGGGGGGAGGAACCCCAACACTTCCGTAGGTGTAGTCTCTCTCCTCCTCCTTGCAGCTGGCTCATGGGCCCACATTCAGGGCCCCCACCTCGGGAGAAAATTCTCCCAATGTGCTCTGATGTTGAAAGAGTCAAGAAGAGAAGAAGGGAAAAAAAACCCCCGAAGTCCCAGGAAAACAAAGTTCAACTCTCCATCTCCCTCCAGAGAAAAGGAGCTGAAAACTGGCTAAAAAGAAACAAAGTTGCTTCCTCTGCTCTTGCTGCAAGCAGGATGCAGAGGAGTGTGTATGTGTGTCCTTGAACAAACGCTCTGAGAAGTTTGTCTGGCTTTTTTTTCCTCTCCCCCCTCTCAGGCTCAGTTGAAAGGCACAGAAATGCACAAAGTTCACTTCTGGGCATAGAGCAGCAATAGGGGGATACACATGATAAAGTCACCCCAAGACACAGGGACAGAGAATTCAGTGGAAAGACTCCGAGAATTCTGCTCCCAGAGATCATTCATTCCTGCTCACACTGACCCTTGTAGAAAGGGGACATCGTTCCCGGCAGCCTGTACTGAGCATGTGGCTCCTGAGTGGGGTTTGTTGTTTAGGAAACCTGCTCCGGCTTTTCCATTCTTTCCTTGCAAACAGGAAAACTTCTCCTGGGGCTGTGTGCAGGCAGAGCCCTGAGGAGAGCAGGTGGCACATGGTGCGCTGGGCTGGGACAGCCAGCTGCAGAGCTCAAGGGAAGAAGCCCAAAGTGTCACAATGGCTCCTTGCCTTCCCATGCAACACCTGGGTCACAATGGTCTCCTTGATTCCATGAGGCCCCACTGTGTCACAATGGCTCCTTGGTTCCATCAGGTTCCGCAGTGTCACCATGGTCTCTTTTGATCCGCACTGTCATCATGGACAATTGGTTCCATGAGGCCCCGCAGTGTCACAATGGTCCCTTGGTTGCATAGCTTTTACGTTGTAACAATGGACTCCTTGCTTCTATGAGCTAGCCTGCTTTTTGCAGAGGTGTCTTTGGTTCCAACAAGGCCCCGCTGTGTCTCAGTGCACCCTGGCTTCCATGTGGATGTGGAGTATCACAAAGGCTCCTTGGTTCCACCAGGTCCTGCTGTGTCACAATGGGTCCTGTGGTCCCTGAGGCCCTCCAAAACCATCGTGGAGGCTTGCTTCCATGAGGTTCCATTATGTGCCAGTGGTCATCTTGGTTCCAGGAGTTTCCTTAGTGTCACAATGCTCTCCATGCTTCCATTAGGCCCTGCTTTGCCACAATGGTCCCCTTGTTTCCATGAGGCCCCGCTGTGTCACAATGGACCTATGGTTCCGTGATGTTGCGTGGTGTCACCGTGCTCTTCTTGAATCCGCCGTGTAACCATGGACCATTGGTTCCATGCAGCCGTGTCACAATGGGCTCCTTGATTCCATGATTCCCCACGGTGTCACAATGGAGCCTTGTTTCTAGGAGGTTCTGTACTGTCACAATTGCCTCATTGATGCCATCAGCCCCTGCAGTGTCACAATGGCTCCTTGGTTCCATGAGGAACACAAGAGCTTGGCATAAGCATTGAGCAACAGCTGCTGAACACACCTGGCAACATCTGCTTGCATCAAAAGAGGGCTTCAAGCTGACAATGGCACCAGCAGCTTCCATCTGCAACAGAGACCCAGGAAAGGACAGGCTGTGCCGGTTTGGACAAATGTGGAGGAAAATATCCTCTGATAGAAGGCAGGTTACACCCAGCCCTCCCCCACCAGGTTTTTGGAAAAAAGAACTTTCCTGGGAAGAAAGTGAAAGAGATAAAACCTATTTTTTTAACAAACACACAGGAAAAGGATAACAATGCTAAATATTAAAACCTCTCGCTGTGCAGAGAAAGCTGGGATAATTTGAGAGTCCTTCTGTGTTTCGGTGGGGTCTCCTGAAACATCCATAGACAGCGAGGCCCGTGCAAAGAAACAGGGAGCGATTCTTGAGAGAAGTTTCAGAGCTCTTTCTTCTCCAGCCACATGGGCGGGGCACTGCCAAAGAACTGAGCAATCACAGCACAACCAGGGCCCTCCTGGCACAGGGCAACACAAAATAAGCAGTGCTGAACAGGATTAGGGCACATGTGAGCAGGGAGCAGGGAGACCCCGTGCCCAGGCCATGCCTCTACCCCAGGGTCCCCTCTCCCATGACCTCATGGCAGGGGGGAGGAACCCCAACACTTCCGTAGGTGTAGTCTCTCTCCTCCTCCTTGCAGCTGGCTCATGGGCCCACATTCAGGGCCCCCACCTCGGGAGAAAATTCTCCCAATGTGCTCTGATGTTGAAAGAGTCAAGAAGAGAAGAAGCGAAAAAAAACCCCTGAAGTCCCAGGAAAACAAAGTTCAACTCTCCATCTCCCTCCAGAGAAAAGGAGCTGAAAACTGGCTAAAAAGAAACAAAGTTGCTTCCTCTGCTCTTGCTGCAAGCAGGATGCAGAGGAGTGTGTATGTGTGTCCTTGAACAAACGCTCTGAGAAGTTTGTCCGGTTTTTTTTCCTCTCCCCCCTCTCAGGCTCAGTTGAAAGGCACAGAAATGCACAAAGTTCACTTCTGGGCATAGAGCAGCAATAGGGGATACACATGATAAAGTCACCCCAAGACACAGGGAGAGAGAATTCAGTGGAAAGACTCCGAGAATTCTGCTCCCAGAGATCATTCCTGCTCACACTGACCCTTGTAGAAAGGGGACATCGTTCCAGGCAGCCTGTACTGAGCATGTGGCTCCTGAGTGGGGTTTGTTGTTTAGGAAACCTGCTCCGGCTTTTCCATTCTTTCCTTGCAAACAGGAAAACTTCTCCTGGGGCTGTGTGCAGGCAGAGCCCTGAGGAGAGCAGGTGGCACATGGTGCGCTGGGCTGGGACAGCCAGCTGCAGAGCTCAAGGGAAGAAGCCCAAAGTGTCACAATGGCTCCTTGCCTTCCCATGCAACACCTGGGTCACAATGGTCTCCTTGATTCCATGAGGCCCCACTGTGTCACAATGGCTCCTTGGTTCCATCAGGTTCCGCAGTGTCACCATGGTCTCCTTTGATCCGCACTGTCATCATGGACAATTGGTTCCATGAGGCCCCGCAGTGTCACAATGGTCCCTTGGTTGCATAGCTTTTACGTTGTAACAATGGACTCCTTGCTTCTATGAGCTAGCCTGCTTTTTGCAGAGGTGTCTTTGGTTCCAACAAGGCCCCACTGTGTCTCAGTGCACCCTGGCTTCCATGTGGATCTGGAGTATCACAAAGGCTCCTTGGTTCCACCAGGTCCTGCTGTGTCACAATGGGTCCTGTGGTCCCTGAGGCCCTCCAAAGTCATCATGGATGCTTGCTTCCATGAGGTTCCATTATGTGCCAGTGGTCATCTTGGTTCCAGGAGTTTCCTTAGTGTCACAATGCTCTCCATGTTTCCATGATTCCCCACAATGTCACAATGCTCTCCAGGCTTCCATTAGGCCCTGCTTTGCCACAATGGTCCCCTTGTTTCCATGAGGCCCCGCTGTGTCACAATGGACCTATGGTTCCGTGATGTTGCGTGGTGTCACCGTGCTCTTCTTGAATCCGCCGTGTAACCATGGACCATTGGTTCCATGCAGCCGTGTCACAATGGGCTCCTTGATTCCATGATTCCCCACGGTGTCACAATGGAGCCTTGTTTCTAGGAGGTTCTGTACTGTCACAATTGCCTCCTTGATGCCATCAGCCCCTGCAGTGTCACAATGGCTCCTTGGTTCCATGAGGAACACAATAGCTTGGCATAAGCATTGAGCAACAGCTGCTGAACACACCTGGCAACATCTGCTTGCATCAAAAGAGGGCTTCAAGCTGACAATGGCACCAGCAGCTTCCATCTGCAACAGACACCCAGGGAAAGGACAGGCTGTGCCGGTTTGGACAAATGTGGAGGAAAATATCCTCTGATAGAAGGCAGGTTACACCCAGCCCTCCCCCACCAGCTTCGGGAAAAAAGAACTTTCCTGGGAAGAAAGTGAAAGAGATAAAAACTACTTTTTTAACAAACACACAGGAAAAGGATAACAATGCTAAATATTAAAAGCTCTCGCTGTGCAGAGAAAGCTGGGATAATTTGAGAGTCCTTCTGTGTTTCGGTGGGGTCTCCTGAAACATCCATAGACAGCGAGGCCCGTGCAAAGAAACAGGGAGCGATTCTTGAGAGAAGTTTCAGAGCTCTTTCTTCTCCAGCCACATGGGCGGGGCACTGCCAAAGAACTGAGCAATCACGGCACAACCAGGGCCCTCCTGGCACAGGGCAACACAAAATAAGCAGTGCTGAACAGGATTAGGGCACATGTGAGCTGGGAGCAGGGAGACCCCCCGTGCCCAGGCCATGCCTCTACCCCAGGGTCCCCTCTCCCATGACCTCATGGCAGGGGGGAGGAACCCCAACACTTCCGTAGGTGTAGTCTCTCTCCTCCTCCTTGCAGCTGGCTCATGGGCCCACATTCAGGGCCCCCACCTCGGGAGAAAATTCTCCCAATGTGCTCTGATGTTGAAAGAGTCAAGAAGAGAAGAAGGGAAAAAAAACCCCCGAAGTCCCAGGAAAACAAAGTTCAACTCTCCATCTCCCTCCAGAGAAAAGGAGCTGAAAACTGGCTAAAAAGAAACAAAGTTGCTTCCTCTGCTCTTGCTGCAAGCAGGATGCAGAGGAGTGTGTATGTGTGTCCTTGAACAAACGCTCTGAGAAGTTTGTCTGGCTTTTTTTTCCTCTCCCCCCTCTCAGGCTCAGTTGAAAGGCACAGAAATGCACAAAGTTCACTTCTGGGCATAGAGCAGCAATAGGGGATACACATGATAAAGTCACCCCAAGACACAGGGACAGAGAATTCAGTGGAAAGACTCCGAGAATTCTGCTCCCAGAGATCATTCATTCCTGCTCACACTGACCCTTGTAGAAAGGGGACATCGTTCCCGGCAGCCTGTACTGAGCATGTGGCTCCTGAGTGGGGTTTGTTGTTTAGGAAACCTGCTCCGGCTTTTCCATTCTTTCCTTGCAAACAGGAAAACTTCTCCTGGGGCTGTGTGCAGGCAGAGCCCTGAGGAGAGCAGGTGGCACATGGTGCGCTGGGCTGGGACAGCCAGCTGCAGAGCTCAAGGGAAGAAGCCCAAAGTGTCACAATGGCTCCTTGCCTTCCCATGCAACACCTGGGTCACAATGGTCTCCTTGATTCCATGAGGCCCCACTGTGTCACAATGGCTCCTTGGTTCCATCAGGTTCCGCAGTGTCACCATGGTCTCTTTTGATCCGCACTGTCATCATGGACAATTGGTTCCATGAGGCCCCGCAGTGTCACAATGGTCCCTTGCTTCCATAGGTTTGATGTTGTAACAAAGGACTCCTTGCTTCTATGAGCTAGCCTGCTTTTTGCAGAGGTGTCTTTGGTTCCAACAAGGCCCCGCTGTGTCTCAGTGCACCCTGGCTTCCATGTGGATGTGGAGTATCACAAAGGCTCCTTGGTTCCACCAGGTCCTGCTGTGTCACAATGGGTCCTGTGGTCCCTGAGGCCCTCCAAAACCATCGTGGAGGCTTGCTTCCATGAGGTTCCATTATGTGCCAGTGGTCATCTTGGTTCCAGGAGTTTCCTTAGTGTCACAATGCTCTCCATGCTTCCATTAGGCCCTGCTTTGCCACAATGGTCCCCTTGTTTCCATGAGGCCCCGCTGTGTCACAATGGACCTATGGTTCCGTGATGTTGCGTGGTGTCACCGTGCTCTTCTTGAATCCGCCGTGTAACCATGGACCATTGGTTCCATGCAGCCGTGTCACAATGGGCTCCTTGATTCCATGATTCCCCACGGTGTCACAATGGAGCCTTGTTTCTAGGAGGTTCTGTACTGTCACAATTGCCTCCTTGATGCCATCAGCCCCTGCAGTGTCACAATGGCTCCTTGGTTCCATGAGGAACACAATAGCTTGGCATAAGCATTGAGCAACAGCTGCTGAACACACCTGGCAACATCTGCTTGCATCAAAAGAGGGCTTCAAGCTGACAATGGCACCAGCAGCTTCCATCTGCAACAGAGACCCAGGAAAGGACAGGCTGTGCCGGTTTGGACAAATGTGGAGGAAAATATCCTCTGATAGAAGGCAGGTTACACCCAGCCCTCCCCCACCAGGTTTTTGGAAAAAAGAACTTTCCTGGGAAGAAAGTGAAAGAGATAAAACCTATTTTTTTAACAAACACACAGGAAAAGGATAACAATGCTAAATATTAAAACCTCTCGCTGTGCAGAGAAAGCTGGGATAATTTGAGAGTCCTTCTGTGTTTCGGTGGGGTCTCCTGAAACATCCATAGACAGCGAGGCCCGTGCAAAGAAACAGGGAGCGATTCTTGAGAGAAGTTTCAGAGCTCTTTCTTCTCCAGCCACATGGGCGGGGCACTGCCAAAGAACTGAGCAATCACAGCACAACCAGGGCCCTCCTGGCACAGGGCAACACAAAATAAGCAGTGCTGAACAGGATTAGGGCACATGTGAGCAGGGAGCAGGGAGACCCCGTGCCCAGGCCATGCCTCTACCCCAGGGTCCCCTCTCCCATGACCTCATGGCAGGGGGGAGGAACCCCAACACTTCCGTAGGTGTAGTCTCTCTCCTCCTCCTTGCAGCTGGCTCATGGGCCCACATTCAGGGCCCCCACCTCGGGAGAAAATTCTCCCAATGTGGTCTGATGTTGAAAGAGTCAAGAAGAGAAGAAGGGAAAAAAAACCCCTGAAGTCCCAGGAAAACAAAGTTCAACTCTCCATCTCCCTCCAGAGAAAAGGAGCTGAAAACTGGCTAAAAAGAAACAAAGTTGCTTCCTCTGCTCTTGCTGCAAGCAGGATGCAGAGGAGTGTGTATGTGTGTCCTTGAACAAACGCTCTGAGAAGTTTGTCCGGTTTTTTTTCCTCTCCCCCCTCTCAGGCTCAGTTGAAAGGCACAGAAACGCACAAAGTTCACTTCTGGGCATAGAGCAGCAATAGGGGATACACATGATAAAGTCACCCCAAGACACAGGGAGAGAGAATTCAGTGGAAAGACTCCGAGAATTCTGCTCCCAGAGATCATTCCTGCTCACACTGACCCTTGTAGAAAGGGGACATCGTTCCAGGCAGCCTGTACTGAGCATGTGGCTCCTGAGTGGGGTTTGTTGTTTAGGAAACCTGCTCCGGCTTTTCCATTCTTTCCTTGCAAACAGGAAAACTTCTCCTGGGGCTGTGTGCAGGCAGAGCCCTGAGGAGAGCAGGTGGCACATGGTGCGCTGGGCTGGGACAGCCAGCTGCAGAGCTCAAGGGAAGAAGCCCAAAGTGTCACAATGGCTCCTTGCCTTCCCATGCAACACCTGGGTCACAATGGTCTCCTTGATTCCATGAGGCCCCACTGTGTCACAATGGCTCCTTGGTTCCATCAGGTTCCGCAGTGTCACCATGGTCTCCTTTGATCCGCACTGTCATCATGGACAATTGGTTCCATGAGGCCCCGCAGTGTCACAATGGTCCCTTGGTTGCATAGCTTTTACGTTGTAACAATGGACTCCTTGCTTCTATGAGCTAGCCTGCTTTTTGCAGAGGTGTCTTTGGTTCCAACAAGGCCCCACTGTGTCTCAGTGCACCCTGGCTTCCATGTGGATCTGGAGTATCACAAAGGCTCCTTGGTTCCACCAGGTCCTGCTGTGTCACAATGGGTCCTGTGGTCCCTGAGGCCCTCCAAAGTCATCATGGATGCTTGCTTCCATGAGGTTCCATTATGTGCCAGTGGTCATCTTGGTTCCAGGAGTTTCCTTAGTGTCACAATGCTCTCCATGTTTCCATGATTCCCCACAATGTCACAATGCTCTCCAGGCTTCCATTAGGCCCTGCTTTGCCACAATGGTCCCCTTGTTTCCATGAGGCCCCGCTGTGTCACAATGGACCTATGGTTCCGTGATGTTGCGTGGTGTCACCGTGCTCTTCTTGAATCCGCCGTGTAACCATGGACCATTGGTTCCATGCAGCCGTGTCACAATGGGCTCCTTGATTCCATGATTCCCCACGGTGTCACAATGGAGCCTTGTTTCTAGGAGGTTCTGTACTGTCACAATTGCCTCCTTGATGCCATCAGCCCCTGCAGTGTCACAATGGCTCCTTGGTTCCATGAGGAACACAATAGCTTGGCATAAGCATTGAGCAACAGCTGCTGAACACACCTGGCAACATCTGCTTGCATCAAAAGAGGGCTTCAAGCTGACAATGGCACCAGCAGCTTCCATCTGCAACAGACACCCAGGGAAAGGACAGGCTGTGCCGGTTTGGACAAATGTGGAGGAAAATATCCTCTGATAGAAGGCAGGTTACACCCAGCCCTCCTCCACCAGCTTCGGGAAAAAAGAACTTTCCTGGGAAGAAAGTGAAAGAGATAAAAACTACTTTTTTAACAAACACACAGGAAAAGGATAACAATGCTAAATATTAAAAGCTCTCGCTGTGCAGAGAAAGCTGGGATAATTTGAGAGTCCTTCTGTGTTTCGGTGGGGTCTCCTGAAACATCCATAGACAGCGAGGCCCGTGCAAAGAAACAGGGAGCGATTCTTGAGAGAAGTTTCAGAGCTCTTTCTTCTCCAGCCACATGGGCGGGGCACTGCCAAAGAACTGAGCAATCACGGCACAACCAGGGCCCTCCTGGCACAGGGCAACACAAAATAAGCAGTGCTGAACAGGGTTAGGGCACATGTGAGCTGGGAGCAGGGAGACCCCCCGTGCCCAGGCCATGCCTCTACCCCAGGGTCCCCTCTCCCATGACCTCATGGCAGGGGGGAGGAACCCCAACACTTCCGTAGGTGTAGTCTCTCTCCTCCTCCTTGCAGCTGGCTCATGGGCCCACATTCAGGGCCCCCACCTCGGGAGAAAATTCTCCCAATGTGCTCTGATGTTGAAAGAGTCAAGAAGAGAAGAAGGGAAAAAAAACCCCCGAAGTCCCAGGAAAACAAAGTTCAACTCTCCATCTCCCTCCAGAGAAAAGGAGCTGAAAACTGGCTAAAAAGAAACAAAGTTGCTTCCTCTGCTCTTGCTGCAAGCAGGATGCAGAGGAGTGTGTATGTGTGTCCTTGAACAAACGCTCTGAGAAGTTTGTCTGGCTTTTTTTTCCTCTCCCCCCTCTCAGGCTCAGTTGAAAGGCACAGAAATGCACAAAGTTCACTTCTGGGCATAGAGCAGCAATAGGGGGATACACATGATAAAGTCACCCCAAGACACAGGGACAGAGAATTCAGTGGAAAGACTCCGAGAATTCTGCTCCCAGAGATCATTCATTCCTGCTCACACTGACCCTTGTAGAAAGGGGACATCGTACCCGGCAGCCTGTACTGAGCATGTGGCTCCTGAGTGGGGTTTGTTGTTTAGGAAACCTGCTCCGGCTTTTCCATTCTTTCCTTGCAAACAGGAAAACTTCTCCTGGGGCTGTGTGCAGGCAGAGCCCTGAGGAGAGCAGGTGGCACATGGTGCGCTGGGCTGGGACAGCCAGCTGCAGAGCTCAAGGGAAGAAGCCCAAAGTGTCACAATGGCTCCTTGCCTTCCCATGCAACACCTGGGTCACAATGGTCTCCTTGATTCCATGAGGCCCCACTGTGTCACAATGGCTCCTTGGTTCCATCGGGTTCCGCAGTGTCACCATGGTCTCCTTTGATCCGCACTGTCATCATGGACAATTGGTTCCATGAGGCCCCGCAGTGTCACAATGGTCCCTTGCTTCCATAGGTTTGATGTTGTAACAAAGGACTCCTTGCTTCTATGAGCTAGCCTGCTTTTTGCAGAGGTGTCTTTGGTTCCAACAAGGCCCCGCTGTGTCTCAGTGCACCCTGGCTTCCATGTGGATGTGGAGTATCACAAAGGCTCCTTGGTTCCACCAGGTCCTGCTGTGTCACAATGGGTCCTGTGGTCCCTGAGGCCCTCCAAAACCATCGTGGAGGCTTGCTTCCATGAGGTTCCATTATGTGCCAGTGGTCATCTTGGTTCCAGGAGTTTCCTTAGTGTCACAATGCTCTCCATGCTTCCATTAGGCCCTGCTTTGCCACAATGGTCCCCTTGTTTCCATGAGGCCCCGCTGTGTCACAATGGACCTATGGTTCCGTGATGTTGCGTGGTGTCACCGTGCTCTTCTTGAATCCGCCGTGTAACCATGGACCATTGGTTCCATGCAGCCGTGTCACAATGGGCTCCTTGATTCCATGATTCCCCACGGTGTCACAATGGAGCCTTGTTTCTAGGAGGTTCTGTACTGTCACAATTGCCTCATTGATGCCATCAGCCCCTGCAGTGTCACAATGGCTCCTTGGTTCCATGAGGAACACAATAGCTTGGCATAAGCATTGAGCAACAGCTGCTGAACACACCTGGCAACATCTGCTTGCATCAAAAGAGGGCTTCAAGCTGACAATGGCACCAGCAGCTTCCATCTGCAACAGACACCCAGGAAAGGACAGGCTGTGCCGGTTTGGACAAATGTGGAGGAAAATATCCTCTGATAGAAGGCAGGTTACACCCAGCCCTCCCCCACCAGGTTTTTGGAAAAAAGAACTTTCCTGGGAAGAAAGTGAAAGAGATAAAACCTATTTTTTTAACAAACACACAGGAAAAGGATAACAATGCTAAATATTAAAACCTCTCGCTGTGCAGAGAAAGCTGGGATAATTTGAGAGTCCTTCTGTGTTTCGGTGGGGTCTCCTGAAACATCCATAGACAGCGAGGCCCGTGCAAAGAAACAGGGAGCGATTCTTGAGAGAAGTTTCAGAGCTCTTTCTTCTCCAGCCACATGGGCGGGGCACTGCCAAAGAACTGAGCAATCACAGCACAACCAGGGCCCTCCTGGCACAGGGCAACACAAAATAAGCAGTGCTGAACAGGATTAGGGCACATGTGAGCAGGGAGCAGGGAGACCCCGTGCCCAGGCCATGCCTCTACCCCAGGGTCCCCTCTCCCATGACCTCATGGCAGGGGGGAGGAACCCCAACACTTCCGTAGGTGTAGTCTCTCTCCTCCTCCTTGCAGCTGGCTCATGGGCCCACATTCAGGGCCCCCACCTCGGGAGAAAATTCTCCCAATGTGCTCTGATGTTGAAAGAGTCAAGAAGAGAAGAAGCGAAAAAAAACCCCTGAAGTCCCAGGAAAACAAAGTTCAACTCTCCATCTCCCTCCAGAGAAAAGGAGCTGAAAACTGGCTAAAAAGAAACAAAGTTGCTTCCTCTGCTCTTGCTGCAAGCAGGATGCAGAGGAGTGTGTATGTGTGTCCTTGAACAAACGCTCTGAGAAGTTTGTCCGGTTTTTTTTCCTCTCCCCCCTCTCAGGCTCAGTTGAAAGGCACAGAAATGCACAAAGTTCACTTCTGGGCATAGAGCAGCAATAGGGGATACACATGATAAAGTCACCCCAAGACACAGGGAGAGAGAATTCAGTGGAAAGACTCCGAGAATTCTGCTCCCAGAGATCATTCCTGCTCACACTGACCCTTGTAGAAAGGGGACATCGTTCCAGGCAGCCTGTACTGAGCATGTGGCTCCTGAGTGGGGTTTGTTGTTTAGGAAACCTGCTCCGGCTTTTCCATTCTTTCCTTGCAAACAGGAAAACTTCTCCTGGGGCTGTGTGCAGGCAGAGCCCTGAGGAGAGCAGGTGGCACATGGTGCGCTGGGCTGGGACAGCCAGCTGCAGAGCTCAAGGGAAGAAGCCCAAAGTGTCACAATGGCTCCTTGCCTTCCCATGCAACACCTGGGTCACAATGGTCTCCTTGATTCCATGAGGCCCCACTGTGTCACAATGGCTCCTTGGTTCCATCGGGTTCCGCAGTGTCACCATGGTCTCCTTTGATCCGCACTGTCATCATGGACAATTGGTTCCATGAGGCCCCGCAGTGTCACAATGGTCCCTTGCTTCCATAGGTTTGATGTTGTAACAAAGGACTCCTTGCTTCTATGAGCTAGCCTGCTTTTTGCAGAGGTGTCTTTGGTTCCAACAAGGCCCCGCTGTGTCTCAGTGCACCCTGGCTTCCATGTGGATGTGGAGTATCACAAAGGCTCCTTGGTTCCACCAGGTCCTGCTGTGTCACAATGGGTCCTGTGGTCCCTGAGGCCCTCCAAAACCATCGTGGAGGCTTGCTTCCATGAGGTTCCATTATGTGCCAGTGGTCATCTTGGTTCCAGGAGTTTCCTTAGTGTCACAATGCTCTCCATGCTTCCATTAGGCCCTGCTTTGCCACAATGGTCCCCTTGTTTCCATGAGGCCCCGCTGTGTCACAATGGACCTATGGTTCCGTGATGTTGCGTGGTGTCACCGTGCTCTTCTTGAATCCGCCGTGTAACCATGGACCATTGGTTCCATGCAGCCGTGTCACAATGGGCTCCTTGATTCCATGATTCCCCACGGTGTCACAATGGAGCCTTGTTTCTAGGAGGTTCTGTACTGTCACAATTGCCTCATTGATGCCATCAGCCCCTGCAGTGTCACAATGGCTCCTTGGTTCCATGAGGAACACAATAGCTTGGCATAAGCATTGAGCAACAGCTGCTGAACACACCTGGCAACATCTGCTTGCATCAAAAGAGGGCTTCAAGCTGACAATGGCACCAGCAGCTTCCATCTGCAACAGAGACCCAGGAAAGGACAGGCTGTGCCGGTTTGGACAAATGTGGAGGAAAATATCCTCTGATAGAAGGCAGGTTACACCCAGCCCTCCCCCACCAGGTTTTTGGAAAAAAGAACTTTCCTGGGAAGAAAGTGAAAGAGATAAAACCTATTTTTTTAACAAACACACAGGAAAAGGATAACAATGCTAAATATTAAAACCTCTCGCTGTGCAGAGAAAGCTGGGATAATTTGAGAGTCCTTCTGTGTTTCGGTGGGGTCTCCTGAAACATCCATAGACAGCGAGGCCCGTGCAAAGAAACAGGGAGCGATTCTTGAGAGAAGTTTCAGAGCTCTTTCTTCTCCAGCCACATGGGCGGGGCACTGCCAAAGAACTGAGCAATCACAGCACAACCAGGGCCCTCCTGGCACAGGGCAACACAAAATAAGCAGTGCTGAACAGGATTAGGGCACATGTGAGCAGGGAGCAGGGAGACCCCGTGCCCAGGCCATGCCTCTACCCCAGGGTCCCCTCTCCCATGACCTCATGGCAGGGGGGAGGAACCCCAACACTTCCGTAGGTGTAGTCTCTCTCCTCCTCCTTGCAGCTGGCTCATGGGCCCACATTCAGGGCCCCCACCTCGGGAGAAAATTCTCCCAATGTGCTCTGATGTTGAAAGAGTCAAGAAGAGAAGAAGCGAAAAAAAACCCCTGAAGTCCCAGGAAAACAAAGTTCAACTCTCCATCTCCCTCCAGAGAAAAGGAGCTGAAAACTGGCTAAAAAGAAACAAAGTTGCTTCCTCTGCTCTTGCTGCAAGCAGGATGCAGAGGAGTGTGTATGTGTGTCCTTGAACAAACGCTCTGAGAAGTTTGTCCGGTTTTTTTTCCTCTCCCCCCTCTCAGGCTCAGTTGAAAGGCACAGAAATGCACAAAGTTCACTTCTGGGCATAGAGCAGCAATAGGGGATACACATGATAAAGTCACCCCAAGACACAGGGAGAGAGAATTCAGTGGAAAGACTCCGAGAATTCTGCTCCCAGAGATCATTCCTGCTCACACTGACCCTTGTAGAAAGGGGACATCGTTCCAGGCAGCCTGTACTGAGCATGTGGCTCCTGAGTGGGGTTTGTTGTTTAGGAAACCTGCTCCGGCTTTTCCATTCTTTCCTTGCAAACAGGAAAACTTCTCCTGGGGCTGTGTGCAGGCAGAGCCCTGAGGAGAGCAGGTGGCACATGGTGCGCTGGGCTGGGACAGCCAGCTGCAGAGCTCAAGGGAAGAAGCCCAAAGTGTCACAATGGCTCCTTGCCTTCCCATGCAACACCTGGGTCACAATGGTCTCCTTGATTCCATGAGGCCCCACTGTGTCACAATGGCTCCTTGGTTCCATCAGGTTCCGCAGTGTCACCATGGTCTCCTTTGATCCGCACTGTCATCATGGACAATTGGTTCCATGAGGCCCCGCAGTGTCACAATGGTCCCTTGGTTGCATAGCTTTTACGTTGTAACAATGGACTCCTTGCTTCTATGAGCTAGCCTGCTTTTTGCAGAGGTGTCTTTGGTTCCAACAAGGCCCCACTGTGTCTCAGTGCACCCTGGCTTCCATGTGGATCTGGAGTATCACAAAGGCTCCTTGGTTCCACCAGGTCCTGCTGTGTCACAATGGGTCCTGTGGTCCCTGAGGCCCTCCAAAGTCATCATGGATGCTTGCTTCCATGAGGTTCCATTATGTGCCAGTGGTCATCTTGGTTCCAGGAGTTTCCTTAGTGTCACAATGCTCTCCATGTTTCCATGATTCCCCACAATGTCACAATGCTCTCCAGGCTTCCATTAGGCCCTGCTTTGCCACAATGGTCCCCTTGTTTCCATGAGGCCCCGCTGTGTCACAATGGACCTATGGTTCCGTGATGTTGCGTGGTGTCACCGTGCTCTTCTTGAATCCGCCGTGTAACCATGGACCATTGGTTCCATGCAGCCGTGTCACAATGGGCTCCTTGATTCCATGATTCCCCACGGTGTCACAATGGAGCCTTGTTTCTAGGAGGTTCTGTACTGTCACAATTGCCTCCTTGATGCCATCAGCCCCTGCAGTGTCACAATGGCTCCTTGGTTCCATGAGGAACACAATAGCTTGGCATAAGCATTGAGCAACAGCTGCTGAACACACCTGGCAACATCTGCTTGCATCAAAAGAGGGCTTCAAGCTGACAATGGCACCAGCAGCTTCCATCTGCAACAGACACCCAGGGAAAGGACAGGCTGTGCCGGTTTGGACAAATGTGGAGGAAAATATCCTCTGATAGAAGGCAGGTTACACCCAGCCCTCCCCCACCAGCTTCGGGAAAAAAGAACTTTCCTGGGAAGAAAGTGAAAGAGATAAAAACTACTTTTTTAACAAACACACAGGAAAAGGATAACAATGCTAAATATTAAAAGCTCTCGCTGTGCAGAGAAAGCTGGGATAATTTGAGAGTCCTTCCGTGTTTCGGTGGGGTCTCCTGAAACATCCATAGACAGCGAGGCCCGTGCAAAGAAACAGGGAGCGATTCTTGAGAGAAGTTTCAGAGCTCTTTCTTCTCCAGCCACATGGGCGGGGCACTGCCAAAGAACTGAGCAATCACGGCACAACCAGGGCCCTCCTGGCACAGGGCAACACAAAATAAGCAGTGCTGAACAGGATTAGGGCACATGTGAGCTGGGAGCAGGGAGACCCCCCGTGCCCAGGCCATGCCTCTACCCCAGGGTCCCCTCTCCCATGACCTCATGGCAGGGGGGAGGAACCCCAACACTTCCGTAGGTGTAGTCTCTCTCCTCCTCCTTGCAGCTGGCTCATGGGCCCACATTCAGGGCCCCCACCTCGGGAGAAAATTCTCCCAATGTGCTCTGATGTTGAAAGAGTCAAGAAGAGAAGAAGGGAAAAAAAACCCCCGAAGTCCCAGGAAAACAAAGTTCAACTCTCCATCTCCCTCCAGAGAAAAGGAGCTGAAAACTGGCTAAAAAGAAACAAAGTTGCTTCCTCTGCTCTTGCTGCAAGCAGGATGCAGAGGAGTGTGTATGTGTGTCCTTGAACAAACGCTCTGAGAAGTTTGTCTGGCTTTTTTTTCCTCTCCCCCCTCTCAGGCTCAGTTGAAAGGCACAGAAATGCACAAAGTTCACTTCTGGGCATAGAGCAGCAATAGGGGGATACACATGATAAAGTCACCCCAAGACACAGGGAGAGAGAATTCAGTGGAAAGACTCCGAGAATTCTGCTCCCAGAGATCATTCATTCCTGCTCACACTGACCCTTGTAGAAAGGGGACATCGTTCCCGGCAGCCTGTACTGAGCATGTGGCTCCTGAGTGGGGTTTGTTGTTTAGGAAACCTGCTCCGGCTTTTCCATTCTTTCCTTGCAAACAGGAAAACTTCTCCTGGGGCTGTGTGCAGGCAGAGCCCTGAGGAGAGCAGGTGGCACATGGTGCGCTGGGCTGGGACAGCCAGCTGCAGAGCTCAAGGGAAGAAGCCCAAAGTGTCACAATGGCTCCTTGCCTTCCCATGCAACACCTGGGTCACAATGGTCTCCTTGATTCCATGAGGCCCCACTGTGTCACAATGGCTCCTTGGTTCCATCAGGTTCCGCAGTGTCACCATGGTCTCTTTTGATCCGCACTGTCATCATGGACAATTGGTTCCATGAGGCCCCGCAGTGTCACAATGGTCCCTTGCTTCCATAGGTTTGATGTTGTAACAAAGGACTCCTTGCTTCTATGAGCTAGCCTGCTTTTTGCAGAGGTGTCTTTGGTTCCAACAAGGCCCCGCTGTGTCTCAGTGCACCCTGGCTTCCATGTGGATGTGGAGTATCACAAAGGCTCCTTGGTTCCACCAGGTCCTGCTGTGTCACAATGGGTCCTGTGGTCCCTGAGGCCCTCCAAAACCATCGTGGAGGCTTGCTTCCATGAGGTTCCATTATGTGCCAGTGGTCATCTTGGTTCCAGGAGTTTCCTTAGTGTCACAATGCTCTCCATGCTTCCATTAGGCCCTGCTTTGCCACAATGGTCCCCTTGTTTCCATGAGGCCCCGCTGTGTCACAATGGACCTATGGTTCCGTGATGTTGCGTGGTGTCACCGTGCTCTTCTTGAATCCGCCGTGTAACCATGGACCATTGGTTCCATGCAGCCGTGTCACAATGGGCTCCTTGATTCCATGATTCCCCACGGTGTCACAATGGAGCCTTGTTTCTAGGAGGTTCTGTACTGTCACAATTGCCTCATTGATGCCATCAGCCCCTGCAGTGTCACAATGGCTCCTTGGTTCCATGAGGAACACAATAGCTTGGCATAAGCATTGAGCAACAGCTGCTGAACACACCTGGCAACATCTGCTTGCATCAAAAGAGGGCTTCAAGCTGACAATGGCACCAGCAGCTTCCATCTGCAACAGAGACCCAGGAAAGGACAGGCTGTGCCGGTTTGGACAAATGTGGAGGAAAATATCCTCTGATAGAAGGCAGGTTACACCCAGCCCTCCCCCACCAGGTTTTTGGAAAAAAGAACTTTCCTGGGAAGAAAGTGAAAGAGATAAAACCTATTTTTTTAACAAACACACAGGAAAAGGATAACAATGCTAAATATTAAAACCTCTCGCTGTGCAGAGAAAGCTGGGATAATTTGAGAGTCCTTCTGTGTTTCGGTGGGGTCTCCTGAAACATCCAAAGACAGCGAGGCCCGTGCAAAGAAACAGGGAGCGATTCTTGAGAGAAGTTTCAGAGCTCTTTCTTCTCCAGCCACATGGGCGGGGCACTGCCAAAGAACTGAGCAATCACAGCACAACCAGGGCCCTCCTGGCACAGGGCAACACAAAATAAGCAGTGCTGAACAGAGTTAGGGCACATGTGAGCAGGGAGCAGGGAGACCCCCCGTGCCCAGGCCATGCCTCTACCCCAGGGTCCCCTCTCCCATGACCGCATGGCAGGAGGGAGGAACCCCAACACTTCCGTAGGTGTAGTCTCTCTCCTCCTCCTTGCAGCTGGCTCATGGGCCCACATTCAGGGCCCCAACCTCGGGAGAAAATTCTCCCAATGTGGTCTGATGTTGAAAGAGTCAAGAAGAGGAGAAGGGAAAAAAACCCCCAAAGTCCCAGGAAAACAAAGTTCAACTCTCCATCTCCCCCCAGAGAAAAGGAGCTGAAAACTGGCTAAAAAGAAACAAAGTTGCTTCCCTCTGCTCTTGCTGCAAGCAGGATGCAGAGGAGTGTGTATGTGTGTCCTTGAACAAACGCTCTGAGAAGTTTGTCCGGTTTTTTTTCCTCTCCCCCCTCTCAGGCTCAGTTGAAAGGCACAGAAATGCACAAAGTTCACTTCTGGGCATAGAGCAGCAATAGGGGATACACATGATAAAGTCACCCCAAGACACAGGGAGAGAGAATTCAGTGGAAAGACTCCGAGAATTCTGCTCCCAGAGATCATTCCTGCTCACACTGACCCTTGTAGAAAGGGGACATCGTTCCAGGCAGCCTGTACTGAGCATGTGGCTCCTGAGTGGGGTTTGTTGTTTAGGAAACCTGCTCCGGCTTTTCCATTCTTTCCTTGCAAACAGGAAAACTTCTCCTGGGGCTGTGTGCAGGCAGAGCCCTGAGGAGAGCAGGTGGCACATGGTGCGCTGGGCTGGGACAGCCAGCTGCAGAGCTCAAGGGAAGAAGCCCAAAGTGTCACAATGGCTCCTTGCCTTCCCATGCAACACCTGGGTCACAATGGTCTCCTTGATTCCATGAGGCCCCACTGTGTCACAATGGCTCCTTGGTTCCATCAGGTTCCGCAGTGTCACCATGGTCTCCTTTGATCCGCACTGTCATCATGGACAATTGGTTCCATGAGGCCCCGCAGTGTCACAATGGTCCCTTGGTTGCATAGCTTTTACGTTGTAACAATGGACTCCTTGCTTCTATGAGCTAGCCTGCTTTTTGCAGAGGTGTCTTTGGTTCCAACAAGGCCCCACTGTGTCTCAGTGCACCCTGGCTTCCATGTGGATCTGGAGTATCACAAAGGCTCCTTGGTTCCACCAGGTCCTGCTGTGTCACAATGGGTCCTGTGGTCCCTGAGGCCCTCCAAAGTCATCATGGATGCTTGCTTCCATGAGGTTCCATTATGTGCCAGTGGTCATCTTGGTTCCAGGAGTTTCCTTAGTGTCACAATGCTCTCCATGTTTCCATGATTCCCCACAATGTCACAATGCTCTCCAGGCTTCCATTAGGCCCTGCTTTGCCACAATGGTCCCCTTGTTTCCATGCGGCCTTGCTGTGTCACAATGGACGTACGGTTCCATGATGTTGCGTGGTGTCACCGTGCTCTTCTTGAATCCGCCGTGTAACCATGGACCATTGGTTCCATGCAGCCGTGTCACAATGGGCTCCTTGATTCCATGATTCCCCACGGTGTCACAATGGAGCCTTGTTTCTAGGAGGTTCTGTACTGTCACAATTGCCTCCTTGATGCCATCAGCCCCTGCAGTGTCACAATGGCTCCTTGGTTCCATGAGGAACACAATAGCTTGGCATAAGCATTGAGCAACAGCTGCTGAACACACCTGGCAACATCTGCTTGCATCAAAAGAGGGCTTCAAGCTGACAATGGCACCAGCAGCTTCCATCTGCAACAGACACCCAGGGAAAGGACAGGCTGTGCCGGTTTGGACAAATGTGGAGGAAAATATCCTCTGATAGAAGGCAGGTTACACCCAGCCCTCCCCCACCAGCTTCGGGAAAAAAGAATTTTCCTGGGAAGAAAGTGAAAGAGATAAAAACTACTTTTTTAACAAACACACAGGAAAAGGATAACAATGCTAAATATTAAAACCTCTCGCTGTGCAGAGAAAGCTGGGATAATTTGAGAGTCCTTCCGTGTTTCGGTGGGGTCTCCTGAAACATCCATAGACAGCGAGGCCCGTGCAAAGAAACAGGGAGCGATTCTTGAGAGAAGTTTCAGAGCTCTTTCTTCTCCAGCCACATGGGCGGGGCACTGCCAAAGAACTGAGCAATCACAGCACAACCAGGGCCCTCCTGGCACAGGGCAACACAAAATAAGCAGTGCTGAACAGGGTTAGGGCACATGTGAGCAGGGAGCAGGGAGACCCCCCGTGCCCAGGCCATGCCTCTACCCCAGGGTCCCCTCTCCCATGACCTCATGGCAGGGGGGAGGAACCCCAACACTTCCGTAGGTGTAGTCTCTCTCCTCCTCCTTGCAGCTGGCTCATGGGCCCACATTCAGGGCCCCCACCTCGGGAGAAAATTCTCCCAATGTGCTCTGATGTTGAAAGAGTCAAGAAGAGAAGAAGGGAAAAAAAACCCCCGAAGTCCCAGGAAAACAAAGTTCAACTCTCCATCTCCCTCCAGAGAAAAGGAGCTGAAAACTGGCTAAAAAGAAACAAAGTTGCTTCCTCTGCTCTTGCTGCAAGCAGGATGCAGAGGAGTGTGTATGTGTGTCCTTGAACAAACGCTCTGAGAAGTTTGTCTGGCTTTTTTTTCCTCTCCCCCCTCTCAGGCTCAGTTGAAAGGCACAGAAATGCACAAAGTTCACTTCTGGGCATAGAGCAGTATTGGGGGATACACATGATAAAGTCACCCCAAGACACAGGGACAGAGAATTCAGTGGAAAGACTCCGAGAATTCTGCTCCCAGAGATCATTCATTCCTGCTCACACTGACCCTTGTAGAAAGGGGACATCGTTCCCGGCAGCCTGTACTGAGCATGTGGCTCCTGAGTGGGGTTTGTTGTTTAGGAAACCTGCTCCGGCTTTTCCATTCTTTCCTTGCAAACAGGAAAACTTCTCCTGGGGCTGTGTGCAGGCAGAGCCCTGAGGAGAGCAGGTGGCACATGGTGCGCTGGGCTGGGACAGCCAGCTGCAGAGCTCAAGGGAAGAAGCCCAAAGTGTCACAATGGCTCCTTGCCTTCCCATGCAACACCTGGGTCACAATGGTCTCCTTGATTCCATGAGGCCCCACTGTGTCACAATGGCTCCTTGGTTCCATCAGGTTCCGCAGTGTCACCATGGTCTCTTTTGATCCGCACTGTCATCATGGACAATTGGTTCCATGAGGCCCCGCAGTGTCACAATGGTCCCTTGCTTCCATAGGTTTGATGTTGTAACAAAGGACTCCTTGCTTCTATGAGCTAGCCTGCTTTTTGCAGAGGTGTCTTTGGTTCCAACAAGGCCCCGCTGTGTCTCAGTGCACCCTGGCTTCCATGTGGATCTGGAGTATCACAAAGGCTCCTTGGTTCCACCAGGTCCTGCTGTGTCACAATGGGTCCTGTGGTCCCTGAGGCCCTCCAAAACCATCGTGGAGGCTTGCTTCCATGAGGTTCCATTATGTGCCAGTGGTCATCTTGGTTCCAGGAGTTTCCTTAGTGTCACAATGCTCTCCATGCTTCCATTAGGCCCTGCTTTGCCACAATGGTCCCCTTGTTTCCATGAGGCCCCACTGTGTCACAATGGACCTATGGTTCCGTGATGTTGCGTGGTGTCACCGTGCTCTTCTTGAATCCGCCGTGTAACCATGGACCATTGGTTCCATGCAGCCGTGTCACAATGGGCTCCTTGATTCCATGATTCCCCACGGTGTCACAATGGAGCCTTGTTTCTAGGAGGTTCTGTACTGTCACAATTGCCTCATTGATGCCATCAGCCCCTGCAGTGTCACAATGGCTCCTTGGTTCCATGAGGAACACAATAGCTTGGCATAAGCATTGAGCAACAGCTGCTGAACACACCTGGCAACATCTGCTTGCATCAAAAGAGGGCTTCAAGCTGACAATGGCACCAGCAGCTTCCATCTGCAACAGAGACCCAGGAAAGGACAGGCTGTGCCGGTTTGGACAAATGTGGAGGAAAATATCCTCTGATAGAAGGCAGGTTACACCCAGCCCTCCCCCACCAGGTTTTTGGAAAAAAGAACTTTCCTGGGAAGAAAGTGAAAGAGATAAAACCTATTTTTTTAACAAACACACAGGAAAAGGATAACAATGCTAAATATTAAAACCTCTCGCTGTGCAGAGAAAGCTGGGATAATTTGAGAGTCCTTCTGTGTTTCGGTGGGGTCTCCTGAAACATCCATAGACAGCGAGGCCCGTGCAAAGAAACAGGGAGCGATTCTTGAGAGAAGTTTCAGAGCTCTTTCTTCTCCAGCCACATGGGCGGGGCACTGCCAAAGAACTGAGCAATCACAGCACAACCAGGGCCCTCCTGGCACAGGGCAACACAAAATAAGCAGTGCTGAACAGGGTTAGGGCACATGTGAGCAGGGAGCAGGGAGACCCCCCGTGCCCAGGCCATGCCTCTACCCCAGGGTCCCCTCTCCCATGACCGCATGGCAGGAGGGAGGAACCCCAACACTTCCGTAGGTGTAGTCTCTCTCCTCCTCCTTGCAGCTGGCTCATGGGCCCACATTCAGGGCCCCAACCTCGGGAGAAAATTCTCCCAATGTGGTCTGATGTTGAAAGAGTCAAGAAGAGGAGAAGGGAAAAAAACCCCCAAAGTCCCAGGAAAACAAAGTTCAACTCTCCATCTCCCCCCAGAGAAAAGGAGCTGAAAACTGGCTAAAAAGAAACAAAGTTGCTTCCCTCTGCTCTTGCTGCAAGCAGGATGCAGAGGAGTGTGTATGTGTGTCCTTGAACAAACGCTCTGAGAAGTTTGTCCGGTTTTTTTTCCTCTCCCCCCTCTCAGGCTCAGTTGAAAGGCACAGAAATGCACAAAGTTCACTTCTGGGCATAGAGCAGCAATAGGGGATACACATGATAAAGTCACCCCAAGACACAGGGAGAGAGAATTCAGTGGAAAGACTCCGAGAATTCTGCTCCCAGAGATCATTCCTGCTCACACTGACCCTTGTAGAAAGGGGACATCGTTCCAGGCAGCCTGTACTGAGCATGTGGCTCCTGAGTGGGGTTTGTTGTTTAGGAAACCTGCTCCGGCTTTTCCATTCTTTCCTTGCAAACAGGAAAACTTCTCCTGGGGCTGTGTGCAGGCAGAGCCCTGAGGAGAGCAGGTGGCACATGGTGCGCTGGGCTGGGACAGCCAGCTGCAGAGCTCAAGGGAAGAAGCCCAAAGTGTCACAATGGCTCCTTGCCTTCCCATGCAACACCTGGGTCACAATGGTCTCCTTGATTCCATGAGGCCCCACTGTGTCACAATGGCTCCTTGGTTCCATCAGGTTCCGCAGTGTCACCATGGTCTCCTTTGATCCGCACTGTCATCATGGACAATTGGTTCCATGAGGCCCCGCAGTGTCACAATGGTCCCTTGGTTGCATAGCTTTTACGTTGTAACAATGGACTCCTTGCTTCTATGAGCTAGCCTGCTTTTTGCAGAGGTGTCTTTGGTTCCAACAAGGCCCCACTGTGTCTCAGTGCACCCTGGCTTCCATGTGGATCTGGAGTATCACAAAGGCTCCTTGGTTCCACCAGGTCCTGCTGTGTCACAATGGGTCCTGTGGTCCCTGAGGCCCTCCAAAGTCATCATGGATGCTTGCTTCCATGAGGTTCCATTATGTGCCAGTGGTCATCTTGGTTCCAGGAGTTTCCTTAGTGTCACAATGCTCTCCATGTTTCCATGATTCCCCACAATGTCACAATGCTCTCCAGGCTTCCATTAGGCCCTGCTTTGCCACAATGGTCCCCTTGTTTCCATGCGGCCTTGCTGTGTCACAATGGACGTACGGTTCCATGATGTTGCGTGGTGTCACCGTGCTCTTCTTGAATCCGCCGTGTAACCATGGACCATTGGTTCCATGCAGCCGTGTCACAATGGGCTCCTTGATTCCATGATTCCCCACGGTGTCACAATGGAGCCTTGTTTCTAGGAGGTTCTGTACTGTCACAATTGCCTCCTTGATGCCATCAGCCCCTGCAGTGTCACAATGGCTCCTTGGTTCCATGAGGAACACAATAGCTTGGCATAAGCATTGAGCAACAGCTGCTGAACACACCTGGCAACATCTGCTTGCATCAAAAGAGGGCTTCAAGCTGACAATGGCACCAGCAGCTTCCATCTGCAACAGACACCCAGGGAAAGGACAGGCTGTGCCGGTTTGGACAAATGTGGAGGAAAATATCCTCTGATAGAAGGCAGGTTACACCCAGCCCTCCCCCACCAGCTTCGGGAAAAAAGAATTTTCCTGGGAAGAAAGTGAAAGAGATAAAAACTACTTTTTTAACAAACACACAGGAAAAGGATAACAATGCTAAATATTAAAACCTCTCGCTGTGCAGAGAAAGCTGGGATAATTTGAGAGTCCTTCCGTGTTTCGGTGGGGTCTCCTGAAACATCCATAGACAGCGAGGCCCGTGCAAAGAAACAGGGAGCGATTCTTGAGAGAAGTTTCAGAGCTCTTTCTTCTCCAGCCACATGGGCGGGGCACTGCCAAAGAACTGAGCAATCACAGCACAACCAGGGCCCTCCTGGCACAGGGCAACACAAAATAAGCAGTGCTGAACAGGGTTAGGGCACATGTGAGCAGGGAGCAGGGAGACCCCCCGTGCCCAGGCCATGCCTCTACCCCAGGGTCCCCTCTCCCATGACCTCATGGCAGGGGGGAGGAACCCCAACACTTCCGTAGGTGTAGTCTCTCTCCTCCTCCTTGCAGCTGGCTCATGGGCCCACATTCAGGGCCCCCACCTCGGGAGAAAATTCTCCCAATGTGCTCTGATGTTGAAAGAGTCAAGAAGAGAAGAAGGGAAAAAAAACCCCCGAAGTCCCAGGAAAACAAAGTTCAACTCTCCATCTCCCTCCAGAGAAAAGGAGCTGAAAACTGGCTAAAAAGAAACAAAGTTGCTTCCTCTGCTCTTGCTGCAAGCAGGATGCAGAGGAGTGTGTATGTGTGTCCTTGAACAAACGCTCTGAGAAGTTTGTCTGGCTTTTTTTTCCTCTCCCCCCTCTCAGGCTCAGTTGAAAGGCACAGAAATGCACAAAGTTCACTTCTGGGCATAGAGCAGTATTGGGGGATACACATGATAAAGTCACCCCAAGACACAGGGACAGAGAATTCAGTGGAAAGACTCCGAGAATTCTGCTCCCAGAGATCATTCATTCCTGCTCACACTGACCCTTGTAGAAAGGGGACATCGTTCCCGGCAGCCTGTACTGAGCATGTGGCTCCTGAGTGGGGTTTGTTGTTTAGGAAACCTGCTCCGGCTTTTCCATTCTTTCCTTGCAAACAGGAAAACTTCTCCTGGGGCTGTGTGCAGGCAGAGCCCTGAGGAGAGCAGGTGGCACATGGTGCGCTGGGCTGGGACAGCCAGCTGCAGAGCTCAAGGGAAGAAGCCCAAAGTGTCACAATGGCTCCTTGCCTTCCCATGCAACACCTGGGTCACAATGGTCTCCTTGATTCCATGAGGCCCCACTGTGTCACAATGGCTCCTTGGTTCCATCAGGTTCCGCAGTGTCACCATGGTCTCTTTTGATCCGCACTGTCATCATGGACAATTGGTTCCATGAGGCCCCGCAGTGTCACAATGGTCCCTTGCTTCCATAGGTTTGATGTTGTAACAAAGGACTCCTTGCTTCTATGAGCTAGCCTGCTTTTTGCAGAGGTGTCTTTGGTTCCAACAAGGCCCCGCTGTGTCTCAGTGCACCCTGGCTTCCATGTGGATCTGGAGTATCACAAAGGCTCCTTGGTTCCACCAGGTCCTGCTGTGTCACAATGGGTCCTGTGGTCCCTGAGGCCCTCCAAAACCATCGTGGAGGCTTGCTTCCATGAGGTTCCATTATGTGCCAGTGGTCATCTTGGTTCCAGGAGTTTCCTTAGTGTCACAATGCTCTCCATGCTTCCATTAGGCCCTGCTTTGCCACAATGGTCCCCTTGTTTCCATGAGGCCCCGCTGTGTCACAATGGACCTATGGTTCCGTGATGTTGCGTGGTGTCACCGTGCTCTTCTTGAATCCGCCGTGTAACCATGGACCATTGGTTCCATGCAGCCGTGTCACAATGGGCTCCTTGATTCCATGATTCCCCACGGTGTCACAATGGAGCCTTGTTTCTAGGAGGTTCTGTACTGTCACAATTGCCTCATTGATGCCATCAGCCCCTGCAGTGTCACAATGGCTCCTTGGTTCCATGAGGAACACAATAGCTTGGCATAAGCATTGAGCAACAGCTGCTGAACACACCTGGCAACATCTGCTTGCATCAAAAGAGGGCTTCAAGCTGACAATGGCACCAGCAGCTTCCATCTGCAACAGAGACCCAGGAAAGGACAGGCTGTGCCGGTTTGGACAAATGTGGAGGAAAATATCCTCTGATAGAAGGCAGGTTACACCCAGCCCTCCCCCACCAGGTTTTTGGAAAAAAGAACTTTCCTGGGAAGAAAGTGAAAGAGATAAAACCTGTTTTTTTAACAAACACACAGGAAAAGGATAACAATGCTAAATATTAAAACCTCTCGCTGTGCAGAGAAAGCTGGGATAATTTGAGAGTCCTTCTGTGTTTCGGTGGGGTCTCCTGAAACATCCATAGACAGCGAGGCCCGTGCAAAGAAACAGGGAGCGATTCTTGAGAGAAGTTTCAGAGCTCTTTCTTCTCCAGCCACATGGGCGGGGCACTGCCAAAGAACTGAGCAATCACAGCACAACCAGGGCCCTCCTGGCACAGGGCAACACAAAATAAGCAGTGCTGAACAGGGTTAGGGCACATGTGAGCAGGGAGCAGGGAGACCCCCCGTGCCCAGGCCATGCCTCTACCCCAGGGTCCCCTCTCCCATGACCGCATGGCAGGAGGGAGGAACCCCAACACTTCCGTAGGTGTAGTCTCTCTCCTCCTCCTTGCAGCTGGCTCATGGGCCCACATTCAGGGCCCCAACCTCGGGAGAAAATTCTCCCAATGTGGTCTGATGTTGAAAGAGTCAAGAAGAGGAGAAGGGAAAAAAACCCCCAAAGTCCCAGGAAAACAAAGTTCAACTCTCCATCTCCCCCCAGAGAAAAGGAGCTGAAAACTGGCTAAAAAGAAACAAAGTTGCTTCCCTCTGCTCTTGCTGCAAGCAGGATGCAGAGGAGTGTGTATGTGTGTCCTTGAACAAACGCTCTGAGAAGTTTGTCCGGTTTTTTTTCCTCTCCCCCCTCTCAGGCTCAGTTGAAAGGCACAGAAATGCACAAAGTTCACTTCTGGGCATAGAGCAGCAATAGGGGATACACATGATAAAGTCACCCCAAGACACAGGGAGAGAGAATTCAGTGGAAAGACTCCGAGAATTCTGCTCCCAGAGATCATTCCTGCTCACACTGACCCTTGTAGAAAGGGGACATCGTTCCAGGCAGCCTGTACTGAGCATGTGGCTCCTGAGTGGGGTTTGTTGTTTAGGAAACCTGCTCCGGCTTTTCCATTCTTTCCTTGCAAACAGGAAAACTTCTCCTGGGGCTGTGTGCAGGCAGAGCCCTGAGGAGAGCAGGTGGCACATGGTGCGCTGGGCTGGGACAGCCAGCTGCAGAGCTCAAGGGAAGAAGCCCAAAGTGTCACAATGGCTCCTTGCCTTCCCATGCAACACCTGGGTCACAATGGTCTCCTTGATTCCATGAGGCCCCACTGTGTCACAATGGCTCCTTGGTTCCATCAGGTTCCGCAGTGTCACCATGGTCTCCTTTGATCCGCACTGTCATCATGGACAATTGGTTCCATGAGGCCCCGCAGTGTCACAATGGTCCCTTGGTTGCATAGCTTTTACGTTGTAACAATGGACTCCTTGCTTCTATGAGCTAGCCTGCTTTTTGCAGAGGTGTCTTTGGTTCCAACAAGGCCCCACTGTGTCTCAGTGCACCCTGGCTTCCATGTGGATCTGGAGTATCACAAAGGCTCCTTGGTTCCACCAGGTCCTGCTGTGTCACAATGGGTCCTGTGGTCCCTGAGGCCCTCCAAAGTCATCATGGATGCTTGCTTCCATGAGGTTCCATTATGTGCCAGTGGTCATCTTGGTTCCAGGAGTTTCCTTAGTGTCACAATGCTCTCCATGTTTCCATGATTCCCCACAATGTCACAATGCTCTCCAGGCTTCCATTAGGCCCTGCTTTGCCACAATGGTCCCCTTGTTTCCATGCGGCCTTGCTGTGTCACAATGGACGTACGGTTCCATGATGTTGCGTGGTGTCACCGTGCTCTTCTTGAATCCGCCGTGTAACCATGGACCATTGGTTCCATGCAGCCGTGTCACAATGGGCTCCTTGATTCCATGATTCCCCACGGTGTCACAATGGAGCCTTGTTTCTAGGAGGTTCTGTACTGTCACAATTGCCTCCTTGATGCCATCAGCCCCTGCAGTGTCACAATGGCTCCTTGGTTCCATGAGGAACACAATAGCTTGGCATAAGCATTGAGCAACAGCTGCTGAACACACCTGGCAACATCTGCTTGCATCAAAAGAGGGCTTCAAGCTGACAATGGCACCAGCAGCTTCCATCTGCAACAGACACCCAGGGAAAGGACAGGCTGTGCCGGTTTGGACAAATGTGGAGGAAAATATCCTCTGATAGAAGGCAGGTTACACCCAGCCCTCCCCCACCAGCTTCGGGAAAAAAGAATTTTCCTGGGAAGAAAGTGAAAGAGATAAAAACTACTTTTTTAACAAACACACAGGAAAAGGATAACAATGCTAAATATTAAAACCTCTCGCTGTGCAGAGAAAGCTGGGATAATTTGAGAGTCCTTCCGTGTTTCGGTGGGGTCTCCTGAAACATCCATAGACAGCGAGGCCCGTGCAAAGAAACAGGGAGCGATTCTTGAGAGAAGTTTCAGAGCTCTTTCTTCTCCAGCCACATGGGCGGGGCACTGCCAAAGAACTGAGCAATCACAGCACAACCAGGGCCCTCCTGGCACAGGGCAACACAAAATAAGCAGTGCTGAACAGGGTTAGGGCACATGTGAGCAGGGAGCAGGGAGACCCCCCGTGCCCAGGCCATGCCTCTACCCCAGGGTCCCCTCTCCCATGACCTCATGGCAGGGGGGAGGAACCCCAACACTTCCGTAGGTGTAGTCTCTCTCCTCCTCCTTGCAGCTGGCTCATGGGCCCACATTCAGGGCCCCCACCTCGGGAGAAAATTCTCCCAATGTGCTCTGATGTTGAAAGAGTCAAGAAGAGAAGAAGGGAAAAAAAACCCCCGAAGTCCCAGGAAAACAAAGTTCAACTCTCCATCTCCCTCCAGAGAAAAGGAGCTGAAAACTGGCTAAAAAGAAACAAAGTTGCTTCCTCTGCTCTTGCTGCAAGCAGGATGCAGAGGAGTGTGTATGTGTGTCCTTGAACAAACGCTCTGAGAAGTTTGTCTGGCTTTTTTTTCCTCTCCCCCCTCTCAGGCTCAGTTGAAAGGCACAGAAATGCACAAAGTTCACTTCTGGGCATAGAGCAGTATTGGGGGATACACATGATAAAGTCACCCCAAGACACAGGGACAGAGAATTCAGTGGAAAGACTCCGAGAATTCTGCTCCCAGAGATCATTCATTCCTGCTCACACTGACCCTTGTAGAAAGGGGACATCGTTCCCGGCAGCCTGTACTGAGCATGTGGCTCCTGAGTGGGGTTTGTTGTTTAGGAAACCTGCTCCGGCTTTTCCATTCTTTCCTTGCAAACAGGAAAACTTCTCCTGGGGCTGTGTGCAGGCAGAGCCCTGAGGAGAGCAGGTGGCACATGGTGCGCTGGGCTGGGACAGCCAGCTGCAGAGCTCAAGGGAAGAAGCCCAAAGTGTCACAATGGCTCCTTGCCTTCCCATGCAACACCTGGGTCACAATGGTCTCCTTGATTCCATGAGGCCCCACTGTGTCACAATGGCTCCTTGGTTCCATCAGGTTCCGCAGTGTCACCATGGTCTCTTTTGATCCGCACTGTCATCATGGACAATTGGTTCCATGAGGCCCCGCAGTGTCACAATGGTCCCTTGCTTCCATAGGTTTGATGTTGTAACAAAGGACTCCTTGCTTCTATGAGCTAGCCTGCTTTTTGCAGAGGTGTCTTTGGTTCCAACAAGGCCCCGCTGTGTCTCAGTGCACCCTGGCTTCCATGTGGATCTGGAGTATCACAAAGGCTCCTTGGTTCCACCAGGTCCTGCTGTGTCACAATGGGTCCTGTGGTCCCTGAGGCCCTCCAAAACCATCGTGGAGGCTTGCTTCCATGAGGTTCCATTATGTGCCAGTGGTCATCTTGGTTCCAGGAGTTTCCTTAGTGTCACAATGCTCTCCATGCTTCCATTAGGCCCTGCTTTGCCACAATGGTCCCCTTGTTTCCATGAGGCCCCGCTGTGTCACAATGGACCTATGGTTCCGTGATGTTGCGTGGTGTCACCGTGCTCTTCTTGAATCCGCCGTGTAACCATGGACCATTGGTTCCATGCAGCCGTGTCACAATGGGCTCCTTGATTCCATGATTCCCCACGGTGTCACAATGGAGCCTTGTTTCTAGGAGGTTCTGTACTGTCACAATTGCCTCATTGATGCCATCAGCCCCTGCAGTGTCACAATGGCTCCTTGGTTCCATGAGGAACACAATAGCTTGGCATAAGCATTGAGCAACAGCTGCTGAACACACCTGGCAACATCTGCTTGCATCAAAAGAGGGCTTCAAGCTGACAATGGCACCAGCAGCTTCCATCTGCAACAGAGACCCAGGAAAGGACAGGCTGTGCCGGTTTGGACAAATGTGGAGGAAAATATCCTCTGATAGAAGGCAGGTTACACCCAGCCCTCCCCCACCAGGTTTCTGGAAAAAAGAACTTTCCTGGGAAGAAAGTGAAAGAGATAAAACCTATTTTTTTAACAAACACACAGGAAAAGGATAACAATGCTAAATATTAAAACCTCTCGCTGTGCAGAGAAAGCTGGGATAATTTGAGAGTCCTTCTGTGTTTCGGTGGGGTCTCCTGAAACATCCATAGACAGCGAGGCCCGTGCAAAGAAACAGGGAGCGATTCTTGAGAGAAGTTTCAGAGCTCTTTCTTCTCCAGCCACATGGGCGGGGCACTGCCAAAGAACTGAGCAATCACAGCACAACCAGGGCCCTCCTGGCACAGGGCAACACAAAATAAGCAGTGCTGAACAGGGTTAGGGCACATGTGAGCAGGGAGCAGGGAGACCCCCCGTGCCCAGGCCATGCCTCTACCCCAGGGTCCCCTCTCCCATGACCGCATGGCAGGAGGGAGGAACCCCAACACTTCCGTAGGTGTAGTCTCTCTCCTCCTCCTTGCAGCTGGCTCATGGGCCCACATTCAGGGCCCCAACCTCGGGAGAAAATTCTCCCAATGTGGTCTGATGTTGAAAGAGTCAAGAAGAGGAGAAGGGAAAAAAACCCCCAAAGTCCCAGGAAAACAAAGTTCAACTCTCCATCTCCCCCCAGAGAAAAGGAGCTGAAAACTGGCTAAAAAGAAACAAAGTTGCTTCCCTCTGCTCTTGCTGCAAGCAGGATGCAGAGGAGTGTGTATGTGTGTCCTTGAACAAACGCTCTGAGAAGTTTGTCCGGTTTTTTTTCCTCTCCCCCCTCTCAGGCTCAGTTGAAAGGCACAGAAATGCACAAAGTTCACTTCTGGGCATAGAGCAGCAATAGGGGATACACATGATAAAGTCACCCCAAGACACAGGGAGAGAGAATTCAGTGGAAAGACTCCGAGAATTCTGCTCCCAGAGATCATTCCTGCTCACACTGACCCTTGTAGAAAGGGGACATCGTTCCCGGCAGCCTGTACTGAGCATGTGGCTCCTGAGTGGGGTTTGTTGTTTGGGAAACCTGCTCCGGCTTTTCCATTCTTTCCTTCCAAACAGGAAAACTTCTCCTGGGGCTGTGTGCAGGCAGAGCCCTGAGGAGAGCAGGTGGCACATGGTGCGCTGGGCTGGGACAGCCAGCTGCAGAGCTCAAGGGAAGAAGCCCAAAGTGTCACAATGGCTCCTTGCCTTCCCATGCAACACCTGGGTCACAATGGTCTCCTTGATTCCATGAGGCCCCACTGTGTCACAATGGCTCCTTGGTTCCATCAGGTTCCGCAGTGTCACCATGGTCTCCTTTGATCCGCACTGTCATCATGGACAATTGGTTCCATGAGGCCCCGCAGTGTCACAATGGTCCCTTGGTTGCATAGCTTTTACGTTGTAACAATGGACTCCTTGCTTCTATGAGCTAGCCTGCTTTTTGCAGAGGTGTCTTTGGTTCCAACAAGGCCCCGCTGTGTCTCAGTGCACCCTGGCTTCCATGTGGATCTGGAGTATCACAAAGGCTCCTTGGTTCCACCAGGTCCTGCTGTGTCACAATGGGTCCTGTGGTCCCTGAGGCCCTCCAAAGTCATCATGGATGCTTGCTTCCATGAGGTTCCATTATGTGCCAGTGGTCATCTTGGTTCCAGGAGTTTCCTTAGTGTCACAATGCTCTCCATGTTTCCATGATTCCCCACAATGTCACAATGCTCTCCAGGCTTCCATTAGGCCCTGCTTTGCCACAATGGTCCCCTTGTTTCCATGCGGCCTTGCTGTGTCACAATGGACGTACGGTTCCATGATGTTGCGTGGTGTCACCGTGCTCTTCTTGAATCCGCCGTGTAACCATGGACCATTGGTTCCATGCAGCCGTGTCACAATGGGCTCCTTGATTCCATGATTCCCCACGGTGTCACAATGGAGCCTTGTTTCTAGGAGGTTCTGTACTGTCACAATTGCCTCCTTGATGCCATCAGCCCCTGCAGTGTCACAATGGCTCCTTGGTTCCATGAGGAACACAATAGCTTGGCATAAGCATTGAGCAACAGCTGCTGAACACACCTGGCAACATCTGCTTGCATCAAAAGAGGGCTTCAAGCTGACAATGGCACCAGCAGCTTCCATCTGCAACAGAGACCCAGGAAAGGACAGGCTGTGCCGGTTTGGACAAATGTGGAGGAAAATATCCTCTGATAGAAGGCAGGTTACACCCAGCCCTCCCCCACCAGCTTCGGGAAAAAAGAATTTTCCTGGGAAGAAAGTGAAAGAGATAAAAACTACTTTTTTAACAAACACACAGGAAAAGGATAACAATGCTAAATATTAAAACCTCTCGCTGTGCAGAGAAAGCTGGGATAATTTGAGAGTCCTTCCGTGTTTCGGTGGGGTCTCCTGAAACATCCATAGACAGCGAGGCCCGTGCAAAGAAACAGGGAGCGATTCTTGAGAGAAGTTTCAGAGCTCTTTCTTCTCCAGCCACATGGGCGGGGCACTGCCAAAGAACTGAGCAATCACAGCACAACCAGGGCCCTCCTGGCACAGGGCAACACAAAATAAGCAGTGCTGAACAGGGTTAGGGCACATGTGAGCAGGGAGCAGGGAGACCCCCCGTGCCCAGGCCATGCCTCTACCCCAGGGTCCCCTCTCCCATGACCTCATGGCAGGGGGGAGGAACCCCAACACTTCCGTAGGTGTAGTCTCTCTCCTCCTCCTTGCAGCTGGCTCATGGGCCCACATTCAGGGCCCCCACCTCGGGAGAAAATTCTCCCAATGTGCTCTGATGTTGAAAGAGTCAAGAAGAGAAGAAGGGAAAAAAAACCCCCGAAGTCCCAGGAAAACAAAGTTCAACTCTCCATCTCCCTCCAGAGAAAAGGAGCTGAAAACTGGCTAAAAAGAAACAAAGTTGCTTCCTCTGCTCTTGCTGCAAGCAGGATGCAGAGGAGTGTGTATGTGTGTCCTTGAACAAACGCTCTGAGAAGTTTGTCTGGCTTTTTTTTCCTCTCCCCCCTCTCAGGCTCAGTTGAAAGGCACAGAAATGCACAAAGTTCACTTCTGGGCATAGAGCAGTATTGGGGGATACACATGATAAAGTCACCCCAAGACACAGGGAGAGAGAATTCAGTGGAAAGACTCCGAGAATTCTGCTCCCAGAGATCATTCATTCCTGCTCACACTGACCCTTGTAGAAAGGGGACATCGTTCCCGGCAGCCTGTACTGAGCATGTGGCTCCTGAGTGGGGTTTGTTGTTTAGGAAACCTGCTCCGGCTTTTCCATTCTTTCCTTGCAAACAGGAAAACTTCTCCTGGGGCTGTGTGCAGGCAGAGCCCTGAGGAGAGCAGGTGGCACATGGTGCGCTGGGCTGGGACAGCCAGCTGCAGAGCTCAAGGGAAGAAGCCCAAAGTGTCACAATGGCTCCTTGCCTTCCCATGCAACACCTGGGTCACAATGGTCTCCTTGATTCCATGAGGCCCCACTGTGTCACAATGGCTCCTTGGTTCCATCAGGTTCCGCAGTGTCACCATGGTCTCTTTTGATCCGCACTGTCATCATGGACAATTGGTTCCATGAGGCCCCGCAGTGTCACAATGGTCCCTTGCTTCCATAGGTTTGATGTTGTAACAAAGGACTCCTTGCTTCTATGAGCTAGCCTGCTTTTTGCAGAGGTGTCTTTGGTTCCAACAAGGCCCCGCTGTGTCTCAGTGCACCCTGGCTTCCATGTGGATCTGGAGTATCACAAAGGCTCCTTGGTTCCACCAGGTCCTGCTGTGTCACAATGGGTCCTGTGGTCCCTGAGGCCCTCCAAAACCATCGTGGAGGCTTGCTTCCATGAGGTTCCATTATGTGCCAGTGGTCATCTTGGTTCCAGGAGTTTCCTTAGTGTCACAATGCTCTCCATGCTTCCATTAGGCCCTGCTTTGCCACAATGGTCCCCTTGTTTCCATGAGGCCCCGCTGTGTCACAATGGACCTATGGTTCCGTGATGTTGCGTGGTGTCACCGTGCTCTTCTTGAATCCGCCGTGTAACCATGGACCATTGGTTCCATGCAGCCGTGTCACAATGGGCTCCTTGATTCCATGATTCCCCACGGTGTCACAATGGAGCCTTGTTTCTAGGAGGTTCTGTACTGTCACAATTGCCTCCTTGATGCCATCAGCCCCTGCAGTGTCACAATGGCTCCTTGGTTCCATGAGGAACACAATAGCTTGGCATAAGCATTGAGCAACAGCTGCTGAACACACCTGGCAACATCTGCTTGCATCAAAAGAGGGCTTCAAGCTGACAATGGCACCAGCAGCTTCCATCTGCAACAGACACCCAGGAAAGGACAGGCTGTGCCGGTTTGGACAAATGTGGAGGAAAATATCCTCTGATAGAAGGCAGGTTACACCCAGCCCTCCCCCACCAGGTTTTTGGAAAAAAGAACTTTCCTGGGAAGAAAGTGAAAGAGATAAAACCTATTTTTTTAACAAACACACAGGAAAAGGATAACAATGCTAAATATTAAAACCTCTCGCTGTGCAGAGAAAGCTGGGATAATTTGAGAGTCCTTCCGTGTTTCGGTGGGGTCTCCTGAAACATCCAAAGACAGCGAGGCCCGTGCAAAGAAACAGGGAGCGATTCTTGAGAGAAGTTTCAGAGCTCTTTCTTCTCCAGCCACATGGGCGGGGCACTGCCAAAGAACTGAGCAATCACAGCACAACCAGGGCCCTCCTGGCACAGGGCAACACAAAATAAGCAGTGCTGAACAGAGTTAGGGCACATGTGAGCAGGGAGCAGGGAGACCCCCCGTGCCCAGGCCATGCCTCTACCCCAGGGTCCCCTCTCCCATGACCGCATGGCAGGAGGGAGGAACCCCAACACTTCCGTAGGTGCAGTCTCTCTCCTCCTCCTTGCAGCTGGCTCATGGGCCCACATTCAGGGCCCCAACCTCGGGAGAAAATTCTCCCAATGTGGTCTGATGTTGAAAGAGTCAAGAAGAGAAGAAGGGAAAAAAACCCCCAAAGTCCCAGGAAAACAAAGTTCAACTCTCCATCTCCCCCCAGAGAAAAGGAGCTGAAAACTGGCTAAAAAGAAACAAAGTTGCTTCCTCTGCTCTTGCTGCAAGCAGGATGCAGAGGAGTGTGTATGTGTGTCCTTGAACAAACGCTCTGAGAAGTTTGTCCGGTTTTTTTTCCTCTCCCCCCTCTCAGGCTCAGTTGAAAGGCACAGAAATGCACAAAGTTCACTTCTGGGCATAGAGCAGCAATAGGGGATACACATGATAAAGTCACCCCAAGACACAGGGAGAGAGAATTCAGTGGAAAGACTCCGAGAATTCTGCTCCCAGAGATCATTCCTGCTCACACTGACCCTTGTAGAAAGGGGACATCGTTCCAGGCAGCCTGTACTGAGCATGTGGCTCCTGAGTGGGGTTTGTTGTTTAGGAAACCTGCTCCGGCTTTTCCATTCTTTCCTTGCAAACAGGAAAACTTCTCCTGGGGCTGTGTGCAGGCAGAGCCCTGAGGAGAGCAGGTGGCACATGGTGCGCTGGGCTGGGACAGCCAGCTGCAGAGCTCAAGGGAAGAAGCCCAAAGTGTCACAATGGCTCCTTGCCTTCCCATGCAACACCTGGGTCACAATGGTCTCCTTGATTCCATGAGGCCCCACTGTGTCACAATGGCTCCTTGGTTCCATCAGGTTCCGCAGTGTCACCATGGTCTCCTTTGATCCGCACTGTCATCATGGACAATTGGTTCCATGAGGCCCCGCAGTGTCACAATGGTCCCTTGGTTGCATAGCTTTTACATTGTAACAATGGACTCCTTGCTTCTATGAGCTAGCCTGCTTTTTGCAGAGGTGTCTTTGGTTCCAACAAGGCCCCACTGTGTCTCAGTGCACCCTGGCTTCCATGTGGATGTGGAGTATCACAAAGGCTCCTTGGTTCCACCAGGTCCTGCTGTGTCACAATGGGTCCTGTGGTCCCTGAGGCCCTCCAAAGTCATCATGGATGCTTGCTTCCATGAGGTTCCATTATGTGCCAGTGGTCATCTTGGTTCCAGGAGTTTCCTTAGTGTCACAATGCTCTCCATGTTTCCATGATTCCCCACAATGTCACAATGCTCTCCAGGCTTCCATTAGGCCCTGCTTTGCCACAATGGTCCCCTTGTTTCCATGCGGCCTTGCTGTGTCACAATGGACGTACGGTTCCATGATGTTGCGTGGTGTCACCGTGCTCTTCTTGAATCCGCCGTGTAACCATGGACCATTGGTTCCATGCAGCCGTGTCACAATGGGCTCCTTGATTCCATGATTCCCCACGGTGTCACAATGGAGCCTTGTTTCTAGGAGGTTCTGTACTGTCACAATTGCCTCCTTGATGCCATCAGCCCCTGCAGTGTCACAATGGCTCCTTGGTTCCATGAGGAACACAATAGCTTGGCATAAGCATTGAGCAACAGCTGCTGAACACACCTGGCAACATCTGCTTGCATCAAAAGAGGGCTTCAAGCTGACAATGGCACCAGCAGCTTCCATCTGCAACAGAGACCCAGGAAAGGACAGGCTGTGCCGGTTTGGACAAATGTGGAGGAAAATATCCTCTGATAGAAGGCAGGTTACACCCAGCCCTCCCCCACCAGGTTTTTGGAAAAAAGAACTTTCCTGGGAAGAAAGTGAAAGAGATAAAACCTATTTTTTTAACAAACACACAGGAAAAGGATAACAATGCTAAATATTAAAACCTCTCGCTGTGCAGAGAAAGCTGGGATAATTTGAGAGTCCTTCTGTGTTTCGGTGGGGTCTCCTGAAACATCCATAGACAGCGAGGCCCGTGCAAAGAAACAGGGAGCGATTCTTGAGAGAAGTTTCAGAGCTCTTTCTTCTCCAGCCACATGGGCGGGGCACTGCCAAAGAACTGAGCAATCACGGCACAACCAGGGCCCTCCTGGCACAGGGCAACACAAAATAAGCAGTGCTGAACAGGGTTAGGGCACATGTGAGCAGGGAGCAGGGAGACCCCCCGTGCCCAGGCCATGCCTCTACCCCAGGGTCCCCTCTCCCATGACCGCATGGCAGGGGGGAGGAACCCCAACACTTCCGTAGGTGTAGTCTCTCTCCTCCTCCTTGCAGCTGGCTCATGGGCCCACATTCAGGGCCCCAACCTCGGGAGAAAATTCTCCCAATGTGGTCTGATGTTGAAAGAGTCAAGAAGAGGAGAAGGGAAAAAAACCCCCAAAGTCCCAGGAAAACAAAGTTCAACTCTCCATCTCCCTCCAGAGAAAAGGAGCTGAAAACTGGCTAAAAAGAAACAAAGTTGCTTCCTCTGCTCTTGCTGCAAGCAGGATGCAGAGGAGTGTGTATGTGTGTCCTTGAACAAACGCTCTGAGAAGTTTGTCTGGCTTTTTTTTCCTCTCCCCCCTCTCAGGCTCAGTTGAAAGGCACAGAAACGCACAAAGTTCACTTCTGGGCATAGAGCAGCAATAGGGGGATACACATGATAAAGTCACCCCAAGACACAGGGACAGAGAATTCAGTGGAAAGACTCCGAGAATTCTGCTCCCAGAGATCATTCATTCCTGCTCACACTGACCCTTGTAGAAAGGGGACATCGTTCCAGGCAGCCTGTACTGAGCATGTGGCTCCTGAGTGGGGTTTGTTGTTTAGGAAACCTGCTCCGGCTTTTCCATTCTTTCCTTGCAAACAGGAAAACTTCTCCTGGGGCTGTGTGCAGGCAGAGCCCTGAGGAGAGCAGGTGGCACATGGTGCGCTGGGCTGGGACAGCCAGCTGCAGAGCTCAAGGGAAGAAGCCCAAAGTGTCACAATGGCTCCTTGCCTTCCCATGCAACACCTGGGTCACAATGGTCTCCTTGATTCCATGAGGCCCCACTGTGTCACAATGGCTCCTTGGTTCCATCAGGTTCCGCAGTGTCACCATGGTCTCTTTTGATCCGCACTGTCATCATGGACAATTGGTTCCATGAGGCCCCGCAGTGTCACAATGGTCCCTTGCTTCCATAGGTTTGATGTTGTAACAAAGGACTCCTTGCTTCTATGAGCTAGCCTGCTTTTTGCAGAGGTGTCTTTGGTTCCAACAAGGCCCCGCTGTGTCTCAGTGCACCCTGGCTTCCATGTGGATGTGGAGTATCACAAAGGCTCCTTGGTTCCACCAGGTCCTGCTGTGTCACAATGGGTCCTGTGGTCCCTGAGGCCCTCCAAAACCATCGTGGAGGCTTGCTTCCATGAGGTTCCATTATGTGCCAGTGGTCATCTTGGTTCCAGGAGTTTCCTTAGTGTCACAATGCTCTCCATGCTTCCATTAGGCCCTGCTTTGCCACAATGGTCCCCTTGTTTCCATGAGGCCCCGCTGTGTCACAATGGACCTATGGTTCCGTGATGTTGCGTGGTGTCACCGTGCTCTTCTTGAATCCGCCGTGTAACCATGGACCATTGGTTCCATGCAGCCGTGTCACAATGGGCTCCTTGATTCCATGATTCCCCACGGTGTCACAATGGAGCCTTGTTTCTAGGAGGTTCTGTACTGTCACAATTGCCTCCTTGATGCCATCAACCCCTGCAGTGTCACAATGGCTCCTTGGTTCCATGAGGAACACAATAGCTTGGCATAAGCATTGAGCAACAGCTGCTGAACACACCTGGCAACATCTGCTTGCATCAAAAGAGGGCTTCAAGCTGACAATGGCACCAGCAGCTTCCATCTGCAACAGAGACCCAGGAAAGGACAGGCTGTGCCGGTTTGGACAAATGTGGAGGAAAATATCCTCTGATAGAAGGCAGGTTACACCCAGCCCTCCCCCACCAGGTTTTTGGAAAAAAGAACTTTCCTGGGAAGAAAGTGAAAGAGATAAAACCTATTTTTTTAACAAACACACAGGAAAAGGATAACAATGCTAAATATTAAAACCTCTCGCTGTGCAGAGAAAGCTGGGATAATTTGAGAGTCCTTCTGTGTTTCGGTGGGGTCTCCTGAAACATCCATAGACAGCGAGGCCCGTGCAAAGAAACAGGGAGCGATTCTTGAGAGAAGTTTCAGAGCTCTTTCTTCTCCAGCCACATGGGCGGGGCACTGCCAAAGAACTGAGCAATCACGGCACAACCAGGGCCCTCCTGGCACAGGGCAACACAAAATAAGCAGTGCTGAACAGGGTTAGGGCACATGTGAGCAGGGAGCAGGGAGACCCCCCGTGCCCAGGCCATGCCTCTACCCCAGGGTCCCCTCTCCCATGACCGCATGGCAGGGGGGAGGAACCCCAACACTTCCGTAGGTGTAGTCTCTCTCCTCCTCCTTGCAGCTGGCTCATGGGCCCACATTCAGGGCCCCAACCTCGGGAGAAAATTCTCCCAATGTGGTCTGATGTTGAAAGAGTCAAGAAGAGGAGAAGGGAAAAAAACCCCCAAAGTCCCAGGAAAACAAAGTTCAACTCTCCATCTCCCTCCAGAGAAAAGGAGCTGAAAACTGGCTAAAAAGAAACAAAGTTGCTTCCTCTGCTCTTGCTGCAAGCAGGATGCAGAGGAGTGTGTATGTGTGTCCTTGAACAAACGCTCTGAGAAGTTTGTCTGGCTTTTTTTTCCTCTCCCCCCTCTCAGGCTCAGTTGAAAGGCACAGAAATGCACAAAGTTCACTTCTGGGCATAGAGCAGCAATAGGGGGATACACATGATAAAGTCACCCCAAGACACAGGGACAGAGAATTCAGTGGAAAGACTCCGAGAATTCTGCTCCCAGAGATCATTCATTCCTGCTCACACTGACCCTTGTAGAAAGGGGACATCGTTCCAGGCAGCCTGTACTGAGCATGTGGCTCCTGAGTGGGGTTTGTTGTTTAGGAAACCTGCTCCGGCTTTTCCATTCTTTCCTTGCAAACAGGAAAACTTCTCCTGGGGCTGTGTGCAGGCAGAGCCCTGAGGAGAGCAGGTGGCACATGGTGCGCTGGGCTGGGACAGCCAGCTGCAGAGCTCAAGGGAAGAAGCCCAAAGTGTCACAATGGCTCCTTGCCTTCCCATGCAACACCTGGGTCACAATGGTCTCCTTGATTCCATGAGGCCCCACTGTGTCACAATGGCTCCTTGGTTCCATCAGGTTCCGCAGTGTCACCATGGTCTCTTTTGATCCGCACTGTCATCATGGACAATTGGTTCCATGAGGCCCCGCAGTGTCACAATGGTCCCTTGCTTCCATAGGTTTGATGTTGTAACAAAGGACTCCTTGCTTCTATGAGCTAGCCTGCTTTTTGCAGAGGTGTCTTTGGTTCCAACAAGGCCCCGCTGTGTCTCAGTGCACCCTGGCTTCCATGTGGATGTGGAGTATCACAAAGGCTCCTTGGTTCCACCAGGTCCTGCTGTGTCACAATGGGTCCTGTGGTCCCTGAGGCCCTCCAAAACCATCGTGGAGGCTTGCTTCCATGAGGTTCCATTATGTGCCAGTGGTCATCTTGGTTCCAGGAGTTTCCTTAGTGTCACAATGCTCTCCATGCTTCCATTAGGCCCTGCTTTGCCACAATGGTCCCCTTGTTTCCATGAGGCCCCGCTGTGTCACAATGGACCTATGGTTCCGTGATGTTGCGTGGTGTCACCGTGCTCTTCTTGAATCCGCCGTGTAACCATGGACCATTGGTTCCATGCAGCCGTGTCACAATGGGCTCCTTGATTCCATGATTCCCCACGGTGTCACAATGGAGCCTTGTTTCTAGGAGGTTCTGTACTGTCACAATTGCCTCCTTGATGCCATCAACCCCTGCAGTGTCACAATGGCTCCTTGGTTCCATGAGGAACACAATAGCTTGGCATAAGCATTGAGCAACAGCTGCTGAACACACCTGGCAACATCTGCTTGCATCAAAAGAGGGCTTCAAGCTGACAATGGCACCAGCAGCTTCCATCTGCAACAGAGACCCAGGAAAGGACAGGCTGTGCCGGTTTGGACAAATGTGGAGGAAAATATCCTCTGATAGAAGGCAGGTTACACCCAGCCCTCCCCCACCAGGTTTTTGGAAAAAAGAACTTTCCTGGGAAGAAAGTGAAAGAGATAAAACCTATTTTTTTAACAAACACACAGGAAAAGGATAACAATGCTAAATATTAAAACCTCTCGCTGTGCAGAGAAAGCTGGGATAATTTGAGAGTCCTTCTGTGTTTCGGTGGGGTCTCCTGAAACATCCATAGACAGCGAGGCCCGTGCAAAGAAACAGGGAGCGATTCTTGAGAGAAGTTTCAGAGCTCTTTCTTCTCCAGCCACATGGGCGGGGCACTGCCAAAGAACTGAGCAATCACGGCACAACCAGGGCCCTCCTGGCACAGGGCAACACAAAATAAGCAGTGCTGAACAGGGTTAGGGCACATGTGAGCAGGGAGCAGGGAGACCCCCCGTGCCCAGGCCATGCCTCTACCCCAGGGTCCCCTCTCCCATGACCGCATGGCAGGGGGGAGGAACCCCAACACTTCCGTAGGTGTAGTCTCTCTCCTCCTCCTTGCAGCTGGCTCATGGGCCCACATTCAGGGCCCCAACCTCGGGAGAAAATTCTCCCAATGTGGTCTGATGTTGAAAGAGTCAAGAAGAGGAGAAGGGAAAAAAACCCCCAAAGTCCCAGGAAAACAAAGTTCAACTCTCCATCTCCCTCCAGAGAAAAGGAGCTGAAAACTGGCTAAAAAGAAACAAAGTTGCTTCCTCTGCTCTTGCTGCAAGCAGGATGCAGAGGAGTGTGTATGTGTGTCCTTGAACAAACGCTCTGAGAAGTTTGTCTGGCTTTTTTTTCCTCTCCCCCCTCTCAGGCTCAGTTGAAAGGCACAGAAATGCACAAAGTTCACTTCTGGGCATAGAGCAGCAATAGGGGGATACACATGATAAAGTCACCCCAAGACACAGGGACAGAGAATTCAGTGGAAAGACTCCGAGAATTCTGCTCCCAGAGATCATTCATTCCTGCTCACACTGACCCTTGTAGAAAGGGGACATCGTTCCAGGCAGCCTGTACTGAGCATGTGGCTCCTGAGTGGGGTTTGTTGTTTAGGAAACCTGCTCCGGCTTTTCCATTCTTTCCTTGCAAACAGGAAAACTTCTCCTGGGGCTGTGTGCAGGCAGAGCCCTGAGGAGAGCAGGTGGCACATGGTGCGCTGGGCTGGGACAGCCAGCTGCAGAGCTCAAGGGAAGAAGCCCAAAGTGTCACAATGGCTCCTTGCCTTCCCATGCAACACCTGGGTCACAATGGTCTCCTTGATTCCATGAGGCCCCACTGTGTCACAATGGCTCCTTGGTTCCATCAGGTTCCGCAGTGTCACCATGGTCTCCTTTGATCCGCACTGTCATCATGGACAATTGGTTCCATGAGGCCCCGCAGTGTCACAATGGTCCCTTGCTTCCATAGCTTTTACGTTGTAACAATGGACTCCTTGCTTCTATGAGCTAGCCTGCTTTTTGCAGAGGTGTCTTTGGTTCCAACAAGGCCCCACTGTGTCTCAGTGCACCCTGGCTTCCATGTGGATGTGGAGTATCACAAAGGCTCCTTGGTTCCACCAGGTCCTGCTGTGTCACAATGGGTCCTGTGGTCCCTGAGGCCCTCCAAAGTCATCATGGATGCTTGCTTCCATGAGGTTCCATTATGTGCCAGTGGTCATCTTGGTTCCAGGAGTTTCCTTAGTGTCACAATGCTCTCCATGTTTCCATGATTCCCCACAATGTCACAATGCTCTCCAGGCTTCCATTAGGCCCTGCTTTGCAACAATGGTCCCCTTGTTTCCATGCGGCCTTGCTGTGTCACAATGGACGTACGGTTCCATGATGTTGCGTGGTGTCACCGTGCTCTTCTTGAATCCGCCGTGTAACCATGGACCATTGGTTCCATGCAGCCGTGTCACAATGGGCTCCTTGATTCCATGATTCCCCACGGTGTCACAATGGAGCCTTGTTTCTAGGAGGTTCTGTACTGTCACAATTGCCTCCTTGATGCCATCAGCCCCTGCAGTGTCACAATGGCTCCTTGGTTCCATGAGGAACACAATAGCTTGGCATAAGCATTGAGCAACAGCTGCTGAACACACCTGGCAACATCTGCTTGCATCAAAAGAGTGCTTCAAGCTGACAATGGCACCAGCAGCTTCCATCTGCAACAGACACCCAGGGAAAGGACAGGCTGTGCCGGTTTGGACAAATGTGGAGGAAAATATCCTCTGATAGAAGGCAGGTTACACCCAGCCCTCCCCCACCAGCTTCGGGAAAAAAGAACTTTCCTGGGAAGAAAGTGAAAGAGATAAAAACTACTTTTTTAACAAACACACAGGAAAAGGATAACAATGCTAAATATTAAAAGCTCTCGCTGTGCAGAGAAAGCTGGGATAATTTGAGAGTCCTTCCGTGTTTCGGTGGGGTCTCCTGAAACATCTATAGACAGCGAGGCCCGTGCAAAGAAACAGGGAGCGATTCTTGAGAGAAGTTTCAGAGCTCTTTCTTCTCCAGCCACATGGGCGGGGCACTGCCAAAGAACTGAGCAATCACAGCACAACCAGGGCCCTCCTGGCACAGGGCAACACAAAATAAGCAGTGCTGAACAGGGTTAGGGCACATGTGAGCTGGGAGCAGGGAGACCCCCCGTGCCCAGGCCATGCCTCTACCCCAGGGTCCCCTCTCCCATGACCTCATGGCAGGGGGGAGGAACCCCAACACTTCCGTAGGTGTAGTCTCTCTCCTCCTCCTTGCAGCTGGCTCATGGGCCCACATTCAGGGCCCCCACCTCGGGAGAAAATTCTCCCAATGTGCTCTGATGTTGAAAGAGTCAAGAAGAGAAGAAGGGAAAAAAAACCCCCGAAGTCCCAGGAAAACAAAGTTCAACTCTCCATCTCCCTCCAGAGAAAAGGAGCTGAAAACTGGCTAAAAAGAAACAAAGTTGCTTCCTCTGCTCTTGCTGCAAGCAGGATGCAGAGGAGTGTGTATGTGTGTCCTTGAACAAACGCTCTGAGAAGTTTGTCTGGCTTTTTTTTCCTCTCCCCCCTCTCAGGCTCAGTTGAAAGGCACAGAAATGCACAAAGTTCACTTCTGGGCATAGAGCAGCAATAGGGGGATACACATGATAAAGTCACCCCAAGACACAGGGACAGAGAATTCAGTGGAAAGACTCCGAGAATTCTGCTCCCAGAGATCATTCATTCCTGCTCACACTGACCCTTGTAGAAAGGGGACATCGTTCCCGGCAGCCTGTACTGAGCATGTGGCTCCTGAGTGGGGTTTGTTGTTTAGGAAACCTGCTCCGGCTTTTCCATTCTTTCCTTGCAAACAGGAAAACTTCTCCTGGGGCTGTGTGCAGGCAGAGCCCTGAGGAGAGCAGGTGGCACATGGTGCGCTGGGCTGGGACAGCCAGCTGCAGAGCTCAAGGGAAGAAGCCCAAAGTGTCACAATGGCTCCTTGCCTTCCCATGCAACACCTGGGTCACAATGGTCTCCTTGATTCCATGAGGCCCCACTGTGTCACAATGGCTCCTTGGTTCCATCAGGTTCCGCAGTGTCACCATGGTCTCCTTTGATCCGCACTGTCATCATGGACAATTGGTTCCATGAGGCCCCGCAGTGTCACAATGGTCCCTTGCTTCCATAGGTTTGATGTTGTAACAAAGGACTCCTTGCTTCTATGAGCTAGCCTGCTTTTTGCAGAGGTGTCTTTGGTTCCAACAAGGCCCCGCTGTGTCTCAGTGCACCCTGGCTTCCATGTGGATCTGGAGTATCACAAAGGCTCCTTGGTTCCACCAGGTCCTGCTGTGTCACAATGGGTCCTGTGGTCCCTGAGGCCCTCCAAAACCATCGTGGAGGCTTGCTTCCATGAGGTTCCATTATGTGCCAGTGGTCATCTTGGTTCCAGGAGTTTCCTTAGTGTCACAATGCTCTCCATGCTTCCATTAGGCCCTGCTTTGCCACAATGGTCCCCTTGTTTCCATGAGGCCCCGCTGTGTCACAATGGACCTATGGTTCCGTGATGTTGCGTGGTGTCACCGTGCTCTTCTTGAATCCGCCGTGTAACCATGGACCATTGGTTCCATGCAGCCGTGTCACAATGGGCTCCTTGATTCCATGATTCCCCACGGTGTCACAATGGAGCCTTGTTTCTAGGAGGTTCTGTACTGTCACAATTGCCTCCTTGATGCCATCAGCCCCTGCAGTGTCACAATGGCTCCTTGGTTCCATGAGGAACACAATAGCTTGGCATAAGCATTGAGCAACAGCTGCTGAACACACCTGGCAACATCTGCTTGCATCAAAAGAGGGCTTCAAGCTGACAATGGCACCAGCAGCTTCCATCTGCAACAGAGACCCAGGAAAGGACAGGCTGTGCCGGTTTGGACAAATGTGGAGGAAAATATCCTCTTATAGAAGGCAGGTTACACCCAGCCCTCCCCCACCAGGTTTTTGGAAAAAAGAACTTTCCTGGGAAGAAAGTGAAAGAGATAAAACCTATTTTTTTAACAAACACACAGGAAAAGGATAACAATGCTAAATATTAAAACCTCTCGCTGTGCAGAGAAAGCTGGGATAATTTGAGAGTCCTTCTGTGTTTCGGTGGGGTCTCCTGAAACATCCAAAGACAGCGAGGCCCGTGCAAAGAAACAGGGAGCGATTCTTGAGAGAAGTTTCAGAGCTCTTTCTTCTCCAGCCACATGGGCGGGGCACTGCCAAAGAACTGAGCAATCACAGCACAACCAGGGCCCTCCTGGCACAGGGCAACACAAAATAAGCAGTGCTGAACAGAGTTAGGGCACATGTGAGCAGGGAGCAGGGAGACCCCCCGTGCCCAGGCCATGCCTCTACCCCAGGGTCCCCTCTCCCATGACCGCATGGCAGGAGGGAGGAACCCCAACACTTCCGTAGGTGTAGTCTCTCTCCTCCTCCTTGCAGCTGGCTCATGGGCCCACATTCAGGGCCCCAACCTCGGGAGAAAATTCTCCCAATGTGGTCTGATGTTGAAAGAGTCAAGAAGAGGAGAAGGGAAAAAAACCCCCAAAGTCCCAGGAAAACAAAGTTCAACTCTCCATCTCCCCCCAGAGAAAAGGAGCTGAAAACTGGCTAAAAAGAAACAAAGTTGCTTCCCTCTGCTCTTGCTGCAAGCAGGATGCAGAGGAGTGTGTATGTGTGTCCTTGAACAAACGCTCTGAGAAGTTTGTCTGGCTTTTTTTTCCTCTCCCCCCTCTCAGGCTCAGTTGAAAGGCACAGAAATGCACAAAGTTCACTTCTGGGCATAGAGCAGCAATAGGGGATACACATGATAAAGTCACCCCAAGACACAGGGACAGAGAATTCAGTGGAAAGACTCCGAGAATTCTGCTCCCAGAGATCATTCCTGCTCACACTGACCCTTGTAGAAAGGGGACATCGTTCCAGGCAGCCTGTACTGAGCATGTGGCTCCTGAGTGGGGTTTGTTGTTTAGGAAACCTGCTCCGGCTTTTCCATTCTTTCCTTGCAAACAGGAAAACTTCTCCTGGGGCTGTGTGCAGGCAGAGCCCTGAGGAGAGCAGGTGGCACATGGTGCGCTGGGCTGGGACAGCCAGCTGCAGAGCTCAAGGGAAGAAGCCCAAAGTGTCACAATGGCTCCTTGCCTTCCCATGCAACACCTGGGTCACAATGGTCTCCTTGATTCCATGAGGCCCCACTGTGTCACAATGGCTCCTTGGTTCCATCAGGTTCCGCAGTGTCACCATGGTCTCCTTTGATCCGCACTGTCATCATGGACAATTGGTTCCATGAGGCCCCGCAGTGTCACAATGGTCCCTTGGTTGCATAGCTTTTACGTTGTAACAATGGACTCCTTGCTTCTATGAGCTAGCCTGCTTTTTGCAGAGGTGTCTTTGGTTCCAACAAGGCCCCACTGTGTCTCAGTGCACCCTGGCTTCCATGTGGATCTGGAGTATCACAAAGGCTCCTTGGTTCCACCAGGTCCTGCTGTGTCACAATGGGTCCTGTGGTCCCTGAGGCCCTCCAAAGTCATCATGGATGCTTGCTTCCATGAGGTTCCATTATGTGCCAGTGGTCATCTTGGTTCCAGGAGTTTCCTTAGTGTCACAATGCTCTCCATGTTTCCATGATTCCCCACAATGTCACAATGCTCTCCAGGCTTCCATTAGGCCCTGCTTTGCCACAATGGTCCCCTTGTTTCCATGCGGCCTTGCTGTGTCACAATGGACGTACGGTTCCATGATGTTGCGTGGTGTCACCGTGCTCTTCTTGAATCCGCCGTGTAACCATGGACCATTGGTTCCATGCAGCCGTGTCACAATGGGCTCCTTGATTCCATGATTCCCCACGGTGTCACAATGGAGCCTTGTTTCTAGGAGGTTCTGTACTGTCACAATTGCCTCCTTGATGCCATCAGCCCCTGCAGTGTCACAATGGCTCCTTGGTTCCATGAGGAACACAATAGCTTGGCATAAGCATTGAGCAACAGCTGCTGAACACACCTGGCAACATCTGCTTGCATCAAAAGAGGGCTTCAAGCTGACAATGGCACCAGCAGCTTCCATCTGCAACAGACACCCAGGGAAAGGACAGGCTGTGCCGGTTTGGACAAATGTGGAGGAAAATATCCTCTGATAGAAGGCAGGTTACACCCAGCCCTCCCCCACCAGCTTCGGGAAAAAAGAATTTTCCTGGGAAGAAAGTGAAAGAGATAAAAACTACTTTTTTAACAAACACACAGGAAAAGGATAACAATGCTAAATATTAAAAGCTCTCGCTGTGCAGAGAAAGCTGGGATAATTTGAGAGTCCTTCCGTGTTTCGGTGGGGTCTCCTGAAACATCCATAGACAGCGAGGCCCGTGCAAAGAAACAGGGAGCGATTCTTGAGAGAAGTTTCAGAGCTCTTTCTTCTCCAGCCACATGGGCGGGGCACTGCCAAAGAACTGAGCAATCACAGCACAACCAGGGCCCTCCTGGCACAGGGCAACACAAAATAAGCAGTGCTGAACAGGGTTAGGGCACATGTGAGCTGGGAGCAGGGAGACCCCCCGTGCCCAGGCCATGCCTCTACCCCAGGGTCCCCTCTCCCATGACCTCATGGCAGGGGGGAGGAACCCCAACACTTCCGGAGGTGTAGTCTCTCTCCTCCTCCTTGCAGCTGGCTCATGGGCCCACATTCAGGGCCCCCACCTCGGGAGAAAATTCTCCCAATGTGCTCTGATGTTGAAAGAGTCAAGAAGAGAAGAAGGGAAAAAAAACCCCCGAAGTCCCAGGAAAACAAAGTTCAACTCTCCATCTCCCTCCAGAGAAAAGGAGCTGAAAACTGGCTAAAAAGAAACAAAGTTGCTTCCTCCGCTCTTGCTGCAAGCAGGATGCAGAGGAGTGTGTATGTGTGTCCTTGAACAAACGCTCTGAGAAGTTTGTCTGGCTTTTTTTTCCTCTCCCCCCTCTCAGGCTCAGTTGAAAGGCACAGAAATGCACAAAGTTCACTTCTGGGCATAGAGCAGTATTGGGGGATACACATGATAAAGTCACCCCAAGACACAGGGACAGAGAATTCAGTGGAAAGACTCCGAGAATTCTGCTCCCAGAGATCATTCATTCCTGCTCACACTGACCCTTGTAGAAAGGGGACATCGTTCCCGGCAGCCTGTACTGAGCATGTGGCTCCTGAGTGGGGTTTGTTGTTTAGGAAACCTGCTCCGGCTTTTCCATTCTTTCCTTGCAAACAGGAAAACTTCTCCTGGGGCTGTGTGCAGGCAGAGCCCTGAGGAGAGCAGGTGGCACATGGTGCGCTGGGCTGGGACAGCCAGCTGCAGAGCTCAAGGGAAGAAGCCCAAAGTGTCACAATGGCTCCTTGCCTTCCCATGCAACACCTGGGTCACAATGGTCTCCTTGATTCCATGAGGCCCCACTGTGTCACAATGGCTCCTTGGTTCCATCAGGTTCCGCAGTGTCACCATGGTCTCCTTTGATCCGCACTGTCATCATGGACAATTGGTTCCATGAGGCCCCGCAGTGTCACAATGGTCCCTTGGTTCCATAGCTTTGATGTTGTAACAATGGACTCCTTGCTTCTATGAGCTAGCCTGCTTTTTGCAGAGGTGTCTTTGGTTCCAACAAGGCCCCGCTGTGTCTCAGTGCACCCTGGCTTCCATGTGGATGTGGAGTATCACAAAGGCTCCTTGGTTCCACCAGGTCCTGCTGTGTCACAATGGGTCCTGTGGTCCCTGAGGCCCTCCAAAACCATCGTGGAGGCTTGCTTCCATGAGGTTCCATTATGTGCCAGTGGTCATCTTGGTTCCAGGAGTTTCCTTAGTGTCACAATGCTCTCCATGCTTCCATTAGGCCCTGCTTTGCCACAATGGTCCCCTTGTTTCCATGAGGCCCCGCTGTGTCACAATGGACCTATGGTTCCGTGATGTTGCGTGGTGTCACCGTGCTCTTCTTGAATCCGCCGTGTAACCATGGACCATTGGTTCCATGCAGCCGTGTCACAATGGGCTCCTTGATTCCATGATTCCCCACGGTGTCACAATGGAGCCTTGTTTCTAGGAGGTTCTGTACTGTCACAATTGCCTCCTTGATGCCATCAGCCCCTGCAGTGTCACAATGGCTCCTTGGTTCCATGAGGAACACAATAGCTTGGCATAAGCATTGAGCAACAGCTGCTGAACACACCTGGCAACATCTGCTTGCATCAAAAGAGGGCTTCAAGCTGACAATGGCACCAGCAGCTTCCATCTGCAACAGACACCCAGGGAAAGGACAGGCTGTGCCGGTTTGGACAAATGTGGAGGAAAATATCCTCTGATAGAAGGCAGGTTACACCCAGCCCTCCCCCACCAGGTTTTTGGAAAAAAGAACTTTCCTGGGAAGAAAGTGAAAGAGATAAAACCTATTTTTTTAACAAACACACAGGAAAAGGATAACAATGCTAAATATTAAAACCTCTCGCTGTGCAGAGAAAGCTGGGATAATTTGAGAGTCCTTCTGTGTTTCGGTGGGGTCTCCTGAAACATCCAAAGACAGCGAGGCCCGTGCAAAGAAACAGGGAGCGATTCTTGAGAGAAGTTTCAGAGCTCTTTCTTCTCCAGCCACATGGGCGGGGCACTGCCAAAGAACTGAGCAATCACAGCACAACCAGGGCCCTCCTCGCACAGGGCAACACAAAATAAGCAGTGCTGAACAGAGTTAGGGCACATGTGAGCAGGGAGCAGGGAGACCCCCCGTGCCCAGGCCATGCCTCTACCCCAGGGTCCCCTCTCCCATGACTGCATGGCAGGAGGGAGGAACCCCAACACTTCCGTAGGTGTAGTCTCTCTCCTCCTCCTTGCAGGTGGCTCATGGGCCCACATTCAGGGCCCCAACCTCGGGAGAAAATTCTCCCAATGTGGTCTGATGTTGAAAGAGTCAAGAAGAGGAGAAGGGAAAAAAACCCCCAAAGTCCCAGGAAAACAAAGTTCAACTCTCCATCTCCCCCCAGAGAAAAGGAGCTGAAAACTGGCTAAAAAGAAACAAAGTTGCTTCCCTCTGCTCTTGCTGCAAGCAGGATGCAGAGGAGTGTGTATGTGTGTCCTTGAACAAACGCTCTGAGAAGTTTGTCTGGCTTTTTTTTCCTCTCCCCCCTCTCAGGCTCAGTTGAAAGGCACAGAAATGCACAAAGTTCACTTCTGGGCATAGAGCAGCAATAGGGGATACACATGATAAAGTCACCCCAAGACACAGGGACAGAGAATTCAGTGGAAAGACTCCGAGAATTCTGCTCCCAGAGATCATTCCTGCTCACACTGACCCTTGTAGAAAGGGGACATCGTTCCAGGCAGCCTGTACTGAGCATGTGGCTCCTGAGTGGGGTTTGTTGTTTAGGAAACCTGCTCCGGCTTTTCCATTCTTTCCTTGCAAACAGGAAAACTTCTCCTGGGGCTGTGTGCAGGCAGAGCCCTGAGGAGAGCAGGTGGCACATGGTGCGCTGGGCTGGGACAGCCAGCTGCAGAGCTCAAGGGAAGAAGCCCAAAGTGTCACAATGGCTCCTTGCCTTCCCATGCAACACCTGGGTCACAATGGTCTCCTTGATTCCATGAGGCCCCACTGTGTCACAATGGCTCCTTGGTTCCATCAAGTTCCGCAGTGTCACCATGGTCTCCTTTGATCCGCACTGTCATCATGGACAATTGGTTCCATGAGGCCCCGCAGTGTCACAATGGTCCCTTGGTTGCATAGCTTTTACGTTGTAACAATGGACTCCTTGCTTCTATGAGCTAGCCTGCTTTTTGCAGAGGTGTCTTTGGTTCCAACAAGGCCCCACTGTGTCTCAGTGCACCCTGGCTTCCATGTGGATCTGGAGTATCACAAAGGCTCCTTGGTTCCACCAGGTCCTGCTGTGTCACAATGGGTCCTGTGGTCCCTGAGGCCCTCCAAAGTCATCATGGATGCTTGCTTCCATGAGGTTCCATTATGTGCCAGTGGTCATCTTGGTTCCAGGAGTTTCCTTAGTGTCACAATGCTCTCCATGTTTCCATGATTCCCCACAATGTCACAATGCTCTCCATGCTTCCATTAGGCCCTGCTTTGCCACAATGGTCCCCTTGTTTCCATGAGGCCCCGCTGTGTCACAATGGACCTATGGTTCCGTGATGTTGCGTGGTGTCACCGTGCTCTTCTTGAATCCGCCGTGTAACCATGGACCATTGGTTCCATGCAGCCGTGTCACAATGGGCTCCTTGATTCCATGATTCCCCACGGTGTCACAATGGAGCCTTGTTTCTAGGAGGTTCTGTACTGTCACAATTGCCTCCTTGATGCCATCAGCCCCTGCAGTGTCACAATGGCTCCTTGGTTCCATGAGGAACACAATAGCTTGGCATAAGCATTGAGCAACAGCTGCTGAACACACCTGGCAACATCTGCTTGCATCAAAAGAGGGCTTCAAGCTGACAATGGCACCAGCAGCTTCCATCTGCAACAGACACCCAGGGAAAGGACAGGCTGTGCCGGTTTGGACAAATGTGGAGGAAAATATCCTCTGATAGAAGGCAGGTTACACCCAGCCCTCCCCCACCAGGTTTTTGGAAAAAAGAACTTTCCTGGGAAGAAAGTGAAAGAGATAAAACCTATTTTTTTAACAAACACACAGGAAAAGGATAACAATGCTAAATATTAAAACCTCTCGCTGTGCAGAGAAAGCTGGGATAATTTGAGAGTCCTTCTGTGTTTCGGTGGGGTCTCCTGAAACATCCAAAGACAGCGAGGCCCGTGCAAAGAAACAGGGAGCGATTCTTGAGAGAAGTTTCAGAGCTCTTTCTTCTCCAGCCACATGGGCGGGGCACTGCCAAAGAACTGAGCAATCACAGCACAACCAGGGCCCTCCTGGCACAGGGCAACACAAAATAAGCAGTGCTGAACAGAGTTAGGGCACATGTGAGCAGGGAGCAGGGAGACCCCCCGTGCCCAGGCCATGCCTCTACCCCAGGGTCCCCTCTCCCATGACTGCATGGCAGGAGGGAGGAACCCCAACACTTCCGTAGGTGTAGTCTCTCTCCTCCTCCTTGCAGGTGGCTCATGGGCCCACATTCAGGGCCCCAACCTCGGGAGAAAATTCTCCCAATGTGGTCTGATGTTGAAAGAGTCAAGAAGAGGAGAAGGGAAAAAAACCCCCAAAGTCCCAGGAAAACAAAGTTCAACTCTCCATCTCCCCCCAGAGAAAAGGAGCTGAAAACTGGCTAAAAAGAAACAAAGTTGCTTCCCTCTGCTCTTGCTGCAAGCAGGATGCAGAGGAGTGTGTATGTGTGTCCTTGAACAAACGCTCTGAGAAGTTTGTCTGGCTTTTTTTTCCTCTCCCCCCTCTCAGGCTCAGTTGAAAGGCACAGAAATGCACAAAGTTCACTTCTGGGCATAGAGCAGCAATAGGGGATACACATGATAAAGTCACCCCAAGACACAGGGACAGAGAATTCAGTGGAAAGACTCCGAGAATTCTGCTCCCAGAGATCATTCCTGCTCACACTGACCCTTGTAGAAAGGGGACATCGTTCCAGGCAGCCTGTACTGAGCATGTGGCTCCTGAGTGGGGTTTGTTGTTTAGGAAACCTGCTCCGGCTTTTCCATTCTTTCCTTGCAAACAGGAAAACTTCTCCTGGGGCTGTGTGCAGGCAGAGCCCTGAGGAGAGCAGGTGGCACATGGTGCGCTGGGCTGGGACAGCCAGCTGCAGAGCTCAAGGGAAGAAGCCCAAAGTGTCACAATGGCTCCTTGCCTTCCCATGCAACACCTGGGTCACAATGGTCTCCTTGATTCCATGAGGCCCCACTGTGTCACAATGGCTCCTTGGTTCCATCAAGTTCCGCAGTGTCACCATGGTCTCCTTTGATCCGCACTGTCATCATGGACAATTGGTTCCATGAGGCCCCGCAGTGTCACAATGGTCCCTTGGTTGCATAGCTTTTACGTTGTAACAATGGACTCCTTGCTTCTATGAGCTAGCCTGCTTTTTGCAGAGGTGTCTTTGGTTCCAACAAGGCCCCACTGTGTCTCAGTGCACCCTGGCTTCCATGTGGATCTGGAGTATCACAAAGGCTCCTTGGTTCCACCAGGTCCTGCTGTGTCACAATGGGTCCTGTGGTCCCTGAGGCCCTCCAAAGTCATCATGGATGCTTGCTTCCATGAGGTTCCATTATGTGCCAGTGGTCATCTTGGTTCCAGGAGTTTCCTTAGTGTCACAATGCTCTCCATGTTTCCATGATTCCCCACAATGTCACAATGCTCTCCAGGCTTCCATTAGGCCCTGCTTTGCCACAATGGTCCCCTTGTTTCCATGCGGCCTTGCTGTGTCACAATGGACGTACGGTTCCATGATGTTGCGTGGTGTCACCGTGCTCTTCTTGAATCCGCCGTGTAACCATGGACCATTGGTTCCATGCAGCCGTGTCACAATGGGCTCCTTGATTCCATGATTCCCCACGGTGTCACAATGGAGCCTTGTTTCTAGGAGGTTCTGTACTGTCACAATTGCCTCCTTGATACCATCAGCCCCTGCAGTGTCACAATGGCTCCTTGGTTCCATGAGGAACACAATAGCTTGGCATAAGCATTGAGCAACAGCTGCTGAACACACCTGGCAACATCTGCTTGCATCAAAAGAGGGCTTCAAGCTGACAATGGCACCAGCAGCTTCCATCTGCAACAGACACCCAGGGAAAGGACAGGCTGTGCCGGTTTGGACAAATGTGGAGGAAAATATCCTCTGATAGAAGGCAGGTTACACCCAGCCCTCCCCCACCAGCTTCGGGAAAAAAGAACTTTCCTGGGAAGAAAGTGAAAGAGATAAAAACTACTTTTTTAACAAACACACAGGAAAAGGATAACAATGCTAAATATTAAAAGCTCTCGCTGTGCAGAGAAAGCTGGGATAATTTGAGAGTCCTTCCGTGTTTCGGTGGGGTCTCCTGAAACATCCATAGACAGCGAGGCCCGTGCAAAGAAACAGGGAGCGATTCTTGAGAGAAGTTTCAGAGCTCTTTCTTCTCCAGCCACATGGGCGGGGCACTGCCAAAGAACTGAGCAATCACAGCACAACCAGGGCCCTCCTGGCACAGGGCAACACAAAATAAGCAGTGCTGAACAGGGTTAGGGCACATGTGAGCTGGGAGCAGGGAGACCCCCCGTGCCCAGGCCATGCCTCTACCCCAGGGTCCCCTCTCCCATGACCTCATGGCAGGGGGGAGGAACCCCAACACTTCCGGAGGTGTAGTCTCTCTCCTCCTCCTTGCAGCTGGCTCATGGGCCCACATTCAGGGCCCCCACCTCGGGAGAAAATTCTCCCAATGTGCTCTGATGTTGAAAGAGTCAAGAAGAGAAGAAGGGAAAAAAAACCCCCGAAGTCCCAGGAAAACAAAGTTCAACTCTCCATCTCCCTCCAGAGAAAAGGAGCTGAAAACTGGCTAAAAAGAAACAAAGTTGCTTCCTCTGCTCTTGCTGCAAGCAGGATGCAGAGGAGTGTGTATGTGTGTCCTTGAACAAACGCTCTGAGAAGTTTGTCTGGCTTTTTTTTCCTCTCCCCCCTCTCAGGCTCAGTTGAAAGGCACAGAAATGCACAAAGTTCACTTCTGGGCATAGAGCAGCAATAGGGGGATACACATGATAAAGTCACCCCAAGACACAGGGACAGAGAATTCAGTGGAAAGACTCCGAGAATTCTGCTCCCAGAGATCATTCATTCCTGCTCACACTGACCCTTGTAGAAAGGGGACATCGTTCCCGGCAGCCTGTACTGAGCATGTGGCTCCTGAGTGGGGTTTGTTGTTTAGGAAACCTGCTCCGGCTTTTCCATTCTTTCCTTGCAAACAGGAAAACTTCTCCTGGGGCTGTGTGCAGGCAGAGCCCTGAGGAGAGCAGGTGGCACATGGTGCGCTGGGCTGGGACAGCCAGCTGCAGAGCTCAAGGGAAGAAGCCCAAAGTGTCACAATGGCTCCTTGCCTTCCCATGCAACACCTGGGTCACAATGGTCTCCTTGATTCCATGAGGCCCCACTGTGTCACAATGGCTCCTTGGTTCCATCAGGTTCCGCAGTGTCACCATGGTCTCTTTTGATCCGCACTGTCATCATGGACAATTGGTTCCATGAGGCCCCGCAGTGTCACAATGGTCCCTTGCTTCCATAGGTTTGATGTTGTAACAAAGGACTCCTTGCTTCTATGAGCTAGCCTGCTTTTTGCAGAGGTGTCTTTGGTTCCAACAAGGCCCCGCTGTGTCTCAGTGCACCCTGGCTTCCATGTGGATGTGGAGTATCACAAAGGCTCCTTGGTTCCACCAGGTCCTGCTGTGTCACAATGGGTCCTGTGGTCCCTGAGGCCCTCCAAAACCATCGTGGAGGCTTGCTTCCATGAGGTTCCATTATGTGCCAGTGGTCATCTTGGTTCCAGGAGTTTCCTTAGTGTCACAATGCTCTCCATGCTTCCATTAGGCCCTGCTTTGCCACAATGGTCCCCTTGTTTCCATGAGGCCCCGCTGTGTCACAATGGACCTATGGTTCCGTGATGTTGCGTGGTGTCACCGTGCTCTTCTTGAATCCGCCGTGTAACCATGGACCATTGGTTCCATGCAGCCGTGTCACAATGGGCTCCTTGATTCCATGATTCCCCACGGTGTCACAATGGAGCCTTGTTTCTAGGAGGTTCTGTACTGTCACAATTGCCTCCTTGATGCCATCAACCCCTGCAGTGTCACAATGGCTCCTTGGTTCCATGAGGAACACAATAGCTTGGCATAAGCATTGAGCAACAGCTGCTGAACACACCTGGCAACATCTGCTTGCATCAAAAGAGGGCTTCAAGCTGACAATGGCACCAGCAGCTTCCATCTGCAACAGAGACCCAGGAAAGGACAGGCTGTGCCGGTTTGGACAAATGTGGAGGAAAATATCCTCTGATAGAAGGCAGGTTACACCCAGCCCTCCCCCACCAGGTTTTTGGAAAAAAGAACTTTCCTGGGAAGAAAGTGAAAGAGATAAAACCTATTTTTTTAACAAACACACAGGAAAAGGATAACAATGCTAAATATTAAAACCTCTCGCTGTGCAGAGAAAGCTGGGATAATTTGAGAGTCCTTCTGTGTTTCGGTGGGGTCTCCTGAAACATCCATAGACAGCGAGGCCCGTGCAAAGAAACAGGGAGCGATTCTTGAGAGAAGTTTCAGAGCTCTTTCTTCTCCAGCCACATGGGCGGGGCACTGCCAAAGAACTGAGCAATCACGGCACAACCAGGGCCCTCCTGGCACAGGGCAACACAAAATAAGCAGTGCTGAACAGGGTTAGGGCACATGTGAGCAGGGAGCAGGGAGACCCCCCGTGCCCAGGCCATGCCTCTACCCCAGGGTCCCCTCTCCCATGACCGCATGGCAGGGGGGAGGAACCCCAACACTTCCGTAGGTGTAGTCTCTCTCCTCCTCCTTGCAGCTGGCTCATGGGCCCACATTCAGGGCCCCAACCTCGGGAGAAAATTCTCCCAATGTGGTCTGATGTTGAAAGAGTCAAGAAGAGGAGAAGGGAAAAAAACCCCCAAAGTCCCAGGAAAACAAAGTTCAACTCTCCATCTCCCTCCAGAGAAAAGGAGCTGAAAACTGGCTAAAAAGAAACAAAGTTGCTTCCTCTGCTCTTGCTGCAAGCAGGATGCAGAGGAGTGTGTATGTGTGTCCTTGAACAAACGCTCTGAGAAGTTTGTCTGGCTTTTTTTTCCTCTCCCCCCTCTCAGGCTCAGTTGAAAGGCACAGAAACGCACAAAGTTCACTTCTGGGCATAGAGCAGCAATAGGGGGATACACATGATAAAGTCACCCCAAGACACAGGGACAGAGAATTCAGTGGAAAGACTCCGAGAATTCTGCTCCCAGAGATCATTCATTCCTGCTCACACTGACCCTTGTAGAAAGGGGACATCGTTCCAGGCAGCCTGTACTGAGCATGTGGCTCCTGAGTGGGGTTTGTTGTTTAGGAAACCTGCTCCGGCTTTTCCATTCTTTCCTTCCAAACAGGAAAACTTCTCCTGGGGCTGTGTGCAGGCAGAGCCCTGAGGAGAGCAGGTGGCACATGGTGCGCTGGGCTGGGACAGCCAGCTGCAGAGCTCAAGGGAAGAAGCCCAAAGTGTCACAATGGCTCCTTGCCTTCCCATGCAACACCTGGGTCACAATGGTCTCCTTGATTCCATGAGGCCCCACTGTGTCACAATGGCTCCTTGGTTCCATCAGGTTCCGCAGTGTCACCATGGTCTCTTTTGATCCGCACTGTCATCATGGACAATTGGTTCCATGAGGCCCCGCAGTGTCACAATGGTCCCTTGCTTCCATAGGTTTGATGTTGTAACAAAGGACTCCTTGCTTCTATGAGCTAGCCTGCTTTTTGCAGAGGTGTCTTTGGTTCCAACAAGGCCCCGCTGTGTCTCAGTGCACCCTGGCTTCCATGTGGATGTGGAGTATCACAAAGGCTCCTTGGTTCCACCAGGTCCTGCTGTGTCACAATGGGTCCTGTGGTCCCTGAGGCCCTCCAAAACCATCGTGGAGGCTTGCTTCCATGAGGTTCCATTATGTGCCAGTGGTCATCTTGGTTCCAGGAGTTTCCTTAGTGTCACAATGCTCTCCATGCTTCCATTAGGCCCTGCTTTGCCACAATGGTCCCCTTGTTTCCATGAGGCCCCGCTGTGTCACAATGGACCTATGGTTCCGTGATGTTGCGTGGTGTCACCGTGCTCTTCTTGAATCCGCCGTGTAACCATGGACCATTGGTTCCATGCAGCCGTGTCACAATGGGCTCCTTGATTCCATGATTCCCCACGGTGTCACAATGGAGCCTTGTTTCTAGGAGGTTCTGTACTGTCACAATTGCCTCCTTGATGCCATCAACCCCTGCAGTGTCACAATGGCTCCTTGGTTCCATGAGGAACACAATAGCTTGGCATAAGCATTGAGCAACAGCTGCTGAACACACCTGGCAACATCTGCTTGCATCAAAAGAGGGCTTCAAGCTGACAATGGCACCAGCAGCTTCCATCTGCAACAGAGACCCAGGAAAGGACAGGCTGTGCCGGTTTGGACAAATGTGGAGGAAAATATCCTCTGATAGAAGGCAGGTTACACCCAGCCCTCCCCCACCAGGTTTTTGGAAAAAAGAACTTTCCTGGGAAGAAAGTGAAAGAGATAAAACCTATTTTTTTAACAAACACACAGGAAAAGGATAACAATGCTAAATATTAAAACCTCTCGCTGTGCAGAGAAAGCTGGGATAATTTGAGAGTCCTTCTGTGTTTCGGTGGGGTCTCCTGAAACATCCATAGACAGCGAGGCCCGTGCAAAGAAACAGGGAGCGATTCTTGAGAGAAGTTTCAGAGCTCTTTCTTCTCCAGCCACATGGGCGGGGCACTGCCAAAGAACTGAGCAATCACGGCACAACCAGGGCCCTCCTGGCACAGGGCAACACAAAATAAGCAGTGCTGAACAGGGTTAGGGCACATGTGAGCAGGGAGCAGGGAGACCCCCCGTGCCCAGGCCATGCCTCTACCCCAGGGTCCCCTCTCCCATGACCGCATGGCAGGGGGGAGGAACCCCAACACTTCCGTAGGTGTAGTCTCTCTCCTCCTCCTTGCAGCTGGCTCATGGGCCCACATTCAGGGCCCCAACCTCGGGAGAAAATTCTCCCAATGTGGTCTGATGTTGAAAGAGTCAAGAAGAGGAGAAGGGAAAAAAACCCCCAAAGTCCCAGGAAAACAAAGTTCAACTCTCCATCTCCCTCCAGAGAAAAGGAGCTGAAAACTGGCTAAAAAGAAACAAAGTTGCTTCCTCTGCTCTTGCTGCAAGCAGGATGCAGAGGAGTGTGTATGTGTGTCCTTGAACAAACGCTCTGAGAAGTTTGTCTGGCTTTTTTTTCCTCTCCCCCCTCTCAGGCTCAGTTGAAAGGCACAGAAATGCACAAAGTTCACTTCTGGGCATAGAGCAGTATTGGGGGATACACATGATAAAGTCACCCCAAGACACAGGGACAGAGAATTCAGTGGAAAGACTCCGAGAATTCTGCTCCCAGAGATCATTCATTCCTGCTCACACTGACCCTTGTAGAAAGGGGACATCGTTCCAGGCAGCCTGTACTGAGCATGTGGCTCCTGAGTGGGGTTTGTTGTTTAGGAAACCTGCTCCGGCTTTTCCATTCTTTCCTTGCAAACAGGAAAACTTCTCCTGGGGCTGTGTGCAGGCAGAGCCCTGAGGAGAGCAGGTGGCACATGGTGCGCTGGGCTGGGACAGCCAGCTGCAGAGCTCAAGGGAAGAAGCCCAAAGTGTCACAATGGCTCCTTGCCTTCCCATGCAACACCTGGGTCACAATGGTCTCCTTGATTCCATGAGGCCCCACTGTGTCACAATGGCTCCTTGGTTCCATCAGGTTCCGCAGTGTCACCATGGTCTCCTTTGATCCGCACTGTCATCATGGACAATTGGTTCCATGAGGCCCCGCAGTGTCACAATGGTCCCTTGCTTCCATAGCTTTTACGTTGTAACAATGGACTCCTTGCTTCTATGAGCTAGCCTGCTTTTTGCAGAGGTGTCTTTGGTTCCAACAAGGCCCCGCTGTGTCTCAGTGCACCCTGGCTTCCATGTGGATGTGGAGTATCACAAAGGCTCCTTGGTTCCACCAGGTCCTGCTGTGTCACAATGGGTCCTGTGGTCCCTGAGGCCCTCCAAAACCATCGTGGAGGCTTGCTTCCATGAGGTTCCATTATGTGCCAGTGGTCATCTTGGTTCCAGGAGTTTCCTTAGTGTCACAATGCTCTCCATGCTTCCATTAGGCCCTGCTTTGCCACAATGGTCCCCTTGTTTCCATGAGGCCCCGCTGTGTCACAATGGACCTATGGTTCCGTGATGTTGCGTGGTGTCACCGTGCTCTTCTTGAATCCGCCGTGTAACCATGGACCATTGGTTCCATGCAGCCGTGTCACAATGGGCTCCTTGATTCCATGATTCCCCACGGTGTCACAATGGAGCCTTGTTTCTAGGAGGTTCTGTACTGTCACAATTGCCTCCTTGATGCCATCAGCCCCTGCAGTGTCACAATGGCTCCTTGGTTCCATGAGGAACACAATAGCTTGGCATAAGCATTGAGCAACAGCTGCTGAACACACCTGGCAACATCTGCTTGCATCAAAAGAGGGCTTCAAGCTGACAATGGCACCAGCAGCTTCCATCTGCAACAGACACCCAGGGAAAGGACAGGCTGTGCCGGTTTGGACAAATGTGGAGGAAAATATCCTCTGATAGAAGGCAGGTTACACCCAGCCCTCCCCCACCAGCTTCGGGAAAAAAGAACTTTCCTGGGAAGAAAGTGAAAGAGATAAAAACTACTTTTTTAACAAACACACAGGAAAAGGATAACAATGCTAAATATTAAAAGCTCTCGCTGTGCAGAGAAAGCTGGGATAATTTGAGAGTCCTTCCGTGTTTCGGTGGGGTCTCCTGAAACATCCATAGACAGCGAGGCCCGTGCAAAGAAACAGGGAGCGATTCTTGAGAGAAGTTTCAGAGCTCTTTCTTCTCCAGCCACATGGGCGGGGCACTGCCAAAGAACTGAGCAATCACAGCACAACCAGGGCCCTCCTGGCACAGGGCAACACAAAATAAGCAGTGCTGAACAGGATTAGGGCACATGTGAGCTGGGAGCAGGGAGACCCCCCGTGCCCAGGCCATGCCTCTACCCCAGGGTCCCCTCTCCCATGACCTCATGGCAGGGGGGAGGAACCCCAACACTTCCGTAGGTGTAGTCTCTCTCCTCCTCCTTGCAGCTGGCTCATGGGCCCACATTCAGGGCCCCCACCTCGGGAGAAAATTCTCCCAATGTGCTCTGATGTTGAAAGAGTCAAGAAGAGAAGAAGGGAAAAAAAACCCCCGAAGTCCCAGGAAAACAAAGTTCAACTCTCCATCTCCCTCCAGAGAAAAGGAGCTGAAAACTGGCTAAAAAGAAACAAAGTTGCTTCCTCTGCTCTTGCTGCAAGCAGGATGCAGAGGAGTGTGTATGTGTGTCCTTGAACAAACGCTCTGAGAAGTTTGTCTGGCTTTTTTTTCCTCTCCCCCCTCTCAGGCTCAGTTGAAAGGCACAGAAATGCACAAAGTTCACTTCTGGGCATAGAGCAGCAATAGGGGATACACATGATAAAGTCACCCCAAGACACAGGGACAGAGAATTCAGTGGAAAGACTCCGAGAATTCTGCTCCCAGAGATCATTCATTCCTGCTCACACTGACCCTTGTAGAAAGGGGACATCGTTCCAGGCAGCCTGTACTGAGCATGTGGCTCCTGAGTGGGGTTTGTTGTTTAGGAAACCTGCTCCGGCTTTTCCATTCTTTCCTTGCAAACAGGAAAACTTCTCCTGGGGCTGTGTGCAGGCAGAGCCCTGAGGAGAGCAGGTGGCACATGGTGCGCTGGGCTGGGACAGCCAGCTGCAGAGCTCAAGGGAAGAAGCCCAAAGTGTCACAATGGCTCCTTGCCTTCCCATGCAACACCTGGGTCACAATGGTCTCCTTGATTCCATGAGGCCCCACTGTGTCACAATGGCTCCTTGGTTCCATCAGGTTCCGCAGTGTCACCATGGTCTCTTTTGATCCGCACTGTCATCATGGACAATTGGTTCCATGAGGCCCCGCAGTGTCACAATGGTCCCTTGCTTCCATAGGTTTGATGTTGTAACAAAGGACTCCTTGCTTCTATGAGCTAGCCTGCTTTTTGCAGAGGTGTCTTTGGTTCCAACAAGGCCCCGCTGTGTCTCAGTGCACCCTGGCTTCCATGTGGATGTGGAGTATCACAAAGGCTCCTTGGTTCCACCAGGTCCTGCTGTGTCACAATGGGTCCTGTGGTCCCTGAGGCCCTCCAAAACCATCGTGGAGGCTTGCTTCCATGAGGTTCCATTATGTGCCAGTGGTCATCTTGGTTGCAGGAGTTTCCTTAGTGTCACAATGCTCTCCATGCTTCCATTAGGCCCTGCTTTGCCACAATGGTCCCCTTGTTTCCATGAGGCCCCGCTGTGTCACAATGGACCTATGGTTCCGTGATGTTGCGTGGTGTCACCGTGCTCTTCTTGAATCCGCCGTGTAACCATGGACCATTGGTTCCATGCAGCCGTGTCACAATGGGCTCCTTGATTCCATGATTCCCCACGGTGTCACAATGGAGCCTTGTTTCTAGGAGGTTCTGTACTGTCACAATTGCCTCATTGATGCCATCAGCCCCTGCAGTGTCACAATGGCTCCTTGGTTCCATGAGGAACACAATAGCTTGGCATAAGCATTGAGCAACAGCTGCTGAACACACCTGGCAACATCTGCTTGCATCAAAAGAGGGCTTCAAGCTGACAATGGCACCAGCAGCTTCCATCTGCAACAGACACCCAGGAAAGGACAGGCTGTGCCGGTTTGGACAAATGTGGAGGAAAATATCCTCTGATAGAAGGCAGGTTACACCCAGCCCTCCCCCACCAGGTTTTTGGAAAAAAGAACTTTCCTGGGAAGAAAGTGAAAGAGATAAAACCTATTTTTTTAACAAACACACAGGAAAAGGATAACAATGCTAAATATTAAAACCTCTCGCTGTGCAGAGAAAGCTGGGATAATTTGAGAGTCCTTCTGTGTTTCGGTGGGGTCTCCTGAAACATCCAAAGACAGCGAGGCCCGTGCAAAGAAACAGGGAGCGATTCTTGAGAGAAGTTTCAGAGCTCTTTCTTCTCCAGCCACATGGGCGGGGCACTGCCAAAGAACTGAGCAATCACAGCACAACCAGGGCCCTCCTGGCACAGGGCAACACAAAATAAGCAGTGCTGAACAGAGTTAGGGCACATGTGAGCAGGGAGCAGGGAGACCCCCCGTGCCCAGGCCATGCCTCTACCCCAGGGTCCCCTCTCCCATGACCGCATGGCAGGAGGGAGGAACCCCAACACTTCCGTAGGTGTAGTCTCTCTCCTCCTCCTTGCAGCTGGCTCATGGGCCCACATTCAGGGCCCCAACCTCGGGAGAAAATTCTCCCAATGTGGTCTGATGTTGAAAGAGTCAAGAAGAGGAGAAGGGAAAAAAACCCCCAAAGTCCCAGGAAAACAAAGTTCAACTCTCCATCTCCCCCCAGAGAAAAGGAGCTGAAAACTGGCTAAAAAGAAACAAAGTTGCTTCCCTCTGCTCTTGCTGCAAGCAGGATGCAGAGGAGTGTGTATGTGTGTCCTTGAACAAACGCTCTGAGAAGTTTGTCCGGTTTTTTTTCCTCTCCCCCCTCTCAGGCTCAGTTGAAAGGCACAGAAATGCACAAAGTTCACTTCTGGGCATAGAGCAGCAATAGGGGATACACATGATAAAGTCACCCCAAGACACAGGGAGAGAGAATTCAGTGGAAAGACTCCGAGAATTCTGCTCCCAGAGATCATTCCTGCTCACACTGACCCTTGTAGAAAGGGGACATCGTTCCAGGCAGCCTGTACTGAGCATGTGGCTCCTGAGTGGGGTTTGTTGTTTAGGAAACCTGCTCCGGCTTTTCCATTCTTTCCTTGCAAACAGGAAAACTTCTCCTGGGGCTGTGTGCAGGCAGAGCCCTGAGGAGAGCAGGTGGCACATGGTGCGCTGGGCTGGGACAGCCAGCTGCAGAGCTCAAGGGAAGAAGCCCAAAGTGTCACAATGGCTCCTTGCCTTCCCATGCAACACCTGGGTCACAATGGTCTCCTTGATTCCATGAGGCCCCACTGTGTCACAATGGCTCCTTGGTTCCATCAGGTTCCGCAGTGTCACCATGGTCTCCTTTGATCCGCACTGTCATCATGGACAATTGGTTCCATGAGGCCCCGCAGTGTCACAATGGTCCCTTGGTTGCATAGCTTTTACGTTGTAACAATGGACTCCTTGCTTCTATGAGCTAGCCTGCTTTTTGCAGAGGTGTCTTTGGTTCCAACAAGGCCCCACTGTGTCTCAGTGCACCCTGGCTTCCATGTGGATCTGGAGTATCACAAAGGCTCCTTGGTTCCACCAGGTCCTGCTGTGTCACAATGGGTCCTGTGGTCCCTGAGGCCCTCCAAAGTCATCATGGATGCTTGCTTCCATGAGGTTCCATTATGTGCCAGTGGTCATCTTGGTTCCAGGAGTTTCCTTAGTGTCACAATGCTCTCCATGTTTCCATGATTCCCCACAATGTCACAATGCTCTCCAGGCTTCCATTAGGCCCTGCTTTGCCACAATGGTCCCCTTGTTTCCATGCGGCCTTGCTGTGTCACAATGGACGTACGGTTCCATGATGTTGCGTGGTGTCACCGTGCTCTTCTTGAATCCGCCGTGTAACCATGGACCATTGGTTCCATGCAGCCGTGTCACAATGGGCTCCTTGATTCCATGATTCCCCACGGTGTCACAATGGAGCCTTGTTTCTAGGAGGTTCTGTACTGTCACAATTGCCTCCTTGATGCCATCAGCCCCTGCAGTGTCGCAATGGCTCCTTGGTTCCATGAGGAACACAATAGCTTGGCATAAGCATTGAGCAACAGCTGCTGAACACACCTGGCAACATCTGCTTGCATCAAAAGAGGGCTTCAAGCTGACAATGGCACCAGCAGCTTCCATCTGCAACAGACACCCAGGGAAAGGACAGGCTGTGCCGGTTTGGACAAATGTGGAGGAAAATATCCTCTGATAGAAGGCAGGTTACACCCAGCCCTCCCCCACCAGCTTCGGGAAAAAAGAACTTTCCTGGGAAGAAAGTGAAAGAGATAAAAACTACTTTTTTAACAAACACACAGGAAAAGGATAACAATGCTAAATATTAAAAGCTCTCGCTGTGCAGAGAAAGCTGGGATAATTTGAGAGTCCTTCCGTGTTTCGGTGGGGTCTCCTGAAACATCCATAGACAGCGAGGCCCGTGCAAAGAAACAGGGAGCGATTCTTGAGAGAAGTTTCAGAGCTCTTTCTTCTCCAGCCACATGGGCGGGGCACTGCCAAAGAACTGAGCAATCACAGCACAACCAGGGCCCTCCTGGCACAGGGCAACACAAAATAAGCAGTGCTGAACAGGGTTAGGGCACATGTGAGCTGGGAGCAGGGAGACCCCCCGTGCCCAGGCCATGCCTCTACCCCAGGGTCCCCTCTCCCATGACCTCATGGCAGGGGGGAGGAACCCCAACACTTCCGGAGGTGTAGTCTCTCTCCTCCTCCTTGCAGCTGGCTCATGGGCCCACATTCAGGGCCCCCACCTCGGGAGAAAATTCTCCCAATGTGCTCTGATGTTGAAAGAGTCAAGAAGAGAAGAAGGGAAAAAAAACCCCCGAAGTCCCAGGAAAACAAAGTTCAACTCTCCATCTCCCTCCAGAGAAAAGGAGCTGAAAACTGGCTAAAAAGAAACAAAGTTGCTTCCTCTGCTCTTGCTGCAAGCAGGATGCAGAGGAGTGTGTATGTGTGTCCTTGAACAAACGCTCTGAGAAGTTTGTCTGGCTTTTTTTTCCTCTCCCCCCTCTCAGGCTCAGTTGAAAGGCACAGAAATGCACAAAGTTCACTTCTGGGCATAGAGCAGCAATAGGGGGATACACATGATAAAGTCACCCCAAGACACAGGGACAGAGAATTCAGTGGAAAGACTCCGAGAATTCTGCTCCCAGAGATCATTCATTCCTGCTCACACTGACCCTTGTAGAAAGGGGACATCGTTCCCGGCAGCCTGTACTGAGCATGTGGCTCCTGAGTGGGGTTTGTTGTTTAGGAAACCTGCTCCGGCTTTTCCATTCTTTCCTTGCAAACAGGAAAACTTCTCCTGGGGCTGTGTGCAGGCAGAGCCCTGAGGAGAGCAGGTGGCACATGGTGCGCTGGGCTGGGACAGCCAGCTGCAGAGCTCAAGGGAAGAAGCCCAAAGTGTCACAATGGCTCCTTGCCTTCCCATGCAACACCTGGGTCACAATGGTCTCCTTGATTCCATGAGGCCCCACTGTGTCACAATGGCTCCTTGGTTCCATCAGGTTCCGCAGTGTCACCATGGTCTCTTTTGATCCGCACTGTCATCATGGACAATTGGTTCCATGAGGCCCCGCAGTGTCACAATGGTCCCTTGCTTCCATAGGTTTGATGTTGTAACAAAGGACTCCTTGCTTCTATGAGCTAGCCTGCTTTTTGCAGAGGTGTCTTTGGTTCCAACAAGGCCCCGCTGTGTCTCAGTGCACCCTGGCTTCCATGTGGATGTGGAGTATCACAAAGGCTCCTTGGTTCCACCAGGTCCTGCTGTGTCACAATGGGTCCTGTGGTCCCTGAGGCCCTCCAAAACCATCGTGGAGGCTTGCTTCCATGAGGTTCCATTATGTGCCAGTGGTCATCTTGGTTCCAGGAGTTTCCTTAGTGTCACAATGCTCTCCATGCTTCCATTAGGCCCTGCTTTGCCACAATGGTCCCCTTGTTTCCATGAGGCCCCGCTGTGTCACAATGGACCTATGGTTCCGTGATGTTGCGTGGTGTCACCGTGCTCTTCTTGAATCCGCCGTGTAACCATGGACCATTGGTTCCATGCAGCCGTGTCACAATGGGCTCCTTGATTCCATGATTCCCCACGGTGTCACAATGGAGCCTTGTTTCTAGGAGGTTCTGTACTGTCACAATTGCCTCCTTGATGCCATCAGCCCCTGCAGTGTCACAATGGCTCCTTGGTTCCATCAGGAACACAAGAGCTTGGCATAAGCATTGAGCAACAGCTGCTGAACACACCTGGCAACATCTGCTTGCATCAAAAGAGGGCTTCAAGCTGACAATGGCACCAGCAGCTTCCATCTGCAACAGAGACCCAGGGAAAGGACAGGCTGTGCCGGTTTGGACAAATGTGGAGGAAAATATCCTCTTATAGAAGGCAGGTTACACCCAGCCCTCCCCCACCAGGTTTTTGGAAAAAAGAACTTTCCTGGGAAGAAAGTGAAAGAGATAAAACCTATTTTTTTAACAAACACACAGGAAAAGGATAACAATGCTAAATATTAAAACCTCTCGCTGTGCAGAGAAACCTGGGATAATTTGAGAGTCCTTCCGTGTTTCGGTGGGGTCTCCTGAAACATCCATAGACAGCGAGGCCCGTGCAAAGAAACAGGGAGCGATTCTTGAGAGAAGTTTCAGAGCTCTTTCTTCTCCAGCCACATGGGCGGGGCACTGCCAAAGAACTGAGCAATCACGGCACAACCAGGGCCCTCCTGGCACAGGGCAACACAAAATAAGCAGTGCTGAACAGGATTAGGGCACATGTAAGCAGGGAGACCCCGTGCCCAGGCCATGCCTCTACCCCAGGGTCCCCTCTCCCATGACCTCATGGCAGGGGGGAGGAACCCCAACACTTCCGTAGGTGTAGTCTCTCTCCTCCTCCTTGCAGCTGGCTCATGGGCCCACATTCAGGGCCCCCACCTCGGGAGAAAATTCTCCCAATGTGCTCTGATGTTGAAAGAGTCAAGAAGAGAAGAAGGGAAAAAAAACCCCCGAAGTCCCAGGAAAACAAAGTTCAACTCTCCATCTCCCTCCAGAGAAAAGGAGCTGAAAACTGGCTAAAAAGAAACAAAGTTGCTTCCTCTGCTCTTGCTGCAAGCAGGATGCAGAGGAGTGTGTATGTGTGTCCTTGAACAAACGCTCTGAGAAGTTTGTCTGGCTTTTTTTTCCTCTCCCCCCTCTCAGGCTCAGTTGAAAGGCACAGAAATGCACAAAGTTCACTTCTGGGCATAGAGCAGCAATAGGGGGATACACATGATAAAGTCACCCCAAGACACAGGGACAGAGAATTCAGTGGAAAGACTCTGAGAATTCTGCTCCCAGAGATCATTCATTCCTGCTCACACTGACCCTTGTAGAAAGGGGACATCGTTCCCGGCAGCCTGTACTGAGCATGTGGCTCCTGAGTGGGGTTTGTTGTTTAGGAAACCTGCTCCGGCTTTTCCATTCTTTCCTTGCAAACAGGAAAACTTCTCCTGGGGCTGTGTGCAGGCAGAGCCCTGAGGAGAGCAGGTGGCACATGGTGCGCTGGGCTGGGACAGCCAGCTGCAGAGCTCAAGGGAAGAAGCCCAAAGTGTCACAATGGCTCCTTGCCTTCCCATGCAACACCTGGGTCACAATGGTCTCCTTGATTCCATGAGGCCCCACTGTGTCACAATGGCTCCTTGGTTCCATCAGGTTCCGCAGTGTCACCATGGTCTCCTTTGATCCGCACTGTCATCATGGACAATTGGTTCCATGAGGCCCCGCAGTGTCACAATGGTCCCTTGCTTCCATAGGTTTGATGTTGTAACAAAGGACTCCTTGCTTCTATGAGCTAGCCTGCTTTTTGCAGAGGTGTCTTTGGTTCCAACAAGGCCCCGCTGTGTCTCAGTGCACCCTGGCTTCCATGTGGATGTGGAGTATCACAAAGGCTCCTTGGTTCCACCAGGTCCTGCTGTGTCACAATGGGTCCTGTGGTCCCTGAGGCCCTCCAAAACCATTGTGGAGGCTTGCTTCCATGAGGTTCCATTATGTGCCAGTGGTCATCTTGGTTCCAGGAGTTTCCTTAGTGTCACAATGCTCTCCATGTTTCCATGATTCCCCACAATGTCACAATGCTCTCCAGGCTTCCATTAGGCCCTGCTTTGCCACAATGGTCCCCTTGTTTCCATGAGGCCCCGCTGTGTCACAATGGACGTACGGTTCCATGATGTTGCGTGGTGTCACCGTGCTCTTCTTGAATCCGCCGTGTAACCATGGACCATTGGTTCCATGCAGCCGTGTCACAATGGGCTCCTTGATTCCATGATTCCCCACGGTGTCACAATGGAGCCTTGTTTCTAGGAGGTTCTGTACTGTCACAATTGCCTCCTTGATGCCATCAGCCCCTGCAGTGTCACAATGGCTCCTTGGTTCCATGAGGAACACAATAGCTTGGCATAAGCATTGAGCAACAGCTGCTGAACACACCTGGCAACATCTGCTTGCATCAAAAGAGGGCTTCAAGCTGACAATGGCACCAGCAGCTTCCATCTGCAACAGACACCCAGGGAAAGGACAGGCTGTGCCGGTTTGGACAAATGTGGAGGAAAATATCCTCTGATAGAAGGCAGGTTACACCCAGCCCTCCTCCACCAGCTTCGGGAAAAAAGAATTTTCCTGGGAAGAAAGTGAAAGAGATAAAAACTACTTTTTTAACAAACACACAGGAAAAGGATAACAATGCTAAATATTAAAACCTCTCGCTGTGCAGAGAAAGCTGGGATAATTTGAGAGTCCTTCCGTGTTTCGGTGGGGTCTCCTGAAACATCCATAGACAGCGAGGCCCGTGCAAAGAAACAGGGAGCGATTCTTGAGAGAAGTTTCAGAGCTCTTTCTTCTCCAGCCACATGGGCGGGGCACTGCCAAAGAACTGAGCAATCACAGCACAACCAGGGCCCTCCTGGCACAGGGCAACACAAAATAAGCAGTGCTGAACAGGATTAGGGCACATGTGAGCAGGGAGCAGGGAGACCCCCCGTGCCCAGGCCATGCCTCTACCCCAGGGTCCCCTCTCCCATGACCTCATGGCAGGGGGGAGGAACCCCAACACTTCCGGAGGTGTAGTCTCTCTCCTCCTCCTTGCAGCTGGCTCATGGGCCCACATTCAGGGCCCCCACCTCGGGAGAAAATTCTCCCAATGTGCTCTGATGTTGAAAGAGTCAAGAAGAGAAGAAGGGAAAAAAAACCCCCGAAGTCCCAGGAAAACAAAGTTCAACTCTCCATCTCCCTCCAGAGAAAAGGAGCTGAAAACTGGCTAAAAAGAAACAAAGTTGCTTCCTCTGCTCTTGCTGCAAGCAGGATGCAGAGGAGTGTGTATGTGTGTCCTTGAACAAACGCTCTGAGAAGTTTGTCTGGCTTTTTTTTCCTCTCCCCCCTCTCAGGCTCAGTTGAAAGGCACAGAAATGCACAAAGTTCACTTCTGGGCATAGAGCAGCAATAGGGGGATACACATGATAAAGTCACCCCAAGACACAGGGACAGAGAATTCAGTGGAAAGACTCCGAGAATTCTGCTCCCAGAGATCATTCATTCCTGCTCACACTGACCCTTGTAGAAAGGGGACATCGTTCCCGGCAGCCTGTACTGAGCATGTGGCTCCTGAGTGGGGTTTGTTGTTTAGGAAACCTGCTCCGGCTTTTCCATTCTTTCCTTGCAAACAGGAAAACTTCTCCTGGGGCTGTGTGCAGGCAGAGCCCTGAGGAGAGCAGGTGGCACATGGTGCGCTGGGCTGGGACAGCCAGCTGCAGAGCTCAAGGGAAGAAGCCCAAAGTGTCACAATGGCTCCTTGCCTTCCCATGCAACACCTGGGTCACAATGGTCTCCTTGATTCCATGAGGCCCCACTGTGTCACAATGGCTCCTTGGTTCCATCAGGTTCCGCAGTGTCACCATGGTCTCCTTTGATCCGCACTGTCATCATGGACAATTGGTTCCATGAGGCCCCGCAGTGTCACAATGGTCCCTTGCTTCCATAGCTTTTACGTTGTAACAATGGACTCCTTGCTTCTATGAGCTAGCCTGCTTTTTGCAGAGGTGTCTTTGGTTCCAACAAGGCCCCACTGTGTCTCAGTGCACCCTGGCTTCCATGTGGATCTGGAGTATCACAAAGGCTCCTTGGTTCCACCAGGTCCTGCTGTGTCACAATGGGTCCTGTGGTCCCTGAGGCCCTCCAAAGTCATCATGGATGCTTGCTTCCATGAGGTTCCATTATGTGCCAGTGGTCATCTTGGTTCCAGGAGTTTCCTTAGTGTCACAATGCTCTCCATGTTTCCATGATTCCCCACAATGTCACAATGCTCTCCAGGCTTCCATTAGGCCCTGCTTTGCCACAATGGTCCCCTTGTTTCCATGCGGCCTTGCTGTGTCACAATGGACGTACGGTTCCATGATGTTGCGTGGTGTCACCGTGCTCTTCTTGAATCCGCCGTGTAACCATGGACCATTGGTTCCATGCAGCCGTGTCACAATGGGCTCCTTGATTCCATGATTCCCCACGGTGTCACAATGGAGCCTTGTTTCTAGGAGGTTCTGTACTGTCACAATTGCCTCCTTGATGCCATCAGCCCCTGCAGTGTCACAATGGCTCCTTGGTTCCATGAGGAACACAATAGCTTGGCATAAGCATTGAGCAACAGCTGCTGAACACACCTGGCAACATCTGCTTGCATCAAAAGAGGGCTTCAAGCTGACAATGGCACCAGCAGCTTCCATCTGCAACAGACACCCAGGGAAAGGACAGGCTGTGCCGGTTTGGACAAATGTGGAGGAAAATATCCTCTAATAGAAGGCAGGTTACACCCAGCCCTCCCCCACCAGCTTCGGGAAAAAAGAATTTTCCTGGGAAGAAAGTGAAAGAGATAAAAACTACTTTTTTAACAAACACACAGGAAAAGGATAACAATGCTAAATATTAAAAGCTCTCGCTGTGCAGAGAAAGCCGGGATAATTTGAGAGTCCTTCCGTGTTTCGGTGGGGTCTCCTGAAACATCCATAGACAGCGAGGCCCGTGCAAAGAAACAGGGAGCGATTCTTGAGAGAAGTTGCAGAGCTCTTTCTTCTCCAGCCACATGGGCGGGGCACTGCCAAAGAACTGAGCAATCACGGCACAACCAGGGCCCTCCTGGCACAGGGCAACACAAAATAAGCAGTGCTGAACAGGATTAGGGCACATGTGAGCAGGGAGCAGGGAGACCCCGTGCCCAGGCCATGCCTCTACCCCAGGGTCCCCTCTCCCATGACCTCATGGCAGGAGGGAGGAACCCCAACACTTCCGTAGGTGCAGTCTCTCTCCTCCTCCTTGCAGCTGGCTCATGGGCCCACATTCAGGGCCCCCACCTCGGGAGAAAATTCTCCCAATGTGCTCTGATGTTGAAAGAGTCAAGAAGAGAAGAAGGGAAAAAAAACCCCCGAAGTCCCAGGGAAACAAAGTTCAACTCTCCATCTCCCTCCAGAGAAAAGGAGCTGAAAACTGGCTAAAAAGAAACAAAGTTGCTTCCTCTGCTCTTGCTGCAAGCAGGATGCAGAGGAGTGTGTATGTGTGTCCTTGAACAAATGCTCTGAGAAGTTTGTCTGGCTTTTTTTTCCTCTCCCCCCTCTCAGGCTCAGTTGAAAGGCACAGAAATGCACAAAGTTCACTTCTGGGCATAGAGCAGCAATAGGGGGATACACATGATAAAGTCACCCCAAGACACAGGGAGAGAGAATTCAGTGGAAAGACTCCGAGAATTCTGCTCCCAGAGATCATTCATTCCTGCTCACACTGACCCTTGTAGAAAGGGGACATCGTTCCCGGCAGCCTGTACTGAGCATGTGGCTCCTGAGTGGGGTTTGTTGTTTAGGAAACCTGCTCCGGCTTTTCCATTCTTTCCTTGCAAACAGGAAAACTTCTCCTGGGGCTGTGTGCAGGCAGAGCCCTGAGGAGAGCAGGTGGCACATGGTGCGCTGGGCTGGGACAGCCAGCTGCAGAGCTCAAGGGAAGAAGCCCAAAGTGTCACAATGGCTCCTTGCCTTCCCATGCAACACCTGGGTCACAATGGTCTCCTTGATTCCATGAGGCCCCACTGTGTCACAATGGCTCCTTGGTTCCATCAGGTTCCGCAGTGTCACCATGGTCTCTTTTGATCCGCACTGTCATCATGGACAATTGGTTCCATGAGGCCCCGCAGTGTCACAATGGTCCCTTGCTTCCATAGGTTTGATGTTGTAACAAAGGACTCCTTGCTTCTATGAGCTAGCCTGCTTTTTGCAGAGGTGTCTTTGGTTCCAACAAGGCCCCACTGTGTCTCAGTGCACCCTGGCTTCCATGTGGATCTGGAGTATCACAAAGGCTCCTTGGTTCCACCAGGTCCTGCTGTGTCACAATGGGTCCTGTGGTCCCTGAGGCCCTCCAAAGTCATCATGGATGCTTGCTTCCATGAGGTTCCATTATGTGCCAGTGGTCATCTTGGTTCCAGGAGTTTCCTTAGTGTCACAATGCTCTCCATGTTTCCATGATTCCCCACAATGTCACAATGCTCTCCAGGCTTCCATTAGGCCCTGCTTTGCCACAATGGTCCCCTTGTTTCCATGCGGCCTTGCTGTGTCACAATGGACGTACGGTTCCATGATGTTGCGTGGTGTCACCGTGCTCTTCTTGAATCCGCCGTGTAACCATGGACCATTGGTTCCATGCAGCCGTGTCACAATGGGCTCCTTGATTCCATGATTCCCCACGGTGTCACAATGGAGCCTTGTTTCTAGGAGGTTCTGTACTGTCACAATTGCCTCCTTGATGCCATCAGCCCCTGCAGTGTCACAATGGCTCCTTGGTTCCATGAGGAACACAATAGCTTGGCATAAGCATTGAGCAACAGCTGCTGAACACACCTGGCAACATCTGCTTGCATCAAAAGAGGGCTTCAAGCTGACAATGGCACCAGCAGCTTCCATCTGCAACAGACACCCAGGGAAAGGACAGGCTGTGCCGGTTTGGACAAATGTGGAGGAAAATATCCTCTTATAGAAGGCAGGTTACACCCAGCCCTCCCCCACCAGCTTCGGGAAAAAAGAATTTTCCTGGGAAGAAAGTGAAAGAGATAAAAACTATTTTTTTAACAAACACACAGGAAAAGGATAACAATGCTAAATATTAAAACCTCTCGCTGTGCAGAGAAAGCTGGGATAATTTGAGAGTCCTTCCGTGTTTCGGTGGGGTCTCCTGAAACATCCATAGACAGCGAGGCCCGTGCAAAGAAACAGGGAGCGATTCTTGAGAGAAGTTTCAGAGCTCTTTCTTCTCCAGCCACATGGGCGGGGCACTGCCAAAGAACTGAGCAATCACGGCACAACCAGGGCCCTCCTGGCACAGGGCAACACAAAATAAGCAGTGCTGAACAGGATTAGGGCACATGTGAGCAGGGAGCAGGGAGACCCCGTGCCCAGGCCATGCCTCTACCCCAGGGTCCCCTCTCCCATGACCTCATGGCAGGGGGGAGGAACCCCAACACTTCCGTAGGTGTAGTCTCTCTCCTCCTCCTTGCAGCTGGCTCATGGGCCCACATTCAGGGCCCCCACCTCGGGAGAAAATTCTCCCAATGTGCTCTGATGTTGAAAGAGTCAAGAAGAGAAGAAGGGAAAAAAAACCCCCGAAGTCCCAGGAAAACAAAGTTCAACTCTCCATCTCCCTCCAGAGAAAAGGAGCTGAAAACTGGCTAAAAAGAAACAAAGTTGCTTCCTCTGCTCTTGCTGCAAGCAGGATGCAGAGGAGTGTGTATGTGTGTCCTTGAACAAACGCTCTGAGAAGTTTGTCTGGCTTTTTTTTCCTCTCCCCCCTCTCAGGCTCAGTTGAAAGGCACAGAAATGCACAAAGTTCACTTCTGGGCATAGAGCAGCAATAGGGGGATACACATGATAAAGTCACCCCAAGACACAGGGAGAGAGAATTCAGTGGAAAGACTCCGAGAATTCTGCTCCCAGAGATCATTCATTCCTGCTCACACTGACCCTTGTAGAAAGGGGACATCGTTCCCGGCAGCCTGTACTGAGCATGTGGCTCCTGAGTGGGGTTTGTTGTTTAGGAAACCTGCTCCGGCTTTTCCATTCTTTCCTTGCAAACAGGAAAACTTCTCCTGGGGCTGTGTGCAGGCAAAGCCCTGAGGAGAGCAGGTGGCACATGGTGCGCTGGGCTGGGACAGCCAGCTGCAGAGCTCAAGGGAAGAAGCCCAAAGTGTCACAATGGCTCCTTGCCTTCCCATGCAACACCTGGGTCACAATGGTCTCCTTGATTCCATGAGGCCCCACTGTGTCACAATGGCTCCTTGGTTCCATCAGGTTCCGCAGTGTCACCATGGTCTCTTTTGATCCGCACTGTCATCATGGACAATTGGTTCCATGAGGCCCCGCAGTGTCACAATGGTCCCTTGCTTCCATAGGTTTGATGTTGTAACAAAGGACTCCTTGCTTCTATGAGCTAGCCTGCTTTTTGCAGAGGTGTCTTTGGTTCCAACAAGGCCCCACTGTGTCTCAGTGCACCCTGGCTTCCATGTGGATCTGGAGTATCACAAAGGCTCCTTGGTTCCACCAGGTCCTGCTGTGTCACAATGGGTCCTGTGGTCCCTGAGGCCCTCCAAAGTCATCATGGATGCTTGCTTCCATGAGGTTCCATTATGTGCCAGTGGTCATCTTGGTTCCAGGAGTTTCCTTAGTGTCACAATGCTCTCCATGTTTCCATGATTCCCCACAATGTCACAATGCTCTCCAGGCTTCCATTAGGCCCTGCTTTGCCACAATGGTCCCCTTGTTTCCATGCGGCCTTGCTGTGTCACAATGGACGTACAGTTCCATGATGTTGCGTGGTGTCACCGTGCTCTTCTTGAATCCGCCGTGTAACCATGGACCATTGGTTCCATGCAGCCGTGTCACAATGGGCTCCTTGATTCCATGATTCCCCACGGTGTCACAATGGAGCCTTGTTTCTAGGAGGTTCTGTACTGTCACAATTGCCTCCTTGATGCCATCAGCCCCTGCAGTGTCACAATGGCTCCTTGGTTCCATGAGGAACACAATAGCTTGGCATAAGCATTGAGCAACAGCTGCTGAACACACCTGGCAACATCTGCTTGCATCAAAAGAGGGCTTCAAGCTGACAATGGCACCAGCAGCTTCCATCTGCAACAGACACCCAGGGAAAGGACAGGCTGTGCCGGTTTGGACAAATGTGGAGGAAAATATCCTCTGATAGAAGGCAGGTTACACCCAGCCCTCCTCCACCAGCTTCGGGAAAAAAGAATTTTCCTGGGAAGAAAGTGAAAGAGATAAAAACTACTTTTTTAACAAACACACAGGAAAAGGATAACAATGCTAAATATTAAAACCTCTCGCTGTGCAGAGAAAGCTGGGATAATTTGAGAGTCCTTCCGTGTTTCGGTGGGGTCTCCTGAAACATCCATAGACAGCGAGGCCCGTGCAAAGAAACAGGGAGCGATTCTTGAGAGAAGTTTCAGAGCTCTTTCTTCTCCAGCCACATGGGCGGGGCACTGCCAAAGAACTGAGCAATCACGGCACAACCAGGGCCCTCCTGGCACAGGGCAACACAAAATAAGCAGTGCTGAACAGGATTAGGGCACATGTGAGCAGGGAGCAGGGAGACCCCCCGTGCCCAGGCCATGCCTCTACCCCAGGGTCCCCTCTCCCATGACCTCATGGCAGGGGGGAGGAACCCCAACACTTCCGTAGGTGTAGTCTCTCTCCTCCTCCTTGCAGCTGGCTCATGGGCCCACATTCAGGGCCCCCACCTCGGGAGAAAATTCTCCCAATGTGCTCTGATGTTGAAAGAGTCAAGAAGAGAAGAAGGGAAAAAAAACCCCCGAAGTCCCAGGAAAACAAAGTTCAACTCTCCATCTCCCTCCAGAGAAAAGGAGCTGAAAACTGGCTAAAAAGAAACAAAGTTGCTTCCTCTGCTCTTGCTGCAAGCAGGATGCAGAGGAGTGTGTATGTGTGTCCTTGAACAAACGCTCTGAGAAGTTTGTCTGGCTTTTTTTTCCTCTCCCCCCTCTCAGGCTCAGTTGAAAGGCACAGAAATGCACAAAGTTCACTTCTGGGCATAGAGCAGTATTGGGGGATACACATGATAAAGTCACCCCAAGACACAGGGACAGAGAATTCAGTGGAAAGACTCCGAGAATTCTGCTCCCAGAGATCATTCATTCCTGCTCACACTGACCCTTGTAGAAAGGGGACATCGTTCCAGGCAGCCTGTACTGAGCATGTGGCTCCTGAGTGGGGTTTGTTGTTTAGGAAACCTGCTCCGGCTTTTCCATTCTTTCCTTGCAAACAGGAAAACTTCTCCTGGGGCTGTGTGCAGGCAGAGCCCTGAGGAGAGCAGGTGGCACATGGTGCGCTGGGCTGGGACAGCCAGCTGCAGAGCTCAAGGGAAGAAGCCCAAAGTGTCACAATGGCTCCTTGCCTTCCCATGCAACACCTGGGTCACAATGGTCTCCTTGATTCCATGAGGCCCCACTGTGTCACAATGGCTCCTTGGTTCCATCAGGTTCCGCAGTGTCACCATGGTCTCTTTTGATCCGCACTGTCATCATGGACAATTGGTTCCATGAGGCCCCGCAGTGTCACAATGGTCCCTTGGTTCCATAGCTTTTACGTTGTAACAATGGACTCCTTGCTTCTATGAGCTAGCCTGCTTTTTGCAGAGGTGTCTTTGGTTCCAACAAGGCCCCGCTGTGTCTCAGTGCACCCTGGCTTCCATGTGGATGCGGAGTATCACAAAGGCTCCTTGGTTCCACCAGGTCCTGCTGTGTCACAATGGGTCCTGTGGTCCCTGAGGCCCTCCAAAACCATCGTGGAGGCTTGCTTCCATGAGGTTCCATTATGTGCCAGTGGTCATCTTGGTTCCAGGAGTTTCCTTAGTGTCACAATGCTCTCCATGCTTCCATTAGGCCCTGCTTTGCCACAATGGTCCCCTTGTTTCCATGAGGCCCCGCTGTGTCACAATGGACCTATGGTTCCGTGATGTTGCGTGGTGTCACCGTGCTCTTCTTGAATCCGCCGTGTAACCATGGACCATTGGTTCCATGCAGCCGTGTCACAATGGGCTCCTTGATTCCATGATTCCCCACGGTGTCACAATGGAGCCTTGTTTCTAGGAGGTTCTGTACTGTCACAATTGCCTCCTTGATGCCATCAGCCCCTGCAGTGTCACAATGGCTCCTTGGTTCCATGAGGAACACAATAGCTTGGCATAAGCATTGAGCAACAGCTGCTGAACACACCTGGCAACATCTGCTTGCATCAAAAGAGGGCTTCAAGCTGACAATGGCACCAGCAGCTTCCATCTGCAACAGACACCCAGGGAAAGGACAGGCTGTGCCGGTTTGGACAAATGTGGAGGAAAATATCCTCTGATAGAAGGCAGGTTACACCCAGCCCTCCCCCACCAGGTTTTTGGAAAAAAGAACTTTCCTGGGAAGAAAGTGAAAGAGATAAAAACTACTTTTTTAACAAACACACAGGAAAAGGATAACAATGCTAAATATTAAAAGCTCTCGCTGTGCAGAGAAACCTGGGATAATTTGAGAGTCCTTCCGTGTTTCGGTGGGGTCTCCTGAAACATCCATAGACAGCGAGGCCCGTGCAAAGAAACAGGGAGCGATTCTTGAGAGAAGTTTCAGAGCTCTTTCTTCTCCAGCCACATGGGCGGGGCACTGCCAAAGAACTGAGCAATCACGGCACAACCAGGGCCCTCCTCACACAGGGCAACACAAAATAAGCAGTGCTGAACAGGGTTAGGGCACATGTGAGCAGGGAGCAGGGAGACCCCGTGCCCAGGCCATGCCTCTACCCCAGGGTCCCCTCTCCCATGACCGCATGGCAGGAGGGAGGAACCCCAACACTTCCGTAGGTGTAGTCTCTCTCCTCCTCCTTGCAGCTGGCTCATGGGCCCACATTCAGGGCCCCCACCTCGGGAGAAAATTCTCCCAATGTGCTCTGATGTTGAAAGAGTCAAGAAGAGAAGAAGGGAAAAAAAACCCCCGAAGTCCCAGGAAAACAAAGTTCAACTCTCCATCTCCCCCCAGAGAAAAGGAGCTGAAAACTGGCTAAAAAGAAACAAAGTTGCTTCCCTCTGCTCTTGCTGCAAGCAGGATGCAAAGGAGTGTGTATGTGTGTCCTTGAACAAACGCTCTGAGAAGTTTGTCCGGTTTTTTTTCCTCTCCCCCCTCTCAGGCTCAGTTGAAAGGCACAGAAATGCACAAAGTTCACTTCTGGGCATAGAGCAGCAATAGGGGATACACATGATAAAGTCACCCCAAGACACAGGGAGAGAGAATTCAGTGGAAAGACTCCGAGAATTCTGCTCCCAGAGATCATTCCTGCTCACACTGACCCTTGTAGAAAGGGGACATCGTTCCAGGCAGCCTGTACTGAGCATGTGGCTCCTGAGTGGGGTTTGTTGTTTAGGAAACCTGCTCCGGCTTTTCCATTCTTTCCTTGCAAACAGGAAAACTTCTCCTGGGGCTGTGTGCAGGCAGAGCCCTGAGGAGAGCAGGTGGCACATGGTGCGCTGGGCTGGGACAGCCAGCTGCAGAGCTCAAGGGAAGAAGCCCAAAGTGTCACAATGGCTCCTTGCCTTCCCATGCAACACCTGGGTCACAATGGTCTCCTTGATTCCATGAGGCCCCACTGTGTCACAATGGCTCCTTGGTTCCATCAGGTTCCGCAGTGTCACCATGGTCTCCTTTGATCCGCACTGTCATCATGGACAATTGGTTCCATGAGGCCCCGCAGTGTCACAATGGTCCCTTGGTTGCATAGCTTTTACGTTGTAACAATGGACTCCTTGCTTCTATGAGCTAGCCTGCTTTTTGCAGAGGTGTCTTTGGTTCCAACAAGGCCCCACTGTGTCTCAGTGCACCCTGGCTTCCATGTGGATCTGGAGTATCACAAAGGCTCCTTGGTTCCACCAGGTCCTGCTGTGTCACAATGGGTCCTGTGGTCCCTGAGGCCCTCCAAAGTCATCATGGATGCTTGCTTCCATGAGGTTCCATTATGTGCCAGTGGTCATCTTGGTTCCAGGAGTTTCCTTAGTGTCACAATGCTCTCCATGTTTCCATGATTCCCCACAATGTCACAATGCTCTCCAGGCTTCCATTAGGCCCTGCTTTGCCACAATGGTCCCCTTGTTTCCATGCGGCCTTGCTGTGTCACAATGGACGTACAGTTCCATGATGTTGCGTGGTGTCACCGTGCTCTTCTTGAATCCGCCGTGTAACCATGGACCATTGGTTCCATGCAGCCGTGTCACAATGGGCTCCTTGATTCCATGATTCCCCACGGTGTCACAATGGAGCCTTGTTTCTAGGAGGTTCTGTACTGTCACAATTGCCTCCTTGATGCCATCAGCCCCTGCAGTGTCACAATGGCTCCTTGGTTCCATGAGGAACACAATAGCTTGGCATAAGCATTGAGCAACAGCTGCTGAACACACCTGGCAACATCTGCTTGCATCAAAAGAGGGCTTCAAGCTGACAATGGCACCAGCAGCTTCCATCTGCAACAGACACCCAGGGAAAGGACAGGCTGTGCCGGTTTGGACAAATGTGGAGGAAAATATCCTCTGATAGAAGGCAGGTTACACCCAGCCCTCCTCCACCAGCTTCGGGAAAAAAGAATTTTCCTGGGAAGAAAGTGAAAGAGATAAAAACTACTTTTTTAACAAACACACAGGAAAAGGATAACAATGCTAAATATTAAAACCTCTCGCTGTGCAGAGAAAGCTGGGATAATTTGAGAGTCCTTCCGTGTTTCGGTGGGGTCTCCTGAAACATCCATAGACAGCGAGGCCCGTGCAAAGAAACAGGGAGCGATTCTTGAGAGAAGTTTCAGAGCTCTTTCTTCTCCAGCCACATGGGCGGGGCACTGCCAAAGAACTGAGCAATCACGGCACAACCAGGGCCCTCCTGGCACAGGGCAACACAAAATAAGCAGTGCTGAACAGGATTAGGGCACATGTGAGCAGGGAGCAGGGAGACCCCCCGTGCCCAGGCCATGCCTCTACCCCAGGGTCCCCTCTCCCATGACCTCATGGCAGGGGGGAGGAACCCCAACACTTCCGTAGGTGTAGTCTCTCTCCTCCTCCTTGCAGCTGGCTCATGGGCCCACATTCAGGGCCCCCACCTCGGGAGAAAATTCTCCCAATGTGCTCTGATGTTGAAAGAGTCAAGAAGAGAAGAAGGGAAAAAAAACCCCCGAAGTCCCAGGAAAACAAAGTTCAACTCTCCATCTCCCTCCAGAGAAAAGGAGCTGAAAACTGGCTAAAAAGAAACAAAGTTGCTTCCTCTGCTCTTGCTGCAAGCAGGATGCAGAGGAGTGTGTATGTGTGTCCTTGAACAAACGCTCTGAGAAGTTTGTCTGGCTTTTTTTTCCTCTCCCCCCTCTCAGGCTCAGTTGAAAGGCACAGAAATGCACAAAGTTCACTTCTGGGCATAGAGCAGTATTGGGGGATACACATGATAAAGTCACCCCAAGACACAGGGACAGAGAATTCAGTGGAAAGACTCCGAGAATTCTGCTCCCAGAGATCATTCCTGCTCACACTGACCCTTGTAGAAAGGGGACATCGTTCCAGGCAGCCTGTACTGAGCATGTGGCTCCTGAGTGGGGTTTGTTGTTTAGGAAACCTGCTCCGGCTTTTCCATTCTTTCCTTGCAAACAGGAAAACTTCTCCTGGGCCTGTGTGCAGGCAGAGCCCTGAGGAGAGCAGGTGGCACATGGTGCGCTGGGCTGGGACAGCCAGCTGCAGAGCTCAAGGGAAGAAGCCCAAAGTGTCACAATGGCTCCTTGCCTTCCCATGCAACACCTGGGTCACAATGGTCTCCTTGATTCCATGAGGCCCCACTGTGTCACAATGGCTCCTTGGTTCCATCAGGTTCCGCAGTGTCACCATGGTCTCTTTTGATCCGCACTGTCATCATGGACAATTGGTTCCATGAGGCCCCGCAGTGTCACAATGGTCCCTTGGTTGCATAGCTTTTACGTTGTAACAATGGACTCCTTGCTTCTATGAGCTAGCCTGCTTTTTGCAGAGGTGTCTTTGGTTCCAACAAGGCCCCACTGTGTCTCAGTGCACCCTGGCTTCCATGTGGATCTGGAGTATCACAAAGGCTCCTTGGTTCCACCAGGTCCTGCTGTGTCACAATGGGTCCTGTGGTCCCTGAGGCCCTCCAAAGTCATCATGGATGCTTGCTTCCATGAGGTTCCATTATGTGCCAGTGGTCATCTTGGTTCCAGGAGTTTCCTTAGTGTCACAATGCTCTCCATGTTTCCATGATTCCCCACAATGTCACAATGCTCTCCAGGCTTCCATTAGGCCCTGCTTTGCCACAATGGTCCCCTTGTTTCCATGAGGCCCCGCTGTGTCACAATGGACGTACAGTTCCATGATGTTGCGTGGTGTCACCGTGCTCTTCTTGAATCCGCCGTGTAACCATGGACCATTGGTTCCATGCAGCCGTGTCACAATGGGCTCCTTGATTCCATGATTCCCCACGGTGTCACAATGGAGCCTTGTTTCTAGGAGGTTCTGTACTGTCACAATTGCCTCCTTGATGCCATCAGCCCCTGCAGTGTCACAATGGCTCCTTGGTTCCATGAGGAACACAATAGCTTGGCATAAGCATTGAGCAACAGCTGCTGAACACACCTGGCAACATCTGCTTGCATCAAAAGAGGGCTTCAAGCTGACAATGGCACCAGCAGCTTCCATCTGCAACAGACACCCAGGGAAAGGACAGGCTGTGCCGGTTTGGACAAATGTGGAGGAAAATATCCTCTGATAGAAGGCAGGTTACACCCAGCCCTCCTCCACCAGCTTCGGGAAAAAAGAATTTTCCTGGGAAGAAAGTGAAAGAGATAAAAACTACTTTTTTAACAAACACACAGGAAAAGGATAACAATGCTAAATATTAAAACCTCTCGCTGTGCAGAGAAAGCTGGGATAATTTGAGAGTCCTTCCGTGTTTCGGTGGGGTCTCCTGAAACATCCATAGACAGCGAGGCCCGTGCAAAGAAACAGGGAGCGATTCTTGAGAGAAGTTTCAGAGCTCTTTCTTCTCCAGCCACATGGGCGGGGCACTGCCAAAGAACTGAGCAATCACGGCACAACCAGGGCCCTCCTGGCACAGGGCAACACAAAATAAGCAGTGCTGAACAGGATTAGGGCACATGTGAGCAGGGAGCAGGGAGACCCCCCGTGCCCAGGCCATGCCTCTACCCCAGGGTACCCTCTCCCATGACCTCATGGCAGGGGGGAGGAACCCCAACACTTCCGTAGGTGTAGTCTCTCTCCTCCTCCTTGCAGCTGGCTCATGGGCCCACATTCAGGGCCCCCACCTCGGGAGAAAATTCTCCCAATGTGCTCTGATGTTGAAAGAGTCAAGAAGAGAAGAAGGGAAAAAAACCCCCGAAGTCCCAGGAAAACAAAGTTCAACTCTCCATCTCCCTCCAGAGAAAAGGAGCTGAAAACTGGCTAAAAAGAAACAAAGTTGCTTCCTCTGCTCTTGCTGCAAGCAGGATGCAGAGGAGTGTGTATGTGTGTCCTTGAACAAACGCTCTGAGAAGTTTGTCTGGCTTTTTTTTCCTCTCCCCCCTCTCAGGCTCAGTTGAAAGGCACAGAAATGCACAAAGTTCACTTCTGGGCATAGAGCAGTATTGGGGGATACACATGATAAAGTCACCCCAAGACACAGGGACAGAGAATTCAGTGGAAAGACTCCGAGAATTCTGCTCCCAGAGATCATTCATTCCTGCTCACACTGACCCTTGTAGAAAGGGGACATCGTTCCCGGCAGCCTGTACTGAGCATGTGGCTCCTGAGTGGGGTTTGTTGTTTAGGAAACCTGCTCCGGCTTTTCCATTCTTTCCTTGCAAACAGGAAAACTTCTCCTGGGCCTGTGTGCAGGCAGAGCCCTGAGGAGAGCAGGTGGCACATGGTGCGCTGGGCTGGGACAGCCAGCTGCAGAGCTCAAGGGAAGAAGCCCAAAGTGTCACAATGGCTCCTTGCCTTCCCATGCAACACCTGGGTCACAATGGTCTCCTTGATTCCATGAGGCCCCACTGTGTCACAATGGCTCCTTGGTTCCATCAGGTTCCGCAGTGTCACCATGGTCTCTTTTGATCCGCACTGTCATCATGGACAATTGGTTCCATGAGGCCCCGCAGTGTCACAATGGTCCCTTGGTTCCATAGCTTTTACGTTGTAACAATGGACTCCTTGCTTCTATGAGCTAGCCTGCTTTTTGCAGAGGTGTCTTTGGTTCCAACAAGGCCCCGCTGTGTCTCAGTGCACCCTGGCTTCCATGTGGATGCGGAGTATCACAAAGGCTCCTTGGTTCCACCAGGTCCTGCTGTGTCACAATGGGTCCTGTGGTCCCTGAGGCCCTCCAAAACCATCGTGGAGGCTTGCTTCCATGAGGTTCCATTATGTGCCAGTGGTCATCTTGGTTCCAGGAGTTTCCTTAGTGTCACAATGCTCTCCATGCTTCCATTAGGCCCTGCTTTGCCACAATGGTCCCCTTGTTTCCATGAGGCCCCGCTGTGTCACAATGGACCTATGGTTCCGTGATGTTGCGTGGTGTCACCGTGCTCTTCTTGAATCCGCCGTGTAACCATGGACCATTGGTTCCATGCAGCCGTGTCACAATGGGCTCCTTGATTCCATGATTCCCCACGGTGTCACAATGGAGCCTTGTTTCTAGGAGGTTCTGTACTGTCACAATTGCCTCCTTGATGCCATCAGCCCCTGCAGTGTCACAATGGCTCCTTGGTTCCATGAGGAACACAATAGCTTGGCATAAGCATTGAGCAACAGCTGCTGAACACACCTGGCAACATCTGCTTGCATCAAAAGAGGGCTTCAAGCTGACAATGGCACCAGCAGCTTCCATCTGCAACAGACACCCAGGGAAAGGACAGGCTGTGCCGGTTTGGACAAATGTGGAGGAAAATATCCTCTGATAGAAGGCAGGTTACACCCAGCCCTCCCCCACCAGGTTTTTGGAAAAAAGAACTTTCCTGGGAAGAAAGTGAAAGAGATAAAACCTATTTTTTTAACAAACACACAGGAAAAGGATAACAATGCTAAATATTAAAACCTCTCGCTGTGCAGAGAAACCTGGGATAATTTGAGAGTCCTTCCGTGTTTCGGTGGGGTCTCCTGAAACATCCATAGACAGCGAGGCCCGTGCAAAGAAACAGGGAGCGATTCTTGAGAGAAGTTTCAGAGCTCTTTCTTCTCCAGCCACATGGGCGGGGCACTGCCAAAGAACTGAGCAATCACGGCACAACCAGGGCCCTCCTCACACAGGGCAACACAAAATAAGCAGTGCTGAACAGGGTTAGGGCACATGTGAGCAGGGAGCAGGGAGACCCCGTGCCCAGGCCATGCCTCTACCCCAGGGTCCCCTCTCCCATGACCGCATGGCAGGAGGGAGGAACCCCAACACTTCCGTAGGTGTAGTCTCTCTCCTCCTCCTTGCAGCTGGCTCATGGGCCCACATTCAGGGCCCCCACCTCGGGAGAAAATTCTCCCAATGTGCTCTGATGTTGAAAGAGTCAAGAAGAGAAGAAGGGAAAAAAAACCCCCGAAGTCCCAGGAAAACAAAGTTCAACTCTCCATCTCCCCCCAGAGAAAAGGAGCTGAAAACTGGCTAAAAAGAAACAAAGTTGCTTCCCTCTGCTCTTGCTGCAAGCAGGATGCAGAGGAGTGTGTATGTGTGTCCTTGAACAAACGCTCTGAGAAGTTTGTCCGGTTTTTTTTCCTCTCCCCCCTCTCAGGCTCAGTTGAAAGGCACAGAAATGCACAAAGTTCACTTCTGGGCATAGAGCAGCAATAGGGGATACACATGATAAAGTCACCCCAAGACACAGGGAGAGAGAATTCAGTGGAAAGACTCCGAGAATTCTGCTCCCAGAGATCATTCATTCCTGCTCACACTGACCCTTGTAGAAAGGGGACATCGTTCCCGGCAGCCTGTACTGAGCATGTGGCTCCTGAGTGGGGTTTGTTGTTTAGGAAACCTGCTCCGGCTTTTCCATTCTTTCCTTGCAAACAGGAAAACTTCTCCTGGGCCTGTGTGCAGGCAGAGCCCTGAGGAGAGCAGGTGGCACATGGTGCGCTGGGCTGGGACAGCCAGCTGCAGAGCTCAAGGGAAGAAGCCCAAAGTGTCACAATGGCTCCTTGCCTTCCCATGCAACACCTGGGTCACAATGGTCTCCTTGATTCCATGAGGCCCCACTGTGTCACAATGGCTCCTTGGTTCCATCAGGTTCCGCAGTGTCACCATGGTCTCTTTTGATCCGCACTGTCATCATGGACAATTGGTTCCATGAGGCCCCGCAGTGTCACAATGGTCCCTTGGTTCCATAGCTTTTACGTTGTAACAATGGACTCCTTGCTTCTATGAGCTAGCCTGCTTTTTGCAGAGGTGTCTTTGGTTCCAACAAGGCCCCGCTGTGTCTCAGTGCACCCTGGCTTCCATGTGGATGCGGAGTATCACAAAGGCTCCTTGGTTCCACCAGGTCCTGCTGTGTCACAATGGGTCCTGTGGTCCCTGAGGCCCTCCAAAACCATCGTGGAGGCTTGCTTCCATGAGGTTCCATTATGTGCCAGTGGTCATCTTGGTTCCAGGAGTTTCCTTAGTGTCACAATGCTCTCCATGCTTCCATTAGGCCCTGCTTTGCCACAATGGTCCCCTTGTTTCCATGAGGCCCCGCTGTGTCACAATGGACCTATGGTTCCGTGATGTTGCGTGGTGTCACCGTGCTCTTCTTGAATCCGCCGTGTAACCATGGACCATTGGTTCCATGCAGCCGTGTCACAATGGGCTCCTTGATTCCATGATTCCCCACGGTGTCACAATGGAGCCTTGTTTCTAGGAGGTTCTGTACTGTCACAATTGCCTCCTTGATGCCATCAGCCCCTGCAGTGTCACAATGGCTCCTTGGTTCCATGAGGAACACAATAGCTTGGCATAAGCATTGAGCAACAGCTGCTGAACACACCTGGCAACATCTGCTTGCATCAAAAGAGGGCTTCAAGCTGACAATGGCACCAGCAGCTTCCATCTGCAACAGACACCCAGGGAAAGGACAGGCTGTGCCGGTTTGGACAAATGTGGAGGAAAATATCCTCTGATAGAAGGCAGGTTACACCCAGCCCTCCCCCACCAGGTTTTTGGAAAAAAGAACTTTCCTGGGAAGAAAGTGAAAGAGATAAAACCTATTTTTTTAACAAACACACAGGAAAAGGATAACAATGCTAAATATTAAAACCTCTCGCTGTGCAGAGAAACCTGGGATAATTTGAGAGTCCTTCCGTGTTTCGGTGGGGTCTCCTGAAACATCCATAGACAGCGAGGCCCGTGCAAAGAAACAGGGAGCGATTCTTGAGAGAAGTTTCAGAGCTCTTTCTTCTCCAGCCACATGGGCGGGGCACTGCCAAAGAACTGAGCAATCACGGCACAACCAGGGCCCTCCTCACACAGGGCAACACAAAATAAGCAGTGCTGAACAGGGTTAGGGCACATGTGAGCAGGGAGCAGGGAGACCCCGTGCCCAGGCCATGCCTCTACCCCAGGGTCCCCTCTCCCATGACCGCATGGCAGGAGGGAGGAACCCCAACACTTCCGTAGGTGTAGTCTCTCTCCTCCTCCTTGCAGCTGGCTCATGGGCCCACATTCAGGGCCCCCACCTCGGGAGAAAATTCTCCCAATGTGCTCTGATGTTGAAAGAGTCAAGAAGAGAAGAAGGGAAAAAAAACCCCCGAAGTCCCAGGAAAACAAAGTTCAACTCTCCATCTCCCCCCAGAGAAAAGGAGCTGAAAACTGGCTAAAAAGAAACAAAGTTGCTTCCCTCTGCTCTTGCTGCAAGCAGGATGCAGAGGAGTGTGTATGTGTGTCCTTGAACAAACGCTCTGAGAAGTTTGTCCGGTTTTTTTTCCTCTCCCCCCTCTCAGGCTCAGTTGAAAGGCACAGAAATGCACAAAGTTCACTTCTGGGCATAGAGCAGCAATAGGGGATACACATGATAAAGTCACCCCAAGACACAGGGACAGAGAATTCAGTGGAAAGACTCCGAGAATTCTGCTCCCAGAGATCATTCATTCCTGCTCACACTGACCCTTGTAGAAAGGGGACATCGTTCCCGGCAGCCTGTACTGAGCATGTGGCTCCTGAGTGGGGTTTGTTGTTTAGGAAACCTGCTCCGGCTTTTCCATTCTTTCCTTGCAAACAGGAAAACTTCTCCTGGGGCTGTGTGCAGGCAGAGCCCTGAGGAGAGCAGGTGGCACATGGTGCGCTGGGCTGGGACAGCCAGCTGCAGAGCTCAAGGGAAGAAGCCCAAAGTGTCACAATGGCTCCTTGCCTTCCCATGCAACACCTGGGTCACAATGGTCTCCTTGATTCCATGAGGCCCCACTGTGTCACAATGGCTCCTTGGTTCCATCAGGTTCCGCAGTGTCACCATGGTCTCCTTTGATCCGCACTGTCATCATGGACAATTGGTTCCATGAGGCCCCGCAGTGTCACAATGGTCCCTTGGTTGCATAGCTTTTACGTTGTAACAATGGACTCCTTGCTTCTATGAGCTAGCCTGCTTTTTGCAGAGGTGTCTTTGGTTCCAACAAGGCCCCACTGTGTCTCAGTGCACCCTGGCTTCCATGTGGATCTGGAGTATCACAAAGGCTCCTTGGTTCCACCAGGTCCTGCTGTGTCACAATGGGTCCTGTGGTCCCTGAGGCCCTCCAAAGTCATCATGGATGCTTGCTTCCATGAGGTTCCATTATGTGCCAGTGGTCATCTTGGTTCCAGGAGTTTCCTTAGTGTCACAATGCTCTCCATGTTTCCATGATTCCCCACAATGTCACAATGCTCTCCAGGCTTCCATTAGGCCCTGCTTTGCCACAATGGTCCCCTTGTTTCCATGCGGCCTTGCTGTGTCACAATGGACGTACAGTTCCATGATGTTGCGTGGTGTCACCGTGCTCTTCTTGAATCCGCCGTGTAACCATGGACCATTGGTTCCATGCAGCCGTGTCACAATGGGCTCCTTGATTCCATGATTCCCCACGGTGTCACAATGGAGCCTTGTTTCTAGGAGGTTCTGTACTGTCACAATTGCCTCCTTGATGCCATCAGCCCCTGCAGTGTCACAATGGCTCCTTGGTTCCATGAGGAACACAATAGCTTGGCATAAGCATTGAGCAACAGCTGCTGAACACACCTGGCAACATCTGCTTGCATCAAAAGAGGGCTTCAAGCTGACAATGGCACCAGCAGCTTCCATCTGCAACAGACACCCAGGGAAAGGACAGGCTGTGCCGGTTTGGACAAATGTGGAGGAAAATATCCTCTGATAGAAGGCAGGTTACACCCAGCCCTCCTCCACCAGCTTCGGGAAAAAAGAATTTTCCTGGGAAGAAAGTGAAAGAGATAAAAACTACTTTTTTAACAAACACACAGGAAAAGGATAACAATGCTAAATATTAAAACCTCTCGCTGTGCAGAGAAAGCTGGGATAATTTGAGAGTCCTTCCGTGTTTCGGTGGGGTCTCCTGAAACATCCATAGACAGCGAGGCCCGTGCAAAGAAACAGGGAGCGATTCTTGAGAGAAGTTTCAGAGCTCTTTCTTCTCCAGCCACATGGGCGGGGCACTGCCAAAGAACTGAGCAATCACGGCACAACCAGGGCCCTCCTGGCACAGGGCAACACAAAATAAGCAGTGCTGAACAGGATTAGGGCACATGTGAGCAGGGAGCAGGGAGACCCCCCGTGCCCAGGCCATGCCTCTACCCCAGGGTCCCCTCTCCCATGACCTCATGGCAGGGGGGAGGAACCCCAACACTTCCGTAGGTGTAGTCTCTCTCCTCCTCCTTGCAGCTGGCTCATGGGCCCACATTCAGGGCCCCCACCTCGGGAGAAAATTCTCCCAATGTGCTCTGATGTTGAAAGAGTCAAGAAGAGAAGAAGGGAAAAAAACCCCCGAAGTCCCAGGAAAACAAAGTTCAACTCTCCATCTCCCTCCAGAGAAAAGGAGCTGAAAACTGGCTAAAAAGAAACAAAGTTGCTTCCTCTGCTCTTGCTGCAAGCAGGATGCAGAGGAGTGTGTATGTGTGTCCTTGAACAAACGCTCTGAGAAGTTTGTCTGGCTTTTTTTTCCTCTCCCCCCTCTCAGGCTCAGTTGAAAGGCACAGAAATGCACAAAGTTCACTTCTGGGCATAGAGCAGTATTGGGGGATACACATGATAAAGTCACCCCAAGACACAGGGACAGAGAATTCAGTGGAAAGACTCCGAGAATTCTGCTCCCAGAGATCATTCATTCCTGCTCACACTGACCCTTGTAGAAAGGGGACATCGTTCCCGGCAGCCTGTACTGAGCATGTGGCTCCTGAGTGGGGTTTGTTGTTTAGGAAACCTGCTCCGGCTTTTCCATTCTTTCCTTGCAAACAGGAAAACTTCTCCTGGGGCTGTGTGCAGGCAGAGCCCTGAGGAGAGCAGGTGGCACATGGTGCGCTGGGCTGGGACAGCCAGCTGCAGAGCTCAAGGGAAGAAGCCCAAAGTGTCACAATGGCTCCTTGCCTTCCCATGCAACACCTGGGTCACAATGGTCTCCTTGATTCCATGAGGCCCCACTGTGTCACAATGGCTCCTTGGTTCCATCAGGTTCCGCAGTGTCACCATGGTCTCTTTTGATCCGCACTGTCATCATGGACAATTGGTTCCATGAGGCCCCGCAGTGTCACAATGGTCCCTTGGTTCCATAGCTTTTACGTTGTAACAATGGACTCCTTGCTTCTATGAGCTAGCCTGCTTTTTGCAGAGGTGTCTTTGGTTCCAACAAGGCCCCGCTGTGTCTCAGTGCACCCTGGCTTCCATGTGGATGCGGAGTATCACAAAGGCTCCTTGGTTCCACCAGGTCCTGCTGTGTCACAATGGGTCCTGTGGTCCCTGAGGCCCTCCAAAACCATCGTGGAGGCTTGCTTCCATGAGGTTCCATTATGTGCCAGTGGTCATCTTGGTTCCAGGAGTTTCCTTAGTGTCACAATGCTCTCCATGTTTCCATGATTCCCCACAATGTCACAATGCTCTCCAGGCTTCCATTAGGCCCTGCTTTGCCACAATGGTCCCCTTGTTTCCATGCGGCCTTGCTGTGTCACAATGGACGTACGGTTCCATGATGTTGCGTGGTGTCACCGTGCTCTTCTTGAATCCGCCGTGTAACCATGGACCATTGGTTCCATGCAGCCGTGTCACAATGGGCTCCTTGATTCCATGATTCCCCACGGTGTCACAATGGAGCCTTGTTTCTAGGAGGTTCTGTACTGTCACAATTGCCTCCTTGATGCCATCAGCCCCTGCAGTGTCACAATGGCTCCTTGGTTCCATGAGGAACACAATAGCTTGGCATAAGCATTGAGCAACAGCTGCTGAACACACCTGGCAACATCTGCTTGCATCAAAAGAGGGCTTCAAGCTGACAATGGCACCAGCAGCTTCCATCTGCAACAGAGACCCAGGAAAGGACAGGCTGTGCCGGTTTGGACAAATGTGGAGGAAAATATCCTCTTATAGAAGGCAGGTTACACCCAGCCCTCCCCCACCAGGTTTTTGGAAAAAAGAACTTTCCTGGGAAGAAAGTGAAAGAGATAAAACCTATTTTTTTAACAAACACACAGGAAAAGGATAACAATGCTAAATATTAAAACCTCTCGCTGTGCAGAGAAAGCTGGGATAATTTGAGAGTCCTTCCGTGTTTCGGTGGGGTCTCCTGAAACATCCATAGACAGCGAGGCCCGTGCAAAGAAACAGGGAGCGATTCTTGAGAGAAGTTTCAGAGCTCTTTCTTCTCCAGCCACATGGGCGGGGCACTGCCAAAGAACTGAGCAATCACAGCACAACCAGGGCCCTCCTCGCACAGGGCAACACAAAATAAGCAGTGCTGAACAGGGTTAGGGCACATGTGAGCAGGGAGCAGGGAGACCCCCGTGCCCAGGCCATGCCTCTACCCCAGGGTCCCCTCTCCCATGACCTCATGGCAGGGGGGAGGAACCCCAACACTTCCGTAGGTGCAGTCTCTCTCCTCCTCCTTGCAGCTGGCTCATGGGCCCACATTCAGGGCCCCCACCTCGGGAGAAAATTCTCCCAATGTGCTCTGATGTTGAAAGAGTCAAGAAGAGAAGAAGGGAAAAAAAACCCCCGAAGTCCCAGGAAAACAAAGTTCAACTCTCCATCTCCCCCCAGAGAAAAGGAGCTGAAAACTGGCTAAAAAGAAACAAAGTTGCTTCCCTCTGCTCTTGCTGCAAGCAGGATGCAGAGGAGTGTGTATGTGTGTCCTTGAACAAACGCTCTGAGAAGTTTGTCCGGTTTTTTTTCCTCTCCCCCCTCTCAGGCTCAGTTGAAAGGCACAGAAATGCACAAAGTTCACTTCTGGGCATAGAGCAGCAATAGGGGATACACATGATAAAGTCACCCCAAGACACAGGGAGAGAGAATTCAGTGGAAAGACTCCGAGAATTCTGCTCCCAGAGATCATTCATTCCTGCTCACACTGACCCTTGTAGAAAGGGGACATCGTTCCCGGCAGCCTGTACTGAGCATGTGGCTCCTGAGTGGGGTTTGTTGTTTAGGAAACCTGCTCCGGCTTTTCCATTCTTTCCTTGCAAACAGGAAAACTTCTCCTGGGCCTGTGTGCAGGCAGAGCCCTGAGGAGAGCAGGTGGCACATGGTGCGCTGGGCTGGGACAGCCAGCTGCAGAGCTCAAGGGAAGAAGCCCAAAGTGTCACAATGGCTCCTTGCCTTCCCATGCAACACCTGGGTCACAATGGTCTCCTTGATTCCATGAGGCCCCACTGTGTCACAATGGCTCCTTGGTTCCATCAGGTTCCGCAGTGTCACCATGGTCTCCTTTGATCCGCACTGTCATCATGGACAATTGGTTCCATGAGGCCCCGCAGTGTCACAATGGTCCCTTGGTTCCATAGCTTTTACGTTGTAACAATGGACTCCTTGCTTCTATGAGCTAGCCTGCTTTTTGCAGAGGTGTCTTTGGTTCCAACAAGGCCCCACTGTGTCTCAGTGCACCCTGGCTTCCATGTGGATCTGGAGTATCACAAAGGCTCCTTGGTTCCACCAGGTCCTGCTGTGTCACAATGGGTCCTGTGGTCCCTGAGGCCCTCCAAAGTCATCATGGATGCTTGCTTCCATGAGGTTCCATTATGTGCCAGTGGTCATCTTGGTTCCAGGAGTTTCCTTAGTGTCACAATGCTCTCCATGTTTCCATGATTCCCCACAATGTCACAATGCTCTCCAGGCTTCCATTAGGCCCTGCTTTGCCACAATGGTCCCCTTGTTTCCATGCGGCCTTGCTGTGTCACAATGGACGTACGGTTCCATGATGTTGCGTGGTGTCACCGTGCTCTTCTTGAATCCGCCGTGTAACCATGGACCATTGGTTCCATGCAGCCGTGTCACAATGGGCTCCTTGATTCCATGATTCCCCACGGTGTCACAATGGAGCCTTGTTTCTAGGAGGTTCTGTACTGTCACAATTGCCTCCTTGATGCCATCAGCCCCTGCAGTGTCACAATGGCTCCTTGGTTCCATGAGGAACACAATAGCTTGGCATAAGCATTGAGCAACAGCTGCTGAACACACCTGGCAACATCTGCTTGCATCAAAAGAGGGCTTCAAGCTGACAATGGCACCAGCAGCTTCCATCTGCAACAGACACCCAGGGAAAGGACAGGCTGTGCCGGTTTGGACAAATGTGGAGGAAAATATCCTCTGATAGAAGGCAGGTTACACCCAGCCCTCCTCCACCAGCTTCGGGAAAAAAGAATTTTCCTGGGAAGAAAGTGAAAGAGATAAAAACTACTTTTTTAACAAACACACAGGAAAAGGATAACAATGCTAAATATTAAAACCTCTCGCTGTGCAGAGAAAGCTGGGATAATTTGAGAGTCCTTCCGTGTTTCGGTGGGGTCTCCTGAAACATCCATAGACAGCGAGGCCCGTGCAAAGAAACAGGGAGCGATTCTTGAGAGAAGTTTCAGAGCTCTTTCTTCTCCAGCCACATGGGCGGGGCACTGCCAAAGAACTGAGCAATCACGGCACAACCAGGGCCCTCCTGGCACAGGGCAACACAAAATAAGCAGTGCTGAACAGGATTAGGGCACATGTGAGCAGGGAGCAGGGAGACCCCCCGTGCCCAGGCCATGCCTCTACCCCAGGGTCCCCTCTCCCATGACCTCATGGCAGGGGGGAGGAACCCCAACACTTCCGTAGGTGTAGTCTCTCTCCTCCTCCTTGCAGCTGGCTCATGGGCCCACATTCAGGGCCCCCACCTCGGGAGAAAATTCTCCCAATGTGCTCTGATGTTGAAAGAGTCAAGAAGAGAAGAAGGGAAAAAAAAACCCCGAAGTCCCAGGAAAACAAAGTTCAACTCTCCATCTCCCTCCAGAGAAAAGGAGCTGAAAACTGGCTAAAAAGAAACAAAGTTGCTTCCTCTGCTCTTGCTGCAAGCAGGATGCAGAGGAGTGTGTATGTGTGTCCTTGAACAAACGCTCTGAGAAGTTTGTCTGGCTTTTTTTTCCTCTCCCCCCTCTCAGGCTCAGTTGAAAGGCACAGAAATGCACAAAGTTCACTTCTGGGCATTAAGCAGTATTGGGGGATACACATGATAAAGTCACCCCAAGACACAGGGACAGAGAATTCAGTGGAAAGACTCCGAGAATTCTGCTCCCAGAGATCATTCATTCCTGCTCACACTGACCCTTGTAGAAAGGGGACATCGTTCCAGGCAGCCTGTACTGAGCATGTGGCTCCTGAGTGGGGTTTGTTGTTTAGGAAACCTGCTCCGGCTTTTCCATTCTTTCCTTGCAAACAGGAAAACTTCTCCTGGGCCTGTGTGCAGGCAGAGCCCTGAGGAGAGCAGGTGGCACATGGTGCGCTGGGCTGGGACAGCCAGCTGCAGAGCTCAAGGGAAGAAGCCCAAAGTGTCACAATGGCTCCTTGCCTTCCCATGCAACACCTGGGTCACAATGGTCTCCTTGATTCCATGAGGCCCCACTGTGTCACAATGGCTCCTTGGTTCCATCAGGTTCCGCAGTGTCACCATGGTCTCTTTTGATCCGCACTGTCATCATGGACAATTGGTTCCATGAGGCCCCGCAGTGTCACAATGGTCCCTTGGTTCCATAGCTTTTACGTTGTAACAATGGACTCCTTGCTTCTATGAGCTAGCCTGCTTTTTGCAGAGGTGTCTTTGGTTCCAACAAGGCCCCGCTGTGTCTCAGTGCACCCTGGCTTCCATGTGGATGCGGAGTATCACAAAGGCTCCTTGGTTCCACCAGGTCCTGCTGTGTCACAATGGGTCCTGTGGTCCCTGAGGCCCTCCAAAACCATCGTGGAGGCTTGCTTCCATGAGGTTCCATTATGTGCCAGTGGTCATCTTGGTTCCAGGAGTTTCCTTAGTGTCACAATGCTCTCCATGCTTCCATTAGGCCCTGCTTTGCCACAATGGTCCCCTTGTTTCCATGAGGCCCCGCTGTGTCACAATGGACCTATGGTTCCGTGATGTTGCGTGGTGTCACCGTGCTCTTCTTGAATCCGCCGTGTAACCATGGACCATTGGTTCCATGCAGCCGTGTCACAATGGGCTCCTTGATTCCATGATTCCCCACGGTGTCACAATGGAGCCTTGTTTCTAGGAGGTTCTGTACTGTCACAATTGCCTCATTGATGCCATCAGCCCCTGCAGTGTCACAATGGCTCCTTGGTTCCATGAGGAACACAATAGCTTGGCATAAGCATTGAGCAACAGCTGCTGAACACACCTGGCAACATCTGCTTGCATCAAAAGAGGGCTTCAAGCTGACAATGGCACCAGCAGCTTCCATCTGCAACAGAGACCCAGGAAAGGACAGGCTGTGCCGGTTTGGACAAATGTGGAGGAAAATATCCTCTTATAGAAGGCAGGTTACACCCAGCCCTCCCCCACCAGGTTTTTGGAAAAAAGAACTTTCCTGGGAAGAAAGTGAAAGAGATAAAACCTATTTTTTTAACAAACACACAGGAAAAGGATAACAATGCTAAATATTAAAAGCTCTCGCTGTGCAGAGAAAGCTGGGATAATTTGAGAGTCCTTCCGTGTTTCGGTGGGGTCTCCTGAAACATCCATAGACAGCGAGGCCCGTGCAAAGAAACAGGGAGCGATTCTTGAGAGAAGTTTCAGAGCTCTTTCTTCTCCAGCCACATGGGCGGGGCACTGCCAAAGAACTGAGCAATCACAGCACAACCAGGGCCCTCCTCGCACAGGGCAACACAAAATAAGCAGTGCTGAACAGGGTTAGGGCACATGTGAGCAGGGAGCAGGGAGACCCCCCGTGCCCAGGCCATGCCTCTACCCCAGGGTCCCCTCTCCCATGACCTCATGGCAGGGGGGAGGAACCCCAACACTTCCGTAGGTGCAGTCTCTCTCCTCCTCCTTGCAGCTGGCTCATGGGCCCACATTCAGGGCCCCCACCTCGGGAGAAAATTCTCCCAATGTGCTCTGATGTTGAAAGAGTCAAGAAGAGAAGAAGGGAAAAAAAACCCCCGAAGTCCCAGGAAAACAAAGTTCAACTCTCCATCTCCCCCCAGAGAAAAGGAGCTGAAAACTGGCTAAAAAGAAACAAAGTTGCTTCCCTCTGCTCTTGCTGCAAGCAGGATGCAGAGGAGTGTGTATGTGTGTCCTTGAACAAACGCTCTGAGAAGTTTGTCTGGCTTTTTTTTCCTCTCCCCCCTCTCAGGCTCAGTTGAAAGGCACAGAAATGCACAAAGTTCACTTCTGGGCATAGAGCAGCAATAGGGGGATACACATGATAAAGTCACCCCAAGACACAGGGACAGAGAATTCAGTGGAAAGACTCCGAGAATTCTGCTCCCAGAGATCATTCATTCCTGCTCACACTGACCCTTGTAGAAAGGGGACATCGTTCCCGGCAGCCTGTACTGAGCATGTGGCTCCTGAGTGGGGTTTGTTGTTTAGGAAACCTGCTCCGGCTTTTCCATTCTTTCCTTGCAAACAGGAAAACTTCTCCTGGGGCTGTGTGCAGGCAGAGCCCTGAGGAGAGCAGGTGGCACATGGTGCGCTGGGCTGGGACAGCCAGCTGCAGAGCTCAAGGGAAGAAGCCCAAAGTGTCACAATGGCTCCTTGCCTTCCCATGCAACACCTGGGTCACAATGGTCTCCTTGATTCCATGAGGCCCCACTGTGTCACAATGGCTCCTTGGTTCCATCAGGTTCCGCAGTGTCACCATGGTCTCTTTTGATCCGCACTGTCATCATGGACAATTGGTTCCATGAGGCCCCGCAGTGTCACAATGGTCCCTTGGTTGCATAGCTTTTACGTTGTAACAATGGACTCCTTGCTTCTATGAGCTAGCCTGCTTTTTGCAGAGGTGTCTTTGGTTCCAACAAGGCCCCACTGTGTCTCAGTGCACCCTGGCTTCCATGTGGATCTGGAGTATCACAAAGGCTCCTTGGTTCCACCAGGTCCTGCTGTGTCACAATGGGTCCTGTGGTCCCTGAGGCCCTCCAAAGTCATCATGGATGCTTGCTTCCATGAGGTTCCATTATGTGCCAGTGGTCATCTTGGTTCCAGGAGTTTCCTTAGTGTCACAATGCTCTCCATGTTTCCATGATTCCCCACAATGTCACAATGCTCTCCAGGCTTCCATTAGGCCCTGCTTTGCCACAATGGTCCCCTTGTTTCCATGCGGCCTTGCTGTGTCACAATGGACGTACGGTTCCATGATGTTGCGTGGTGTCACCGTGCTCTTCTTGAATCCGCCGTGTAACCATGGACCATTGGTTCCATGCAGCCGTGTCACAATGGGCTCCTTGATTCCATGATTCCCCACGGTGTCACAATGGAGCCTTGTTTCTAGGAGGTTCTGTACTGTCACAATTGCCTCCTTGATGCCATCAGCCCCTGCAGTGTCACAATGGCTCCTTGGTTCCATGAGGAACACAATAGCTTGGCATAAGCATTGAGCAACAGCTGCTGAACACACCTGGCAACATCTGCTTGCATCAAAAGAGGGCTTCAAGCTGACAATGGCACCAGCAGCTTCCATCTGCAACAGACACCCAGGGAAAGGACAGGCTGTGCTGGTTTGGACAAATGTGGAGGAAAATATCCTCTGATAGAAGGCAGGTTACACCCAGCCCTCCCCCACCAGCTTCGGGAAAAAAGAATTTTCCTGGGAAGAAAGTGAAAGAGATAAAAACTACTTTTTTAACAAACACACAGGAAAAGGATAACAATGCTAAATATTAAAACCTCTCGCTGTGCAGAGAAAGCTGGGATAATTTGAGAGTCCTTCCGTGTTTCGGTGGGGTCTCCTGAAACATCCATAGACAGCGAGGCCCGTGCAAAGAAACAGGGAGCGATTCTTGAGAGAAGTTTCAGAGCTCTTTCTTCTCCAGCCACATGGGCGGGGCACTGCCAAAGAACTGAGCAATCACGGCACAACCAGGGCCCTCCTGGCACAGGGCAACACAAAATAAGCAGTGCTGAACAGGATTAGGGCACATGTGAGCAGGGAGCAGGGAGACCCCCCGTGCCCAGGCCATGCCTCTACCCCAGGGTCCCCTCTCCCATGACCTCATGGCAGGGGGGAGGAACCCCAACACTTCCGTAGGTGTAGTCTCTCTCCTCCTCCTTGCAGCTGGCTCATGGGCCCACATTCAGGGCCCCCACCTCGGGAGAAAATTCTCCCAATGTGCTCTGATGTTGAAAGAGTCAAGAAGAGAAGAAGGGAAAAAAAACCCCCGAAGTCCCAGGAAAACAAAGTTCAACTCTCCATCTCCCTCCAGAGAAAAGGAGCTGAAAACTGGCTAAAAAGAAACAAAGTTGCTTCCTCTGCTCTTGCTGCAAGCAGGATGCAGAGGAGTGTGTATGTGTGTCCTTGAACAAACGCTCTGAGAAGTTTGTCTGGCTTTTTTTTCCTCTCCCCCCTCTCAGGCTCAGTTGAAAGGCACAGAAATGCACAAAGTTCACTTCTGGGCATAGAGCAGCAATAGGGGGATACACATGATAAAGTCACCCCAAGACACAGGGACAGAGAATTCAGTGGAAAGACTCCGAGAATTCTGCTCCCAGAGATCATTCATTCCTGCTCACACTGACCCTTGTAGAAAGGGGACATCGTTCCCGGCAGCCTGTACTGAGCATGTGGCTCCTGAGTGGGGTTTGTTGTTTAGGAAACCTGCTCCGGCTTTTCCATTCTTTCCTTGCAAACAGGAAAACTTCTCCTGGGCCTGTGTGCAGGCAGAGCCCTGAGGAGAGCAGGTGGCACATGGTGCGCTGGGCTGGGACAGCCAGCTGCAGAGCTCAAGGGAAGAAGCCCAAAGTGTCACAATGGCTCCTTGCCTTCCCATGCAACACCTGGGTCACAATGGTCTCCTTGATTCCATGAGGCCCCACTGTGTCACAATGGCTCCTTGGTTCCATCAGGTTCCGCAGTGTCACCATGGTCTCTTTTGATCCGCACTGTCATCATGGACAATTGGTTCCATGAGGCCCCGCAGTGTCACAATGGTCCCTTGGTTGCATAGCTTTTACGTTGTAACAATGGACTCCTTGCTTCTATGAGCTAGCCTGCTTTTTGCAGAGGTGTCTTTGGTTCCAACAAGGCCCCACTGTGTCTCAGTGCACCCTGGCTTCCATGTGGATCTGGAGTATCACAAAGGCTCCTTGGTTCCACCAGGTCCTGCTGTGTCACAATGGGTCCTGTGGTCCCTGAGGCCCTCCAAAGTCATCATGGATGCTTGCTTCCATGAGGTTCCATTATGTGCCAGTGGTCATCTTGGTTCCAGGAGTTTCCTTAGTGTCACAATGCTCTCCATGTTTCCATGATTCCCCACAATGTCACAATGCTCTCCAGGCTTCCATTAGGCCCTGCTTTGCCACAATGGTCCCCTTGTTTCCATGCGGCCTTGCTGTGTCACAATGGACGTACAGTTCCATGATGTTGCGTGGTGTCACCGTGCTCTTCTTGAATCCGCCGTGTAACCATGGACCATTGGTTCCATGCAGCCGTGTCACAATGGGCTCCTTGATTCCATGATTCCCCACGGTGTCACAATGGAGCCTTGTTTCTAGGAGGTTCTGTACTGTCACAATTGCCTCCTTGATGCCATCAGCCCCTGCAGTGTCACAATGGCTCCTTGGTTCCATGAGGAACACAATAGCTTGGCATAAGCATTGAGCAACAGCTGCTGAACACACCTGGCAACATCTGCTTGCATCAAAAGAGGGCTTCAAGCTGACAATGGCACCAGCAGCTTCCATCTGCAACAGACACCCAGGGAAAGGACAGGCTGTGCCGGTTTGGACAAATGTGGAGGAAAATATCCTCTTATAGAAGGCAGGTTACACCCAGCCCTCCCCCACCAGGTTTTTGGAAAAAAGAACTTTCCTGGGAAGAAAGTGAAAGAGATAAAACCTATTTTTTTAACAAACACACAGGAAAAGGATAACAATGCTAAATATTAAAACCTCTCGCTGTGCAGAGAAAGCTGGGATAATTTGAGAGTCCTTCTGTGTTTCGGTGGGGTCTCCTGAAACATCCATAGACAGCGAGGCCCGTGCAAAGAAACAGGGAGCGATTCTTGAGAGAAGTTTCAGAGCTCTTTCTTCTCCAGCCACATGGGCGGGGCACTGCCAAAGAACTGAGCAATCACAGCACAACCAGGGCCCTCCTCGCACAGGGCAACACAAAATAAGCAGTGCTGAACAGGATTAGGGCACATGTGAGCAGGGAGCAGGGAGACCCCCGTGCCCAGGCCATGCCTCTACCCCAGGGTCCCCTCTCCCATGACCTCATGGCAGGGGGGAGGAACCCCAACACTTCCGTAGGTGCAGTCTCTCTCCTCCTCCTTGCAGCTGGCTCATGGGCCCACATTCAGGGCCCCCACCTCGGGAGAAAATTCTCCCAATGTGCTCTGATGTTGAAAGAGTCAAGAAGAGAAGAAGGGAAAAAAAACCCCCGAAGTCCCAGGAAAACAAAGTTCAACTCTCCGTCTCCCCCCAGAGAAAAGGAGCTGAAAACTGGCTAAAAAGAAACAAAGTTGCTTCCCTCTGCTCTTGCTGCAAGCAGGATGCAGAGGAGTGTGTATGTGTGTCCTTGAACAAACGCTCTGAGAAGTTTGTCCGGTTTTTTTTCCTCTCCCCCCTCTCAGGCTCAGTTGAAAGGCACAGAAATGCACAAAGTTCACTTCTGGGCATAGAGCAGCAATAGGGGATACACATGATAAAGTCACCCCAAGACACAGGGACAGAGAATTCAGTGGAAAGACTCCGAGAATTCTGCTCCCAGAGATCATTCCTGCTCACACTGACCCTTGTAGAAAGGGGACATCGTTCCAGGCAGCCTGTACTGAGCATGTGGCTCCTGAGTGGGGTTTGTTGTTTAGGAAACCTGCTCCGGCTTTTCCATTCTTTCCTTGCAAACAGGAAAACTTCTCCTGGGGCTGTGTGCAGGCAGAGCCCTGAGGAGAGCAGGTGGCACATGGTGCGCTGGGCTGGGACAGCCAGCTGCAGAGCTCAAGGGAAGAAGCCCAAAGTGTCACAATGGCTCCTTGCCTTCCCATGCAACACCTGGGTCACAATGGTCTCCTTGATTCCATGAGGCCCCACTGTGTCACAATGGCTCCTTGGTTCCATCAGGTTCCGCAGTGTCACCATGGTCTCCTTTGATCCGCACTGTCATCATGGACAATTGGTTCCATGAGGCCCCGCAGTGTCACAATGGTCCCTTGGTTCCATAGCTTTTACGTTGTAACAATGGACTCCTTGCTTCTATGAGCTAGCCTGCTTTTTGCAGAGGTGTCTTTGGTTCCAACAAGGCCCCACTGTGTCTCAGTGCACCCTGGCTTCCATGTGGATCTGGAGTATCACAAAGGCTCCTTGGTTCCACCAGGTCCTGCTGTGTCACAATGGGTCCTGTGGTCCCTGAGGCCCTCCAAAGTCATCATGGATGCTTGCTTCCATGAGGTTCCATTATGTGCCAGTGGTCATCTTGGTTCCAGGAGTTTCCTTAGTGTCACAATGCTCTCCATGTTTCCATGATTCCCCACAATGTCACAATGCTCTCCAGGCTTCCATTAGGCCCTGCTTTGCCACAATGGTCCCCTTGTTTCCATGCGGCCTTGCTGTGTCACAATGGACGTACGGTTCCATGATGTTGCGTGGTGTCACCGTGCTCTTCTTGAATCCGCCGTGTAACCATGGACCATTGGTTCCATGCAGCCGTGTCACAATGGGCTCCTTGATTCCATGATTCCCCACGGTGTCACAATGGAGCCTTGTTTCTAGGAGGTTCTGTACTGTCACAATTGCCTCCTTGATGCCATCAGCCCCTGCAGTGTCACAATGGCTCCTTGGTTCCATGAGGAACACAATAGCTTGGCATAAGCATTGAGCAACAGCTGCTGAACACACCTGGCAACATCTGCTTGCATCAAAAGAGGGCTTCAAGCTGACAATGGCACCAGCAGCTTCCATCTGCAACAGACACCCAGGGAAAGGACAGGCTGTGCCGGTTTGGACAAATGTGGAGGAAAATATCCTCTAATAGAAGGCAGGTTACACCCAGCCCTCCCCCACCAGCTTTGGGAAAAAAGAATTTTCCTGGGAAGAAAGTGAAAGAGATAAAAACTACTTTTTTAACAAACACACAGGAAAAGGATAACAATGCTAAATATTAAAAGCTCTCGCTGTGCAGAGAAAGCCGGGATAATTTGAGAGTCCTTCCGTGTTTCGGTGGGGTCTCCTGAAACATCCATAGACAGCGAGGCCCGTGCAAAGAAACAGGGAGCGATTCTTGAGAGAAGTTGCAGAGCTCTTTCTTCTCCAGCCACATGGGCGGGGCACTGCCAAAGAACTGAGCAATCACGGCACAACCAGGGCCCTCCTGGCACAGGGCAACACAAAATAAGCAGTGCTGAACAGGATTAGGGCACATGTGAGCAGGGAGCAGGGAGACCCCGTGCCCAGGCCATGCCTCTACCCCAGGGTCCCCTCTCCCATGACCTCATGGCAGGAGGGAGGAACCCCAACACTTCCGTAGGTGCAGTCTCTCTCCTCCTCCTTGCAGCTGGCTCATGGGCCCACATTCAGGGCCCCCACCTCGGGAGAAAATTCTCCCAATGTGCTCTGATGTTGAAAGAGTCAAGAAGAGAAGAAGGGAAAAAAAACCCCCGAAGTCCCAGGAAAACAAAGTTCAACTCTCCATCTCCCTCCAGAGAAAAGGAGCTGAAAACTGGCTAAAAAGAAACAAAGTTGCTTCCTCTGCTCTTGCTGCAAGCAGGATGCAGAGGAGTGTGTATGTGTGTCCTTGAACAAACGCTCTGAGAAGTTTGTCTGGCTTTTTTTTCCTCTCCCCCCTCTCAGGCTCAGTTGAAAGGCACAGAAATGCACAAAGTTCACTTCTGGGCATAGAGCAGCAATAGGGGGATACACATGATAAAGTCACCCCAAGACACAGGGACAGAGAATTCAGTGGAAAGACTCCGAGAATTCTGCTCCCAGAGATCATTCATTCCTGCTCACACTGACCCTTGTAGAAAGGGGACATCGTTCCCGGCAGCCTGTACTGAGCATGTGGCTCCTGAGTGGGGTTTGTTGTTTAGGAAACCTGCTCCGGCTTTTCCATTCTTTCCTTGCAAACAGGAAAACTTCTCCTGGGGCTGTGTGCAGGCAGAGCCCTGAGGAGAGCAGGTGGCACATGGTGCGCTGGGCTGGGACAGCCAGCTGCAGAGCTCAAGGGAAGAAGCCCAAAGTGTCACAATGGCTCCTTGCCTTCCCATGCAACACCTGGGTCACAATGGTCTCCTTGATTCCATGAGGCCCCACTGTGTCACAATGGCTCCTTGGTTCCATCAGGTTCCGCAGTGTCACCATGGTCTCCTTTGATCCGCACTGTCATCATGGACAATTGGTTCCATGAGGCCCCACAGTGTCACAATGGTCCCTTGGTTCCATAGCTTTTACGTTGTAACAATGGACTCCTTGCTTCTATGAGCTAGCCTGCTTTTTGCAGAGGTGTCTTTGGTTCCAACAAGGCCCCACTGTGTCTCAGTGCACCCTGGCTTCCATGTGGATCTGGAGTATCACAAAGGCTCCTTGGTTCCACCAGGTCCTGCTGTGTCACAATGGGTCCTGTGGTCCCTGAGGCCCTCCAAAGTCATCATGGATGCTTGCTTCCATGAGGTTCCATTATGTGCCAGTGGTCATCTTGGTTCCAGGAGTTTCCTTAGTGTCACAATGCTCTCCATGCTTCCATTAGGCCCTGCTTTGCCACAATGGTCCCCTTGTTTCCATGAGGCCCCGCTGTGTCACAATGGACCTATGGTTCCGTGATGTTGCGTGGTGTCACCGTGCTCTTCTTGAATCCGCCGTGTAACCATGGACCATTGGTTCCATGCAGCCGTGTCACAATGGGCTCCTTGATTCCATGATTCCCCACGGTGTCACAATGGAGCCTTGTTTCTAGGAGGTTCTGTACTGTCACAATTGCCTCCTTGATGCCATCAGCCCCTGCAGTGTCACAATGGCTCCTTGGTTCCATGAGGAACACAATAGCTTGGCATAAGCATTGAGCAACAGCTGCTGAACACACCTGGCAACATCTGCTTGCATCAAAAGAGGGCTTCAAGCTGACAATGGCACCAGCAGCTTCCATCTGCAACAGACACCCAGGGAAAGGACAGGCTGTGCCGGTTTGGACAAATGTGGAGGAAAATATCCTCTGATAGAAGGCAGGTTACACCCAGCCCTCCCCCACCAGCTTCGGGAAAAAAGAATTTTCCTGGGAAGAAAGTGAAAGAGATAAAAACTACTTTTTTAACAAACACACAGGAAAAGGATAACAATGCTAAATATTAAAACCTCTCGCTGTGCAGAGAAAGCTGGGATAATTTGAGAGTCCTTCCGTGTTTCGGTGGGGTCTCCTGAAACATCCATAGACAGCGAGGCCCGTGCAAAGAAACAGGGAGCGATTCTTGAGAGAAGTTTCAGAGCTCTTTCTTCTCCAGCCACATGGGCGGGGCACTGCCAAAGAACTGAGCAATCACGGCACAACCAGGGCCCTCCTGGCACAGGGCAACACAAAATAAGCAGTGCTGAACAGGATTAGGGCACATGTGAGCAGGGAGCAGGGAGACCCCGTGCCCAGGCCATGCCTCTACCCCAGGGTCCCCTCTCCCATGACCTCATGGCAGGGGGGAGGAACCCCAACACTTCCGTAGGTGCAGTCTCTCTCCTCCTCCTTGCAGCTGGCTCATGGGCCCACATTCAGGGCCCCCACTTCGGGAGAAAATTCTCCCAATGTGCTCTGATGTTGAAAGAGTCAAGAAGAGAAGAAGGGAAAAAAAACCCCCGAAGTCCCAGGAAAACAAAGTTCAACTCTCCATCTCCCTCCAGAGAAAAGGAGCTGAAAACTGGCTAAAAAGAAACAAAGTTGCTTCCTCTGCTCTTGCTGCAAGCAGGATGCAGAGGAGTGTGTATGTGTGTCCTTGAACAAACGCTCTGAGAAGTTTGTCTGGCTTTTTTTTCCTCTCCCCCCCCCTCAGGCTCAGTTGAAAGGCACAGAAATGCACAAAGTTCACTTCTGGGCATAGAGCAGCAATAGGGGGATACACATGATAAAGTCACCCCAAGACACAGGGACAGAGAATTCAGTGGAAAGACTCCGAGAATTCTGCTCCCAGAGATCATTCATTCCTGCTCACACTGACCCTTGTAGAAAGGGGACATCGTTCCCGGCAGCCTGTACTGAGCATGTGGCTCCTGAGTGGGGTTTGTTGTTTAGGAAACCTGCTCCGGCTTTTCCATTCTTTCCTTGCAAACAGGAAAACTTCTCCTGGGGCTGTGTGCAGGCAAAGCCCTGAGGAGAGCAGGTGGCACATGGTGCGCTGGGCTGGGACAGCCAGCTGCAGAGCTCAAGGGAAGAAGCCCAAAGTGTCACAATGGCTCCTTGCCTTCCCATGCAACACCTGGGTCACAATGGTCTCCTTGATTCCATGAGGCCCCACTGTGTCACAATGGCTCCTTGGTTCCATCAGGTTCCGCAGTGTCACCATGGTCTCTTTTGATCCGCACTGTCATCATGGACAATTGGTTCCATGAGGCCCCGCAGTGTCACAATGGTCCCTTGCTTCCATAGGTTTGATGTTGTAACAAAGGACTCCTTGCTTCTATGAGCTAGCCTGCTTTTTGCAGAGGTGTCTTTGGTTCCAACAAGGCCCCACTGTGTCTCAGTGCACCCTGGCTTCCATGTGGATCTGGAGTATCACAAAGGCTCCTTGGTTCCACCAGGTCCTGCTGTGTCACAATGGGTCCTGTGGTCCCTGAGGCCCTCCAAAGTCATCATGGATGCTTGCTTCCATGAGGTTCCATTATGTGCCAGTGGTCATCTTGGTTCCAGGAGTTTCCTTAGTGTCACAATGCTCTCCATGTTTCCATGATTCCCCACAATGTCACAATGCTCTCCAGGCTTCCATTAGGCCCTGCTTTGCCACAATGGTCCCCTTGTTTCCATGCGGCCTTGCTGTGTCACAATGGACGTACAGTTCCATGATGTTGCGTGGTGTCACCGTGCTCTTCTTGAATCCGCCGTGTAACCATGGACCATTGGTTCCATGCAGCCGTGTCACAATGGGCTCCTTGATTCCATGATTCCCCACGGTGTCACAATGGAGCCTTGTTTCTAGGAGGTTCTGTACTGTCACAATTGCCTCCTTGATGCCATCAGCCCCTGCAGTGTCACAATGGCTCCTTGGTTCCATGAGGAACACAATAGCTTGGCATAAGCATTGAGCAACAGCTGCTGAACACACCTGGCAACATCTGCTTGCATCAAAAGAGGGCTTCAAGCTGACAATGGCACCAGCAGCTTCCATCTGCAACAGACACCCAGGGAAAGGACAGGCTGTGCCGGTTTGGACAAATGTGGAGGAAAATATCCTCTGATAGAAGGCAGGTTACACCCAGCCCTCCTCCACCAGCTTCGGGAAAAAAGAATTTTCCTGGGAAGAAAGTGAAAGAGATAAAAACTACTTTTTTAACAAACACACAGGAAAAGGATAACAATGCTAAATATTAAAACCTCTCGCTGTGCAGAGAAAGCTGGGATAATTTGAGAGTCCTTCCGTGTTTCGGTGGGGTCTCCTGAAACATCCATAGACAGCGAGGCCCGTGCAAAGAAACAGGGAGCGATTCTTGAGAGAAGTTTCAGAGCTCTTTCTTCTCCAGCCACATGGGCGGGGCACTGCCAAAGAACTGAGCAATCACGGCACAACCAGGGCCCTCCTGGCACAGGGCAACACAAAATAAGCAGTGCTGAACAGGATTAGGGCACATGTGAGCAGGGAGCAGGGAGACCCCCCGTGCCCAGGCCATGCCTCTACCCCAGGGTCCCCTCTCCCATGACCTCATGGCAGGGGGGAGGAACCCCAACACTTCCGTAGGTGTAGTCTCTCTCCTCCTCCTTGCAGCTGGCTCATGGGCCCACATTCAGGGCCCCCACCTCGGGAGAAAATTCTCCCAATGTGCTCTGATGTTGAAAGAGTCAAGAAGAGAAGAAGGGAAAAAAAACCCCCGAAGTCCCAGGAAAACAAAGTTCAACTCTCCATCTCCCTCCAGAGAAAAGGAGCTGAAAACTGGCTAAAAAGAAACAAAGTTGCTTCCTCTGCTCTTGCTGCAAGCAGGATGCAGAGGAGTGTGTATGTGTGTCCTTGAACAAACGCTCTGAGAAGTTTGTCTGGCTTTTTTTTCCTCTCGCCCCTCTCAGGCTCAGTTGAAAGGCACAGAAATGCACAAAGTTCACTTCTGGGCATAGAGCAGTATTGGGGGATACACATGATAAAGTCACCCCAAGACACAGGGACAGAGAATTCAGTGGAAAGACTCCGAGAATTCTGCTCCCAGAGATCATTCATTCCTGCTCACACTGACCCTTGTAGAAAGGGGACATCGTTCCAGGCAGCCTGTACTGAGCATGTGGCTCCTGAGTGGGGTTTGTTGTTTAGGAAACCTGCTCCGGCTTTTCCATTCTTTCCTTGCAAACAGGAAAACTTCTCCTGGGCCTGTGTGCAGGCAGAGCCCTGAGGAGAGCAGGTGGCACATGGTGCGCTGGGCTGGGACAGCCAGCTGCAGAGCTCAAGGGAAGAAGCCCAAAGTGTCACAATGGCTCCTTGCCTTCCCATGCAACACCTGGGTCACAATGGTCTCCTTGATTCCATGAGGCCCCACTGTGTCACAATGGCTCCTTGGTTCCATCAGGTTCCGCAGTGTCACCATGGTCTCCTTTGATCCGCACTGTCATCATGGACAATTGGTTCCATGAGGCCCCGCAGTGTCACAATGGTCCCTTGCTTCCATAGCTTTTACGTTGTAACAATGGACTCCTTGCTTCTATGAGCTAGCCTGCTTTTTGCAGAGGTGTCTTTGGTTCCAACAAGGCCCCACTGTGTCTCAGTGCACCCTGGCTTCCATGTGGATCTGGAGTATCACAAAGGCTCCTTGGTTCCACCAGGTCCTGCTGTGTCACAATGGGTCCTGTGGTCCCTGAGGCCCTCCAAAGTCATCATGGATGCTTGCTTCCATGAGGTTCCATTATGTGCCAGTGGTCATCTTGGTTCCAGGAGTTTCCTTAGTGTCACAATGCTCTCCATGTTTCCATGATTCCCCACAATGTCACAATGCTCTCCAGGCTTCCATTAGGCCCTGCTTTGCCACAATGGTCCCCTTGTTTCCATGCGGCCTTGCTGTGTCACAATGGACGTACGGTTCCATGATGTTGCGTGGTGTCACCGTGCTCTTCTTGAATCCGCCGTGTAACCATGGACCATTGGTTCCATGCAGCCGTGTCACAATGGGCTCCTTGATTCCATGATTCCCCACGGTGTCACAATGGAGCCTTGTTTCTAGGAGGTTCTGTACTGTCACAATTGCCTCCTTGATGCCATCAGCCCCTGCAGTGTCACAATGGCTCCTTGGTTCCATGAGGAACACAATAGCTTGGCATAAGCATTGAGCAACAGCTGCTGAACACACCTGGCAACATCTGCTTGCATCAAAAGAGGGCTTCAAGCTGACAATGGCACCAGCAGCTTCCATCTGCAACAGACACCCAGGGAAAGGACAGGCTGTGCCGGTTTGGACAAATGTGGAGGAAAATATCCTCTAATAGAAGGCAGGTTACACCCAGCCCTCCCCCACCAGCTTCGGGAAAAAAGAATTTTCCTGGGAAGAAAGTGAAAGAGATAAAAACTACTTTTTTAACAAACACACAGGAAAAGGATAACAATGCTAAATATTAAAAGCTCTCGCTGTGCAGAGAAAGCCGGGATAATTTGAGAGTCCTTCCGTGTTTCGGTGGGGTCTCCTGAAACATCCATAGACAGCGAGGCCCGTGCAAAGAAACAGGGAGCGATTCTTGAGAGAAGTTGCAGAGCTCTTTCTTCTCCAGCCACATGGGCGGGGCACTGCCAAAGAACTGAGCAATCACGGCACAACCAGGGCCCTCCTGGCACAGGGCAACACAAAATAAGCAGTGCTGAACAGGATTAGGGCACATGTGAGCAGGGAGCAGGGAGACCCCGTGCCCAGGCCATGCCTCTACCCCAGGGTCCCCTCTCCCATGACCTCATGGCAGGAGGGAGGAACCCCAACACTTCCGTAGGTGCAGTCTCTCTCCTCCTCCTTGCAGCTGGCTCATGGGCCCACATTCAGGGCCCCCACCTCGGGAGAAAATTCTCCCAATGTGCTCTGATGTTGAAAGAGTCAAGAAGAGAAGAAGGGAAAAAAAACCCCCGAAGTCCCAGGGAAACAAAGTTCAACTCTCCATCTCCCTCCAGAGAAAAGGAGCTGAAAACTGGCTAAAAAGAAACAAAGTTGCTTCCTCTGCTCTTGCTGCAAGCAGGATGCAGAGGAGTGTGTATGTGTGTCCTTGAACAAATGCTCTGAGAAGTTTGTCTGGCTTTTTTTTCCTCTCCCCCCTCTCAGGCTCAGTTGAAAGGCACAGAAATGCACAAAGTTCACTTCTGGGCATAGAGCAGCAATAGGGGGATACACATGATAAAGTCACCCCAAGACACAGGGAGAGAGAATTCAGTGGAAAGACTCCGAGAATTCTGCTCCCAGAGATCATTCATTCCTGCTCACACTGACCCTTGTAGAAAGGGGACATCGTTCCCGGCAGCCTGTACTGAGCATGTGGCTCCTGAGTGGGGTTTGTTGTTTAGGAAACCTGCTCCGGCTTTTCCATTCTTTCCTTGCAAACAGGAAAACTTCTCCTGGGGCTGTGTGCAGGCAGAGCCCTGAGGAGAGCAGGTGGCACATGGTGCGCTGGGCTGGGACAGCCAGCTGCAGAGCTCAAGGGAAGAAGCCCAAAGTGTCACAATGGCTCCTTGCCTTCCCATGCAACACCTGGGTCACAATGGTCTCCTTGATTCCATGAGGCCCCACTGTGTCACAATGGCTCCTTGGTTCCATCAGGTTCCGCAGTGTCACCATGGTCTCTTTTGATCCGCACTGTCATCATGGACAATTGGTTCCATGAGGCCCCGCAGTGTCACAATGGTCCCTTGCTTCCATAGGTTTGATGTTGTAACAAAGGACTCCTTGCTTCTATGAGCTAGCCTGCTTTTTGCAGAGGTGTCTTTGGTTCCAACAAGGCCCCACTGTGTCTCAGTGCACCCTGGCTTCCATGTGGATCTGGAGTATCACAAAGGCTCCTTGGTTCCACCAGGTCCTGCTGTGTCACAATGGGTCCTGTGGTCCCTGAGGCCCTCCAAAGTCATCATGGATGCTTGCTTCCATGAGGTTCCATTATGTGCCAGTGGTCATCTTGGTTCCAGGAGTTTCCTTAGTGTCACAATGCTCTCCATGTTTCCATGATTCCCCACAATGTCACAATGCTCTCCAGGCTTCCATTAGGCCCTGCTTTGCCACAATGGTCCCCTTGTTTCCATGCGGCCTTGCTGTGTCACAATGGACGTACGGTTCCATGATGTTGCGTGGTGTCACCGTGCTCTTCTTGAATCCGCCGTGTAACCATGGACCATTGGTTCCATGCAGCCGTGTCACAATGGGCTCCTTGATTCCATGATTCCCCACGGTGTCACAATGGAGCCTTGTTTCTAGGAGGTTCTGTACTGTCACAATTGCCTCCTTGATGCCATCAGCCCCTGCAGTGTCACAATGGCTCCTTGGTTCCATGAGGAACACAATAGCTTGGCATAAGCATTGAGCAACAGCTGCTGAACACACCTGGCAACATCTGCTTGCATCAAAAGAGGGCTTCAAGCTGACAATGGCACCAGCAGCTTCCATCTGCAACAGACACCCAGGGAAAGGACAGGCTGTGCCGGTTTGGACAAATGTGGAGGAAAATATCCTCTTATAGAAGGCAGGTTACACCCAGCCCTCCCCCACCAGCTTCGGGAAAAAAGAATTTTCCTGGGAAGAAAGTGAAAGAGATAAAAACTATTTTTTTAACAAACACACAGGAAAAGGATAACAATGCTAAATATTAAAACCTCTCGCTGTGCAGAGAAAGCTGGGATAATTTGAGAGTCCTTCCGTGTTTCGGTGGGGTCTCCTGAAACATCCATAGACAGCGAGGCCCGTGCAAAGAAACAGGGAGCGATTCTTGAGAGAAGTTTCAGAGCTCTTTCTTCTCCAGCCACATGGGCGGGGCACTGCCAAAGAACTGAGCAATCACGGCACAACCAGGGCCCTCCTGGCACAGGGCAACACAAAATAAGCAGTGCTGAACAGGATTAGGGCACATGTGAGCAGGGAGCAGGGAGACCCCGTGCCCAGGCCATGCCTCTACCCCAGGGTCCCCTCTCCCATGACCTCATGGCAGGGGGGAGGAACCCCAACACTTCCGTAGGTGTAGTCTCTCTCCTCCTCCTTGCAGCTGGCTCATGGGCCCACATTCAGGGCCCCCACCTCGGGAGAAAATTCTCCCAATGTGCTCTGATGTTGAAAGAGTCAAGAAGAGAAGAAGGGAAAAAAAACCCCCGAAGTCCCAGGAAAACAAAGTTCAACTCTCCATCTCCCTCCAGAGAAAAGGAGCTGAAAACTGGCTAAAAAGAAACAAAGTTGCTTCCTCTGCTCTTGCTGCAAGCAGGATGCAGAGGAGTGTGTATGTGTGTCCTTGAACAAACGCTCTGAGAAGTTTGTCTGGCTTTTTTTTCCTCTCCCCCCTCTCAGGCTCAGTTGAAAGGCACAGAAATGCACAAAGTTCACTTCTGGGCATAGAGCAGCAATAGGGGGATACACATGATAAAGTCACCCCAAGACACAGGGAGAGAGAATTCAGTGGAAAGACTCCGAGAATTCTGCTCCCAGAGATCATTCATTCCTGCTCACACTGACCCTTGTAGAAAGGGGACATCGTTCCCGGCAGCCTGTACTGAGCATGTGGCTCCTGAGTGGGGTTTGTTGTTTAGGAAACCTGCTCCGGCTTTTCCATTCTTTCCTTGCAAACAGGAAAACTTCTCCTGGGGCTGTGTGCAGGCAAAGCCCTGAGGAGAGCAGGTGGCACATGGTGCGCTGGGCTGGGACAGCCAGCTGCAGAGCTCAAGGGAAGAAGCCCAAAGTGTCACAATGGCTCCTTGCCTTCCCATGCAACACCTGGGTCACAATGGTCTCCTTGATTCCATGAGGCCCCACTGTGTCACAATGGCTCCTTGGTTCCATCAGGTTCCGCAGTGTCACCATGGTCTCTTTTGATCCGCACTGTCATCATGGACAATTGGTTCCATGAGGCCCCGCAGTGTCACAATGGTCCCTTGCTTCCATAGGTTTGATGTTGTAACAAAGGACTCCTTGCTTCTATGAGCTAGCCTGCTTTTTGCAGAGGTGTCTTTGGTTCCAACAAGGCCCCACTGTGTCTCAGTGCACCCTGGCTTCCATGTGGATCTGGAGTATCACAAAGGCTCCTTGGTTCCACCAGGTCCTGCTGTGTCACAATGGGTCCTGTGGTCCCTGAGGCCCTCCAAAGTCATCATGGATGCTTGCTTCCATGAGGTTCCATTATGTGCCAGTGGTCATCTTGGTTCCAGGAGTTTCCTTAGTGTCACAATGCTCTCCATGTTTCCATGATTCCCCACAATGTCACAATGCTCTCCAGGCTTCCATTAGGCCCTGCTTTGCCACAATGGTCCCCTTGTTTCCATGCGGCCTTGCTGTGTCACAATGGACGTACAGTTCCATGATGTTGCGTGGTGTCACCGTGCTCTTCTTGAATCCGCCGTGTAACCATGGACCATTGGTTCCATGCAGCCGTGTCACAATGGGCTCCTTGATTCCATGATTCCCCACGGTGTCACAATGGAGCCTTGTTTCTAGGAGGTTCTGTACTGTCACAATTGCCTCCTTGATGCCATCAGCCCCTGCAGTGTCACAATGGCTCCTTGGTTCCATGAGGAACACAATAGCTTGGCATAAGCATTGAGCAACAGCTGCTGAACACACCTGGCAACATCTGCTTGCATCAAAAGAGGGCTTCAAGCTGACAATGGCACCAGCAGCTTCCATCTGCAACAGACACCCAGGGAAAGGACAGGCTGTGCCGGTTTGGACAAATGTGGAGGAAAATATCCTCTGATAGAAGGCAGGTTACACCCAGCCCTCCTCCACCAGCTTCGGGAAAAAAGAATTTTCCTGGGAAGAAAGTGAAAGAGATAAAAACTACTTTTTTAACAAACACACAGGAAAAGGATAACAATGCTAAATATTAAAACCTCTCGCTGTGCAGAGAAAGCTGGGATAATTTGAGAGTCCTTCCGTGTTTCGGTGGGGTCTCCTGAAACATCCATAGACAGCGAGGCCCGTGCAAAGAAACAGGGAGCGATTCTTGAGAGAAGTTTCAGAGCTCTTTCTTCTCCAGCCACATGGGCGGGGCACTGCCAAAGAACTGAGCAATCACGGCACAACCAGGGCCCTCCTGGCACAGGGCAACACAAAATAAGCAGTGCTGAACAGGATTAGGGCACATGTGAGCAGGGAGCAGGGAGACCCCCCGTGCCCAGGCCATGCCTCTACCCCAGGGTCCCCTCTCCCATGACCTCATGGCAGGGGGGAGGAACCCCAACACTTCCGTAGGTGTAGTCTCTCTCCTCCTCCTTGCAGCTGGCTCATGGGCCCACATTCAGGGCCCCCACCTCGGGAGAAAATTCTCCCAATGTGCTCTGATGTTGAAAGAGTCAAGAAGAGAAGAAGGGAAAAAAAACCCCCGAAGTCCCAGGAAAACAAAGTTCAACTCTCCATCTCCCTCCAGAGAAAAGGAGCTGAAAACTGGCTAAAAAGAAACAAAGTTGCTTCCTCTGCTCTTGCTGCAAGCAGGATGCAGAGGAGTGTGTATGTGTGTCCTTGAACAAACGCTCTGAGAAGTTTGTCTGGCTTTTTTTTCCTCTCCCCCCTCTCAGGCTCAGTTGAAAGGCACAGAAATGCACAAAGTTCACTTCTGGGCATAGAGCAGTATTGGGGGATACACATGATAAAGTCACCCCAAGACACAGGGACAGAGAATTCAGTGGAAAGACTCCGAGAATTCTGCTCCCAGAGATCATTCATTCCTGCTCACACTGACCCTTGTAGAAAGGGGACATCGTTCCAGGCAGCCTGTACTGAGCATGTGGCTCCTGAGTGGGGTTTGTTGTTTAGGAAACCTGCTCCGGCTTTTCCATTCTTTCCTTGCAAACAGGAAAACTTCTCCTGGGGCTGTGTGCAGGCAGAGCCCTGAGGAGAGCAGGTGGCACATGGTGCGCTGGGCTGGGACAGCCAGCTGCAGAGCTCAAGGGAAGAAGCCCAAAGTGTCACAATGGCTCCTTGCCTTCCCATGCAACACCTGGGTCACAATGGTCTCCTTGATTCCATGAGGCCCCACTGTGTCACAATGGCTCCTTGGTTCCATCAGGTTCCGCAGTGTCACCATGGTCTCTTTTGATCCGCACTGTCATCATGGACAATTGGTTCCATGAGGCCCCGCAGTGTCACAATGGTCCCTTGGTTCCATAGCTTTTACGTTGTAACAATGGACTCCTTGCTTCTATGAGCTAGCCTGCTTTTTGCAGAGGTGTCTTTGGTTCCAACAAGGCCCCGCTGTGTCTCAGTGCACCCTGGCTTCCATGTGGATGCGGAGTATCACAAAGGCTCCTTGGTTCCACCAGGTCCTGCTGTGTCACAATGGGTCCTGTGGTCCCTGAGGCCCTCCAAAACCATCGTGGAGGCTTGCTTCCATGAGGTTCCATTATGTGCCAGTGGTCATCTTGGTTCCAGGAGTTTCCTTAGTGTCACAATGCTCTCCATGCTTCCATTAGGCCCTGCTTTGCCACAATGGTCCCCTTGTTTCCATGAGGCCCCGCTGTGTCACAATGGACCTATGGTTCCGTGATGTTGCGTGGTGTCACCGTGCTCTTCTTGAATCCGCCGTGTAACCATGGACCATTGGTTCCATGCAGCCGTGTCACAATGGGCTCCTTGATTCCATGATTCCCCACGGTGTCACAATGGAGCCTTGTTTCTAGGAGGTTCTGTACTGTCACAATTGCCTCCTTGATGCCATCAGCCCCTGCAGTGTCACAATGGCTCCTTGGTTCCATGAGGAACACAATAGCTTGGCATAAGCATTGAGCAACAGCTGCTGAACACACCTGGCAACATCTGCTTGCATCAAAAGAGGGCTTCAAGCTGACAATGGCACCAGCAGCTTCCATCTGCAACAGACACCCAGGGAAAGGACAGGCTGTGCCGGTTTGGACAAATGTGGAGGAAAATATCCTCTGATAGAAGGCAGGTTACACCCAGCCCTCCCCCACCAGGTTTTTGGAAAAAAGAACTTTCCTGGGAAGAAAGTGAAAGAGATAAAAACTACTTTTTTAACAAACACACAGGAAAAGGATAACAATGCTAAATATTAAAAGCTCTCGCTGTGCAGAGAAACCTGGGATAATTTGAGAGTCCTTCCGTGTTTCGGTGGGGTCTCCTGAAACATCCATAGACAGCGAGGCCCGTGCAAAGAAACAGGGAGCGATTCTTGAGAGAAGTTTCAGAGCTCTTTCTTCTCCAGCCACATGGGCGGGGCACTGCCAAAGAACTGAGCAATCACGGCACAACCAGGGCCCTCCTCACACAGGGCAACACAAAATAAGCAGTGCTGAACAGGGTTAGGGCACATGTGAGCAGGGAGCAGGGAGACCCCGTGCCCAGGCCATGCCTCTACCCCAGGGTCCCCTCTCCCATGACCGCATGGCAGGAGGGAGGAACCCCAACACTTCCGTAGGTGTAGTCTCTCTCCTCCTCCTTGCAGCTGGCTCATGGGCCCACATTCAGGGCCCCCACCTCGGGAGAAAATTCTCCCAATGTGCTCTGATGTTGAAAGAGTCAAGAAGAGAAGAAGGGAAAAAAAACCCCCGAAGTCCCAGGAAAACAAAGTTCAACTCTCCATCTCCCCCCAGAGAAAAGGAGCTGAAAACTGGCTAAAAAGAAACAAAGTTGCTTCCCTCTGCTCTTGCTGCAAGCAGGATGCAAAGGAGTGTGTATGTGTGTCCTTGAACAAACGCTCTGAGAAGTTTGTCCGGTTTTTTTTCCTCTCCCCCCTCTCAGGCTCAGTTGAAAGGCACAGAAATGCACAAAGTTCACTTCTGGGCATAGAGCAGCAATAGGGGATACACATGATAAAGTCACCCCAAGACACAGGGAGAGAGAATTCAGTGGAAAGACTCCGAGAATTCTGCTCCCAGAGATCATTCCTGCTCACACTGACCCTTGTAGAAAGGGGACATCGTTCCAGGCAGCCTGTACTGAGCATGTGGCTCCTGAGTGGGGTTTGTTGTTTAGGAAACCTGCTCCGGCTTTTCCATTCTTTCCTTGCAAACAGGAAAACTTCTCCTGGGGCTGTGTGCAGGCAGAGCCCTGAGGAGAGCAGGTGGCACATGGTGCGCTGGGCTGGGACAGCCAGCTGCAGAGCTCAAGGGAAGAAGCCCAAAGTGTCACAATGGCTCCTTGCCTTCCCATGCAACACCTGGGTCACAATGGTCTCCTTGATTCCATGAGGCCCCACTGTGTCACAATGGCTCCTTGGTTCCATCAGGTTCCGCAGTGTCACCATGGTCTCCTTTGATCCGCACTGTCATCATGGACAATTGGTTCCATGAGGCCCCGCAGTGTCACAATGGTCCCTTGGTTGCATAGCTTTTACGTTGTAACAATGGACTCCTTGCTTCTATGAGCTAGCCTGCTTTTTGCAGAGGTGTCTTTGGTTCCAACAAGGCCCCACTGTGTCTCAGTGCACCCTGGCTTCCATGTGGATCTGGAGTATCACAAAGGCTCCTTGGTTCCACCAGGTCCTGCTGTGTCACAATGGGTCCTGTGGTCCCTGAGGCCCTCCAAAGTCATCATGGATGCTTGCTTCCATGAGGTTCCATTATGTGCCAGTGGTCATCTTGGTTCCAGGAGTTTCCTTAGTGTCACAATGCTCTCCATGTTTCCATGATTCCCCACAATGTCACAATGCTCTCCAGGCTTCCATTAGGCCCTGCTTTGCCACAATGGTCCCCTTGTTTCCATGCGGCCTTGCTGTGTCACAATGGACGTACAGTTCCATGATGTTGCGTGGTGTCACCGTGCTCTTCTTGAATCCGCCGTGTAACCATGGACCATTGGTTCCATGCAGCCGTGTCACAATGGGCTCCTTGATTCCATGATTCCCCACGGTGTCACAATGGAGCCTTGTTTCTAGGAGGTTCTGTACTGTCACAATTGCCTCCTTGATGCCATCAGCCCCTGCAGTGTCACAATGGCTCCTTGGTTCCATGAGGAACACAATAGCTTGGCATAAGCATTGAGCAACAGCTGCTGAACACACCTGGCAACATCTGCTTGCATCAAAAGAGGGCTTCAAGCTGACAATGGCACCAGCAGCTTCCATCTGCAACAGACACCCAGGGAAAGGACAGGCTGTGCCGGTTTGGACAAATGTGGAGGAAAATATCCTCTGATAGAAGGCAGGTTACACCCAGCCCTCCTCCACCAGCTTCGGGAAAAAAGAATTTTCCTGGGAAGAAAGTGAAAGAGATAAAAACTACTTTTTTAACAAACACACAGGAAAAGGATAACAATGCTAAATATTAAAACCTCTCGCTGTGCAGAGAAAGCTGGGATAATTTGAGAGTCCTTCCGTGTTTCGGTGGGGTCTCCTGAAACATCCATAGACAGCGAGGCCCGTGCAAAGAAACAGGGAGCGATTCTTGAGAGAAGTTTCAGAGCTCTTTCTTCTCCAGCCACATGGGCGGGGCACTGCCAAAGAACTGAGCAATCACGGCACAACCAGGGCCCTCCTGGCACAGGGCAACACAAAATAAGCAGTGCTGAACAGGATTAGGGCACATGTGAGCAGGGAGCAGGGAGACCCCCCGTGCCCAGGCCATGCCTCTACCCCAGGGTCCCCTCTCCCATGACCTCATGGCAGGGGGGAGGAACCCCAACACTTCCGTAGGTGTAGTCTCTCTCCTCCTCCTTGCAGCTGGCTCATGGGCCCACATTCAGGGCCCCCACCTCGGGAGAAAATTCTCCCAATGTGCTCTGATGTTGAAAGAGTCAAGAAGAGAAGAAGGGAAAAAAAACCCCCGAAGTCCCAGGAAAACAAAGTTCAACTCTCCATCTCCCTCCAGAGAAAAGGAGCTGAAAACTGGCTAAAAAGAAACAAAGTTGCTTCCTCTGCTCTTGCTGCAAGCAGGATGCAGAGGAGTGTGTATGTGTGTCCTTGAACAAACGCTCTGAGAAGTTTGTCTGGCTTTTTTTTCCTCTCCCCCCTCTCAGGCTCAGTTGAAAGGCACAGAAATGCACAAAGTTCACTTCTGGGCATAGAGCAGTATTGGGGGATACACATGATAAAGTCACCCCAAGACACAGGGACAGAGAATTCAGTGGAAAGACTCCGAGAATTCTGCTCCCAGAGATCATTCCTGCTCACACTGACCCTTGTAGAAAGGGGACATCGTTCCAGGCAGCCTGTACTGAGCATGTGGCTCCTGAGTGGGGTTTGTTGTTTAGGAAACCTGCTCCGGCTTTTCCATTCTTTCCTTGCAAACAGGAAAACTTCTCCTGGGCCTGTGTGCAGGCAGAGCCCTGAGGAGAGCAGGTGGCACATGGTGCGCTGGGCTGGGACAGCCAGCTGCAGAGCTCAAGGGAAGAAGCCCAAAGTGTCACAATGGCTCCTTGCCTTCCCATGCAACACCTGGGTCACAATGGTCTCCTTGATTCCATGAGGCCCCACTGTGTCACAATGGCTCCTTGGTTCCATCAGGTTCCGCAGTGTCACCATGGTCTCTTTTGATCCGCACTGTCATCATGGACAATTGGTTCCATGAGGCCCCGCAGTGTCACAATGGTCCCTTGGTTGCATAGCTTTTACGTTGTAACAATGGACTCCTTGCTTCTATGAGCTAGCCTGCTTTTTGCAGAGGTGTCTTTGGTTCCAACAAGGCCCCACTGTGTCTCAGTGCACCCTGGCTTCCATGTGGATCTGGAGTATCACAAAGGCTCCTTGGTTCCACCAGGTCCTGCTGTGTCACAATGGGTCCTGTGGTCCCTGAGGCCCTCCAAAGTCATCATGGATGCTTGCTTCCATGAGGTTCCATTATGTGCCAGTGGTCATCTTGGTTCCAGGAGTTTCCTTAGTGTCACAATGCTCTCCATGTTTCCATGATTCCCCACAATGTCACAATGCTCTCCAGGCTTCCATTAGGCCCTGCTTTGCCACAATGGTCCCCTTGTTTCCATGAGGCCCCGCTGTGTCACAATGGACGTACAGTTCCATGATGTTGCGTGGTGTCACCGTGCTCTTCTTGAATCCGCCGTGTAACCATGGACCATTGGTTCCATGCAGCCGTGTCACAATGGGCTCCTTGATTCCATGATTCCCCACGGTGTCACAATGGAGCCTTGTTTCTAGGAGGTTCTGTACTGTCACAATTGCCTCCTTGATGCCATCAGCCCCTGCAGTGTCACAATGGCTCCTTGGTTCCATGAGGAACACAATAGCTTGGCATAAGCATTGAGCAACAGCTGCTGAACACACCTGGCAACATCTGCTTGCATCAAAAGAGGGCTTCAAGCTGACAATGGCACCAGCAGCTTCCATCTGCAACAGACACCCAGGGAAAGGACAGGCTGTGCCGGTTTGGACAAATGTGGAGGAAAATATCCTCTGATAGAAGGCAGGTTACACCCAGCCCTCCTCCACCAGCTTCGGGAAAAAAGAATTTTCCTGGGAAGAAAGTGAAAGAGATAAAAACTACTTTTTTAACAAACACACAGGAAAAGGATAACAATGCTAAATATTAAAACCTCTCGCTGTGCAGAGAAAGCTGGGATAATTTGAGAGTCCTTCCGTGTTTCGGTGGGGTCTCCTGAAACATCCATAGACAGCGAGGCCCGTGCAAAGAAACAGGGAGCGATTCTTGAGAGAAGTTTCAGAGCTCTTTCTTCTCCAGCCACATGGGCGGGGCACTGCCAAAGAACTGAGCAATCACGGCACAACCAGGGCCCTCCTGGCACAGGGCAACACAAAATAAGCAGTGCTGAACAGGATTAGGGCACATGTGAGCAGGGAGCAGGGAGACCCCCCGTGCCCAGGCCATGCCTCTACCCCAGGGTACCCTCTCCCATGACCTCATGGCAGGGGGGAGGAACCCCAACACTTCCGTAGGTGTAGTCTCTCTCCTCCTCCTTGCAGCTGGCTCATGGGCCCACATTCAGGGCCCCCACCTCGGGAGAAAATTCTCCCAATGTGCTCTGATGTTGAAAGAGTCAAGAAGAGAAGAAGGGAAAAAAACCCCCGAAGTCCCAGGAAAACAAAGTTCAACTCTCCATCTCCCTCCAGAGAAAAGGAGCTGAAAACTGGCTAAAAAGAAACAAAGTTGCTTCCTCTGCTCTTGCTGCAAGCAGGATGCAGAGGAGTGTGTATGTGTGTCCTTGAACAAACGCTCTGAGAAGTTTGTCTGGCTTTTTTTTCCTCTCCCCCCTCTCAGGCTCAGTTGAAAGGCACAGAAATGCACAAAGTTCACTTCTGGGCATAGAGCAGTATTGGGGGATACACATGATAAAGTCACCCCAAGACACAGGGACAGAGAATTCAGTGGAAAGACTCCGAGAATTCTGCTCCCAGAGATCATTCATTCCTGCTCACACTGACCCTTGTAGAAAGGGGACATCGTTCCCGGCAGCCTGTACTGAGCATGTGGCTCCTGAGTGGGGTTTGTTGTTTAGGAAACCTGCTCCGGCTTTTCCATTCTTTCCTTGCAAACAGGAAAACTTCTCCTGGGGCTGTGTGCAGGCAGAGCCCTGAGGAGAGCAGGTGGCACATGGTGCGCTGGGCTGGGACAGCCAGCTGCAGAGCTCAAGGGAAGAAGCCCAAAGTGTCACAATGGCTCCTTGCCTTCCCATGCAACACCTGGGTCACAATGGTCTCCTTGATTCCATGAGGCCCCACTGTGTCACAATGGCTCCTTGGTTCCATCAGGTTCCGCAGTGTCACCATGGTCTCTTTTGATCCGCACTGTCATCATGGACAATTGGTTCCATGAGGCCCCGCAGTGTCACAATGGTCCCTTGGTTCCATAGCTTTTACGTTGTAACAATGGACTCCTTGCTTCTATGAGCTAGCCTGCTTTTTGCAGAGGTGTCTTTGGTTCCAACAAGGCCCCGCTGTGTCTCAGTGCACCCTGGCTTCCATGTGGATGCGGAGTATCACAAAGGCTCCTTGGTTCCACCAGGTCCTGCTGTGTCACAATGGGTCCTGTGGTCCCTGAGGCCCTCCAAAACCATCGTGGAGGCTTGCTTCCATGAGGTTCCATTATGTGCCAGTGGTCATCTTGGTTCCAGGAGTTTCCTTAGTGTCACAATGCTCTCCATGCTTCCATTAGGCCCTGCTTTGCCACAATGGTCCCCTTGTTTCCATGAGGCCCCGCTGTGTCACAATGGACCTATGGTTCCGTGATGTTGCGTGGTGTCACCGTGCTCTTCTTGAATCCGCCGTGTAACCATGGACCATTGGTTCCATGCAGCCGTGTCACAATGGGCTCCTTGATTCCATGATTCCCCACGGTGTCACAATGGAGCCTTGTTTCTAGGAGGTTCTGTACTGTCACAATTGCCTCCTTGATGCCATCAGCCCCTGCAGTGTCACAATGGCTCCTTGGTTCCATGAGGAACACAATAGCTTGGCATAAGCATTGAGCAACAGCTGCTGAACACACCTGGCAACATCTGCTTGCATCAAAAGAGGGCTTCAAGCTGACAATGGCACCAGCAGCTTCCATCTGCAACAGACACCCAGGGAAAGGACAGGCTGTGCCGGTTTGGACAAATGTGGAGGAAAATATCCTCTGATAGAAGGCAGGTTACACCCAGCCCTCCCCCACCAGGTTTTTGGAAAAAAGAACTTTCCTGGGAAGAAAGTGAAAGAGATAAAACCTATTTTTTTAACAAACACACAGGAAAAGGATAACAATGCTAAATATTAAAACCTCTCGCTGTGCAGAGAAACCTGGGATAATTTGAGAGTCCTTCCGTGTTTCGGTGGGGTCTCCTGAAACATCCATAGACAGCGAGGCCCGTGCAAAGAAACAGGGAGCGATTCTTGAGAGAAGTTTCAGAGCTCTTTCTTCTCCAGCCACATGGGCGGGGCACTGCCAAAGAACTGAGCAATCACGGCACAACCAGGGCCCTCCTCACACAGGGCAACACAAAATAAGCAGTGCTGAACAGGGTTAGGGCACATGTGAGCAGGGAGCAGGGAGACCCCGTGCCCAGGCCATGCCTCTACCCCAGGGTCCCCTCTCCCATGACCGCATGGCAGGAGGGAGGAACCCCAACACTTCCGTAGGTGTAGTCTCTCTCCTCCTCCTTGCAGCTGGCTCATGGGCCCACATTCAGGGCCCCCACCTCGGGAGAAAATTCTCCCAATGTGCTCTGATGTTGAAAGAGTCAAGAAGAGAAGAAGGGAAAAAAAACCCCCGAAGTCCCAGGAAAACAAAGTTCAACTCTCCATCTCCCCCCAGAGAAAAGGAGCTGAAAACTGGCTAAAAAGAAACAAAGTTGCTTCCCTCTGCTCTTGCTGCAAGCAGGATGCAGAGGAGTGTGTATGTGTGTCCTTGAACAAACGCTCTGAGAAGTTTGTCCGGTTTTTTTTCCTCTCCCCCCTCTCAGGCTCAGTTGAAAGGCACAGAAATGCACAAAGTTCACTTCTGGGCATAGAGCAGCAATAGGGGATACACATGATAAAGTCACCCCAAGACACAGGGAGAGAGAATTCAGTGGAAAGACTCCGAGAATTCTGCTCCCAGAGATCATTCATTCCTGCTCACACTGACCCTTGTAGAAAGGGGACATCGTTCCCGGCAGCCTGTACTGAGCATGTGGCTCCTGAGTGGGGTTTGTTGTTTAGGAAACCTGCTCCGGCTTTTCCATTCTTTCCTTGCAAACAGGAAAACTTCTCCTGGGCCTGTGTGCAGGCAGAGCCCTGAGGAGAGCAGGTGGCACATGGTGCGCTGGGCTGGGACAGCCAGCTGCAGAGCTCAAGGGAAGAAGCCCAAAGTGTCACAATGGCTCCTTGCCTTCCCATGCAACACCTGGGTCACAATGGTCTCCTTGATTCCATGAGGCCCCACTGTGTCACAATGGCTCCTTGGTTCCATCAGGTTCCGCAGTGTCACCATGGTCTCTTTTGATCCGCACTGTCATCATGGACAATTGGTTCCATGAGGCCCCGCAGTGTCACAATGGTCCCTTGGTTCCATAGCTTTTACGTTGTAACAATGGACTCCTTGCTTCTATGAGCTAGCCTGCTTTTTGCAGAGGTGTCTTTGGTTCCAACAAGGCCCCGCTGTGTCTCAGTGCACCCTGGCTTCCATGTGGATGCGGAGTATCACAAAGGCTCCTTGGTTCCACCAGGTCCTGCTGTGTCACAATGGGTCCTGTGGTCCCTGAGGCCCTCCAAAACCATCGTGGAGGCTTGCTTCCATGAGGTTCCATTATGTGCCAGTGGTCATCTTGGTTCCAGGAGTTTCCTTAGTGTCACAATGCTCTCCATGCTTCCATTAGGCCCTGCTTTGCCACAATGGTCCCCTTGTTTCCATGAGGCCCCGCTGTGTCACAATGGACCTATGGTTCCGTGATGTTGCGTGGTGTCACCGTGCTCTTCTTGAATCCGCCGTGTAACCATGGACCATTGGTTCCATGCAGCCGTGTCACAATGGGCTCCTTGATTCCATGATTCCCCACGGTGTCACAATGGAGCCTTGTTTCTAGGAGGTTCTGTACTGTCACAATTGCCTCCTTGATGCCATCAGCCCCTGCAGTGTCACAATGGCTCCTTGGTTCCATGAGGAACACAATAGCTTGGCATAAGCATTGAGCAACAGCTGCTGAACACACCTGGCAACATCTGCTTGCATCAAAAGAGGGCTTCAAGCTGACAATGGCACCAGCAGCTTCCATCTGCAACAGACACCCAGGGAAAGGACAGGCTGTGCCGGTTTGGACAAATGTGGAGGAAAATATCCTCTGATAGAAGGCAGGTTACACCCAGCCCTCCCCCACCAGGTTTTTGGAAAAAAGAACTTTCCTGGGAAGAAAGTGAAAGAGATAAAACCTATTTTTTTAACAAACACACAGGAAAAGGATAACAATGCTAAATATTAAAACCTCTCGCTGTGCAGAGAAACCTGGGATAATTTGAGAGTCCTTCCGTGTTTCGGTGGGGTCTCCTGAAACATCCATAGACAGCGAGGCCCGTGCAAAGAAACAGGGAGCGATTCTTGAGAGAAGTTTCAGAGCTCTTTCTTCTCCAGCCACATGGGCGGGGCACTGCCAAAGAACTGAGCAATCACGGCACAACCAGGGCCCTCCTCACACAGGGCAACACAAAATAAGCAGTGCTGAACAGGGTTAGGGCACATGTGAGCAGGGAGCAGGGAGACCCCGTGCCCAGGCCATGCCTCTACCCCAGGGTCCCCTCTCCCATGACCGCATGGCAGGAGGGAGGAACCCCAACACTTCCGTAGGTGTAGTCTCTCTCCTCCTCCTTGCAGCTGGCTCATGGGCCCACATTCAGGGCCCCCACCTCGGGAGAAAATTCTCCCAATGTGCTCTGATGTTGAAAGAGTCAAGAAGAGAAGAAGGGAAAAAAAACCCCCGAAGTCCCAGGAAAACAAAGTTCAACTCTCCATCTCCCCCCAGAGAAAAGGAGCTGAAAACTGGCTAAAAAGAAACAAAGTTGCTTCCCTCTGCTCTTGCTGCAAGCAGGATGCAGAGGAGTGTGTATGTGTGTCCTTGAACAAACGCTCTGAGAAGTTTGTCCGGTTTTTTTTCCTCTCCCCCCTCTCAGGCTCAGTTGAAAGGCACAGAAATGCACAAAGTTCACTTCTGGGCATAGAGCAGCAATAGGGGATACACATGATAAAGTCACCCCAAGACACAGGGACAGAGAATTCAGTGGAAAGACTCCGAGAATTCTGCTCCCAGAGATCATTCATTCCTGCTCACACTGACCCTTGTAGAAAGGGGACATCGTTCCCGGCAGCCTGTACTGAGCATGTGGCTCCTGAGTGGGGTTTGTTGTTTAGGAAACCTGCTCCGGCTTTTCCATTCTTTCCTTGCAAACAGGAAAACTTCTCCTGGGGCTGTGTGCAGGCAGAGCCCTGAGGAGAGCAGGTGGCACATGGTGCGCTGGGCTGGGACAGCCAGCTGCAGAGCTCAAGGGAAGAAGCCCAAAGTGTCACAATGGCTCCTTGCCTTCCCATGCAACACCTGGGTCACAATGGTCTCCTTGATTCCATGAGGCCCCACTGTGTCACAATGGCTCCTTGGTTCCATCAGGTTCCGCAGTGTCACCATGGTCTCCTTTGATCCGCACTGTCATCATGGACAATTGGTTCCATGAGGCCCCGCAGTGTCACAATGGTCCCTTGGTTGCATAGCTTTTACGTTGTAACAATGGACTCCTTGCTTCTATGAGCTAGCCTGCTTTTTGCAGAGGTGTCTTTGGTTCCAACAAGGCCCCACTGTGTCTCAGTGCACCCTGGCTTCCATGTGGATCTGGAGTATCACAAAGGCTCCTTGGTTCCACCAGGTCCTGCTGTGTCACAATGGGTCCTGTGGTCCCTGAGGCCCTCCAAAGTCATCATGGATGCTTGCTTCCATGAGGTTCCATTATGTGCCAGTGGTCATCTTGGTTCCAGGAGTTTCCTTAGTGTCACAATGCTCTCCATGTTTCCATGATTCCCCACAATGTCACAATGCTCTCCAGGCTTCCATTAGGCCCTGCTTTGCCACAATGGTCCCCTTGTTTCCATGCGGCCTTGCTGTGTCACAATGGACGTACAGTTCCATGATGTTGCGTGGTGTCACCGTGCTCTTCTTGAATCCGCCGTGTAACCATGGACCATTGGTTCCATGCAGCCGTGTCACAATGGGCTCCTTGATTCCATGATTCCCCACGGTGTCACAATGGAGCCTTGTTTCTAGGAGGTTCTGTACTGTCACAATTGCCTCCTTGATGCCATCAGCCCCTGCAGTGTCACAATGGCTCCTTGGTTCCATGAGGAACACAATAGCTTGGCATAAGCATTGAGCAACAGCTGCTGAACACACCTGGCAACATCTGCTTGCATCAAAAGAGGGCTTCAAGCTGACAATGGCACCAGCAGCTTCCATCTGCAACAGACACCCAGGGAAAGGACAGGCTGTGCCGGTTTGGACAAATGTGGAGGAAAATATCCTCTGATAGAAGGCAGGTTACACCCAGCCCTCCTCCACCAGCTTCGGGAAAAAAGAATTTTCCTGGGAAGAAAGTGAAAGAGATAAAAACTACTTTTTTAACAAACACACAGGAAAAGGATAACAATGCTAAATATTAAAACCTCTCGCTGTGCAGAGAAAGCTGGGATAATTTGAGAGTCCTTCCGTGTTTCGGTGGGGTCTCCTGAAACATCCATAGACAGCGAGGCCCGTGCAAAGAAACAGGGAGCGATTCTTGAGAGAAGTTTCAGAGCTCTTTCTTCTCCAGCCACATGGGCGGGGCACTGCCAAAGAACTGAGCAATCACGGCACAACCAGGGCCCTCCTGGCACAGGGCAACACAAAATAAGCAGTGCTGAACAGGATTAGGGCACATGTGAGCAGGGAGCAGGGAGACCCCCCGTGCCCAGGCCATGCCTCTACCCCAGGGTCCCCTCTCCCATGACCTCATGGCAGGGGGGAGGAACCCCAACACTTCCGTAGGTGTAGTCTCTCTCCTCCTCCTTGCAGCTGGCTCATGGGCCCACATTCAGGGCCCCCACCTCGGGAGAAAATTCTCCCAATGTGCTCTGATGTTGAAAGAGTCAAGAAGAGAAGAAGGGAAAAAAACCCCCGAAGTCCCAGGAAAACAAAGTTCAACTCTCCATCTCCCTCCAGAGAAAAGGAGCTGAAAACTGGCTAAAAAGAAACAAAGTTGCTTCCTCTGCTCTTGCTGCAAGCAGGATGCAGAGGAGTGTGTATGTGTGTCCTTGAACAAACGCTCTGAGAAGTTTGTCTGGCTTTTTTTTCCTCTCCCCCCTCTCAGGCTCAGTTGAAAGGCACAGAAATGCACAAAGTTCACTTCTGGGCATAGAGCAGTATTGGGGGATACACATGATAAAGTCACCCCAAGACACAGGGACAGAGAATTCAGTGGAAAGACTCCGAGAATTCTGCTCCCAGAGATCATTCATTCCTGCTCACACTGACCCTTGTAGAAAGGGGACATCGTTCCCGGCAGCCTGTACTGAGCATGTGGCTCCTGAGTGGGGTTTGTTGTTTAGGAAACCTGCTCCGGCTTTTCCATTCTTTCCTTGCAAACAGGAAAACTTCTCCTGGGGCTGTGTGCAGGCAGAGCCCTGAGGAGAGCAGGTGGCACATGGTGCGCTGGGCTGGGACAGCCAGCTGCAGAGCTCAAGGGAAGAAGCCCAAAGTGTCACAATGGCTCCTTGCCTTCCCATGCAACACCTGGGTCACAATGGTCTCCTTGATTCCATGAGGCCCCACTGTGTCACAATGGCTCCTTGGTTCCATCAGGTTCCGCAGTGTCACCATGGTCTCTTTTGATCCGCACTGTCATCATGGACAATTGGTTCCATGAGGCCCCGCAGTGTCACAATGGTCCCTTGGTTCCATAGCTTTTACGTTGTAACAATGGACTCCTTGCTTCTATGAGCTAGCCTGCTTTTTGCAGAGGTGTCTTTGGTTCCAACAAGGCCCCGCTGTGTCTCAGTGCACCCTGGCTTCCATGTGGATGCGGAGTATCACAAAGGCTCCTTGGTTCCACCAGGTCCTGCTGTGTCACAATGGGTCCTGTGGTCCCTGAGGCCCTCCAAAACCATCGTGGAGGCTTGCTTCCATGAGGTTCCATTATGTGCCAGTGGTCATCTTGGTTCCAGGAGTTTCCTTAGTGTCACAATGCTCTCCATGTTTCCATGATTCCCCACAATGTCACAATGCTCTCCAGGCTTCCATTAGGCCCTGCTTTGCCACAATGGTCCCCTTGTTTCCATGCGGCCTTGCTGTGTCACAATGGACGTACGGTTCCATGATGTTGCGTGGTGTCACCGTGCTCTTCTTGAATCCGCCGTGTAACCATGGACCATTGGTTCCATGCAGCCGTGTCACAATGGGCTCCTTGATTCCATGATTCCCCACGGTGTCACAATGGAGCCTTGTTTCTAGGAGGTTCTGTACTGTCACAATTGCCTCCTTGATGCCATCAGCCCCTGCAGTGTCACAATGGCTCCTTGGTTCCATGAGGAACACAATAGCTTGGCATAAGCATTGAGCAACAGCTGCTGAACACACCTGGCAACATCTGCTTGCATCAAAAGAGGGCTTCAAGCTGACAATGGCACCAGCAGCTTCCATCTGCAACAGAGACCCAGGAAAGGACAGGCTGTGCCGGTTTGGACAAATGTGGAGGAAAATATCCTCTTATAGAAGGCAGGTTACACCCAGCCCTCCCCCACCAGGTTTTTGGAAAAAAGAACTTTCCTGGGAAGAAAGTGAAAGAGATAAAACCTATTTTTTTAACAAACACACAGGAAAAGGATAACAATGCTAAATATTAAAACCTCTCGCTGTGCAGAGAAAGCTGGGATAATTTGAGAGTCCTTCCGTGTTTCGGTGGGGTCTCCTGAAACATCCATAGACAGCGAGGCCCGTGCAAAGAAACAGGGAGCGATTCTTGAGAGAAGTTTCAGAGCTCTTTCTTCTCCAGCCACATGGGCGGGGCACTGCCAAAGAACTGAGCAATCACAGCACAACCAGGGCCCTCCTCGCACAGGGCAACACAAAATAAGCAGTGCTGAACAGGGTTAGGGCACATGTGAGCAGGGAGCAGGGAGACCCCCGTGCCCAGGCCATGCCTCTACCCCAGGGTCCCCTCTCCCATGACCTCATGGCAGGGGGGAGGAACCCCAACACTTCCGTAGGTGCAGTCTCTCTCCTCCTCCTTGCAGCTGGCTCATGGGCCCACATTCAGGGCCCCCACCTCGGGAGAAAATTCTCCCAATGTGCTCTGATGTTGAAAGAGTCAAGAAGAGAAGAAGGGAAAAAAAACCCCCGAAGTCCCAGGAAAACAAAGTTCAACTCTCCATCTCCCCCCAGAGAAAAGGAGCTGAAAACTGGCTAAAAAGAAACAAAGTTGCTTCCCTCTGCTCTTGCTGCAAGCAGGATGCAGAGGAGTGTGTATGTGTGTCCTTGAACAAACGCTCTGAGAAGTTTGTCCGGTTTTTTTTCCTCTCCCCCCTCTCAGGCTCAGTTGAAAGGCACAGAAATGCACAAAGTTCACTTCTGGGCATAGAGCAGCAATAGGGGATACACATGATAAAGTCACCCCAAGACACAGGGAGAGAGAATTCAGTGGAAAGACTCCGAGAATTCTGCTCCCAGAGATCATTCATTCCTGCTCACACTGACCCTTGTAGAAAGGGGACATCGTTCCCGGCAGCCTGTACTGAGCATGTGGCTCCTGAGTGGGGTTTGTTGTTTAGGAAACCTGCTCCGGCTTTTCCATTCTTTCCTTGCAAACAGGAAAACTTCTCCTGGGCCTGTGTGCAGGCAGAGCCCTGAGGAGAGCAGGTGGCACATGGTGCGCTGGGCTGGGACAGCCAGCTGCAGAGCTCAAGGGAAGAAGCCCAAAGTGTCACAATGGCTCCTTGCCTTCCCATGCAACACCTGGGTCACAATGGTCTCCTTGATTCCATGAGGCCCCACTGTGTCACAATGGCTCCTTGGTTCCATCAGGTTCCGCAGTGTCACCATGGTCTCCTTTGATCCGCACTGTCATCATGGACAATTGGTTCCATGAGGCCCCGCAGTGTCACAATGGTCCCTTGGTTCCATAGCTTTTACGTTGTAACAATGGACTCCTTGCTTCTATGAGCTAGCCTGCTTTTTGCAGAGGTGTCTTTGGTTCCAACAAGGCCCCACTGTGTCTCAGTGCACCCTGGCTTCCATGTGGATCTGGAGTATCACAAAGGCTCCTTGGTTCCACCAGGTCCTGCTGTGTCACAATGGGTCCTGTGGTCCCTGAGGCCCTCCAAAGTCATCATGGATGCTTGCTTCCATGAGGTTCCATTATGTGCCAGTGGTCATCTTGGTTCCAGGAGTTTCCTTAGTGTCACAATGCTCTCCATGTTTCCATGATTCCCCACAATGTCACAATGCTCTCCAGGCTTCCATTAGGCCCTGCTTTGCCACAATGGTCCCCTTGTTTCCATGCGGCCTTGCTGTGTCACAATGGACGTACGGTTCCATGATGTTGCGTGGTGTCACCGTGCTCTTCTTGAATCCGCCGTGTAACCATGGACCATTGGTTCCATGCAGCCGTGTCACAATGGGCTCCTTGATTCCATGATTCCCCACGGTGTCACAATGGAGCCTTGTTTCTAGGAGGTTCTGTACTGTCACAATTGCCTCCTTGATGCCATCAGCCCCTGCAGTGTCACAATGGCTCCTTGGTTCCATGAGGAACACAATAGCTTGGCATAAGCATTGAGCAACAGCTGCTGAACACACCTGGCAACATCTGCTTGCATCAAAAGAGGGCTTCAAGCTGACAATGGCACCAGCAGCTTCCATCTGCAACAGACACCCAGGGAAAGGACAGGCTGTGCCGGTTTGGACAAATGTGGAGGAAAATATCCTCTGATAGAAGGCAGGTTACACCCAGCCCTCCTCCACCAGCTTCGGGAAAAAAGAATTTTCCTGGGAAGAAAGTGAAAGAGATAAAAACTACTTTTTTAACAAACACACAGGAAAAGGATAACAATGCTAAATATTAAAACCTCTCGCTGTGCAGAGAAAGCTGGGATAATTTGAGAGTCCTTCCGTGTTTCGGTGGGGTCTCCTGAAACATCCATAGACAGCGAGGCCCGTGCAAAGAAACAGGGAGCGATTCTTGAGAGAAGTTTCAGAGCTCTTTCTTCTCCAGCCACATGGGCGGGGCACTGCCAAAGAACTGAGCAATCACGGCACAACCAGGGCCCTCCTGGCACAGGGCAACACAAAATAAGCAGTGCTGAACAGGATTAGGGCACATGTGAGCAGGGAGCAGGGAGACCCCCCGTGCCCAGGCCATGCCTCTACCCCAGGGTCCCCTCTCCCATGACCTCATGGCAGGGGGGAGGAACCCCAACACTTCCGTAGGTGTAGTCTCTCTCCTCCTCCTTGCAGCTGGCTCATGGGCCCACATTCAGGGCCCCCACCTCGGGAGAAAATTCTCCCAATGTGCTCTGATGTTGAAAGAGTCAAGAAGAGAAGAAGGGAAAAAAAAACCCCGAAGTCCCAGGAAAACAAAGTTCAACTCTCCATCTCCCTCCAGAGAAAAGGAGCTGAAAACTGGCTAAAAAGAAACAAAGTTGCTTCCTCTGCTCTTGCTGCAAGCAGGATGCAGAGGAGTGTGTATGTGTGTCCTTGAACAAACGCTCTGAGAAGTTTGTCTGGCTTTTTTTTCCTCTCCCCCCTCTCAGGCTCAGTTGAAAGGCACAGAAATGCACAAAGTTCACTTCTGGGCATTAAGCAGTATTGGGGGATACACATGATAAAGTCACCCCAAGACACAGGGACAGAGAATTCAGTGGAAAGACTCCGAGAATTCTGCTCCCAGAGATCATTCATTCCTGCTCACACTGACCCTTGTAGAAAGGGGACATCGTTCCAGGCAGCCTGTACTGAGCATGTGGCTCCTGAGTGGGGTTTGTTGTTTAGGAAACCTGCTCCGGCTTTTCCATTCTTTCCTTGCAAACAGGAAAACTTCTCCTGGGCCTGTGTGCAGGCAGAGCCCTGAGGAGAGCAGGTGGCACATGGTGCGCTGGGCTGGGACAGCCAGCTGCAGAGCTCAAGGGAAGAAGCCCAAAGTGTCACAATGGCTCCTTGCCTTCCCATGCAACACCTGGGTCACAATGGTCTCCTTGATTCCATGAGGCCCCACTGTGTCACAATGGCTCCTTGGTTCCATCAGGTTCCGCAGTGTCACCATGGTCTCTTTTGATCCGCACTGTCATCATGGACAATTGGTTCCATGAGGCCCCGCAGTGTCACAATGGTCCCTTGGTTCCATAGCTTTTACGTTGTAACAATGGACTCCTTGCTTCTATGAGCTAGCCTGCTTTTTGCAGAGGTGTCTTTGGTTCCAACAAGGCCCCGCTGTGTCTCAGTGCACCCTGGCTTCCATGTGGATGCGGAGTATCACAAAGGCTCCTTGGTTCCACCAGGTCCTGCTGTGTCACAATGGGTCCTGTGGTCCCTGAGGCCCTCCAAAACCATCGTGGAGGCTTGCTTCCATGAGGTTCCATTATGTGCCAGTGGTCATCTTGGTTCCAGGAGTTTCCTTAGTGTCACAATGCTCTCCATGCTTCCATTAGGCCCTGCTTTGCCACAATGGTCCCCTTGTTTCCATGAGGCCCCGCTGTGTCACAATGGACCTATGGTTCCGTGATGTTGCGTGGTGTCACCGTGCTCTTCTTGAATCCGCCGTGTAACCATGGACCATTGGTTCCATGCAGCCGTGTCACAATGGGCTCCTTGATTCCATGATTCCCCACGGTGTCACAATGGAGCCTTGTTTCTAGGAGGTTCTGTACTGTCACAATTGCCTCATTGATGCCATCAGCCCCTGCAGTGTCACAATGGCTCCTTGGTTCCATGAGGAACACAATAGCTTGGCATAAGCATTGAGCAACAGCTGCTGAACACACCTGGCAACATCTGCTTGCATCAAAAGAGGGCTTCAAGCTGACAATGGCACCAGCAGCTTCCATCTGCAACAGAGACCCAGGAAAGGACAGGCTGTGCCGGTTTGGACAAATGTGGAGGAAAATATCCTCTTATAGAAGGCAGGTTACACCCAGCCCTCCCCCACCAGGTTTTTGGAAAAAAGAACTTTCCTGGGAAGAAAGTGAAAGAGATAAAACCTATTTTTTTAACAAACACACAGGAAAAGGATAACAATGCTAAATATTAAAAGCTCTCGCTGTGCAGAGAAAGCTGGGATAATTTGAGAGTCCTTCCGTGTTTCGGTGGGGTCTCCTGAAACATCCATAGACAGCGAGGCCCGTGCAAAGAAACAGGGAGCGATTCTTGAGAGAAGTTTCAGAGCTCTTTCTTCTCCAGCCACATGGGCGGGGCACTGCCAAAGAACTGAGCAATCACAGCACAACCAGGGCCCTCCTCGCACAGGGCAACACAAAATAAGCAGTGCTGAACAGGGTTAGGGCACATGTGAGCAGGGAGCAGGGAGACCCCCCGTGCCCAGGCCATGCCTCTACCCCAGGGTCCCCTCTCCCATGACCTCATGGCAGGGGGGAGGAACCCCAACACTTCCGTAGGTGCAGTCTCTCTCCTCCTCCTTGCAGCTGGCTCATGGGCCCACATTCAGGGCCCCCACCTCGGGAGAAAATTCTCCCAATGTGCTCTGATGTTGAAAGAGTCAAGAAGAGAAGAAGGGAAAAAAAACCCCCGAAGTCCCAGGAAAACAAAGTTCAACTCTCCATCTCCCCCCAGAGAAAAGGAGCTGAAAACTGGCTAAAAAGAAACAAAGTTGCTTCCCTCTGCTCTTGCTGCAAGCAGGATGCAGAGGAGTGTGTATGTGTGTCCTTGAACAAACGCTCTGAGAAGTTTGTCTGGCTTTTTTTTCCTCTCCCCCCTCTCAGGCTCAGTTGAAAGGCACAGAAATGCACAAAGTTCACTTCTGGGCATAGAGCAGCAATAGGGGGATACACATGATAAAGTCACCCCAAGACACAGGGACAGAGAATTCAGTGGAAAGACTCCGAGAATTCTGCTCCCAGAGATCATTCATTCCTGCTCACACTGACCCTTGTAGAAAGGGGACATCGTTCCCGGCAGCCTGTACTGAGCATGTGGCTCCTGAGTGGGGTTTGTTGTTTAGGAAACCTGCTCCGGCTTTTCCATTCTTTCCTTGCAAACAGGAAAACTTCTCCTGGGGCTGTGTGCAGGCAGAGCCCTGAGGAGAGCAGGTGGCACATGGTGCGCTGGGCTGGGACAGCCAGCTGCAGAGCTCAAGGGAAGAAGCCCAAAGTGTCACAATGGCTCCTTGCCTTCCCATGCAACACCTGGGTCACAATGGTCTCCTTGATTCCATGAGGCCCCACTGTGTCACAATGGCTCCTTGGTTCCATCAGGTTCCGCAGTGTCACCATGGTCTCTTTTGATCCGCACTGTCATCATGGACAATTGGTTCCATGAGGCCCCGCAGTGTCACAATGGTCCCTTGGTTGCATAGCTTTTACGTTGTAACAATGGACTCCTTGCTTCTATGAGCTAGCCTGCTTTTTGCAGAGGTGTCTTTGGTTCCAACAAGGCCCCACTGTGTCTCAGTGCACCCTGGCTTCCATGTGGATCTGGAGTATCACAAAGGCTCCTTGGTTCCACCAGGTCCTGCTGTGTCACAATGGGTCCTGTGGTCCCTGAGGCCCTCCAAAGTCATCATGGATGCTTGCTTCCATGAGGTTCCATTATGTGCCAGTGGTCATCTTGGTTCCAGGAGTTTCCTTAGTGTCACAATGCTCTCCATGTTTCCATGATTCCCCACAATGTCACAATGCTCTCCAGGCTTCCATTAGGCCCTGCTTTGCCACAATGGTCCCCTTGTTTCCATGCGGCCTTGCTGTGTCACAATGGACGTACGGTTCCATGATGTTGCGTGGTGTCACCGTGCTCTTCTTGAATCCGCCGTGTAACCATGGACCATTGGTTCCATGCAGCCGTGTCACAATGGGCTCCTTGATTCCATGATTCCCCACGGTGTCACAATGGAGCCTTGTTTCTAGGAGGTTCTGTACTGTCACAATTGCCTCCTTGATGCCATCAGCCCCTGCAGTGTCACAATGGCTCCTTGGTTCCATGAGGAACACAATAGCTTGGCATAAGCATTGAGCAACAGCTGCTGAACACACCTGGCAACATCTGCTTGCATCAAAAGAGGGCTTCAAGCTGACAATGGCACCAGCAGCTTCCATCTGCAACAGACACCCAGGGAAAGGACAGGCTGTGCTGGTTTGGACAAATGTGGAGGAAAATATCCTCTGATAGAAGGCAGGTTACACCCAGCCCTCCCCCACCAGCTTCGGGAAAAAAGAATTTTCCTGGGAAGAAAGTGAAAGAGATAAAAACTACTTTTTTAACAAACACACAGGAAAAGGATAACAATGCTAAATATTAAAACCTCTCGCTGTGCAGAGAAAGCTGGGATAATTTGAGAGTCCTTCCGTGTTTCGGTGGGGTCTCCTGAAACATCCATAGACAGCGAGGCCCGTGCAAAGAAACAGGGAGCGATTCTTGAGAGAAGTTTCAGAGCTCTTTCTTCTCCAGCCACATGGGCGGGGCACTGCCAAAGAACTGAGCAATCACGGCACAACCAGGGCCCTCCTGGCACAGGGCAACACAAAATAAGCAGTGCTGAACAGGATTAGGGCACATGTGAGCAGGGAGCAGGGAGACCCCCCGTGCCCAGGCCATGCCTCTACCCCAGGGTCCCCTCTCCCATGACCTCATGGCAGGGGGGAGGAACCCCAACACTTCCGTAGGTGTAGTCTCTCTCCTCCTCCTTGCAGCTGGCTCATGGGCCCACATTCAGGGCCCCCACCTCGGGAGAAAATTCTCCCAATGTGCTCTGATGTTGAAAGAGTCAAGAAGAGAAGAAGGGAAAAAAAACCCCCGAAGTCCCAGGAAAACAAAGTTCAACTCTCCATCTCCCTCCAGAGAAAAGGAGCTGAAAACTGGCTAAAAAGAAACAAAGTTGCTTCCTCTGCTCTTGCTGCAAGCAGGATGCAGAGGAGTGTGTATGTGTGTCCTTGAACAAACGCTCTGAGAAGTTTGTCTGGCTTTTTTTTCCTCTCCCCCCTCTCAGGCTCAGTTGAAAGGCACAGAAATGCACAAAGTTCACTTCTGGGCATAGAGCAGCAATAGGGGGATACACATGATAAAGTCACCCCAAGACACAGGGACAGAGAATTCAGTGGAAAGACTCCGAGAATTCTGCTCCCAGAGATCATTCATTCCTGCTCACACTGACCCTTGTAGAAAGGGGACATCGTTCCCGGCAGCCTGTACTGAGCATGTGGCTCCTGAGTGGGGTTTGTTGTTTAGGAAACCTGCTCCGGCTTTTCCATTCTTTCCTTGCAAACAGGAAAACTTCTCCTGGGCCTGTGTGCAGGCAGAGCCCTGAGGAGAGCAGGTGGCACATGGTGCGCTGGGCTGGGACAGCCAGCTGCAGAGCTCAAGGGAAGAAGCCCAAAGTGTCACAATGGCTCCTTGCCTTCCCATGCAACACCTGGGTCACAATGGTCTCCTTGATTCCATGAGGCCCCACTGTGTCACAATGGCTCCTTGGTTCCATCAGGTTCCGCAGTGTCACCATGGTCTCTTTTGATCCGCACTGTCATCATGGACAATTGGTTCCATGAGGCCCCGCAGTGTCACAATGGTCCCTTGGTTGCATAGCTTTTACGTTGTAACAATGGACTCCTTGCTTCTATGAGCTAGCCTGCTTTTTGCAGAGGTGTCTTTGGTTCCAACAAGGCCCCACTGTGTCTCAGTGCACCCTGGCTTCCATGTGGATCTGGAGTATCACAAAGGCTCCTTGGTTCCACCAGGTCCTGCTGTGTCACAATGGGTCCTGTGGTCCCTGAGGCCCTCCAAAGTCATCATGGATGCTTGCTTCCATGAGGTTCCATTATGTGCCAGTGGTCATCTTGGTTCCAGGAGTTTCCTTAGTGTCACAATGCTCTCCATGTTTCCATGATTCCCCACAATGTCACAATGCTCTCCAGGCTTCCATTAGGCCCTGCTTTGCCACAATGGTCCCCTTGTTTCCATGCGGCCTTGCTGTGTCACAATGGACGTACGGTTCCATGATGTTGCGTGGTGTCACCGTGCTCTTCTTGAATCCGCCGTGTAACCATGGACCATTGGTTCCATGCAGCCGTGTCACAATGGGCTCCTTGATTCCATGATTCCCCACGGTGTCACAATGGAGCCTTGTTTCTAGGAGGTTCTGTACTGTCACAATTGCCTCCTTGATGCCATCAGCCCCTGCAGTGTCACAATGGCTCCTTGGTTCCATGAGGAACACAATAGCTTGGCATAAGCATTGAGCAACAGCTGCTGAACACACCTGGCAACATCTGCTTGCATCAAAAGAGGGCTTCAAGCTGACAATGGCACCAGCAGCTTCCATCTGCAACAGACACCCAGGGAAAGGACAGGCTGTGCCGGTTTGGACAAATGTGGAGGAAAATATCCTCTTATAGAAGGCAGGTTACACCCAGCCCTCCCCCACCAGGTTTTTGGAAAAAAGAACTTTCCTGGGAAGAAAGTGAAAGAGATAAAACCTATTTTTTTAACAAACACACAGGAAAAGGATAACAATGCTAAATATTAAAACCTCTCGCTGTGCAGAGAAAGCTGGGATAATTTGAGAGTCCTTCTGTGTTTCGGTGGGGTCTCCTGAAACATCCATAGACAGCGAGGCCCGTGCAAAGAAACAGGGAGCGATTCTTGAGAGAAGTTTCAGAGCTCTTTCTTCTCCAGCCACATGGGCGGGGCACTGCCAAAGAACTGAGCAATCACAGCACAACCAGGGCCCTCCTCGCACAGGGCAACACAAAATAAGCAGTGCTGAACAGGATTAGGGCACATGTGAGCAGGGAGCAGGGAGACCCCCGTGCCCAGGCCATGCCTCTACCCCAGGGTCCCCTCTCCCATGACCTCATGGCAGGGGGGAGGAACCCCAACACTTCCGTAGGTGCAGTCTCTCTCCTCCTCCTTGCAGCTGGCTCATGGGCCCACATTCAGGGCCCCCACCTCGGGAGAAAATTCTCCCAATGTGCTCTGATGTTGAAAGAGTCAAGAAGAGAAGAAGGGAAAAAAAACCCCCGAAGTCCCAGGAAAACAAAGTTCAACTCTCCATCTCCCCCCAGAGAAAAGGAGCTGAAAACTGGCTAAAAAGAAACAAAGTTGCTTCCCTCTGCTCTTGCTGCAAGCAGGATGCAGAGGAGTGTGTATGTGTGTCCTTGAACAAACGCTCTGAGAAGTTTGTCCGGTTTTTTTTCCTCTCCCCCCTCTCAGGCTCAGTTGAAAGGCACAGAAATGCACAAAGTTCACTTCTGGGCATAGAGCAGCAATAGGGGATACACATGATAAAGTCACCCCAAGACACAGGGAGAGAGAATTCAGTGGAAAGACTCCGAGAATTCTGCTCCCAGAGATCATTCCTGCTCACACTGACCCTTGTAGAAAGGGGACATCGTTCCAGGCAGCCTGTACTGAGCATGTGGCTCCTGAGTGGGGTTTGTTGTTTAGGAAACCTGCTCCGGCTTTTCCATTCTTTCCTTGCAAACAGGAAAACTTCTCCTGGGGCTGTGTGCAGGCAGAGCCCTGAGGAGAGCAGGTGGCACATGGTGCGCTGGGCTGGGACAGCCAGCTGCAGAGCTCAAGGGAAGAAGCCCAAAGTGTCACAATGGCTCCTTGCCTTCCCATGCAACACCTGGGTCACAATGGTCTCCTTGATTCCATGAGGCCCCACTGTGTCACAATGGCTCCTTGGTTCCATCAGGTTCCGCAGTGTCACCATGGTCTCCTTTGATCCGCACTGTCATCATGGACAATTGGTTCCATGAGGCCCCGCAGTGTCACAATGGTCCCTTGCTTCCATAGCTTTTACGTTGTAACAATGGACTCCTTGCTTCTATGAGCTAGCCTGCTTTTTGCAGAGGTGTCTTTGGTTCCAACAAGGCCCCTCTGTGTCTCAGTGCACCCTGGCTTCCATGTGGATCTGGAGTATCACAAAGGCTCCTTGGTTCCACCAGGTCCTGCTGTGTCACAATGGGTCCTGTGGTCCCTGAGGCCCTCCAAAGTCATCATGGATGCTTGCTTCCATGAGGTTCCATTATGTGCCAGTGGTCATCTTGGTTCCAGGAGTTTCCTTAGTGTCACAATGCTCTCCATGTTTCCATGATTCCCCACAATGTCACAATGCTCTCCAGGCTTCCATTAGGCCCTGCTTTGCCACAATGGTCCCCTTGTTTCCATGAGGCCCCGCTGTGTCACAATGGACCTATGGTTCCGTGATGTTGCGTGGTGTCACCGTGCTCTTCTTGAATCCGCCGTGTAACCATGGACCATTGGTTCCATGCAGCCGTGTCACAATGGGCTCCTTGATTCCATGATTCCCCACGGTGTCACAATGGAGCCTTGTTTCTAGGAGGTTCTGTACTGTCACAATTGCCTCATTGATGCCATCAGCCCCTGCAGTGTCACAATGGCTCCTTGGTTCCATGAGGAACACAATAGCTTGGCATAAGCATTGAGCAACAGCTGCTGAACACACCTGGCAACATCTGCTTGCATCAAAAGAGGGCTTCAAGCTGACAATGGCACCAGCAGCTTCCATCTGCAACAGAGACCCAGGAAAGGACAGGCTGTGCCGGTTTGGACAAATGTGGAGGAAAATATCCTCTGATAGAAGGCAGGTTACACCCAGCCCTCCCCCACCAGGTTTTTGGAAAAAAGAACTTTCCTGGGAAGAAAGTGAAAGAGATAAAACCTATTTTTTTAACAAACACACAGGAAAAGGATAACAATGCTAAATATTAAAACCTCTCGCTGTGCAGAGAAAGCTGGGATAATTTGAGAGTCCTTCTGTGTTTCGGTGGGGTCTCCTGAAACATCCATAGACAGCGAGGCCCGTGCAAAGAAACAGGGAGCGATTCTTGAGAGAAGTTTCAGAGCTCTTTCTTCTCCAGCCACATGGGCGGGGCACTGCCAAAGAACTGAGCAATCACAGCACAACCAGGGCCCTCCTCGCACAGGGCAACACAAAATAAGCAGTGCTGAACAGGATTAGGGCACATGTGAGCAGGGAGACCCCGTGCCCAGGCCATGCCTCTACCCCAGGGTCCCCTCTCCCATGACCTCATGGCAGGGGGGAGGAACCCCAACACTTCCGTAGGTGCAGTCTCTCTCCTCCTCCTTGCAGCTGGCTCATGGGCCCACATTCAGGGCCCCCACCTCGGGAGAAAATTCTCCCAATGTGCTCTGATGTTGAAAGAGTCAAGAAGAGAAGAAGGGAAAAAAAACCCCCGAAGTCCCAGGAAAACAAAGTTCAACTCTCCATCTCCCCCCAGAGAAAAGGAGCTGAAAACTGGCTAAAAAGAAACAAAGTTGCTTCCCTCTGCTCTTGCTGCAAGCAGGATGCAGAGGAGTGTGTATGTGTGTCCTTGAACAAACGCTCTGAGAAGTTTGTCCGGTTTTTTTTCCTCTCCCCCCTCTCAGGCTCAGTTGAAAGGCACAGAAATGCACAAAGTTCACTTCTGGGCATAGAGCAGCAATAGGGGATACACATGATAAAGTCACCCCAAGACACAGGGAGAGAGAATTCAGTGGAAAGACTCCGAGAATTCTGCTCCCAGAGATCATTCCTGCTCACACTGACCCTTGTAGAAAGGGGACATCGTTCCAGGCAGCCTGTACTGAGCATGTGGCTCCTGAGTGGGGTTTGTTGTTTAGGAAACCTGCTCCGGCTTTTCCATTCTTTCCTTGCAAACAGGAAAACTTCTCCTGGGGCTGTGTGCAGGCAGAGCCCTGAGGAGAGCAGGTGGCACATGGTGCGCTGGGCTGGGACAGCCAGCTGCAGAGCTCAAGGGAAGAAGCCCAAAGTGTCACAATGGCTCCTTGCCTTCCCATGCAACACCTGGGTCACAATGGTCTCCTTGATTCCATGAGGCCCCACTGTGTCACAATGGCTCCTTGGTTCCATCAGGTTCCGCAGTGTCACCATGGTCTCCTTTGATCCGCACTGTCATCATGGACAATTGGTTCCATGAGGCCCCGCAGTGTCACAATGGTCCCTTGGTTGCATAGCTTTTACGTTGTAACAATGGACTCCTTGCTTCTATGAGCTAGCCTGCTTTTTGCAGAGGTGTCTTTGGTTCCAACAAGGCCCCACTGTGTCTCAGTGCACCCTGGCTTCCATGTGGATCTGGAGTATCACAAAGGCTCCTTGGTTCCACCAGGTCCTGCTGTGTCACAATGGGTCCTGTGGTCCCTGAGGCCCTCCAAAGTCATCATGGATGCTTGCTTCCATGAGGTTCCATTATGTGCCAGTGGTCATCTTGGTTCCAGGAGTTTCCTTAGTGTCACAATGCTCTCCATGCTTCCATTAGGCCCTGCTTTGCCACAATGGTCCCCTTGTTTCCATGAGGCCCCGCTGTGTCACAATGGACCTATGGTTCCGTGATGTTGCGTGGTGTCACCGTGCTCTTCTTGAATCCGCCGTGTAACCATGGACCATTGGTTCCATGCAGCCGTGTCACAATGGGCTCCTTGATTCCATGATTCCCCACGGTGTCACAATGGAGCCTTGTTTCTAGGAGGTTCTGTACTGTCACAATTGCCTCCTTGATGCCATCAGCCCCTGCAGTGTCACAATGGCTCCTTGGTTCCATGAGGAACACAATAGCTTGGCATAAGCATTGAGCAACAGCTGCTGAACACACCTGGCAACATCTGCTTGCATCAAAAGAGGGCTTCAAGCTGACAATGGCACCAGCAGCTTCCATCTGCAACAGACACCCAGGGAAAGGACAGGCTGTGCTGGTTTGGACAAATGTGGAGGAAAATATCCTCTGATAGAAGGCAGGTTACACCCAGCCCTCCCCCACCAGCTTCGGGAAAAAAGAATTTTCCTGGGAAGAAAGTGAAAGAGATAAAAACTACTTTTTTAACAAACACACAGGAAAAGGATAACAATGCTAAATATTAAAACCTCTCGCTGTGCAGAGAAAGCTGGGATAATTTGAGAGTCCTTCCGTGTTTCGGTGGGGTCTCCTGAAACATCCATAGACAGCGAGGCCCGTGCAAAGAAACAGGGAGCGATTCTTGAGAGAAGTTTCAGAGCTCTTTCTTCTCCAGCCACATGGGCGGGGCACTGCCAAAGAACTGAGCAATCACGGCACAACCAGGGCCCTCCTGGCACAGGGCAACACAAAATAAGCAGTGCTGAACAGGATTAGGGCACATGTGAGCAGGGAGCAGGGAGACCCCCCGTGCCCAGGCCATGCCTCTACCCCAGGGTCCCCTCTCCCATGACCTCATGGCAGGGGGGAGGAACCCCAACACTTCCGTAGGTGTAGTCTCTCTCCTCCTCCTTGCAGCTGGCTCATGGGCCCACATTCAGGGCCCCCACCTCGGGAGAAAATTCTCCCAATGTGCTCTGATGTTGAAAGAGTCAAGAAGAGAAGAAGGGAAAAAAAACCCCCGAAGTCCCAGGAAAACAAAGTTCAACTCTCCATCTCCCTCCAGAGAAAAGGAGCTGAAAACTGGCTAAAAAGAAACAAAGTTGCTTCCTCTGCTCTTGCTGCAAGCAGGATGCAGAGGAGTGTGTATGTGTGTCCTTGAACAAACGCTCTGAGAAGTTTGTCTGGCTTTTTTTTCCTCTCCCCCCTCTCAGGCTCAGTTGAAAGGCACAGAAATGCACAAAGTTCACTTCTGGGCATAGAGCAGCAATAGGGGGATACACATGATAAAGTCACCCCAAGACACAGGGACAGAGAATTCAGTGGAAAGACTCCGAGAATTCTGCTCCCAGAGATCATTCATTCCTGCTCACACTGACCCTTGTAGAAAGGGGACATCGTTCCCGGCAGCCTGTACTGAGCATGTGGCTCCTGAGTGGGGTTTGTTGTTTAGGAAACCTGCTCCGGCTTTTCCATTCTTTCCTTGCAAACAGGAAAACTTCTCCTGGGCCTGTGTGCAGGCAGAGCCCTGAGGAGAGCAGGTGGCACATGGTGCGCTGGGCTGGGACAGCCAGCTGCAGAGCTCAAGGGAAGAAGCCCAAAGTGTCACAATGGCTCCTTGCCTTCCCATGCAACACCTGGGTCACAATGGTCTCCTTGATTCCATGAGGCCCCACTGTGTCACAATGGCTCCTTGGTTCCATCAGGTTCCGCAGTGTCACCATGGTCTCTTTTGATCCGCACTGTCATCATGGACAATTGGTTCCATGAGGCCCCGCAGTGTCACAATGGTCCCTTGGTTCCATAGCTTTTACGTTGTAACAATGGACTCCTTGCTTCTATGAGCTAGCCTGCTTTTTGCAGAGGTGTCTTTGGTTCCAACAAGGCCCCGCTGTGTCTCAGTGCACCCTGGCTTCCATGTGGATGCGGAGTATCACAAAGGCTCCTTGGTTCCACCAGGTCCTGCTGTGTCACAATGGGTCCTGTGGTCCCTGAGGCCCTCCAAAACCATCGTGGAGGCTTGCTTCCATGAGGTTCCATTATGTGCCAGTGGTCATCTTGGTTCCAGGAGTTTCCTTAGTGTCACAATGCTCTCCATGTTTCCATGATTCCCCACAATGTCACAATGCTCTCCAGGCTTCCATTAGGCCCTGCTTTGCCACAATGGTCCCCTTGTTTCCATGCGGCCTTGCTGTGTCACAATGGACGTACGGTTCCATGATGTTGCGTGGTGTCACCGTGCTCTTCTTGAATCCGCCGTGTAACCATGGACCATTGGTTCCATGCAGCCGTGTCACAATGGGCTCCTTGATTCCATGATTCCCCACGGTGTCACAATGGAGCCTTGTTTCTAGGAGGTTCTGTACTGTCACAATTGCCTCCTTGATGCCATCAGCCCCTGCAGTGTCACAATGGCTCCTTGGTTCCATGAGGAACACAATAGCTTGGCATAAGCATTGAGCAACAGCTGCTGAACACACCTGGCAACATCTGCTTGCATCAAAAGAGGGCTTCAAGCTGACAATGGCACCAGCAGCTTCCATCTGCAACAGAGACCCAGGAAAGGACAGGCTGTGCCGGTTTGGACAAATGTGGAGGAAAATATCCTCTTATAGAAGGCAGGTTACACCCAGCCCTCCCCCACCAGGTTTTTGGAAAAAAGAACTTTCCTGGGAAGAAAGTGAAAGAGATAAAACCTATTTTTTTAACAAACACACAGGAAAAGGATAACAATGCTAAATATTAAAACCTCTCGCTGTGCAGAGAAAGCTGGGATAATTTGAGAGTCCTTCCGTGTTTCGGTGGGGTCTCCTGAAACATCCATAGACAGCGAGGCCCGTGCAAAGAAACAGGGAGCGATTCTTGAGAGAAGTTTCAGAGCTCTTTCTTCTCCAGCCACATGGGCGGGGCACTGCCAAAGAACTGAGCAATCACAGCACAACCAGGGCCCTCCTCGCACAGGGCAACACAAAATAAGCAGTGCTGAACAGGGTTAGGGCACATGTGAGCAGGGAGCAGGGAGACCCCCGTGCCCAGGCCATGCCTCTACCCCAGGGTCCCCTCTCCCATGACCTCATGGCAGGGGGGAGGAACCCCAACACTTCCGTAGGTGCAGTCTCTCTCCTCCTCCTTGCAGCTGGCTCATGGGCCCACATTCAGGGCCCCCACCTCGGGAGAAAATTCTCCCAATGTGCTCTGATGTTGAAAGAGTCAAGAAGAGAAGAAGGGAAAAAAAACCCCCGAAGTCCCAGGAAAACAAAGTTCAACTCTCCATCTCCCCCCAGAGAAAAGGAGCTGAAAACTGGCTAAAAAGAAACAAAGTTGCTTCCCTCTGCTCTTGCTGCAAGCAGGATGCAGAGGAGTGTGTATGTGTGTCCTTGAACAAACGCTCTGAGAAGTTTGTCCGGTTTTTTTTCCTCTCCCCCCTCTCAGGCTCAGTTGAAAGGCACAGAAATGCACAAAGTTCACTTCTGGGCATAGAGCAGCAATAGGGGATACACATGATAAAGTCACCCCAAGACACAGGGAGAGAGAATTCAGTGGAAAGACTCCGAGAATTCTGCTCCCAGAGATCATTCATTCCTGCTCACACTGACCCTTGTAGAAAGGGGACATCGTTCCCGGCAGCCTGTACTGAGCATGTGGCTCCTGAGTGGGGTTTGTTGTTTAGGAAACCTGCTCCGGCTTTTCCATTCTTTCCTTGCAAACAGGAAAACTTCTCCTGGGCCTGTGTGCAGGCAGAGCCCTGAGGAGAGCAGGTGGCACATGGTGCGCTGGGCTGGGACAGCCAGCTGCAGAGCTCAAGGGAAGAAGCCCAAAGTGTCACAATGGCTCCTTGCCTTCCCATGCAACACCTGGGTCACAATGGTCTCCTTGATTCCATGAGGCCCCACTGTGTCACAATGGCTCCTTGGTTCCATCAGGTTCCGCAGTGTCACCATGGTCTCCTTTGATCCGCACTGTCATCATGGACAATTGGTTCCATGAGGCCCCGCAGTGTCACAATGGTCCCTTGGTTCCATAGCTTTTACGTTGTAACAATGGACTCCTTGCTTCTATGAGCTAGCCTGCTTTTTGCAGAGGTGTCTTTGGTTCCAACAAGGCCCCACTGTGTCTCAGTGCACCCTGGCTTCCATGTGGATCTGGAGTATCACAAAGGCTCCTTGGTTCCACCAGGTCCTGCTGTGTCACAATGGGTCCTGTGGTCCCTGAGGCCCTCCAAAGTCATCATGGATGCTTGCTTCCATGAGGTTCCATTATGTGCCAGTGGTCATCTTGGTTCCAGGAGTTTCCTTAGTGTCACAATGCTCTCCATGTTTCCATGATTCCCCACAATGTCACAATGCTCTCCAGGCTTCCATTAGGCCCTGCTTTGCCACAATGGTCCCCTTGTTTCCATGCGGCCTTGCTGTGTCACAATGGACGTACGGTTCCATGATGTTGCGTGGTGTCACCGTGCTCTTCTTGAATCCGCCGTGTAACCATGGACCATTGGTTCCATGCAGCCGTGTCACAATGGGCTCCTTGATTCCATGATTCCCCACGGTGTCACAATGGAGCCTTGTTTCTAGGAGGTTCTGTACTGTCACAATTGCCTCCTTGATGCCATCAGCCCCTGCAGTGTCACAATGGCTCCTTGGTTCCATGAGGAACACAATAGCTTGGCATAAGCATTGAGCAACAGCTGCTGAACACACCTGGCAACATCTGCTTGCATCAAAAGAGGGCTTCAAGCTGACAATGGCACCAGCAGCTTCCATCTGCAACAGACACCCAGGGAAAGGACAGGCTGTGCCGGTTTGGACAAATGTGGAGGAAAATATCCTCTGATAGAAGGCAGGTTACACCCAGCCCTCCTCCACCAGCTTCGGGAAAAAAGAATTTTCCTGGGAAGAAAGTGAAAGAGATAAAAACTACTTTTTTAACAAACACACAGGAAAAGGATAACAATGCTAAATATTAAAACCTCTCGCTGTGCAGAGAAAGCTGGGATAATTTGAGAGTCCTTCCGTGTTTCGGTGGGGTCTCCTGAAACATCCATAGACAGCGAGGCCCGTGCAAAGAAACAGGGAGCGATTCTTGAGAGAAGTTTCAGAGCTCTTTCTTCTCCAGCCACATGGGCGGGGCACTGCCAAAGAACTGAGCAATCACGGCACAACCAGGGCCCTCCTGGCACAGGGCAACACAAAATAAGCAGTGCTGAACAGGATTAGGGCACATGTGAGCAGGGAGCAGGGAGACCCCCCGTGCCCAGGCCATGCCTCTACCCCAGGGTCCCCTCTCCCATGACCTCATGGCAGGGGGGAGGAACCCCAACACTTCCGTAGGTGTAGTCTCTCTCCTCCTCCTTGCAGCTGGCTCATGGGCCCACATTCAGGGCCCCCACCTCGGGAGAAAATTCTCCCAATGTGCTCTGATGTTGAAAGAGTCAAGAAGAGAAGAAGGGAAAAAAAACCCCCGAAGTCCCAGGAAAACAAAGTTCAACTCTCCATCTCCCTCCAGAGAAAAGGAGCTGAAAACTGGCTAAAAAGAAACAAAGTTGCTTCCTCTGCTCTTGCTGCAAGCAGGATGCAGAGGAGTGTGTATGTGTGTCCTTGAACAAACGCTCTGAGAAGTTTGTCTGGCTTTTTTTTCCTCTCCCCCCTCTCAGGCTCAGTTGAAAGGCACAGAAATGCACAAAGTTCACTTCTGGGCATAGAGCAGTATTGGGGGATACACATGATAAAGTCACCCCAAGACACAGGGACAGAGAATTCAGTGGAAAGTCTCCGAGAATTCTGCTCCCAGAGATCATTCATTCCTGCTCACACTGACCCTTGTAGAAAGGGGACATCGTTCCAGGCAGCCTGTACTGAGCATGTGGCTCCTGAGTGGGGTTTGTTGTTTAGGAAACCTGCTCCGGCTTTTCCATTCTTTCCTTGCAAACAGGAAAACTTCTCCTGGGCCTGTGTGCAGGCAGAGCCCTGAGGAGAGCAGGTGGCACATGGTGCGCTGGGCTGGGACAGCCAGCTGCAGAGCTCAAGGGAAGAAGCCCAAAGTGTCACAATGGCTCCTTGCCTTCCCATGCAACACCTGGGTCACAATGGTCTCCTTGATTCCATGAGGCCCCACTGTGTCACAATGGCTCCTTGGTTCCATCAGGTTCCGCAGTGTCACCATGGTCTCTTTTGATCCGCACTGTCATCATGGACAATTGGTTCCATGAGGCCCCGCAGTGTCACAATGGTCCCTTGGTTCCATAGCTTTTACGTTGTAACAATGGACTCCTTGCTTCTATGAGCTAGCCTGCTTTTTGCAGAGGTGTCTTTGGTTCCAACAAGGCCCCGCTGTGTCTCAGTGCACCCTGGCTTCCATGTGGATGCGGAGTATCACAAAGGCTCCTTGGTTCCACCAGGTCCTGCTGTGTCACAATGGGTCCTGTGGTCCCTGAGGCCCTCCAAAACCATCGTGGAGGCTTGCTTCCATGAGGTTCCATTATGTGCCAGTGGTCATCTTGGTTCCAGGAGTTTCCTTAGTGTCACAATGCTCTCCATGCTTCCATTAGGCCCTGCTTTGCCACAATGGTCCCCTTGTTTCCATGAGGCCCCGCTGTGTCACAATGGACCTATGGTTCCGTGATGTTGCGTGGTGTCACCGTGCTCTTCTTGAATCCGCCGTGTAACCATGGACCATTGGTTCCATGCAGCCGTGTCACAATGGGCTCCTTGATTCCATGATTCCCCACGGTGTCACAATGGAGCCTTGTTTCTAGGAGGTTCTGTACTGTCACAATTGCCTCATTGATGCCATCAGCCCCTGCAGTGTCACAATGGCTCCTTGGTTCCATGAGGAACACAATAGCTTGGCATAAGCATTGAGCAACAGCTGCTGAACACACCTGGCAACATCTGCTTGCATCAAAAGAGGGCTTCAAGCTGACAATGGCACCAGCAGCTTCCATCTGCAACAGAGACCCAGGAAAGGACAGGCTGTGCCGGTTTGGACAAATGTGGAGGAAAATATCCTCTTATAGAAGGCAGGTTACACCCAGCCCTCCCCCACCAGGTTTTTGGAAAAAAGAACTTTCCTGGGAAGAAAGTGAAAGAGATAAAACCTATTTTTTTAACAAACACACAGGAAAAGGATAACAATGCTAAATATTAAAAGCTCTCGCTGTGCAGAGAAAGCTGGGATAATTTGAGAGTCCTTCCGTGTTTCGGTGGGGTCTCCTGAAACATCCATAGACAGCGAGGCCCGTGCAAAGAAACAGGGAGCGATTCTTGAGAGAAGTTTCAGAGCTCTTTCTTCTCCAGCCACATGGGCGGGGCACTGCCAAAGAACTGAGCAATCACAGCACAACCAGGGCCCTCCTCGCACAGGGCAACACAAAATAAGCAGTGCTGAACAGGGTTAGGGCACATGTGAGCAGGGAGCAGGGAGACCCCCCGTGCCCAGGCCATGCCTCTACCCCAGGGTCCCCTCTCCCATGACCTCATGGCAGGGGGGAGGAACCCCAACACTTCCGTAGGTGCAGTCTCTCTCCTCCTCCTTGCAGCTGGCTCATGGGCCCACATTCAGGGCCCCCACCTCGGGAGAAAATTCTCCCAATGTGCTCTGATGTTGAAAGAGTCAAGAAGAGAAGAAGCGAAAAAAAACCCCCGAAGTCCCAGGAAAACAAAGTTCAACTCTCCATCTCCCCCCAGAGAAAAGGAGCTGAAAACTGGCTAAAAAGAAACAAAGTTGCTTCCCTCTGCTCTTGCTGCAAGCAGGATGCAGAGGAGTGTGTATGTGTGTCCTTGAACAAACGCTCTGAGAAGTTTGTCTGGCTTTTTTTTCCTCTCCCCCCTCTCAGGCTCAGTTGAAAGGCACAGAAATGCACAAAGTTCACTTCTGGGCATAGAGCAGCAATAGGGGGATACACATGATAAAGTCACCCCAAGACACAGGGACAGAGAATTCAGTGGAAAGACTCCGAGAATTCTGCTCCCAGAGATCATTCATTCCTGCTCACACTGACCCTTGTAGAAAGGGGACATCGTTCCCGGCAGCCTGTACTGAGCATGTGGCTCCTGAGTGGGGTTTGTTGTTTAGGAAACCTGCTCCGGCTTTTCCATTCTTTCCTTGCAAACAGGAAAACTTCTCCTGGGGCTGTGTGCAGGCAGAGCCCTGAGGAGAGCAGGTGGCACATGGTGCGCTGGGCTGGGACAGCCAGCTGCAGAGCTCAAGGGAAGAAGCCCAAAGTGTCACAATGGCTCCTTGCCTTCCCATGCAACACCTGGGTCACAATGGTCTCCTTGATTCCATGAGGCCCCACTGTGTCACAATGGCTCCTTGGTTCCATCAGGTTCCGCAGTGTCACCATGGTCTCTTTTGATCCGCACTGTCATCATGGACAATTGGTTCCATGAGGCCCCGCAGTGTCACAATGGTCCCTTGGTTGCATAGCTTTTACGTTGTAACAATGGACTCCTTGCTTCTATGAGCTAGCCTGCTTTTTGCAGAGGTGTCTTTGGTTCCAACAAGGCCCCACTGTGTCTCAGTGCACCCTGGCTTCCATGTGGATCTGGAGTATCACAAAGGCTCCTTGGTTCCACCAGGTCCTGCTGTGTCACAATGGGTCCTGTGGTCCCTGAGGCCCTCCAAAGTCATCATGGATGCTTGCTTCCATGAGGTTCCATTATGTGCCAGTGGTCATCTTGGTTCCAGGAGTTTCCTTAGTGTCACAATGCTCTCCATGTTTCCATTATTCCCCACAATGTCACAATGCTCTCCAGGCTTCCATTAGGCCCTGCTTTGCCACAATGGTCCCCTTGTTTCCATGCGGCCTTGCTGTGTCACAATGGACGTACGGTTCCATGATGTTGCGTGGTGTCACCGTGCTCTTCTTGAATCCGCCGTGTAACCATGGACCATTGGTTCCATGCAGCCGTGTCACAATGGGCTCCTTGATTCCATGATTCCCCACGGTGTCACAATGGAGCCTTGTTTCTAGGAGGTTCTGTACTGTCACAATTGCCTCCTTGATGCCATCAGCCCCTGCAGTGTCACAATGGCTCCTTGGTTCCATGAGGAACACAATAGCTTGGCATAAGCATTGAGCAACAGCTGCTGAACACACCTGGCAACATCTGCTTGCATCAAAAGAGGGCTTCAAGCTGACAATGGCACCAGCAGCTTCCATCTGCAACAGACACCCAGGGAAAGGACAGGCTGTGCTGGTTTGGACAAATGTGGAGGAAAATATCCTCTGATAGAAGGCAGGTTACACCCAGCCCTCCCCCACCAGCTTCGGGAAAAAAGAATTTTCCTGGGAAGAAAGTGAAAGAGATAAAAACTACTTTTTTAACAAACACACAGGAAAAGGATAACAATGCTAAATATTAAAACCTCTCGCTGTGCAGAGAAAGCTGGGATAATTTGAGAGTCCTTCCGTGTTTCGGTGGGGTCTCCTGAAACATCCATAGACAGCGAGGCCCGTGCAAAGAAACAGGGAGCGATTCTTGAGAGAAGTTTCAGAGCTCTTTCTTCTCCAGCCACATGGGCGGGGCACTGCCAAAGAACTGAGCAATCACGGCACAACCAGGGCCCTCCTGGCACAGGGCAACACAAAATAAGCAGTGCTGAACAGGATTAGGGCACATGTGAGCAGGGAGCAGGGAGACCCCCCGTGCCCAGGCCATGCCTCTACCCCAGGGTCCCCTCTCCCATGACCTCATGGCAGGGGGGAGGAACCCCAACACTTCCGTAGGTGTAGTCTCTCTCCTCCTCCTTGCAGCTGGCTCATGGGCCCACATTCAGGGCCCCCACCTCGGGAGAAAATTCTCCCAATGTGCTCTGATGTTGAAAGAGTCAAGAAGAGAAGAAGGGAAAAAAAACCCCCGAAGTCCCAGGAAAACAAAGTTCAACTCTCCATCTCCCTCCAGAGAAAAGGAGCTGAAAACTGGCTAAAAAGAAACAAAGTTGCTTCCTCTGCTCTTGCTGCAAGCAGGATGCAGAGGAGTGTGTATGTGTGTCCTTGAACAAACGCTCTGAGAAGTTTGTCTGGCTTTTTTTTCCTCTCCCCCCTCTCAGGCTCAGTTGAAAGGCACAGAAATGCACAAAGTTCACTTCTGGGCATAGAGCAGCAATAGGGGGATACACATGATAAAGTCACCCCAAGACACAGGGACAGAGAATTCAGTGGAAAGACTCCGAGAATTCTGCTCCCAGAGATCATTCATTCCTGCTCACACTGACCCTTGTAGAAAGGGGACATCGTTCCCGGCAGCCTGTACTGAGCATGTGGCTCCTGAGTGGGGTTTGTTGTTTAGGAAACCTGCTCCGGCTTTTCCATTCTTTCCTTGCAAACAGGAAAACTTCTCCTGGGCCTGTGTGCAGGCAGAGCCCTGAGGAGAGCAGGTGGCACATGGTGCGCTGGGCTGGGACAGCCAGCTGCAGAGCTCAAGGGAAGAAGCCCAAAGTGTCACAATGGCTCCTTGCCTTCCCATGCAACACCTGGGTCACAATGGTCTCCTTGATTCCATGAGGCCCCACTGTGTCACAATGGCTCCTTGGTTCCATCAGGTTCCGCAGTGTCACCATGGTCTCTTTTGATCCGCACTGTCATCATGGACAATTGGTTCCATGAGGCCCCGCAGTGTCACAATGGTCCCTTGGTTGCATAGCTTTTACGTTGTAACAATGGACTCCTTGCTTCTATGAGCTAGCCTGCTTTTTGCAGAGGTGTCTTTGGTTCCAACAAGGCCCCACTGTGTCTCAGTGCACCCTGGCTTCCATGTGGATCTGGAGTATCACAAAGGCTCCTTGGTTCCACCAGGTCCTGCTGTGTCACAATGGGTCCTGTGGTCCCTGAGGCCCTCCAAAGTCATCATGGATGCTTGCTTCCATGAGGTTCCATTATGTGCCAGTGGTCATCTTGGTTCCAGGAGTTTCCTTAGTGTCACAATGCTCTCCATGTTTCCATGATTCCCCACAATGTCACAATGCTCTCCAGGCTTCCATTAGGCCCTGCTTTGCCACAATGGTCCCCTTGTTTCCATGCGGCCTTGCTGTGTCACAATGGACGTACGGTTCCATGATGTTGCGTGGTGTCACCGTGCTCTTCTTGAATCCGCCGTGTAACCATGGACCATTGGTTCCATGCAGCCGTGTCACAATGGGCTCCTTGATTCCATGATTCCCCACGGTGTCACAATGGAGCCTTGTTTCTAGGAGGTTCTGTACTGTCACAATTGCCTCCTTGATGCCATCAGCCCCTGCAGTGTCACAATGGCTCCTTGGTTCCATGAGGAACACAATAGCTTGGCATAAGCATTGAGCAACAGCTGCTGAACACACCTGGCAACATCTGCTTGCATCAAAAGAGGGCTTCAAGCTGACAATGGCACCAGCAGCTTCCATCTGCAACAGACACCCAGGGAAAGGACAGGCTGTGCCGGTTTGGACAAATGTGGAGGAAAATATCCTCTTATAGAAGGCAGGTTACACCCAGCCCTCCCCCACCAGGTTTTTGGAAAAAAGAACTTTCCTGGGAAGAAAGTGAAAGAGATAAAACCTATTTTTTTAACAAACACACAGGAAAAGGATAACAATGCTAAATATTAAAAGCTCTCGCTGTGCAGAGAAAGCTGGGATAATTTGAGAGTCCTTCTGTGTTTCGGTGGGGTCTCCTGAAACATCCATAGACAGCGAGGCCCGTGCAAAGAAACAGGGAGCGATTCTTGAGAGAAGTTTCAGAGCTCTTTCTTCTCCAGCCACATGGGCGGGGCACTGCCAAAGAACTGAGCAATCACAGCACAACCAGGGCCCTCCTCGCACAGGGCAACACAAAATAAGCAGTGCTGAACAGGATTAGGGCACATGTGAGCAGGGAGCAGGGAGACCCCCGTGCCCAGGCCATGCCTCTACCCCAGGGTCCCCTCTCCCATGACCTCATGGCAGGGGGGAGGAACCCCAACACTTCCGTAGGTGCAGTCTCTCTCCTCCTCCTTGCAGCTGGCTCATGGGCCCACATTCAGGGCCCCCACCTCGGGAGAAAATTCTCCCAATGTGCTCTGATGTTGAAAGAGTCAAGAAGAGAAGAAGGGAAAAAAAACCCCCGAAGTCCCAGGAAAACAAAGTTCAACTCTCCATCTCCCCCCAGAGAAAAGGAGCTGAAAACTGGCTAAAAAGAAACAAAGTTGCTTCCCTCTGCTCTTGCTGCAAGCAGGATGCAGAGGAGTGTGTATGTGTGTCCTTGAACAAACGCTCTGAGAAGTTTGTCCGGTTTTTTTTCCTCTCCCCCCTCTCAGGCTCAGTTGAAAGGCACAGAAATGCACAAAGTTCACTTCTGGGCATAGAGCAGCAATAGGGGATACACATGATAAAGTCACCCCAAGACACAGGGAGAGAGAATTCAGTGGAAAGACTCCGAGAATTCTGCTCCCAGAGATCATTCCTGCTCACACTGACCCTTGTAGAAAGGGGACATCGTTCCAGGCAGCCTGTACTGAGCATGTGGCTCCTGAGTGGGGTTTGTTGTTTAGGAAACCTGCTCCGGCTTTTCCATTCTTTCCTTGCAAACAGGAAAACTTCTCCTGGGGCTGTGTGCAGGCAGAGCCCTGAGGAGAGCAGGTGGCACATGGTGCGCTGGGCTGGGACAGCCAGCTGCAGAGCTCAAGGGAAGAAGCCCAAAGTGTCACAATGGCTCCTTGCCTTCCCATGCAACACCTGGGTCACAATGGTCTCCTTGATTCCATGAGGCCCCACTGTGTCACAATGGCTCCTTGGTTCCATCAGGTTCCGCAGTGTCACCATGGTCTCCTTTGATCCGCACTGTCATCATGGACAATTGGTTCCATGAGGCCCCGCAGTGTCACAATGGTCCCTTGCTTCCATAGCTTTTACGTTGTAACAATGGACTCCTTGCTTCTATGAGCTAGCCTGCTTTTTGCAGAGGTGTCTTTGGTTCCAACAAGGCCCCTCTGTGTCTCAGTGCACCCTGGCTTCCATGTGGATCTGGAGTATCACAAAGGCTCCTTGGTTCCACCAGGTCCTGCTGTGTCACAATGGGTCCTGTGGTCCCTGAGGCCCTCCAAAGTCATCATGGATGCTTGCTTCCATGAGGTTCCATTATGTGCCAGTGGTCATCTTGGTTCCAGGAGTTTCCTTAGTGTCACAATGCTCTCCATGTTTCCATGATTCCCCACAATGTCACAATGCTCTCCAGGCTTCCATTAGGCCCTGCTTTGCCACAATGGTCCCCTTGTTTCCATGAGGCCCCGCTGTGTCACAATGGACCTATGGTTCCGTGATGTTGCGTGGTGTCACCGTGCTCTTCTTGAATCCGCCGTGTAACCATGGACCATTGGTTCCATGCAGCCGTGTCACAATGGGCTCCTTGATTCCATGATTCCCCACGGTGTCACAATGGAGCCTTGTTTCTAGGAGGTTCTGTACTGTCACAATTGCCTCATTGATGCCATCAGCCCCTGCAGTGTCACAATGGCTCCTTGGTTCCATGAGGAACACAATAGCTTGGCATAAGCATTGAGCAACAGCTGCTGAACACACCTGGCAACATCTGCTTGCATCAAAAGAGGGCTTCAAGCTGACAATGGCACCAGCAGCTTCCATCTGCAACAGAGACCCAGGAAAGGACAGGCTGTGCCGGTTTGGACAAATGTGGAGGAAAATATCCTCTGATAGAAGGCAGGTTACACCCAGCCCTCCCCCACCAGGTTTTTGGAAAAAAGAACTTTCCTGGGAAGAAAGTGAAAGAGATAAAACCTATTTTTTTAACAAACACACAGGAAAAGGATAACAATGCTAAATATTAAAACCTCTCGCTGTGCAGAGAAAGCTGGGATAATTTGAGAGTCCTTCTGTGTTTCGGTGGGGTCTCCTGAAACATCCATAGACAGCGAGGCCCGTGCAAAGAAACAGGGAGCGATTCTTGAGAGAAGTTTCAGAGCTCTTTCTTCTCCAGCCACATGGGCGGGGCACTGCCAAAGAACTGAGCAATCACAGCACAACCAGGGCCCTCCTCGCACAGGGCAACACAAAATAAGCAGTGCTGAACAGGATTAGGGCACATGTGAGCAGGGAGACCCCGTGCCCAGGCCATGCCTCTACCCCAGGGTCCCCTCTCCCATGACCTCATGGCAGGGGGGAGGAACCCCAACACTTCCGTAGGTGCAGTCTCTCTCCTCCTCCTTGCAGCTGGCTCATGGGCCCACATTCAGGGCCCCCACCTCGGGAGAAAATTCTCCCAATGTGCTCTGATGTTGAAAGAGTCAAGAAGAGAAGAAGGGAAAAAAAACCCCCGAAGTCCCAGGAAAACAAAGTTCAACTCTCCATCTCCCCCCAGAGAAAAGGAGCTGAAAACTGGCTAAAAAGAAACAAAGTTGCTTCCCTCTGCTCTTGCTGCAAGCAGGATGCAGAGGAGTGTGTATGTGTGTCCTTGAACAAACGCTCTGAGAAGTTTGTCCGGTTTTTTTTCCTCTCCCCCCTCTCAGGCTCAGTTGAAAGGCACAGAAATGCACAAAGTTCACTTCTGGGCATAGAGCAGCAATAGGGGATACACATGATAAAGTCACCCCAAGACACAGGGAGAGAGAATTCAGTGGAAAGACTCCGAGAATTCTGCTCCCAGAGATCATTCCTGCTCACACTGACCCTTGTAGAAAGGGGACATCGTTCCAGGCAGCCTGTACTGAGCATGTGGCTCCTGAGTGGGGTTTGTTGTTTAGGAAACCTGCTCCGGCTTTTCCATTCTTTCCTTGCAAACAGGAAAACTTCTCCTGGGGCTGTGTGCAGGCAGAGCCCTGAGGAGAGCAGGTGGCACATGGTGCGCTGGGCTGGGACAGCCAGCTGCAGAGCTCAAGGGAAGAAGCCCAAAGTGTCACAATGGCTCCTTGCCTTCCCATGCAACACCTGGGTCACAATGGTCTCCTTGATTCCATGAGGCCCCACTGTGTCACAATGGCTCCTTGGTTCCATCAGGTTCCACAGTGTCACCATGGTCTCCTTTGATCCGCACTGTCATCATGGACAATTGGTTCCATGAGGCCCCGCAGTGTCACAATGGTCCCTTGGTTGCATAGCTTTTACGTTGTAACAATGGACTCCTTGCTTCTATGAGCTAGCCTGCTTTTTGCAGAGGTGTCTTTGGTTCCAACAAGGCCCCACTGTGTCTCAGTGCACCCTGGCTTCCATGTGGATCTGGAGTATCACAAAGGCTCCTTGGTTCCACCAGGTCCTGCTGTGTCACAATGGGTCCTGTGGTCCCTGAGGCCCTCCAAAGTCATCATGGATGCTTGCTTCCATGAGGTTCCATTATGTGCCAGTGGTCATCTTGGTTCCAGGAGTTTCCTTAGTGTCACAATGCTCTCCATGCTTCCATTAGGCCCTGCTTTGCCACAATGGTCCCCTTGTTTCCATGAGGCCCCGCTGTGTCACAATGGACCTATGGTTCCGTGATGTTGCGTGGTGTCACCGTGCTCTTCTTGAATCCGCCGTGTAACCATGGACCATTGGTTCCATGCAGCCGTGTCACAATGGGCTCCTTGATTCCATGATTCCCCACGGTGTCACAATGGAGCCTTGTTTCTAGGAGGTTCTGTACTGTCACAATTGCCTCCTTGATGCCATCAGCCCCTGCAGTGTCACAATGGCTCCTTGGTTCCATGAGGAACACAATAGCTTGGCATAAGCATTGAGCAACAGCTGCTGAACACACCTGGCAACATCTGCTTGCATCAAAAGAGGGCTTCAAGCTGACAATGGCACCAGCAGCTTCCATCTGCAACAGACACCCAGGGAAAGGACAGGCTGTGCTGGTTTGGACAAATGTGGAGGAAAATATCCTCTGATAGAAGGCAGGTTACACCCAGCCCTCCCCCACCAGCTTCGGGAAAAAAGAATTTTCCTGGGAAGAAAGTGAAAGAGATAAAAACTACTTTTTTAACAAACACACAGGAAAAGGATAACAATGCTAAATATTAAAACCTCTCGCTGTGCAGAGAAAGCTGGGATAATTTGAGAGTCCTTCCGTGTTTCGGTGGGGTCTCCTGAAACATCCATAGACAGCGAGGCCCGTGCAAAGAAACAGGGAGCGATTCTTGAGAGAAGTTTCAGAGCTCTTTCTTCTCCAGCCACATGGGCGGGGCACTGCCAAAGAACTGAGCAATCACGGCACAACCAGGGCCCTCCTGGCACAGGGCAACACAAAATAAGCAGTGCTGAACAGGATTAGGGCACATGTGAGCAGGGAGCAGGGAGACCCCCCGTGCCCAGGCCATGCCTCTACCCCAGGGTCCCCTCTCCCATGACCTCATGGCAGGGGGGAGGAACCCCAACACTTCCGTAGGTGTAGTCTCTCTCCTCCTCCTTGCAGCTGGCTCATGGGCCCACATTCAGGGCCCCCACCTCGGGAGAAAATTCTCCCAATGTGCTCTGATGTTGAAAGAGTCAAGAAGAGAAGAAGGGAAAAAAAACCCCCGAAGTCCCAGGAAAACAAAGTTCAACTCTCCATCTCCCTCCAGAGAAAAGGAGCTGAAAACTGGCTAAAAAGAAACAAAGTTGCTTCCTCTGCTCTTGCTGCAAGCAGGATGCAGAGGAGTGTGTATGTGTGTCCTTGAACAAACGCTCTGAGAAGTTTGTCTGGCTTTTTTTTCCTCTCCCCCCTCTCAGGCTCAGTTGAAAGGCACAGAAATGCACAAAGTTCACTTCTGGGCATAGAGCAGCAATAGGGGGATACACATGATAAAGTCACCCCAAGACACAGGGACAGAGAATTCAGTGGAAAGACTCCGAGAATTCTGCTCCCAGAGATCATTCATTCCTGCTCACACTGACCCTTGTAGAAAGGGGACATCGTTCCCGGCAGCCTGTACTGAGCATGTGGCTCCTGAGTGGGGTTTGTTGTTTAGGAAACCTGCTCCGGCTTTTCCATTCTTTCCTTGCAAACAGGAAAACTTCTCCTGGGGCTGTGTGCAGGCAGAGCCCTGAGGAGAGCAGGTGGCACATGGTGCGCTGGGCTGGGACAGCCAGCTGCAGAGCTCAAGGGAAGAAGCCCAAAGTGTCACAATGGCTCCTTGCCTTCCCATGCAACACCTGGGTCACAATGGTCTCCTTGATTCCATGAGGCCCCACTGTGTCACAATGGCTCCTTGGTTCCATCAGGTTCCGCAGTGTCACCATGGTCTCTTTTGATCCGCACTGTCATCATGGACAATTGGTTCCATGAGGCCCCGCAGTGTCACAATGGTCCCTTGGTTCCATAGCTTTTACGTTGTAACAATGGACTCCTTGCTTCTATGAGCTAGCCTGCTTTTTGCAGAGGTGTCTTTGGTTCCAACAAGGCCCCGCTGTGTCTCAGTGCACCCTGGCTTCCATGTGGATGTGGAGTATCACAAAGGCTCCTTGGTTCCACCAGGTCCTGCTGTGTCACAATGGGTCCTGTGGTCCCTGAGGCCCTCCAAAACCATCGTGGAGGCTTGCTTCCATGAGGTTCCATTATGTGCCAGTGGTCATCTTGGTTCCAGGAGTTTCCTTAGTGTCACAATGCTCTCCATGCTTCCATTAGGCCCTGCTTTGCCACAATGGTCCCCTTGTTTCCATGAGGCCCCGCTGTGTCACAATGGACCTATGGTTCCGTGATGTTGCGTGGTGTCACCGTGCTCTTCTTGAATCCGCCGTGTAACCATGGACCATTGGTTCCATGCAGCCGTGTCACAATGGGCTCCTTGATTCCATGATTCCCCACGGTGTCACAATGGAGCCTTGTTTCTAGGAGGTTCTGTACTGTCACAATTGCCTCATTGATGCCATCAGCCCCTGCAGTGTCACAATGGCTCCTTGGTTCCATGAGGAACACAAGAGCTTGGCATAAGCATTGAGCAACAGCTGCTGAACACACCTGGCAACATCTGCTTGCATCAAAAGAGGGCTTCAAGCTGACAATGGCACCAGCAGCTTCCATCTGCAACAGAGACCCAGGAAAGGACAGGCTGTGCCGGTTTGGACAAATGTGGAGGAAAATATCCTCTGATAGAAGGCAGGTTACACCCAGCCCTCCCCCACCAGGTTTTTGGAAAAAAGAACTTTCCTGGGAAGAAAGTGAAAGAGATAAAACCTATTTTTTTAACAAACACACAGGAAAAGGATAACAATGCTAAATATTAAAACCTCTCGCTGTGCAGAGAAAGCTGGGATAATTTGAGAGTCCTTCTGTGTTTCGGTGGGGTCTCCTGAAACATCCATAGACAGCGAGGCCCGTGCAAAGAAACAGGGAGCGATTCTTGAGAGAAGTTTCAGAGCTCTTTCTTCTCCAGCCACATGGGCGGGGCACTGCCAAAGAACTGAGCAATCACAGCACAACCAGGGCCCTCCTGGCACAGGGCAACACAAAATAAGCAGTGCTGAACAGGATTAGGGCACATGTGAGCAGGGAGCAGGGAGACCCCGTGCCCAGGCCATGCCTCTACCCCAGGGTCCCCTCTCCCATGACCTCATGGCAGGGGGGAGGAACCCCAACACTTCCGTAGGTGTAGTCTCTCTCCTCCTCCTTGCAGCTGGCTCATGGGCCCACATTCAGGGCCCCCACCTCGGGAGAAAATTCTCCCAATGTGCTCTGATGTTGAAAGAGTCAAGAAGAGAAGAAGCGAAAAAAAACCCCTGAAGTCCCAGGAAAACAAAGTTCAACTCTCCATCTCCCTCCAGAGAAAAGGAGCTGAAAACTGGCTAAAAAGAAACAAAGTTGCTTCCTCTGCTCTTGCTGCAAGCAGGATGCAGAGGAGTGTGTATGTGTGTCCTTGAACAAACGCTCTGAGAAGTTTGTCCGGTTTTTTTTCCTCTCCCCCCTCTCAGGCTCAGTTGAAAGGCACAGAAATGCACAAAGTTCACTTCTGGGCATAGAGCAGCAATAGGGGATACACATGATAAAGTCACCCCAAGACACAGGGAGAGAGAATTCAGTGGAAAGACTCCGAGAATTCTGCTCCCAGAGATCATTCCTGCTCACACTGACCCTTGTAGAAAGGGGACATCGTTCCAGGCAGCCTGTACTGAGCATGTGGCTCCTGAGTGGGGTTTGTTGTTTAGGAAACCTGCTCCGGCTTTTCCATTCTTTCCTTGCAAACAGGAAAACTTCTCCTGGGGCTGTGTGCAGGCAGAGCCCTGAGGAGAGCAGGTGGCACATGGTGCGCTGGGCTGGGACAGCCAGCTGCAGAGCTCAAGGGAAGAAGCCCAAAGTGTCACAATGGCTCCTTGCCTTCCCATGCAACACCTGGGTCACAATGGTCTCCTTGATTCCATGAGGCCCCACTGTGTCACAATGGCTCCTTGGTTCCATCAGGTTCCGCAGTGTCACCATGGTCTCCTTTGATCCGCACTGTCATCATGGACAATTGGTTCCATGAGGCCCCGCAGTGTCACAATGGTCCCTTGGTTGCATAGCTTTTACGTTGTAACAATGGACTCCTTGCTTCTATGAGCTAGCCTGCTTTTTGCAGAGGTGTCTTTGGTTCCAACAAGGCCCCACTGTGTCTCAGTGCACCCTGGCTTCCATGTGGATCTGGAGTATCACAAAGGCTCCTTGGTTCCACCAGGTCCTGCTGTGTCACAATGGGTCCTGTGGTCCCTGAGGCCCTCCAAAGTCATCATGGATGCTTGCTTCCATGAGGTTCCATTATGTGCCAGTGGTCATCTTGGTTCCAGGAGTTTCCTTAGTGTCACAATGCTCTCCATGTTTCCATGATTCCCCACAATGTCACAATGCTCTCCAGGCTTCCATTAGGCCCTGCTTTGCCACAATGGTCCCCTTGTTTCCATGAGGCCCCGCTGTGTCACAATGGACCTATGGTTCCGTGATGTTGCGTGGTGTCACCGTGCTCTTCTTGAATCCGCCGTGTAACCATGGACCATTGGTTCCATGCAGCCGTGTCACAATGGGCTCCTTGATTCCATGATTCCCCACGGTGTCACAATGGAGCCTTGTTTCTAGGAGGTTCTGTACTGTCACAATTGCCTCCTTGATGCCATCAGCCCCTGCAGTGTCACAATGGCTCCTTGGTTCCATGAGGAACACAATAGCTTGGCATAAGCATTGAGCAACAGCTGCTGAACACACCTGGCAACATCTGCTTGCATCAAAAGAGGGCTTCAAGCTGACAATGGCACCAGCAGCTTCCATCTGCAACAGACACCCAGGGAAAGGACAGGCTGTGCCGGTTTGGACAAATGTGGAGGAAAATATCCTCTGATAGAAGGCAGGTTACACCCAGCCCTCCCCCACCAGCTTCGGGAAAAAAGAACTTTCCTGGGAAGAAAGTGAAAGAGATAAAAACTACTTTTTTAACAAACACACAGGAAAAGGATAACAATGCTAAATATTAAAAGCTCTCGCTGTGCAGAGAAAGCTGGGATAATTTGAGAGTCCTTCTGTGTTTCGGTGGGGTCTCCTGAAACATCCATAGACAGCGAGGCCCGTGCAAAGAAACAGGGAGCGATTCTTGAGAGAAGTTTCAGAGCTCTTTCTTCTCCAGCCACATGGGCGGGGCACTGCCAAAGAACTGAGCAATCACGGCACAACCAGGGCCCTCCTGGCACAGGGCAACACAAAATAAGCAGTGCTGAACAGGATTAGGGCACATGTGAGCTGGGAGCAGGGAGACCCCCCGTGCCCAGGCCATGCCTCTACCCCAGGGTCCCCTCTCCCATGACCTCATGGCAGGGGGGAGGAACCCCAACACTTCCGTAGGTGTAGTCTCTCTCCTCCTCCTTGCAGCTGGCTCATGGGCCCACATTCAGGGCCCCCACCTCGGGAGAAAATTCTCCCAATGTGCTCTGATGTTGAAAGAGTCAAGAAGAGAAGAAGGGAAAAAAAACCCCCGAAGTCCCAGGAAAACAAAGTTCAACTCTCCATCTCCCTCCAGAGAAAAGGAGCTGAAAACTGGCTAAAAAGAAACAAAGTTGCTTCCTCTGCTCTTGCTGCAAGCAGGATGCAGAGGAGTGTGTATGTGTGTCCTTGAACAAACGCTCTGAGAAGTTTGTCTGGCTTTTTTTTCCTCTCCCCCCTCTCAGGCTCAGTTGAAAGGCACAGAAATGCACAAAGTTCACTTCTGGGCATAGAGCAGCAATAGGGGGATACACATGATAAAGTCACCCCAAGACACAGGGACAGAGAATTCAGTGGAAAGACTCCGAGAATTCTGCTCCCAGAGATCATTCATTCCTGCTCACACTGACCCTTGTAGAAAGGGGACATCGTTCCCGGCAGCCTGTACTGAGCATGTGGCTCCTGAGTGGGGTTTGTTGTTTAGGAAACCTGCTCCGGCTTTTCCATTCTTTCCTTGCAAACAGGAAAACTTCTCCTGGGGCTGTGTGCAGGCAGAGCCCTGAGGAGAGCAGGTGGCACATGGTGCGCTGGGCTGGGACAGCCAGCTGCAGAGCTCAAGGGAAGAAGCCCAAAGTGTCACAATGGCTCCTTGCCTTCCCATGCAACACCTGGGTCACAATGGTCTCCTTGATTCCATGAGGCCCCACTGTGTCACAATGGCTCCTTGGTTCCATCAGGTTCCGCAGTGTCACCATGGTCTCTTTTGATCCGCACTGTCATCATGGACAATTGGTTCCATGAGGCCCCGCAGTGTCACAATGGTCCCTTGCTTCCATAGGTTTGATGTTGTAACAAAGGACTCCTTGCTTCTATGAGCTAGCCTGCTTTTTGCAGAGGTGTCTTTGGTTCCAACAAGGCCCCGCTGTGTCTCAGTGCACCCTGGCTTCCATGTGGATGTGGAGTATCACAAAGGCTCCTTGGTTCCACCAGGTCCTGCTGTGTCACAATGGGTCCTGTGGTCCCTGAGGCCCTCCAAAACCATCGTGGAGGCTTGCTTCCATGAGGTTCCATTATGTGCCAGTGGTCATCTTGGTTCCAGGAGTTTCCTTAGTGTCACAATGCTCTCCATGCTTCCATTAGGCCCTGCTTTGCCACAATGGTCCCCTTGTTTCCATGAGGCCCCGCTGTGTCACAATGGACCTATGGTTCCGTGATGTTGCGTGGTGTCACCGTGCTCTTCTTGAATCCGCCGTGTAACCATGGACCATTGGTTCCATGCAGCCGTGTCACAATGGGCTCCTTGATTCCATGATTCCCCACGGTGTCACAATGGAGCCTTGTTTCTAGGAGGTTCTGTACTGTCACAATTGCCTCATTGATGCCATCAGCCCCTGCAGTGTCACAATGGCTCCTTGGTTCCATGAGGAACACAATAGCTTGGCATAAGCATTGAGCAACAGCTGCTGAACACACCTGGCAACATCTGCTTGCATCAAAAGAGGGCTTCAAGCTGACAATGGCACCAGCAGCTTCCATCTGCAACAGAGACCCAGGAAAGGACAGGCTGTGCCGGTTTGGACAAATGTGGAGGAAAATATCCTCTGATAGAAGGCAGGTTACACCCAGCCCTCCCCCACCAGGTTTTTGGAAAAAAGAACTTTCCTGGGAAGAAAGTGAAAGAGATAAAACCTATTTTTTTAACAAACACACAGGAAAAGGATAACAATGCTAAATATTAAAACCTCTCGCTGTGCAGAGAAAGCTGGGATAATTTGAGAGTCCTTCTGTGTTTCGGTGGGGTCTCCTGAAACATCCATAGACAGCGAGGCCCGTGCAAAGAAACAGGGAGCGATTCTTGAGAGAAGTTTCAGAGCTCTTTCTTCTCCAGCCACATGGGCGGGGCACTGCCAAAGAACTGAGCAATCACAGCACAACCAGGGCCCTCCTGGCACAGGGCAACACAAAATAAGCAGTGCTGAACAGGATTAGGGCACATGTGAGCAGGGAGCAGGGAGACCCCGTGCCCAGGCCATGCCTCTACCCCAGGGTCCCCTCTCCCATGACCTCATGGCAGGGGGGAGGAACCCCAACACTTCCGTAGGTGTAGTCTCTCTCCTCCTCCTTGCAGCTGGCTCATGGGCCCACATTCAGGGCCCCCACCTCGGGAGAAAATTCTCCCAATGTGCTCTGATGTTGAAAGAGTCAAGAAGAGAAGAAGGGAAAAAAAACCCCTGAAGTCCCAGGAAAACAAAGTTCAACTCTCCATCTCCCTCCAGAGAAAAGGAGCTGAAAACTGGCTAAAAAGAAACAAAGTTGCTTCCTCTGCTCTTGCTGCAAGCAGGATGCAGAGGAGTGTGTATGTGTGTCCTTGAACAAACGCTCTGAGAAGTTTGTCCGGTTTTTTTTCCTCTCCCCCCTCTCAGGCTCAGTTGAAAGGCACAGAAACGCACAAAGTTCACTTCTGGGCATAGAGCAGCAATAGGGGATACACATGATAAAGTCACCCCAAGACACAGGGAGAGAGAATTCAGTGGAAAGACTCCGAGAATTCTGCTCCCAGAGATCATTCCTGCTCACACTGACCCTTGTAGAAAGGGGACATCGTTCCAGGCAGCCTGTACTGAGCATGTGGCTCCTGAGTGGGGTTTGTTGTTTAGGAAACCTGCTCCGGCTTTTCCATTCTTTCCTTGCAAACAGGAAAACTTCTCCTGGGGCTGTGTGCAGGCAGAGCCCTGAGGAGAGCAGGTGGCACATGGTGCGCTGGGCTGGGACAGCCAGCTGCAGAGCTCAAGGGAAGAAGCCCAAAGTGTCACAATGGCTCCTTGCCTTCCCATGCAACACCTGGGTCACAATGGTCTCCTTGATTCCATGAGGCCCCACTGTGTCACAATGGCTCCTTGGTTCCATCAGGTTCCGCAGTGTCACCATGGTCTCCTTTGATCCGCACTGTCATCATGGACAATTGGTTCCATGAGGCCCCGCAGTGTCACAATGGTCCCTTGGTTGCATAGCTTTTACGTTGTAACAATGGACTCCTTGCTTCTATGAGCTAGCCTGCTTTTTGCAGAGGTGTCTTTGGTTCCAACAAGGCCCCACTGTGTCTCAGTGCACCCTGGCTTCCATGTGGATCTGGAGTATCACAAAGGCTCCTTGGTTCCACCAGGTCCTGCTGTGTCACAATGGGTCCTGTGGTCCCTGAGGCCCTCCAAAGTCATCATGGATGCTTGCTTCCATGAGGTTCCATTATGTGCCAGTGGTCATCTTGGTTCCAGGAGTTTCCTTAGTGTCACAATGCTCTCCATGTTTCCATGATTCCCCACAATGTCACAATGCTCTCCAGGCTTCCATTAGGCCCTGCTTTGCCACAATGGTCCCCTTGTTTCCATGAGGCCCCGCTGTGTCACAATGGACCTATGGTTCCGTGATGTTGCGTGGTGTCACCGTGCTCTTCTTGAATCCGCCGTGTAACCATGGACCATTGGTTCCATGCAGCCGTGTCACAATGGGCTCCTTGATTCCATGATTCCCCACGGTGTCACAATGGAGCCTTGTTTCTAGGAGGTTCTGTACTGTCACAATTGCCTCCTTGATGCCATCAGCCCCTGCAGTGTCACAATGGCTCCTTGGTTCCATGAGGAACACAATAGCTTGGCATAAGCATTGAGCAACAGCTGCTGAACACACCTGGCAACATCTGCTTGCATCAAAAGAGGGCTTCAAGCTGACAATGGCACCAGCAGCTTCCATCTGCAACAGACACCCAGGGAAAGGACAGGCTGTGCCGGTTTGGACAAATGTGGAGGAAAATATCCTCTGATAGAAGGCAGGTTACACCCAGCCCTCCTCCACCAGCTTCGGGAAAAAAGAACTTTCCTGGGAAGAAAGTGAAAGAGATAAAAACTACTTTTTTAACAAACACACAGGAAAAGGATAACAATGCTAAATATTAAAAGCTCTCGCTGTGCAGAGAAAGCTGGGATAATTTGAGAGTCCTTCTGTGTTTCGGTGGGGTCTCCTGAAACATCCATAGACAGCGAGGCCCGTGCAAAGAAACAGGGAGCGATTCTTGAGAGAAGTTTCAGAGCTCTTTCTTCTCCAGCCACATGGGCGGGGCACTGCCAAAGAACTGAGCAATCACGGCACAACCAGGGCCCTCCTGGCACAGGGCAACACAAAATAAGCAGTGCTGAACAGGGTTAGGGCACATGTGAGCTGGGAGCAGGGAGACCCCCCGTGCCCAGGCCATGCCTCTACCCCAGGGTCCCCTCTCCCATGACCTCATGGCAGGGGGGAGGAACCCCAACACTTCCGTAGGTGTAGTCTCTCTCCTCCTCCTTGCAGCTGGCTCATGGGCCCACATTCAGGGCCCCCACCTCGGGAGAAAATTCTCCCAATGTGCTCTGATGTTGAAAGAGTCAAGAAGAGAAGAAGGGAAAAAAAACCCCCGAAGTCCCAGGAAAACAAAGTTCAACTCTCCATCTCCCTCCAGAGAAAAGGAGCTGAAAACTGGCTAAAAAGAAACAAAGTTGCTTCCTCTGCTCTTGCTGCAAGCAGGATGCAGAGGAGTGTGTATGTGTGTCCTTGAACAAACGCTCTGAGAAGTTTGTCTGGCTTTTTTTTCCTCTCCCCCCTCTCAGGCTCAGTTGAAAGGCACAGAAATGCACAAAGTTCACTTCTGGGCATAGAGCAGCAATAGGGGGATACACATGATAAAGTCACCCCAAGACACAGGGACAGAGAATTCAGTGGAAAGACTCCGAGAATTCTGCTCCCAGAGATCATTCATTCCTGCTCACACTGACCCTTGTAGAAAGGGGACATCGTACCCGGCAGCCTGTACTGAGCATGTGGCTCCTGAGTGGGGTTTGTTGTTTAGGAAACCTGCTCCGGCTTTTCCATTCTTTCCTTGCAAACAGGAAAACTTCTCCTGGGGCTGTGTGCAGGCAGAGCCCTGAGGAGAGCAGGTGGCACATGGTGCGCTGGGCTGGGACAGCCAGCTGCAGAGCTCAAGGGAAGAAGCCCAAAGTGTCACAATGGCTCCTTGCCTTCCCATGCAACACCTGGGTCACAATGGTCTCCTTGATTCCATGAGGCCCCACTGTGTCACAATGGCTCCTTGGTTCCATCGGGTTCCGCAGTGTCACCATGGTCTCTTTTGATCCGCACTGTCATCATGGACAATTGGTTCCATGAGGCCCCGCAGTGTCACAATGGTCCCTTGCTTCCATAGGTTTGATGTTGTAACAAAGGACTCCTTGCTTCTATGAGCTAGCCTGCTTTTTGCAGAGGTGTCTTTGGTTCCAACAAGGCCCCACTGTGTCTCAGTGCACCCTGGCTTCCATGTGGATGTGGAGTATCACAAAGGCTCCTTGGTTCCACCAGGTCCTGCTGTGTCACAATGGGTCCTGTGGTCCCTGAGGCCCTCCAAAACCATCGTGGAGGCTTGCTTCCATGAGGTTCCATTATGTGCCAGTGGTCATCTTGGTTCCAGGAGTTTCCTTAGTGTCACAATGCTCTCCATGCTTCCATTAGGCCCTGCTTTGCCACAATGGTCCCCTTGTTTCCATGAGGCCCCGCTGTGTCACAATGGACCTATGGTTCCGTGATGTTGCGTGGTGTCACCGTGCTCTTCTTGAATCCGCCGTGTAACCATGGACCATTGGTTCCATGCAGCCGTGTCACAATGGGCTCCTTGATTCCATGATTCCCCACGGTGTCACAATGGAGCCTTGTTTCTAGGAGGTTCTGTACTGTCACAATTGCCTCATTGATGCCATCAGCCCCTGCAGTGTCACAATGGCTCCTTGGTTCCATGAGGAACACAATAGCTTGGCATAAGCATTGAGCAACAGCTGCTGAACACACCTGGCAACATCTGCTTGCATCAAAAGAGGGCTTCAAGCTGACAATGGCACCAGCAGCTTCCATCTGCAACAGAGACCCAGGAAAGGACAGGCTGTGCCGGTTTGGACAAATGTGGAGGAAAATATCCTCTGATAGAAGGCAGGTTACACCCAGCCCTCCCCCACCAGGTTTTTGGAAAAAAGAACTTTCCTGGGAAGAAAGTGAAAGAGATAAAACCTATTTTTTTAACAAACACACAGGAAAAGGATAACAATGCTAAATATTAAAACCTCTCGCTGTGCAGAGAAAGCTGGGATAATTTGAGAGTCCTTCTGTGTTTCGGTGGGGTCTCCTGAAACATCCATAGACAGCGAGGCCCGTGCAAAGAAACAGGGAGCGATTCTTGAGAGAAGTTTCAGAGCTCTTTCTTCTCCAGCCACATGGGCGGGGCACTGCCAAAGAACTGAGCAATCACAGCACAACCAGGGCCCTCCTGGCACAGGGCAACACAAAATAAGCAGTGCTGAACAGGATTAGGGCACATGTGAGCAGGGAGCAGGGAGACCCCGTGCCCAGGCCATGCCTCTACCCCAGGGTCCCCTCTCCCATGACCTCATGGCAGGGGGGAGGAACCCCAACACTTCCGTAGGTGTAGTCTCTCTCCTCCTCCTTGCAGCTGGCTCATGGGCCCACATTCAGGGCCCCCACCTCGGGAGAAAATTCTCCCAATGTGCTCTGATGTTGAAAGAGTCAAGAAGAGAAGAAGCGAAAAAAAACCCCTGAAGTCCCAGGAAAACAAAGTTCAACTCTCCATCTCCCTCCAGAGAAAAGGAGCTGAAAACTGGCTAAAAAGAAACAAAGTTGCTTCCTCTGCTCTTGCTGCAAGCAGGATGCAGAGGAGTGTGTATGTGTGTCCTTGAACAAACGCTCTGAGAAGTTTGTCCGGTTTTTTTTCCTCTCCCCCCTCTCAGGCTCAGTTGAAAGGCACAGAAATGCACAAAGTTCACTTCTGGGCATAGAGCAGCAATAGGGGATACACATGATAAAGTCACCCCAAGACACAGGGAGAGAGAATTCAGTGGAAAGACTCCGAGAATTCTGCTCCCAGAGATCATTCCTGCTCACACTGACCCTTGTAGAAAGGGGACATCGTTCCAGGCAGCCTGTACTGAGCATGTGGCTCCTGAGTGGGGTTTGTTGTTTAGGAAACCTGCTCCGGCTTTTCCATTCTTTCCTTGCAAACAGGAAAACTTCTCCTGGGGCTGTGTGCAGGCAGAGCCCTGAGGAGAGCAGGTGGCACATGGTGCGCTGGGCTGGGACAGCCAGCTGCAGAGCTCAAGGGAAGAAGCCCAAAGTGTCACAATGGCTCCTTGCCTTCCCATGCAACACCTGGGTCACAATGGTCTCCTTGATTCCATGAGGCCCCACTGTGTCACAATGGCTCCTTGGTTCCATCGGGTTCCGCAGTGTCACCATGGTCTCCTTTGATCCGCACTGTCATCATGGACAATTGGTTCCATGAGGCCCCGCAGTGTCACAATGGTCCCTTGCTTCCATAGGTTTGATGTTGTAACAAAGGACTCCTTGCTTCTATGAGCTAGCCTGCTTTTTGCAGAGGTGTCTTTGGTTCCAACAAGGCCCCGCTGTGTCTCAGTGCACCCTGGCTTCCATGTGGATGTGGAGTATCACAAAGGCTCCTTGGTTCCACCAGGTCCTGCTGTGTCACAATGGGTCCTGTGGTCCCTGAGGCCCTCCAAAACCATCGTGGAGGCTTGCTTCCATGAGGTTCCATTATGTGCCAGTGGTCATCTTGGTTCCAGGAGTTTCCTTAGTGTCACAATGCTCTCCATGCTTCCATTAGGCCCTGCTTTGCCACAATGGTCCCCTTGTTTCCATGAGGCCCCGCTGTGTCACAATGGACCTATGGTTCCGTGATGTTGCGTGGTGTCACCGTGCTCTTCTTGAATCCGCCGTGTAACCATGGACCATTGGTTCCATGCAGCCGTGTCACAATGGGCTCCTTGATTCCATGATTCCCCACGGTGTCACAATGGAGCCTTGTTTCTAGGAGGTTCTGTACTGTCACAATTGCCTCATTGATGCCATCAGCCCCTGCAGTGTCACAATGGCTCCTTGGTTCCATGAGGAACACAATAGCTTGGCATAAGCATTGAGCAACAGCTGCTGAACACACCTGGCAACATCTGCTTGCATCAAAAGAGGGCTTCAAGCTGACAATGGCACCAGCAGCTTCCATCTGCAACAGAGACCCAGGAAAGGACAGGCTGTGCCGGTTTGGACAAATGTGGAGGAAAATATCCTCTGATAGAAGGCAGGTTACACCCAGCCCTCCCCCACCAGGTTTTTGGAAAAAAGAACTTTCCTGGGAAGAAAGTGAAAGAGATAAAACCTATTTTTTTAACAAACACACAGGAAAAGGATAACAATGCTAAATATTAAAACCTCTCGCTGTGCAGAGAAAGCTGGGATAATTTGAGAGTCCTTCTGTGTTTCGGTGGGGTCTCCTGAAACATCCATAGACAGCGAGGCCCGTGCAAAGAAACAGGGAGCGATTCTTGAGAGAAGTTTCAGAGCTCTTTCTTCTCCAGCCACATGGGCGGGGCACTGCCAAAGAACTGAGCAATCACAGCACAACCAGGGCCCTCCTGGCACAGGGCAACACAAAATAAGCAGTGCTGAACAGGATTAGGGCACATGTGAGCAGGGAGCAGGGAGACCCCGTGCCCAGGCCATGCCTCTACCCCAGGGTCCCCTCTCCCATGACCTCATGGCAGGGGGGAGGAACCCCAACACTTCCGTAGGTGTAGTCTCTCTCCTCCTCCTTGCAGCTGGCTCATGGGCCCACATTCAGGGCCCCCACCTCGGGAGAAAATTCTCCCAATGTGCTCTGATGTTGAAAGAGTCAAGAAGAGAAGAAGCGAAAAAAAACCCCTGAAGTCCCAGGAAAACAAAGTTCAACTCTCCATCTCCCTCCAGAGAAAAGGAGCTGAAAACTGGCTAAAAAGAAACAAAGTTGCTTCCTCTGCTCTTGCTGCAAGCAGGATGCAGAGGAGTGTGTATGTGTGTCCTTGAACAAACGCTCTGAGAAGTTTGTCCGGTTTTTTTTCCTCTCCCCCCTCTCAGGCTCAGTTGAAAGGCACAGAAATGCACAAAGTTCACTTCTGGGCATAGAGCAGCAATAGGGGATACACATGATAAAGTCACCCCAAGACACAGGGAGAGAGAATTCAGTGGAAAGACTCCGAGAATTCTGCTCCCAGAGATCATTCCTGCTCACACTGACCCTTGTAGAAAGGGGACATCGTTCCAGGCAGCCTGTACTGAGCATGTGGCTCCTGAGTGGGGTTTGTTGTTTAGGAAACCTGCTCCGGCTTTTCCATTCTTTCCTTGCAAACAGGAAAACTTCTCCTGGGGCTGTGTGCAGGCAGAGCCCTGAGGAGAGCAGGTGGCACATGGTGCGCTGGGCTGGGACAGCCAGCTGCAGAGCTCAAGGGAAGAAGCCCAAAGTGTCACAATGGCTCCTTGCCTTCCCATGCAACACCTGGGTCACAATGGTCTCCTTGATTCCATGAGGCCCCACTGTGTCACAATGGCTCCTTGGTTCCATCGGGTTCCGCAGTGTCACCATGGTCTCCTTTGATCCGCACTGTCATCATGGACAATTGGTTCCATGAGGCCCCGCAGTGTCACAATGGTCCCTTGCTTCCATAGGTTTGATGTTGTAACAAAGGACTCCTTGCTTCTATGAGCTAGCCTGCTTTTTGCAGAGGTGTCTTTGGTTCCAACAAGGCCCCGCTGTGTCTCAGTGCACCCTGGCTTCCATGTGGATGTGGAGTATCACAAAGGCTCCTTGGTTCCACCAGGTCCTGCTGTGTCACAATGGGTCCTGTGGTCCCTGAGGCCCTCCAAAACCATCGTGGAGGCTTGCTTCCATGAGGTTCCATTATGTGCCAGTGGTCATCTTGGTTCCAGGAGTTTCCTTAGTGTCACAATGCTCTCCATGCTTCCATTAGGCCCTGCTTTGCCACAATGGTCCCCTTGTTTCCATGAGGCCCCGCTGTGTCACAATGGACCTATGGTTCCGTGATGTTGCGTGGTGTCACCGTGCTCTTCTTGAATCCGCCGTGTAACCATGGACCATTGGTTCCATGCAGCCGTGTCACAATGGGCTCCTTGATTCCATGATTCCCCACGGTGTCACAATGGAGCCTTGTTTCTAGGAGGTTCTGTACTGTCACAATTGCCTCATTGATGCCATCAGCCCCTGCAGTGTCACAATGGCTCCTTGGTTCCATGAGGAACACAATAGCTTGGCATAAGCATTGAGCAACAGCTGCTGAACACACCTGGCAACATCTGCTTGCATCAAAAGAGGGCTTCAAGCTGACAATGGCACCAGCAGCTTCCATCTGCAACAGAGACCCAGGAAAGGACAGGCTGTGCCGGTTTGGACAAATGTGGAGGAAAATATCCTCTGATAGAAGGCAGGTTACACCCAGCCCTCCCCCACCAGGTTTTTGGAAAAAAGAACTTTCCTGGGAAGAAAGTGAAAGAGATAAAACCTATTTTTTTAACAAACACACAGGAAAAGGATAACAATGCTAAATATTAAAACCTCTCGCTGTGCAGAGAAAGCTGGGATAATTTGAGAGTCCTTCTGTGTTTCGGTGGGGTCTCCTGAAACATCCATAGACAGCGAGGCCCGTGCAAAGAAACAGGGAGCGATTCTTGAGAGAAGTTTCAGAGCTCTTTCTTCTCCAGCCACATGGGCGGGGCACTGCCAAAGAACTGAGCAATCACAGCACAACCAGGGCCCTCCTGGCACAGGGCAACACAAAATAAGCAGTGCTGAACAGGATTAGGGCACATGTGAGCAGGGAGCAGGGAGACCCCGTGCCCAGGCCATGCCTCTACCCCAGGGTCCCCTCTCCCATGACCTCATGGCAGGGGGGAGGAACCCCAACACTTCCGTAGGTGTAGTCTCTCTCCTCCTCCTTGCAGCTGGCTCATGGGCCCACATTCAGGGCCCCCACCTCGGGAGAAAATTCTCCCAATGTGCTCTGATGTTGAAAGAGTCAAGAAGAGAAGAAGCGAAAAAAAACCCCTGAAGTCCCAGGAAAACAAAGTTCAACTCTCCATCTCCCTCCAGAGAAAAGGAGCTGAAAACTGGCTAAAAAGAAACAAAGTTGCTTCCTCTGCTCTTGCTGCAAGCAGGATGCAGAGGAGTGTGTATGTGTGTCCTTGAACAAACGCTCTGAGAAGTTTGTCCGGTTTTTTTTCCTCTCCCCCCTCTCAGGCTCAGTTGAAAGGCACAGAAATGCACAAAGTTCACTTCTGGGCATAGAGCAGCAATAGGGGATACACATGATAAAGTCACCCCAAGACACAGGGAGAGAGAATTCAGTGGAAAGACTCCGAGAATTCTGCTCCCAGAGATCATTCCTGCTCACACTGACCCTTGTAGAAAGGGGACATCGTTCCAGGCAGCCTGTACTGAGCATGTGGCTCCTGAGTGGGGTTTGTTGTTTAGGAAACCTGCTCCGGCTTTTCCATTCTTTCCTTGCAAACAGGAAAACTTCTCCTGGGGCTGTGTGCAGGCAGAGCCCTGAGGAGAGCAGGTGGCACATGGTGCGCTGGGCTGGGACAGCCAGCTGCAGAGCTCAAGGGAAGAAGCCCAAAGTGTCACAATGGCTCCTTGCCTTCCCATGCAACACCTGGGTCACAATGGTCTCCTTGATTCCATGAGGCCCCACTGTGTCACAATGGCTCCTTGGTTCCATCAGGTTCCGCAGTGTCACCATGGTCTCCTTTGATCCGCACTGTCATCATGGACAATTGGTTCCATGAGGCCCCGCAGTGTCACAATGGTCCCTTGGTTGCATAGCTTTTACGTTGTAACAATGGACTCCTTGCTTCTATGAGCTAGCCTGCTTTTTGCAGAGGTGTCTTTGGTTCCAACAAGGCCCCGCTGTGTCTCAGTGCACCCTGGCTTCCATGTGGATCTGGAGTATCACAAAGGCTCCTTGGTTCCACCAGGTCCTGCTGTGTCACAATGGGTCCTGTGGTCCCTGAGGCCCTCCAAAGTCATCATGGATGCTTGCTTCCATGAGGTTCCATTATGTGCCAGTGGTCATCTTGGTTCCAGGAGTTTCCTTAGTGTCACAATGCTCTCCATGTTTCCATGATTCCCCACAATGTCACAATGCTCTCCAGGCTTCCATTAGGCCCTGCTTTGCCACAATGGTCCCCTTGTTTCCATGCGGCCTTGCTGTGTCACAATGGACGTACGGTTCCATGATGTTGCGTGGTGTCACCGTGCTCTTCTTGAATCCGCCGTGTAACCATGGACCATTGGTTCCATGCAGCCGTGTCACAATGGGCTCCTTGATTCCATGATTCCCCACGGTGTCACAATGGAGCCTTGTTTCTAGGAGGTTCTGTACTGTCACAATTGCCTCCTTGATGCCATCAGCCCCTGCAGTGTCACAATGGCTCCTTGGTTCCATGAGGAACACAATAGCTTGGCATAAGCATTGAGCAACAGCTACTGAACACACCTGGCAACATCTGCTTGCATCAAAAGAGTGCTTCAAGCTGACAATGGCACCAGCAGCTTCCATCTGCAACAGACACCCAGGGAAAGGACAGGCTGTGCCGGTTTGGACAAATGTGGAGGAAAATATCCTCTGATAGAAGGCAGGTTACACCCAGCCCTCCCCCACCAGCTTCGGGAAAAAAGAACTTTCCTGGGAAGAAAGTGAAAGAGATAAAAACTACTTTTTTAACAAACACACAGGAAAAGGATAACAATGCTAAATATTAAAACCTCTCGCTGTGCAGAGAAAGCTGGGATAATTTGAGAGTCCTTCCGTGTTTCGGTGGGGTCTCCTGAAACATCTATAGACAGCGAGGCCCGTGCAAAGAAACAGGGAGCGATTCTTGAGAGAAGTTTCAGAGCTCTTTCTTCTCCAGCCACATGGGCGGGGCACTGCCAAAGAACTGAGCAATCACAGCACAACCAGGGCCCTCCTGGCACAGGGCAACACAAAATAAGCAGTGCTGAACAGGGTTAGGGCACATGTGAGCTGGGAGCAGGGAGACCCCCCGTGCCCAGGCCATGCCTCTACCCCAGGGTCCCCTCTCCCATGACCTCATGGCAGGGGGGAGGAACCCCAACACTTCCGTAGGTGTAGTCTCTCTCCTCCTCCTTGCAGCTGGCTCATGGGCCCACATTCAGGGCCCCCACCTCGGGAGAAAATTCTCCCAATGTGCTCTGATGTTGAAAGAGTCAAGAAGAGAAGAAGGGAAAAAAAACCCCCGAAGTCCCAGGAAAACAAAGTTCAACTCTCCATCTCCCTCCAGAGAAAAGGAGCTGAAAACTGGCTAAAAAGAAACAAAGTTGCTTCCTCTGCTCTTGCTGCAAGCAGGATGCAGAGGAGTGTGTATGTGTGTCCTTGAACAAACGCTCTGAGAAGTTTGTCTGGCTTTTTTTTCCTCTCCCCCCTCTCAGGCTCAGTTGAAAGGCACAGAAATGCACAAAGTTCACTTCTGGGCATAGAGCAGCAATAGGGGGATACACATGATAAAGTCACCCCAAGACACAGGGACAGAGAATTCAGTGGAAAGACTCCGAGAATTCTACTCCCAGAGATCATTCATTCCTGCTCACACTGACCCTTGTAGAAAGGGGACATCGTTCCAGGCAGCCTGTACTGAGCATGTGGCTCCTGAGTGGGGTTTGTTGTTTAGGAAACCTGCTCCGGCTTTTCCATTCTTTCCTTGCAAACAGGAAAACTTCTCCTGGGGCTGTGTGCAGGCAGAGCCCTGAGGAGAGCAGGTGGCACATGGTGCGCTGGGCTGGGACAGCCAGCTGCAGAGCTCAAGGGAAGAAGCCCAAAGTGTCACAATGGCTCCTTGCCTTCCCATGCAACACCTGGGTCACAATGGTCTCCTTGATTCCATGAGGCCCCACTGTGTCACAATGGCTCCTTGGTTCCATCAGGTTCCGCAGTGTCACCATGGTCTCTTTTGATCCGCACTGTCATCATGGACAATTGGTTCCATGAGGCCCCGCAGTGTCACAATGGTCCCTTGCTTCCATAGGTTTGATGTTGTAACAAAGGACTCCTTGCTTCTATGAGCTAGCCTGCTTTTTGCAGAGGTGTCTTTGGTTCCAACAAGGCCCCGCTGTGTCTCAGTGCACCCTGGCTTCCATGTGGATGTGGAGTATCACAAAGGCTCCTTGGTTCCACCAGGTCCTGCTGTGTCACAATGGGTCCTGTGGTCCCTGAGGCCCTCCAAAACCATCGTGGAGGCTTGCTTCCATGAGGTTCCATTATGTGCCAGTGGTCATCTTGGTTCCAGGAGTTTCCTTAGTGTCACAATGCTCTCCATGCTTCCATTAGGCCCTGCTTTGCCACAATGGTCCCCTTGTTTCCATGAGGCCCCGCTGTGTCACAATGGACCTATGGTTCCGTGATGTTGCGTGGTGTCACCGTGCTCTTCTTGAATCCGCCGTGTAACCATGGACCATTGGTTCCATGCAGCCGTGTCACAATGGGCTCCTTGATTCCATGATTCCCCACGGTGTCACAATGGAGCCTTGTTTCTAGGAGGTTCTGTACTGTCACAATTGCCTCATTGATGCCATCAGCCCCTGCAGTGTCACAATGGCTCCTTGGTTCCATGAGGAACACAATAGCTTGGCATAAGCATTGAGCAACAGCTGCTGAACACACCTGGCAACATCTGCTTGCATCAAAAGAGGGCTTCAAGCTGACAATGGCACCAGCAGCTTCCATCTGCAACAGAGACCCAGGAAAGGACAGGCTGTGCCGGTTTGGACAAATGTGGAGGAAAATATCCTCTGATAGAAGGCAGGTTACACCCAGCCCTCCCCCACCAGGTTTTTGGAAAAAAGAACTTTCCTGGGAAGAAAGTGAAAGAGATAAAACCTATTTTTTTAACAAACACACAGGAAAAGGATAACAATGCTAAATATTAAAACCTCTCGCTGTGCAGAGAAAGCTGGGATAATTTGAGAGTCCTTCTGTGTTTCGGTGGGGTCTCCTGAAACATCCATAGACAGCGAGGCCCGTGCAAAGAAACAGGGAGCGATTCTTGAGAGAAGTTTCAGAGCTCTTTCTTCTCCAGCCACATGGGCGGGGCACTGCCAAAGAACTGAGCAATCACAGCACAACCAGGGCCCTCCTGGCACAGGGCAACACAAAATAAGCAGTGCTGAACAGGATTAGGGCACATGTGAGCAGGGAGCAGGGAGACCCCGTGCCCAGGCCATGCCTCTACCCCAGGGTCCCCTCTCCCATGACCTCATGGCAGGGGGGAGGAACCCCAACACTTCCGTAGGTGTAGTCTCTCTCCTCCTCCTTGCAGCTGGCTCATGGGCCCACATTCAGGGCCCCCACCTCGGGAGAAAATTCTCCCAATGTGCTCTGATGTTGAAAGAGTCAAGAAGAGAAGAAGCGAAAAAAAACCCCTGAAGTCCCAGGAAAACAAAGTTCAACTCTCCATCTCCCTCCAGAGAAAAGGAGCTGAAAACTGGCTAAAAAGAAACAAAGTTGCTTCCTCTGCTCTTGCTGCAAGCAGGATGCAGAGGAGTGTGTATGTGTGTCCTTGAACAAACGCTCTGAGAAGTTTGTCCGGTTTTTTTTCCTCTCCCCCCTCTCAGGCTCAGTTGAAAGGCACAGAAATGCACAAAGTTCACTTCTGGGCATAGAGCAGCAATAGGGGATACACATGATAAAGTCACCCCAAGACACAGGGAGAGAGAATTCAGTGGAAAGACTCCGAGAATTCTGCTCCCAGAGATCATTCCTGCTCACACTGACCCTTGTAGAAAGGGGACATCGTTCCAGGCAGCCTGTACTGAGCATGTGGCTCCTGAGTGGGGTTTGTTGTTTAGGAAACCTGCTCCGGCTTTTCCATTCTTTCCTTGCAAACAGGAAAACTTCTCCTGGGGCTGTGTGCAGGCAGAGCCCTGAGGAGAGCAGGTGGCACATGGTGCGCTGGGCTGGGACAGCCAGCTGCAGAGCTCAAGGGAAGAAGCCCAAAGTGTCACAATGGCTCCTTGCCTTCCCATGCAACACCTGGGTCACAATGGTCTCCTTGATTCCATGAGGCCCCACTGTGTCACAATGGCTCCTTGGTTCCATCGGGTTCCGCAGTGTCACCATGGTCTCCTTTGATCCGCACTGTCATCATGGACAATTGGTTCCATGAGGCCCCGCAGTGTCACAATGGTCCCTTGCTTCCATAGGTTTGATGTTGTAACAAAGGACTCCTTGCTTCTATGAGCTAGCCTGCTTTTTGCAGAGGTGTCTTTGGTTCCAACAAGGCCCCGCTGTGTCTCAGTGCACCCTGGCTTCCATGTGGATGTGGAGTATCACAAAGGCTCCTTGGTTCCACCAGGTCCTGCTGTGTCACAATGGGTCCTGTGGTCCCTGAGGCCCTCCAAAACCATCGTGGAGGCTTGCTTCCATGAGGTTCCATTATGTGCCAGTGGTCATCTTGGTTCCAGGAGTTTCCTTAGTGTCACAATGCTCTCCATGCTTCCATTAGGCCCTGCTTTGCCACAATGGTCCCCTTGTTTCCATGAGGCCCCGCTGTGTCACAATGGACCTATGGTTCCGTGATGTTGCGTGGTGTCACCGTGCTCTTCTTGAATCCGCCGTGTAACCATGGACCATTGGTTCCATGCAGCCGTGTCACAATGGGCTCCTTGATTCCATGATTCCCCACGGTGTCACAATGGAGCCTTGTTTCTAGGAGGTTCTGTACTGTCACAATTGCCTCATTGATGCCATCAGCCCCTGCAGTGTCACAATGGCTCCTTGGTTCCATGAGGAACACAATAGCTTGGCATAAGCATTGAGCAACAGCTGCTGAACACACCTGGCAACATCTGCTTGCATCAAAAGAGGGCTTCAAGCTGACAATGGCACCAGCAGCTTCCATCTGCAACAGAGACCCAGGAAAGGACAGGCTGTGCCGGTTTGGACAAATGTGGAGGAAAATATCCTCTGATAGAAGGCAGGTTACACCCAGCCCTCCCCCACCAGGTTTTTGGAAAAAAGAACTTTCCTGGGAAGAAAGTGAAAGAGATAAAACCTATTTTTTTAACAAACACACAGGAAAAGGATAACAATGCTAAATATTAAAACCTCTCGCTGTGCAGAGAAAGCTGGGATAATTTGAGAGTCCTTCTGTGTTTCGGTGGGGTCTCCTGAAACATCCATAGACAGCGAGGCCCGTGCAAAGAAACAGGGAGCGATTCTTGAGAGAAGTTTCAGAGCTCTTTCTTCTCCAGCCACATGGGCGGGGCACTGCCAAAGAACTGAGCAATCACAGCACAACCAGGGCCCTCCTGGCACAGGGCAACACAAAATAAGCAGTGCTGAACAGGATTAGGGCACATGTGAGCAGGGAGCAGGGAGACCCCGTGCCCAGGCCATGCCTCTACCCCAGGGTCCCCTCTCCCATGACCTCATGGCAGGGGGGAGGAACCCCAACACTTCCGTAGGTGTAGTCTCTCTCCTCCTCCTTGCAGCTGGCTCATGGGCCCACATTCAGGGCCCCCACCTCGGGAGAAAATTCTCCCAATGTGCTCTGATGTTGAAAGAGTCAAGAAGAGAAGAAGCGAAAAAAAACCCCTGAAGTCCCAGGAAAACAAAGTTCAACTCTCCATCTCCCTCCAGAGAAAAGGAGCTGAAAACTGGCTAAAAAGAAACAAAGTTGCTTCCTCTGCTCTTGCTGCAAGCAGGATGCAGAGGAGTGTGTATGTGTGTCCTTGAACAAACGCTCTGAGAAGTTTGTCCGGTTTTTTTTCCTCTCCCCCCTCTCAGGCTCAGTTGAAAGGCACAGAAATGCACAAAGTTCACTTCTGGGCATAGAGCAGCAATAGGGGATACACATGATAAAGTCACCCCAAGACACAGGGAGAGAGAATTCAGTGGAAAGACTCCGAGAATTCTGCTCCCAGAGATCATTCCTGCTCACACTGACCCTTGTAGAAAGGGGACATCGTTCCAGGCAGCCTGTACTGAGCATGTGGCTCCTGAGTGGGGTTTGTTGTTTAGGAAACCTGCTCCGGCTTTTCCATTCTTTCCTTGCAAACAGGAAAACTTCTCCTGGGGCTGTGTGCAGGCAGAGCCCTGAGGAGAGCAGGTGGCACATGGTGCGCTGGGCTGGGACAGCCAGCTGCAGAGCTCAAGGGAAGAAGCCCAAAGTGTCACAATGGCTCCTTGCCTTCCCATGCAACACCTGGGTCACAATGGTCTCCTTGATTCCATGAGGCCCCACTGTGTCACAATGGCTCCTTGGTTCCATCGGGTTCCGCAGTGTCACCATGGTCTCCTTTGATCCGCACTGTCATCATGGACAATTGGTTCCATGAGGCCCCGCAGTGTCACAATGGTCCCTTGCTTCCATAGGTTTGATGTTGTAACAAAGGACTCCTTGCTTCTATGAGCTAGCCTGCTTTTTGCAGAGGTGTCTTTGGTTCCAACAAGGCCCCGCTGTGTCTCAGTGCACCCTGGCTTCCATGTGGATGTGGAGTATCACAAAGGCTCCTTGGTTCCACCAGGTCCTGCTGTGTCACAATGGGTCCTGTGGTCCCTGAGGCCCTCCAAAACCATCGTGGAGGCTTGCTTCCATGAGGTTCCATTATGTGCCAGTGGTCATCTTGGTTCCAGGAGTTTCCTTAGTGTCACAATGCTCTCCATGCTTCCATTAGGCCCTGCTTTGCCACAATGGTCCCCTTGTTTCCATGAGGCCCCGCTGTGTCACAATGGACCTATGGTTCCGTGATGTTGCGTGGTGTCACCGTGCTCTTCTTGAATCCGCCGTGTAACCATGGACCATTGGTTCCATGCAGCCGTGTCACAATGGGCTCCTTGATTCCATGATTCCCCACGGTGTCACAATGGAGCCTTGTTTCTAGGAGGTTCTGTACTGTCACAATTGCCTCATTGATGCCATCAGCCCCTGCAGTGTCACAATGGCTCCTTGGTTCCATGAGGAACACAATAGCTTGGCATAAGCATTGAGCAACAGCTGCTGAACACACCTGGCAACATCTGCTTGCATCAAAAGAGGGCTTCAAGCTGACAATGGCACCAGCAGCTTCCATCTGCAACAGAGACCCAGGAAAGGACAGGCTGTGCCGGTTTGGACAAATGTGGAGGAAAATATCCTCTGATAGAAGGCAGGTTACACCCAGCCCTCCCCCACCAGGTTTTTGGAAAAAAGAACTTTCCTGGGAAGAAAGTGAAAGAGATAAAACCTATTTTTTTAACAAACACACAGGAAAAGGATAACAATGCTAAATATTAAAACCTCTCGCTGTGCAGAGAAAGCTGGGATAATTTGAGAGTCCTTCTGTGTTTCGGTGGGGTCTCCTGAAACATCCATAGACAGCGAGGCCCGTGCAAAGAAACAGGGAGCGATTCTTGAGAGAAGTTTCAGAGCTCTTTCTTCTCCAGCCACATGGGCGGGGCACTGCCAAAGAACTGAGCAATCACAGCACAACCAGGGCCCTCCTGGCACAGGGCAACACAAAATAAGCAGTGCTGAACAGGATTAGGGCACATGTGAGCAGGGAGCAGGGAGACCCCGTGCCCAGGCCATGCCTCTACCCCAGGGTCCCCTCTCCCATGACCTCATGGCAGGGGGGAGGAACCCCAACACTTCCGTAGGTGTAGTCTCTCTCCTCCTCCTTGCAGCTGGCTCATGGGCCCACATTCAGGGCCCCCACCTCGGGAGAAAATTCTCCCAATGTGCTCTGATGTTGAAAGAGTCAAGAAGAGAAGAAGCGAAAAAAAACCCCTGAAGTCCCAGGAAAACAAAGTTCAACTCTCCATCTCCCTCCAGAGAAAAGGAGCTGAAAACTGGCTAAAAAGAAACAAAGTTGCTTCCTCTGCTCTTGCTGCAAGCAGGATGCAGAGGAGTGTGTATGTGTGTCCTTGAACAAACGCTCTGAGAAGTTTGTCCGGTTTTTTTTCCTCTCCCCCCTCTCAGGCTCAGTTGAAAGGCACAGAAATGCACAAAGTTCACTTCTGGGCATAGAGCAGCAATAGGGGATACACATGATAAAGTCACCCCAAGACACAGGGAGAGAGAATTCAGTGGAAAGACTCCGAGAATTCTGCTCCCAGAGATCATTCCTGCTCACACTGACCCTTGTAGAAAGGGGACATCGTTCCAGGCAGCCTGTACTGAGCATGTGGCTCCTGAGTGGGGTTTGTTGTTTAGGAAACCTGCTCCGGCTTTTCCATTCTTTCCTTGCAAACAGGAAAACTTCTCCTGGGGCTGTGTGCAGGCAGAGCCCTGAGGAGAGCAGGTGGCACATGGTGCGCTGGGCTGGGACAGCCAGCTGCAGAGCTCAAGGGAAGAAGCCCAAAGTGTCACAATGGCTCCTTGCCTTCCCATGCAACACCTGGGTCACAATGGTCTCCTTGATTCCATGAGGCCCCACTGTGTCACAATGGCTCCTTGGTTCCATCAGGTTCCGCAGTGTCACCATGGTCTCCTTTGATCCGCACTGTCATCATGGACAATTGGTTCCATGAGGCCCCGCAGTGTCACAATGGTCCCTTGGTTGCATAGCTTTTACGTTGTAACAATGGACTCCTTGCTTCTATGAGCTAGCCTGCTTTTTGCAGAGGTGTCTTTGGTTCCAACAAGGCCCCGCTGTGTCTCAGTGCACCCTGGCTTCCATGTGGATCTGGAGTATCACAAAGGCTCCTTGGTTCCACCAGGTCCTGCTGTGTCACAATGGGTCCTGTGGTCCCTGAGGCCCTCCAAAGTCATCATGGATGCTTGCTTCCATGAGGTTCCATTATGTGCCAGTGGTCATCTTGGTTCCAGGAGTTTCCTTAGTGTCACAATGCTCTCCATGTTTCCATGATTCCCCACAATGTCACAATGCTCTCCAGGCTTCCATTAGGCCCTGCTTTGCCACAATGGTCCCCTTGTTTCCATGCGGCCTTGCTGTGTCACAATGGACGTACGGTTCCATGATGTTGCGTGGTGTCACCGTGCTCTTCTTGAATCCGCCGTGTAACCATGGACCATTGGTTCCATGCAGCCGTGTCACAATGGGCTCCTTGATTCCATGATTCCCCACGGTGTCACAATGGAGCCTTGTTTCTAGGAGGTTCTGTACTGTCACAATTGCCTCCTTGATGCCATCAGCCCCTGCAGTGTCACAATGGCTCCTTGGTTCCATGAGGAACACAATAGCTTGGCATAAGCATTGAGCAACAGCTACTGAACACACCTGGCAACATCTGCTTGCATCAAAAGAGTGCTTCAAGCTGACAATGGCACCAGCAGCTTCCATCTGCAACAGACACCCAGGGAAAGGACAGGCTGTGCCGGTTTGGACAAATGTGGAGGAAAATATCCTCTGATAGAAGGCAGGTTACACCCAGCCCTCCCCCACCAGCTTCGGGAAAAAAGAACTTTCCTGGGAAGAAAGTGAAAGAGATAAAAACTACTTTTTTAACAAACACACAGGAAAAGGATAACAATGCTAAATATTAAAACCTCTCGCTGTGCAGAGAAAGCTGGGATAATTTGAGAGTCCTTCCGTGTTTCGGTGGGGTCTCCTGAAACATCTATAGACAGCGAGGCCCGTGCAAAGAAACAGGGAGCGATTCTTGAGAGAAGTTTCAGAGCTCTTTCTTCTCCAGCCACATGGGCGGGGCACTGCCAAAGAACTGAGCAATCACAGCACAACCAGGGCCCTCCTGGCACAGGGCAACACAAAATAAGCAGTGCTGAACAGGGTTAGGGCACATGTGAGCTGGGAGCAGGGAGACCCCCCGTGCCCAGGCCATGCCTCTACCCCAGGGTCCCCTCTCCCATGACCTCATGGCAGGGGGGAGGAACCCCAACACTTCCGTAGGTGTAGTCTCTCTCCTCCTCCTTGCAGCTGGCTCATGGGCCCACATTCAGGGCCCCCACCTCGGGAGAAAATTCTCCCAATGTGCTCTGATGTTGAAAGAGTCAAGAAGAGAAGAAGGGAAAAAAAACCCCCGAAGTCCCAGGAAAACAAAGTTCAACTCTCCATCTCCCTCCAGAGAAAAGGAGCTGAAAACTGGCTAAAAAGAAACAAAGTTGCTTCCTCTGCTCTTGCTGCAAGCAGGATGCAGAGGAGTGTGTATGTGTGTCCTTGAACAAACGCTCTGAGAAGTTTGTCTGGCTTTTTTTTCCTCTCCCCCCTCTCAGGCTCAGTTGAAAGGCACAGAAATGCACAAAGTTCACTTCTGGGCATAGAGCAGCAATAGGGGGATACACATGATAAAGTCACCCCAAGACACAGGGACAGAGAATTCAGTGGAAAGACTCCGAGAATTCTACTCCCAGAGATCATTCATTCCTGCTCACACTGACCCTTGTAGAAAGGGGACATCGTTCCAGGCAGCCTGTACTGAGCATGTGGCTCCTGAGTGGGGTTTGTTGTTTAGGAAACCTGCTCCGGCTTTTCCATTCTTTCCTTGCAAACAGGAAAACTTCTCCTGGGGCTGTGTGCAGGCAGAGCCCTGAGGAGAGCAGGTGGCACATGGTGCGCTGGGCTGGGACAGCCAGCTGCAGAGCTCAAGGGAAGAAGCCCAAAGTGTCACAATGGCTCCTTGCCTTCCCATGCAACACCTGGGTCACAATGGTCTCCTTGATTCCATGAGGCCCCACTGTGTCACAATGGCTCCTTGGTTCCATCAGGTTCCGCAGTGTCACCATGGTCTCTTTTGATCCGCACTGTCATCATGGACAATTGGTTCCATGAGGCCCCGCAGTGTCACAATGGTCCCTTGCTTCCATAGGTTTGATGTTGTAACAAAGGACTCCTTGCTTCTATGAGCTAGCCTGCTTTTTGCAGAGGTGTCTTTGGTTCCAACAAGGCCCCGCTGTGTCTCAGTGCACCCTGGCTTCCATGTGGATGTGGAGTATCACAAAGGCTCCTTGGTTCCACCAGGTCCTGCTGTGTCACAATGGGTCCTGTGGTCCCTGAGGCCCTCCAAAACCATCGTGGAGGCTTGCTTCCATGAGGTTCCATTATGTGCCAGTGGTCATCTTGGTTCCAGGAGTTTCCTTAGTGTCACAATGCTCTCCATGCTTCCATTAGGCCCTGCTTTGCCACAATGGTCCCCTTGTTTCCATGAGGCCCCGCTGTGTCACAATGGACCTATGGTTCCGTGATGTTGCGTGGTGTCACCGTGCTCTTCTTGAATCCGCCGTGTAACCATGGACCATTGGTTCCATGCAGCCGTGTCACAATGGGCTCCTTGATTCCATGATTCCCCACGGTGTCACAATGGAGCCTTGTTTCTAGGAGGTTCTGTACTGTCACAATTGCCTCATTGATGCCATCAGCCCCTGCAGTGTCACAATGGCTCCTTGGTTCCATGAGGAACACAATAGCTTGGCATAAGCATTGAGCAACAGCTGCTGAACACACCTGGCAACATCTGCTTGCATCAAAAGAGGGCTTCAAGCTGACAATGGCACCAGCAGCTTCCATCTGCAACAGAGACCCAGGAAAGGACAGGCTGTGCCGGTTTGGACAAATGTGGAGGAAAATATCCTCTGATAGAAGGCAGGTTACACCCAGCCCTCCCCCACCAGGTTTTTGGAAAAAAGAACTTTCCTGGGAAGAAAGTGAAAGAGATAAAACCTATTTTTTTAACAAACACACAGGAAAAGGATAACAATGCTAAATATTAAAACCTCTCGCTGTGCAGAGAAAGCTGGGATAATTTGAGAGTCCTTCTGTGTTTCGGTGGGGTCTCCTGAAACATCCAAAGACAGCGAGGCCCGTGCAAAGAAACAGGGAGCGATTCTTGAGAGAAGTTTCAGAGCTCTTTCTTCTCCAGCCACATGGGCGGGGCACTGCCAAAGAACTGAGCAATCACAGCACAACCAGGGCCCTCCTGGCACAGGGCAACACAAAATAAGCAGTGCTGAACAGAGTTAGGGCACATGTGAGCAGGGAGCAGGGAGACCCCCCGTGCCCAGGCCATGCCTCTACCCCAGGGTCCCCTCTCCCATGACCGCATGGCAGGGGGGAGGAACCCCAACACTTCCGTAGGTGTAGTCTCTCTCCTCCTCCTTGCAGCTGGCTCATGGGCCCACATTCAGGGCCCCAACCTCGGGAGAAAATTCTCCCAATGTGGTCTGATGTTGAAAGAGTCAAGAAGAGGAGAAGGGAAAAAAACCCCCAAAGTCCCAGGAAAACAAAGTTCAACTCTCCATCTCCCCCCAGAGAAAAGGAGCTGAAAACTGGCTAAAAAGAAACAAAGTTGCTTCCCTCTGCTCTTGCTGCAAGCAGGATGCAGAGGAGTGTGTATGTGTGTCCTTGAACAAACGCTCTGAGAAGTTTGTCCGGTTTTTTTTCCTCTCCCCCCTCTCAGGCTCAGTTGAAAGGCACAGAAATGCACAAAGTTCACTTCTGGGCATAGAGCAGCAATAGGGGATACACATGATAAAGTCACCCCAAGACACAGGGAGAGAGAATTCAGTGGAAAGACTCCGAGAATTCTGCTCCCAGAGATCATTCCTGCTCACACTGACCCTTGTAGAAAGGGGACATCGTTCCAGGCAGCCTGTACTGAGCATGTGGCTCCTGAGTGGGGTTTGTTGTTTAGGAAACCTGCTCCGGCTTTTCCATTCTTTCCTTGCAAACAGGAAAACTTCTCCTGGGGCTGTGTGCAGGCAGAGCCCTGAGGAGAGCAGGTGGCACATGGTGCGCTGGGCTGGGACAGCCAGCTGCAGAGCTCAAGGGAAGAAGCCCAAAGTGTCACAATGGCTCCTTGCCTTCCCATGCAACACCTGGGTCACAATGGTCTCCTTGATTCCATGAGGCCCCACTGTGTCACAATGGCTCCTTGGTTCCATCAGGTTCCGCAGTGTCACCATGGTCTCCTTTGATCCGCACTGTCATCATGGACAATTGGTTCCATGAGGCCCCGCAGTGTCACAATGGTCCCTTGGTTGCATAGCTTTTACGTTGTAACAATGGACTCCTTGCTTCTATGAGCTAGCCTGCTTTTTGCAGAGGTGTCTTTGGTTCCAACAAGGCCCCACTGTGTCTCAGTGCACCCTGGCTTCCATGTGGATCTGGAGTATCACAAAGGCTCCTTGGTTCCACCAGGTCCTGCTGTGTCACAATGGGTCCTGTGGTCCCTGAGGCCCTCCAAAGTCATCATGGATGCTTGCTTCCATGAGGTTCCATTATGTGCCAGTGGTCATCTTGGTTCCAGGAGTTTCCTTAGTGTCACAATGCTCTCCATGTTTCCATGATTCCCCACAATGTCACAATGCTCTCCAGGCTTCCATTAGGCCCTGCTTTGCCACAATGGTCCCCTTGTTTCCATGCGGCCTTGCTGTGTCACAATGGACGTACGGTTCCATGATGTTGCGTGGTGTCACCGTGCTCTTCTTGAATCCGCCGTGTAACCATGGACCATTGGTTCCATGCAGCCGTGTCACAATGGGCTCCTTGATTCCATGATTCCCCACGGTGTCACAATGGAGCCTTGTTTCTAGGAGGTTCTGTACTGTCACAATTGCCTCCTTGATGCCATCAGCCCCTGCAGTGTCACAATGGCTCCTTGGTTCCATGAGGAACACAATAGCTTGGCATAAGCATTGAGCAACAGCTGCTGAACACACCTGGCAACATCTGCTTGCATCAAAAGAGGGCTTCAAGCTGACAATGGCACCAGCAGCTTCCATCTGCAACAGACACCCAGGGAAAGGACAGGCTGTGCCGGTTTGGACAAATGTGGAGGAAAATATCCTCTGATAGAAGGCAGGTTACACCCAGCCCTCCCCCACCAGCTTCGGGAAAAAAGAATTTTCCTGGGAAGAAAGTGAAAGAGATAAAAACTACTTTTTTAACAAACACACAGGAAAAGGATAACAATGCTAAATATTAAAACCTCTCGCTGTGCAGAGAAAGCTGGGATAATTTGAGAGTCCTTCCGTGTTTCGGTGGGGTCTCCTGAAACATCCATAGACAGCGAGGCCCGTGCAAAGAAACAGGGAGCGATTCTTGAGAGAAGTTTCAGAGCTCTTTCTTCTCCAGCCACATGGGCGGGGCACTGCCAAAGAACTGAGCAATCACAGCACAACCAGGGCCCTCCTGGCACAGGGCAACACAAAATAAGCAGTGCTGAACAGGGTTAGGGCACATGTGAGCAGGGAGCAGGGAGACCCCCCGTGCCCAGGCCATGCCTCTACCCCAGGGTCCCCTCTCCCATGACCTCATGGCAGGGGGGAGGAACCCCAACACTTCCGTAGGTGTAGTCTCTCTCCTCCTCCTTGCAGCTGGCTCATGGGCCCACATTCAGGGCCCCCACCTCGGGAGAAAATTCTCCCAATGTGCTCTGATGTTGAAAGAGTCAAGAAGAGAAGAAGGGAAAAAAAACCCCCGAAGTCCCAGGAAAACAAAGTTCAACTCTCCATCTCCCTCCAGAGAAAAGGAGCTGAAAACTGGCTAAAAAGAAACAAAGTTGCTTCCTCTGCTCTTGCTGCAAGCAGGATGCAGAGGAGTGTGTATGTGTGTCCTTGAACAAACGCTCTGAGAAGTTTGTCTGGCTTTTTTTTCCTCTCCCCCCTCTCAGGCTCAGTTGAAAGGCACAGAAATGCACAAAGTTCACTTCTGGGCATAGAGCAGTATTGGGGGATACACATGATAAAGTCACCCCAAGACACAGGGACAGAGAATTCAGTGGAAAGACTCCGAGAATTCTGCTCCCAGAGATCATTCATTCCTGCTCACACTGACCCTTGTAGAAAGGGGACATCGTTCCCGGCAGCCTGTACTGAGCATGTGGCTCCTGAGTGGGGTTTGTTGTTTAGGAAACCTGCTCCGGCTTTTCCATTCTTTCCTTGCAAACAGGAAAACTTCTCCTGGGGCTGTGTGCAGGCAGAGCCCTGAGGAGAGCAGGTGGCACATGGTGCGCTGGGCTGGGACAGCCAGCTGCAGAGCTCAAGGGAAGAAGCCCAAAGTGTCACAATGGCTCCTTGCCTTCCCATGCAACACCTGGGTCACAATGGTCTCCTTGATTCCATGAGGCCCCACTGTGTCACAATGGCTCCTTGGTTCCATCAGGTTCCGCAGTGTCACCATGGTCTCTTTTGATCCGCACTGTCATCATGGACAATTGGTTCCATGAGGCCCCGCAGTGTCACAATGGTCCCTTGCTTCCATAGGTTTGATGTTGTAACAAAGGACTCCTTGCTTCTATGAGCTAGCCTGCTTTTTGCAGAGGTGTCTTTGGTTCCAACAAGGCCCCGCTGTGTCTCAGTGCACCCTGGCTTCCATGTGGATGTGGAGTATCACAAAGGCTCCTTGGTTCCACCAGGTCCTGCTGTGTCACAATGGGTCCTGTGGTCCCTGAGGCCCTCCAAAACCATCGTGGAGGCTTGCTTCCATGAGGTTCCATTATGTGCCAGTGGTCATCTTGGTTCCAGGAGTTTCCTTAGTGTCACAATGCTCTCCATGCTTCCATTAGGCCCTGCTTTGCCACAATGGTCCCCTTGTTTCCATGAGGCCCCGCTGTGTCACAATGGACCTATGGTTCCGTGATGTTGCGTGGTGTCACCGTGCTCTTCTTGAATCCGCCGTGTAACCATGGACCATTGGTTCCATGCAGCCGTGTCACAATGGGCTCCTTGATTCCATGATTCCCCACGGTGTCACAATGGAGCCTTGTTTCTAGGAGGTTCTGTACTGTCACAATTGCCTCATTGATGCCATCAGCCCCTGCAGTGTCACAATGGCTCCTTGGTTCCATGAGGAACACAATAGCTTGGCATAAGCATTGAGCAACAGCTGCTGAACACACCTGGCAACATCTGCTTGCATCAAAAGAGGGCTTCAAGCTGACAATGGCACCAGCAGCTTCCATCTGCAACAGAGACCCAGGAAAGGACAGGCTGTGCCGGTTTGGACAAATGTGGAGGAAAATATCCTCTGATAGAAGGCAGGTTACACCCAGCCCTCCCCCACCAGGTTTTTGGAAAAAAGAACTTTCCTGGGAAGAAAGTGAAAGAGATAAAACCTATTTTTTTAACAAACACACAGGAAAAGGATAACAATGCTAAATATTAAAACCTCTCGCTGTGCAGAGAAAGCTGGGATAATTTGAGAGTCCTTCTGTGTTTCGGTGGGGTCTCCTGAAACATCCAAAGACAGCGAGGCCCGTGCAAAGAAACAGGGAGCGATTCTTGAGAGAAGTTTCAGAGCTCTTTCTTCTCCAGCCACATGGGCGGGGCACTGCCAAAGAACTGAGCAATCACAGCACAACCAGGGCCCTCCTGGCACAGGGCAACACAAAATAAGCAGTGCTGAACAGAGTTAGGGCACATGTGAGCAGGGAGCAGGGAGACCCCCCGTGCCCAGGCCATGCCTCTACCCCAGGGTCCCCTCTCCCATGACCGCATGGCAGGAGGGAGGAACCCCAACACTTCCGTAGGTGTAGTCTCTCTCCTCCTCCTTGCAGCTGGCTCATGGGCCCACATTCAGGGCCCCAACCTCGGGAGAAAATTCTCCCAATGTGGTCTGATGTTGAAAGAGTCAAGAAGAGGAGAAGGGAAAAAAACCCCCAAAGTCCCAGGAAAACAAAGTTCAACTCTCCATCTCCCCCCAGAGAAAAGGAGCTGAAAACTGGCTAAAAAGAAACAAAGTTGCTTCCCTCTGCTCTTGCTGCAAGCAGGATGCAGAGGAGTGTGTATGTGTGTCCTTGAACAAACGCTCTGAGAAGTTTGTCCGGTTTTTTTTCCTCTCCCCCCTCTCAGGCTCAGTTGAAAGGCACAGAAATGCACAAAGTTCACTTCTGGGCATAGAGCAGCAATAGGGGATACACATGATAAAGTCACCCCAAGACACAGGGAGAGAGAATTCAGTGGAAAGACTCCGAGAATTCTGCTCCCAGAGATCATTCCTGCTCACACTGACCCTTGTAGAAAGGGGACATCGTTCCAGGCAGCCTGTACTGAGCATGTGGCTCCTGAGTGGGGTTTGTTGTTTAGGAAACCTGCTCCGGCTTTTCCATTCTTTCCTTGCAAACAGGAAAACTTCTCCTGGGGCTGTGTGCAGGCAGAGCCCTGAGGAGAGCAGGTGGCACATGGTGCGCTGGGCTGGGACAGCCAGCTGCAGAGCTCAAGGGAAGAAGCCCAAAGTGTCACAATGGCTCCTTGCCTTCCCATGCAACACCTGGGTCACAATGGTCTCCTTGATTCCATGAGGCCCCACTGTGTCACAATGGCTCCTTGGTTCCATCAGGTTCCGCAGTGTCACCATGGTCTCCTTTGATCCGCACTGTCATCATGGACAATTGGTTCCATGAGGCCCCGCAGTGTCACAATGGTCCCTTGGTTGCATAGCTTTTACGTTGTAACAATGGACTCCTTGCTTCTATGAGCTAGCCTGCTTTTTGCAGAGGTGTCTTTGGTTCCAACAAGGCCCCACTGTGTCTCAGTGCACCCTGGCTTCCATGTGGATCTGGAGTATCACAAAGGCTCCTTGGTTCCACCAGGTCCTGCTGTGTCACAATGGGTCCTGTGGTCCCTGAGGCCCTCCAAAGTCATCATGGATGCTTGCTTCCATGAGGTTCCATTATGTGCCAGTGGTCATCTTGGTTCCAGGAGTTTCCTTAGTGTCACAATGCTCTCCATGTTTCCATGATTCCCCACAATGTCACAATGCTCTCCAGGCTTCCATTAGGCCCTGCTTTGCCACAATGGTCCCCTTGTTTCCATGCGGCCTTGCTGTGTCACAATGGACGTACGGTTCCATGATGTTGCGTGGTGTCACCGTGCTCTTCTTGAATCCGCCGTGTAACCATGGACCATTGGTTCCATGCAGCCGTGTCACAATGGGCTCCTTGATTCCATGATTCCCCACGGTGTCACAATGGAGCCTTGTTTCTAGGAGGTTCTGTACTGTCACAATTGCCTCCTTGATGCCATCAGCCCCTGCAGTGTCACAATGGCTCCTTGGTTCCATGAGGAACACAATAGCTTGGCATAAGCATTGAGCAACAGCTGCTGAACACACCTGGCAACATCTGCTTGCATCAAAAGAGGGCTTCAAGCTGACAATGGCACCAGCAGCTTCCATCTGCAACAGACACCCAGGGAAAGGACAGGCTGTGCCGGTTTGGACAAATGTGGAGGAAAATATCCTCTGATAGAAGGCAGGTTACACCCAGCCCTCCCCCACCAGCTTCGGGAAAAAAGAATTTTCCTGGGAAGAAAGTGAAAGAGATAAAAACTACTTTTTTAACAAACACACAGGAAAAGGATAACAATGCTAAATATTAAAACCTCTCGCTGTGCAGAGAAAGCTGGGATAATTTGAGAGTCCTTCCGTGTTTCGGTGGGGTCTCCTGAAACATCCATAGACAGCGAGGCCCGTGCAAAGAAACAGGGAGCGATTCTTGAGAGAAGTTTCAGAGCTCTTTCTTCTCCAGCCACATGGGCGGGGCACTGCCAAAGAACTGAGCAATCACAGCACAACCAGGGCCCTCCTGGCACAGGGCAACACAAAATAAGCAGTGCTGAACAGGGTTAGGGCACATGTGAGCAGGGAGCAGGGAGACCCCCCGTGCCCAGGCCATGCCTCTACCCCAGGGTCCCCTCTCCCATGACCTCATGGCAGGGGGGAGGAACCCCAACACTTCCGTAGGTGTAGTCTCTCTCCTCCTCCTTGCAGCTGGCTCATGGGCCCACATTCAGGGCCCCCACCTCGGGAGAAAATTCTCCCAATGTGCTCTGATGTTGAAAGAGTCAAGAAGAGAAGAAGGGAAAAAAAACCCCCGAAGTCCCAGGAAAACAAAGTTCAACTCTCCATCTCCCTCCAGAGAAAAGGAGCTGAAAACTGGCTAAAAAGAAACAAAGTTGCTTCCTCTGCTCTTGCTGCAAGCAGGATGCAGAGGAGTGTGTATGTGTGTCCTTGAACAAACGCTCTGAGAAGTTTGTCTGGCTTTTTTTTCCTCTCCCCCCTCTCAGGCTCAGTTGAAAGGCACAGAAATGCACAAAGTTCACTTCTGGGCATAGAGCAGTATTGGGGGATACACATGATAAAGTCACCCCAAGACACAGGGACAGAGAATTCAGTGGAAAGACTCCGAGAATTCTGCTCCCAGAGATCATTCATTCCTGCTCACACTGACCCTTGTAGAAAGGGGACATCGTTCCCGGCAGCCTGTACTGAGCATGTGGCTCCTGAGTGGGGTTTGTTGTTTAGGAAACCTGCTCCGGCTTTTCCATTCTTTCCTTGCAAACAGGAAAACTTCTCCTGGGGCTGTGTGCAGGCAGAGCCCTGAGGAGAGCAGGTGGCACATGGTGCGCTGGGCTGGGACAGCCAGCTGCAGAGCTCAAGGGAAGAAGCCCAAAGTGTCACAATGGCTCCTTGCCTTCCCATGCAACACCTGGGTCACAATGGTCTCCTTGATTCCATGAGGCCCCACTGTGTCACAATGGCTCCTTGGTTCCATCAGGTTCCGCAGTGTCACCATGGTCTCTTTTGATCCGCACTGTCATCATGGACAATTGGTTCCATGAGGCCCCGCAGTGTCACAATGGTCCCTTGCTTCCATAGGTTTGATGTTGTAACAAAGGACTCCTTGCTTCTATGAGCTAGCCTGCTTTTTGCAGAGGTGTCTTTGGTTCCAACAAGGCCCCGCTGTGTCTCAGTGCACCCTGGCTTCCATGTGGATCTGGAGTATCACAAAGGCTCCTTGGTTCCACCAGGTCCTGCTGTGTCACAATGGGTCCTGTGGTCCCTGAGGCCCTCCAAAACCATCGTGGAGGCTTGCTTCCATGAGGTTCCATTATGTGCCAGTGGTCATCTTGGTTCCAGGAGTTTCCTTAGTGTCACAATGCTCTCCATGCTTCCATTAGGCCCTGCTTTGCCACAATGGTCCCCTTGTTTCCATGAGGCCCCACTGTGTCACAATGGACCTATGGTTCCGTGATGTTGCGTGGTGTCACCGTGCTCTTCTTGAATCCGCCGTGTAACCATGGACCATTGGTTCCATGCAGCCGTGTCACAATGGGCTCCTTGATTCCATGATTCCCCACGGTGTCACAATGGAGCCTTGTTTCTAGGAGGTTCTGTACTGTCACAATTGCCTCATTGATGCCATCAGCCCCTGCAGTGTCACAATGGCTCCTTGGTTCCATGAGGAACACAATAGCTTGGCATAAGCATTGAGCAACAGCTGCTGAACACACCTGGCAACATCTGCTTGCATCAAAAGAGGGCTTCAAGCTGACAATGGCACCAGCAGCTTCCATCTGCAACAGAGACCCAGGAAAGGACAGGCTGTGCCGGTTTGGACAAATGTGGAGGAAAATATCCTCTGATAGAAGGCAGGTTACACCCAGCCCTCCCCCACCAGGTTTTTGGAAAAAAGAACTTTCCTGGGAAGAAAGTGAAAGAGATAAAACCTATTTTTTTAACAAACACACAGGAAAAGGATAACAATGCTAAATATTAAAACCTCTCGCTGTGCAGAGAAAGCTGGGATAATTTGAGAGTCCTTCTGTGTTTCGGTGGGGTCTCCTGAAACATCCATAGACAGCGAGGCCCGTGCAAAGAAACAGGGAGCGATTCTTGAGAGAAGTTTCAGAGCTCTTTCTTCTCCAGCCACATGGGCGGGGCACTGCCAAAGAACTGAGCAATCACAGCACAACCAGGGCCCTCCTGGCACAGGGCAACACAAAATAAGCAGTGCTGAACAGGGTTAGGGCACATGTGAGCAGGGAGCAGGGAGACCCCCCGTGCCCAGGCCATGCCTCTACCCCAGGGTCCCCTCTCCCATGACCGCATGGCAGGAGGGAGGAACCCCAACACTTCCGTAGGTGTAGTCTCTCTCCTCCTCCTTGCAGCTGGCTCATGGGCCCACATTCAGGGCCCCAACCTCGGGAGAAAATTCTCCCAATGTGGTCTGATGTTGAAAGAGTCAAGAAGAGGAGAAGGGAAAAAAACCCCCAAAGTCCCAGGAAAACAAAGTTCAACTCTCCATCTCCCCCCAGAGAAAAGGAGCTGAAAACTGGCTAAAAAGAAACAAAGTTGCTTCCCTCTGCTCTTGCTGCAAGCAGGATGCAGAGGAGTGTGTATGTGTGTCCTTGAACAAACGCTCTGAGAAGTTTGTCCGGTTTTTTTTCCTCTCCCCCCTCTCAGGCTCAGTTGAAAGGCACAGAAATGCACAAAGTTCACTTCTGGGCATAGAGCAGCAATAGGGGATACACATGATAAAGTCACCCCAAGACACAGGGAGAGAGAATTCAGTGGAAAGACTCCGAGAATTCTGCTCCCAGAGATCATTCCTGCTCACACTGACCCTTGTAGAAAGGGGACATCGTTCCAGGCAGCCTGTACTGAGCATGTGGCTCCTGAGTGGGGTTTGTTGTTTAGGAAACCTGCTCCGGCTTTTCCATTCTTTCCTTCCAAACAGGAAAACTTCTCCTGGGGCTGTGTGCAGGCAGAGCCCTGAGGAGAGCAGGTGGCACATGGTGCGCTGGGCTGGGACAGCCAGCTGCAGAGCTCAAGGGAAGAAGCCCAAAGTGTCACAATGGCTCCTTGCCTTCCCATGCAACACCTGGGTCACAATGGTCTCCTTGATTCCATGAGGCCCCACTGTGTCACAATGGCTCCTTGGTTCCATCAGGTTCCGCAGTGTCACCATGGTCTCCTTTGATCCGCACTGTCATCATGGACAATTGGTTCCATGAGGCCCCGCAGTGTCACAATGGTCCCTTGGTTGCATAGCTTTTACGTTGTAACAATGGACTCCTTGCTTCTATGAGCTAGCCTGCTTTTTGCAGAGGTGTCTTTGGTTCCAACAAGGCCCCACTGTGTCTCAGTGCACCCTGGCTTCCATGTGGATCTGGAGTATCACAAAGGCTCCTTGGTTCCACCAGGTCCTGCTGTGTCACAATGGGTCCTGTGGTCCCTGAGGCCCTCCAAAGTCATCATGGATGCTTGCTTCCATGAGGTTCCATTATGTGCCAGTGGTCATCTTGGTTCCAGGAGTTTCCTTAGTGTCACAATGCTCTCCATGTTTCCATGATTCCCCACAATGTCACAATGCTCTCCAGGCTTCCATTAGGCCCTGCTTTGCCACAATGGTCCCCTTGTTTCCATGCGGCCTTGCTGTGTCACAATGGACGTACGGTTCCATGATGTTGCGTGGTGTCACCGTGCTCTTCTTGAATCCGCCGTGTAACCATGGACCATTGGTTCCATGCAGCCGTGTCACAATGGGCTCCTTGATTCCATGATTCCCCACGGTGTCACAATGGAGCCTTGTTTCTAGGAGGTTCTGTACTGTCACAATTGCCTCCTTGATGCCATCAGCCCCTGCAGTGTCACAATGGCTCCTTGGTTCCATGAGGAACACAATAGCTTGGCATAAGCATTGAGCAACAGCTGCTGAACACACCTGGCAACATCTGCTTGCATCAAAAGAGGGCTTCAAGCTGACAATGGCACCAGCAGCTTCCATCTGCAACAGACACCCAGGGAAAGGACAGGCTGTGCCGGTTTGGACAAATGTGGAGGAAAATATCCTCTGATAGAAGGCAGGTTACACCCAGCCCTCCCCCACCAGCTTCGGGAAAAAAGAATTTTCCTGGGAAGAAAGTGAAAGAGATAAAAACTACTTTTTTAACAAACACACAGGAAAAGGATAACAATGCTAAATATTAAAACCTCTCGCTGTGCAGAGAAAGCTGGGATAATTTGAGAGTCCTTCCGTGTTTCGGTGGGGTCTCCTGAAACATCCATAGACAGCGAGGCCCGTGCAAAGAAACAGGGAGCGATTCTTGAGAGAAGTTTCAGAGCTCTTTCTTCTCCAGCCACATGGGCGGGGCACTGCCAAAGAACTGAGCAATCACAGCACAACCAGGGCCCTCCTGGCACAGGGCAACACAAAATAAGCAGTGCTGAACAGGGTTAGGGCACATGTGAGCAGGGAGCAGGGAGACCCCCCGTGCCCAGGCCATGCCTCTACCCCAGGGTCCCCTCTCCCATGACCTCATGGCAGGGGGGAGGAACCCCAACACTTCCGTAGGTGTAGTCTCTCTCCTCCTCCTTGCAGCTGGCTCATGGGCCCACATTCAGGGCCCCCACCTCAGGAGAAAATTCTCCCAATGTGCTCTGATGTTGAAAGAGTCAAGAAGAGAAGAAGGGAAAAAAAACCCCCGAAGTCCCAGGAAAACAAAGTTCAACTCTCCATCTCCCTCCAGAGAAAAGGAGCTGAAAACTGGCTAAAAAGAAACAAAGTTGCTTCCTCTGCTCTTGCTGCAAGCAGGATGCAGAGGAGTGTGTATGTGTGTCCTTGAACAAACGCTCTGAGAAGTTTGTCTGGCTTTTTTTTCCTCTCCCCCCTCTCAGGCTCAGTTGAAAGGCACAGAAATGCACAAAGTTCACTTCTGGGCATAGAGCAGTATTGGGGGATACACATGATAAAGTCACCCCAAGACACAGGGACAGAGAATTCAGTGGAAAGACTCCGAGAATTCTGCTCCCAGAGATCATTCATTCCTGCTCACACTGACCCTTGTAGAAAGGGGACATCGTTCCCGGCAGCCTGTACTGAGCATGTGGCTCCTGAGTGGGGTTTGTTGTTTAGGAAACCTGCTCCGGCTTTTCCATTCTTTCCTTGCAAACAGGAAAACTTCTCCTGGGGCTGTGTGCAGGCAGAGCCCTGAGGAGAGCAGGTGGCACATGGTGCGCTGGGCTGGGACAGCCAGCTGCAGAGCTCAAGGGAAGAAGCCCAAAGTGTCACAATGGCTCCTTGCCTTCCCATGCAACACCTGGGTCACAATGGTCTCCTTGATTCCATGAGGCCCCACTGTGTCACAATGGCTCCTTGGTTCCATCAGGTTCCGCAGTGTCACCATGGTCTCTTTTGATCCGCACTGTCATCATGGACAATTGGTTCCATGAGGCCCCGCAGTGTCACAATGGTCCCTTGCTTCCATAGGTTTGATGTTGTAACAAAGGACTCCTTGCTTCTATGAGCTAGCCTGCTTTTTGCAGAGGTGTCTTTGGTTCCAACAAGGCCCCGCTGTGTCTCAGTGCACCCTGGCTTCCATGTGGATCTGGAGTATCACAAAGGCTCCTTGGTTCCACCAGGTCCTGCTGTGTCACAATGGGTCCTGTGGTCCCTGAGGCCCTCCAAAACCATCGTGGAGGCTTGCTTCCATGAGGTTCCATTATGTGCCAGTGGTCATCTTGGTTCCAGGAGTTTCCTTAGTGTCACAATGCTCTCCATGCTTCCATTAGGCCCTGCTTTGCCACAATGGTCCCCTTGTTTCCATGAGGCCCCGCTGTGTCACAATGGACCTATGGTTCCGTGATGTTGCGTGGTGTCACCGTGCTCTTCTTGAATCCGCCGTGTAACCATGGACCATTGGTTCCATGCAGCCGTGTCACAATGGGCTCCTTGATTCCATGATTCCCCACGGTGTCACAATGGAGCCTTGTTTCTAGGAGGTTCTGTACTGTCACAATTGCCTCATTGATGCCATCAGCCCCTGCAGTGTCACAATGGCTCCTTGGTTCCATGAGGAACACAATAGCTTGGCATAAGCATTGAGCAACAGCTGCTGAACACACCTGGCAACATCTGCTTGCATCAAAAGAGGGCTTCAAGCTGACAATGGCACCAGCAGCTTCCATCTGCAACAGAGACCCAGGAAAGGACAGGCTGTGCCGGTTTGGACAAATGTGGAGGAAAATATCCTCTGATAGAAGGCAGGTTACACCCAGCCCTCCCCCACCAGGTTTTTGGAAAAAAGAACTTTCCTGGGAAGAAAGTGAAAGAGATAAAACCTGTTTTTTTAACAAACACACAGGAAAAGGATAACAATGCTAAATATTAAAAGCTCTCGCTGTGCAGAGAAAGCTGGGATAATTTGAGAGTCCTTCTGTGTTTCGGTGGGGTCTCCTGAAACATCCATAGACAGCGAGGCCCGTGCAAAGAAACAGGGAGCGATTCTTGAGAGAAGTTTCAGAGCTCTTTCTTCTCCAGCCACATGGGCGGGGCACTGCCAAAGAACTGAGCAATCACAGCACAACCAGGGCCCTCCTGGCACAGGGCAACACAAAATAAGCAGTGCTGAACAGGGTTAGGGCACATGTGAGCAGGGAGCAGGGAGACCCCCCGTGCCCAGGCCATGCCTCTACCCCAGGGTCCCCTCTCCCATGACCGCATGGCAGGAGGGAGGAACCCCAACACTTCCGTAGGTGTAGTCTCTCTCCTCCTCCTTGCAGCTGGCTCATGGGCCCACATTCAGGGCCCCAACCTCGGGAGAAAATTCTCCCAATGTGGTCTGATGTTGAAAGAGTCAAGAAGAGGAGAAGGGAAAAAAACCCCCAAAGTCCCAGGAAAACAAAGTTCAACTCTCCATCTCCCCCCAGAGAAAAGGAGCTGAAAACTGGCTAAAAAGAAACAAAGTTGCTTCCCTCTGCTCTTGCTGCAAGCAGGATGCAGAGGAGTGTGTATGTGTGTCCTTGAACAAACGCTCTGAGAAGTTTGTCCGGTTTTTTTTCCTCTCCCCCCTCTCAGGCTCAGTTGAAAGGCACAGAAATGCACAAAGTTCACTTCTGGGCATAGAGCAGCAATAGGGGATACACATGATAAAGTCACCCCAAGACACAGGGAGAGAGAATTCAGTGGAAAGACTCCGAGAATTCTGCTCCCAGAGATCATTCCTGCTCACACTGACCCTTGTAGAAAGGGGACATCGTTCCCGGCAGCCTGTACTGAGCATGTGGCTCCTGAGTGGGGTTTGTTGTTTGGGAAACCTGCTCCGGCTTTTCCATTCTTTCCTTCCAAACAGGAAAACTTCTCCTGGGGCTGTGTGCAGGCAGAGCCCTGAGGAGAGCAGGTGGCACATGGTGCGCTGGGCTGGGACAGCCAGCTGCAGAGCTCAAGGGAAGAAGCCCAAAGTGTCACAATGGCTCCTTGCCTTCCCATGCAACACCTGGGTCACAATGGTCTCCTTGATTCCATGAGGCCCCACTGTGTCACAATGGCTCCTTGGTTCCATCAGGTTCCGCAGTGTCACCATGGTCTCCTTTGATCCGCACTGTCATCATGGACAATTGGTTCCATGAGGCCCCGCAGTGTCACAATGGTCCCTTGGTTGCATAGCTTTTACGTTGTAACAATGGACTCCTTGCTTCTATGAGCTAGCCTGCTTTTTGCAGAGGTGTCTTTGGTTCCAACAAGGCCCCACTGTGTCTCAGTGCACCCTGGCTTCCATGTGGATCTGGAGTATCACAAAGGCTCCTTGGTTCCACCAGGTCCTGCTGTGTCACAATGGGTCCTGTGGTCCCTGAGGCCCTCCAAAGTCATCATGGATGCTTGCTTCCATGAGGTTCCATTATGTGCCAGTGGTCATCTTGGTTCCAGGAGTTTCCTTAGTGTCACAATGCTCTCCATGTTTCCATGATTCCCCACAATGTCACAATGCTCTCCAGGCTTCCATTAGGCCCTGCTTTGCCACAATGGTCCCCTTGTTTCCATGAGGCCCCACTGTGTCACAATGGACGTACGGTTCCATGATGTTGCGTGGTGTCACCGTGCTCTTCTTGAATCCGCCGTGTAACCATGGACCATTGGTTCCATGCAGCCGTGTCACAATGGGCTCCTTGATTCCATGATTCCCCACGGTGTCACAATGGAGCCTTGTTTCTAGGAGGTTCTGTACTGTCACAATTGCCTCCTTGATGCCATCAGCCCCTGCAGTGTCACAATGGCTCCTTGGTTCCATGAGGAACACAATAGCTTGGCATAAGCATTGAGCAACAGCTGCTGAACACACCTGGCAACATCTGCTTGCATCAAAAGAGGGCTTCAAGCTGACAATGGCACCAGCAGCTTCCATCTGCAACAGACACCCAGGGAAAGGACAGGCTGTGCCGGTTTGGACAAATGTGGAGGAAAATATCCTCTGATAGAAGGCAGGTTACACCCAGCCCTCCCCCACCAGCTTCGGGAAAAAAGAATTTTCCTGGGAAGAAAGTGAAAGAGATAAAAACTACTTTTTTAACAAACACACAGGAAAAGGATAACAATGCTAAATATTAAAACCTCTCGCTGTGCAGAGAAAGCTGGGATAATTTGAGAGTCCTTCCGTGTTTCGGTGGGGTCTCCTGAAACATCCATAGACAGCGAGGCCCGTGCAAAGAAACAGGGAGCGATTCTTGAGAGAAGTTTCAGAGCTCTTTCTTCTCCAGCCACATGGGCGGGGCACTGCCAAAGAACTGAGCAATCACAGCACAACCAGGGCCCTCCTGGCACAGGGCAACACAAAATAAGCAGTGCTGAACAGGGTTAGGGCACATGTGAGCAGGGAGCAGGGAGACCCCCCGTGCCCAGGCCATGCCTCTACCCCAGGGTCCCCTCTCCCATGACCTCATGGCAGGGGGGAGGAACCCCAACACTTCCGTAGGTGTAGTCTCTCTCCTCCTCCTTGCAGCTGGCTCATGGGCCCACATTCAGGGCCCCCACCTCGGGAGAAAATTCTCCCAATGTGCTCTGATGTTGAAAGAGTCAAGAAGAGAAGAAGGGAAAAAAAACCCCCGAAGTCCCAGGAAAACAAAGTTCAACTCTCCATCTCCCTCCAGAGAAAAGGAGCTGAAAACTGGCTAAAAAGAAACAAAGTTGCTTCCTCTGCTCTTGCTGCAAGCAGGATGCAGAGGAGTGTGTATGTGTGTCCTTGAACAAACGCTCTGAGAAGTTTGTCTGGCTTTTTTTTCCTCTCCCCCCTCTCAGGCTCAGTTGAAAGGCACAGAAATGCACAAAGTTCACTTCTGGGCATAGAGCAGTATTGGGGGATACACATGATAAAGTCACCCCAAGACACAGGGACAGAGAATTCAGTGGAAAGACTCCGAGAATTCTGCTCCCAGAGATCATTCATTCCTGCTCACACTGACCCTTGTAGAAAGGGGACATCGTTCCCGGCAGCCTGTACTGAGCATGTGGCTCCTGAGTGGGGTTTGTTGTTTAGGAAACCTGCTCCGGCTTTTCCATTCTTTCCTTGCAAACAGGAAAACTTCTCCTGGGGCTGTGTGCAGGCAGAGCCCTGAGGAGAGCAGGTGGCACATGGTGCGCTGGGCTGGGACAGCCAGCTGCAGAGCTCAAGGGAAGAAGCCCAAAGTGTCACAATGGCTCCTTGCCTTCCCATGCAACACCTGGGTCACAATGGTCTCCTTGATTCCATGAGGCCCCACTGTGTCACAATGGCTCCTTGGTTCCATCAGGTTCCGCAGTGTCACCATGGTCTCTTTTGATCCGCACTGTCATCATGGACAATTGGTTCCATGAGGCCCCGCAGTGTCACAATGGTCCCTTGCTTCCATAGGTTTGATGTTGTAACAAAGGACTCCTTGCTTCTATGAGCTAGCCTGCTTTTTGCAGAGGTGTCTTTGGTTCCAACAAGGCCCCGCTGTGTCTCAGTGCACCCTGGCTTCCATGTGGATCTGGAGTATCACAAAGGCTCCTTGGTTCCACCAGGTCCTGCTGTGTCACAATGGGTCCTGTGGTCCCTGAGGCCCTCCAAAACCATCGTGGAGGCTTGCTTCCATGAGGTTCCATTATGTGCCAGTGGTCATCTTGGTTCCAGGAGTTTCCTTAGTGTCACAATGCTCTCCATGCTTCCATTAGGCCCTGCTTTGCCACAATGGTCCCCTTGTTTCCATGCGGCCTTGCTGTGTCACAATGGACGTACGGTTCCATGATGTTGCGTGGTGTCACCGTGCTCTTCTTGAATCCGCCGTGTAACCATGGACCATTGGTTCCATGCAGCCGTGTCACAATGGGCTCCTTGATTCCATGATTCCCCACGGTGTCACAATGGAGCCTTGTTTCTAGGAGGTTCTGTACTGTCACAATTGCCTCATTGATGCCATCAGCCCCTGCAGTGTCACAATGGCTCCTTGGTTCCATGAGGAACACAATAGCTTGGCATAAGCATTGAGCAACAGCTGCTGAACACACCTGGCAACATCTGCTTGCATCAAAAGAGGGCTTCAAGCTGACAATGGCACCAGCAGCTTCCATCTGCAACAGAGACCCAGGAAAGGACAGGCTGTGCCGGTTTGGACAAATGTGGAGGAAAATATCCTCTGATAGAAGGCAGGTTACACCCAGCCCTCCCCCACCAGGTTTCTGGAAAAAAGAACTTTCCTGGGAAGAAAGTGAAAGAGATAAAACCTATTTTTTTAACAAACACACAGGAAAAGGATAACAATGCTAAATATTAAAACCTCTCGCTGTGCAGAGAAAGCTGGGATAATTTGAGAGTCCTTCTGTGTTTCGGTGGGGTCTCCTGAAACATCCATAGACAGCGAGGCCCGTGCAAAGAAACAGGGAGCGATTCTTGAGAGAAGTTTCAGAGCTCTTTCTTCTCCAGCCACATGGGCGGGGCACTGCCAAAGAACTGAGCAATCACAGCACAACCAGGGCCCTCCTGGCACAGGGCAACACAAAATAAGCAGTGCTGAACAGGGTTAGGGCACATGTGAGCAGGGAGCAGGGAGACCCCCCGTGCCCAGGCCATGCCTCTACCCCAGGGTCCCCTCTCCCATGACCGCATGGCAGGGGGGAGGAACCCCAACACTTCCGTAGGTGTAGTCTCTCTCCTCCTCCTTGCAGCTGGCTCATGGGCCCACATTCAGGGCCCCAACCTCGGGAGAAAATTCTCCCAATGTGGTCTGATGTTGAAAGAGTCAAGAAGAGGAGAAGGGAAAAAAACCCCCAAAGTCCCAGGAAAACAAAGTTCAACTCTCCATCTCCCCCCAGAGAAAAGGAGCTGAAAACTGGCTAAAAAGAAACAAAGTTGCTTCCCTCTGCTCTTGCTGCAAGCAGGATGCAGAGGAGTGTGTATGTGTGTCCTTGAACAAACGCTCTGAGAAGTTTGTCCGGTTTTTTTTCCTCTCCCCCCTCTCAGGCTCAGTTGAAAGGCACAGAAATGCACAAAGTTCACTTCTGGGCATAGAGCAGCAATAGGGGATACACATGATAAAGTCACCCCAAGACACAGGGAGAGAGAATTCAGTGGAAAGACTCCGAGAATTCTGCTCCCAGAGATCATTCCTGCTCACACTGACCCTTGTAGAAAGGGGACATCGTTCCCGGCAGCCTGTACTGAGCATGTGGCTCCTGAGTGGGGTTTGTTGTTTGGGAAACCTGCTCCGGCTTTTCCATTCTTTCCTTCCAAACAGGAAAACTTCTCCTGGGGCTGTGTGCAGGCAGAGCCCTGAGGAGAGCAGGTGGCACATGGTGCGCTGGGCTGGGACAGCCAGCTGCAGAGCTCAAGGGAAGAAGCCCAAAGTGTCACAATGGCTCCTTGCCTTCCCATGCAACACCTGGGTCACAATGGTCTCCTTGATTCCATGAGGCCCCACTGTGTCACAATGGCTCCTTGGTTCCATCAGGTTCCGCAGTGTCACCATGGTCTCCTTTGATCCGCACTGTCATCATGGACAATTGGTTCCATGAGGCCCCGCAGTGTCACAATGGTCCCTTGGTTGCATAGCTTTTACGTTGTAACAATGGACTCCTTGCTTCTATGAGCTAGCCTGCTTTTTGCAGAGGTGTCTTTGGTTCCAACAAGGCCCCGCTGTGTCTCAGTGCACCCTGGCTTCCATGTGGATCTGGAGTATCACAAAGGCTCCTTGGTTCCACCAGGTCCTGCTGTGTCACAATGGGTCCTGTGGTCCCTGAGGCCCTCCAAAGTCATCATGGATGCTTGCTTCCATGAGGTTCCATTATGTGCCAGTGGTCATCTTGGTTCCAGGAGTTTCCTTAGTGTCACAATGCTCTCCATGTTTCCATGATTCCCCACAATGTCACAATGCTCTCCAGGCTTCCATTAGGCCCTGCTTTGCCACAATGGTCCCCTTGTTTCCATGCGGCCTTGCTGTGTCACAATGGACGTACGGTTCCATGATGTTGCGTGGTGTCACCGTGCTCTTCTTGAATCCGCCGTGTAACCATGGACCATTGGTTCCATGCAGCCGTGTCACAATGGGCTCCTTGATTCCATGATTCCCCACGGTGTCACAATGGAGCCTTGTTTCTAGGAGGTTCTGTACTGTCACAATTGCCTCCTTGATGCCATCAGCCCCTGCAGTGTCACAATGGCTCCTTGGTTCCATGAGGAACACAATAGCTTGGCATAAGCATTGAGCAACAGCTGCTGAACACACCTGGCAACATCTGCTTGCATCAAAAGAGGGCTTCAAGCTGACAATGGCACCAGCAGCTTCCATCTGCAACAGAGACCCAGGAAAGGACAGGCTGTGCCGGTTTGGACAAATGTGGAGGAAAATATCCTCTGATAGAAGGCAGGTTACACCCAGCCCTCCCCCACCAGCTTCGGGAAAAAAGAATTTTCCTGGGAAGAAAGTGAAAGAGATAAAAACTACTTTTTTAACAAACACACAGGAAAAGGATAACAATGCTAAATATTAAAACCTCTCGCTGTGCAGAGAAAGCTGGGATAATTTGAGAGTCCTTCCGTGTTTCGGTGGGGTCTCCTGAAACATCCATAGACAGCGAGGCCCGTGCAAAGAAACAGGGAGCGATTCTTGAGAGAAGTTTCAGAGCTCTTTCTTCTCCAGCCACATGGGCGGGGCACTGCCAAAGAACTGAGCAATCACAGCACAACCAGGGCCCTCCTGGCACAGGGCAACACAAAATAAGCAGTGCTGAACAGGGTTAGGGCACATGTGAGCAGGGAGCAGGGAGACCCCCCGTGCCCAGGCCATGCCTCTACCCCAGGGTCCCCTCTCCCATGACCTCATGGCAGGGGGGAGGAACCCCAACACTTCCGTAGGTGTAGTCTCTCTCCTCCTCCTTGCAGCTGGCTCATGGGCCCACATTCAGGGCCCCCACCTCGGGAGAAAATTCTCCCAATGTGCTCTGATGTTGAAAGAGTCAAGAAGAGAAGAAGGGAAAAAAAACCCCCGAAGTCCCAGGAAAACAAAGTTCAACTCTCCATCTCCCTCCAGAGAAAAGGAGCTGAAAACTGGCTAAAAAGAAACAAAGTTGCTTCCTCTGCTCTTGCTGCAAGCAGGATGCAGAGGAGTGTGTATGTGTGTCCTTGAACAAACGCTCTGAGAAGTTTGTCTGGCTTTTTTTTCCTCTCCCCCCTCTCAGGCTCAGTTGAAAGGCACAGAAATGCACAAAGTTCACTTCTGGGCATAGAGCAGTATTGGGGGATACACATGATAAAGTCACCCCAAGACACAGGGACAGAGAATTCAGTGGAAAGACTCCGAGAATTCTGCTCCCAGAGATCATTCATTCCTGCTCACACTGACCCTTGTAGAAAGGGGACATCGTTCCCGGCAGCCTGTACTGAGCATGTGGCTCCTGAGTGGGGTTTGTTGTTTAGGAAACCTGCTCCGGCTTTTCCATTCTTTCCTTGCAAACAGGAAAACTTCTCCTGGGGCTGTGTGCAGGCAGAGCCCTGAGGAGAGCAGGTGGCACATGGTGCGCTGGGCTGGGACAGCCAGCTGCAGAGCTCAAGGGAAGAAGCCCAAAGTGTCACAATGGCTCCTTGCCTTCCCATGCAACACCTGGGTCACAATGGTCTCCTTGATTCCATGAGGCCCCACTGTGTCACAATGGCTCCTTGGTTCCATCAGGTTCCGCAGTGTCACCATGGTCTCTTTTGATCCGCACTGTCATCATGGACAATTGGTTCCATGAGGCCCCGCAGTGTCACAATGGTCCCTTGCTTCCATAGGTTTGATGTTGTAACAAAGGACTCCTTGCTTCTATGAGCTAGCCTGCTTTTTGCAGAGGTGTCTTTGGTTCCAACAAGGCCCCGCTGTGTCTCAGTGCACCCTGGCTTCCATGTGGATCTGGAGTATCACAAAGGCTCCTTGGTTCCACCAGGTCCTGCTGTGTCACAATGGGTCCTGTGGTCCCTGAGGCCCTCCAAAGTCATCATGGATGCTTGCTTCCATGAGGTTCCATTATGTGCCAGTGGTCATCTTGGTTCCAGGAGTTTCCTTAGTGTCACAATGCTCTCCATGCTTCCATTAGGCCCTGCTTTGCCACAATGGTCCCCTTGTTTCCATGAGGCCCCGCTGTGTCACAATGGACCTATGGTTCCGTGATGTTGCGTGGTGTCACCGTGCTCTTCTTGAATCCGCCGTGTAACCATGGACCATTGGTTCCATGCAGCCGTGTCACAATGGGCTCCTTGATTCCATGATTCCCCACGGTGTCACAATGGAGCCTTGTTTCTAGGAGGTTCTGTACTGTCACAATTGCCTCCTTGATGCCATCAGCCCCTGCAGTGTCACAATGGCTCCTTGGTTCCATGAGGAACACAATAGCTTGGCATAAGCATTGAGCAACAGCTGCTGAACACACCTGGCAACATCTGCTTGCATCAAAAGAGGGCTTCAAGCTGACAATGGCACCAGCAGCTTCCATCTGCAACAGACACCCAGGAAAGGACAGGCTGTGCCGGTTTGGACAAATGTGGAGGAAAATATCCTCTGATAGAAGGCAGGTTACACCCAGCCCTCCCCCACCAGGTTTTTGGAAAAAAGAACTTTCCTGGGAAGAAAGTGAAAGAGATAAAACCTATTTTTTTAACAAACACACAGGAAAAGGATAACAATGCTAAATATTAAAACCTCTCGCTGTGCAGAGAAAGCTGGGATAATTTGAGAGTCCTTCTGTGTTTCGGTGGGGTCTCCTGAAACATCCAAAGACAGCGAGGCCCGTGCAAAGAAACAGGGAGCGATTCTTGAGAGAAGTTTCAGAGCTCTTTCTTCTCCAGCCACATGGGCGGGGCACTGCCAAAGAACTGAGCAATCACAGCACAACCAGGGCCCTCCTGGCACAGGGCAACACAAAATAAGCAGTGCTGAACAGAGTTAGGGCACATGTGAGCAGGGAGCAGGGAGACCCCCCGTGCCCAGGCCATGCCTCTACCCCAGGGTCCCCTCTCCCATGACCGCATGGCAGGAGGGAGGAACCCCAACACTTCCGTAGGTGCAGTCTCTCTCCTCCTCCTTGCAGCTGGCTCATGGGCCCACATTCAGGGCCCCAACCTCGGGAGAAAATTCTCCCAATGTGGTCTGATGTTGAAAGAGTCAAGAAGAGAAGAAGGGAAAAAAACCCCCAAAGTCCCAGGAAAACAAAGTTCAACTCTCCATCTCCCCCCAGAGAAAAGGAGCTGAAAACTGGCTAAAAAGAAACAAAGTTGCTTCCTCTGCTCTTGCTGCAAGCAGGATGCAGAGGAGTGTGTATGTGTGTCCTTGAACAAACGCTCTGAGAAGTTTGTCCGGTTTTTTTTCCTCTCCCCCCTCTCAGGCTCAGTTGAAAGGCACAGAAATGCACAAAGTTCACTTCTGGGCATAGAGCAGCAATAGGGGATACACATGATAAAGTCACCCCAAGACACAGGGAGAGAGAATTCAGTGGAAAGACTCCGAGAATTCTGCTCCCAGAGATCATTCCTGCTCACACTGACCCTTGTAGAAAGGGGACATCGTTCCAGGCAGCCTGTACTGAGCATGTGGCTCCTGAGTGGGGTTTGTTGTTTAGGAAACCTGCTCCGGCTTTTCCATTCTTTCCTTGCAAACAGGAAAACTTCTCCTGGGGCTGTGTGCAGGCAGAGCCCTGAGGAGAGCAGGTGGCACATGGTGCGCTGGGCTGGGACAGCCAGCTGCAGAGCTCAAGGGAAGAAGCCCAAAGTGTCACAATGGCTCCTTGCCTTCCCATGCAACACCTGGGTCACAATGGTCTCCTTGATTCCATGAGGCCCCACTGTGTCACAATGGCTCCTTGGTTCCATCAGGTTCCGCAGTGTCACCATGGTCTCCTTTGATCCGCACTGTCATCATGGACAATTGGTTCCATGAGGCCCCGCAGTGTCACAATGGTCCCTTGGTTGCATAGCTTTTACATTGTAACAATGGACTCCTTGCTTCTATGAGCTAGCCTGCTTTTTGCAGAGGTGTCTTTGGTTCCAACAAGGCCCCACTGTGTCTCAGTGCACCCTGGCTTCCATGTGGATGTGGAGTATCACAAAGGCTCCTTGGTTCCACCAGGTCCTGCTGTGTCACAATGGGTCCTGTGGTCCCTGAGGCCCTCCAAAGTCATCATGGATGCTTGCTTCCATGAGGTTCCATTATGTGCCAGTGGTCATCTTGGTTCCAGGAGTTTCCTTAGTGTCACAATGCTCTCCATGTTTCCATGATTCCCCACAATGTCACAATGCTCTCCAGGCTTCCATTAGGCCCTGCTTTGCCACAATGGTCCCCTTGTTTCCATGCGGCCTTGCTGTGTCACAATGGACGTACGGTTCCATGATGTTGCGTGGTGTCACCGTGCTCTTCTTGAATCCGCCGTGTAACCATGGACCATTGGTTCCATGCAGCCGTGTCACAATGGGCTCCTTGATTCCATGATTCCCCACGGTGTCACAATGGAGCCTTGTTTCTAGGAGGTTCTGTACTGTCACAATTGCCTCCTTGATGCCATCAGCCCCTGCAGTGTCACAATGGCTCCTTGGTTCCATGAGGAACACAATAGCTTGGCATAAGCATTGAGCAACAGCTGCTGAACACACCTGGCAACATCTGCTTGCATCAAAAGAGGGCTTCAAGCTGACAATGGCACCAGCAGCTTCCATCTGCAACAGACACCCAGGGAAAGGACAGGCTGTGCCGGTTTGGACAAATGTGGAGGAAAATATCCTCTGATAGAAGGCAGGTTACACCCAGCCCTCCCCCACCAGCTTCGGGAAAAAAGAACTTTCCTGGGAAGAAAGTGAAAGAGATAAAAACTACTTTTTTAACAAACACACAGGAAAAGGATAACAATGCTAAATATTAAAACCTCTCGCTGTGCAGAGAAAGCTGGGATAATTTGAGAGTCCTTCCGTGTTTCGGTGGGGTCTCCTGAAACATCCATAGACAGCGAGGCCCGTGCAAAGAAACAGGGAGCGATTCTTGAGAGAAGTTTCAGAGCTCTTTCTTCTCCAGCCACATGGGCGGGGCACTGCCAAAGAACTGAGCAATCACAGCACAACCAGGGCCCTCCTGGCACAGGGCAACACAAAATAAGCAGTGCTGAACAGGGTTAGGGCACATGTGAGCTGGGAGCAGGGAGACCCCCCGTGCCCAGGCCATGCCTCTACCCCAGGGTCCCCTCTCCCATGACCTCATGGCAGGGGGGAGGAACCCCAACACTTCCGGAGGTGTAGTCTCTCTCCTCCTCCTTGCAGCTGGCTCATGGGCCCACATTCAGGGCCCCCACCTCGGGAGAAAATTCTCCCAATGTGCTCTGATGTTGAAAGAGTCAAGAAGAGAAGAAGGGAAAAAAAACCCCCGAAGTCCCAGGAAAACAAAGTTCAACTCTCCATCTCCCTCCAGAGAAAAGGAGCTGAAAACTGGCTAAAAAGAAACAAAGTTGCTTCCTCTGCTCTTGCTGCAAGCAGGATGCAGAGGAGTGTGTATGTGTGTCCTTGAACAAACGCTCTGAGAAGTTTGTCTGGCTTTTTTTTCCTCTCCCCCCTCTCAGGCTCAGTTGAAAGGCACAGAAATGCACAAAGTTCACTTCTGGGCATAGAGCAGCAATAGGGGGATACACATGATAAAGTCACCCCAAGACACAGGGACAGAGAATTCAGTGGAAAGACTCCGAGAATTCTGCTCCCAGAGATCATTCATTCCTGCTCACACTGACCCTTGTAGAAAGGGGACATCGTTCCAGGCAGCCTGTACTGAGCATGTGGCTCCTGAGTGGGGTTTGTTGTTTAGGAAACCTGCTCCGGCTTTTCCATTCTTTCCTTGCAAACAGGAAAACTTCTCCTGGGGCTGTGTGCAGGCAGAGCCCTGAGGAGAGCAGGTGGCACATGGTGCGCTGGGCTGGGACAGCCAGCTGCAGAGCTCAAGGGAAGAAGCCCAAAGTGTCACAATGGCTCCTTGCCTTCCCATGCAACACCTGGGTCACAATGGTCTCCTTGATTCCATGAGGCCCCACTGTGTCACAATGGCTCCTTGGTTCCATCAGGTTCCGCAGTGTCACCATGGTCTCTTTTGATCCGCACTGTCATCATGGACAATTGGTTCCATGAGGCCCCGCAGTGTCACAATGGTCCCTTGCTTCCATAGGTTTGATGTTGTAACAAAGGACTCCTTGCTTCTATGAGCTAGCCTGCTTTTTGCAGAGGTGTCTTTGGTTCCAACAAGGCCCCGCTGTGTCTCAGTGCACCCTGGCTTCCATGTGGATGTGGAGTATCACAAAGGCTCCTTGGTTCCACCAGGTCCTGCTGTGTCACAATGGGTCCTGTGGTCCCTGAGGCCCTCCAAAACCATCGTGGAGGCTTGCTTCCATGAGGTTCCATTATGTGCCAGTGGTCATCTTGGTTCCAGGAGTTTCCTTAGTGTCACAATGCTCTCCATGCTTCCATTAGGCCCTGCTTTGCCACAATGGTCCCCTTGTTTCCATGAGGCCCCGCTGTGTCACAATGGACCTATGGTTCCGTGATGTTGCGTGGTGTCACCGTGCTCTTCTTGAATCCGCCGTGTAACCATGGACCATTGGTTCCATGCAGCCGTGTCACAATGGGCTCCTTGATTCCATGATTCCCCACGGTGTCACAATGGAGCCTTGTTTCTAGGAGGTTCTGTACTGTCACAATTGCCTCCTTGATGCCATCAACCCCTGCAGTGTCACAATGGCTCCTTGGTTCCATGAGGAACACAATAGCTTGGCATAAGCATTGAGCAACAGCTGCTGAACACACCTGGCAACATCTGCTTGCATCAAAAGAGGGCTTCAAGCTGACAATGGCACCAGCAGCTTCCATCTGCAACAGAGACCCAGGAAAGGACAGGCTGTGCCGGTTTGGACAAATGTGGAGGAAAATATCCTCTGATAGAAGGCAGGTTACACCCAGCCCTCCCCCACCAGGTTTTTGGAAAAAAGAACTTTCCTGGGAAGAAAGTGAAAGAGATAAAACCTATTTTTTTAACAAACACACAGGAAAAGGATAACAATGCTAAATATTAAAAGCTCTCGCTGTGCAGAGAAAGCTGGGATAATTTGAGAGTCCTTCTGTGTTTCGGTGGGGTCTCCTGAAACATCCATAGACAGCGAGGCCCGTGCAAAGAAACAGGGAGCGATTCTTGAGAGAAGTTTCAGAGCTCTTTCTTCTCCAGCCACATGGGCGGGGCACTGCCAAAGAACTGAGCAATCACGGCACAACCAGGGCCCTCCTGGCACAGGGCAACACAAAATAAGCAGTGCTGAACAGGGTTAGGGCACATGTGAGCAGGGAGCAGGGAGACCCCCCGTGCCCAGGCCATGCCTCTACCCCAGGGTCCCCTCTCCCATGACCGCATGGCAGGGGGGAGGAACCCCAACACTTCCGTAGGTGTAGTCTCTCTCCTCCTCCTTGCAGCTGGCTCATGGGCCCACATTCAGGGCCCCAACCTCGGGAGAAAATTCTCCCAATGTGGTCTGATGTTGAAAGAGTCAAGAAGAGGAGAAGGGAAAAAAACCCCCAAAGTCCCAGGAAAACAAAGTTCAACTCTCCATCTCCCCCCAGAGAAAAGGAGCTGAAAACTGGCTAAAAAGAAACAAAGTTGCTTCCTCTGCTCTTGCTGCAAGCAGGATGCAGAGGAGTGTGTATGTGTGTCCTTGAACAAACGCTCTGAGAAGTTTGTCTGGCTTTTTTTTCCTCTCCCCCCTCTCAGGCTCAGTTGAAAGGCACAGAAACGCACAAAGTTCACTTCTGGGCATAGAGCAGTATTGGGGGATACACATGATAAAGTCACCCCAAGACACAGGGACAGAGAATTCAGTGGAAAGACTCCGAGAATTCTGCTCCCAGAGATCATTCATTCCTGCTCACACTGACCCTTGTAGAAAGGGGACATCGTTCCAGGCAGCCTGTACTGAGCATGTGGCTCCTGAGTGGGGTTTGTTGTTTAGGAAACCTGCTCCGGCTTTTCCATTCTTTCCTTGCAAACAGGAAAACTTCTCCTGGGGCTGTGTGCAGGCAGAGCCCTGAGGAGAGCAGGTGGCACATGGTGCGCTGGGCTGGGACAGCCAGCTGCAGAGCTCAAGGGAAGAAGCCCAAAGTGTCACAATGGCTCCTTGCCTTCCCATGCAACACCTGGGTCACAATGGTCTCCTTGATTCCATGAGGCCCCACTGTGTCACAATGGCTCCTTGGTTCCATCAGGTTCCGCAGTGTCACCATGGTCTCTTTTGATCCGCACTGTCATCATGGACAATTGGTTCCATGAGGCCCCGCAGTGTCACAATGGTCCCTTGCTTCCATAGGTTTGATGTTGTAACAAAGGACTCCTTGCTTCTATGAGCTAGCCTGCTTTTTGCAGAGGTGTCTTTGGTTCCAACAAGGCCCCGCTGTGTCTCAGTGCACCCTGGCTTCCATGTGGATGTGGAGTATCACAAAGGCTCCTTGGTTCCACCAGGTCCTGCTGTGTCACAATGGGTCCTGTGGTCCCTGAGGCCCTCCAAAACCATCGTGGAGGCTTGCTTCCATGAGGTTCCATTATGTGCCAGTGGTCATCTTGGTTCCAGGAGTTTCCTTAGTGTCACAATGCTCTCCATGCTTCCATTAGGCCCTGCTTTGCCACAATGGTCCCCTTGTTTCCATGAGGCCCCGCTGTGTCACAATGGACCTATGGTTCCGTGATGTTGCGTGGTGTCACCGTGCTCTTCTTGAATCCGCCGTGTAACCATGGACCATTGGTTCCATGCAGCCGTGTCACAATGGGCTCCTTGATTCCATGATTCCCCACGGTGTCACAATGGAGCCTTGTTTCTAGGAGGTTCTGTACTGTCACAATTGCCTCCTTGATGCCATCAACCCCTGCAGTGTCACAATGGCTCCTTGGTTCCATGAGGAACACAATAGCTTGGCATAAGCATTGAGCAACAGCTGCTGAACACACCTGGCAACATCTGCTTGCATCAAAAGAGGGCTTCAAGCTGACAATGGCACCAGCAGCTTCCATCTGCAACAGAGACCCAGGAAAGGACAGGCTGTGCCGGTTTGGACAAATGTGGAGGAAAATATCCTCTGATAGAAGGCAGGTTACACCCAGCCCTCCCCCACCAGGTTTTTGGAAAAAAGAACTTTCCTGGGAAGAAAGTGAAAGAGATAAAACCTATTTTTTTAACAAACACACAGGAAAAGGATAACAATGCTAAATATTAAAACCTCTCGCTGTGCAGAGAAAGCTGGGATAATTTGAGAGTCCTTCTGTGTTTCGGTGGGGTCTCCTGAAACATCCATAGACAGCGAGGCCCGTGCAAAGAAACAGGGAGCGATTCTTGAGAGAAGTTTCAGAGCTCTTTCTTCTCCAGCCACATGGGCGGGGCACTGCCAAAGAACTGAGCAATCACGGCACAACCAGGGCCCTCCTGGCACAGGGCAACACAAAATAAGCAGTGCTGAACAGGGTTAGGGCACATGTGAGCAGGGAGCAGGGAGACCCCCCGTGCCCAGGCCATGCCTCTACCCCAGGGTCCCCTCTCCCATGACCGCATGGCAGGGGGGAGGAACCCCAACACTTCCGTAGGTGTAGTCTCTCTCCTCCTCCTTGCAGCTGGCTCATGGGCCCACATTCAGGGCCCCAACCTCGGGAGAAAATTCTCCCAATGTGGTCTGATGTTGAAAGAGTCAAGAAGAGGAGAAGGGAAAAAAACCCCCAAAGTCCCAGGAAAACAAAGTTCAACTCTCCATCTCCCTCCAGAGAAAAGGAGCTGAAAACTGGCTAAAAAGAAACAAAGTTGCTTCCTCTGCTCTTGCTGCAAGCAGGATGCAGAGGAGTGTGTATGTGTGTCCTTGAACAAACGCTCTGAGAAGTTTGTCTGGCTTTTTTTTCCTCTCCCCCCTCTCAGGCTCAGTTGAAAGGCACAGAAATGCACAAAGTTCACTTCTGGGCATAGAGCAGCAATAGGGGGATACACATGATAAAGTCACCCCAAGACACAGGGACAGAGAATTCAGTGGAAAGACTCCGAGAATTCTGCTCCCAGAGATCATTCCTGCTCACACTGACCCTTGTAGAAAGGGGACATCGTTCCAGGCAGCCTGTACTGAGCATGTGGCTCCTGAGTGGGGTTTGTTGTTTAGGAAACCTGCTCCGGCTTTTCCATTCTTTCCTTGCAAACAGGAAAACTTCTCCTGGGGCTGTGTGCAGGCAGAGCCCTGAGGAGAGCAGGTGGCACATGGTGCGCTGGGCTGGGACAGCCAGCTGCAGAGCTCAAGGGAAGAAGCCCAAAGTGTCACAATGGCTCCTTGCCTTCCCATGCAACACCTGGGTCACAATGGTCTCCTTGATTCCATGAGGCCCCACTGTGTCACAATGGCTCCTTGGTTCCATCAGGTTCCGCAGTGTCACCATGGTCTCCTTTGATCCGCACTGTCATCATGGACAATTGGTTCCATGAGGCCCCGCAGTGTCACAATGGTCCCTTGGTTGCATAGCTTTTACGTTGTAACAATGGACTCCTTGCTTCTATGAGCTAGCCTGCTTTTTGCAGAGGTGTCTTTGGTTCCAACAAGGCCCCACTGTGTCTCAGTGCACCCTGGCTTCCATGTGGATCTGGAGTATCACAAAGGCTCCTTGGTTCCACCAGGTCCTGCTGTGTCACAATGGGTCCTGTGGTCCCTGAGGCCCTCCAAAGTCATCATGGATGCTTGCTTCCATGAGGTTCCATTATGTGCCAGTGGTCATCTTGGTTCCAGGAGTTTCCTTAGTGTCACAATGCTCTCCATGTTTCCATGATTCCCCACAATGTCACAATGCTCTCCAGGCTTCCATTAGGCCCTGCTTTGCCACAATGGTCCCCTTGTTTCCATGCGGCCTTGCTGTGTCACAATGGACGTACGGTTCCATGATGTTGCGTGGTGTCACCGTGCTCTTCTTGAATCCGCCGTGTAACCATGGACCATTGGTTCCATGCAGCCGTGTCACAATGGGCTCCTTGATTCCATGATTCCCCACGGTGTCACAATGGAGCCTTGTTTCTAGGAGGTTCTGTACTGTCACAATTGCCTCCTTGATGCCATCAGCCCCTGCAGTGTCACAATGGCTCCTTGGTTCCATGAGGAACACAATAGCTTGGCATAAGCATTGAGCAACAGCTGCTGAACACACCTGGCAACATCTGCTTGCATCAAAAGAGTGCTTCAAGCTGACAATGGCACCAGCAGCTTCCATCTGCAACAGACACCCAGGGAAAGGACAGGCTGTGCCGGTTTGGACAAATGTGGAGGAAAATATCCTCTGATAGAAGGCAGGTTACACCCAGCCCTCCCCCACCAGCTTCGGGAAAAAAGAACTTTCCTGGGAAGAAAGTGAAAGAGATAAAAACTACTTTTTTAACAAACACACAGGAAAAGGATAACAATGCTAAATATTAAAAGCTCTCGCTGTGCAGAGAAAGCTGGGATAATTTGAGAGTCCTTCCGTGTTTCGGTGGGGTCTCCTGAAACATCTATAGACAGCGAGGCCCGTGCAAAGAAACAGGGAGCGATTCTTGAGAGAAGTTTCAGAGCTCTTTCTTCTCCAGCCACATGGGCGGGGCACTGCCAAAGAACTGAGCAATCACAGCACAACCAGGGCCCTCCTGGCACAGGGCAACACAAAATAAGCAGTGCTGAACAGGGTTAGGGCACATGTGAGCTGGGAGCAGGGAGACCCCCCGTGCCCAGGCCATGCCTCTACCCCAGGGTCCCCTCTCCCATGACCTCATGGCAGGGGGGAGGAACCCCAACACTTCCGTAGGTGTAGTCTCTCTCCTCCTCCTTGCAGCTGGCTCATGGGCCCACATTCAGGGCCCCCACCTCGGGAGAAAATTCTCCCAATGTGCTCTGATGTTGAAAGAGTCAAGAAGAGAAGAAGGGAAAAAAAACCCCCGAAGTCCCAGGAAAACAAAGTTCAACTCTCCATCTCCCTCCAGAGAAAAGGAGCTGAAAACTGGCTAAAAAGAAACAAAGTTGCTTCCCTCTGCTCTTGCTGCAAGCAGGATGCAGAGGAGTGTGTATGTGTGTCCTTGAACAAACGCTCTGAGAAGTTTGTCTGGCTTTTTTTTCCTCTCCCCCCTCTCAGGCTCAGTTGAAAGGCACAGAAATGCACAAAGTTCACTTCTGGGCATAGAGCAGCAATAGGGGGATACACATGATAAAGTCACCCCAAGACACAGGGACAGAGAATTCAGTGGAAAGACTCCGAGAATTCTGCTCCCAGAGATCATTCATTCCTGCTCACACTGACCCTTGTAGAAAGGGGACATCGTTCCCGGCAGCCTGTACTGAGCATGTGGCTCCTGAGTGGGGTTTGTTGTTTAGGAAACCTGCTCCGGCTTTTCCATTCTTTCCTTGCAAACAGGAAAACTTCTCCTGGGGCTGTGTGCAGGCAGAGCCCTGAGGAGAGCAGGTGGCACATGGTGCGCTGGGCTGGGACAGCCAGCTGCAGAGCTCAAGGGAAGAAGCCCAAAGTGTCACAATGGCTCCTTGCCTTCCCATGCAACACCTGGGTCACAATGGTCTCCTTGATTCCATGAGGCCCCACTGTGTCACAATGGCTCCTTGGTTCCATCAGGTTCCGCAGTGTCACCATGGTCTCCTTTGATCCGCACTGTCATCATGGACAATTGGTTCCATGAGGCCCCGCAGTGTCACAATGGTCCCTTGCTTCCATAGGTTTGATGTTGTAACAAAGGACTCCTTGCTTCTATGAGCTAGCCTGCTTTTTGCAGAGGTGTCTTTGGTTCCAACAAGGCCCCGCTGTGTCTCAGTGCACCCTGGCTTCCATGTGGATCTGGAGTATCACAAAGGCTCCTTGGTTCCACCAGGTCCTGCTGTGTCACAATGGGTCCTGTGGTCCCTGAGGCCCTCCAAAACCATCGTGGAGGCTTGCTTCCATGAGGTTCCATTATGTGCCAGTGGTCATCTTGGTTCCAGGAGTTTCCTTAGTGTCACAATGCTCTCCATGCTTCCATTAGGCCCTGCTTTGCCACAATGGTCCCCTTGTTTCCATGAGGCCCCGCTGTGTCACAATGGACCTATGGTTCCGTGATGTTGCGTGGTGTCACCGTGCTCTTCTTGAATCCGCCGTGTAACCATGGACCATTGGTTCCATGCAGCCGTGTCACAATGGGCTCCTTGATTCCATGATTCCCCACGGTGTCACAATGGAGCCTTGTTTCTAGGAGGTTCTGTACTGTCACAATTGCCTCCTTGATGCCATCAGCCCCTGCAGTGTCACAATGGCTCCTTGGTTCCATGAGGAACACAATAGCTTGGCATAAGCATTGAGCAACAGCTGCTGAACACACCTGGCAACATCTGCTTGCATCAAAAGAGGGCTTCAAGCTGACAATGGCACCAGCAGCTTCCATCTGCAACAGAGACCCAGGAAAGGACAGGCTGTGCCGGTTTGGACAAATGTGGAGGAAAATATCCTCTTATAGAAGGCAGGTTACACCCAGCCCTCCCCCACCAGGTTTTTGGAAAAAAGAACTTTCCTGGGAAGAAAGTGAAAGAGATAAAACCTATTTTTTTAACAAACACACAGGAAAAGGATAACAATGCTAAATATTAAAACCTCTCGCTGTGCAGAGAAAGCTGGGATAATTTGAGAGTCCTTCTGTGTTTCGGTGGGGTCTCCTGAAACATCCAAAGACAGCGAGGCCCGTGCAAAGAAACAGGGAGCGATTCTTGAGAGAAGTTTCAGAGCTCTTTCTTCTCCAGCCACATGGGCGGGGCACTGCCAAAGAACTGAGCAATCACAGCACAACCAGGGCCCTCCTGGCACAGGGCAACACAAAATAAGCAGTGCTGAACAGAGTTAGGGCACATGTGAGCAGGGAGCAGGGAGACCCCCCGTGCCCAGGCCATGCCTCTACCCCAGGGTCCCCTCTCCCATGACCGCATGGCAGGAGGGAGGAACCCCAACACTTCCGTAGGTGTAGTCTCTCTCCTCCTCCTTGCAGCTGGCTCATGGGCCCACATTCAGGGCCCCAACCTCGGGAGAAAATTCTCCCAATGTGGTCTGATGTTGAAAGAGTCAAGAAGAGGAGAAGGGAAAAAAACCCCCAAAGTCCCAGGAAAACAAAGTTCAACTCTCCATCTCCCCCCAGAGAAAAGGAGCTGAAAACTGGCTAAAAAGAAACAAAGTTGCTTCCCTCTGCTCTTGCTGCAAGCAGGATGCAGAGGAGTGTGTATGTGTGTCCTTGAACAAACGCTCTGAGAAGTTTGTCTGGCTTTTTTTTCCTCTCCCCCCTCTCAGGCTCAGTTGAAAGGCACAGAAATGCACAAAGTTCACTTCTGGGCATAGAGCAGCAATAGGGGATACACATGATAAAGTCACCCCAAGACACAGGGACAGAGAATTCAGTGGAAAGACTCCGAGAATTCTGCTCCCAGAGATCATTCCTGCTCACACTGACCCTTGTAGAAAGGGGACATCGTTCCAGGCAGCCTGTACTGAGCATGTGGCTCCTGAGTGGGGTTTGTTGTTTAGGAAACCTGCTCCGGCTTTTCCATTCTTTCCTTGCAAACAGGAAAACTTCTCCTGGGGCTGTGTGCAGGCAGAGCCCTGAGGAGAGCAGGTGGCACATGGTGCGCTGGGCTGGGACAGCCAGCTGCAGAGCTCAAGGGAAGAAGCCCAAAGTGTCACAATGGCTCCTTGCCTTCCCATGCAACACCTGGGTCACAATGGTCTCCTTGATTCCATGAGGCCCCACTGTGTCACAATGGCTCCTTGGTTCCATCAGGTTCCGCAGTGTCACCATGGTCTCCTTTGATCCGCACTGTCATCATGGACAATTGGTTCCATGAGGCCCCGCAGTGTCACAATGGTCCCTTGGTTGCATAGCTTTTACGTTGTAACAATGGACTCCTTGCTTCTATGAGCTAGCCTGCTTTTTGCAGAGGTGTCTTTGGTTCCAACAAGGCCCCACTGTGTCTCAGTGCACCCTGGCTTCCATGTGGATCTGGAGTATCACAAAGGCTCCTTGGTTCCACCAGGTCCTGCTGTGTCACAATGGGTCCTGTGGTCCCTGAGGCCCTCCAAAGTCATCATGGATGCTTGCTTCCATGAGGTTCCATTATGTGCCAGTGGTCATCTTGGTTCCAGGAGTTTCCTTAGTGTCACAATGCTCTCCATGTTTCCATGATTCCCCACAATGTCACAATGCTCTCCAGGCTTCCATTAGGCCCTGCTTTGCCACAATGGTCCCCTTGTTTCCATGCGGCCTTGCTGTGTCACAATGGACGTACGGTTCCATGATGTTGCGTGGTGTCACCGTGCTCTTCTTGAATCCGCCGTGTAACCATGGACCATTGGTTCCATGCAGCCGTGTCACAATGGGCTCCTTGATTCCATGATTCCCCACGGTGTCACAATGGAGCCTTGTTTCTAGGAGGTTCTGTACTGTCACAATTGCCTCCTTGATGCCATCAGCCCCTGCAGTGTCACAATGGCTCCTTGGTTCCATGAGGAACACAATAGCTTGGCATAAGCATTGAGCAACAGCTGCTGAACACACCTGGCAACATCTGCTTGCATCAAAAGAGGGCTTCAAGCTGACAATGGCACCAGCAGCTTCCATCTGCAACAGACACCCAGGGAAAGGACAGGCTGTGCCGGTTTGGACAAATGTGGAGGAAAATATCCTCTGATAGAAGGCAGGTTACACCCAGCCCTCCCCCACCAGCTTCGGGAAAAAAGAACTTTCCTGGGAAGAAAGTGAAAGAGATAAAAACTACTTTTTTAACAAACACACAGGAAAAGGATAACAATGCTAAATATTAAAACCTCTCGCTGTGCAGAGAAAGCTGGGATAATTTGAGAGTCCTTCCGTGTTTCGGTGGGGTCTCCTGAAACATCCATAGACAGCGAGGCCCGTGCAAAGAAACAGGGAGCGATTCTTGAGAGAAGTTTCAGAGCTCTTTCTTCTCCAGCCACATGGGCGGGGCACTGCCAAAGAACTGAGCAATCACAGCACAACCAGGGCCCTCCTGGCACAGGGCAACACAAAATAAGCAGTGCTGAACAGGGTTAGGGCACATGTGAGCTGGGAGCAGGGAGACCCCCCGTGCCCAGGCCATGCCTCTACCCCAGGGTCCCCTCTCCCATGACCTCATGGCAGGGGGGAGGAACCCCAACACTTCCGGAGGTGTAGTCTCTCTCCTCCTCCTTGCAGCTGGCTCATGGGCCCACATTCAGGGCCCCCACCTCGGGAGAAAATTCTCCCAATGTGCTCTGATGTTGAAAGAGTCAAGAAGAGAAGAAGGGAAAAAAAACCCCCGAAGTCCCAGGAAAACAAAGTTCAACTCTCCATCTCCCTCCAGAGAAAAGGAGCTGAAAACTGGCTAAAAAGAAACAAAGTTGCTTCCTCCGCTCTTGCTGCAAGCAGGATGCAGAGGAGTGTGTATGTGTGTCCTTGAACAAACGCTCTGAGAAGTTTGTCTGGCTTTTTTTTCCTCTCCCCCCTCTCAGGCTCAGTTGAAAGGCACAGAAATGCACAAAGTTCACTTCTGGGCATAGAGCAGTATTGGGGGATACACATGATAAAGTCACCCCAAGACACAGGGACAGAGAATTCAGTGGAAAGACTCCGAGAATTCTGCTCCCAGAGATCATTCATTCCTGCTCACACTGACCCTTGTAGAAAGGGGACATCGTTCCCGGCAGCCTGTACTGAGCATGTGGCTCCTGAGTGGGGTTTGTTGTTTAGGAAACCTGCTCCGGCTTTTCCATTCTTTCCTTGCAAACAGGAAAACTTCTCCTGGGGCTGTGTGCAGGCAGAGCCCTGAGGAGAGCAGGTGGCACATGGTGCGCTGGGCTGGGACAGCCAGCTGCAGAGCTCAAGGGAAGAAGCCCAAAGTGTCACAATGGCTCCTTGCCTTCCCATGCAACACCTGGGTCACAATGGTCTCCTTGATTCCATGAGGCCCCACTGTGTCACAATGGCTCCTTGGTTCCATCAGGTTCCGCAGTGTCACCATGGTCTCCTTTGATCCGCACTGTCATCATGGACAATTGGTTCCATGAGGCCCCGCAGTGTCACAATGGTCCCTTGGTTCCATAGCTTTGATGTTGTAACAAAGGACTCCTTGCTTCTATGAGCTAGCCTGCTTTTTGCAGAGGTGTCTTTGGTTCCAACAAGGCCCCGCTGTGTCTCAGTGCACCCTGGCTTCCATGTGGATGTGGAGTATCACAAAGGCTCCTTGGTTCCACCAGGTCCTGCTGTGTCACAATGGGTCCTGTGGTCCCTGAGGCCCTCCAAAACCATCGTGGAGGCTTGCTTCCATGAGGTTCCATTATGTGCCAGTGGTCATCTTGGTTCCAGGAGTTTCCTTAGTGTCACAATGCTCTCCATGCTTCCATTAGGCCCTGCTTTGCCACAATGGTCCCCTTGTTTCCATGAGGCCCCGCTGTGTCACAATGGACCTATGGTTCCGTGATGTTGCGTGGTGTCACCGTGCTCTTCTTGAATCCGCCGTGTAACCATGGACCATTGGTTCCATGCAGCCGTGTCACAATGGGCTCCTTGATTCCATGATTCCCCACGGTGTCACAATGGAGCCTTGTTTCTAGGAGGTTCTGTACTGTCACAATTGCCTCCTTGATGCCATCAGCCCCTGCAGTGTCACAATGGCTCCTTGGTTCCATGAGGAACACAATAGCTTGGCATAAGCATTGAGCAACAGCTGCTGAACACACCTGGCAACATCTGCTTGCATCAAAAGAGGGCTTCAAGCTGACAATGGCACCAGCAGCTTCCATCTGCAACAGACACCCAGGGAAAGGACAGGCTGTGCCGGTTTGGACAAATGTGGAGGAAAATATCCTCTGATAGAAGGCAGGTTACACCCAGCCCTCCCCCACCAGGTTTTTGGAAAAAAGAACTTTCCTGGGAAGAAAGTGAAAGAGATAAAACCTATTTTTTTAACAAACACACAGGAAAAGGATAACAATGCTAAATATTAAAACCTCTCGCTGTGCAGAGAAAGCTGGGATAATTTGAGAGTCCTTCTGTGTTTCGGTGGGGTCTCCTGAAACATCCAAAGACAGCGAGGCCCGTGCAAAGAAACAGGGAGCGATTCTTGAGAGAAGTTTCAGAGCTCTTTCTTCTCCAGCCACATGGGCGGGGCACTGCCAAAGAACTGAGCAATCACAGCACAACCAGGGCCCTCCTGGCACAGGGCAACACAAAATAAGCAGTGCTGAACAGGATTAGGGCACATGTGAGCAGGGAGCAGGGAGACCCCCCGTGCCCAGGCCATGCCTCTACCCCAGGGTCCCCTCTCCCATGACTGCATGGCAGGAGGGAGGAACCCCAACACTTCCGTAGGTGTAGTCTCTCTCCTCCTCCTTGCAGGTGGCTCATGGGCCCACATTCAGGGCCCCAACCTCGGGAGAAAATTCTCCCAATGTGGTCTGATGTTGAAAGAGTCAAGAAGAGGAGAAGGGAAAAAAACCCCCAAAGTCCCAGGAAAACAAAGTTCAACTCTCCATCTCCCCCCAGAGAAAAGGAGCTGAAAACTGGCTAAAAAGAAACAAAGTTGCTTCCCTCTGCTCTTGCTGCAAGCAGGATGCAGAGGAGTGTGTATGTGTGTCCTTGAACAAACGCTCTGAGAAGTTTGTCTGGCTTTTTTTTCCTCTCCCCCCTCTCAGGCTCAGTTGAAAGGCACAGAAATGCACAAAGTTCACTTCTGGGCATAGAGCAGCAATAGGGGATACACATGATAAAGTCACCCCAAGACACAGGGACAGAGAATTCAGTGGAAAGACTCCGAGAATTCTGCTCCCAGAGATCATTCCTGCTCACACTGACCCTTGTAGAAAGGGGACATCGTTCCAGGCAGCCTGTACTGAGCATGTGGCTCCTGAGTGGGGTTTGTTGTTTAGGAAACCTGCTCCGGCTTTTCCATTCTTTCCTTGCAAACAGGAAAACTTCTCCTGGGGCTGTGTGCAGGCAGAGCCCTGAGGAGAGCAGGTGGCACATGGTGCGCTGGGCTGGGACAGCCAGCTGCAGAGCTCAAGGGAAGAAGCCCAAAGTGTCACAATGGCTCCTTGCCTTCCCATGCAACACCTGGGTCACAATGGTCTCCTTGATTCCATGAGGCCCCACTGTGTCACAATGGCTCCTTGGTTCCATCAAGTTCCGCAGTGTCACCATGGTCTCCTTTGATCCGCACTGTCATCATGGACAATTGGTTCCATGAGGCCCCGCAGTGTCACAATGGTCCCTTGGTTGCATAGCTTTTACGTTGTAACAATGGACTCCTTGCTTCTATGAGCTAGCCTGCTTTTTGCAGAGGTGTCTTTGGTTCCAACAAGGCCCCACTGTGTCTCAGTGCACCCTGGCTTCCATGTGGATCTGGAGTATCACAAAGGCTCCTTGGTTCCACCAGGTCCTGCTGTGTCACAATGGGTCCTGTGGTCCCTGAGGCCCTCCAAAGTCATCATGGATGCTTGCTTCCATGAGGTTCCATTATGTGCCAGTGGTCATCTTGGTTCCAGGAGTTTCCTTAGTGTCACAATGCTCTCCATGTTTCCATGATTCCCCACAATGTCACAATGCTCTCCATGCTTCCATTAGGCCCTGCTTTGCCACAATGGTCCCCTTGTTTCCATGCGGCCCCGCTGTGTCACAATGGACCTATGGTTCCGTGATGTTGCGTGGTGTCACCGTGCTCTTCTTGAATCCGCCGTGTAACCATGGACCATTGGTTCCATGCAGCCGTGTCACAATGGGCTCCTTGATTCCATGATTCCCCACGGTGTCACAATGGAGCCTTGTTTCTAGGAGGTTCTGTACTGTCACAATTGCCTCCTTGATGCCATCAGCCCCTGCAGTGTCACAATGGCTCCTTGGTTCCATGAGGAACACAATAGCTTGGCATAAGCATTGAGCAACAGCTGCTGAACACACCTGGCAACATCTGCTTGCATCAAAAGAGGGCTTCAAGCTGACAATGGCACCAGCAGCTTCCATCTGCAACAGACACCCAGGGAAAGGACAGGCTGTGCCGGTTTGGACAAATGTGGAGGAAAATATCCTCTGATAGAAGGCAGGTTACACCCAGCCCTCCCCCACCAGGTTTTTGGAAAAAAGAACTTTCCTGGGAAGAAAGTGAAAGAGATAAAACCTATTTTTTTAACAAACACACAGGAAAAGGATAACAATGCTAAATATTAAAACCTCTCGCTGTGCAGAGAAAGCTGGGATAATTTGAGAGTCCTTCTGTGTTTCGGTGGGGTCTCCTGAAACATCCAAAGACAGCGAGGCCCGTGCAAAGAAACAGGGAGCGATTCTTGAGAGAAGTTTCAGAGCTCTTTCTTCTCCAGCCACATGGGCGGGGCACTGCCAAAGAACTGAGCAATCACAGCACAACCAGGGCCCTCCTGGCACAGGGCAACACAAAATAAGCAGTGCTGAACAGAGTTAGGGCACATGTGAGCAGGGAGCAGGGAGACCCCCCGTGCCCAGGCCATGCCTCTACCCCAGGGTCCCCTCTCCCATGACTGCATGGCAGGAGGGAGGAACCCCAACACTTCCGTAGGTGTAGTCTCTCTCCTCCTCCTTGCAGGTGGCTCATGGGCCCACATTCAGGGCCCCAACCTCGGGAGAAAATTCTCCCAATGTGGTCTGATGTTGAAAGAGTCAAGAAGAGGAGAAGGGAAAAAAACCCCCAAAGTCCCAGGAAAACAAAGTTCAACTCTCCATCTCCCCCCAGAGAAAAGGAGCTGAAAACTGGCTAAAAAGAAACAAAGTTGCTTCCCTCTGCTCTTGCTGCAAGCAGGATGCAGAGGAGTGTGTATGTGTGTCCTTGAACAAACGCTCTGAGAAGTTTGTCTGGCTTTTTTTTCCTCTCCCCCCTCTCAGGCTCAGTTGAAAGGCACAGAAATGCACAAAGTTCACTTCTGGGCATAGAGCAGCAATAGGGGATACACATGATAAAGTCACCCCAAGACACAGGGACAGAGAATTCAGTGGAAAGACTCCGAGAATTCTGCTCCCAGAGATCATTCCTGCTCACACTGACCCTTGTAGAAAGGGGACATCGTTCCAGGCAGCCTGTACTGAGCATGTGGCTCCTGAGTGGGGTTTGTTGTTTAGGAAACCTGCTCCGGCTTTTCCATTCTTTCCTTGCAAACAGGAAAACTTCTCCTGGGGCTGTGTGCAGGCAGAGCCCTGAGGAGAGCAGGTGGCACATGGTGCGCTGGGCTGGGACAGCCAGCTGCAGAGCTCAAGGGAAGAAGCCCAAAGTGTCACAATGGCTCCTTGCCTTCCCATGCAACACCTGGGTCACAATGGTCTCCTTGATTCCATGAGGCCCCACTGTGTCACAATGGCTCCTTGGTTCCATCAGGTTCCGCAGTGTCACCATGGTCTCCTTTGATCCGCACTGTCATCATGGACAATTGGTTCCATGAGGCCCCGCAGTGTCACAATGGTCCCTTGGTTGCATAGCTTTTACGTTGTAACAATGGACTCCTTGCTTCTATGAGCTAGCCTGCTTTTTGCAGAGGTGTCTTTGGTTCCAACAAGGCCCCACTGTGTCTCAGTGCACCCTGGCTTCCATGTGGATCTGGAGTATCACAAAGGCTCCTTGGTTCCACCAGGTCCTGCTGTGTCACAATGGGTCCTGTGGTCCCTGAGGCCCTCCAAAGTCATCATGGATGCTTGCTTCCATGAGGTTCCATTATGTGCCAGTGGTCATCTTGGTTCCAGGAGTTTCCTTAGTGTCACAATGCTCTCCATGTTTCCATGATTCCCCACAATGTCACAATGCTCTCCATGCTTCCATTAGGCCCTGCTTTGCCACAATGGTCCCCTTGTTTCCATGAGGCCCCGCTGTGTCACAATGGACCTATGGTTCCGTGATGTTGCGTGGTGTCACCGTGCTCTTCTTGAATCCGCCGTGTAACCATGGACCATTGGTTCCATGCAGCCGTGTCACAATGGGCTCCTTGATTCCATGATTCCCCACGGTGTCACAATGGAGCCTTGTTTCTAGGAGGTTCTGTACTGTCACAATTGCCTCCTTGATGCCATCAGCCCCTGCAGTGTCACAATGGCTCCTTGGTTCCATGAGGAACACAATAGCTTGGCATAAGCATTGAGCAACAGCTGCTGAACACACCTGGCAACATCTGCTTGCATCAAAAGAGGGCTTCAAGCTGACAATGGCACCAGCAGCTTCCATCTGCAACAGACACCCAGGGAAAGGACAGGCTGTGCCGGTTTGGACAAATGTGGAGGAAAATATCCTCTGATAGAAGGCAGGTTACACCCAGCCCTCCCCCACCAGCTTCGGGAAAAAAGAACTTTCCTGGGAAGAAAGTGAAAGAGATAAAAACTACTTTTTTAACAAACACACAGGAAAAGGATAACAATGCTAAATATTAAAAGCTCTCGCTGTGCAGAGAAAGCTGGGATAATTTGAGAGTCCTTCTGTGTTTCGGTGGGGTCTCCTGAAACATCCATAGACAGCGAGGCCCGTGCAAAGAAACAGGGAGCGATTCTTGAGAGAAGTTTCAGAGCTCTTTCTTCTCCAGCCACATGGGCGGGGCACTGCCAAAGAACTGAGCAATCACGGCACAACCAGGGCCCTCCTGGCACAGGGCAACACAAAATAAGCAGTGCTGAACAGGATTAGGGCACATGTGAGCTGGGAGCAGGGAGACCCCCCGTGCCCAGGCCATGCCTCTACCCCAGGGTCCCCTCTCCCATGACCTCATGGCAGGGGGGAGGAACCCCAACACTTCCGTAGGTGTAGTCTCTCTCCTCCTCCTTGCAGCTGGCTCATGGGCCCACATTCAGGGCCCCCACCTCGGGAGAAAATTCTCCCAATGTGCTCTGATGTTGAAAGAGTCAAGAAGAGAAGAAGGGAAAAAAAACCCCCGAAGTCCCAGGAAAACAAAGTTCAACTCTCCATCTCCCTCCAGAGAAAAGGAGCTGAAAACTGGCTAAAAAGAAACAAAGTTGCTTCCTCTGCTCTTGCTGCAAGCAGGATGCAGAAGAGTGTGTATGTGTGTCCTTGAACAAACGCTCTGAGAAGTTTGTCTGGCTTTTTTTTCCTCTCCCCCCTCTCAGGCTCAGTTGAAAGGCACAGAAATGCACAAAGTTCACTTCTGGGCATAGAGCAGCAATAGGGGGATACACATGATAAAGTCACCCCAAGACACAGGGACAGAGAATTCAGTGGAAAGACTCCGAGAATTCTGCTCCCAGAGATCATTCATTCCTGCTCACACTGACCCTTGTAGAAAGGGGACATCGTTCCCGGCAGCCTGTACTGAGCATGTGGCTCCTGAGTGGGGTTTGTTGTTTAGGAAACCTGCTCCGGCTTTTCCATTCTTTCCTTGCAAACAGGAAAACTTCTCCTGGGGCTGTGTGCAGGCAGAGCCCTGAGGAGAGCAGGTGGCACATGGTGCGCTGGGCTGGGACAGCCAGCTGCAGAGCTCAAGGGAAGAAGCCCAAAGTGTCACAATGGCTCCTTGCCTTCCCATGCAACACCTGGGTCACAATGGTCTCCTTGATTCCATGAGGCCCCACTGTGTCACAATGGCTCCTTGGTTCCATCAGGTTCCGCAGTGTCACCATGGTCTCTTTTGATCCGCACTGTCATCATGGACAATTGGTTCCATGAGGCCCCGCAGTGTCACAATGGTCCCTTGCTTCCATAGGTTTGATGTTGTAACAAAGGACTCCTTGCTTCTATGAGCTAGCCTGCTTTTTGCAGAGGTGTCTTTGGTTCCAACAAGGCCCCGCTGTGTCTCAGTGCACCCTGGCTTCCATGTGGATGTGGAGTATCACAAAGGCTCCTTGGTTCCACCAGGTCCTGCTGTGTCACAATGGGTCCTGTGGTCCCTGAGGCCCTCCAAAACCATCGTGGAGGCTTGCTTCCATGAGGTTCCATTATGTGCCAGTGGTCATCTTGGTTCCAGGAGTTTCCTTAGTGTCACAATGCTCTCCATGCTTCCATTAGGCCCTGCTTTGCCACAATGGTCCCCTTGTTTCCATGAGGCCCCGCTGTGTCACAATGGACCTATGGTTCCGTGATGTTGCGTGGTGTCACCGTGCTCTTCTTGAATCCGCCGTGTAACCATGGACCATTGGTTCCATGCAGCCGTGTCACAATGGGCTCCTTGATTCCATGATTCCCCACGGTGTCACAATGGAGCCTTGTTTCTAGGAGGTTCTGTACTGTCACAATTGCCTCCTTGATGCCATCAGCCCCTGCAGTGTCACAATGGCTCCTTGGTTCCATGAGGAACACAATAGCTTGGCATAAGCATTGAGCAACAGCTGCTGAACACACCTGGCAACATCTGCTTGCATCAAAAGAGGGCTTCAAGCTGACAATGGCACCAGCAGCTTCCATCTGCAACAGAGACCCAGGAAAGGACAGGCTGTGCCGGTTTGGACAAATGTGGAGGAAAATATCCTCTGATAGAAGGCAGGTTACACCCAGCCCTCCCCCACCAGGTTTTTGGAAAAAAGAACTTTCCTGGGAAGAAAGTGAAAGAGATAAAACCTATTTTTTTAACAAACACACAGGAAAAGGATAACAATGCTAAATATTAAAACCTCTCGCTGTGCAGAGAAAGCTGGGATAATTTGAGAGTCCTTCTGTGTTTCGGTGGGGTCTCCTGAAACATCCATAGACAGCGAGGCCCGTGCAAAGAAACAGGGAGCGATTCTTGAGAGAAGTTTCAGAGCTCTTTCTTCTCCAGCCACATGGGCGGGGCACTGCCAAAGAACTGAGCAATCACAGCACAACCAGGGCCCTCCTGGCACAGGGCAACACAAAATAAGCAGTGCTGAACAGGATTAGGGCACATGTGAGCAGGGAGCAGGGAGACCCCGTGCCCAGGCCATGCCTCTACCCCAGGGTCCCCTCTCCCATGACCTCATGGCAGGGGGGAGGAACCCCAACACTTCCGTAGGTGTAGTCTCTCTCCTCCTCCTTGCAGCTGGCTCATGGGCCCACATTCAGGGCCCCCACCTCGGGAGAAAATTCTCCCAATGTGCTCTGATGTTGAAAGAGTCAAGAAGAGAAGAAGCGAAAAAAAACCCCTGAAGTCCCAGGAAAACAAAGTTCAACTCTCCATCTCCCTCCAGAGAAAAGGAGCTGAAAACTGGCTAAAAAGAAACAAAGTTGCTTCCTCTGCTCTTGCTGCAAGCAGGATGCAGAGGAGTGTGTATGTGTGTCCTTGAACAAACGCTCTGAGAAGTTTGTCTGGCTTTTTTTTCCTCTCCCCCCTCTCAGGCTCAGTTGAAAGGCACAGAAATGCACAAAGTTCACTTCTGGGCATAGAGCAGCAATAGGGGGATACACATGATAAAGTCACCCCAAGACACAGGGACAGAGAATTCAGTGGAAAGACTCCGAGAATTCTGCTCCCAGAGATCATTCGTGCTCACACTGACCCTTGTAGAAAGGGGACATCGTTCCAGGCAGCCTGTACTGAGCATGTGGCTCCTGAGTGGGGTTTGTTGTTTAGGAAACCTGCTCCGGCTTTTCCATTCTTTCCTTGCAAACAGGAAAACTTCTCCTGGGGCTGTGTGCAGGCAGAGCCCTGAGGAGAGCAGGTGGCACATGGTGCGCTGGGCTGGGACAGCCAGCTGCAGAGCTCAAGGGAAGAAGCCCAAAGTGTCACAATGGCTCCTTGCCTTCCCATGCAACACCTGGGTCACAATGGTCTCCTTGATTCCATGAGGCCCCACTGTGTCACAATGGCTCCTTGGTTCCATCAGGTTCCGCAGTGTCACCATGGTCTCCTTTGATCCGCACTGTCATCATGGACAATTGGTTCCATGAGGCCCCGCAGTGTCACAATGGTCCCTTGGTTGCATAGCTTTTACGTTGTAACAATGGACTCCTTGCTTCTATGAGCTAGCCTGCTTTTTGCAGAGGTGTCTTTGGTTCCAACAAGGCCCCACTGTGTCTCAGTGCACCCTGGCTTCCATGTGGATCTGGAGTATCACAAAGGCTCCTTGGTTCCACCAGGTCCTGCTGTGTCACAATGGGTCCTGTGGTCCCTGAGGCCCTCCAAAGTCATCATGGATGCTTGCTTCCATGAGGTTCCATTATGTGCCAGTGGTCATCTTGGTTCCAGGAGTTTCCTTAGTGTCACAATGCTCTCCATGTTTCCATGATTCCCCACAATGTCACAATGCTCTCCAGGCTTCCATTAGGCCCTGCTTTGCCACAATGGTCCCCTTGTTTCCATGAGGCCCCGCTGTGTCACAATGGACCTATGGTTCCGTGATGTTGCGTGGTGTCACCGTGCTCTTCTTGAATCCGCCGTGTAACCATGGACCATTGGTTCCATGCAGCCGTGTCACAATGGGCTCCTTGATTCCATGATTCCCCACGGTGTCACAATGGAGCCTTGTTTCTAGGAGGTTCTGTACTGTCACAATTGCCTCCTTGATGCCATCAGCCCCTGCAGTGTCACAATGGCTCCTTGGTTCCATGAGGAACACAATAGCTTGGCATAAGCATTGAGCAACAGCTGCTGAACACACCTGGCAACATCTGCTTGCATCAAAAGAGGGCTTCAAGCTGACAATGGCACCAGCAGCTTCCATCTGCAACAGACACCCAGGGAAAGGACAGGCTGTGCCGGTTTGGACAAATGTGGAGGAAAATATCCTCTGATAGAAGGCAGGTTACACCCAGCCCTCCCCCACCAGGTTTTTGGAAAAAAGAACTTTCCTGGGAAGAAAGTGAAAGAGATAAAAACTACTTTTTTAACAAACACACAGGAAAAGGATAACAATGCTAAATATTAAAACCTCTCGCTGTGCAGAGAAAGCTGGGATAATTTGAGAGTCCTTCTGTGTTTCGGTGGGGTCTCCTGAAACATCCATAGACAGCGAGGCCCGTGCAAAGAAACAGGGAGCGATTCTTGAGAGAAGTTTCAGAGCTCTTTCTTCTCCAGCCACATGGGCGGGGCACTGCCAAAGAACTGAGCAATCACGGCACAACCAGGGCCCTCCTGGCACAGGGCAACACAAAATAAGCAGTGCTGAACAGGGTTAGGGCACATGTGAGCTGGGAGCAGGGAGACCCCCGTGCCCAGGCCATGCCTCTACCCCAGGGTCCCCTCTCCCATGACCTCATGGCAGGGGGGAGGAACCCCAACACTTCCGTAGGTGTAGTCTCTCTCCTCCTCCTTGCAGCTGGCTCATGGGCCCACATTCAGGGCCCCCACCTCGGGAGAAAATTCTCCCAATGTGCTCTGATGTTGAAAGAGTCAAGAAGAGAAGAAGGGAAAAAAAACCCCCGAAGTCCCAGGAAAACAAAGTTCAACTCTCCATCTCCCTCCAGAGAAAAGGAGCTGAAAACTGGCTAAAAAGAAACAAAGTTGCTTCCTCTGCTCTTGCTGCAAGCAGGATGCAGAGGAGTGTGTATGTGTGTCCTTGAACAAACGCTCTGAGAAGTTTGTCTGGCTTTTTTTTCCTCTCCCCCCTCTCAGGCTCAGTTGAAAGGCACAGAAACGCACAAAGTTCACTTCTGGGCATAGAGCAGCAATAGGGGGATACACATGATAAAGTCACCCCAAGACACAGGGAGAGAGAATTCAGTGGAAAGACTCCGAGAATTCTGCTCCCAGAGATCATTCATTCCTGCTCACACTGACCCTTGTAGAAAGGGGACATCGTTCCAGGCAGCCTGTACTGAGCATGTGGCTCCTGAGTGGGGTTTGTTGTTTAGGAAACCTGCTCCGGCTTTTCCATTCTTTCCTTGCAAACAGGAAAACTTCTCCTGGGGCTGTGTGCAGGCAGAGCCCTGAGGAGAGCAGGTGGCACATGGTGCGCTGGGCTGGGACAGCCAGCTGCAGAGCTCAAGGGAAGAAGCCCAAAGTGTCACAATGGCTCCTTGCCTTCCCATGCAACACCTGGGTCACAATGGTCTCCTTGATTCCATGAGGCCCCACTGTGTCACAATGGCTCCTTGGTTCCATCGGGTTCCGCAGTGTCACCATGGTCTCCTTTGATCCGCACTGTCATCATGGACAATTGGTTCCATGAGGCCCCGCAGTGTCACAATGGTCCCTTGCTTCCATAGGTTTGATGTTGTAACAAAGGACTCCTTGCTTCTATGAGCTAGCCTGCTTTTTGCAGAGGTGTCTTTGGTTCCAACAAGGCCCCGCTGTGTCTCAGTGCACCCTGGCTTCCATGTGGATCTGGAGTATCACAAAGGCTCCTTGGTTCCACCAGGTCCTGCTGTGTCACAATGGGTCCTGTGGTCCCTGAGGCCCTCCAAAACCATCGTGGAGGCTTGCTTCCATGAGGTTCCATTATGTGCCAGTGGTCATCTTGGTTCCAGGAGTTTCCTTAGTGTCACAATGCTCTCCATGCTTCCATTAGGCCCTGCTTTGCCACAATGGTCCCCTTGTTTCCATGAGGCCCCGCTGTGTCACAATGGACCTATGGTTCCGTGATGTTGCGTGGTGTCACCGTGCTCTTCTTGAATCCGCCGTGTAACCATGGACCATTGGTTCCATGCAGCCGTGTCACAATGGGCTCCTTGATTCCATGATTCCCCACGGTGTCACAATGGAGCCTTGTTTCTAGGAGGTTCTGTACTGTCACAATTGCCTCATTGATGCCATCAGCCCCTGCAGTGTCACAATGGCTCCTTGGTTCCATGAGGAACACAATAGCTTGGCATAAGCATTGAGCAACAGCTGCTGAACACACCTGGCAACATCTGCTTGCATCAAAAGAGGGCTTCAAGCTGACAATGGCACCAGCAGCTTCCATCTGCAACAGAGACCCAGGAAAGGACAGGCTGTGCCGGTTTGGACAAATGTGGAGGAAAATATCCTCTGATAGAAGGCAGGTTACACCCAGCCCTCCCCCACCAGGTTTTTGGAAAAAAGAACTTTCCTGGGAAGAAAGTGAAAGAGATAAAACCTATTTTTTTAACAAACACACAGGAAAAGGATAACAATGCTAAATATTAAAACCTCTCGCTGTGCAGAGAAAGCTGGGATAATTTGAGAGTCCTTCTGTGTTTCGGTGGGGTCTCCTGAAACATCCATAGACAGCGAGGCCCGTGCAAAGAAACAGGGAGCGATTCTTGAGAGAAGTTTCAGAGCTCTTTCTTCTCCAGCCACATGGGCGGGGCACTGCCAAAGAACTGAGCAATCACAGCACAACCAGGGCCCTCCTGGCACAGGGCAACACAAAATAAGCAGTGCTGAACAGGATTAGGGCACATGTGAGCAGGGAGCAGGGAGACCCCGTGCCCAGGCCATGCCTCTACCCCAGGGTCCCCTCTCCCATGACCTCATGGCAGGGGGGAGGAACCCCAACACTTCCGTAGGTGTAGTCTCTCTCCTCCTCCTTGCAGCTGGCTCATGGGCCCACATTCAGGGCCCCCACCTCGGGAGAAAATTCTCCCAATGTGCTCTGATGTTGAAAGAGTCAAGAAGAGAAGAAGGGAAAAAAAACCCCTGAAGTCCCAGGAAAACAAAGTTCAACTCTCCATCTCCCTCCAGAGAAAAGGAGCTGAAAACTGGCTAAAAAGAAACAAAGTTGCTTCCTCTGCTCTTGCTGCAAGCAGGATGCAGAGGAGTGTGTATGTGTGTCCTTGAACAAACGCTCTGAGAAGTTTGTCCGGTTTTTTTTCCTCTCCCCCCTCTCAGGCTCAGTTGAAAGGCACAGAAATGCACAAAGTTCACTTCTGGGCATAGAGCAGCAATAGGGGATACACATGATAAAGTCACCCCAAGACACAGGGAGAGAGAATTCAGTGGAAAGACTCCGAGAATTCTGCTCCCAGAGATCATTCCTGCTCACACTGACCCTTGTAGAAAGGGGACATCGTTCCAGGCAGCCTGTACTGAGCATGTGGCTCCTGAGTGGGGTTTGTTGTTTAGGAAACCTGCTCCGGCTTTTCCATTCTTTCCTTGCAAACAGGAAAACTTCTCCTGGGGCTGTGTGCAGGCAGAGCCCTGAGGAGAGCAGGTGGCACATGGTGCGCTGGGCTGGGACAGCCAGCTGCAGAGCTCAAGGGAAGAAGCCCAAAGTGTCACAATGGCTCCTTGCCTTCCCATGCAACACCTGGGTCACAATGGTCTCCTTGATTCCATGAGGCCCCACTGTGTCACAATGGCTCCTTGGTTCCATCAGGTTCCGCAGTGTCACCATGGTCTCCTTTGATCCGCACTGTCATCATGGACAATTGGTTCCATGAGGCCCCGCAGTGTCACAATGGTCCCTTGGTTGCATAGCTTTTACGTTGTAACAATGGACTCCTTGCTTCTATGAGCTAGCCTGCTTTTTGCAGAGGTGTCTTTGGTTCCAACAAGGCCCCACTGTGTCTCAGTGCACCCTGGCTTCCATGTGGATCTGGAGTATCACAAAGGCTCCTTGGTTCCACCAGGTCCTGCTGTGTCACAATGGGTCCTGTGGTCCCTGAGGCCCTCCAAAGTCATCATGGATGCTTGCTTCCATGAGGTTCCATTATGTGCCAGTGGTCATCTTGGTTCCAGGAGTTTCCTTAGTGTCACAATGCTCTCCATGTTTCCATGATTCCCCACAATGTCACAATGCTCTCCAGGCTTCCATTAGGCCCTGCTTTGCCACAATGGTCCCCTTGTTTCCATGAGGCCCCGCTGTGTCACAATGGACCTATGGTTCCGTGATGTTGCGTGGTGTCACCGTGCTCTTCTTGAATCCGCAGTGTAACCATGGACCATTGGTTCCATGCAGCCGTGTCACAATGGGCTCCTTGATTCCATGATTCCCCACGGTGTCACAATGGAGCCTTGTTTCTAGGAGGTTCTGTACTGTCACAATTGCCTCCTTGATGCCATCAGCCCCTGCAGTGTCACAATGGCTCCTTGGTTCCATGAGGAACACAATAGCTTGGCATAAGCATTGAGCAACAGCTGCTGAACACACCTGGCAACATCTGCTTGCATCAAAAGAGGGCTTCAAGCTGACAATGGCACCAGCAGCTTCCATCTGCAACAGACACCCAGGGAAAGGACAGGCTGTGCCGGTTTGGACAAATGTGGAGGAAAATATCCTCTGATAGAAGGCAGGTTACACCCAGCCCTCCCCCACCAGCTTCGGGAAAAAAGAACTTTCCTGGGAAGAAAGTGAAAGAGATAAAACCTACTTTTTTAACAAACACACAGGAAAAGGATAACAATGCTAAATATTAAAAGCTCTCGCTGTGCAGAGAAAGCTGGGATAATTTGAGAGTCCTTCTGTGTTTCGGTGGGGTCTCCTGAAACATCCATAGACAGCGAGGCCCGTGCAAAGAAACAGGGAGCGATTCTTGAGAGAAGTTTCAGAGCTCTTTCTTCTCCAGCCACATGGGCGGGGCACTGCCAAAGAACTGAGCAATCACGGCACAACCAGGGCCCTCCTGGCACAGGGCAACACAAAATAAGCAGTGCTGAACAGGGTTAGGGCACATGTGAGCTGGGAGCAGGGAGACCCCCCGTGCCCAGGCCATGCCTCTACCCCAGGGTCCCCTCTCCCATGACCTCATGGCAGGGGGGAGGAACCCCAACACTTCCGTAGGTGCAGTCTCTCTCCTCCTCCTTGCAGCTGGCTCATGGGCCCACATTCAGGGCCCCCACCTCGGGAGAAAATTCTCCCAATGTGCTCTGATGTTGAAAGAGTCAAGAAGAGAAGAAGGGAAAAAAAACCCCCGAAGTCCCAGGAAAACAAAGTTCAACTCTCCATCTCCCTCCAGAGAAAAGGAGCTGAAAACTGGCTAAAAAGAAACAAAGTTGCTTCCTCTGCTCTTGCTGCAAGCAGGATGCAGAGGAGTGTGTATGTGTGTCCTTGAACAAACGCTCTGAGAAGTTTGTCTGGCTTTTTTTTCCTCTCCCCCCTCTCAGGCTCAGTTGAAAGGCACAGAAATGCACAAAGTTCACTTCTGGGCATAGAGCAGCAATAGGGGGATACACATGATAAAGTCACCCCAAGACACAGGGACAGAGAATTCAGTGGAAAGACTCCGAGAATTCTGCTCCCAGAGATCATTCATTCCTGCTCACACTGACCCTTGTAGAAAGGGGACATCGTTCCCGGCAGCCTGTACTGAGCATGTGGCTCCTGAGTGGGGTTTGTTGTTTAGGAAACCTGCTCCGGCTTTTCCATTCTTTCCTTGCAAACAGGAAAACTTCTCCTGGGGCTGTGTGCAGGCAGAGCCCTGAGGAGAGCAGGTGGCACATGGTGCGCTGGGCTGGGACAGCCAGCTGCAGAGCTCAAGGAAAGAAGCCCAAAGTGTCACAATGGCTCCTTGCCTTCCCATGCAACACCTGGGTCACAATGGTCTCCTTGATTCCATGAGGCCCCACTGTGTCACAATGGCTCCTTGGTTCCATCAGGTTCCGCAGTGTCACCATGGTCTCTTTTGATCCGCACTGTCATCATGGACAATTGGTTCCATGAGGCCCCGCAGTGTCACAATGGTCCCTTGCTTCCATAGGTTTGATGTTGTAACAAAGGACTCCTTGCTTCTATGAGCTAGCCTGCTTTTTGCAGAGGTGTCTTTGGTTCCAACAAGGCCCCGCTGTGTCTCAGTGCACCCTGGCTTCCATGTGGATGTGGAGTATCACAAAGGCTCCTTGGTTCCACCAGGTCCTGCTGTGTCACAATGGGTCCTGTGGTCCCTGAGGCCCTCCAAAACCATCGTGGAGGCTTGCTTCCATGAGGTTCCATTATGTGCCAGTGGTCATCTTGGTTCCAGGAGTTTCCTTAGTGTCACAATGCTCTCCATGCTTCCATTAGGCCCTGCTTTGCCACAATGGTCCCCTTGTTTCCATGAGGCCCCGCTGTGTCACAATGGACCTATGGTTCCGTGATGTTGCGTGGTGTCACCGTGCTCTTCTTGAATCCGCCGTGTAACCATGGACCATTGGTTCCATGCAGCCGTGTCACAATGGGCTCCTTGATTCCATGATTCCCCACGGTGTCACAATGGAGCCTTGTTTCTAGGAGGTTCTGTACTGTCACAATTGCCTCATTGATGCCATCAGCCCCTGCAGTGTCACAATGGCTCCTTGGTTCCATGAGGAACACAATAGCTTGGCATAAGCATTGAGCAACAGCTGCTGAACACACCTGGCAACATCTGCTTGCATCAAAAGAGGGCTTCAAGCTGACAATGGCACCAGCAGCTTCCATCTGCAACAGAGACCCAGGAAAGGACAGGCTGTGCCGGTTTGGACAAATGTGGAGGAAAATATCCTCTGATAGAAGGCAGGTTACACCCAGCCCTCCCCCACCAGGTTTTTGGAAAAAAGAACTTTCCTGGGAAGAAAGTGAAAGAGATAAAAACTATTTTTTTAACAAACACACAGGAAAAGGATAACAATGCTAAATATTAAAACCTCTCGCTGTGCAGAGAAAGCTGGGATAATTTGAGAGTCCTTCTGTGTTTCGGTGGGGTCTCCTGAAACATCCATAGACAGCGAGGCCCGTGCAAAGAAACAGGGAGCGATTCTTGAGAGAAGTTTCAGAGCTCTTTCTTCTCCAGCCACATGGGCGGGGCACTGCCAAAGAACTGAGCAATCACAGCACAACCAGGGCCCTCCTGGCACAGGGCAACACAAAATAAGCAGTGCTGAACAGAGTTAGGGCACATGTGAGCAGGGAGCAGGGAGACCCCCCGTGCCCAGGCCATGCCTCTACCCCAGGGTCCCCTCTCCCATGACCGCATGGCAGGAGGGAGGAACCCCAACACTTCCGTAGGTGTAGTCTCTCTCCTCCTCCTTGCAGCTGGCTCATGGGCCCACATTCAGGGCCCCAACCTCGGGAGAAAATTCTCCCAATGTGCTCTGATGTTGAAAGAGTCAAGAAGAGAAGAAGGGAAAAAAAACCCCCGAAGTCCCAGGAAAACAAAGTTCAACTCTCCATCTCCCCCCAGAGAAAAGGAGCTGAAAACTGGCTAAAAAGAAACAAAGTTGCTTCCCTCTGCTCTTGCTGCAAGCAGGATGCAGAGGAGTGTGTATGTGTGTCCTTGAACAAACGCTCTGAGAAGTTTGTCCGGTTTTTTTTCCTCTCCCCCCTCTCAGGCTCAGTTGAAAGGCACAGAAATGCACAAAGTTCACTTCTGGGCATAGAGCAGCAATAGGGGATACACATGATAAAGTCACCCCAAGACACAGGGAGAGAGAATTCAGTGGAAAGACTCCGAGAATTCTGCTCCCAGAGATCATTCATTCCTGCTCACACTGACCCTTGTAGAAAGGGGACATCGTTCCCGGCAGCCTGTACTGAGCATGTGGCTCCTGAGTGGGGTTTGTTGTTTAGGAAACCTGCTCCGGCTTTTCCATTCTTTCCTTGCAAACAGGAAAACTTCTCCTGGGGCTGTGTGCAGGCAGAGCCCTGAGGAGAGCAGGTGGCACATGGTGCACTGGGCTGGGACAGCCAGCTGCAGAGCTCAAGGGAAGAAGCCCAAAGTGTCACAATGGCTCCTTGCCTTCCCATGCAACACCTGGGTCACAATGGTCTCCTTGATTCCATGAGGCCCCACTGTGTCACAATGGCTCCTTGGTTCCATCAGGTTCCGCAGTGTCACCATGGTCTCCTTTGATCCGCACTGTCATCATGGACAATTGGTTCCATGAGGCCCCGCAGTGTCACAATGGTCCCTTGGTTGCATAGCTTTTACGTTGTAACAATGGACTCCTTGCTTCTATGAGCTAGCCTGCTTTTTGCAGAGGTGTCTTTGGTTCCAACAAGGCCCCACTGTGTCTCAGTGCACCCTGGCTTCCATGTGGATCTGGAGTATCACAAAGGCTCCTTGGTTCCACCAGGTCCTGCTGTGTCACAATGGGTCCTGTGGTCCCTGAGGCCCTCCAAAGTCATCATGGATGCTTGCTTCCATGAGGTTCCATTATGTGCCAGTGGTCATCTTGGTTCCAGGAGTTTCCTTAGTGTCACAATGCTCTCCATGTTTCCATGATTCCCCACAATGTCACAATGCTCTCCAGGCTTCCATTAGGCCCTGCTTTGCCACAATGGTCCCCTTGTTTCCATGAGGCCCCGCTGTGTCACAATGGACGTACGGTTCCGTGATGTTGCGTGGTGTCACCGTGCTCTTCTTGAATCCGCCGTGTAACCATGGACCATTGGTTCCATGCAGCCGTGTCACAATGGGCTCCTTGATTCCATGATTCCCCACGGTGTCACAATGGAGCCTTGTTTCTAGGAGGTTCTGTACTGTCACAATTGCCTCATTGATGCCATCAGCCCCTGCAGTGTCACAATGGCTCCTTGGTTCCATGAGGAACACAATAGCTTGGCATAAGCATTGAGCAACAGCTGCTGAACACACCTGGCAACATCTGCTTGCATCAAAAGAGGGCTTCAAGCTGACAATGGCACCAGCAGCTTCCATCTGCAACAGACACCCAGGGAAAGGACAGGCTGTGCCGGTTTGGACAAATGTGGAGGAAAATATCCTCTGATAGAAGGCAGGTTACACCCAGCCCTCCCCCACCAGCTTCGGGAAAAAAGAACTTTCCTGGGAAGAAAGTGAAAGAGATAAAAACTACTTTTTTAACAAACACACAGGAAAAGGATAACAATGCTAAATATTAAAACCTCTCGCTGTGCAGAGAAAGCTGGGATAATTTGAGAGTCCTTCTGTGTTTCGGTGGGGTCTCCTGAAACATCCATAGACAGCGAGGCCCGTGCAAAGAAACAGGGAGCGATTCTTGAGAGAAGTTTCAGAGCTCTTTCTTCTCCAGCCACATGGGCGGGGCACTGCCAAAGAACTGAGCAATCACGGCACAACCAGGGCCCTCCTGGCACAGGGCAACACAAAATAAGCAGTGCTGAACAGGGTTAGGGCACATGTGAGCTGGGAGCAGGGAGACCCCCCGTGCCCAGGCCATGCCTCTACCCCAGGGTCCCCTCTCCCATGACCTCATGGCAGGGGGGAGGAACCCCAACACTTCCGTAGGTGTAGTCTCTCTCCTCCTCCTTGCAGCTGGCTCATGGGCCCACATTCAGGGCCCCCACCTCGGGAGAAAATTCTCCCAATGTGCTCTGATGTTGAAAGAGTCAAGAAGAGAAGAAGGGAAAAAAAACCCCCGAAGTCCCAGGAAAACAAAGTTCAACTCTCCATCTCCCTCCAGAGAAAAGGAGCTGAAAACTGGCTAAAAAGAAACAAAGTTGCTTCCTCTGCTCTTGCTGCAAGCAGGATGCAGAGGAGTGTGTATGTGTGTCCTTGAACAAACGCTCTGAGAAGTTTGTCTGGCTTTTTTTTCCTCTCCCCCCTCTCAGGCTCAGTTGAAAGGCACAGAAATGCACAAAGTTCACTTCTGGGCATAGAGCAGCAATAGGGGGATACACATGATAAAGTCACCCCAAGACACAGGGACAGAGAATTCAGTGGAAAGACTCCGAGAATTCTGCTCCCAGAGATCATTCATTCCTGCTCACACTGACCCTTGTAGAAAGGGGACATCGTTCCCGGCAGCCTGTACTGAGCATGTGGCTCCTGAGTGGGGTTTGTTGTTTAGGAAACCTGCTCCGGCTTTTCCATTCTTTCCTTGCAAACAGGAAAACTTCTCCTGGGGCTGTGTGCAGGCAGAGCCCTGAGGAGAGCAGGTGGCACATGGTGCGCTGGGCTGGGACAGCCAGCTGCAGAGCTCAAGGGAAGAAGCCCAAAGTGTCACAATGGCTCCTTGCCTTCCCATGCAACACCTGGGTCACAATGGTCTCCTTGATTCCATGAGGCCCCACTGTGTCACAATGGCTCCTTGGTTCCATCAGGTTCCGCAGTGTCACCATGGTCTCTTTTGATCCGCACTGTCATCATGGACAATTGGTTCCATGAGGCCCCGCAGTGTCACAATGGTCCCTTGCTTCCATAGGTTTGATGTTGTAACAAAGGACTCCTTGCTTCTATGAGCTAGCCTGCTTTTTGCAGAGGTGTCTTTGGTTCCAACAAGGCCCCACTGTGTCTCAGTGCACCCTGGCTTCCATGTGGATCTGGAGTATCACAAAGGCTCCTTGGTTCCACCAGGTCCTGCTGTGTCACAATGGGTCCTGTGGTCCCTGAGGCCCTCCAAAACCATCGTGGAGGCTTGCTTCCATGAGGTTCCATTATGTGCCAGTGGTCATCTTGGTTCCAGGAGTTTCCTTAGTGTCACAATGCTCTCCATGCTTCCATTAGGCCCTGCTTTGCCACAATGGTCCCCTTGTTTCCATGAGGCCCCGCTGTGTCACAATGGACCTATGGTTCCGTGATGTTGCGTGGTGTCACCGTGCTCTTCTTGAATCCGCCGTGTAACCATGGACCATTGGTTCCATGCAGCCGTGTCACAATGGGCTCCTTGATTCCATGATTCCCCACGGTGTCACAATGGAGCCTTGTTTCTAGGAGGTTCTGTACTGTCACAATTGCCTCATTGATGCCATCAGCCCCTGCAGTGTCACAATGGCTCCTTGGTTCCATGAGGAACACAATAGCTTGGCATAAGCATTGAGCAACAGCTGCTGAACACACCTGGCAACATCTGCTTGCATCAAAAGAGGGCTTCAAGCTGACAATGGCACCAGCAGCTTCCATCTGCAACAGAGACCCAGGAAAGGACAGGCTGTGCCGGTTTGGACAAATGTGGAGGAAAATATCCTCTGATAGAAGGCAGGTTACACCCAGCCCTCCCCCACCAGGTTTTTGGAAAAAAGAACTTTCCTGGGAAGAAAGTGAAAGAGATAAAACCTATTTTTTTAACAAACACACAGGAAAAGGATAACAATGCTAAATATTAAAACCTCTCGCTGTGCAGAGAAAGCTGGGATAATTTGAGAGTCCTTCTGTGTTTCGGTGGGGTCTCCTGAAACATCCATAGACAGCGAGGCCCGTGCAAAGAAACAGGGAGCGATTCTTGAGAGAAGTTTCAGAGCTCTTTCTTCTCCAGCCACATGGGCGGGGCACTGCCAAAGAACTGAGCAATCACAGCACAACCAGGGCCCTCCTGGCACAGGGCAACACAAAATAAGCAGTGCTGAACAGGATTAGGGCACATGTGAGCAGGGAGCAGGGAGACCCCGTGCCCAGGCCATGCCTCTACCCCAGGGTCCCCTCTCCCATGACCTCATGGCAGGGGGGAGGAACCCCAACACTTCCGTAGGTGCAGTCTCTCTCCTCCTCCTTGCAGCTGGCTCATGGGCCCACATTCAGGGCCCCCACCTCGGGAGAAAATTCTCCCAATGTGCTCTGATGTTGAAAGAGTCAAGAAGAGAAGAAGGGAAAAAAAACCCCTGAAGTCCCAGGAAAACAAAGTTCAACTCTCCATCTCCCTCCAGAGAAAAGGAGCTGAAAACTGGCTAAAAAGAAACAAAGTTGCTTCCTCTGCTCTTGCTGCAAGCAGGATGCAGAGGAGTGTGTATGTGTGTCCTTGAACAAACGCTCTGAGAAGTTTGTCCGGTTTTTTTTCCTCTCCCCCCTCTCAGGCTCAGTTGAAAGGCACAGAAATGCACAAAGTTCACTTCTGGGCATAGAGCAGCAATAGGGGATACACATGATAAAGTCACCCCAAGACACAGGGAGAGAGAATTCAGTGGAAAGACTCCGAGAATTCTGCTCCCAGAGATCATTCCTGCTCACACTGACCCTTGTAGAAAGGGGACATCGTTCCAGGCAGCCTGTACTGAGCATGTGGCTCCTGAGTGGGGTTTGTTGTTTAGGAAACCTGCTCCGGCTTTTCCATTCTTTCCTTGCAAACAGGAAAACTTCTCCTGGGGCTGTGTGCAGGCAGAGCCCTGAGGAGAGCAGGTGGCACATGGTGCGCTGGGCTGGGACAGCCAGCTGCAGAGCTCAAGGGAAGAAGCCCAAAGTGTCACAATGGCTCCTTGCCTTCCCATGCAACACCTGGGTCACAATGGTCTCCTTGATTCCATGAGGCCCCACTGTGTCACAATGGCTCCTTGGTTCCATCAGGTTCCGCAGTGTCACCATGGTCTCCTTTGATCCGCACTGTCATCATGGACAATTGGTTCCATGAGGCCCCGCAGTGTCACAATGGTCCCTTGGTTGCATAGCTTTTACGTTGTAACAATGGACTCCTTGCTTCTATGAGCTAGCCTGCTTTTTGCAGAGGTGTCTTTGGTTCCAACAAGGCCCCACTGTGTCTCAGTGCACCCTGGCTTCCATGTGGATCTGGAGTATCACAAAGGCTCCTTGGTTCCACCAGGTCCTGCTGTGTCACAATGGGTCCTGTGGTCCCTGAGGCCCTCCAAAGTCATCATGGATGCTTGCTTCCATGAGGTTCCATTATGTGCCAGTGGTCATCTTGGTTCCAGGAGTTTCCTTAGTGTCACAATGCTCTCCATGTTTCCATGATTCCCCACAATGTCACAATGCTCTCCAGGCTTCCATTAGGCCCTGCTTTGCCACAATGGTCCCCTTGTTTCCATGAGGCCCCGCTGTGTCACAATGGACGTACGGTTCCGTGATGTTGCGTGGTGTCACCGTGCTCTTCTTGAATCCGCCGTGTAACCATGGACCATTGGTTCCATGCAGCCGTGTCACAATGGGCTCCTTGATTCCATGATTCCCCACGGTGTCACAATGGAGCCTTGTTTCTAGGAGGTTCTGTACTGTCACAATTGCCTCATTGATGCCATCAGCCCCTGCAGTGTCACAATGGCTCCTTGGTTCCATGAGGAACACAATAGCTTGGCATAAGCATTGAGCAACAGCTGCTGAACACACCTGGCAACATCTGCTTGCATCAAAAGAGGGCTTCAAGCTGACAATGGCACCAGCAGCTTCCATCTGCAACAGACACCCAGGGAAAGGACAGGCTGTGCCGGTTTGGACAAATGTGGAGGAAAATATCCTCTGATAGAAGGCAGGTTACACCCAGCCCTCCCCCACCAGCTTCGGGAAAAAAGAACTTTCCTGGGAAGAAAGTGAAAGAGATAAAAACTACTTTTTTAACAAACACACAGGAAAAGGATAACAATGCTAAATATTAAAACCTCTCGCTGTGCAGAGAAAGCTGGGATAATTTGAGAGTCCTTCTGTGTTTCGGTGGGGTCTCCTGAAACATCCATAGACAGCGAGGCCCGTGCAAAGAAACAGGGAGCGATTCTTGAGAGAAGTTTCAGAGCTCTTTCTTCTCCAGCCACATGGGCGGGGCACTGCCAAAGAACTGAGCAATCACGGCACAACCAGGGCCCTCCTGGCACAGGGCAACACAAAATAAGCAGTGCTGAACAGGGTTAGGGCACATGTGAGCTGGGAGCAGGGAGACCCCCCGTGCCCAGGCCATGCCTCTACCCCAGGGTCCCCTCTCCCATGACCTCATGGCAGGGGGGAGGAACCCCAACACTTCCGTAGGTGTAGTCTCTCTCCTCCTCCTTGCAGCTGGCTCATGGGCCCACATTCAGGGCCCCCACCTCGGGAGAAAATTCTCCCAATGTGCTCTGATGTTGAAAGAGTCAAGAAGAGAAGAAGGGAAAAAAAACCCCCGAAGTCCCAGGAAAACAAAGTTCAACTCTCCATCTCCCTCCAGAGAAAAGGAGCTGAAAACTGGCTAAAAAGAAACAAAGTTGCTTCCTCTGCTCTTGCTGCAAGCAGGATGCAGAGGAGTGTGTATGTGTGTCCTTGAACAAACGCTCTGAGAAGTTTGTCTGGCTTTTTTTTCCTCTCCCCCCTCTCAGGCTCAGTTGAAAGGCACAGAAATGCACAAAGTTCACTTCTGGGCATAGAGCAGCAATAGGGGGATACACATGATAAAGTCACCCCAAGACACAGGGACAGAGAATTCAGTGGAAAGACTCCGAGAATTCTGCTCCCAGAGATCATTCATTCCTGCTCACACTGACCCTTGTAGAAAGGGGACATCGTTCCCGGCAGCCTGTACTGAGCATGTGGCTCCTGAGTGGGGTTTGTTGTTTAGGAAACCTGCTCCGGCTTTTCCATTCTTTCCTTGCAAACAGGAAAACTTCTCCTGGGGCTGTGTGCAGGCAGAGCCCTGAGGAGAGCAGGTGGCACATGGTGCGCTGGGCTGGGACAGCCAGCTGCAGAGCTCAAGGGAAGAAGCCCAAAGTGTCACAATGGCTCCTTGCCTTCCCATGCAACACCTGGGTCACAATGGTCTCCTTGATTCCATGAGGCCCCACTGTGTCACAATGGCTCCTTGGTTCCATCAGGTTCCGCAGTGTCACCATGGTCTCTTTTGATCCGCACTGTCATCATGGACAATTGGTTCCATGAGGCCCCGCAGTGTCACAATGGTCCCTTGCTTCCATAGGTTTGATGTTGTAACAAAGGACTCCTTGCTTCTATGAGCTAGCCTGCTTTTTGCAGAGGTGTCTTTGGTTCCAACAAGGCCCCACTGTGTCTCAGTGCACCCTGGCTTCCATGTGGATCTGGAGTATCACAAAGGCTCCTTGGTTCCACCAGGTCCTGCTGTGTCACAATGGGTCCTGTGGTCCCTGAGGCCCTCCAAAACCATCGTGGAGGCTTGCTTCCATGAGGTTCCATTATGTGCCAGTGGTCATCTTGGTTCCAGGAGTTTCCTTAGTGTCACAATGCTCTCCATGCTTCCATTAGGCCCTGCTTTACCACAATGGTCCCCTTGTTTCCATGAGGCCCCGCTGTGTCACAATGGACCTATGGTTCCGTGATGTTGCGTGGTGTCACCGTGCTCTTCTTGAATCCGCCGTGTAACCATGGACCATTGGTTCCATGCAGCCGTGTCACAATGGGCTCCTTGATTCCATGATTCCCCACGGTGTCACAATGGAGCCTTGTTTCTAGGAGGTTCTGTACTGTCACAATTGCCTCATTGATGCCATCAGCCCCTGCAGTGTCACAATGGCTCCTTGGTTCCATGAGGAACACAATAGCTTGGCATAAGCATTGAGCAACAGCTGCTGAACACACCTGGCAACATCTGCTTGCATCAAAAGAGGGCTTCAAGCTGACAATGGCACCAGCAGCTTCCATCTGCAACAGAGACCCAGGAAAGGACAGGCTGTGCCGGTTTGGACAAATGTGGAGGAAAATATCCTCTGATAGAAGGCAGGTTACACCCAGCCCTCCCCCACCAGGTTTTTGGAAAAAAGAACTTTCCTGGGAAGAAAGTGAAAGAGATAAAACCTATTTTTTTAACAAACACACAGGAAAAGGATAACAATGCTAAATATTAAAACCTCTCGCTGTGCAGAGAAAGCTGGGATAATTTGAGAGTCCTTCTGTGTTTCGGTGGGGTCTCCTGAAACATCCATAGACAGCGAGGCCCGTGCAAAGAAACAGGGAGCGATTCTTGAGAGAAGTTTCAGAGCTCTTTCTTCTCCAGCCACATGGGCGGGGCACTGCCAAAGAACTGAGCAATCACAGCACAACCAGGGCCCTCCTGGCACAGGGCAACACAAAATAAGCAGTGCTGAACAGGATTAGGGCACATGTGAGCAGGGAGCAGGGAGACCCCGTGCCCAGGCCATGCCTCTACCCCAGGGTCCCCTCTCCCATGACCTCATGGCAGGGGGGAGGAACCCCAACACTTCCGTAGGTGCAGTCTCTCTCCTCCTCCTTGCAGCTGGCTCATGGGCCCACATTCAGGGCCCCCACCTCGGGAGAAAATTCTCCCAATGTGCTCTGATGTTGAAAGAGTCAAGAAGAGAAGAAGGGAAAAAAAACCCCTGAAGTCCCAGGAAAACAAAGTTCAACTCTCCATCTCCCTCCAGAGAAAAGGAGCTGAAAACTGGCTAAAAAGAAACAAAGTTGCTTCCTCTGCTCTTGCTGCAAGCAGGATGCAGAGGAGTGTGTATGTGTGTCCTTGAACAAACGCTCTGAGAAGTTTGTCTGGCTTTTTTTTCCTCTCCCCCCTCTCAGGCTCAGTTGAAAGGCACAGAAATGCACAAAGTTCACTTCTGGGCATAGAGCAGCAATAGGGGATACACATGATAAAGTCACCCCAAGACACAGGGAGAGAGAATTCAGTGGAAAGACTCCGAGAATTCTGCTCCCAGAGATCATTCCTGCTCACACTGACCCTTGTAGAAAGGGGACATCGTTCCAGGCAGCCTGTACTGAGCATGTGGCTCCTGAGTGGGGTTTGTTGTTTAGGAAACCTGCTCCGGCTTTTCCATTCTTTCCTTGCAAACAGGAAAACTTCTCCTGGGGCTGTGTGCAGGCAGAGCCCTGAGGAGAGCAGGTGGCACATGGTGCGCTGGGCTGGGACAGCCAGCTGCAGAGCTCAAGGGAAGAAGCCCAAAGTGTCACAATGGCTCCTTGCCTTCCCATGCAACACCTGGGTCACAATGGTCTCCTTGATTCCATGAGGCCCCACTGTGTCACAATGGCTCCTTGGTTCCATCAGGTTCCGCAGTGTCACCATGGTCTCCTTTGATCCGCACTGTCATCATGGACAATTGGTTCCATGAGGCCCCGCAGTGTCACAATGGTCCCTTGGTTGCATAGCTTTTACGTTGTAACAATGGACTCCTTGCTTCTATGAGCTAGCCTGCTTTTTGCAGAGGTGTCTTTGGTTCCAACAAGGCCCCACTGTGTCTCAGTGCACCCTGGCTTCCATGTGGATCTGGAGTATCACAAAGGCTCCTTGGTTCCACCAGGTCCTGCTGTGTCACAATGGGTCCTGTGGTCCCTGAGGCCCTCCAAAGTCATCATGGATGCTTGCTTCCATGAGGTTCCATTATGTGCCAGTGGTCATCTTGGTTCCAGGAGTTTCCTTAGTGTCACAATGCTCTCCATGTTTCCATGATTCCCCACAATGTCACAATGCTCTCCAGGCTTCCATTAGGCCCTGCTTTGCCACAATGGTCCCCTTGTTTCCATGAGGCCCCGCTGTGTCACAATGGACCTATGGTTCCGTGATGTTGCGTGGTGTCACCGTGCTCTTCTTGAATCCGCCGTGTAACCATGGACCATTGGTTCCATGCAGCCGTGTCACAATGGGCTCCTTGATTCCATGATTCCCCACGGTGTCACAATGGAGCCTTGTTTCTAGGAGGTTCTGTACTGTCACAATTGCCTCCTTGATGCCATCAGCCCCTGCAGTGTCACAATGGCTCCTTGGTTCCATGAGGAACACAATAGCTTGGCATAAGCATTGAGCAACAGCTGCTGAACACACCTGGCAACATCTGCTTGCATCAAAAGAGGGCTTCAAGCTGACAATGGCACCAGCAGCTTCCATCTGCAACAGACACCCAGGGAAAGGACAGGCTGTGCCGGTTTGGACAAATGTGGAGGAAAATATCCTCTGATAGAAGGCAGGTTACACCCAGCCCTCCCCCACCAGCTTCGGGAAAAAAGAACTTTCCTGGGAAGAAAGTGAAAGAGATAAAAACTACTTTTTTAACAAACACACAGGAAAAGGATAACAATGCTAAATATTAAAAGCTCTCGCTGTGCAGAGAAAGCTGGGATAATTTGAGAGTCCTTCTGTGTTTCGGTGGGGTCTCCTGAAACATCCATAGACAGCGAGGCCCGTGCAAAGAAACAGGGAGCGATTCTTGAGAGAAGTTTCAGAGCTCTTTCTTCTCCAGCCACATGGGCGGGGCACTGCCAAAGAACTGAGCAATCACGGCACAACCAGGGCCCTCCTGGCACAGGGCAACACAAAATAAGCAGTGCTGAACAGGGTTAGGGCACATGTGAGCTGGGAGCAGGGAGACCCCCCGTGCCCAGGCCATGCCTCTACCCCAGGGTCCCCTCTCCCATGACCTCATGGCAGGGGGGAGGAACCCCAACACTTCCGTAGGTGCAGTCTCTCTCCTCCTCCTTGCAGCTGGCTCATGGGCCCACATTCAGGGCCCCCACCTCGGGAGAAAATTCTCCCAATGTGCTCTGATGTTGAAAGAGTCAAGAAGAGAAGAAGGGAAAAAAAACCCCCGAAGTCCCAGGAAAACAAAGTTCAACTCTCCATCTCCCTCCAGAGAAAAGGAGCTGAAAACTGGCTAAAAAGAAACAAAGTTGCTTCCTCTGCTCTTGCTGCAAGCAGGATGCAGAGGAGTGTGTATGTGTGTCCTTGAACAAACGCTCTGAGAAGTTTGTCTGGCTTTTTTTTCCTCTCCCCCCTCTCAGGCTCAGTTGAAAGGCACAGAAATGCACAAAGTTCACTTCTGGGCATAGAGCAGCAATAGGGGGATACACATGATAAAGTCACCCCAAGACACAGGGACAGAGAATTCAGTGGAAAGACTCCGAGAATTCTGCTCCCAGAGATCATTCATTCCTGCTCACACTGACCCTTGTAGAAAGGGGACATCGTTCCCGGCAGCCTGTACTGAGCATGTGGCTCCTGAGTGGGGTTTGTTGTTTAGGAAACCTGCTCCGGCTTTTCCATTCTTTCCTTGCAAACAGGAAAACTTCTCCTGGGGCTGTGTGCAGGCAGAGCCCTGAGGAGAGCAGGTGGCACATGGTGCGCTGGGCTGGGACAGCCAGCTGCAGAGCTCAAGGGAAGAAGCCCAAAGTGTCACAATGGCTCCTTGCCTTCCCATGCAACACCTGGGTCACAATGGTCTCCTTGATTCCATGAGGCCCCACTGTGTCACAATGGCTCCTTGGTTCCATCAGGTTCCGCAGTGTCACCATGGTCTCTTTTGATCCGCACTGTCATCATGGACAATTGGTTCCATGAGGCCCCGCAGTGTCACAATGGTCCCTTGCTTCCATAGGTTTGATGTTGTAACAAAGGACTCCTTGCTTCTATGAGCTAGCCTGCTTTTTGCAGAGGTGTCTTTGGTTCCAACAAGGCCCCGCTGTGTCTCAGTGCACCCTGGCTTCCATGTGGATGTGGAGTATCACAAAGGCTCCTTGGTTCCACCAGGTCCTGCTGTGTCACAATGGGTCCTGTGGTCCCTGAGGCCCTCCAAAACCATCGTGGAGGCTTGCTTCCATGAGGTTCCATTATGTGCCAGTGGTCATCTTGGTTCCAGGAGTTTCCTTAGTGTCACAATGCTCTCCATGCTTCCATTAGGCCCTGCTTTGCCACAATGGTCCCCTTGTTTCCATGAGGCCCCGCTGTGTCACAATGGACCTATGGTTCCGTGATGTTGCGTGGTGTCACCGTGCTCTTCTTGAATCCGCCGTGTAACCATGGACCATTGGTTCCATGCAGCCGTGTCACAATGGGCTCCTTGATTCCATGATTCCCCACGGTGTCACAATGGAGCCTTGTTTCTAGGAGGTTCTGTACTGTCACAATTGCCTCATTGATGCCATCAGCCCCTGCAGTGTCACAATGGCTCCTTGGTTCCATGAGGAACACAATAGCTTGGCATAAGCATTGAGCAACAGCTGCTGAACACACCTGGCAACATCTGCTTGCATCAAAAGAGGGCTTCAAGCTGACAATGGCACCAGCAGCTTCCATCTGCAACAGAGACCCAGGAAAGGACAGGCTGTGCCGGTTTGGACAAATGTGGAGGAAAATATCCTCTGATAGAAGGCAGGTTACACCCAGCCCTCCCCCACCAGGTTTTTGGAAAAAAGAACTTTCCTGGGAAGAAAGTGAAAGAGATAAAAACTATTTTTTTAACAAACACACAGGAAAAGGATAACAATGCTAAATATTAAAACCTCTCGCTGTGCAGAGAAAGCTGGGATAATTTGAGAGTCCTTCTGTGTTTCGGTGGGGTCTCCTGAAACATCCATAGACAGCGAGGCCCGTGCAAAGAAACAGGGAGCGATTCTTGAGAGAAGTTTCAGAGCTCTTTCTTCTCCAGCCACATGGGCGGGGCACTGCCAAAGAACTGAGCAATCACAGCACAACCAGGGCCCTCCTGGCACAGGGCAACACAAAATAAGCAGTGCTGAACAGAGTTAGGGCACATGTGAGCAGGGAGCAGGGAGACCCCCCGTGCCCAGGCCATGCCTCTACCCCAGGGTCCCCTCTCCCATGACCGCATGGCAGGAGGGAGGAACCCCAACACTTCCGTAGGTGTAGTCTCTCTCCTCCTCCTTGCAGCTGGCTCATGGGCCCACATTCAGGGCCCCAACCTCGGGAGAAAATTCTCCCAATGTGGTCTGATGTTGAAAGAGTCAAGAAGAGAAGAAGGGAAAAAAAACCCCCGAAGTCCCAGGAAAACAAAGTTCAACTCTCCATCTCCCCCCAGAGAAAAGGAGCTGAAAACTGGCTAAAAAGAAACAAAGTTGCTTCCCTCTGCTCTTGCTGCAAGCAGGATGCAGAGGAGTGTGTATGTGTGTCCTTGAACAAACGCTCTGAGAAGTTTGTCCGGTTTTTTTTCCTCTCCCCCCTCTCAGGCTCAGTTGAAAGGCACAGAAATGCACAAAGTTCACTTCTGGGCATAGAGCAGCAATAGGGGATACACATGATAAAGTCACCCCAAGACACAGGGAGAGAGAATTCAGTGGAAAGACTCCGAGAATTCTGCTCCCAGAGATCATTCCTGCTCACACTGACCCTTGTAGAAAGGGGACATCGTTCCCGGCAGCCTGTACTGAGCATGTGGCTCCTGAGTGGGGTTTGTTGTTTAGGAAACCTGCTCCGGCTTTTCCATTCTTTCCTTGCAAACAGGAAAACTTCTCCTGGGGCTGTGTGCAGGCAGAGCCCTGAGGAGAGCAGGTGGCACATGGTGCACTGGGCTGGGACAGCCAGCTGCAGAGCTCAAGGGAAGAAGCCCAAAGTGTCACAATGGCTCCTTGCCTTCCCATGCAACACCTGGGTCACAATGGTCTCCTTGATTCCATGAGGCCCCACTGTGTCACAATGGCTCCTTGGTTCCATCAGGTTCCGCAGTGTCACCATGGTCTCCTTTGATCCGCACTGTCATCATGGACAATTGGTTCCATGAGGCCCCGCAGTGTCACAATGGTCCCTTGGTTGCATAGCTTTTACGTTGTAACAATGGACTCCTTGCTTCTATGAGCTAGCCTGCTTTTTGCAGAGGTGTCTTTGGTTCCAACAAGGCCCCACTGTGTCTCAGTGCACCCTGGCTTCCATGTGGATCTGGAGTATCACAAAGGCTCCTTGGTTCCACCAGGTCCTGCTGTGTCACAATGGGTCCTGTGGTCCCTGAGGCCCTCCAAAGTCATCATGGATGCTTGCTTCCATGAGGTTCCATTATGTGCCAGTGGTCATCTTGGTTCCAGGAGTTTCCTTAGTGTCACAATGCTCTCCATGTTTCCATGATTCCCCACAATGTCACAATGCTCTCCAGGCTTCCATTAGGCCCTGCTTTGCCACAATGGTCCCCTTGTTTCCATGCGGCCTTGCTGTGTCACAATGGACGTACGGTTCCATGATGTTGCGTGGTGTCACCGTGCTCTTCTTGAATCCGCCGTGTAACCATGGACCATTGGTTCCATGCAGCCGTGTCACAATGGGCTCCTTGATTCCATGATTCCCCACGGTGTCACAATGGAGCCTTGTTTCTAGGAGGTTCTGTACTGTCACAATTGCCTCCTTGATGCCATCAGCCCCTGCAGTGTCACAATGGCTCCTTGGTTCCATGAGGAACACAATAGCTTGGCATAAGCATTGAGCAACAGCTACTGAACACACCTGGCAACATCTGCTTGCATCAAAAGAGTGCTTCAAGCTGACAATGGCACCAGCAGCTTCCATCTGCAACAGACACCCAGGGAAAGGACAGGCTGTGCCGGTTTGGACAAATGTGGAGGAAAATATCCTCTGATAGAAGGCAGGTTACACCCAGCCCTCCCCCACCAGCTTCGGGAAAAAAGAACTTTCCTGGGAAGAAAGTGAAAGAGATAAAAACTACTTTTTTAACAAACACACAGGAAAAGGATAACAATGCTAAATATTAAAACCTCTCGCTGTGCAGAGAAAGCTGGGATAATTTGAGAGTCCTTCCGTGTTTCGGTGGGGTCTCCTGAAACATCTATAGACAGCGAGGCCCGTGCAAAGAAACAGGGAGCGATTCTTGAGAGAAGTTTCAGAGCTCTTTCTTCTCCAGCCACATGGGCGGGGCACTGCCAAAGAACTGAGCAATCACAGCACAACCAGGGCCCTCCTGGCACAGGGCAACACAAAATAAGCAGTGCTGAACAGGGTTAGGGCACATGTGAGCTGGGAGCAGGGAGACCCCCCGTGCCCAGGCCATGCCTCTACCCCAGGGTCCCCTCTCCCATGACCTCATGGCAGGGGGGAGGAACCCCAACACTTCCGTAGGTGTAGTCTCTCTCCTCCTCCTTGCAGCTGGCTCATGGGCCCACATTCAGGGCCCCCACCTCGGGAGAAAATTCTCCCAATGTGCTCTGATGTTGAAAGAGTCAAGAAGAGAAGAAGGGAAAAAAAACCCCCGAAGTCCCAGGAAAACAAAGTTCAACTCTCCATCTCCCTCCAGAGAAAAGGAGCTGAAAACTGGCTAAAAAGAAACAAAGTTGCTTCCTCTGCTCTTGCTGCAAGCAGGATGCAGAGGAGTGTGTATGTGTGTCCTTGAACAAACGCTCTGAGAAGTTTGTCTGGCTTTTTTTTCCTCTCCCCCCTCTCAGGCTCAGTTGAAAGGCACAGAAATGCACAAAGTTCACTTCTGGGCATAGAGCAGCAATAGGGGGATACACATGATAAAGTCACCCCAAGACACAGGGACAGAGAATTCAGTGGAAAGACTCCGAGAATTCTGCTCCCAGAGATCATTCATTCCTGCTCACACTGACCCTTGTAGAAAGGGGACATCGTTCCAGGCAGCCTGTACTGAGCATGTGGCTCCTGAGTGGGGTTTGTTGTTTAGGAAACCTGCTCCGGCTTTTCCATTCTTTCCTTGCAAACAGGAAAACTTCTCCTGGGGCTGTGTGCAGGCAGAGCCCTGAGGAGAGCAGGTGGCACATGGTGCGCTGGGCTGGGACAGCCAGCTGCAGAGCTCAAGGGAAGAAGCCCAAAGTGTCACAATGGCTCCTTGCCTTCCCATGCAACACCTGGGTCACAATGGTCTCCTTGATTCCATGAGGCCCCACTGTGTCACAATGGCTCCTTGGTTCCATCAGGTTCCGCAGTGTCACCATGGTCTCTTTTGATCCGCACTGTCATCATGGACAATTGGTTCCATGAGGCCCCGCAGTGTCACAATGGTCCCTTGCTTCCATAGGTTTGATGTTGTAACAAAGGACTCCTTGCTTCTATGAGCTAGCCTGCTTTTTGCAGAGGTGTCTTTGGTTCCAACAAGGCCCCGCTGTGTCTCAGTGCACCCTGGCTTCCATGTGGATGTGGAGTATCACAAAGGCTCCTTGGTTCCACCAGGTCCTGCTGTGTCACAATGGGTCCTGTGGTCCCTGAGGCCCTCCAAAACCATCGTGGAGGCTTGCTTCCATGAGGTTCCATTATGTGCCAGTGGTCATCTTGGTTCCAGGAGTTTCCTTAGTGTCACAATGCTCTCCATGCTTCCATTAGGCCCTGCTTTGCCACAATGGTCCCCTTGTTTCCATGAGGCCCCGCTGTGTCACAATGGACCTATGGTTCCGTGATGTTGCGTGGTGTCACCGTGCTCTTCTTGAATCCGCCGTGTAACCATGGACCATTGGTTCCATGCAGCCGTGTCACAATGGGCTCCTTGATTCCATGATTCCCCACGGTGTCACAATGGAGCCTTGTTTCTAGGAGGTTCTGTACTGTCACAATTGCCTCATTGATGCCATCAGCCCCTGCAGTGTCACAATGGCTCCTTGGTTCCATGAGGAACACAATAGCTTGGCATAAGCATTGAGCAACAGCTGCTGAACACACCTGGCAACATCTGCTTGCATCAAAAGAGGGCTTCAAGCTGACAATGGCACCAGCAGCTTCCATCTGCAACAGAGACCCAGGAAAGGACAGGCTGTGCCGGTTTGGACAAATGTGGAGGAAAATATCCTCTTATAGAAGGCAGGTTACACCCAGCCCTCCCCCACCAGGTTTTTGGAAAAAAGAACTTTCCTGGGAAGAAAGTGAAAGAGATAAAACCTATTTTTTTAACAAACACACAGGAAAAGGATAACAATGCTAAATATTAAAACCTCTCGCTGTGCAGAGAAAGCTGGGATAATTTGAGAGTCCTTCTGTGTTTCGGTGGGGTCTCCTGAAACATCCAAAGACAGCGAGGCCCGTGCAAAGAAACAGGGAGCGATTCTTGAGAGAAGTTTCAGAGCTCTTTCTTCTCCAGCCACATGGGCGGGGCACTGCCAAAGAACTGAGCAATCACAGCACAACCAGGGCCCTCCTGGCACAGGGCAACACAAAATAAGCAGTGCTGAACAGAGTTAGGGCACATGTGAGCAGGGAGCAGGGAGACCCCCCGTGCCCAGGCCATGCCTCTACCCCAGGGTCCCCTCTCCCATGACCGCATGGCAGGAGGGAGGAACCCCAACACTTCCGTAGGTGTAGTCTCTCTCCTCCTCCTTGCAGCTGGCTCATGGGCCCACATTCAGGGCCCCCACCTCGGGAGAAAATTCTCCCAATGTGCTCTGATGTTGAAAGAGTCAAGAAGAGAAGAAGGGAAAAAAAACCCCCGAAGTCCCAGGAAAACAAAGTTCAACTCTCCATCTCCCCCCAGAGAAAAGGAGCTGAAAACTGGCTAAAAAGAAACAAAGTTGCTTCCCTCTGCTCTTGCTGCAAGCAGGATGCAGAGGAGTGTGTATGTGTGTCCTTGAACAAACGCTCTGAGAAGTTTGTCCGGTTTTTTTTCCTCTCCCCCCTCTCAGGCTCAGTTGAAAGGCACAGAAATGCACAAAGTTCACTTCTGGGCATAGAGCAGCAATAGGGGATACACATGATAAAGTCACCCCAAGACACAGGGACAGAGAATTCAGTGGAAAGACTCCGAGAATTCTGCTCCCAGAGATCATTCCTGCTCACACTGACCCTTGTAGAAAGGGGACATCGTTCCAGGCAGCCTGTACTGAGCATGTGGCTCCTGAGTGGGGTTTGTTGTTTAGGAAACCTGCTCCGGCTTTTCCATTCTTTCCTTGCAAACAGGAAAACTTCTCCTGGGGCTGTGTGCAGGCAGAGCCCTGAGGAGAGCAGGTGGCACATGGTGCGCTGGGCTGGGACAGCCAGCTGCAGAGCTCAAGGGAAGAAGCCCAAAGTGTCACAATGGCTCCTTGCCTTCACATGCAACACCTGGGTCACAATGGTCTCCTTGATTCCATGAGGCCCCACTGTGTCACAATGGCTCCTTGGTTCCATCAGGTTCCGCAGTGTCACCATGGTCTCCTTTGATCCGCACTGTCATCATGGACAATTGGTTCCATGAGGCCCCGCAGTGTCACAATGGTCCCTTGGTTGCATAGCTTTTACGTTGTAACAATGGACTCCTTGCTTCTATGAGCTAGCCTGCTTTTTGCAGAGGTGTCTTTGGTTCCAACAAGGCCCCACTGTGTCTCAGTGCACCCTGGCTTCCATGTGGATCTGGAGTATCACAAAGGCTCCTTGGTTCCACCAGGTCCTGCTGTGTCACAATGGGTCCTGTGGTCCCTGAGGCCCTCCAAAGTCATCATGGATGCTTGCTTCCATGAGGTTCGATTATGTGCCAGTGGTCATCTTGGTTCCAGGAGTTTCCTTAGTGTCACAATGCTCTCCATGTTTCCATGATTCCCCACAATGTCACAATGCTCTCCAGGCTTCCATTAGGCCCTGCTTTGCCACAATGGTCCCCTTGTTTCCATGCGGCCTTGCTGTGTCACAATGGACGTACGGTTCCATGATGTTGCGTGGTGTCACCGTGCTCTTCTTGAATCCGCCGTGTAACCATGGACCATTGGTTCCATGCAGCCGTGTCACAATGGGCTCCTTGATTCCATGATTCCCCACGGTGTCACAATGGAGCCTTGTTTCTAGGAGGTTCTGTACTGTCACAATTGCCTCCTTGATGCCATCAGCCCCTGCAGTGTCACAATGGCTCCTTGGTTCCATGAGGAACACAATAGCTTGGCATAAGCATTGAGCAACAGCTGCTGAACACACCTGGCAACATCTGCTTGCATCAAAAGAGGGCTTCAAGCTGACAATGGCACCAGCAGCTTCCATCTGCAACAGACACCCAGGGAAAGGACAGGCTGTGCCGGTTTGGACAAATGTGGAGGAAAATATCCTCTGATAGAAGGCAGGTTACACCCAGCCCTCCCCCACCAGCTTCGGGAAAAAAGAATTTTCCTGGGAAGAAAGTGAAAGAGATAAAAACTATTTTTTTAACAAACACACAGGAAAAGGATAACAATGCTAAATATTAAAACCTCTCGCTGTGCAGAGAAAGCTGGGATAATTTGAGAGTCCTTCCGTGTTTCGGTGGGGTCTCCTGAAACATCCATAGACAGCGAGGCCCGTGCAAAGAAACAGGGAGCGATTCTTGAGAGAAGTTTCAGAGCTCTTTCTTCTCCAGCCACATGGGCGGGGCACTGCCAAAGAACTGAGCAATCACAGCACAACCAGGGCCCTCCTGGCACAGGGCAACACAAAATAAGCAGTGCTGAACAGAGTTAGGGCACATGTGAGCAGGGAGCAGGGAGACCCCCCGTGCCCAGGCCATGCCTCTACCCCAGGGTCCCCTCTCCCATGACCGCATGGCAGGAGGGAGGAACCCCAACACTTCCGTAGGTGTAGTCTCTCTCCTCCTCCTTGCAGCTGGCTCATGGGCCCACATTCAGGGCCCCCACCTCGGGAGAAAATTCTCCCAATGTGCTCTGATGTTGAAAGAGTCAAGAAGAGAAGAAGGGAAAAAAAACCCCCGAAGTCCCAGGAAAACAAAGTTCAACTCTCCATCTCCCTCCAGAGAAAAGGAGCTGAAAACTGGCTAAAAAGAAACAAAGTTGCTTCCTCTGCTCTTGCTGCAAGCAGGATGCAGAGGAGTGTGTATGTGTGTCCTTGAACAAACGCTCTGAGAAGTTTGTCTGGCTTTTTTTTCCTCTCCCCCCTCTCAGGCTCAGTTGAAAGGCACAGAAATGCACAAAGTTCACTTCTGGGCATAGAGCAGTATTGGGGGATACACATGATAAAGTCACCCCAAGACACAGGGACAGAGAATTCAGTGGAAAGACTCCGAGAATTCTGCTCCCAGAGATCATTCATTCCTGCTCACACTGACCCTTGTAGAAAGGGGACATCGTTCCCGGCAGCCTGTACTGAGCATGTGGCTCCTGAGTGGGGTTTGTTGTTTAGGAAACCTGCTCCGGCTTTTCCATTCTTTCCTTGCAAACAGGAAAACTTCTCCTGGGGCTGTGTGCAGGCAGAGCCCTGAGGAGAGCAGGTGGCACATGGTGCACTGGGCTGGGACAGCCAGCTGCAGAGCTCAAGGGAAGAAGCCCAAAGTGTCACAATGGCTCCTTGCCTTCCCATGCAACACCTGGGTCACAATGGTCTCCTTGATTCCATGAGGCCCCACTGTGTCACAATGGCTCCTTGGTTCCATCGGGTTCCGCAGTGTCACCATGGTCTCCTTTGATCCGCACTGTCATCATGGACAATTGGTTCCATGAGGCCCCGCAGTGTCACAATGGTCCCTTGGTTCCATAGCTTTGATGTTGTAACAATGGACTCCTTGCTTCTATGAGCTAGCCTGCTTTTTGCAGAGGTGTCTTTGGTTCCAACAAGGCCCCGCTGTGTCTCAGTGCACCCTGGCTTCCATGTGGATGTGGAGTATCACAAAGGCTCCTTGGTTCCACCAGGTCCTGCTGTGTCACAATGGGTCCTGTGGTCCCTGAGGCCCTCCAAAACCATCGTGGAGGCTTGCTTCCATGAGGTTCCATTATGTGCCAGTGGTCATCTTGGTTCCAGGAGTTTCCTTAGTGTCACAATGCTCTCCATGCTTCCATTAGGCCCTGCTTTGCCACAATGGTCCCCTTGTTTCCATGAGGCCCCGCTGTGTCACAATGGACCTATGGTTCCGTGATGTTGCGTGGTGTCACCGTGCTCTTCTTGAATCCGCCGTGTAACCATGGACCATTGGTTCCATGCAGCCGTGTCACAATGGGCTCCTTGATTCCATGATTCCCCACGGTGTCACAATGGAGCCTTGTTTCTAGGAGGTTCTGTACTGTCACAATTGCCTCCTTGATGCCATCAGCCCCTGCAGTGTCACAATGGCTCCTTGGTTCCATGAGGAACACAATAGCTTGGCATAAGCATTGAGCAACAGCTGCTGAACACACCTGGCAACATCTGCTTGCATCAAAAGAGGGCTTCAAGCTGACAATGGCACCAGCAGCTTCCATCTGCAACAGACACCCAGGGAAAGGACAGGCTGTGCCGGTTTGGACAAATGTGGAGGAAAATATCCTCTGATAGAAGGCAGGTTACACCCAGCCCTCCCCCACCAGCTTCGGGAAAAAAGAACTTTCCTGGGAAGAAAGTGAAAGAGATAAAAACTACTTTTTTAACAAACACACAGGAAAAGGATAACAATGCTAAATATTAAAAGCTCTCGCTGTGCAGAGAAAGCTGGGATAATTTGAGAGTCCTTCCGTGTTTCGGTGGGGTCTCCTGAAACATCCATAGACAGCGAGGCCCGTGCAAAGAAACAGGGAGCGATTCTTGAGAGAAGTTTCAGAGCTCTTTCTTCTCCAGCCACATGGGCGGGGCACTGCCAAAGAACTGAGCAATCACAGCACAACCAGGGCCCTCCTGGCACAGGGCAACACAAAATAAGCAGTGCTGAACAGGATTAGGGCACATGTGAGCTGGGAGCAGGGAGACCCCCCGTGCCCAGGCCATGCCTCTACCCCAGGGTCCCCTCTCCCATGACCTCATGGCAGGGGGGAGGAACCCCAACACTTCCGTAGGTGCAGTCTCTCTCCTCCTCCTTGCAGCTGGCTCATGGGCCCACATTCAGGGCCCCCACCTCGGGAGAAAATTCTCCCAATGTGCTCTGATGTTGAAAGAGTCAAGAAGAGAAGAAGGGAAAAAAAACCCCCGAAGTCCCAGGAAAACAAAGTTCAACTCTCCATCTCCCTCCAGAGAAAAGGAGCTGAAAACTGGCTAAAAAGAAACAAAGTTGCTTCCTCTGCTCTTGCTGCAAGCAGGATGCAGAGGAGTGTGTATGTGTGTCCTTGAACAAACGCTCTGAGAAGTTTGTCTGGCTTTTTTTTCCTCTCCCCCCTCTCAGGCTCAGTTGAAAGGCACAGAAATGCACAAAGTTCACTTCTGGGCATAGAGCAGCAATAGGGGATACACATGATAAAGTCACCCCAAGACACAGGGACAGAGAATTCAGTGGAAAGACTCCGAGAATTCTGCTCCCAGAGATCATTCATTCCTGCTCACACTGACCCTTGTAGAAAGGGGACATCGTTCCCGGCAGCCTGTACTGAGCATGTGTCTCCTGAGTGGGGTTTGTTGTTTAGGAAACCTGCTCCGGCTTTTCCATTCTTTCCTTGCAAACAGGAAAACTTCTCCTGGGGCTGTGTGCAGGCAGAGCCCTGAGGAGAGCAGGTGGCACATGGTGCGCTGGGCTGGGACAGCCAGCTGCAGAGCTCAAGGGAAGAAGCCCAAAGTGTCACAATGGCTCCTTGCCTTCCCATGCAACACCTGGGTCACAATGGTCTCCTTGATTCCATGAGGCCCCACTGTGTCACAATGGCTCCTTGGTTCCATCAGGTTCCGCAGTGTCACCATGGTCTCTTTTGATCCGCACTGTCATCATGGACAATTGGTTCCATGAGGCCCCGCAGTGTCACAATGGTCCCTTGCTTCCATAGGTTTGATGTTGTAACAAAGGACTCCTTGCTTCTATGAGCTAGCCTGCTTTTTGCAGAGGTGTCTTTGGTTCCAACAAGGCCCCGCTGTGTCTCAGTGCACCCTGGCTTCCATGTGGATGTGGAGTATCACAAAGGCTCCTTGGTTCCACCAGGTCCTGCTGTGTCACAATGGGTCCTGTGGTCCCTGAGGCCCTCCAAAACCATCGTGGAGGCTTGCTTCCATGAGGTTCCATTATGTGCCAGTGGTCATCTTGGTTCCAGGAGTTTCCTTAGTGTCACAATGCTCTCCATGCTTCCATTAGGCCCTGCTTTGCCACAATGGTCCCCTTGTTTCCATGAGGCCCCGCTGTGTCACAATGGACCTATGGTTCCGTGATGTTGCGTGGTGTCACCGTGCTCTTCTTGAATCCGCCGTGTAACCATGGACCATTGGTTCCATGCAGCCGTGTCACAATGGGCTCCTTGATTCCATGATTCCCCACGGTGTCACAATGGAGCCTTGTTTCTAGGAGGTTCTGTACTGTCACAATTGCCTCCTTGATGCCATCAGCCCCTGCAGTGTCACAATGGCTCCTTGGTTCCATGAGGAACACAATAGCTTGGCATAAGCATTGAGCAACAGCTGCTGAACACACCTGGCAACATCTGCTTGCATCAAAAGAGGGCTTCAAGCTGACAATGGCACCAGCAGCTTCCATCTGCAACAGACACCCAGGAAAGGACAGGCTGTGCCGGTTTGGACAAATGTGGAGGAAAATATCCTCTGATAGAAGGCAGGTTACACCCAGCCCTCCCCCACCAGGTTTTTGGAAAAAAGAACTTTCCTGGGAAGAAAGTGAAAGAGATAAAACCTATTTTTTTAACAAACACACAGGAAAAGGATAACAATGCTAAATATTAAAACCTCTCGCTGTGCAGAGAAAGCTGGGATAATTTGAGAGTCCTTCTGTGTTTCGGTGGGGTCTCCTGAAACATCCATAGACAGCGAGGCCCGTGCAAAGAAACAGGGAGCGATTCTTGAGAGAAGTTTCAGAGCTCTTTCTTCTCCAGCCACATGGGCGGGGCACTGCCAAAGAACTGAGCAATCACGGCACAACCAGGGCCCTCCTGGCACAGGGCAACACAAAATAAGCAGTGCTGAACAGGGTTAGGGCACATGTGAGCTGGGAGCAGGGAGACCCCCCGTGCCCAGGCCATGCCTCTACCCCAGGGTCCCCTCTCCCATGACCTCATGGCAGGGGGGAGGAACCCCAACACTTCCGTAGGTGTAGTCTCTCTCCTCCTCCTTGCAGCTGGCTCATGGGCCCACATTCAGGGCCCCCACCTCGGGAGAAAATTCTCCCAATGTGGTCTGATGTTGAAAGAGTCAAGAAGAGAAGAAGGGAAAAAAAACCCCCGAAGTCCCAGGAAAACAAAGTTCAACTCTCCATCTCCCTCCAGAGAAAAGGAGCTGAAAACTGGCTAAAAAGAAACAAAGTTGCTTCCTCTGCTCTTGCTGCAAGCAGGATGCAGAGGAGTGTGTATGTGTGTCCTTGAACAAACGCTCTGAGAAGTTTGTCTGGCTTTTTTTTCCTCTCCCCCCTCTCAGGCTCAGTTGAAAGGCACAGAAATGCACAAAGTTCACTTCTGGGCATAGAGCAGCAATAGGGGGATACACATGATAAAGTCACCCCAAGACACAGGGACAGAGAATTCAGTGGAAAGACTCCGAGAATTCTGCTCCCAGAGATCATTCATTCCTGCTCACACTGACCCTTGTAGAAAGGGGACATCGTTCCAGGCAGCCTGTACTGAGCATGTGGCTCCTGAGTGGGGTTTGTTGTTTAGGAAACCTGCTCCGGCTTTTCCATTCTTTCCTTGCAAACAGGAAAACTTCTCCTGGGGCTGTGTGCAGGCAGAGCCCTGAGGAGAGCAGGTGGCACATGGTGCGCTGGGCTGGGACAGCCAGCTGCAGAGCTCAAGGGAAGAAGCCCAAAGTGTCACAATGGCTCCTTGCCTTCCCATGCAACACCTGGGTCACAATGGTCTCCTTGATTCCATGAGGCCCCACTGTGTCACAATGGCTCCTTGGTTCCATCAGGTTCCGCAGTGTCACCATGGTCTCTTTTGATCCGCACTGTCATCATGGACAATTGGTTCCATGAGGCCCCGCAGTGTCACAATGGTCCCTTGCTTCCATAGGTTTGATGTTGTAACAAAGGACTCCTTGCTTCTATGAGCTAGCCTGCTTTTTGCAGAGGTGTCTTTGGTTCCAACAAGGCCCCGCTGTGTCTCAGTGCACCCTGGCTTCCATGTGGATGTGGAGTATCACAAAGGCTCCTTGGTTCCACCAGGTCCTGCTGTGTCACAATGGGTCCTGTGGTCCCTGAGGCCCTCCAAAACCATCGTGGAGGCTTGCTTCCATGAGGTTCCATTATGTGCCAGTGGTCATCTTGGTTCCAGGAGTTTCCTTAGTGTCACAATGCTCTCCATGCTTCCATTAGGCCCTGCTTTGCCACAATGGTCCCCTTGTTTCCATGAGGCCCCGCTGTGTCACAATGGACCTATGGTTCCGTGATGTTGCGTGGTGTCACCGTGCTCTTCTTGAATCCGCCGTGTAACCATGGACCATTGGTTCCATGCAGCCGTGTCACAATGGGCTCCTTGATTCCATGATTCCCCACGGTGTCACAATGGAGCCTTGTTTCTAGGAGGTTCTGTACTGTCACAATTGCCTCCTTGATGCCATCAACCCCTGCAGTGTCACAATGGCTCCTTGGTTCCATGAGGAACACAATAGCTTGGCATAAGCATTGAGCAACAGCTGCTGAACACACCTGGCAACATCTGCTTGCATCAAAAGAGGGCTTCAAGCTGACAATGGCACCAGCAGCTTCCATCTGCAACAGAGACCCAGGAAAGGACAGGCTGTGCCGGTTTGGACAAATGTGGAGGAAAATATCCTCTGATAGAAGGCAGGTTACACCCAGCCCTCCCCCACCAGGTTTTTGGAAAAAAGAACTTTCCTGGGAAGAAAGTGAAAGAGATAAAACCTATTTTTTTAACAAACACACAGGAAAAGGATAACAATGCTAAATATTAAAACCTCTCGCTGTGCAGAGAAAGCTGGGATAATTTGAGAGTCCTTCTGTGTTTCGGTGGGGTCTCCTGAAACATCCATAGACAGCGAGGCCCGTGCAAAGAAACAGGGAGCGATTCTTGAGAGAAGTTTCAGAGCTCTTTCTTCTCCAGCCACATGGGCGGGGCACTGCCAAAGAACTGAGCAATCACAGCACAACCAGGGCCCTCCTGGCACAGGGCAACACAAAATAAGCAGTGCTGAACAGGGTTAGGGCACATGTGAGCAGGGAGCAGGGAGACCCCCCGTGCCCAGGCCATGCCTCTACCCCAGGGTCCCCTCTCCCATGACCGCATGGCAGGGGGGAGGAACCCCAACACTTCCGTAGGTGTAGTCTCTCTCCTCCTCCTTGCAGCTGGCTCATGGGCCCACATTCAGGGCCCCAACCTCGGGAGAAAATTCTCCCAATGTGGTCTGATGTTGAAAGAGTCAAGAAGAGGAGAAGGGAAAAAAACCCCCAAAGTCCCAGGAAAACAAAGTTCAACTCTCCATCTCCCTCCAGAGAAAAGGAGCTGAAAACTGGCTAAAAAGAAACAAAGTTGCTTCCTCTGCTCTTGCTGCAAGCAGGATGCAGAGGAGTGTGTATGTGTGTCCTTGAACAAACGCTCTGAGAAGTTTGTCTGGCTTTTTTTTCCTCTCCCCCCTCTCAGGCTCAGTTGAAAGGCACAGAAATGCACAAAGTTCACTTCTGGGCATAGAGCAGCAATAGGGGGATACACATGATAAAGTCACCCCAAGACACAGGGACAGAGAATTCAGTGGAAAGACTCCGAGAATTCTGCTCCCAGAGATCATTCATTCCTGCTCACACTGACCCTTGTAGAAAGGGGACATCGTTCCCGGCAGCCTGTACTGAGCATGTGGCTCCTGAGTGGGGTTTGTTGTTTAGGAAACCTGCTCCGGCTTTTCCATTCTTTCCTTGCAAACAGGAAAACTTCTCCTGGGGCTGTGTGCAGGCAGAGCCCTGAGGAGAGCAGGTGGCACATGGTGCGCTGGGCTGGGACAGCCAGCTGCAGAGCTCAAGGGAAGAAGCCCAAAGTGTCACAATGGCTCCTTGCCTTCCCATGCAACACCTGGGTCACAATGGTCTCCTTGATTCCATGAGGCCCCACTGTGTCACAATGGCTCCTTGGTTCCATCAGGTTCCGCAGTGTCACCATGGTCTCCTTTGATCCGCACTGTCATCATGGACAATTGGTTCCATGAGGCCCCGCAGTGTCACAATGGTCCCTTGGTTGCATAGCTTTTACGTTGTAACAATGGACTCCTTGCTTCTATGAGCTAGCCTGCTTTTTGCAGAGGTGTCTTTGGTTCCAACAAGGCCCCACTGTGTCTCAGTGCACCCTGGCTTCCATGTGGATCTGGAGTATCACAAAGGCTCCTTGGTTCCACCAGGTCCTGCTGTGTCACAATGGGTCCTGTGGTCCCTGAGGCCCTCCAAAGTCATCATGGATGCTTGCTTCCATGAGGTTCCATTATGTGCCAGTGGTCATCTTGGTTCCAGGAGTTTCCTTAGTGTCACAATGCTCTCCATGTTTCCATGATTCCCCACAATGTCACAATGCTCTCCAGGCTTCCATTAGGCCCTGCTTTGCCACAATGGTCCCCTTGTTTCCATGCGGCCTTGCTGTGTCACAATGGACGTACGGTTCCATGATGTTGCGTGGTGTCACCGTGCTCTTCTTGAATCCGCCGTGTAACCATGGACCATTGGTTCCATGCAGCCGTGTCACAATGGGCTCCTTGATTCCATGATTCCCCACGGTGTCACAATGGAGCCTTGTTTCTAGGAGGTTCTGTACTGTCACAATTGCCTCCTTGATGCCATCAGCCCCTGCAGTGTCACAATGGCTCCTTGGTTCCATGAGGAACACAATAGCTTGGCATAAGCATTGAGCAACAGCTGCTGAACACACCTGGCAACATCTGCTTGCATCAAAAGAGTGCTTCAAGCTGACAATGGCACCAGCAGCTTCCATCTGCAACAGACACCCAGGGAAAGGACAGGCTGTGCCGGTTTGGACAAATGTGGAGGAAAATATCCTCTGATAGAAGGCAGGTTACACCCAGCCCTCCCCCACCAGCTTCGGGAAAAAAGAACTTTCCTGGGAAGAAAGTGAAAGAGATAAAAACTACTTTTTTAACAAACACACAGGAAAAGGATAACAATGCTAAATATTAAAAGCTCTCGCTGTGCAGAGAAAGCTGGGATAATTTGAGAGTCCTTCCGTGTTTCGGTGGGGTCTCCTGAAACATCTATAGACAGCGAGGCCCGTGCAAAGAAACAGGGAGCGATTCTTGAGAGAAGTTTCAGAGCTCTTTCTTCTCCAGCCACATGGGCGGGGCACTGCCAAAGAACTGAGCAATCACAGCACAACCAGGGCCCTCCTGGCACAGGGCAACACAAAATAAGCAGTGCTGAACAGGGTTAGGGCACATGTGAGCAGGGAGCAGGGAGACCCCCCGTGCCCAGGCCATGCCTCTACCCCAGGGTCCCCTCTCCCATGACCGCATGGCAGGGGGGAGGAACCCCAACACTTCCGTAGGTGTAGTCTCTCTCCTCCTCCTTGCAGCTGGCTCATGGGCCCACATTCAGGGCCCCAACCTCGGGAGAAAATTCTCCCAATGTGGTCTGATGTTGAAAGAGTCAAGAAGAGGAGAAGGGAAAAAAACCCCCAAAGTCCCAGGAAAACAAAGTTCAACTCTCCATCTCCCTCCAGAGAAAAGGAGCTGAAAACTGGCTAAAAAGAAACAAAGTTGCTTCCTCTGCTCTTGCTGCAAGCAGGATGCAGAGGAGTGTGTATGTGTGTCCTTGAACAAACGCTCTGAGAAGTTTGTCTGGCTTTTTTTTCCTCTCCCCCCTCTCAGGCTCAGTTGAAAGGCACAGAAATGCACAAAGTTCACTTCTGGGCATAGAGCAGCAATAGGGGGATACACATGATAAAGTCACCCCAAGACACAGGGACAGAGAATTCAGTGGAAAGACTCCGAGAATTCTGCTCCCAGAGATCATTCATTCCTGCTCACACTGACCCTTGTAGAAAGGGGACATCGTTCCCGGCAGCCTGTACTGAGCATGTGGCTCCTGAGTGGGGTTTGTTGTTTAGGAAACCTGCTCCGGCTTTTCCATTCTTTCCTTGCAAACAGGAAAACTTCTCCTGGGGCTGTGTGCAGGCAGAGCCCTGAGGAGAGCAGGTGGCACATGGTGCGCTGGGCTGGGACAGCCAGCTGCAGAGCTCAAGGGAAGAAGCCCAAAGTGTCACAATGGCTCCTTGCCTTCCCATGCAACACCTGGGTCACAATGGTCTCCTTGATTCCATGAGGCCCCACTGTGTCACAATGGCTCCTTGGTTCCATCAGGTTCCGCAGTGTCACCATGGTCTCCTTTGATCCGCACTGTCATCATGGACAATTGGTTCCATGAGGCCCCGCAGTGTCACAATGGTCCCTTGGTTGCATAGCTTTTACGTTGTAACAATGGACTCCTTGCTTCTATGAGCTAGCCTGCTTTTTGCAGAGGTGTCTTTGGTTCCAACAAGGCCCCACTGTGTCTCAGTGCACCCTGGCTTCCATGTGGATCTGGAGTATCACAAAGGCTCCTTGGTTCCACCAGGTCCTGCTGTGTCACAATGGGTCCTGTGGTCCCTGAGGCCCTCCAAAGTCATCATGGATGCTTGCTTCCATGAGGTTCCATTATGTGCCAGTGGTCATCTTGGTTCCAGGAGTTTCCTTAGTGTCACAATGCTCTCCATGTTTCCATGATTCCCCACAATGTCACAATGCTCTCCAGGCTTCCATTAGGCCCTGCTTTGCCACAATGGTCCCCTTGTTTCCATGCGGCCTTGCTGTGTCACAATGGACGTACGGTTCCATGATGTTGCGTGGTGTCACCGTGCTCTTCTTGAATCCGCCGTGTAACCATGGACCATTGGTTCCATGCAGCCGTGTCACAATGGGCTCCTTGATTCCATGATTCCCCACGGTGTCACAATGGAGCCTTGTTTCTAGGAGGTTCTGTACTGTCACAATTGCCTCCTTGATGCCATCAGCCCCTGCAGTGTCACAATGGCTCCTTGGTTCCATGAGGAACACAATAGCTTGGCATAAGCATTGAGCAACAGCTGCTGAACACACCTGGCAACATCTGCTTGCATCAAAAGAGTGCTTCAAGCTGACAATGGCACCAGCAGCTTCCATCTGCAACAGACACCCAGGGAAAGGACAGGCTGTGCCGGTTTGGACAAATGTGGAGGAAAATATCCTCTGATAGAAGGCAGGTTACACCCAGCCCTCCCCCACCAGCTTCGGGAAAAAAGAACTTTCCTGGGAAGAAAGTGAAAGAGATAAAAACTACTTTTTTAACAAACACACAGGAAAAGGATAACAATGCTAAATATTAAAAGCTCTCGCTGTGCAGAGAAAGCTGGGATAATTTGAGAGTCCTTCCGTGTTTCGGTGGGGTCTCCTGAAACATCTATAGACAGCGAGGCCCGTGCAAAGAAACAGGGAGCGATTCTTGAGAGAAGTTTCAGAGCTCTTTCTTCTCCAGCCACATGGGCGGGGCACTGCCAAAGAACTGAGCAATCACAGCACAACCAGGGCCCTCCTGGCACAGGGCAACACAAAATAAGCAGTGCTGAACAGGGTTAGGGCACATGTGAGCTGGGAGCAGGGAGACCCCCCGTGCCCAGGCCATGCCTCTACCCCAGGGTCCCCTCTCCCATGACCTCATGGCAGGGGGGAGGAACCCCAACACTTCCGTAGGTGCAGTCTCTCTCCTCCTCCTTGCAGCTGGCTCATGGGCCCACATTCAGGGCCCCCACCTCGGGAGAAAATTCTCCCAATGTGCTCTGATGTTGAAAGAGTCAAGAAGAGAAGAAGGGAAAAAAAACCCCGAAGTCCCAGGAAAACAAAGTTCAACTCTCCATCTCCCCCCAGAGAAAAGGAGCTGAAAACTGGCTAAAAAGAAACAAAGTTGCTTCCTCTGCTCTTGCTGCAAGCAGGATGCAGAGGAGTGTGTATGTGTGTCCTTGAACAAACGCTCTGAGAAGTTTGTCTGGCTTTTTTTTCCTCTCCCCCCTCTCAGGCTCAGTTGAAAGGCACAGAAATGCACAAAGTTCACTTCTGGGCATAGAGCAGCAATAGGGGGATACACATGATAAAGTCACCCCAAGACACAGGGACAGAGAATTCAGTGGAAAGACTCCGAGAATTCTGCTCCCAGAGATCATTCATTCCTGCTCACACTGACCCTTGTAGAAAGGGGACATCGTTCCAGGCAGCCTGTACTGAGCATGTGGCTCCTGAGTGGGGTTTGTTGTTTAGGAAACCTGCTCCGGCTTTTCCATTCTTTCCTTGCAAACAGGAAAACTTCTCCTGGGGCTGTGTGCAGGCAGAGCCCTGAGGAGAGCAGGTGGCACATGGTGCGCTGGGCTGGGACAGCCAGCTGCAGAGCTCAAGGGAAGAAGCCCAAAGTGTCACAATGGCTCCTTGCCTTCCCATGCAACACCTGGGTCACAATGGTCTCCTTGATTCCATGAGGCCCCACTGTGTCACAATGGCTCCTTGGTTCCATCAGGTTCCGCAGTGTCACCATGGTCTCTTTTGATCCGCACTGTCATCATGGACAATTGGTTCCATGAGGCCCCGCAGTGTCACAATGGTCCCTTGCTTCCATAGGTTTGATGTTGTAACAAAGGACTCCTTGCTTCTATGAGCTAGCCTGCTTTTTGCAGAGGTGTCTTTGGTTCCAACAAGGCCCCGCTGTGTCTCAGTGCACCCTGGCTTCCATGTGGATGTGGAGTATCACAAAGGCTCCTTGGTTCCACCAGGTCCTGCTGTGTCACAATGGGTCCTGTGGTCCCTGAGGCCCTCCAAAACCATCGTGGAGGCTTGCTTCCATGAGGTTCCATTATGTGCCAGTGGTCATCTTGGTTCCAGGAGTTTCCTTAGTGTCACAATGCTCTCCATGCTTCCATTAGGCCCTGCTTTGCCACAATGGTCCCCTTGTTTCCATGAGGCCCCGCTGTGTCACAATGGACCTATGGTTCCGTGATGTTGCGTGGTGTCACCGTGCTCTTCTTGAATCCGCCGTGTAACCATGGACCATTGGTTCCATGCAGCCGTGTCACAATGGGCTCCTTGATTCCATGATTCCCCACGGTGTCACAATGGAGCCTTGTTTCTAGGAGGTTCTGTACTGTCACAATTGCCTCCTTGATGCCATCAGCCCCTGCAGTGTCACAATGGCTCCTTGGTTCCATGAGGAACACAATAGCTTGGCATAAGCATTGAGCAACAGCTGCTGAACACACCTGGCAACATCTGCTTGCATCAAAAGAGGGCTTCAAGCTGACAATGGCACCAGCAGCTTCCATCTGCAACAGACACCCAGGAAAGGACAGGCTGTGCCGGTTTGGACAAATGTGGAGGAAAATATCCTCTGATAGAAGGCAGGTTACACCCAGCCCTCCCCCACCAGCTTCGGGAAAAAAGAATTTTCCTGGGAAGAAAGTGAAAGAGATAAAAACTACTTTTTTAACAAACACACAGGAAAAGGATAACAATGCTAAATATTAAAAGCTCTCGCTGTGCAGAGAAAGCTGGGATAATTTGAGAGTCCTTCTGTGTTTCGGTGGGGTCTCCTGAAACATCCATAGACAGCGAGGCCCGTGCAAAGAAACAGGGAGCGATTCTTGAGAGAAGTTTCAGAGCTCTTTCTTCTCCAGCCACATGGGCGGGGCACTGCCAAAGAACTGAGCAATCACAGCACAACCAGGGCCCTCCTGGCACAGGGCAACACAAAATAAGCAGTGCTGAACAGGATTAGGGCACATGTGAGCAGGGAGCAGGGAGACCCCGTGCCCAGGCCATGCCTCTACCCCAGGGTCCCCTCTCCCATGACCTCATGGCAGGGGGGAGGAACCCCAACACTTCCGTAGGTGTAGTCTCTCTCCTCCTCCTTGCAGCTGGCTCATGGGCCCACATTCAGGGCCCCCACCTCGGGAGAAAATTCTCCCAATGTGCTCTGATGTTGAAAGAGTCAAGAAGAGAAGAAGGGAAAAAAAACCCCCGAAGTCCCAGGAAAACAAAGTTCAACTCTCCATCTCCCCCCAGAGAAAAGGAGCTGAAAACTGGCTAAAAAGAAACAAAGTTGCTTCCCTCTGCTCTTGCTGCAAGCAGGATGCAGAGGAGTGTGTATGTGTGTCCTTGAACAAACGCTCTGAGAAGTTTGTCCGGTTTTTTTTCCTCTCCCCCCTCTCAGGCTCAGTTGAAAGGCACAGAAATGCACAAAGTTCACTTCTGGGCATAGAGCAGCAATAGGGGATACACATGATAAAGTCACCCCAAGACACAGGGAGAGAGAATTCAGTGGAAAGACTCCGAGAATTCTGCTCCCAGAGATCATTCCTGCTCACACTGACCCTTGTAGAAAGGGGACATCGTTCCAGGCAGCCTGTACTGAGCATGTGGCTCCTGAGTGGGGTTTGTTGTTTAGGAAACCTGCTCCGGCTTTTCCATTCTTTCCTTCCAAACAGGAAAACTTCTCCTGGGGCTGTGTGCAGGCAGAGCCCTGAGGAGAGCAGGTGGCACATGGTGCGCTGGGCTGGGACAGCCAGCTGCAGAGCTCAAGGGAAGAAGCCCAAAGTGTCACAATGGCTCCTTGCCTTCCCATGCAACACCTGGGTCACAATGGTCTCCTTGATTCCATGAGGCCCCACTGTGTCACAATGGCTCCTTGGTTCCATCAGGTTCCGCAGTGTCACCATGGTCTCTTTTGATCCGCACTGTCATCATGGACAATTGGTTCCATGAGGCCCCGCAGTGTCACAATGGTCCCTTGGTTGCATAGCTTTTACGTTGTAACAATGGACTCCTTGCTTCTATGAGCTAGCCTGCTTTTTGCAGAGGTGTCTTTGGTTCCAACAAGGCCCCACTGTGTCTCAGTGCACCCTGGCTTCCATGTGGATCTGGAGTATCACAAAGGCTCCTTGGTTCCACCAGGTCCTGCTGTGTCACAATGGGTCCTGTGGTCCCTGAGGCCCTCCAAAGTCATCATGGATGCTTGCTTCCATGAGGTTCCATTATGTGCCAGTGGTCATCTTGGTTCCAGGAGTTTCCTTAGTGCCACAATGCTCTCCATGTTTCCATGATTCCCCACAATGTCACAATGCTCTCCAGGCTTCCATTAGGCCCTGCTTTGCCACAATGGTCCCCTTGTTTCCATGCGGCCTTGCTGTGTCACAATGGACGTACGGTTCCATGATGTTGCGTGGTGTCACCGTGCTCTTCTTGAATCCGCCGTGTAACCATGGACCATTGGTTCCATGCAGCCGTGTCACAATGGGCTCCTTGATTCCATGATTCCCCACGGTGTCACAATGGAGCCTTGTTTCTAGGAGGTTCTGTACTGTCACAATTGCCTCCTTGATGCCATCAGCCCCTGCAGTGTCACAATGGCTCCTTGGTTCCATGAGGAACACAATAGCTTGGCATAAGCATTGAGCAACAGCTGCTGAACACACCTGGCAACATCTGCTTGCATCAAAAGAGGGCTTCAAGCTGACAATGGCACCAGCAGCTTCCATCTGCAACAGACACCCAGGGAAAGGACAGGCTGTGCCGGTTTGGACAAATGTGGAGGAAAATATCCTCTTATAGAAGGCAGGTTACACCCAGCCCTCCCCCACCAGGTTTTTGGAAAAAAGAACTTTCCTGGGAAGAAAGTGAAAGAGATAAAACCTATTTTTTTAACAAACACACAGGAAAAGGATAACAATGCTAAATATTAAAACCTCTCGCTGTGCAGAGAAAGCTGGGATAATTTGAGAGTCCTTCTGTGTTTCGGTGGGGTCTCCTGAAACATCCATAGACAGCGAGGCCCGTGCAAAGAAACAGGGAGCGATTCTTGAGAGAAGTTTCAGAGCTCTTTCTTCTCCAGCCACATGGGCGGGGCACTGCCAAAGAACTGAGCAATCACGGCACAACCAGGGCCCTCCTGGCACAGGGCAACACAAAATAAGCAGTGCTGAACAGGATTAGGGCACATGTCAGCAGGGAGCAGGGAGACCCCCGTGCCCAGGCCATGCCTCTACCCCAGGGTCCCCTCTCCCATGACCTCATGGCAGGGGGGAGGAACCCCAACACTTCCGTAGGTGCAGTCTCTCTCCTCCTCCTTGCAGCTGGCTCATGGGCCCACATTCAGGGCCCCCACCTCGGGAGAAAATTCTCCCAATGTGCTCTGATGTTGAAAGAGTCAAGAAGAGAAGAAGGGAAAAAAAACCCCCGAAGTCCCAGGAAAACAAAGTTCAACTCTCCATCTCCCCCCAGAGAAAAGGAGCTGAAAACTGGCTAAAAAGAAACAAAGTTGCTTCCCTCTGCTCTTGCTGCAAGCAGGATGCAGAGGAGTGTGTATGTGTGTCCTTGAACAAACGCTCTGAGAAGTTTGTCTGGCTTTTTTTCCTCTCCCCCCTCTCAGGCTCAGTTGAAAGGCACAGAAATGCACAAAGTTCACTTCTGGGCATAGAGCAGCAATAGGGGATACACATGATAAAGTCACCCCAAGACACAGGGACAGAGAATTCAGTGGAAAGACTCCGAGAATTCTGCTCCCAGAGATCATTCCTGCTCACACTGACCCTTGTAGAAAGGGGACATCGTTCCAGGCAGCCTGTACTGAGCATGTGGCTCCTGAGTGGGGTTTGTTGTTTAGGAAACCTGCTCCGGCTTTTCCATTCTTTCCTTGCAAACAGGAAAACTTCTCCTGGGGCTGTGTGCAGGCAGAGCCCTGAGGAGAGCAGGTGGCACATGGTGCGCTGGGCTGGGACAGCCAGCTGCAGAGCTCAAGGGAAGAAGCCCAAAGTGTCACAATGGCTCCTTGCCTTCCCATGCAACACCTGGGTCACAATGGTCTCCTTGATTCCATGAGGCCCCACTGTGTCACAATGGCTCCTTGGTTCCATCAGGTTCCGCAGTGTCACCATGGTCTCCTTTGATCCGCATTGTCATCATGGACAATTGGTTCCATGAGGCCCCGCAGTGTCACAATGGTCCCTTGGTTCCATAGCTTTTACGTTGTAACAATGGACTCCTTGCTTCTATGAGCTAGCCTGCTTTTTGCAGAGGTGTCTTTGGTTCCAACAAGGCCCCACTGTGTCTCAGTGCACCCTGGCTTCCATGTGGATCTGGAGCATCACAAAGGCTCCTTGGTTCCACCAGGTCCTGCTGTGTCACAATGGGTCCTGTGGTCCCTGAGGCCCTCCAAAGTCATCATGGATGCTTGCTTCCATGAGGTTCCATTATGTGCCAGTGGTCATCTTGGTTCCAGGAGTTTCCTTAGTGTCACAATGCTCTCCATGTTTCCATGATTCCCCACAATGTCACAATGCTCTCCAGGCTTCCATTAGGCCCTGCTTTGCCACAATGGTCCCCTTGTTTCCATGCGGCCTTGCTGTGTCACAATGGACGTACGGTTCCATGATGTTGCGTGGTGTCACCGTGCTCTTCTTGAATCCGCCGTGTAACCATGGACCATTGGTTCCATGCAGCCGTGTCACAATGGGCTCCTTGATTCCATGATTCCCCACGGTGTCACAATGGAGCCTTGTTTCTAGGAGGTTCTGTACTGTCACAATTGCCTCATTGATGCCATCAGCCCCTGCAGTGTCACAATGGCTCCTTGGTTCCATGAGGAACACAATAGCTTGGCATAAGCATTGAGCAACAGCTGCTGAACACACCTGGCAACATCTGCTTGCATCAAAAGAGGGCTTCAAGCTGACAATGGCACCAGCAGCTTCCATCTGCAACAGAGACCCAGGGAAAGGACAGGCTGTGCTGGTTTGGACAAATGTGGAGGAAAATATCCTCTGATAGAAGGCAGGTTACACCCAGCCCTCCCCCACCAGCTTCGGGAAAAAAGAATTTTCCTGGGAAGAAAGTGAAAGAGATAAAAACTACTTTTTTAACAAACACACAGGAAAAGGATAACAATGCTAAATATTAAAACCTCTCGCTGTGCAGAGAAAGCTGGGATAATTTGAGAGTCCTTCCGTGTTTCGGTGGGGTCTCCTGAAACATCCATAGACAGCGAGGCCCGTGCAAAGAAACAGGGAGCGATTCTTGAGAGAAGTTTCAGAGCTCTTTCTTCTCCAGCCACATGGGCGGGGCACTGCCAAAGAACTGAGCAATCACAGCACAACCAGGGCCCTCCTGGCACAGGGCAACACAAAATAAGCAGTGCTGAACAGGATTAGGGCACATGTGAGCAGGGAGCAGGGAGACCCCCCGTGCCCAGGCCATGCCTCTACCCCAGGGTCCCCTCTCCCATGACCTCATGGCAGGGGGGAGGAACCCCAACACTTCCGTAGGTGTAGTCTCTCTCCTCCTCCTTGCAGCTGGCTCATGGGCCCACATTCAGGGCCCCCACCTCGGGAGAAAATTCTCCCAATGTGCTCTGATGTTGAAAGAGTCAAGAAGAGAAGAAGGGAAAAAAAACCCCCGAAGTCCCAGGAAAACAAAGTTCAACTCTCCATCTCCCTCCAGAGAAAAGGAGCTGAAAACTGGCTAAAAAGAAACAAAGTTGCTTCCTCTGCTCTTGCTGCAAGCAGGATGCAGAGGAGTGTGTATGTGTGTCCTTGAACAAACGCTCTGAGAAGTTTGTCTGGCTTTTTTTTCCTCTCCCCCCTCTCAGGCTCAGTTGAAAGGCACAGAAATGCACAAAGTTCACTTCTGGGCATAGAGCAGCAATAGGGGGATACACATGATAAAGTCACCCCAAGACACAGGGAGAGAGAATTCAGTGGAAAGACTCCGAGAATTCTGCTCCCAGAGATCATTCATTCCTGCTCACACTGACCCTTGTAGAAAGGGGACATCGTTCCAGGCAGCCTGTACTGAGCATGTGGCTCCTGAGTGGGGTTTGTTGTTTAGGAAACCTGCTCCGGCTTTTCCATTCTTTCCTTGCAAACAGGAAAACTTCTCCTGGGGCTGTGTGCAGGCAGAGCCCTGAGGAGAGCAGGTGGCACATGGTGCGCTGGGCTGGGACAGCCAGCTGCAGAGCTCAAGGGAAGAAGCCCAAAGTGTCACAATGGCTCCTTGCCTTCCCATGCAACACCTGGGTCACAATGGTCTCCTTGATTCCATGAGGCCCCACTGTGTCACAATGGCTCCTTGGTTCCATCAGGTTCCGCAGTGTCACCATGGTCTCTTTTGATCCGCACTGTCATCATGGACAATTGGTTCCATGAGGCCCCGCAGTGTCACAATGGTCCCTTGCTTCCATAGGTTTGATGTTGTAACAAAGGACTCCTTGCTTCTATGAGCTAGCCTGCTTTTTGCAGAGGTGTCTTTGGTTCCAACAAGGCCCCGCTGTGTCTCAGTGCACCCTGGCTTCCATGTGGATGTGGAGTATCACAAAGGCTCCTTGGTTCCACCAGGTCCTGCTGTGTCACAATGGGTCCTGTGGTCCCTGAGGCCCTCCAAAACCATCGTGGAGGCTTGCTTCCATGAGGTTCCATTATGTGCCAGTGGTCATCTTGGTTCCAGGAGTTTCCTTAGTGTCACAATGCTCTCCATGCTTCCATTAGGCCCTGCTTTGCCACAATGGTCCCCTTGTTTCCATGAGGCCCCGCTGTGTCACAATGGACCTATGGTTCCGTGATGTTGCGTGGTGTCACCGTGCTCTTCTTGAATCCGCCGTGTAACCATGGACCATTGGTTCCATGCAGCCGTGTCACAATGGGCTCCTTGATTCCATGATTCCCCACGGTGTCACAATGGAGCCTTGTTTCTAGGAGGTTCTGTACTGTCACAATTGCCTCATTGATGCCATCAGCCCCTGCAGTGTCACAATGGCTCCTTGGTTCCATGAGGAACACAATAGCTTGGCATAAGCATTGAGCAACAGCTGCTGAACACACCTGGCAACATCTGCTTGCATCAAAAGAGGGCTTCAAGCTGACAATGGCACCAGCAGCTTCCATCTGCAACAGAGACCCAGGAAAGGACAGGCTGTGCCGGTTTGGACAAATGTGGAGGAAAATATCCTCTTATAGAAGGCAGGTTACACCCAGCCCTCCCCCACCAGGTTTTTGGAAAAAAGAACTTTCCTGGGAAGAAAGTGAAAGAGATAAAACCTATTTTTTTAACAAACACACAGGAAAAGGATAACAATGCTAAATATTAAAACCTCTCGCTGTGCAGAGAAAGCTGGGATAATTTGAGAGTCCTTCTGTGTTTCGGTGGGGTCTCCTGAAACATCCATAGACAGCGAGGCCCGTGCAAAGAAACAGGGAGCGATTCTTGAGAGAAGTTTCAGAGCTCTTTCTTCTCCAGCCACATGGGCGGGGCACTGCCAAAGAACTGAGCAATCACAGCACAACCAGGGCCCTCCTGGCACAGGGCAACACAAAATAAGCAGTGCTGAACAGGATTAGGGCACATGTGAGCAGGGAGCAGGGAGACCCCGTGCCCAGGCCATGCCTCTACCCCAGGGTCCCCTCTCCCATGACCTCATGGCAGGGGGGAGGAACCCCAACACTTCCGTAGGTGCAGTCTCTCTCCTCCTCCTTGCAGCTGGCTCATGGGCCCACATTCAGGGCCCCCACCTCGGGAGAAAATTCTCCCAATGTGCTCTGATGTTGAAAGAGTCAAGAAGAGAAGAAGGGAAAAAAAACCCCCGAAGTCCCAGGAAAACAAAGTTCAACTCTCCATCTCCCCCCAGAGAAAAGGAGCTGAAAACTGGCTAAAAAGAAACAAAGTTGCTTCCCTCTGCTCTTGCTGCAAGCAGGATGCAGAGGAGTGTGTATGTGTGTCCTTGAACAAACGCTCTGAGAAGTTTGTCCGGTTTTTTTTTCCTCTCCCCCCTCTCAGGCTCAGTTGAAAGGCACAGAAATGCACAAAGTTCACTTCTGGGCATAGAGCAGCAATAGGGGATACACATGATAAAGTCACCCCAAGACACAGGGAGAGAGAATTCAGTGGAAAGACTCCGAGAATTCTGCTCCCAGAGATCATTCCTGCTCACACTGACCCTTGTAGAAAGGGGACATCGTTCCAGGCAGCCTGTACTGAGCATGTGGCTCCTGAGTGGGGTTTGTTGTTTAGGAAACCTGCTCCGGCTTTTCCATTCTTTCCTTGCAAACAGGAAAACTTCTCCTGGGGCTGTGTGCAGGCAGAGCCCTGAGGAGAGCAGGTGGCACATGGTGCGCTGGGCTGGGACAGCCAGCTGCAGAGCTCAAGGGAAGAAGCCCAAAGTGTCACAATGGCTCCTTGCCTTCCCATGCAACACCTGGGTCACAATGGTCTCCTTGATTCCATGAGGCCCCACTGTGTCACAATGGCTCCTTGGTTCCATCAGGTTCCGCAGTGTCACCATGGTCTCTTTTGATCCGCACTGTCATCATGGACAATTGGTTCCATGAGGCCCCGCAGTGTCACAATGGTCCCTTGCTTCCATAGGTTTGATGTTGTAACAAAGGACTCCTTGCTTCTATGAGCTAGCCTGCTTTTTGCAGAGGTGTCTTTGGTTCCAACAAGGCCCCACTGTGTCTCAGTGCACCCTGGCTTCCATGTGGATCTGGAGTATCACAAAGGCTCCTTGGTTCCACCAGGTCCTGCTGTGTCACAATGGGTCCTGTGGTCCCTGAGGCCCTCCAAAGTCATCATGGATGCTTGCTTCCATGAGGTTCCATTATGTGCCAGTGGTCATCTTGGTTCCAGGAGTTTCCTTAGTGTCACAATGCTCTCCATGCTTCCATTAGGCCCTGCTTTGCCACAATGGTCCCCTTGTTTCCATGAGGCCCCGCTGTGTCACAATGGACCTATGGTTCCGTGATGTTGCGTGGTGTCACCGTGCTCTTCTTGAATCCGCCGTGTAACCATGGACCATTGGTTCCATGCAGCCGTGTCACAATGGGCTCCTTGATTCCATGATTCCCCACGGTGTCACAATGGAGCCTTGTTTCTAGGAGGTTCTGTACTGTCACAATTGCCTCATTGATGCCATCAGCCCCTGCAGTGTCACAATGGCTCCTTGGTTCCATGAGGAACACAATAGCTTGGCATAAGCATTGAGCAACAGCTGCTGAACACACCTGGCAACATCTGCTTGCATCAAAAGAGGGCTTCAAGCTGACAATGGCACCAGCAGCTTCCATCTGCAACAGAGACCCAGGAAAGGACAGGCTGTGCCGGTTTGGACAAATGTGGAGGAAAATATCCTCTGATAGAAGGCAGGTTACACCCAGCCCTCCCCCACCAGGTTTTTGGAAAAAAGAACTTTCCTGGGAAGAAAGTGAAAGAGATAAAACCTATTTTTTTAACAAACACACAGGAAAAGGATAACAATGCTAAATATTAAAACCTCTCGCTGTGCAGAGAAAGCTGGGATAATTTGAGAGTCCTTCTGTGTTTCGGTGGGGTCTCCTGAAACATCCATAGACAGCGAGGCCCGTGCAAAGAAACAGGGAGCGATTCTTGAGAGAAGTTTCAGAGCTCTTTCTTCTCCAGCCACATGGGCGGGGCACTGCCAAAGAACTGAGCAATCACAGCACAACCAGGGCCCTCCTCGCACAGGGCAACACAAAATAAGCAGTGCTGAACAGGATTAGGGCACATGTGAGCAGGGAGCAGGGAGACCCCGTGCCCAGGCCATGCCTCTACCCCAGGGTCCCCTCTCCCATGACCTCATGGCAGGGGGGAGGAACCCCAACACTTCCGTAGGTGCAGTCTCTCTCCTCCTCCTTGCAGCTGGCTCATGGGCCCACATTCAGGGCCCCCACCTCGGGAGAAAATTCTCCCAATGTGCTCTGATGTTGAAAGAGTCAAGAAGAGAAGAAGGGAAAAAAAACCCCCGAAGTCCCAGGAAAACAAAGTTCAACTCTCCATCTCCCCCCAGAGAAAAGGAGCTGAAAACTGGCTAAAAAGAAACAAAGTTGCTTCCCTCTGCTCTTGCTGCAAGCAGGATGCAGAGGAGTGTGTATGTGTGCCCTTGAACAAACGCTCTGAGAAGTTTGTCCGGTTTTTTTTCCTCTCCCCCCTCTCAGGCTCAGTTGAAAGGCACAGAAATGCACAAAGTTCACTTCTGGGCATAGAGCAGCAATAGGGGATACACATGATAAAGTCACCCCAAGACACAGGGACAGAGAATTCAGTGGAAAGACTCCGAGAATTCTGCTCCCAGAGATCATTCCTGCTCACACTGACCCTTGTAGAAAGGGGACATCGTTCCAGGCAGCCTGTACTGAGCATGTGGCTCCTGAGTGGGGTTTGTTGTTTAGGAAACCTGCTCCGGCTTTTCCATTCTTTCCTTCCAAACAGGAAAACTTCTCCTGGGGCTGTGTGCAGGCAGAGCCCTGAGGAGAGCAGGTGGCACATGGTGCGCTGGGCTGGGACAGCCAGCTGCAGAGCTCAAGGGAAGAAGCCCAAAGTGTCACAATGGCTCCTTGCCTTCCCATGCAACACCTGGGTCACAATGGTCTCCTTGATTCCATGAGGCCCCACTGTGTCACAATGGCTCCTTGGTTCCATCAGGTTCCGCAGTGTCACCATGGTCTCCTTTGATCCGCACTGTCATCATGGACAATTGGTTCCATGAGGCCCCGCAGTGTCACAATGGTCCCTTGGTTGCATAGCTTTTACGTTGTAACAATGGACTCCTTGCTTCTATGAGCTAGCCTGCTTTTTGCAGAGGTGTCTTTGGTTCCAACAAGGCCCCACTGTGTCTCAGTGCACCCTGGCTTCCATGTGGATGTGGAGCATCACAAAGGCTCCTTGGTTCCACCAGGTCCTGCTGTGTCACAATGGGTCCTGTGGTCCCCGAGGCCCTCCAAAGTCATCATGGAGGCTTGCTTCCATGAGGTTCCATTATGTGCCAGTGGTCATCTTGGTTCCAGGAGTTTCCTTAGTGTCACAATGCTCTCCATGCTTCCATGATTCCCCACAATGTCCCAATGCTCTCCATGCTTCCATTAGGCCCTGCTTTGCCACAATGGTCCCCTTGTTTCCATGAGGCCCCGCTGTGTCACAATGGACCTATGGTTCCATGATGTTGCGTGGTGTCACCGTGCTCTTCTTGAATCCGCCGTGTAACCATGGACCATTGGTTCCATGCGGCCTGGCCGTGTCACAATGGGCTCCGTGATTCCATGATTCCCCACGGTGTCACAATGGAGCCTTGTTTCTAGGAGGTTCTGTACTGTCACAATTGCCTCCTTGATGCCATCAGCCCCTGCAGTGTCACAATGGCTCCTTGGTTCCATGAGGAACACAATAGCTTGGCATAAGCATTGAGCAACAGCTGCTGAACACACCTGGCAACATCTGCTTGCATCAAAAGAGGGCTTCAAGCTGACAATGGCACCAGCAGCTTCCATCTGCAACAGAGACCCAGGAAAGGACAGGCTGTGCCGGTTTGGACAAATGTGGAGGAAAATATCCTCTGATAGAAGGCAGGTTACACCCAGCCCTCCCCCACCAGCTTCGGGAAAAAAGAATTTTCCTGGGAAGAAAGTGAAAGAGATAAAAACCATTTTTTAACAAACACCCAGGAAAAGGAGAACAATGCTAAATATTAAAAGCTCTCGCTGTGCAGAGAAAGCTGGGATAATTTGAGAGTCCTTCCGTGTTTCGGTGGGGTCTCCTGAAACATCCATAGACAGCGAGGCCCGTGCAAAGAAATAGGGAGCCATTCTTGAGAGAAGTTTCAGAGCTCTTTCTTCTCCAGCCACATGGGAGGGGCACTGCCAAAGAACTGAGCAATCACGGCACAACCAGGGCCCTCCTGGCACAAGGCAACACAAAATAAGCAGTGCTGAACAGGATTAGGGCACATGTCAGCAGGGAGCAGGGAGACCCCCGTGCCCAGGCCATGCCTCTACCCAAGGGTCCCCTCTCCCATGACCTCATGGCAGGGGGGAGGAACCCCAACACTTCCGTAGGTGCAGTCTCTCTCCTCCTCCTTGCAGCTGGCTCATGGGCCCACATTCAGGGCCCCCACCTCGGGAGAAAATTCTCCCAATGTGGTCTGAGGTTGAAAGAGTCAAGAAGAGAAGAAGGGAAAAAAACCCCCAAAGTCCCAGGAAAACAAAGTTCAACTCTCCATCTCCCCCCAGAGAAAAGGAGCTGAAAACTGGCTAAAAAGAAACAAGGTTGCTTCCTCTGCTCTTGCTGCAAGCAGGATGCAGAGGAGTGTGTATGTGTGTCCTTGAACAAACGCTCTGAGAAGTTTGTCCGGTTTTTTTTCCCTCTCCCCCCTCTCAGGCTCAGTTGAAAGGCACAGAAATGCACAAAGTTCACTTCTGGGCATAGAGCAGCAATAGGGGGATACACATGATAAAGTCACCCCAAGACACAGGGACAGAGAATTCAGTGGAAAGACTCCGAGAATTCTGCTCCCAGAGAATTCTGCTCACCCTGACCCTTGTAGAAAGGGGACATCGTTCCCGGCAGCCTGTACTGAGCATGTGGCTCCTGAGTGGGGTTTGTTGTTTGGGAAACCTGCTCCGGCTTTTCCATTCTTTCCTTCCAAACAGGAAAACTTCTCCTGGGGCTGTGTGCAGGCAGAGCCCTGAGGAGAGCAGGTGGCACATGGTGCGCTGGGCTGGGACAGCCAGCTGCAGAGCTCAAGGGAAGAAGCCCAAAGTGTCACAATGGCTCCTTGCCTTCACATGCAACACCTGGGTCACAATGGTCTCCTTGATTCCATGAGGCCCCACTGTGTCACAATGGCTCCTTGGTTCCATCGGGTTCCGCAGTGTCACCATGGTCTCTTTTGATCCGCACTGTCATCATGGACAATTGGTTCCATGAGGCCCCGCAGTGTCACAATGGTCCCTTGCTTCCATAGGTTTGATGTTGTAACAATGGACTCCTTGCTTCTATGAGCTAGCCTGCTTTTTGCAGAGGTGTCTTTGGTTCCAACAAGGCCCCGCTGTGTCTCAGTGCACCCTGGCTTCCATGTGGATCTGGAGCATCACAAAGGCTCCTTGGTTCCACCAGGTCCTGCTGTGTCACAATGGGTCCTGTGGTCCCCGAGGCCCTCCAAAGTCATCATGGAGGCTTGCTTCCATGAGGTTCCATTATGTGCCAGTGGTCATCTTGGTTCCAGGAGTTTCCTTAGTGTCACAATGCTCTCCATGCTTCCATGATTCCCCACAATGTCACAATGCTCTCCATGCTTCCATTAGGCCCTGCTTTGCCACAATGGTCCCCTTGTTTCCATGCGGCCTTGCTGTGTCACAATGGACGTACGGTTCCATGATGTTGCGTGGTGTCACCGTGCTCTTCTTGAATCCGCCGTGTAACCATGGACCATTGGTTCCATGCAGCCGTGTCACAATGGGCTCCTTGATTCCATGATTCCCCACGGTGTCACAATGGAGCCTTGTTTCTAGGAGGTTCTGTACTGTCACAATTGCCTCCTTGATGCCATCAGCCCCTGCAGTGTCACAATGGCTCCTTGGTTCCATGAGGAACACAATAGCTTGGCATAAGCATTGAGCAACAGCTGCTGAACACACCTGGCAACATCTGCTTGCATCAAAAGAGGGCTTCAAGCTGACAATGGCACCAGCAGCTTCCATCTGCAACAGACACCCAGGGAAAGGACAGGCTGTGCTGGTTTGGACAAATGTGGAGGAAAATATCCTCTGATAGAAGGCAGGTTACACCCAGCCCTCCCCCACCAGCTTCGGGAAAAAAGAATTTTCCTGGGAAGAAAGTGAAAGAGATAAAAACTACTTTTTTAACAAACACACAGGAAAAGGATAACAATGCTAAATATTAAAACCTCTCGCTGTGCAGAGAAAGCTGGGATAATTTGAGAGTCCTTCCGTGTTTCGGTGGGGTCTCCTGAAACATCCATAGACAGCGAGGCCCGTGCAAAGAAACAGGGAGCGATTCTTGAGAGAAGTTTCAGAGCTCTTTCTTCTCCAGCCACATGGGCGGGGCACTGCCAAAGAACTGAGCAATCACGGCACAACCAGGGCCCTCCTGGCACAGGGCAACACAAAATAAGCAGTGCTGAACAGGATTAGGGCACATGTGAGCAGGGAGCAGGGAGACCCCCCGTGCCCAGGCCATGCCTCTACCCCAGGGTCCCCTCTCCCATGACCTCATGGCAGGGGGGAGGAACCCCAACACTTCCGTAGGTGTAGTCTCTCTCCTCCTCCTTGCAGCTGGCTCATGGGCCCACATTCAGGGCCCCCACCTCGGGAGAAAATTCTCCCAATGTGCTCTGATGTTGAAAGAGTCAAGAAGAGAAGAAGGGAAAAAAAACCCCCGAAGTCCCAGGAAAACAAAGTTCAACTCTCCATCTCCCTCCAGAGAAAAGGAGCTGAAAACTGGCTAAAAAGAAACAAAGTTGCTTCCTCTGCTCTTGCTGCAAGCAGGATGCAGAGGAGTGTGTATGTGTGTCCTTGAACAAACGCTCTGAGAAGTTTGTCTGGCTTTTTTTTCCTCTCCCCCCTCTCAGGCTCAGTTGAAAGGCACAGAAATGCACAAAGTTCACTTCTGGGCATAGAGCAGCAATAGGGGGATACACATGATAAAGTCACCCCAAGACACAGGGACAGAGAATTCAGTGGAAAGACTCCGAGAATTCTGCTCCCAGAGATCATTCATTCCTGCTCACACTGACCCTTGTAGAAAGGGGACATCGTTCCAGGCAGCCTGTACTGAGCATGTGGCTCCTGAGTGGGGTTTGTTGTTTAGGAAACCTGCTCCGGCTTTTCCATTCTTTCCTTGCAAACAGGAAAACTTCTCCTGGGGCTGTGTGCAGGCAGAGCCCTGAGGAGAGCAGGTGGCACATGGTGCGCTGGGCTGGGACAGCCAGCTGCAGAGCTCAAGGGAAGAAGCCCAAAGTGTCACAATGGCTCCTTGCCTTCCCATGCAACACCTGGGTCACAATGGTCTCCTTGATTCCATGAGGCCCCACTGTGTCACAATGGCTCCTTGGTTCCATCAGGTTCCGCAGTGTCACCATGGTCTCCTTTGATCCGCACTGTCATCATGGACAATTGGTTCCATGAGGCCCCGCAGTGTCACAATGGTCCCTTGCTTCCATAGGTTTGATGTTGTAACAAAGGACTCCTTGCTTCTATGAGCTAGCCTGCTTTTTGCAGAGGTGTCTTTGGTTCCAACAAGGCCCCACTGTGTCTCAGTGCACCCTGGCTTCCATGTGGATCTGGAGTATCACAAAGGCTCCTTGGTTCCACCAGGTCCTGCTGTGTCACAATGGGTCCTGTGGTCCCTGAGGCCCTCCAAAGTCATCATGGATGCTTGCTTCCATGAGGTTCCATTATGTGCCAGTGGTCATCTTGGTTCCAGGAGTTTCCTTAGTGTCACAATGCTCTCCATGTTTCCATGATTCCCCACAATGTCACAATGCTCTCCAGGCTTCCATTAGGCCCTGCTTTGCCACAATGGTCCCCTTGTTTCCATGCGGCCTTGCTGTGTCACAATGGACGTACGGTTCCATGATGTTGCGTGGTGTCACCGTGCTCTTCTTGAATCCGCCGTGTAACCATGGACCATTGGTTCCATGCAGCCGTGTCACAATGGGCTCCTTGATTCCATGATTCCCCACGGTGTCACAATGGAGCCTTGTTTCTAGGAGGTTCTGTACTGTCACAATTGCCTCATTGATGCCATCAGCCCCTGCAGTGTCACAATGGCTCCTTGGTTCCATGAGGAACACAATAGCTTGGCATAAGCATTGAGCAACAGCTGCTGAACACACCTGGCAACATCTGCTTGCATCAAAAGAGGGCTTCAAGCTGACAATGGCACCAGCAGCTTCCATCTGCAACAGACACCCAGGGAAAGGACAGGCTGTGCCGGTTTGGACAAATGTGGAGGAAAATATCCTCTTATAGAAGGCAGGTTACACCCAGCCCTCCCCCACCAGGTTTTTGGAAAAAAGAACTTTCCTGGGAAGAAAGTGAAAGAGATAAAACCTATTTTTTTAACAAACACACAGGAAAAGGAGAACAATGCTAAATATTAAAAGCTCTCGCTGTGCAGAGAAAGCTGGGATAATTTGAGAGTCCTTCCGTGTTTCGGTGGGGTCTCCTGAAACATCCATAGACAGCGAGGCCCGTGCAAAGAAACAGGGAGCGATTCTTGAGAGAAGTTTCAGAGCTCTTTCTTCTCCAGCCACATGGGCGGGGCACTGCCAAAGAACTGAGCAATCACAGCACAACCAGGGCCCTCCTGGCACAGGGCAACACAAAATAAGCAGTGCTGAACAGGATTAGGGCACATGTGAGCAGGGAGCAGGGAGACCCCCCGTGCCCAGGCCATGCCTCTACCCCAGGGTCCCCTCTCCCATGACCTCATGGCAGGGGGGAGGAACCCCAACACTTCCGTAGGTGTAGTCTCTCTCCTCCTCCTTGCAGCTGGCTCATGGGCCCACATTCAGGGCCCCCACCTCGGGAGAAAATTCTCCCAATGTGGTCTGATGTTGAAAGAGTCAAGAAGAGAAGAAGGGAAAAAAAACCCCCGAAGTCCCAGGAAAACAAAGTTCAACTCTCCATCTCCCTCCAGAGAAAAGGAGCTGAAAACTGGCTAAAAAGAAACAAAGTTGCTTCCTCTGCTCTTGCTGCAAGCAGGATGCAGAGGAGTGTGTATGTGTGTCCTTGAACAAACGCTCTGAGAAGTTTGTCTGGCTTTTTTTTCCTCTCCCCCCTCTCAGGCTCAGTTGAAAGGCACAGAAATGCACAAAGTTCACTTCTGGGCATAGAGCAGCAATAGGGGGATACACATGATAAAGTCACCCCAAGACACAGGGACAGAGAATTCAGTGGAAAGACTCCGAGAATTCTGCTCCCAGAGATCATTCATTCCTGCTCACACTGACCCTTGTAGAAAGGGGACATCGTTCCAGGCAGCCTGTACTGAGCATGTGGCTCCTGAGTGGGGTTTGTTGTTTAGGAAACCTGCTCCGGCTTTTCCATTCTTTCCTTGCAAACAGGAAAACTTCTCCTGGGGCTGTGTGCAGGCAGAGCCCTGAGGAGAGCAGGTGGCACATGGTGCGCTGGGCTGGGACAGCCAGCTGCAGAGCTCAAGGGAAGAAGCCCAAAGTGTCACAATGGCTCCTTGCCTTCCCATGCAACACCTGGGTCACAATGGTCTCCTTGATTCCATGAGGCCCCACTGTGTCACAATGGCTCCTTGGTTCCATCAGGTTCCGCAGTGTCACCATGGTCTCTTTTGATCCGCACTGTCATCATGGACAATTGGTTCCATGAGGCCCCGCAGTGTCACAATGGTCCCTTGCTTCCATAGGTTTGATGTTGTAACAAAGGACTCCTTGCTTCTATGAGCTAGCCTGCTTTTTGCAGAGGTGTCTTTGGTTCCAACAAGGCCCCGCTGTGTCTCAGTGCACCCTGGCTTCCATGTGGATCTGGAGTATCACAAAGGCTCCTTGGTTCCACCAGGTCCTGCTGTGTCACAATGGGTCCTGTGGTCCCTGAGGCCCTCCAAAACCATCGTGGAGGCTTGCTTCCATGAGGTTCCATTATGTGCCAGTGGTCATCTTGGTTCCAGGAGTTTCCTTAGTGTCACAATGCTCTCCATGCTTCCATTAGGCCCTGCTTTGCCACAATGGTCCCCTTGTTTCCATGAGGCCCCGCTGTGTCACAATGGACCTATGGTTCCGTGATGTTGCGTGGTGTCACCGTGCTCTTCTTGAATCCGCCGTGTAACCATGGACCATTGGTTCCATGCAGCCGTGTCACAATGGGCTCCTTGATTCCATGATTCCCCACGGTGTCACAATGGAGCCTTGTTTCTAGGAGGTTCTGTACTGTCACAATTGCCTCATTGATGCCATCAGCCCCTGCAGTGTCACAATGGCTCCTTGGTTCCATGAGGAACACAATAGCTTGGCATAAGCATTGAGCAACAGCTGCTGAACACACCTGGCAACATCTGCTTGCATCAAAAGAGGGCTTCAAGCTGACAATGGCACCAGCAGCTTCCATCTGCAACAGAGACCCAGGAAAGGACAGGCTGTGCCGGTTTGGACAAATGTGGAGGAAAATATCCTCTTATAGAAGGCAGGTTACACCCAGCCCTCCCCCACCAGGTTTTTGGAAAAAAGAACTTTCCTGGGAAGAAAGTGAAAGAGATAAAACCTATTTTTTTAACAAACACACAGGAAAAGGATAACAATGCTAAATATTAAAACCTCTCGCTGTGCAGAGAAAGCTGGGATAATTTGAGAGTCCTTCTGTGTTTCGGTGGGGTCTCCTGAAACATCCATAGACAGCGAGGCCCGTGCAAAGAAACAGGGAGCGATTCTTGAGAGAAGTTTCAGAGCTCTTTCTTCTCCAGCCACATGGGCGGGGCACTGCCAAAGAACTGAGCAATCACAGCACAACCAGGGCCCTCCTCGCACAGGGCAACACAAAATAAGCAGTGCTGAACAGGATTAGGGCACATGTGAGCAGGGAGCAGGGAGACCCCGTGCCCAGGCCATGCCTCTACCCCAGGGTCCCCTCTCCCATGACCTCATGGCAGGGGGGAGGAACCCCAACACTTCCGTAGGTGCAGTCTCTCTCCTCCTCCTTGCAGCTGGCTCATGGGCCCACATTCAGGGCCCCCACCTCGGGAGAAAATTCTCCCAATGTGCTCTGATGTTGAAAGAGTCAAGAAGAGAAGAAGGGAAAAAAAACCCCCGAAGTCCCAGGAAAACAAAGTTCAACTCTCCATCTCCCCCCAGAGAAAAGGAGCTGAAAACTGGCTAAAAAGAAACAAAGTTGCTTCCCTCTGCTCTTGCTGCAAGCAGGATGCAGAGGAGTGTGTATGTGTGCCCTTGAACAAACGCTCTGAGAAGTTTGTCCGGTTTTTTTTCCTCTCCCCCCTCTCAGGCTCAGTTGAAAGGCACAGAAATGCACAAAGTTCACTTCTGGGCATAGAGCAGCAATAGGGGATACACATGATAAAGTCACCCCAAGACACAGGGACAGAGAATTCAGTGGAAAGACTCCGAGAATTCTGCTCCCAGAGATCATTCCTGCTCACACTGACCCTTGTAGAAAGGGGACATCGTTCCAGGCAGCCTGTACTGAGCATGTGGCTCCTGAGTGGGGTTTGTTGTTTAGGAAACCTGCTCCGGCTTTTCCATTCTTTCCTTCCAAACAGGAAAACTTCTCCTGGGGCTGTGTGCAGGCAGAGCCCTGAGGAGAGCAGGTGGCACATGGTGCGCTGGGCTGGGACAGCCAGCTGCAGAGCTCAAGGGAAGAAGCCCAAAGTGTCACAATGGCTCCTTGCCTTCCCATGCAACACCTGGGTCACAATGGTCTCCTTGATTCCATGAGGCCCCACTGTGTCACAATGGCTCCTTGGTTCCATCAGGTTCCGCAGTGTCACCATGGTCTCCTTTGATCCGCATTGTCATCATGGACAATTGGTTCCATGAGGCCCCGCAGTGTCACAATGGTCCCTTGGTTGCATAGCTTTTACGTTGTAACAAAGGACTCCTTGCTTCTATGAGCTAGCCTGCTTTTTGCAGAGGTGTCTTTGGTTCCAACAAGGCCCCACTGTGTCTCAGTGCACCCTGGCTTCCATGTGAATCTGGAGTATCACAAAGGCTCCTTGGTTCCACCAGGTCCTGCTGTGTCACAATGGGTCCTGTGGTCCCTGAGGCCCTCCAAAGTCATCATGGATGCTTGCTTCCATGAGGTTCCATTATGTGCCAGTGGTCATCTTGGTTCCAGGAGTTTCCTTAGTGTCACAATGCTCTCCATGTTTCCATGATTCCCCACAATGTCACAATGCTCTCCAGGCTTCCATTAGGCCCTGCTTTGCCACAATGGTCCCCTTGTTTCCATGCGGCCTTGCTGTGTCACAATGGACGTACGGTTCCATGATGTTGCGTGGTGTCACCGTGCTCTTCTTGAATCCGCCGTGTAACCATGGACCATTGGTTCCATGCAGCCGTGTCACAATGGGCTCCTTGATTCCATGATTCCCCACGGTGTCACAATGGAGCCTTGTTTCTAGGAGGTTCTGTACTGTCACAATTGCCTCCTTGATGCCATCAGCCCCTGCAGTGTCACAATGGCTCCTTGGTTCCATGAGGAACACAATAGCTTGGCATAAGCATTGAGCAACAGCTGCTGAACACACCTGGCAACATCTGCTTGCATCAAAAGAGGGCTTCAAGCTGACAATGGCACCAGCAGCTTCCATCTGCAACAGACACCCAGGGAAAGGACAGGCTGTGCCGGTTTGGACAAATGTGGAGGAAAATATCCTCTTATAGAAGGCAGGTTACACCCAGCCCTCCCCCACCAGGTTTTTGGAAAAAAGAACTTTCCTGGGAAGAAAGTGAAAGAGATAAAACCTATTTTTTTAACAAACACACAGGAAAAGGAGAACAATGCTAAATATTAAAAGCTCTCGCTGTGCAGAGAAAGCTGGGATAATTTGAGAGTCCTTCCGTGTTTCGGTGGGGTCTCCTGAAACATCCATAGACAGCGAGGCCCGTGCAAAGAAACAGGGAGCGATTCTTGAGAGAAGTTTCAGAGCTCTTTCTTCTCCAGCCACATGGGCGGGGCACTGCCAAAGAACTGAGCAATCACGGCACAACCAGGGCCCTCCTGGCACAGGGCAACACAAAATAAGCAGTGCTGAACAGGATTAGGGCACATGTGAGCAGGGAGCAGGGAGACCCCCCGTGCCCAGGCCATGCCTCTACCCCAGGGTCCCCTCTCCCATGACCTCATGGCAGGGGGGAGGAACCCCAACACTTCCGTAGGTGTAGTCTCTCTCCTCCTCCTTGCAGCTGGCTCATGGGCCCACATTCAGGGCCCCCACCTCGGGAGAAAATTCTCCCAATGTGCTCTGATGTTGAAAGAGTCAAGAAGAGAAGAAGGGAAAAAAAACCCCCGAAGTCCCAGGAAAACAAAGTTCAACTCTCCATCTCCCTCCAGAGAAAAGGAGCTGAAAACTGGCTAAAAAGAAACAAAGTTGCTTCCTCTGCTCTTGCTGCAAGCAGGATGCAGAGGAGTGTGTATGTGTGTCCTTGAACAAACGCTCTGAGAAGTTTGTCTGGCTTTTTTTTCCTCTCCCCCCTCTCAGGCTCAGTTGAAAGGCACAGAAATGCACAAAGTTCACTTCTGGGCATAGAGCAGCAATAGGGGGATACACATGATAAAGTCACCCCAAGACACAGGGACAGAGAATTCAGTGGAAAGACTCTGAGAATTCTGCTCCCAGAGATCATTCATTCCTGCTCACACTGACCCTTGTAGAAAGGGGACATCGTTCCAGGCAGCCTGTACTGAGCATGTGGCTCCTGAGTGGGGTTTGTTGTTTAGGAAACCTGCTCCGGCTTTTCCATTCTTTCCTTGCAAACAGGAAAACTTCTCCTGGGGCTGTGTGCAGGCAGAGCCCTGAGGAGAGCAGGTGGCACATGGTGCGCTGGGCTGGGACAGCCAGCTGCAGAGCTCAAGGGAAGAAGCCCAAAGTGTCACAATGGCTCCTTGCCTTCCCATGCAACACCTGGGTCACAATGGTCTCCTTGATTCCATGAGGCCCCACTGTGTCACAATGGCTCCTTGGTTCCATCAGGTTCCGCAGTGTCACCATGGTCTCTTTTGATCCGCACTGTCATCATGGACAATTGGTTCCATGAGGCCCCGCAGTGTCACAATGGTCCCTTGCTTCCATAGGTTTGATGTTGTAACAAAGGACTCCTTGCTTCTATGAGCTAGCCTGCTTTTTGCAGAGGTGTCTTTGGTTCCAACAAGGCCCCGCTGTGTCTCAGTGCACCCTGGCTTCCATGTGGATGTGGAGTATCACAAAGGCTCCTTGGTTCCACCAGGTCCTGCTGTGTCACAATGGGTCCTGTGGTCCCTGAGGCCCTCCAAAACCATCGTGGAGGCTTGCTTCCATGAGGTTCCATTATGTGCCAGTGGTCATCTTGGTTCCAGGAGTTTCCTTAGTGTCACAATGCTCTCCATGCTTCCATTAGGCCCTGCTTTGCCACAATGGTCCCCTTGTTTCCATGAGGCCCCGCTGTGTCACAATGGACCTATGGTTCCGTGATGTTGCGTGGTGTCACCGTGCTCTTCTTGAATCCGCCGTGTAACCATGGACCATTGGTTCCATGCAGCCGTGTCACAATGGGCTCCTTGATTCCATGATTCCCCACGGTGTCACAATGGAGCCTTGTTTCTAGGAGGTTCTGTACTGTCACAATTGCCTCCTTGATGCCATCAGCCCCTGCAGTGTCACAATGGCTCCTTGGTTCCATGAGGAACACAATAGCTTGGCATAAGCATTGAGCAACAGCTGCTGAACACACCTGGCAACATCTGCTTGCATCAAAAGAGGGCTTCAAGCTGACAATGGCACCAGCAGCTTCCATCTGCAACAGAGACCCAGGAAAGGACAGGCTGTGCCGGTTTGGACAAATGTGGAGGAAAATATCCTCTTATAGAAGGCAGGTTACACCCAGCCCTCCCCCACCAGGTTTTTGGAAAAAAGAACTTTCCTGGGAAGAAAGTGAAAGAGATAAAACCTATTTTTTTAACAAACACACAGGAAAAGGATAACAATGCTAAATATTAAAACCTCTCGCTGTGCAGAGAAAGCTGGGATAATTTGAGAGTCCTTCTGTGTTTCGGTGGGGTCTCCTGAAACATCCATAGACAGCGAGGCCCGTGCAAAGAAACAGGGAGCGATTCTTGAGAGAAGTTTCAGAGCTCTTTCTTCTCCAGCCACATGGGCGGGGCACTGCCAAAGAACTGAGCAATCACAGCACAACCAGGGCCCTCCTCGCACAGGGCAACACAAAATAAGCAGTGCTGAACAGGATTAGGGCACATGTGAGCAGGGAGCAGGGAGACCCCGTGCCCAGGCCATGCCTCTACCCCAGGGTCCCCTCTCCCATGACCTCATGGCAGGGGGGAGGAACCCCAACACTTCCGTAGGTGCAGTCTCTCTCCTCCTCCTTGCAGCTGGCTCATGGGCCCACATTCAGGGCCCCCACCTCGGGAGAAAATTCTCCCAATGTGCTCTGATGTTGAAAGAGTCAAGAAGAGAAGAAGGGAAAAAAAACCCCCGAAGTCCCAGGAAAACAAAGTTCAACTCTCCATCTCCCCCCAGAGAAAAGGAGCTGAAAACTGGCTAAAAAGAAACAAAGTTGCTTCCCTCTGCTCTTGCTGCAAGCAGGATGCAGAGGAGTGTGTATGTGTGCCCTTGAACAAACGCTCTGAGAAGTTTGTCCGGTTTTTTTTCCTCTCCCCCCTCTCAGGCTCAGTTGAAAGGCACAGGAATGCACAAAGTTCACTTCTGGGCATAGAGCAGCAATAGGGGATACACATGATAAAGTCACCCCAAGACACAGGGACAGAGAATTCAGTGGAAAGACTCCGAGAATTCTGCTCCCAGAGATCATTCCTGCTCACACTGACCCTTGTAGAAAGGGGACATCGTTCCAGGCAGCCTGTACTGAGCATGTGGCTCCTGAGTGGGGTTTGTTGTTTAGGAAACCTGCTCCGGCTTTTCCATTCTTTCCTTCCAAACAGGAAAACTTCTCCTGGGGCTGTGTGCAGGCAGAGCCCTGAGGAGAGCAGGTGGCACATGGTGCGCTGGGCTGGGACAGCCAGCTGCAGAGCTCAAGGGAAGAAGCCCAAAGTGTCACAATGGCTCCTTGCCTTCCCATGCAACACCTGGGTCACAATGGTCTCCTTGATTCCATGAGGCCCCACTGTGTCACAATGGCTCCTTGGTTCCATCAGGTTCCGCAGTGTCACCATGGTCTCCTTTGATCCGCATTGTCATCATGGACAATTGGTTCCATGAGGCCCCGCAGTGTCACAATGGTCCCTTGGTTGCATAGCTTTTACGTTGTAACAATGGACTCCTTGCTTCTATGAGCTAGCCTGCTTTTTGCAGAGGTGTCTTTGGTTCCAACAAGGCCCCACTGTGTCTCAGTGCACCCTGGCTTCCATGTGAATCTGGAGTATCACAAAGGCTCCTTGGTTCCACCAGGTCCTGCTGTGTCACAATGGGTCCTGTGGTCCCTGAGGCCCTCCAAAGTCATCATGGATGCTTGCTTCCATGAGGTTCCATTATGTGCCAGTGGTCATCTTGGTTCCAGGAGTTTCCTTAGTGTCACAATGCTCTCCATGTTTCCATGATTCCCCACAATGTCACAATGCTCTCCAGGCTTCCATTAGGCCCTGCTTTGCCACAATGGTCCCCTTGTTTCCATGCGGCCTTGCTGTGTCACAATGGACGTACGGTTCCATGATGTTGCGTGGTGTCACCGTGCTCTTCTTGAATCCGCCGTGTAACCATGGACCATTGGTTCCATGCAGCCGTGTCACAATGGGCTCCTTGATTCCATGATTCCCCACGGTGTCACAATGGAGCCTTGTTTCTAGGAGGTTCTGTACTGTCACAATTGCCTCATTGATGCCATCAGCCCCTGCAGTGTCACAATGGCTCCTTGGTTCCATGAGGAACACAATAGCTTGGCATAAGCATTGAGCAACAGCTGCTGAACACACCTGGCAACATCTGCTTGCATCAAAAGAGGGCTTCAAGCTGACAATGGCACCAGCAGCTTCCATCTGCAACAGACACCCAGGGAAAGGACAGGCTGTGCCGGTTTGGACAAATGTGGAGGAAAATATCCTCTTATAGAAGGCAGGTTACACCCAGCCCTCCCCCACCAGGTTTTTGGAAAAAAGAACTTTCCTGGGAAGAAAGTGAAAGAGATAAAACCTATTTTTTTAACAAACACACAGGAAAAGGAGAACAATGCTAAATATTAAAAGCTCTCGCTGTGCAGAGAAAGCTGGGATAATTTGAGAGTCCTTCCGTGTTTCGGTGGGGTCTCCTGAAACATCCATAGACAGCGAGGCCCGTGCAAAGAAACAGGGAGCGATTCTTGAGAGAAGTTTCAGAGCTCTTTCTTCTCCAGCCACATGGGCGGGGCACTGCCAAAGAACTGAGCAATCACAGCACAACCAGGGCCCTCCTGGCACAGGGCAACACAAAATAAGCAGTGCTGAACAGGATTAGGGCACATGTGAGCATGGAGCAGGGAGACCCCCCGTGCCCAGGCCATGCCTCTACCCCAGGGTCCCCTCTCCCATGACCTCATGGCAGGGGGGAGGAACCCCAACACTTCCGTAGGTGTAGTCTCTCTCCTCCTCCTTGCAGCTGGCTCATGGGCCCACATTCAGGGCCCCCACCTCGGGAGAAAATTCTCCCAATGTGCTCTGATGTTGAAAGAGTCAAGAAGAGAAGAAGGGAAAAAAAACCCCCGAAGTCCCAGGAAAACAAAGTTCAACTCTCCATCTCCCTCCAGAGAAAAGGAGCTGAAAACTGGCTAAAAAGAAACAAAGTTGCTTCCTCTGCTCTTGCTGCAAGCAGGATGCAGAGGAGTGTGTATGTGTGTCCTTGAACAAACGCTCTGAGAAGTTTGTCTGGCTTTTTTTTCCTCTCCCCCCTCTCAGGCTCAGTTGAAAGGCACAGAAATGCACAAAGTTCACTTCTGGGCATAGAGCAGCAATAGGGGGATACACATGATAAAGTCACCCCAAGACACAGGGACAGAGAATTCAGTGGAAAGACTCCGAGAATTCTGCTCCCAGAGATCATTCATTCCTGCTCACACTGACCCTTGTAGAAAGGGGACATCGTTCCAGGCAGCCTGTACTGAGCATGTGGCTCCTGAGTGGGGTTTGTTGTTTAGGAAACCTGCTCCGGCTTTTCCATTCTTTCCTTGCAAACAGGAAAACTTCTCCTGGGGCTGTGTGCAGGCAGAGCCCTGAGGAGAGCAGGTGGCACATGGTGCGCTGGGCTGGGACAGCCAGCTGCAGAGCTCAAGGGAAGAAGCCCAAAGTGTCACAATGGCTCCTTGCCTTCCCATGCAACACCTGGGTCACAATGGTCTCCTTGATTCCATGAGGCCCCACTGTGTCACAATGGCTCCTTGGTTCCATCAGGTTCCGCAGTGTCACCATGGTCTCTTTTGATCCGCACTGTCATCATGGACAATTGGTTCCATGAGGCCCCGCAGTGTCACAATGGTCCCTTGCTTCCATAGGTTTGATGTTGTAACAAAGGACTCCTTGCTTCTATGAGCTAGCCTGCTTTTTGCAGAGGTGTCTTTGGTTCCAACAAGGCCCCGCTGTGTCTCAGTGCACCCTGGCTTCCATGTGGATGTGGAGTATCACAAAGGCTCCTTGGTTCCACCAGGTCCTGCTGTGTCACAATGGGTCCTGTGGTCCCTGAGGCCCTCCAAAACCATCGTGGAGGCTTGCTTCCATGAGGTTCCATTATGTGCCAGTGGTCATCTTGGTTCCAGGAGTTTCCTTAGTGTCACAATGCTCTCCATGCTTCCATTAGGCCCTGCTTTGCCACAATGGTCCCCTTGTTTCCATGAGGCCCCGCTGTGTCACAATGGACCTATGGTTCCGTGATGTTGCGTGGTGTCACCGTGCTCTTCTTGAATCCGCCGTGTAACCATGGACCATTGGTTCCATGCAGCCGTGTCACAATGGGCTCCTTGATTCCATGATTCCCCACGGTGTCACAATGGAGCCTTGTTTCTAGGAGGTTCTGTACTGTCACAATTGCCTCCTTGATGCCATCAGCCCCTGCAGTGTCACAATGGCTCCTTGGTTCCATGAGGAACACAATAGCTTGGCATAAGCATTGAGCAACAGCTGCTGAACACACCTGGCAACATCTGCTTGCATCAAAAGAGGGCTTCAAGCTGACAATGGCACCAGCAGCTTCCATCTGCAACAGAGACCCAGGAAAGGACAGGCTGTGCCGGTTTGGACAAATGTGGAGGAAAATATCCTCTTATAGAAGGCAGGTTACACCCAGCCCTCCCCCACCAGGTTTTTGGAAAAAAGAACTTTCCTGGGAAGAAAGTGAAAGAGATAAAACCTATTTTTTTAACAAACACACAGGAAAAGGATAACAATGCTAAATATTAAAACCTCTCGCTGTGCAGAGAAAGCTGGGATAATTTGAGAGTCCTTCTGTGTTTCGGTGGGGTCTCCTGAAACATCCATAGACAGCGAGGCCCGTGCAAAGAAACAGGGAGCGATTCTTGAGAGAAGTTTCAGAGCTCTTTCTTCTCCAGCCACATGGGCGGGGCACTGCCAAAGAACTGAGCAATCACAGCACAACCAGGGCCCTCCTCGCACAGGGCAACACAAAATAAGCAGTGCTGAACAGGATTAGGGCACATGTGAGCAGGGAGCAGGGAGACCCCGTGCCCAGGCCATGCCTCTACCCCAGGGTCCCCTCTCCCATGACCTCATGGCAGGGGGGAGGAACCCCAACACTTCCGTAGGTGCAGTCTCTCTCCTCCTCCTTGCAGCTGGCTCATGGGCCCACATTCAGGGCCCCCACCTCGGGAGAAAATTCTCCCAATGTGCTCTGATGTTGAAAGAGTCAAGAAGAGAAGAAGGGAAAAAAAACCCCCGAAGTCCCAGGAAAACAAAGTTCAACTCTCCATCTCCCCCCAGAGAAAAGGAGCTGAAAACTGGCTAAAAAGAAACAAAGTTGCTTCCCTCTGCTCTTGCTGCAAGCAGGATGCAGAGGAGTGTGTATGTGTGCCCTTGAACAAACGCTCTGAGAAGTTTGTCCGGTTTTTTTTCCTCTCCCCCCTCTCAGGCTCAGTTGAAAGGCACAGAAATGCACAAAGTTCACTTCTGGGCATAGAGCAGCAATAGGGGATACACATGATAAAGTCACCCCAAGACACAGGGACAGAGAATTCAGTGGAAAGACTCCGAGAATTCTGCTCCCAGAGATCATTCCTGCTCACACTGACCCTTGTAGAAAGGGGACATCGTTCCAGGCAGCCTGTACTGAGCATGTGGCTCCTGAGTGGGGTTTGTTGTTTAGGAAACCTGCTCCGGCTTTTCCATTCTTTCCTTGCAAACAGGAAAACTTCTCCTGGGGCTGTGTGCAGGCAGAGCCCTGAGGAGAGCAGGTGGCACATGGTGCGCTGGGCTGGGACAGCCAGCTGCAGAGCTCAAGGGAAGAAGCCCAAAGTGTCACAATGGCTCCTTGCCTTCCCATGCAACACCTGGGTCACAATGGTCTCCTTGATTCCATGAGGCCCCACTGTGTCACAATGGCTCCTTGGTTCCATCAGGTTCCGCAGTGTCACCATGGTCTCCTTTGATCCGCATTGTCATCATGGACAATTGGTTCCATGAGGCCCCGCAGTGTCACAATGGTCCCTTGGTTGCATAGCTTTTACGTTGTAACAAAGGACTCCTTGCTTCTATGAGCTAGCCTGCTTTTTGCAGAGGTGTCTTTGGTTCCAACAAGGCCCCACTGTGTCTCAGTGCACCCTGGCTTCCATGTGGATCTGGAGTATCACAAAGGCTCCTTGGTTCCACCAGGTCCTGCTGTGTCACAATGGGTCCTGTGGTCCCTGAGGCCCTCCAAAGTCATCATGGATGCTTGCTTCCATGAGGTTCCATTATGTGCCAGTGGTCATCTTGGTTCCAGGAGTTTCCTTAGTGTCACAATGCTCTCCATGTTTCCATGATTCCCCACAATGTCACAATGCTCTCCAGGCTTCCATTAGGCCCTGCTTTGCCACAATGGTCCCCTTGTTTCCATGCGGCCTTGCTGTGTCACAATGGACGTACGGTTCCATGATGTTGCGTGGTGTCACCGTGCTCTTCTTGAATCCGCCGTGTAACCATGGACCATTGGTTCCATGCAGCCGTGTCACAATGGGCTCCTTGATTCCATGATTCCCCACGGTGTCACAATGGAGCCTTGTTTCTAGGAGGTTCTGTACTGTCACAATTGCCTCATTGATGCCATCAGCCCCTGCAGTGTCACAATGGCTCCTTGGTTCCATGAGGAACACAATAGCTTGGCATAAGCATTGAGCAACAGCTGCTGAACACACCTGGCAACATCTGCTTGCATCAAAAGAGGGCTTCAAGCTGACAATGGCACCAGCAGCTTCCATCTGCAACAGAGACCCAGGAAAGGACAGGCTGTGCCGGTTTGGACAAATGTGGAGGAAAATATCCTCTTATAGAAGGCAGGTTACACCCAGCCCTCCCCCACCAGGTTTTTGGAAAAAAGAACTTTCCTGGGAAGAAAGTGAAAGAGATAAAACCTATTTTTTTAACAAACACACAGGAAAAGGATAACAATGCTAAATATTAAAACCTCTCGCTGTGCAGAGAAAGCTGGGATAATTTGAGAGTCCTTCCGTGTTTCGGTGGGGTCTCCTGAAACATCCATAGACAGCGAGGCCCGTGCAAAGAAACAGGGAGCGATTCTTGAGAGAAGTTTCAGAGCTCTTTCTTCTCCAGCCACATGGGCGGGGCACTGCCAAAGAACTGAGCAATCACAGCACAACCAGGGCCCTCCTCGCACAGGGCAACACAAAATAAGCAGTGCTGAACAGGATTAGGGCACATGTGAGCAGGGAGCAGGGAGACCCCGTGCCCAGGCCATGCCTCTACCCCAGGGTCCCCTCTCCCATGACCTCATGGCAGGGGGGAGGAACCCCAACACTTCCGTAGGTGCAGTCTCTCTCCTCCTCCTTGCAGCTGGCTCATGGGCCCACATTCAGGGCCCCCACCTCGGGAGAAAATTCTCCCAATGTGCTCTGATGTTGAAAGAGTCAAGAAGAGAAGAAGGGAAAAAAAACCCCCGAAGTCCCAGGAAAACAAAGTTCAACTCTCCATCTCCCCCCAGAGAAAAGGAGCTGAAAACTGGCTAAAAAGAAACAAAGTTGCTTCCTCTGCTCTTGCTGCAAGCAGGATGCAGAGGAGTGTGTATGTGTGCCCTTGAACAAACGCTCTGAGAAGTTTGTCCGGTTTTTTTTCCTCTCCCCCCTCTCAGGCTCAGTTGAAAGGCACAGAAATGCACAAAGTTCACTTCTGGGCATAGAGCAGCAATAGGGGATACACATGATAAAGTCACCCCAAGACACAGGGACAGAGAATTCAGTGGAAAGACTCCGAGAATTCTGCTCCCAGAGATCATTCCTGCTCACACTGACCCTTGTAGAAAGGGGACATCGTTCCAGGCAGCCTGTACTGAGCATGTGGCTCCTGAGTGGGGTTTGTTGTTTAGGAAACCTGCTCCGGCTTTTCCATTCTTTCCTTGCAAACAGGAAAACTTCTCCTGGGGCTGTGTGCAGGCAGAGCCCTGAGGAGAGCAGGTGGCACATGGTGCGCTGGGCTGGGACAGCCAGCTGCAGAGCTCAAGGGAAGAAGCCCAAAGTGTCACAATGGCTCCTTGCCTTCCCATGCAACACCTGGGTCACAATGGTCTCCTTGATTCCATGAGGCCCCACTGTGTCACAATGGCTCCTTGGTTCCATCAGGTTCCGCAGTGTCACCATGGTCTCCTTTGATCCGCACTGTCATCATGGACAATTGGTTCCATGAGGCCCCGCAGTGTCACAATGGTCCCTTGGTTGCATAGCTTTTACGTTGTAACAATGGACTCCTTGCTTCTATGAGCTAGCCTGCTTTTTGCAGAGGTGTCTTTGGTTCCAACAAGGCCCCACTGTGTCTCAGTGCACCCTGGCTTCCATGTGGATCTGGAGCATCACAAAGGCTCCTTGGTTCCACCAGGTCCTGCTGTGTCACAATGGGTCCTGTGGTCCCCGAGGCCCTCCAAAGTCATCATGGAGGCTTGCTTCCATGAGGTTCCATTATGTGCCAGTGGTCATCTTGGTTCCAGGAGTTTCCTTAGTGTCACAATGCTCTCCATGCTTCCATGATTCCCCACAATGTCCCAATGCTCTCCATGCTTCCATTAGGCCCTGCTTTGCCACAATGGTCCCCTTGTTTCCATGAGGCCCCGCTGTGTCACAATGGACCTATGGTTCCATGATGTTGCGTGGTGTCACCGTGCTCTTCTTGAATCCGCCGTGTTACCATGGACCATTGGTTCCATGCGGCCTGGCCGTGTCACAATGGGCTCCGTGATTCCATGATTCCCCACGGTGTCACAATGGAGCCTTGTTTCTAGGAGGTTCTGTACTGTCACAATTGCCTCCTTGATGCCATCAGCCCCTGCAGTGTCACAATGGCTCCTTGGTTCCATGAGGAACACAATAGCTTGGCATAAGCATTGAGCAACAGCTGCTGAACACACCTGGCAACATCTGCTTGCATCAAAAGAGGGCTTCAAGCTGACAATGGCACCAGCAGCTTCCATCTGCAACAGAGACCCAGGAAAGGACAGGCTGTGCCGGTTTGGACAAATGTGGAGGAAAATATCCTCTGATAGAAGGCAGGTTACACCCAGCCCTCCCCCACCAGCTTCGGGAAAAAAGAATTTTCCTGGGAAGAAAGTGAAAGAGATAAAAACCATTTTTTAACAAACACCCAGGAAAAGGAGAACAATGCTAAATATTAAAAGCTCTCGCTGTGCAGAGAAAGCTGGGATAATTTGAGAGTCCTTCCGTGTTTCGGTGGGGTCTCCTGAAACATCCATAGACAGCGAGGCCCGTGCAAAGAAATAGGGAGCCATTCTTGAGAGAAGTTTCAGAGCTCTTTCTTCTCCAGCCACATGGGAGGGGCACTGCCAAAGAACTGAGCAATCACGGCACAACCAGGGCCCTCCTGGCACAAGGCAACACAAAATAAGCAGTGCTGAACAGGATTAGGGCACATGTCAGCAGGGAGCAGGGAGACCCCCGTGCCCAGGCCATGCCTCTACCCAAGGGTCCCCTCTCCCATGACCTCATGGCAGGGGGGAGGAACCCCAACACTTCCGTAGGTGCAGTCTCTCTCCTCCTCCTTGCAGCTGGCTCATGGGCCCACATTCAGGGCCCCCACCTCGGGAGAAAATTCTCCCAATGTGGTCTGAGGTTGAAAGAGTCAAGAAGAGAAGAAGGGAAAAAAACCCCCAAAGTCCCAGGAAAACAAAGTTCAACTCTCCATCTCCCCCCAGAGAAAAGGAGCTGAAAACTGGCTAAAAAGAAACAAGGTTGCTTCCTCTGCTCTTGCTGCAAGCAGGATGCAGAGGAGTGTGTATGTGTGTCCTTGAACAAACGCTCTGAGAAGTTTGTCCGGTTTTTTTTCCCTCTCCCCCCTCTCAGGCTCAGTTGAAAGGCACAGAAATGCACAAAGTTCACTTCTGGGCATAGAGCAGCGATAGGGGATACACATGATAAAGTCACCCCAAGACACAGGGAGAGAGAATTCAGTGGAAAGACTCCGAGAATTCTGCTCCCAGAGAATTCTGCTCACCCTGACCCTTGTAGAAAGGGGACATCGTTCCCGGCAGCCTGTACTGAGCATGTGGCTCCTGAGTGGGGTTTGTTGTTTGGGAAACCTGCTCCGGCTTTTCCATTCTTTCCTTCCAAACAGGAAAACTTCTCCTGGGGCTGTGTGCAGGCAGAGCCCTGAGGAGAGCAGGTGGCACATGGTGCGCTGGGCTGGGACAGCCAGCTGCAGAGCTCAAGGGAAGAAGCCCAAAGTGTCACAATGGCTCCTTGCCTTCACATGCAACACCTGGGTCACAATGGTCTCCTTGATTCCATGAGGCCCCACTGTGTCACAATGGCTCCTTGGTTCCATCGGGTTCCGCAGTGTCACCATGGTCTCTTTTGATCCGCACTGTCATCATGGACAATTGGTTCCATGAGGCCCCGCAGTGTCACAATGGTCCCTTGCTTCCATAGGTTTGATGTTGTAACAATGGACTCCTTGCTTCTATGAGCTAGCCTGCTTTTTGCAGAGGTGTCTTTGGTTCCAACAAGGCCCCGCTGTGTCTCAGTGCACCCTGGCTTCCATGTGGATCTGGAGCATCACAAAGGCTCCTTGGTTCCACCAGGTCCTGCTGTGTCACAATGGGTCCTGTGGTCCCCGAGGCCCTCCAAAGTCATCATGGAGGCTTGCTTCCATGAGGTTCCATTATGTGCCAGTGGTCATCTTGGTTCCAGGAGTTTCCTTAGTGTCACAATGCTCTCCATGCTTCCATGATTCCCCACAATGTCACAATGCTCTCCATGCTTCCATTAGGCCCTGCTTTGCCACAATGGTCCCCTTGTTTCCATGAGGCCCCGCTGTGTCACAATGGACCTATGGTTCCATGATGTTGCGTGGTGTCACCGTGCTCTTCTTGAATCCGCCGTGTTACCATGGACCATTGGTTCCATGCGGCCTGGCCGTGTCACAATGGGCTCCGTGATTCCATGATTCCCCACGGTGTCACAATGGAGCCTTGTTTCTAGGAGGTTCTGTACTGTCACAATTGCCTCCTTGATGCCATCAGCCCCTGCAGTGTCACAATGGCTCCTTGGTTCCATGAGGAACACAATAGCTTGGCATAAGCATTGAGCAACAGCTGCTGAACACACCTGGCAACATCTGCTTGCATCAAAAGAGGGCTTCAAGCTGACAATGGCACCAGCAGCTTCCATCTGCAACAGAGACCCAGGAAAGGACAGGCTGTGCCGGTTTGGACAAATGTGGAGGAAAATATCCTCTGATAGAAGGCAGGTTACACCCAGCCCTCCCCCACCAGCTTCGGGAAAAAAGAATTTTCCTGGGAAGAAAGTGAAAGAGATAAAAACCATTTTTTAACAAACACCCAGGAAAAGGAGAACAATGCTAAATATTAAAAGCTCTCGCTGTGCAGAGAAAGCTGGGATAATTTGAGAGTCCTTCCGTGTTTCGGTGGGGTCTCCTGAAACATCCATAGACAGCGAGGCCCGTGCAAAGAAATAGGGAGCCATTCTTGAGAGAAGTTTCAGAGCTCTTTCTTCTCCAGCCACATGGGCGGGGCACTGCCAAAGAACTGAGCAATCACGGCACAACCAGGGCCCTCCTGGCACAAGGCAACACAAAATAAGCAGTGCTGAACAGGATTAGGGCACATGTGAGCAGGGAGCAGGGAGACCCCGTGCCCAGGCCATGCCTCTACCCCAGGGTCCCCTCTCCCATGACCTCATGGCAGGGGGGAGGAACCCCAACACTTCCGTAGGTGCAGTCTCTCTCCTCCTCCTTGCAGCTGGCTCATGGGCCCACATTCAGGGCCCCCACCTCGGGAGAAAATTCTCCCAATGTGCTCTGATGTTGAAAGAGTCAAGAAGAGAAGAAGGGAAAAAAAACCCCAAAGTCCCAGGAAAACAAAGTTCAACTCTCCATCTCCCCCCAGAGAAAAGGAGCTGAAAACTGGCTAAAAAGAAACAAAGTTGCTTCCTCTGCTCTTGCTGCAAGCAGGATGCAGAGGAGTGTGTATGTGTGTCCTTGAACAAACGCTCTGAGAAGTTTGTCCGGTTTTTTTTCCTCTCCCCCCTCTCAGGCTCAGTTGAAAGGCACAGAAATGCACAAAGTTCACTTCTGGGCATAGAGCAGCGATAGGGGATACACATGATAAAGTCACCCCAAGACACAGGGACAGAGAATTCAGTGGAAAGACTCCGAGAATTCTGCTCCCAGAGAATTCTGCTCACCCTGACCCTTGTAGAAAGGGGACATCGTTCCCGGCAGCCTGTACTGAGCATGTGGCTCCTGAGTGGGGTTTGTTGTTTGGGAAACCTGCTCCGGCTTTTCCATTCTTTCCTTCCAAACAGGAAAACTTCTCCTGGGGCTGTGTGCAGGCAGAGCCCTGAGGAGAGCAGGTGGCACATGGTGCGCTGGGCTGGGACAGCCAGCTGCAGAGCTCAAGGAAAGAAGCCCAAAGTGTCACAATGGCTCCTTGCCTTCACATGCAACACCTGGGTCACAATGGTCTCCTTGATTCCATGAGGCCCCACTGTGTCACAATGGCTCCTTGGTTCCATCGGGTTCCGCAGTGTCACCATGGTCTCTTTTGATCCGCACTGTCATCATGGACAATTGGTTCCATGAGGCCCCGCAGTGTCACAATGGTCCCTTGCTTCCATAGGTTTGATGTTGTAACAATGGACTCCTTGCTTCTATGAGCTAGCCTGCTTTTTGCAGAGGTGTCTTTGGTTCCAACAAGGCCCCGCTGTGTCTCAGTGCACCCTGGCTTCCATGTGGATCTGGAGTATCACAAAGGCTCCTTGGTTCCACCAGGTCCTGCTGTGTCACAATGGGTCCTGTGGTCCCCGAGGCCCTCCAAAGTCATCATGGAGGCTTGCTTCCATGAGGTTCCATTATGTGCCAGTGGTCATCTTGGTTCCAGGAGTTTCCTTAGTGTCACAATGCTCTCCATGCTTCCATGATTCCCCACAATGTCACAATGCTCTCCATGCTTCCATTAGGCCCTGCTTTGCCACAATGGTCCCCTTGTTTCCATGAGGCCCCGCTGTGTCACAATGGACCTATGGTTCCATGATGTTGCGTGGTGTCACCGTGCTCTTCTTGAATCCGCCGTGTTACCATGGACCATTGTTTCCATGCGGCCTGGCCGTGTCACAATGGGCTCCGTGATTCCATGATTCCCCACGGTGTCACAATGGAGCCTTGTTTCTAGGAGGTTCTGTACTGTCACAATGGTCTCCTTGATGCCATCAGCCCCTGCAGTGTCACAATGGCTCCTTGGTTCCATGAGGAACACAATAGCTTGGCATAAGCATTGAGCAACAGCTGCTGAACACACCTGGCAACATCTGCTTGCATCAAAAGAGGGCTTCAAGCTGACAATGGCACCAGCAGCTTCCATCTGCAACAGAGACCCAGGAAAGGACAGGCTGTGCCGGTTTGGACAAATGTGGAGGAAAATATCCTCTGATAGAAGGCAGGTTACACCCAGCCCTCCCCCACCAGCTTCGGGAAAAAAGAATTTTCCTGGGAAGAAAGTGAAAGAGATAAAAACCATTTTTTTAACAAACACCCAGGAAAAGGAGAACAATGCTAAATATTAAAAGCTCTCGCTGTGCAGAGAAAGCTGGGATAATTTGAGAGTCCTTCCGTGTTTCGGTGGGGTCTCTTGAAACATCCATAGACAGCGAGGCCCGTGCAAAGAAACAGGGAGCGATTCTTGAGAGAAGTTTCAGAGCTCTTTCTTCTCCAGCCACATGGGCGGGGCACTGCCAAAGAACTGAGCAATCACGGCACAACCAGGGCCCTCCTGGCACAAGGCAACACAAAATAAGCAGTGCTGAACAGGATTAGGGCACATGTCAGCAGGGAGCAGGGAGACCCCCGTGCCCAGGCCATGCCTCTACCCAAGGGTCCCCTCTCCCATGACCTCATGGCAGGGGGGAGGAACCCCAACACTTCCGTAGGTGCAGTCTCTCTCCTCCTCCTTGCAGCTGGCTCATGGGCCCACATTCAGGGCCCCCACCTCGGGAGAAAATTCTCCCAATGTGGTCTGATGTTGAAAGAGTCAAGAAGAGAAGAAGGGAAAAAAACCCCCAAAGTCCCAGGAAAACAAAGTTCAACTCTCCATCTCCCCCCAGAGAAAAGGAGCTGAAAACTGGCTAAAAAGAAACAAAGTTGCTTCCTCTGCTCTTGCTGCAAGCAGGATGCAGAGGAGTGTGTATGTGTGTCCTTGAACAAACGCTCTGAGAAGTTTGTCCGGTTTTTTTTCCTCTCCCCCCTCTCAGGCTCAGTTGAAAGGCACAGAAATGCACAAAGTTCACTTCTGGGCATAGAGCAGCAATAGGGGATACACATGATAAAGTCACCCCAAGACACAGGGACAGAGAATTCAGTGGAAAGACTCCGAGAATTCTGCTCCCAGAGATCATTCATTCCTGCTCACCCTGACCCTTGTAGAAAGGGGACATCGTTCCCGGCAGCCTGTACTGAGCATGTGGCTCCTGAGTGGGGTTTGTTGTTTAGGAAACCTGCTCCGGCTTTTCCATTCTTTCCTTCCAAACAGGAAAACTTCTCCTGGGGCTGTGTGCAGGCAGAGCCCTGAGGAGAGCAGGTGGCACATGGTGCGCTGGGCTGGGACAGCCAGCTGCAGAGCTCAAGGGAAGAAGCCCAAAGTGTCACAATGGCTCCTTGCCTTCACATGCAACACCTGGGTCACAATGGTCTCCTTGATTCCATGAGGCCCCACTGTGTCACAATGGCTCCTTGGATCCATCGGGTTCCGCAGTGTCACCATGGTCTCTTTTGATCCGCATTGTCATCATGGACAATTGGTTCCATGAGGCCCCGCAGTGTCACAATGGTCCCTTGCTTCCATAGGTTTGATGTTGTAACAATGGACTCCTTGCTTCTATGAGCTAGCCTGCTTTTTGCAGAGGTGTCTTTGGTTCCAACAAGGCCCCGCTGTGTCTCAGTGCGCCCTGGCTTCCATGTGGATCTGGAGCATCACAAAGGCTCCTTGGTTCCACCAGGTCCTGCTGTGTCACAATGGGTCCTGTGGTCCCTGAGGCCCTCCAAAGTCATCATGGAGGCTTGCTTCCATGAGGTTCCATTACGTGCCAGTGCTCATCTTGGTTCCAGGAGTTTCCTTAGTGTCACAATGCTCTCCATGCTTCCATGATTCCCCACAATGTCACAATGCTCTCCATGCTTCCATTAGGCCCTGCTTTGCCACAATGGTCCCCTTGTTTCCATGAGGCCCCGCTGTGTCACAATGGACCTATGGTTCCATGATGTTGCGTGGTGTCACCGTGCTCTTCTTGAATCCGCAGTGTAACCATGGACCATTGTTTCCATGCGGCCTGGCCGTGTCACAATGGGCTCCGTGATTCCATGATTCCCCACGGTGTCACAATGGAGCCTTGTTTCTAGGAGGTTCTGTACTGTCACAATGGTCTCCTTGATGCCATCAGCCCCTGCAGTGTCACAATGGCTCCTTGGTTCCATGAGGAACACAATAGCTTGGCATAAGCATTGAGCAACAGCTGCTGAACACACCTGGCAACATCTGCTTGCATCAAAAGAGGGCTTCAAGCTGACAATGGCACCAGCAGCTTCCATCTGCAACAGAGACCCAGGAAAGGACAGGCTGTGCCGGTTTGGACAAATGTGGAGGAAAATATCCTCTGATAGAAGGCAGGTTACACCCAGCCCTCCCCCACCAGCTTCGGGAAAAAAGAATTTTCCTGGGAAGAAAGTGAAAGAGATAAAAACCATTTTTTAACAAACACCCAGGAAAAGGAGAACAATGCTAAATATTAAAAGCTCTCGCTGTGCAGAGAAAGCTGGGATAATTTGAGAGTCCTTCCGTGTTTCGGTGGGGTCTCCTGAAACATCCATAGACAGCGAGGCCCGTGCAAAGAAATAGGGAGCCATTCTTGAGAGAAGTTTCAGAGCTCTTTCTTCTCCAGCCACATGGGCGGGGCACTGCCAAAGAACTGAGCAATCACGGCACAACCAGGGCCCTCCTGGCACAAGGCAACACAAAATAAGCAGTGCTGAACAGGATTAGGGCACATGTCAGCAGGGAGCAGGGAGACCCCCGTGCCCAGGCCCTGCCTCTACCCAAGAGTCCCCTCTCCCATGACCTCATGGCAGGGGGGAGGAACCCCAACACTTCCGTAGGTGTAGTCTCTCTCCTCCTCCTTGCAGCTGGCTCATGGGCCCACATTCAGGGCCCCCACCTCGGGAGAAAATTCTCCCAATGTGGTCTGATGTTGAAAGAGTCAAGAAGAGAAGAAGGGAAAAAAACCCCCAAAGTCCCAGGAAAACAAAGTTCAACTCTCCATCTCCCCCCAGAGAAAAGGAGCTGAAAACTGGCTAAAAAGAAACAAAGTTGCTTCCTCTGCTCTTGCTGCAAGCAGGATGCAGAGGAGTGTGTATGTGTGTCCTTGAACAAACGCTCTGAGAAGTTTGTCCGGTTTTTTTTCCTCTCCCCCCTCTCAGGCTCAGTTGAAAGGCACAGAAATGCACAAAGTTCACTTCTGGGCATAGAGCAGCAATAGGGGATACACATGATAAAGTCACCCCAAGACACAGGGAGAGAGAATTCAGTGGAAAGACTCCGAGAATTCTGCTCCCAGAGATCATTCATTCCTGCTCACCCTGACCCTTGTAGAAAGGGGACATCGTTCCCGGCAGCCTGTACTGAGCATGTGGCTCCTGAGTGGGGTTTGTTGTTTAGGAAACCTGCTCCGGCTTTTCCATTCTTTCCTTCCAAACAGGAAAACTTCTCCTGGGGCTGTGTGCAGGCAGAGCCCTGAGGAGAGCAGGTGGCACATGGTGCGCTGGGCTGGGACAGCCAGCTGCAGAGCTCAAGGGAAGAAGCCCAAAGTGTCACAATGGCTCCTTGCCTTCACATGCAACACCTGGGTCACAATGGTCTCCTTGATTCCATGAGGCCCCACTGTGTCACAATGGCTCCTTGGATCCATCGGGTTCCGCAGTGTCACCATGGTCTCTTTTGATCCGCATTGTCATCATGGACAATTGGTTCCATGAGGCCCCGCAGTGTCACAATGGTCCCTTGCTTCCATAGGTTTGATGTTGTAACAAAGGACTCCTTGCTTCTATGAGCTAGCCTGCTTTTTGCAGAGGTGTCTTTGGTTCCAACAAGGCCCCGCTGTGTCTCAGTGCGCCCTGGCTTCCATGTGGATCTGGAGCATCACAAAGGCTCCTTGGTTCCACCAGGTCCTGCTGTGTCACAATGGGTCCTGTGGTCCCTGAGGCCCTCCAAAGTCATCATGGAGGCTTGCTTCCATGAGGTTCCATTATGTGCCAGTGGTCATCTTGGTTCCAGGAGTTTCCTTAGTGTCACAATGCTCTCCATGCTTCCATGATTCCCCACAATGTCACAATGCTCTCCATGCTTCCATTAGGCCCTGCTTTGCCACAATGGTCCCCTTGTTTCCATGAGGCCCCGCTGTGTCACAATGGACCTATGGTTCCATGATGTTGCGTGGTGTCACCGTGCTCTTCTTGAATCCGCAGTGTAACCATGGACCATTGTTTCCATGCGGCCTGGCCGTGTCACAATGGGCTCCGTGATTCCATGATTCCCCACGGTGTCACAATGGAGCCTTGTTTCTAGGAGGTTCTGTACTGTCACAATGGTCTCCTTGATGCCATCAGCCCCTGCAGTGTCACAATGGCTCCTTGGTTCCATGAGGAACACAATAGCTTGGCATAAGCATTGAGCAACAGCTGCTGAACACACCTGGCAACATCTGCTCGCATCAAAAGAGGGCTTCAAGCTGACAATGGCACCAGCAGCTTCCATCTGCAACAGAGACCCAGGAAAGGACAGGCTGTGCCGGTTTGGACAAATGTGGAGGAAAATATCCTCTGATAGAAGGCAGGTTACACCCAGCCCTCCCCCACCAGCTTCGGGAAAAAAGAATTTTCCTGGGAAGAAAGTGAAAGAGATAAAAACCATTTTTTAACAAACACCCAGGAAAAGGAGAACAATGCTAAATATTAAAAGCTCTCGCTGTGCAGAGAAAGCTGGGATAATTTGAGAGTCCTTCCGTGTTTCGGTGGGGTCTCCTGAAACATCCATAGACAGCGAGGCCCGTGCAAAGAAATAGGGAGCCATTCTTGAGAGAAGTTTCAGAGCTCTTTCTTCTCCAGCCACATGGGCGGGGCACTGCCAAAGAACTGAGCAGCCACGGCACAACCAGGGCCCTCCTGGCACAAGGCAACACAAAATAAGCAGTGCTGAACAGGATTAGGGCACATGTGAGCAGGGAGCAGGGAGACCCCGTGCCCAGGCCATGCCTCTACCCCAGGGTCCCCTCTCCCATGACCTCATGGCAGGGGGGAGGAACCCCAACACTTCCGTAGGTGCAGTCTCTCTCCTCCTCCTTGCAGCTGGCTCATGGGCCCACATTCAGGGCCCCCACCTCGGGAGAAAATTCTCCCAATGTGGTCTGATGTTGAAAGAGTCAAGAAGAGAAGAAGGGAAAAAAAACCCCAAAGTCCCAGGAAAACAAAGTTCAACTCTCCATCTCCCCCCAGAGAAAAGGAGCTGAAAACTGGCTAAAAAGAAACAAAGTTGCTTCCTCTGCTCTTGCTGCAAGCAGGATGCAGAGGAGTGTGTATGTGTGTCCTTGAACAAACGCTCTGAGAAGTTTGTCCGGTTTTTTTTCCTCTCCCCCCTCTCAGGCTCAGTTGAAAGGCACAGAAATGCACAAAGTTCACTTCTGGGCATAGAGCAGCAATAGGGGATACACATGATAAAGTCACCCCAAGACACAGGGACAGAGAATTCAGTGGAAAGACTCCGAGAATTCTGCTCCCAGAGATCATTCATTCCTGCTCACCCTGACCCTTGTAGAAAGGGGACATCGTTCCAGGCAGCCTGTACTGAGCATGTGGCTCCTGAGTGGGGTTTGTTGTTTAGGAAACCTGCTCCGGCTTTTCCATTCTTTCCTTGCAAACAGGAAAACTTCTCCTGGGGCTGTGTGCAGGCAGAGCCCTGAGGAGAGCAGGTGGCACATGGTGCGCTGGGCTGGGACAGCCAGCTGCAGAGCTCAAGGGAAGAAGCCCAAAGTGTCACAATGGCTCCTTGCCTTCACATGCAACACCTGGGTCACAATGGTCTCCTTGATTCCATGAGGCCCCACTGTGTCACAATGGCTCCTTGGATCCATCGGGTTCCGCAGTGTCACCATGGTCTCTTTTGATCCGCATTGTCATCATGGACAATTGGTTCCATGAGGCCCCGCAGTGTCACAATGGTCCCTTGCTTCCATAGGTTTGATGTTGTAACAATGGACTCCTTGCTTCTATGAGCTAGCCTGCTTTTTGCAGAGGTGTCTTTGGTTCCAACAAGGCCCCGCTGTGTCTCAGTGCGCCCTGGCTTCCATGTGGATCTGGAGCATCACAAAGGCTCCTTGGTTCCACCAGGTCCTGCTGTGTCACAATGGGTCCTGTGGTCCCTGAGGCCCTCCAAAGTCATCATGGAGGCTTGCTTCCATGAGGTTCCATTATGTGCCAGTGCTCATCTTGGTTCCAGGAGTTTCCTTAGTGTCACAATGCTCTCCATGCTTCCATGATTCCCCACAATGTCACAATGCTCTCCATGCTTCCATTAGGCCCTGCTTTGCCACAATGGTCCCCTTGTTTCCATGAGGCCCCGCTGTGTCACAATGGACCTATGGTTCCATGATGTTGCGTGGTGTCACCGTGCTCTTCTTGAATCCGCCGTGTAACCATGGACCATTGGTTCCATGCAGCCGTGTCACAATGGGCTCCTTGATTCCATGATTCCCCACGGTGTCACAATGGAGCCTTGTTTCTAGGAGGTTCTGTACTGTCACAATTGCCTCCTTGATGCCATCAGCCCCTGCAGTGTCACAATGGCTCCTTGGTTCCATGAGGAACACAATAGCTTGGCATAAGCATTGAGCAACAGCTGCTGAACACACAACATCTGCTTGCATCAAAAGAGGGCTTCAAGCTGACAATGGCACCAGCAGCTTCCATCTGCAACAGAGACCCAGGAAAGGACAGGCTGTGCCGGTTTGGACAAATGTGGAGGAAAATATCCTCTGATAGAAGGCAGGTTACACCCAGCCCTCCCCCACCAGCTTCGGGAAAAAAGAATTTTCCTGGGAAGAAAGTGAAAGAGATAAAAACCATTTTTTAACAAACACCCAGGAAAAGGAGAACAATGCTAAATATTAAAAGCTCTCGCTGTGCAGAGAAAGCTGGGATAATTTGAGAGTCCTTCCGTGTTTCGGTGGGGTCTCCTGAAACATCCATAGACAGCGAGGCCCGTGCAAAGAAATAGGGAGCCATTCATGAGAGAAGTTTCAGAGCTCTTTCTTCTCCAGCCACATGGGCGGGGCACTGCCAAAGAACTGAGCAGCCACGGCACAACCAGGGCCCTCCTGGCACAGGGCAACACAAAATAAGCAGTGCTGAACAGGATTAGGGCACATGTCAGCAGGGAGCAGGGAGACCCCGTGCCCAGGCCATGCCTCTACCCCAGGGTCCCCTCTCCCATGACCTCATGGCAGGGGGGAGGAACCCCAACACTTCCGGAGGTGTAGTCTCTCTCCTCCTCCTTGCAGCTGGCTCGTGGGCCCACATTCAGGGCCCCCACTTCGGTAGAAAATTCTCCCAATGTGGTCTGATGTTGAAAGAGTCAAGAAGAGAAGAAGGGAAAAAAAACCCCAAAGTCCCAGGAAAACAAAGTTCAACTCTCCATCTCCCCCCAGAGAAAAGGAGCTGAAAACTGGCTAAAAAGAAACAAAGTTGCTTCCTCTGCTCTTGCTGCAAGCAGGATGCAGAGGAGTGTGTATGTGTGTCCTTGAACAAACGCTCTGAGAAGTTTGTCCGGTTTTTTTTCCCTCTCCCCCCTCTCAGGCTCAGTTGAAAGGCACAGAAATGCACAAAGTTCACTTCTGGGCATAGAGCAGCGATAGGGGATACACATGATAAAGTCACCCCAAGACACAGGGACAGAGAATTCAGTGGAAAGACTCCGAGAATTCTGCTCCCAGAGAATTCTGCTCACCCTGACCCTTGTAGAAAGGGGACATCGTTCCCGGCAGCCTGTACTGAGCATGTGGCTCCTGAGTGGGGTTTGTTGTTTGGGAAACCTGCTCCGGCTTTTCCATTCTTTCCTTCCAAACAGGAAAACTTCTCCTGGGGCTGTGTGCAGGCAGAGCCCTGAGGAGAGCAGGTGGCACATGGTGTGCTGGGCTGGGACAGCCAGCTGCAGAGCTCAAGGGAAGAAGCCCAAAGTGTCACAATGGCTCCTTGCCTTCACATGCAACACCTGGGTCACAATGGTCTCCTTGATTCCATGAGGCCCCACTGTGTCACAATGGCTCCTTGGTTCCATCGGGTTCCGCAGTGTCACCATGGTCTCTTTTGATCCGCACTGTCATCATGGACAATTGGTTCCATGAGGCCCCGCAGTGTCACAATGGTCCCTTGCTTCCATAGGTTTGATGTTGTAACAATGGACTCCTTGCTTCTATGAGCTAGCCTGCTTTTTGCAGAGGTGTCTTTGGTTCCAACAAGGCCCCGCTGTGTCTCAGTGCACCCTGGCTTCCATGTGGATCTGGAGCATCACAAAGGCTCCTTGGTTCCACCAGGTCCTGCTGTGTCACAATGGGTCCTGTGGTCCCCGAGGCCCTCCAAAGTCATCATGGAGGCTTGCTTCCATGAGGTTCCATTACGTGCCAGTGGTCATCTTGGTTCCAGGAGTTTCCTTAGTGTCACAATGCTCTCCATGCTTCCATGATTCCCCACAATGTCCCAATGCTCTCCATGCTTCCATTAGGCCCTGCTTTGCCACAATGGTCCCCTTGTTTCCATGAGGCCCCGCTGTGTCACAATGGACGTACGGTTCCATGATGTTGCGTGGTGTCACCGTGCTCTTCTTGAATCCGCCGTGTTACCATGGACCATTGGTTCCATGCGGCCTGGCCGTGTCACAATGGGCTCCGTGATTCCATGATTCCCCACGGTGTCACAATGGAGCCTTGTTTCTAGGAGGTTCTGTACTGTCACAATTGCCTCCTTGATGCCATCAGCCCCTGCAGTGTCACAATGGCTCCTTGGTTCCATGAGGAACACAATAGCTTGGCATAAGCATTGAGCAACAGCTGCTGAACACACCTGGCAACATCTGCTTGCATCAAAAGAGGGCTTCAAGCTGACAATGGCACCAGCAGCTTCCATCTGCAACAGAGACCCAGGAAAGGACAGGCTGTGCCGGTTTGGACAAATGTGGAGGAAAATATCCTCTGATAGAAGGCAGGTTACACCCAGCCCTCCCCCACCAGCTTCGGGAAAAAAGAATTTTCCTGGGAAGAAAGTGAAAGAGATAAAAACCATTTTTTAACAAACACCCAGGAAAAGGAGAACAATGCTAAATATTAAAAGCTCTCGCTGTGCAGAGAAAGCTGGGATAATTTGAGAGTCCTTCCGTGTTTCGGTGGGGTCTCCTGAAACATCCATAGACAGCGAGGCCCGTGCAAAGAAATAGGGAGCCATTCATGAGAGAAGTTTCAGAGCTCTTTCTTCTCCAGCCACATGGGCGGGGCACTGCCAAAGAACTGAGCAGCCACGGCACAACCAGGGCCCTCCTGGCACAGGGCAACACAAAATAAGCAGTGCTGAACAGGATTAGGGCACATGTCAGCAGGGAGCAGGGAGACCCCGTGCCCAGGCCATGCCTCTACCCCAGGGTCCCCTCTCCCATGACCTCATGGCAGGGGGGAGGAACCCCAACACTTCCGGAGGTGTAGTCTCTCTCCTCCTCCTTGCAGCTGGCTCGTGGGCCCACATTCAGGGCCCCCACTTCGGTAGAAAATTCTCCCAATGTGGTCTGATGTTGAAAGAGTCAAGAAGAGAAGAAGGGAAAAAAAACCCCAAAGTCCCAGGAAAACAAAGTTCAACTCTCCATCTCCCCCCAGAGAAAAGGAGCTGAAAACTGGCTAAAAAGAAACAAGGTTGCTTCCTCTGCTCTTGCTGCAAGCAGGATGCAGAGGAGTGTGTATGTGTGTCCTTGAACAAACGCTCTGAGAAGTTTGTCCGGTTTTTTTTCCCTCTCCCCCCTCTCAGGCTCAGTTGAAAGGCACAGAAATGCACAAAGTTCACTTCTGGGCATAGAGCAGCGATAGGGGATACACATGATAAAGTCACCCCAAGACACAGGGACAGAGAATTCAGTGGAAAGACTCCGAGAATTCTGCTCCCAGAGAATTCTGCTCACCCTGACCCTTGTAGAAAGGGGACATCGTTCCCGGCAGCCTGTACTGAGCATGTGGCTCCTGAGTGGGGTTTGTTGTTTGGGAAACCTGCTCCGGCTTTTCCATTCTTTCCTTCCAAACAGGAAAACTTCTCCTGGGGCTGTGTGCAGGCAGAGCCCTGAGGAGAGCAGGTGGCACATGGTGTGCTGGGCTGGGACAGCCAGCTGCAGAGCTCAAGGGAAGAAGCCCAAAGTGTCACAATGGCTCCTTGCCTTCACATGCAACACCTGGGTCACAATGGTCTCCTTGATTCCATGAGGCCCCACTGTGTCACAATGGCTCCTTGGTTCCATCGGGTTCCGCAGTGTCACCATGGTCTCTTTTGATCCGCACTGTCATCATGGACAATTGGTTCCATGAGGCCCCGCAGTGTCACAATGGTCCCTTGCTTCCATAGGTTTGATGTTGTAACAATGGACTCCTTGCTTCTATGAGCTAGCCTGCTTTTTGCAGAGGTGTCTTTGGTTCCAACAAGGCCCCGCTGTGTCTCAGTGCACCCTGGCTTCCATGTGGATCTGGAGCATCACAAAGGCTCCTTGGTTCCACCAGGTCCTGCTGTGTCACAATGGGTCCTGTGGTCCCCGAGGCCCTCCAAAGTCATCATGGAGGCTTGCTTCCATGAGGTTCCATTACGTGCCAGTGGTCATCTTGGTTCCAGGAGTTTCCTTAGTGTCACAATGCTCTCCATGCTTCCATGATTCCCCACAATGTCCCAATGCTCTCCATGCTTCCATTAGGCCCTGCTTTGCCACAATGGTCCCCTTGTTTCCATGAGGCCCCGCTGTGTCACAATGGACGTACGGTTCCATGATGTTGCGTGGTGTCACCGTGCTCTTCTTGAATCCGCCGTGTTACCATGGACCATTGGTTCCATGCGGCCTGGCCGTGTCACAATGGGCTCCGTGATTCCATGATTCCCCACGGTGTCACAATGGAGCCTTGTTTCTAGGAGGTTCTGTACTGTCACAATTGCCTCCTTGATGCCATCAGCCCCTGCAGTGTCACAATGGCTCCTTGGTTCCATGAGGAACACAATAGCTTGGCATAAGCATTGAGCAACAGCTGCTGAACACACCTGGCAACATCTGCTTGCATCAAAAGAGGGCTTCAAGCTGACAATGGCACCAGCAGCTTCCATCTGCAACAGAGACCCAGGAAAGGACAGGCTGTGCCGGTTTGGACAAATGTGGAGGAAAATATCCTCTGATAGAAGGCAGGTTACACCCAGCCCTCCCCCACCAGCTTCGGGAAAAAAGAATTTTCCTGGGAAGAAAGTGAAAGAGATAAAAACCATTTTTTTAACAAACACACAGGAAAAGGAGAACAATGCTAAATATTAAAAGCTCTCGCTGTGCAGAGAAAGCTGGGATAATTTGAGAGTCCTTCCGTGTTTCGGTGGGGTCTCTTGAAACATCCATAGACAGCGAGGCCCGTGCAAAGAAATAGGGAGCCATTCTTGAGAGAAGTTTCAGAGCTCTTTCTTCTCCAGCCACATGGGCGGGGCACTGCCAAAGAACTGAGCAATCACGGCACAACCAGGGCCCTCCTGGCACAGGGCAACACAAAATAAGCAGTGCTGAACAGGATTAGGGCACATGTCAGCAGGGAGCAGGGAGACCCCCGTGCCCAGGCCATGCCTCTACCCAAGGGTCCCCTCTCCCATGACCTCATGGCAGGGGGGAGGAACCCCAACACTTCCGTAGGTGCAGTCTCTCTCCTCCTCCTTGCAGCTGGCTCATGGGCCCACATTCAGGGCCCCCACCTCGGGAGAAAATTCTCCCAATGTGCTCTGATGTTGAAAGAGTCAAGAAGAGAAGAAGGGAAAAAAACCCCCAAAGTCCCAGGAAAACAAAGTTCAACTCTCCATCTCCCCCCAGAGAAAAGGAGCTGAAAACTGGCTAAAAAGAAACAAGGTTGCTTCCTCTGCTCTTGCTGCAAGCAGGATGCAGAGGAGTGTGTATGTGTGTCCTTGAACAAACGCTCTGAGAAGTTTGTCCGGTTTTTTTTCCCTCTCCCCCCTCTCAGGCTCAGTTGAAAGGCACAGAAATGCACAAAGTTCACTTCTGGGCATAGAGCAGCGATAGGGGATACACATGATAAAGTCACCCCAAGACACAGGGACAGAGAATTCAGTGGAACGACTCCGAGAATTCTGCTCCCAGAGATCATTCATTCCTGCTCACACTGACCCTTGTAGAAAGGGGACATAGTTCCAGGCAGCCTGTACTGAGCATGTGGCTCCTGAGTAGGGTTTGTTGTTTAGGAAACCTGCTCCGGCTTTTCCATTCTTTCCTTGCAAACAGGAAAACTTCTCCTGGGGCTGTGTGCAGGCAGAGCCCTGAGGAGAGCAGGTGGCACATGGTGCGCTGGGCTGGGACAGCCAGCTGCAGAGCTCAAGGGAAGAAGCCCAAAGTGTCACAATGGCTCCTTGCCTTCACATGCAACACCTGGGTCACAATGGTCTCCTTGATTCCATGAGGCCCCACTGTGTCACAATGGCTCCTTGGTTCCATCAGGTTCCGCAGTGTCACCATGGTCTCCTTTGATCCGCACTGTCATCATGGACAATTGGTTCCATGAGGCCCCGCAGTGTCACAATGGTCCCTTGCTTCCATAGGTTTGATGTTGTAACAAAGGACTCCTTGCTTCTATGAGCTAGCCTGCTTTTTGCAGAGGTGTCTTTGGTTCCAACAAGGCCCCACTGTGTCTCAGTGCACCCTGGCTTCCATGTGGATCTGGAGTATCACAAAGGCTCCTTGGTTCCACCAGGTCCTGCTGTGTCACAATGGGTCCTGTGGTCCCTGAGGCCCTCCAAAGTCATCATGGATGCTTGCTTCCATGAGGTTCCATTATGTGCCAGTGGTCATCTTGGTTCCAGGAGTTTCCTTAGTGTCACAATGCTCTCCATGTTTCCATGATTCCCCACAATGTCACAATGCTCTCCAGGCTTCCATTAGGCCCTGCTTTGCCACAATGGTCCCCTTGTTTCCATGAGGCCCCGCTGTGTCACAATGGACGTACGGTTCCATGATGTTGCGTGGTGTCACCGTGCTCTTCTTGAATCCGCCGTGTAACCATGGACCATTGGTTCCATGCGGCCTGGCCGTGTCACAATGGGCTCCGTGATTCCATGATTCCCCACGGTGTCACAATGGAGCCTTGTTTCTAGGAGGTTCTGTACTGTCACAATTGCCTCCTTGATGCCATCAGCCCCTGCAGTGTCACAATGGCTCCTTGGTTCCATGAGGAACACAATAGCTTGGCATAAGCATTGAGCAACAGCTGCTGAACACACCTGGCAACATCTGCTTGCATCAAAAGAGGGCTTCAAGCTGACAATGGCACCAGCAGCTTCCATCTGCAACAGAGACCCAGGAAAGGACAGGCTGTGCCGGTTTGGACAAATGTGGAGGAAAATATCCTCTGATAGAAGGCAGGTTACACCCAGCCCTCCCCCACCAGCTTCGGGAAAAAAGAATTTTCCTGGGAAGAAAGTGAAAGAGATAAAAACCATTTTTTAACAAACACCCAGGAAAAGGAGAACAATGCTAAATATTAAAAGCTCTCGCTGTGCAGAGAAAGCTGGGATAATTTGAGAGTCCTTCCGTGTTTCGGTGGGGTCTCCTGAAACATCCATAGACAGCGAGGCCCGTGCAAAGAAATAGGGAGCCATTCTTGAGAGAAGTTTCAGAGCTCTTTCTTCTCCAGCCACATGGGCGGGGCACTGCCAAAGAACTGAGCAATCAAGGGACAACCAGGGCCCTCCTGGCACAAGGCAACACAAAATAAGCAGTGCTGAACAGGATTAGGGCACATGTGAGCAGGGAGCAGGGAGACCCCGTGCCCAGGCCATGCCTCTACCCCAGGGTCCCCTCTCCCATGACCTCATGGCAGGGGGGAGGAACCCCAACACTTCCGTAGGTGCAGTCTCTCTCCTCCTCCTTGCAGCTGGCTCATGGGCCCACATTCAGGGCCCCCACCTCGGGAGAAAATTCTCCCAATGTGGTCTGATGTTGAAAGAGTCAAGAAGAGAAGAAGGGAAAAAAAACCCCAAAGTCCCAGGAAAACAAAGTTCAACTCTCCATCTCCCCCCAGAGAAAAGGAGCTGAAAACTGGCTAAAAAGAAACAAAGTTGCTTCCTCTGCTCTTGCTGCAAGCAGGATGCAGAGGAGTGTGTATGTGTGTCCTTGAACAAACGCTCTGAGAAGTTTGTCCGGTTTTTTTTCCTCTCCCCCCTCTCAGGCTCAGTTGAAAGGCACAGAAATGCACAAAGTTCACTTCTGGGCATAGAGCAGCAATAGGGGATACACATGATAAAGTCACCCCAAGACACAGGGACAGAGAATTCAGTGGAAAGACTCCGAGAATTCTGCTCCCAGAGATCATTCATTCCTGCTCACCCTGACCCTTGTAGAAAGGGGACATCGTTCCCGGCAGCCTGTACTGAGCATGTGGCTCCTGAGTGGGGTTTGTTGTTTAGGAAACCTGCTCCGGCTTTTCCATTCTTTCCTTCCAAACAGGAAAACTTCTCCTGGGGCTGTGTGCAGGCAGAGCCCTGAGGAGAGCAGGTGGCACATGGTGCGCTGGGCTGGGACAGCCAGCTGCAGAGCTCAAGGGAAGAAGCCCAAAGTGTCACAATGGCTCCTTGCCTTCACATGCAACACCTGGGTCACAATGGTCTCCTTGATTCCATGAGGCCCCACTGTGTCACAATGGCTCCTTGGATCCATCGGGTTCCGCAGTGTCACCATGGTCTCTTTTGATCCGCATTGTCATCATGGACAATTGGTTCCATGAGGCCCCGCAGTGTCACAATGGTCCCTTGCTTCCATAGGTTTGATGTTGTAACAATGGACTCCTTGCTTCTATGAGCTAGCCTGCTTTTTGCAGAGGTGTCTTTGGTTCCAACAAGGCCCCGCTGTGTCTCAGTGCGCCCTGGCTTCCATGTGGATCTGGAGCATCACAAAGGCTCCTTGGTTCCACCAGGTCCTGCTGTGTCACAATGGGTCCTGTGGTCCCTGAGGCCCTCCAAAGTCATCATGGAGGCTTGCTTCCATTAGGTTCCATTATGTGCCAGTGCTCATCTTGGTTCCAGGAGTTTCCTTAGTGTCACAATGCTCTCCATGCTTCCATGATTCCCCACAATGTCACAATGCTCTCCATGCTTCCATTAGGCCCTGCTTTGCCACAATGGTCCCCTTGTTTCCATGAGGCCCCGCTGTGTCACAATGGACCTATGGTTCCATGATGTTGCGTGGTGTCACCGTGCTCTTCTTGAATCCGCCGTGTAACCATGGACCATTGTTTCCATGCGGCCTGGCCGTGTCACAATGGGCTCCGTGATTCCATGATTCCCCACGGTGTCACAATGGAGCCTTGTTTCTAGGAGGTTCTGTACTGTCACAATGGTCTCCTTGATGCCATCAGCCCCTGCAGTGTCACAATGGCTCCTTGGTTCCATGAGGAACACAATAGCTTGGCATAAGCATTGAGCAACAGCTGCTGAACACACCTGGCAACATCTGCTTGCATCAAAAGAGGGCTTCAAGCTGACAATGGCACCAGCAGCTTCCATCTGCAACAGAGACCCAGGAAAGGACAGGCTGTGCCGGTTTGGACAAATGTGGAGGAAAATATCCTCTGATAGAAGGCAGGTTACACCCAGCCCTCCCCCACCAGCTTCGGGAAAAAAGAATTTTCCTGGGAAGAAAGTGAAAGAGATAAAAACCATTTTTTTAACAAACACACAGGAAAAGGAGAACAATGCTAAATATTAAAAGCTCTCGCTGTGCAGAGAAAGCTGGGATAATTTGAGAGTCCTTCCGTGTTTCGGTGGGGTCTCCTGAAACATCCATAGACAGCGAGGCCCGTGCAAAGAAATAGGGAGCCATTCTTGAGAGAAGTTTCAGAGCTCTTTCTTCTCCAGCCACATGGGCGGGGCACTGCCAAAGAACTGAGCAATCACGGCACAACCAGGGCCCTCCTGGCACAAGGCAACACAAAATAAGCAGTGCTGAACAGGATTAGGGCACATGTCAGCAGGGAGCAGGGAGACCCCCGTGCCCAGGCCCTGCCTCTACCCAAGAGTCCCCTCTCCCATGACCTCATGGCAGGGGGGAGGAACCCCAACACTTCCGGAGGTGTAGTCTCTCTCCTCCTCCTTGCAGCTGGCTCATGGGCCCACATTCAGGGCCCCCACCTCGGGAGAAAATTCTCCCAATGTGGTCTGATGTTGAAAGAGTCAAGAAGAGAAGAAGGGAAAAAAACCCCCAAAGTCCCAGGAAAACAAAGTTCAACTCTCCATCTCCCCCCAGAGAAAAGGAGCTGAAAACTGGCTAAAAAGAAACAAAGTTGCTTCCTCTGCTCTTGCTGCAAGCAGGATGCAGAGGAGTGTGTATGTGTGTCCTTGAACAAACGCTCTGAGAAGTTTGTCCGGTTTTTTTTCCTCTCCCCCCTCTCAGGCTCAGTTGAAAGGCACAGAAATGCACAAAGTTCACTTCTGGGCATAGAGCAGCAATAGGGGATACACATGATAAAGTCACCCCAAGACACAGGGACAGAGAATTCAGTGGAAAGACTCCGAGAATTCTGCTCCCAGAGATCATTCATTCCTGCTCACCCTGACCCTTGTAGAAAGGGGACATCGTTCCCGGCAGCCTGTACTGAGCATGTGGCTCCTGAGTGGGGTTTGTTGTTTAGGAAACCTGCTCCGGCTTTTCCATTCTTTCCTTGCAAACAGGAAAACTTCTCCTGGGGCTGTGTGCAGGCAGAGCCCTGAGGAGAGCAGGTGGCACATGGTGCGCTGGGCTGGGACAGCCAGCTGCAGAGCTCAAGGGAAGAAGCCCAAAGTGTCACAATGGCTCCTTGCCTTCACATGCAACACCTGGGTCACAATGGTCTCCTTGATTCCATGAGGCCCCACTGTGTCACAATGGCTCCTTGGATCCATCGGGTTCCGCAGTGTCACCATGGTCTCTTTTGATCCGCATTGTCATCATGGACAATTGGTTCCATGAGGCCCCGCAGTGTCACAATGGTCCCTTGCTTCCATAGGTTTGATGTTGTAACAATGGACTCCTTGCTTCTATGAGCTAGCCTGCTTTTTGCAGAGGTGTCTTTGGTTCCAACAAGGCCCCGCTGTGTCTCAGTGCGCCCTGGCTTCCATGTGGATCTGGAGCATCACAAAGGCTCCTTGGTTCCACCAGGTCCTGCTGTGTCACAATGGGTCCTGTGGTCCCTGAGGCCCTCCAAAGTCATCATGGAGGCTTGCTTCCATGAGGTTCCATTATGTGCCAGTGGTCATCTTGGTTCCAGGAGTTTCCTTAGTGTCACAATGCTCTCCATGCTTCCATGATTCCCCACAATGTCACAATGCTCTCCATGCTTCCATTAGGCCCTGCTTTGCCACAATGGTCCCCTTGTTTCCATGAGGCCCCGCTGTGTCACAATGGACCTATGGTTCCATGATGTTGCGTGGTGTCACCGTGCTCTTCTTGAATCCGCAGTGTAACCATGGACCATTGTTTCCATGCGGCCTGGCCGTGTCACAATGGGCTCCGTGATTCCATGATTCCCCACGGTGTCACAATGGAGCCTTGTTTCTAGGAGGTTCTGTACTGTCACAATGGTCTCCTTGATGCCATCAGCCCCTGCAGTGTCACAATGGCTCCTTGGTTCCATGAGGAACACAATAGCTTGGCATAAGCATTGAGCAACAGCTGCTGAACACACCTGGCAACATCTGCTTGCATCAAAAGAGGGCTTCAAGCTGACAATGGCACCAGCAGCTTCCATCTGCAACAGAGACCCAGGAAAGGACAGGCTGTGCCGGTTTGGACAAATGTGGAGGAAAATATCCTCTGATAGAAGGCAGGTTACACCCAGCCCTCCCCCACCAGCTTCGGGAAAAAAGAATTTTCCTGGGAAGAAAGTGAAAGAGATAAAAACCATTTTTTTAACAAACACCCAGGAAAAGGAGAACAATGCTAAATATTAAAAGCTCTCGCTGTGCAGAGAAAGCTGGGATAATTTGAGAGTCCTTCCGTGTTTCGGTGGGGTCTCCTGAAACATCCATAGACAGCGAGGCCCGTGCAAAGAAATAGGGAGCCATTCTTGAGAGAAGTTTCAGAGCTCTTTCTTCTCCAGCCACATGGGCGGGGCACTGCCAAAGAACTGAGCAATCACGGCACAACCAGGGCCCTCCTCGCACAAGGCAACACAAAATAAGCAGTGCTGAACAGGATTAGGGCACATGTCAGCAGGGAGCAGGGAGACCCCCGTGCCCAGGCCATGCCTCTACCCAAGAGTCCCCTCTCCCATGACCTCATGGCAGGGGGGAGGAACCCCAACACTTCCGGAGGTGTAGTCTCTCTCCTCCTCCTTGCAGCTGGCTCATGGGCCCACATTCAGGGCCCCCACCTCGGGAGAAAATTCTCCCAATGTGCTCTGATGTTGAAAGAGTCAAGAAGAGAAGAAGGGAAAAAAACCCCCAAAGTCCCAGGAAAACAAAGTTCAACTCTCCATCTCCCCCCAGAGAAAAGGAGCTGAAAACTGGCTAAATAGAAACAAGGTTGCTTCCTCTGCTCTTGCTGCAAGCAGGATGCAGAGGAGTGTGTATGTGTGTCCTTGAACAAACGCTCTGAGAAGTTTGTCCGGTTTTTTTTCCTCTCCCCCCTCTCAGGCTCAGTTGAAAGGCACAGAAATGCACAAAGTTCACTTCTGGGCATAGAGCAGCAATAGGGGATACACATGATAAAGTCACCCCAAGACACAGGGACAGAGAATTCAGTGGAAAGACTCCGAGAATTCTGCTCCCAGAGATCATTCATTCCTGCTCACCCTGACCCTTGTAGAAAGGGGACATCGTTCCCGGCAGCCTGTACCGAGCATGTGGCTCCTGAGTGGGGTTTGTTGTTTAGGAAACCTGCTCCGGCTTTTCCATTCTTTCCTTGCAAACAGGAAAACTTCTCCTGGGGCTGTGTGCAGGCAGAGCCCTGAGGAGAGCAGGTGGCACATGGTGCGCTGGGCTGGGACAGCCAGCTGCAGAGCTCAAGGGAAGAAGCCCAAAGTGTCACAATGGCTCCTTGCCTTCACATGCAACACCTGGGTCACAATGGTCTCCTTGATTCCATGAGGCCCCACTGTGTCACAATGGCTCCTTGGTTCCATCGGGTTCCGCAGTGTCACCATGGTCTCTTTTGTTCCGCACTGTCATCATGGACAATTGGTTCCATGAGGCCCCGCAGTGTCACAATGGTCCCTTGCTTCCATAGGTTTGATGTTGTAACAATGGACTCCTTGCTTCTATGAGCTAGCCTGCTTTTTGCAGAGGTGTCTTTGGTTCCAACAAGGCCCCGCTGTGTCTCAGTGCACCCTGGCTTCCATGTGGATCTGGAGCATCACAAAGGCTCCTTGGTTCCACCAGGTCCTGCTGTGTCACAATGGGTCCTGTGGTCCCCGAGGCCCTCCAAAGTCATCATGGAGGCTTGCTTCCATGAGGTTCCATTATGTGCCAGTGGTCATCTTGGTTCCAGGAGTTTCCTTAGTGTCACAATGCTCTCCATGCTTCCATGATTCCCCACAATGTCACAATGCTCTCCATGCTTCCATTAGGCCCTGCTTTGCCACAATGGTCCCCTTGTTTCCATGAGGCCCCGCTGTGTCACAATGGACCTATGGTTCCATGATGTTGCGTGGTGTCACCGTGCTCTTCTTGAATCCGCCGTGTAACCATGGACCATTGGTTCCATGCGGCCTGGCCGTGTCACAATGGGCTCCGTGATTCCATGATTCCCCACGGTGTCACAATGGAGCCTTGTTTCTAGGAGGTTCTGTACTGTCACAATTGCCTCCTTGATGCCATCAGCCCCTGCAGTGTCACAATGGCTCCTTGGTTCCATGAGGAACACAATAGCTTGGCATAAGCATTGAGCAACAGCTGCTGAACACACCTGGCAACATCTGCTTGCATCAAAAGAGGGCTTCAAGCTGACAATGGCACCAGCAGCTTCCATCTGCAACAGAGACCCAGGAAAGGACAGGCTGTGCCGGTTTGGACAAATGTGGAGGAAAATATCCTCTGATAGAAGGCAGGTTACACCCAGCCCTCCCCCACCAGCTTCGGGAAAAAAGAATTTTCCTGGGAAGAAAGTGAAAGAGATAAAAACCATTTTTTAACAAACACCCAGGAAAAGGAGAACAATGCTAAATATTAAAAGCTCTCGCTGTGCAGAGAAAGCTGGGATAATTTGAGAGTCCTTCCGTGTTTCGGTGGGGTCTCCTGAAACATCCATAGACAGCGAGGCCCGTGCAAAGAAATAGGGAGCCATTCTTGAGAGAAGTTTCAGAGCTCTTTCTTCTCCAGCCACATGGGCGGGGCACTGCCAAAGAACTGAGCAATCAAGGGACAACCAGGGCCCTCCTGGCACAAGGCAACACAAAATAAGCAGTGCTGAACAGGATTAGGGCACATGTGAGCAGGGAGCAGGGAGACCCCGTGCCCAGGCCATGCCTCTACCCCAGGGTCCCCTCTCCCATGACCTCATGGCAGGGGGGAGGAACCCCAACACTTCCGTAGGTGCAGTCTCTCTCCTCCTCCTTGCAGCTGGCTCATGGGCCCACATTCAGGGCCCCCACCTCGGGAGAAAATTCTCCCAATGTGGTCTGATGTTGAAAGAGTCAAGAAGAGAAGAAGGGAAAAAAAACCCCAAAGTCCCAGGAAAACAAAGTTCAACTCTCCATCTCCCCCCAGAGAAAAGGAGCTGAAAACTGGCTAAAAAGAAACAAAGTTGCTTCCTCTGCTCTTGCTGCAAGCAGGATGCAGAGGAGTGTGTATGTGTGTCCTTGAACAAACGCTCTGAGAAGTTTGTCCGGTTTTTTTTCCTCTCCCCCCTCTCAGGCTCAGTTGAAAGGCACAGAAATGCACAAAGTTCACTTCTGGGCATAGAGCAGCAATAGGGGATACACATGATAAAGTCACCCCAAGACACAGGGACAGAGAATTCAGTGGAAAGACTCCGAGAATTCTGCTCCCAGAGATCATTCATTCCTGCTCACCCTGACCCTTGTAGAAAGGGGACATCGTTCCCGGCAGCCTGTACTGAGCATGTGGCTCCTGAGTGGGGTTTGTTGTTTAGGAAACCTGCTCCGGCTTTTCCATTCTTTCCTTGCAAACAGGAAAACTTCTCCTGGGGCTGTGTGCAGGCAGAGCCCTGAGGAGAGCAGGTGGCACATGGTGCGCTGGGCTGGGACAGCCAGCTGCAGAGCTCAAGGGAAGAAGCCCAAAGTGTCACAATGGCTCCTTGCCTTCACATGCAACACCTGGGTCACAATGGTCTCCTTGATTCCATGAGGCCCCACTGTGTCACAATGGCTCCTTGGATCCATCGGGTTCCGCAGTGTCACCATGGTCTCTTTTGATCCGCATTGTCATCATGGACAATTGGTTCCATGAGGCCCCGCAGTGTCACAATGGTCCCTTGCTTCCATAGGTTTGATGTTGTAACAATGGACTCCTTGCTTCTATGAGCTAGCCTGCTTTTTGCAGAGGTGTCTTTGGTTCCAACAAGGCCCCGCTGTGTCTCAGTGCGCCCTGGCTTCCATGTGGATCTGGAGCATCACAAAGGCTCCTTGGTTCCACCAGGTCCTGCTGTGTCACAATGGGTCCTGTGGTCCCTGAGGCCCTCCAAAGTCATCATGGAGGCTTGCTTCCATGAGGTTCCATTATGTGCCAGTGCTCATCTTGGTTCCAGGAGTTTCCTTAGTGTCACAATGCTCTCCATGCTTCCATGATTCCCCACAATGTCACAATGCTCTCCATGCTTCCATTAGGCCCTGCTTTGCCACAATGGTCCCCTTGTTTCCATGAGGCCCCGCTGTGTCACAATGGACCTATGGTTCCATGATGTTGCGTGGTGTCACCGTGCTCTTCTTGAATCCGCAGTGTAACCATGGACCATTGGTTCCATGCGGCCTGGCCGTGCCACAATGGGCTCCGTGATTCCATGATTCCCCACGGTGTCACAATGGAGCCTTGTTTCTAGGAGGTTCTGTACTGTCACAATTGCCTCCTTGATGCCATCAGCCCCTGCAGTGTCACAATGGCTCCTTGGTTCCATGAGGAACACAATAGCTTGGCATAAGCATTGAGCAACAGCTGCTGAACACACAACATCTGCTTGCATCAAAAGAGGGCTTCAAGCTGACAATGGCACCAGCAGCTTCCATCTGCAACAGAGACCCAGGAAAGGACAGGCTGTGCCGGTTTGGACAAATGTGGAGGAAAATATCCTCTGATAGAAGGCAGGTTACACCCAGCCCTCCCCCACCAGCTTCGGGAAAAAAGAATTTTCCTGGGAAGAAAGTGAAAGAGATAAAAACCATTTTTTAACAAACACCCAGGAAAAGGAGAACAATGCTAAATATTAAAAGCTCTCGCTGTGCAGAGAAAGCTGGGATAATTTGAGAGTCCTTCCGTGTTTCGGTGGGGTCTCCTGAAACATCCATAGACAGCGAGGCCCGTGCAAAGAAATAGGGAGCGATTCTTGAGAGAAGTTTCAGAGCTCTTTCTTCTCCAGCCACATGGGCGGGGCACTGCCAAAGAACTGAGCAGCCACGGCACAACCAGGGCCCTCCTGGCACAGGGCAACACAAAATAAGCAGTGCTGAACAGGATTAGGGCACATGTGAGCAGGGAGCAGGGAGACCCCGTGCCCAGGCCATGCCTCTACCCCAGGGTCCCCTCTCCCATGACCTCCTGGCAGGGGGGAGGAACCCCAACACTTCCGGAGGTGTAGTCTCTCTCCTCCTCCTTGCAGCTGGCTCGTGGGCCCACATTCAGGGCCCCCACTTCGGTAGAAAATTCTCCCAATGTGGTCTGATGTTGAAAGAGTCAAGAAGAGAAGAAGGGAAAAAAAACCCCAAAGTCCCAGGAAAACAAAGTTCAACTCTCCATCTCCCCCCAGAGAAAAGGAGCTGAAAACTGGCTAAAAAGAAACAAAGTTGCTTCCTCTGCTCTTGCTGCAAGCAGGATGCAGAGGAGTGTGTATGTGTGTCCTTGAACAAACGCTCTGAGAAGTTTGTCCGGTTTTTTTTCCCTCTCCCCCCTCTCAGGCTCAGTTGAAAGGCACAGAAATGCACAAAGTTCACTTCTGGGCATAGAGCAGCGATAGGGGATACACATGATAAAGTCACCCCAAGACACAGGGACAGAGAATTCAGTGGAAAGACTCCGAGAATTCTGCTCCCAGAGAATTCTGCTCACCCTGACCCTTGTAGAAAGGGGACATCGTTCCCGGCAGCCTGTACTGAGCATGTGGCTCCTGAGTGGGGTTTGTTGTTTGGGAAACCTGCTCCGGCTTTTCCATTCTTTCCTTCCAAACAGGAAAACTTCTCCTGGGGCTGTGTGCAGGCAGAGCCCTGAGGAGAGCAGGTGGCACATGGTGTGCTGGGCTGGGACAGCCAGCTGCAGAGCTCAAGGGAAGAAGCCCAAAGTGTCACAATGGCTCCTTGCCTTCACATGCAACACCTGGGTCACAATGGTCTCCTTGATTCCATGAGGCCCCACTGTGTCACAATGGCTCCTTGGTTCCATCGGGTTCCGCAGTGTCACCATGGTCTCTTTTGATCCGCACTGTCATCATGGACAATTGGTTCCATGAGGCCCCGCAGTGTCACAATGGTCCCTTGCTTCCATAGGTTTGATGTTGTAACAATGGACTCCTTGCTTCTATGAGCTAGCCTGCTTTTTGCAGAGGTGTCTTTGGTTCCAACAAGGCCCCGCTGTGTCTCAGTGCACCCTGGCTTCCATGTGGATCTGGAGCATCACAAAGGCTCCTTGGTTCCACCAGGTCCTGCTGTGTCACAATGGGTCCTGTGGTCCCTGAGGCCCTCCAAAGTCATCATGGAGGCTTGCTTCCATGAGGTTCCATTACGTGCCAGTGGTCATCTTGGTTCCAGGAGTTTCCTTAGTGTCACAATGCTCTCCATGCTTCCATGATTCCCCACAATGTCCCAATGCTCTCCATGCTTCCATTAGGCCCTGCTTTGCCACAATGGTCCCCTTGTTTCCATGAGGCCCCGCTGTGTCACAATGGACGCATGGTTCCATGATGTTGCGTGGTGTCACCGTGCTCTTCTTGAATCCGCCGTGTAACCATGGACCATTGGTTCCATGCAGCCGTGTCACAATGGGCTCCGTGATTCCATGATTCCCCACGGTGTCACAATGGAGCCTTGTTTCTAGGAGGTTCTGTACTGTCACAATTGCCTCCTTGATGCCATCAGCCCCTGCAGTGTCACAATGGCTCCTTGGTTCCATGAGGAACACAATAGCTTGGCATAAGCATTGAGCAACAGCTGCTGAACACACCTGGCAACATCTGCTTGCATCAAAAGAGGGCTTCAAGCTGACAATGGCACCAGCAGCTTCCATCTGCAACAGAGACCCAGGAAAGGACAGGCTGTGCCGGTTTGGACAAATGTGGAGGAAAATATCCTCTGATAGAAGGCAGGTTACACCCAGCCCTCCCCCACCAGCTTCGGGAAAAAAGAATTTTCCTGGGAAGAAAGTGAAAGAGATAAAAACCATTTTTTTAACAAACACACAGGAAAAGGAGAACAATGCTAAATATTAAAAGCTCTCGCTGTGCAGAGAAAGCTGGGATAATTTGAGAGTCCTTCCGTGTTTCGGTGGGGTCTCTTGAAACATCCATAGACAGCGAGGCCCGTGCAAAGAAATAGGGAGCCATTCTTGAGAGAAGTTTCAGAGCTCTTTCTTCTCCAGCCACATGGGCGGGGCACTGCCAAAGAACTGAGCAATCACGGCACAACCAGGGCCCTCCTGGCACAGGGCAACACAAAATAAGCAGTGCTGAACAGGATTAGGGCACATGTCAGCAGGGAGCAGGGAGACCCCCGTGCCCAGGCCATGCCTCTACCCAAGGGTCCCCTCTCCCATGACCTCATGGCAGGGGGGAGGAACCCCAACACTTCCGTAGGTGCAGTCTCTCTCCTCCTCCTTGCAGCTGGCTCATGGGCCCACATTCAGGGCCCCCACCTCGGGAGAAAATTCTCCCAATGTGCTCTGATGTTGAAAGAGTCAAGAAGAGAAGAAGGGAAAAAAACCCCCAAAGTCCCAGGAAAACAAAGTTCAACTCTCCATCTCCCCCCAGAGAAAAGGAGCTGAAAACTGGCTAAAAAGAAACAAGGTTGCTTCCTCTGCTCTTGCTGCAAGCAGGATGCAGAGGAGTGTGTATGTGTGTCCTTGAACAAACGCTCTGAGAAGTTTGTCCGGTTTTTTTTCCCTCTCCCCCCTCTCAGGCTCAGTTGAAAGGCACAGAAATGCACAAAGTTCACTTCTGGGCATAGAGCAGCGATAGGGGATACACATGATAAAGTCACCCCAAGACACAGGGACAGAGAATTCAGTGGAAAGACTCCGAGAATTCTGCTCCCAGAGATCATTCATTCCTGCTCACACTGACCCTTGTAGAAAGGGGACATAGTTCCAGGCAGCCTGTACTGAGCATGTGGCTCCTGAGTAGGGTTTGTTGTTTAGGAAACCTGCTCCGGCTTTTCCATTCTTTCCTTGCAAACAGGAAAACTTCTCCTGGGGCTGTGTGCAGGCAGAGCCCTGAGGAGAGCAGGTGGCACATGGTGCGCTGGGCTGGGACAGCCAGCTGCAGAGCTCAAGGGAAGAAGCCCAAAGTGTCACAATGGCTCCTTGCCTTCACATGCAACACCTGGGTCACAATGGTCTCCTTGATTCCATGAGGCCCCACTGTGTCACAATGGCTCCTTGGTTCCATCAGGTTCCGCAGTGTCACCATGGTCTCCTTTGATCCGCACTGTCATCATGGACAATTGGTTCCATGAGGCCCCGCAGTGTCACAATGGTCCCTTGCTTCCATAGGTTTGATGTTGTAACAAAGGACTCCTTGCTTCTATGAGCTAGCCTGCTTTTTGCAGAGGTGTCTTTGGTTCCAACAAGGCCCCACTGTGTCTCAGTGCACCCTGGCTTCCATGTGGATCTGGAGTATCACAAAGGCTCCTTGGTTCCACCAGGTCCTGCTGTGTCACAATGGGTCCTGTGGTCCCTGAGGCCCTCCAAAGTCATCATGGATGCTTGCTTCCATGAGGTTCCATTATGTGCCAGTGGTCATCTTGGTTCCAGGAGTTTCCTTAGTGTCACAATGCTCTCCATGTTTCCATGATTCCCCACAATGTCACAATGCTCTCCAGGCTTCCATTAGGCCCTGCTTTGCCACAATGGTCCCCTTGTTTCCATGCGGCCTTGCTGTGTCACAATGGACGTACGGTTCCATGATGTTGCGTGGTGTCACCGTGCTCTTCTTGAATCCGCCGTGTAACCATGGACCATTGGTTCCATGCAGCCGTGTCACAATGGGCTCCTTGATTCCATGATTCCCCACGGTGTCACAATGGAGCCTTGTTTCTAGGAGGTTCTGTACTGTCACAATTGCCTCCTTGATGCCATCAGCCCCTGCAGTGTCACAATGGCTCCTTGGTTCCATGAGGAACACAATAGCTTGGCATAAGCATTGAGCAACAGCTGCTGAACACACCTGGCAACATCTGCTTGCATCAAAAGAGGGCTTCAAGCTGACAATGGCACCAGCAGCTTCCATCTGCAACAGAGACCCAGGAAAGGACAGGCTGTGCCGGTTTGGACAAATGTGGAGGAAAATATCCTCTTATAGAAGGCAGGTTACACCCAGCCCTCCCCCACCAGGTTTTTGGAAAAAAGAACTTTCCTGGGAAGAAAGTGAAAGAGATAAAACCTATTTTTTTTAACAAACACCCAGGAAAAGGAGAACAATGCTAAATATTAAAAGCTCTCGCTGTGCAGAGAAAGCTGGGATAATTTGAGAGTCCTTCTGTGTTTCGGTGGGGTCTCCTGAAACATCCATAGACAGCGAGGCCCGTGCAAAGAAACAGGGAGCAATTCTTGAGAGAAGTTTCAGAGCTCTTTCTTCTCCAGCCACATGGGCGGGGCACTGCCAAAGAACTGAGCAATCACAGCACAACCAGGGCCCTCCTCGCACAGGGCAACACAAAATAAGCAGTGCTGAACAGGATTAGGGCACATGTCAGCAGGGAGCAGGGAGACCCCGTGCCCAGGCCATGCCTCTACCCCAGGGTCCCCTCTCCCATGACCTCATGGCAGGGGGGAGGAACCCCAACACTTTCGTAGGTGCAGTCTCTCTCCTCCTCCTTGCAGCTGGCTCATGGGCCCACATTCAGGGCCCCCACCTCGGGAGAAAATTCTCCCAATGTGCTCTGATGTTGAAAGAGTCAAGAAGAGAAGAAGGGAAAAAAAACCCCCGAAGTCCCAGGAAAACAAAGTTCAACTCTCCATCTCCCCCCAGAGAAAAGGAGCTGAAAACTGGCTAAAAAGAAACAAAGTTGCTTCCCTCTGCTCTTGCTGCAAGCAGGATGCAGAGGAGTGTGTATGTGTGTCATTGAACAAACGCTCTGAGAAGTTTGTCCGGTTTTTTTTCCTCTCCCCCCTCTCAGGCTCAGTTGAAAGGCACAGAAATGCACAAAGTTCACTTCTGGGCATAGAGCAGCAATAGGGGGATACACATGATAAAGTCACCCCAAGACACAGGGACAGAGAATTCAGTGGAAAGACTCCGAGAATTCTGCTCCCAGAGATCATTCCTGCTCACCCTGACCCTTGTAGAAAGGGGACATCGTTCCCGGCAGCCTGTACTGAGCATGTGGCTCCTGAGTGGGGTTTGTTGTTTAGGAAACCTGCTCCGGCTTTTCCATTCTTTCCTTGCAAACAGGAAAACTTCTCCTGGGGCTGTGTGCAGGCAGAGCCCTGAGGAGAGCAGGTGGCACATGGTGCGCTGGGCTGGGACAGCCAGCTGCAGAGCTCAAGGGAAGAAGCCCAAAGTGTCACAATGGCTCCTTGCCTTCCCATGCAACACCTGGGTCACAATGGTCTCCTTGATTCCATGAGGCCCCACTGTGTCACAATGGCTCCTTGGTTCCATCAGGTTCCGCAGTGTCACCATGGTCTCCTTTGATCCGCACTGTCATCATGGACAATTGGTTCCATGAGGCCCCGCAGTGTCACAATGGTCCCTTGGTTCCATAGCTTTTACGTTGTAACAATGGACTCCTTGCTTCTATGAGCTAGCCTGCTTTTTGCAGAGGTGTCTTTGGTTCCAACAAGGCCCCGCTGTGTCTCAGTGCACCCTGGCTTCCATGTGGATCTGGAGTATCACAAAGGCTCCTTGGTTCCACCAGGTCCTGCTGTGTCACAATGGGTCCTGTGGTCCCTGAGGCCCTCCAAAACCATCGTGGAGGCTTGCTTCCATGAGGTTCCATTATGTGCCAGTGGTCATCTTGGTTCCAGGAGTTTCCTTAGTGTCACAATGCTCTCCATGCTTCCATTAGGCCCTGCTTTGCCACAATGGTCCCCTTGTTTCCATGAGGCCCCGCTGTGTCACAATGGACCTATGGTTCCGTGATGTTGCGTGGTGTCACCGTGCTCTTCTTGAATCCGCCGTGTAACCATGGACCATTGGTTCCATGCAGCCGTGTCACAATGGGCTCCTTGATTCCATGATTCCCCACGGTGTCACAATGGAGCCTTGTTTCTAGGAGGTTCTGTACTGTCACAATTGCCTCCTTGATGCCATCAGCCCCTGCAGTGTCACAATGGCTCCTTGGTTCCATGAGGAACACAATAGCTTGGCATAAGCATTGAGCAACAGCTGCTGAACACACCTGGCAACATCTGCTTGCATCAAAAGAGTGCTTCAAGCTGACAATGGCACCAGCAGCTTCCATCTGCAACAGAGACCCAGGAAAGGACAGGCTGTGCCGGTTTGGACAAATGTGGAGGAAAATATCCTCTGATAGAAGGCAGGTTACACCCAGCCCTCCCCCACCAGGTTTTTGGAAAAAAGAACTTTCCTGGGAAGAAAGTGAAAGAGATAAAAACTACTTTTTTAACAAACACACAGGAAAAGGATAACAATGCTAAATATTAAAAGCTCTCGCTGTGCAGAGAAAGCTGGGATAATTTGAGAGTCCTTCTGTGTTTCGGTGGGGTCTCCTGAAACATCCATAGACAGCGAGGCCCGTGCAAAGAAACAGGGAGCGATTCTTGAGAGAAGTTTCAGAGCTCTTTCTTCTCCAGCCACATGGGCGGGGCACTGCCAAAGAACTGAGCAATCACGGCACAACCAGGGCCCTCCTGGCACAGGGCAACACAAAATAAGCAGTGCTGAACAGGGTTAGGGCACATGTGAGCAGGGAGCAGGGAGACCCCCCGTGCCCAGGCCATGCCTCTACCCCAGGGTCCCCTCTCCCATGACCTCATGGCAGGGGGGAGGAACCCCAACACTTCCGTAGGTGTAGTCTCTCTCCTCCTCCTTGCAGCTGGCTCATGGGCCCACATTCAGGGCCCCCACCTCGGGAGAAAATTCTCCCAATGTGCTCTGATGTTGAAAGAGTCAAGAAGAGAAGAAGGGAAAAAAAACCCCCGAAGTCCCAGGAAAACAAAGTTCAACTCTCCATCTCCCCCCAGAGAAAAGGAGCTGAAAACTGGCTAAAAAGAAACAAAGTTGCTTCCCTCTGCTCTTGCTGCAAGCAGGATGCAGAGGAGTGTGTATGTGTGTCCTTGAACAAACGCTCTGAGAAGTTTGTCCGGTTTTTTTTCCTCTCCCCCCTCTCAGGCTCAGTTGAAAGGCACAGAAATGCACAAAGTTCACTTCTGGGCATAGAGCAGCAATAGGGGATACACATGATAAAGTCACCCCAAGACACAGGGACTAAGAATTCAGTGGAAAGACTCCGAGAATTCTGCTCCCAGAGATCATTCATTCCTGCTCACACTGACCCTTGTAGAAAGGGGACATCGTTCCAGGCAGCCTGTACTGAGCATGTGGCTCCTGAGTGGGGTTTGTTGTTTAGGAAACCTGCTCCGGCTTTTCCATTCTTTCCTTGCAAACAGGAAAACTTCTCCTGGGGCTGTGTGCAGGCAGAGCCCTGAGGAGAGCAGGTGGCACATGGTGCGCTGGGCTGGGACAGCCAGCTGCAGAGCTCAAGGGAAGAAGCCCAAAGTGTCACAATGGCTCCTTGCCTTCCCATGCAACACCTGGGTCACAATGGTCTCCTTGATTCCATGAGGCCCCACTGTGTCACAATGGCTCCTTGGTTCCATCAGGTTCCGCAGTGTCACCATGGTCTCTTTTGATCCGCACTGTCATCATGGACAATTGGTTCCATGAGGCCCCGCAGTGTCACAATGGTCCCTTGGTTGCATAGCTTTTACGTTGTAACAATGGACTCCTTGCTTCTATGAGCTAGCCTGCTTTTTGCAGAGGTGTCTTTGGTTCCAACAAGGCCCCACTGTGTCTCAGTGCACCCTGGCTTCCATGTGGATCTGGAGTATCACAAAGGCTCCTTGGTTCCACCAGGTCCTGCTGTGTCACAATGGGTCCTGTGGTCCCTGAGGCCCTCCAAAGTCATCATGGATGCTTGCTTCCATGAGGTTCCATTATGTGCCAGTGGTCATCTTGGTTCCAGGAGTTTCCTTAGTGTCACAATGCTCTCCATGTTTCCATGATTCCCCACAATGTCACAATGCTCTCCAGGCTTCCATTAGGCCCTGCTTTGCCACAATGGTCCCCTTGTTTCCATGCGGCCTTGCTGTGTCACAATGGACGTACGGTTCCATGATGTTGCGTGGTGTCACCGTGCTCTTCTTGAATCCGCCGTGTAACCATGGACCATTGGTTCCATGCAGCCGTGTCACAATGGGCTCCGTGATTCCATGATTCCCCATGGTGTCACAATGGAGCCTTGTTTCTAGGAGGTTCTGTACTGTCACAATTGCCTCCTTGATGCCATCAGCCCCTGCAGTGTCACAATGGCTCCTTGGTTCCATGAGGAACACAATAGCTTGGCATAAGCATTGAGCAACAGCTGCTGAACACACCTGGCAACATCTGCTTGCATCAAAAGAGGGCTTCAAGCTGACAATGGCACCAGCAGCTTCCATCTGCAACAGACACCCAGGGAAAGGACAGGCTGTGCCGGTTTGGACAAATGTGGAGGAAAATATCCTCTGATAGAAGGCAGGTTACACCCAGCCCTCCCCCACCAGCTTCGGGAAAAAAGAATTTTCCTGGGAAGAAAGTGAAAGAGATAAAAACTACTTTTTTAACAAACACACAGGAAAAGGATAACAATGCTAAATATTAAAACCTCTCGCTGTGCAGAGAAAGCTGGGATAATTTGAGAGTCCTTCTGTGTTTCGGTGGGGTCTCCTGAAACATCCATAGACAGCGAGGCCCGTGCAAAGAAACAGGGAGCGATTCTTGAGAGAAGTTTCAGAGCTCTTTCTTCTCCAGCCACATGGGCGGGGCACTGCCAAAGAACTGAGCAATCACGGCACAACCAGGGCCCTCCTGGCACAGGGCAACACAAAATAAGCAGTGCTGAACAGGGTTAGGGCACATGTGAGCAGGGAGCAGGGAGACCCCCCGTGCCCAGGCCATGCCTCTACCCCAGGGTCCCCTCTCCCATGACCTCATGGCAGGGGGGAGGAACCCCAACACTTCCGTAGGTGTAGTCTCTCTCCTCCTCCTTGCAGCTGGCTCATGGGCCCACATTCAGGGCCCCCACCTCGGGAGAAAATTCTCCCAATGTGCTCTGATGTTGAAAGAGTCAAGAAGAGAAGAAGGGAAAAAAAACCCCCGAAGTCCCAGGAAAACAAAGTTCAACTCTCCATCTCCCTCCAGAGAAAAGGAGCTGAAAACTGGCTAAAAAGAAACAAAGTTGCTTCCCTCTGCTCTTGCTGCAAGCAGGATGCAGAGGAGTGTGTATGTGTGTCCTTGAACAAACGCTCTGAGAAGTTTGTCCGGTTTTTTTTCCTCTCCCCCCTCTCAGGCTCAGTTGAAAGGCACAGAAATGCACAAAGTTCACTTCTGGGCATAGAGCAGCAATAGGGGATACACATGATAAAGTCACCCCAAGACACAGGGACAGAGAATTCAGTGGAAAGACTCCGAGAATTCTGCTCCCAGAGATCATTCCTGCTCACACTGACCCTTGTAGAAAGGGGACATCGTTCCAGGCAGCCTGTACTGAGCATGTGGCTCCTGAGTGGGGTTTGTTGTTTAGGAAACCTGCTCCGGCTTTTCCATTCTTTCCTTGCAAACAGGAAAACTTCTCCTGGGGCTGTGTGCAGGCAGAGCCCTGAGGAGAGCAGGTGGCACATGGTGCGCTGGGCTGGGACAGCCAGCTGCAGAGCTCAAGGGAAGAAGCCCAAAGTGTCACAATGGCTCCTTGCCTTCACATGCAACACCTGGGTCACAATGGTCTCCTTGATTCCATGAGGCCCCACTGTGTCACAATGGCTCCTTGGTTCCATCGGGTTCCGCAGTGTCACCATGGTCTCTTTTGATCCGCACTGTCATCATGGACAATTGGTTCCATGAGGCCCCGCAGTGTCACAATGGTCCCTTGCTTCCATAGGTTTGATGTTGTAACAATGGACTCCTTGCTTCTATGAGCTAGCCTGCTTTTTGCAGAGGTGTCTTTGGTTCCAACAAGGCCCCGCTGTGTCTCAGTGCACCCTGGCTTCCATGTGGATCTGGAGCATCACAAAGGCTCCTTGGTTCCACCAGGTCCTGCTGTGTCACAATGGGTCCTGTGGTCCCCGAGGCCCTCCAAAGTCATCATGGAGGCTTGCTTCCATGAGGTTCCATTATGTGCCAGTGGTCATCTTGGTTCCAGGAGTTTCCTTAGTGTCACAATGCTCTCCATGCTTCCATGATTCCCCACAATGTCCCAATGCTCTCCATGCTTCCATTAGGCCCTGCTTTGCCACAATGGTCCCCTTGTTTCCATGAGGCCCCGCTGTGTCACAATGGACCTATGGTTCCATGATGTTGCGTGGTGTCACCGTGCTCTTCTTGAATCCGCCGTGTTACCATGGACCATTGGTTCCATGCGGCCTGGCCGTGTCACAATGGGCTCCGTGATTCCATGATTCCCCACGGTGTCACAATGGAGCCTTGTTTCTAGGAGGTTCTGTACTGTCACAATTGCCTCCTTGATGCCATCAGCCCCTGCAGTGTCACAATGGCTCCTTGGTTCCATGAGGAACACAATAGCTTGGCATAAGCATTGAGCAACAGCTGCTGAACACACCTGGCAACATCTGCTTGCATCAAAAGAGGGCTTCAAGCTGACAATGGCACCAGCAGCTTCCATCTGCAACAGAGACCCAGGAAAGGACAGGCTGTGCCGGTTTGGACAAATGTGGAGGAAAATATCCTCTGATAGAAGGCAGGTTACACCCAGCCCTCCCCCACCAGCTTCGGGAAAAAAGAATTTTCCTGGGAAGAAAGTGAAAGAGATAAAAACCATTTTTTTAACAAACACACAGGAAAAGGAGAACAATGCTAAATATTAAAAGCTCTCGCTGTGCAGAGAAAGCTGGGATAATTTGAGAGTCCTTCCGTGTTTCGGTGGGGTCTCTTGAAACATCCATAGACAGCGAGGCCCGTGCAAAGAAATAGGGAGCCATTCTTGAGAGAAGTTTCAGAGCTCTTTCTTCTCCAGCCACATGGGCGGGGCACTGCCAAAGAACTGAGCAATCACGGCACAACCAGGGCCCTCCTGGCACAGGGCAACACAAAATAAGCAGTGCTGAACAGGGTTAGGGCACATGTCAGCAGGGAGCAGGGAGACCCCCGTGCCCAGGCCATGCCTCTACCCAAGGGTCCCCTCTCCCATGACCTCATGGCAGGGGGGAGGAACCCCAACACTTCCGTAGGTGCAGTCTCTCTCCTCCTCCTTGCAGCTGGCTCATGGGCCCACATTCAGGGCCCCCACCTCGGGAGAAAATTCTCCCAATGTGCTCTGATGTTGAAAGAGTCAAGAAGAGAAGAAGGGAAAAAAACCCCCAAAGTCCCAGGAAAACAAAGTTCAACTCTCCATCTCCCTCCAGAGAAAAGGAGCTGAAAACTGGCTAAAAAGAAACAAGGTTGCTTCCTCTGCTCTTGCTGCAAGCAGGATGCAGAGGAGTGTGTATGTGTGTCCTTGAACAAACGCTCTGAGAAGTTTGTCCGGTTTTTTTTCCCTCTCCCCCCTCTCAGGCTCAGTTGAAAGGCACAGAAATGCACAAAGTTCACTTCTGGGCATAGAGCAGCAATAGGGGGATACACATGATAAAGTCACCCCAAGACACAGGGACAGAGAATTCAGTGGAAAGACTCCGAGAATTCTGCTCCCAGAGATCATTCATTCCTGCTCACACTGACCCTTGTAGAAAGGGGACATAGTTCCAGGCAGCCTGTACTGAGCATGTGGCTCCTGAGTAGGGTTTGTTGTTTAGGAAACCTGCTCCGGCTTTTCCATTCTTTCCTTGCAAACAGGAAAACTTCTCCTGGGGCTGTGTGCAGGCAGAGCCCTGAGGAGAGCAGGTGGCACATGGTGCGCTGGGCTGGGACAGCCAGCTGCAGAGCTCAAGGGAAGAAGCCCAAAGTGTCACAATGGCTCCTTGCCTTCACATGCAACACCTGGGTCACAATGGTCTCCTTGATTCCATGAGGCCCCACTGTGTCACAATGGCTCCTTGGTTCCATCAGGTTCCGCAGTGTCACCATGGTCTCCTTTGATCCGCACTGTCATCATGGACAATTGGTTCCATGAGGCCCCGCAGTGTCACAATGGTCCCTTGCTTCCATAGGTTTGATGTTGTAACAAAGGACTCCTTGCTTCTATGAGCTAGCCTGCTTTTTGCAGAGGTGTCTTTGGTTCCAACAAGGCCCCACTGTGTCTCAGTGCACCCTGGCTTCCATGTGGATCTGGAGTATCACAAAGGCTCCTTGGTTCCACCAGGTCCTGCTGTGTCACAATGGGTCCTGTGGTCCCTGAGGCCCTCCAAAGTCATCATGGATGCTTGCTTCCATGAGGTTCCATTATGTGCCAGTGGTCATCTTGGTTCCAGGAGTTTCCTTAGTGTCACAATGCTCTCCATGTTTCCATGATTCCCCACAATGTCACAATGCTCTCCAGGCTTCCATTAGGCCCTGCTTTGCCACAATGGTCCCCTTGTTTCCATGCGGCCTTGCTGTGTCACAATGGACGTACGGTTCCATGATGTTGCGTGGTGTCACCGTGCTCTTCTTGAATCCGCCGTGTAACCATGGACCATTGGTTCCATGCAGCCGTGTCACAATGGGCTCCTTGATTCCATGATTCCCCACGGTGTCACAATGGAGCCTTGTTTCTAGGAGGTTCTGTACTGTCACAATTGCCTCCTTGATGCCATCAGCCCCTGCAGTGTCACAATGGCTCCTTGGTTCCATGAGGAACACAATAGCTTGGCATAAGCATTGAGCAACAGCTGCTGAACACACCTGGCAACATCTGCTTGCATCAAAAGAGGGCTTCAAGCTGACAATGGCACCAGCAGCTTCCATCTGCAACAGAGACCCAGGAAAGGACAGGCTGTGCCGGTTTGGACAAATGTGGAGGAAAATATCCTCTTATAGAAGGCAGGTTACACCCAGCCCTCCCCCACCAGGTTTTTGGAAAAAAGAACTTTCCTGGGAAGAAAGTGAAAGAGATAAAACCTATTTTTTTTAACAAACACCCAGGAAAAGGAGAACAATGCTAAATATTAAAAGCTCTCGCTGTGCAGAGAAAGCTGGGATAATTTGAGAGTCCTTCTGTGTTTCGGTGGGGTCTCCTGAAACATCCATAGACAGCGAGGCCCGTGCAAAGAAACAGGGAGCAATTCTTGAGAGAAGTTTCAGAGCTCTTTCTTCTCCAGCCACATGGGCGGGGCACTGCCAAAGAACTGAGCAATCACAGCACAACCAGGGCCCTCCTCGCACAGGGCAACACAAAATAAGCAGTGCTGAACAGGATTAGGGCACATGTCAGCAGGGAGCAGGGAGACCCCGTGCCCAGGCCATGCCTCTACCCCAGGGTCCCCTCTCCCATGACCTCATGGCAGGGGGGAGGAACCCCAACACTTTCGTAGGTGCAGTCTCTCTCCTCCTCCTTGCAGCTGGCTCATGGGCCCACATTCAGGGCCCCCACCTCGGGAGAAAATTCTCCCAATGTGCTCTGATGTTGAAAGAGTCAAGAAGAGAAGAAGGGAAAAAAAACCCCCGAAGTCCCAGGAAAACAAAGTTCAACTCTCCATCTCCCCCCAGAGAAAAGGAGCTGAAAACTGGCTAAAAAGAAACAAAGTTGCTTCCCTCTGCTCTTGCTGCAAGCAGGATGCAGAGGAGTGTGTATGTGTGTCATTGAACAAACGCTCTGAGAAGTTTGTCCGGTTTTTTTTCCTCTCCCCCCTCTCAGGCTCAGTTGAAAGGCACAGAAATGCACAAAGTTCACTTCTGGGCATAGAGCAGCAATAGGGGGATACACATGATAAAGTCACCCCAAGACACAGGGACAGAGAATTCAGTGGAAAGACTCCGAGAATTCTGCTCCCAGAGATCATTCCTGCTCACCCTGACCCTTGTAGAAAGGGGACATCGTTCCCGGCAGCCTGTACTGAGCATGTGGCTCCTGAGTGGGGTTTGTTGTTTAGGAAACCTGCTCCGGCTTTTCCATTCTTTCCTTGCAAACAGGAAAACTTCTCCTGGGGCTGTGTGCAGGCAGAGCCCTGAGGAGAGCAGGTGGCACATGGTGCGCTGGGCTGGGACAGCCAGCTGCAGAGCTCAAGGGAAGAAGCCCAAAGTGTCACAATGGCTCCTTGCCTTCCCATGCAACACCTGGGTCACAATGGTCTCCTTGATTCCATGAGGCCCCACTGTGTCACAATGGCTCCTTGGTTCCATCAGGTTCCGCAGTGTCACCATGGTCTCCTTTGATCCGCACTGTCATCATGGACAATTGGTTCCATGAGGCCCCGCAGTGTCACAATGGTCCCTTGGTTCCATAGCTTTTACGTTGTAACAATGGACTCCTTGCTTCTATGAGCTAGCCTGCTTTTTGCAGAGGTGTCTTTGGTTCCAACAAGGCCCCGCTGTGTCTCAGTGCACCCTGGCTTCCATGTGGATCTGGAGTATCACAAAGGCTCCTTGGTTCCACCAGGTCCTGCTGTGTCACAATGGGTCCTGTGGTCCCTGAGGCCCTCCAAAACCATCGTGGAGGCTTGCTTCCATGAGGTTCCATTATGTGCCAGTGGTCATCTTGGTTCCAGGAGTTTCCTTAGTGTCACAATGCTCTCCATGCTTCCATTAGGCCCTGCTTTGCCACAATGGTCCCCTTGTTTCCATGAGGCCCCGCTGTGTCACAATGGACCTATGGTTCCGTGATGTTGCGTGGTGTCACCGTGCTCTTCTTGAATCCGCCGTGTAACCATGGACCATTGGTTCCATGCAGCCGTGTCACAATGGGCTCCTTGATTCCATGATTCCCCACGGTGTCACAATGGAGCCTTGTTTCTAGGAGGTTCTGTACTGTCACAATTGCCTCCTTGATGCCATCAGCCCCTGCAGTGTCACAATGGCTCCTTGGTTCCATGAGGAACACAATAGCTTGGCATAAGCATTGAGCAACAGCTGCTGAACACACCTGGCAACATCTGCTTGCATCAAAAGAGTGCTTCAAGCTGACAATGGCACCAGCAGCTTCCATCTGCAACAGAGACCCAGGAAAGGACAGGCTGTGCCGGTTTGGACAAATGTGGAGGAAAATATCCTCTGATAGAAGGCAGGTTACACCCAGCCCTCCCCCACCAGGTTTTTGGAAAAAAGAACTTTCCTGGGAAGAAAGTGAAAGAGATAAAAACTACTTTTTTAACAAACACACAGGAAAAGGATAACAATGCTAAATATTAAAAGCTCTCGCTGTGCAGAGAAAGCTGGGATAATTTGAGAGTCCTTCTGTGTTTCGGTGGGGTCTCCTGAAACATCCATAGACAGCGAGGCCCGTGCAAAGAAACAGGGAGCGATTCTTGAGAGAAGTTTCAGAGCTCTTTCTTCTCCAGCCACATGGGCGGGGCACTGCCAAAGAACTGAGCAATCACGGCACAACCAGGGCCCTCCTGGCACAGGGCAACACAAAATAAGCAGTGCTGAACAGGGTTAGGGCACATGTGAGCAGGGAGCAGGGAGACCCCCCGTGCCCAGGCCATGCCTCTACCCCAGGGTCCCCTCTCCCATGACCTCATGGCAGGGGGGAGGAACCCCAACACTTCCGTAGGTGTAGTCTCTCTCCTCCTCCTTGCAGCTGGCTCATGGGCCCACATTCAGGGCCCCCACCTCGGGAGAAAATTCTCCCAATGTGCTCTGATGTTGAAAGAGTCAAGAAGAGAAGAAGGGAAAAAAAACCCCCGAAGTCCCAGGAAAACAAAGTTCAACTCTCCATCTCCCCCCAGAGAAAAGGAGCTGAAAACTGGCTAAAAAGAAACAAAGTTGCTTCCCTCTGCTCTTGCTGCAAGCAGGATGCAGAGGAGTGTGTATGTGTGTCCTTGAACAAACGCTCTGAGAAGTTTGTCCGGTTTTTTTTCCTCTCCCCCCTCTCAGGCTCAGTTGAAAGGCACAGAAATGCACAAAGTTCACTTCTGGGCATAGAGCAGCAATAGGGGATACACATGATAAAGTCACCCCAAGACACAGGGACTAAGAATTCAGTGGAAAGACTCCGAGAATTCTGCTCCCAGAGATCATTCATTCCTGCTCACACTGACCCTTGTAGAAAGGGGACATCGTTCCAGGCAGCCTGTACTGAGCATGTGGCTCCTGAGTGGGGTTTGTTGTTTAGGAAACCTGCTCCGGCTTTTCCATTCTTTCCTTGCAAACAGGAAAACTTCTCCTGGGGCTGTGTGCAGGCAGAGCCCTGAGGAGAGCAGGTGGCACATGGTGCGCTGGGCTGGGACAGCCAGCTGCAGAGCTCAAGGGAAGAAGCCCAAAGTGTCACAATGGCTCCTTGCCTTCCCATGCAACACCTGGGTCACAATGGTCTCCTTGATTCCATGAGGCCCCACTGTGTCACAATGGCTCCTTGGTTCCATCAGGTTCCGCAGTGTCACCATGGTCTCTTTTGATCCGCACTGTCATCATGGACAATTGGTTCCATGAGGCCCCGCAGTGTCACAATGGTCCCTTGGTTGCATAGCTTTTACGTTGTAACAATGGACTCCTTGCTTCTATGAGCTAGCCTGCTTTTTGCAGAGGTGTCTTTGGTTCCAACAAGGCCCCACTGTGTCTCAGTGCACCCTGGCTTCCATGTGGATCTGGAGTATCACAAAGGCTCCTTGGTTCCACCAGGTCCTGCTGTGTCACAATGGGTCCTGTGGTCCCTGAGGCCCTCCAAAGTCATCATGGATGCTTGCTTCCATGAGGTTCCATTATGTGCCAGTGGTCATCTTGGTTCCAGGAGTTTCCTTAGTGTCACAATGCTCTCCATGTTTCCATGATTCCCCACAATGTCACAATGCTCTCCAGGCTTCCATTAGGCCCTGCTTTGCCACAATGGTCCCCTTGTTTCCATGCGGCCTTGCTGTGTCACAATGGACGTACGGTTCCATGATGTTGCGTGGTGTCACCGTGCTCTTCTTGAATCCGCCGTGTAACCATGGACCATTGGTTCCATGCAGCCGTGTCACAATGGGCTCCGTGATTCCATGATTCCCCATGGTGTCACAATGGAGCCTTGTTTCTAGGAGGTTCTGTACTGTCACAATTGCCTCCTTGATGCCATCAGCCCCTGCAGTGTCACAATGGCTCCTTGGTTCCATGAGGAACACAATAGCTTGGCATAAGCATTGAGCAACAGCTGCTGAACACACCTGGCAACATCTGCTTGCATCAAAAGAGGGCTTCAAGCTGACAATGGCACCAGCAGCTTCCATCTGCAACAGACACCCAGGGAAAGGACAGGCTGTGCCGGTTTGGACAAATGTGGAGGAAAATATCCTCTGATAGAAGGCAGGTTACACCCAGCCCTCCCCCACCAGCTTCGGGAAAAAAGAATTTTCCTGGGAAGAAAGTGAAAGAGATAAAAACTACTTTTTTAACAAACACACAGGAAAAGGATAACAATGCTAAATATTAAAACCTCTCGCTGTGCAGAGAAAGCTGGGATAATTTGAGAGTCCTTCTGTGTTTCGGTGGGGTCTCCTGAAACATCCATAGACAGCGAGGCCCGTGCAAAGAAACAGGGAGCGATTCTTGAGAGAAGTTTCAGAGCTCTTTCTTCTCCAGCCACATGGGCGGGGCACTGCCAAAGAACTGAGCAATCACGGCACAACCAGGGCCCTCCTGGCACAGGGCAACACAAAATAAGCAGTGCTGAACAGGGTTAGGGCACATGTGAGCAGGGAGCAGGGAGACCCCCCGTGCCCAGGCCATGCCTCTACCCCAGGGTCCCCTCTCCCATGACCTCATGGCAGGGGGGAGGAACCCCAACACTTCCGTAGGTGTAGTCTCTCTCCTCCTCCTTGCAGCTGGCTCATGGGCCCACATTCAGGGCCCCCACCTCGGGAGAAAATTCTCCCAATGTGCTCTGATGTTGAAAGAGTCAAGAAGAGAAGAAGGGAAAAAAAACCCCCGAAGTCCCAGGAAAACAAAGTTCAACTCTCCATCTCCCTCCAGAGAAAAGGAGCTGAAAACTGGCTAAAAAGAAACAAAGTTGCTTCCCTCTGCTCTTGCTGCAAGCAGGATGCAGAGGAGTGTGTATGTGTGTCCTTGAACAAACGCTCTGAGAAGTTTGTCCGGTTTTTTTTCCTCTCCCCCCTCTCAGGCTCAGTTGAAAGGCACAGAAATGCACAAAGTTCACTTCTGGGCATAGAGCAGCAATAGGGGATACACATGATAAAGTCACCCCAAGACACAGGGACAGAGAATTCAGTGGAAAGACTCCGAGAATTCTGCTCCCAGAGATCATTCCTGCTCACACTGACCCTTGTAGAAAGGGGACATCGTTCCAGGCAGCCTGTACTGAGCATGTGGCTCCTGAGTGGGGTTTGTTGTTTAGGAAACCTGCTCCGGCTTTTCCATTCTTTCCTTGCAAACAGGAAAACTTCTCCTGGGGCTGTGTGCAGGCAGAGCCCTGAGGAGAGCAGGTGGCACATGGTGCGCTGGGCTGGGACAGCCAGCTGCAGAGCTCAAGGGAAGAAGCCCAAAGTGTCACAATGGCTCCTTGCCTTCACATGCAACACCTGGGTCACAATGGTCTCCTTGATTCCATGAGGCCCCACTGTGTCACAATGGCTCCTTGGTTCCATCGGGTTCCGCAGTGTCACCATGGTCTCTTTTGATCCGCACTGTCATCATGGACAATTGGTTCCATGAGGCCCCGCAGTGTCACAATGGTCCCTTGCTTCCATAGGTTTGATGTTGTAACAATGGACTCCTTGCTTCTATGAGCTAGCCTGCTTTTTGCAGAGGTGTCTTTGGTTCCAACAAGGCCCCGCTGTGTCTCAGTGCACCCTGGCTTCCATGTGGATCTGGAGCATCACAAAGGCTCCTTGGTTCCACCAGGTCCTGCTGTGTCACAATGGGTCCTGTGGTCCCCGAGGCCCTCCAAAGTCATCATGGAGGCTTGCTTCCATGAGGTTCCATTATGTGCCAGTGGTCATCTTGGTTCCAGGAGTTTCCTTAGTGTCACAATGCTCTCCATGCTTCCATGATTCCCCACAATGTCCCAATGCTCTCCATGCTTCCATTAGGCCCTGCTTTGCCACAATGGTCCCCTTGTTTCCATGAGGCCCCGCTGTGTCACAATGGACCTATGGTTCCATGATGTTGCGTGGTGTCACCGTGCTCTTCTTGAATCCGCCGTGTTACCATGGACCATTGGTTCCATGCGGCCTGGCCGTGTCACAATGGGCTCCGTGATTCCATGATTCCCCACGGTGTCACAATGGAGCCTTGTTTCTAGGAGGTTCTGTACTGTCACAATTGCCTCCTTGATGCCATCAGCCCCTGCAGTGTCACAATGGCTCCTTGGTTCCATGAGGAACACAATAGCTTGGCATAAGCATTGAGCAACAGCTGCTGAACACACCTGGCAACATCTGCTTGCATCAAAAGAGGGCTTCAAGCTGACAATGGCACCAGCAGCTTCCATCTGCAACAGAGACCCAGGAAAGGACAGGCTGTGCCGGTTTGGACAAATGTGGAGGAAAATATCCTCTGATAGAAGGCAGGTTACACCCAGCCCTCCCCCACCAGCTTCGGGAAAAAAGAATTTTCCTGGGAAGAAAGTGAAAGAGATAAAAACCATTTTTTTAACAAACACACAGGAAAAGGAGAACAATGCTAAATATTAAAAGCTCTCGCTGTGCAGAGAAAGCTGGGATAATTTGAGAGTCCTTCCGTGTTTCGGTGGGGTCTCTTGAAACATCCATAGACAGCGAGGCCCGTGCAAAGAAATAGGGAGCCATTCTTGAGAGAAGTTTCAGAGCTCTTTCTTCTCCAGCCACATGGGCGGGGCACTGCCAAAGAACTGAGCAATCACGGCACAACCAGGGCCCTCCTGGCACAGGGCAACACAAAATAAGCAGTGCTGAACAGGGTTAGGGCACATGTCAGCAGGGAGCAGGGAGACCCCCGTGCCCAGGCCATGCCTCTACCCAAGGGTCCCCTCTCCCATGACCTCATGGCAGGGGGGAGGAACCCCAACACTTCCGTAGGTGCAGTCTCTCTCCTCCTCCTTGCAGCTGGCTCATGGGCCCACATTCAGGGCCCCCACCTCGGGAGAAAATTCTCCCAATGTGCTCTGATGTTGAAAGAGTCAAGAAGAGAAGAAGGGAAAAAAACCCCCAAAGTCCCAGGAAAACAAAGTTCAACTCTCCATCTCCCTCCAGAGAAAAGGAGCTGAAAACTGGCTAAAAAGAAACAAGGTTGCTTCCTCTGCTCTTGCTGCAAGCAGGATGCAGAGGAGTGTGTATGTGTGTCCTTGAACAAACGCTCTGAGAAGTTTGTCCGGTTTTTTTTCCCTCTCCCCCCTCTCAGGCTCAGTTGAAAGGCACAGAAATGCACAAAGTTCACTTCTGGGCATAGAGCAGCAATAGGGGGATACACATGATAAAGTCACCCCAAGACACAGGGACAGAGAATTCAGTGGAAAGACTCCGAGAATTCTGCTCCCAGAGATCATTCATTCCTGCTCACACTGACCCTTGTAGAAAGGGGACATAGTTCCAGGCAGCCTGTACTGAGCATGTGGCTCCTGAGTAGGGTTTGTTGTTTAGGAAACCTGCTCCGGCTTTTCCATTCTTTCCTTGCAAACAGGAAAACTTCTCCTGGGGCTGTGTGCAGGCAGAGCCCTGAGGAGAGCAGGTGGCACATGGTGCGCTGGGCTGGGACAGCCAGCTGCAGAGCTCAAGGGAAGAAGCCCAAAGTGTCACAATGGCTCCTTGCCTTCCCATGCAACACCTGGGTCACAATGGTCTCCTTGATTCCATGAGGCCCCACTGTGTCACAATGGCTCCTTGGTTCCATCAGGTTCCGCAGTGTCACCATGGTCTCCTTTGATCCGCACTGTCATCATGGACAATTGGTTCCATGAGGCCCCGCAGTGTCACAATGGTCCCTTGCTTCCATAGGTTTGATGTTGTAACAAAGGACTCCTTGCTTCTATGAGCTAGCCTGCTTTTTGCAGAGGTGTCTTTGGTTCCAACAAGGCCCCACTGTGTCTCAGTGCACCCTGGCTTCCATGTGGATCTGGAGTATCACAAAGGCTCCTTGGTTCCACCAGGTCCTGCTGTGTCACAATGGGTCCTGTGGTCCCTGAGGCCCTCCAAAGTCATCATGGATGCTTGCTTCCATGAGGTTCCATTATGTGCCAGTGGTCATCTTGGTTCCAGGAGTTTCCTTAGTGTCACAATGCTCTCCATGTTTCCATGATTCCCCACAATGTCACAATGCTCTCCAGGCTTCCATTAGGCCCTGCTTTGCCACAATGGTCCCCTTGTTTCCATGCGGCCTTGCTGTGTCACAATGGACATACGGTTCCATGATGTTGCGTGGTGTCACCGTGCTCTTCTTGAATCCGCCGTGTAACCATGGACCATTGGTTCCATGCAGCCGTGTCACAATGGGCTCCTTGATTCCATGATTCCCCACGGTGTCACAATGGAGCCTTGTTTCTAGGAGGTTCTGTACTGTCACAATTGCCTCCTTGATGCCATCAGCCCCTGCAGTGTCACAATGGCTCCTTGGTTCCATGAGGAACACAATAGCTTGGCATAAGCATTGAGCAACAGCTGCTGAACACACCTGGCAACATCTGCTTGCATCAAAAGAGGGCTTCAAGCTGACAATGGCACCAGCAGCTTCCATCTGCAACAGACACCCAGGGAAAGGACAGGCTGTGCCGGTTTGGACAAATGTGGAGGAAAATATCCTCTAATAGAAGGCAGGTTACACCCAGCCCTCCCCCACCAGCTTCGGGAAAAAAGAATTTTCCTGGGAAGAAAGTGAAAGAGATAAAAACTACTTTTTTAACAAACACACAGGAAAAGGATAACAATGCTAAATATTAAAACCTCTCGCTGTGCAGAGAAAGCTGGGATAATTTGAGAGTCCTTCCGTGTTTCGGTGGGGTCTCCTGAAACATCCATAGACAGCGAGGCCCGTGCAAAGAAACAGGGAGCGATTCCTGAGAGAAGTTTCAGAGCTCTTTCTTCTCCAGCCACATGGGCGGGGCACTGCCAAAGAACTGAGCAATCACGGCACAACCAGGGCTCTCCTGGCACAGGGCAACACAAAATAAGCAGTGCTGAACAGGATTAGGGCACATGTGAGCAGGGAGCAGGGAGACCCCGTGCCCAGGCCATGCCTCTACCCCAGGGTCCCCTCTCCCATGACCTCATGGCAGGGGGGAGGAACCCCAACACTTCCGTAGGTGTAGTCTCTCTCCTCCTCCTTGCAGCTGGCTCATGGGCCCACATTCAGGGCCCCCACCTCGGGAGAAAATTCTCCCAATGTGCTCTGATGTTGAAAGAGTCAAGAAGAGAAGAAGGGAAAAAAAACCCCCGAAGTCCCAGGAAAACAAAGTTCAACTCTCCATCTCCCTCCAGAGAAAAGGAGCTGAAAACTGGCTAAAAAGAAACAAAGTTGCTTCCTCTGCTCTTGCTGCAAGCAGGATGCAGAGGAGTGTGTATGTGTGTCCTTGAACAAACGCTCTGAGAAGTTTGTCTGGCTTTTTTTTCCTCTCCCCCCCCCTCAGGCTCAGTTGAAAGGCACAGAAATGCACAAAGTTCACTTCTGGGCATAGAGCAGCAATAGGGGGATACACATGATAAAGTCACCCCAAGACACAGGGACAGAGAATTCAGTGGAAAGACTCCGAGAATTCTGCTCCCAGAGATCATTCATTCCTGCTCACACTGACCCTTGTAGAAAGGGGACATCGTTCCCGGCAGCCTGTACTGAGCATGTGGCTCCTGAGTGGGGTTTGTTGTTTAGGAAACCTGCTCCGGCTTTTCCATTCTTTCCTTGCAAACAGGAAAACTTCTCCTGGGGCTGTGTGCAGGCAGAGCCCTGAGGAGAGCAGGTGGCACATGGTGCGCTGGGCTGGGACAGCCAGCTGCAGAGCTCAAGGGAAGAAGCCCAAAGTGTCACAATGGCTCCTTGCCTTCCCATGCAACACCTGGGTCACAATGGTCTCCTTGATTCCATGAGGCCCCACTGTGTCACAATGGCTCCTTGGTTCCATCAGGTTCCGCAGTGTCACCATGGTCTCCTTTGATCCGCACTGTCATCATGGACAATTGGTTCCATGAGGCCCCGCAGTGTCACAATGGTCCCTTGCTTCCATAGGTTTGATGTTGTAACAAAGGACTCCTTGCTTCTATGAGCTAGCCTGCTTTTTGCAGAGGTGTCTTTGGTTCCAACAAGGCCCCACTGTGTCTCAGTGCACCCTGGCTTCCATGTGGATGTGGAGTATCACAAAGGCTCCTTGGTTCCACCAGGTCCTGCTGTGTCACAATGGGTCCTGTGGTCCCTGAGGCCCTCCAAAGTCATCATGGATGCTTGCTTCCATGAGGTTCCATTATGTGCCAGTGGTCATCTTGGTTCCAGGAGTTTCCTTAGTGTCACAATGCTCTCCATGTTTCCATGATTCCCCACAATGTCACAATGCTCTCCAGGCTTCCATTAGGCCCTGCTTTGCCACAATGGTCCCCTTGTTTCCATGCGGCCTTGCTGTGTCACAATGGACGTACGGTTCCATGATGTTGCGTGGTGTCACCGTGCTCTTCTTGAATCCGCCGTGTAACCATGGACCATTGGTTCCATGCAGCCGTGTCACAATGGGCTCCTTGATTCCATGATTCCCCACGGTGTCACAATGGAGCCTTGTTTCTAGGAGGTTCTGTACTGTCACAATTGCCTCCTTGATGCCATCAGCCCCTGCAGTGTCACAATGGCTCCTTGGTTCCATGAGGAACACAATAGCTTGGCATAAGCATTGAGCAACAGCTGCTGAACACACCTGGCAACATCTGCTTGCATCAAAAGAGGGCTTCAAGCTGACAATGGCACCAGCAGCTTCCATCTGCAACAGACACCCAGGGAAAGGACCGGCTGTGCCGGTTTGGACAAATGTGGAGGAAAATATCCTCTAATAGAAGGCAGGTTACACCCAGCCCTCCCCCACCAGCTTCGGGAAAAAAGAATTTTCCTGGGAAGAAAGTGAAAGAGATAAAAACTACTTTTTTAACAAACACACAGGAAAAGGATAACAATGCTAAATATTAAAACCTCTCGCTGTGCAGAGAAAGCTGGGATAATTTGAGAGTCCTTCCGTGTTTCGGTGGGGTCTCCTGAAACATCCATAGACAGCGAGGCCCGTGCAAAGAAACAGGGAGCGATTCCTGAGAGAAGTTTCAGAGCTCTTTCTTCTCCAGCCACATGGGCGGGGCACTGCCAAAGAACTGAGCAATCACAGCACAACCAGGGCCCTCCTCGCACAGGGCAACACAAAATAAGCAGTGCTGAACAGGATTAGGGCACATGTGAGCAGGGAGCAGGGAGACCCCGTGCCCAGGCCATGCCTCTACCCCAGGGTCCCCTCTCCCATGACCTCATGGCAGGGGGGAGGAACCCCAACACTTCCGTAGGTGTAGTCTCTCTCCTCCTCCTTGCAGCTGGCTCATGGGCCCACATTCAGGGCCCCCACCTCGGGAGAAAATTCTCCCAATGTGCTCTGATGTTGAAAGAGTCAAGAAGAGAAGAAGGGAAAAAAAACCCCCGAAGTCCCAGGAAAACAAAGTTCAACTCTCCATCTCCCTCCAGAGAAAAGGAGCTGAAAACTGGCTAAAAAGAAACAAAGTTGCTTCCTCTGCTCTTGCTGCAAGCAGGATGCAGAGGAGTGTGTATGTGTGTCCTTGAACAAACGCTCTGAGAAGTTTGTCTGGCTTTTTTTTCCTCTCCCCCCCCTCAGGCTCAGTTGAAAGGCACAGAAATGCACAAAGTTCACTTCTGGGCATAGAGCAGCAATAGGGGGATACACATGATAAAGTCACCCCAAGACACAGGGACAGAGAATTCAGTGGAAAGACTCCGAGAATTCTGCTCCCAGAGATCATTCATTCCTGCTCACACTGACCCTTGTAGAAAGGGGACATCGTTCCCGGCAGCCTGTACTGAGCATGTGGCTCCTGAGTGGGGTTTGTTGTTTAGGAAACCTGCTCCGGCTTTTCCATTCTTTCCTTGCAAACAGGAAAACTTCTCCTGGGGCTGTGTGCAGGCAGAGCCCTGAGGAGAGCAGGTGGCACATGGTGCGCTGGGCTGGGACAGCCAGCTGCAGAGCTCAAGGGAAGAAGCCCAAAGTGTCACAATGGCTCCTTGCCTTCACATGCAACACCTGGGTCACAATGGTCTCCTTGATTCCATGAGGCCCCACTGTGTCACAATGGCTCCTTGGTTCCATCAGGTTCCGCAGTGTCACCATGGTCTCTTTTGATCCGCACTGTCATCATGGACAATTGGTTCCATGAGGCCCCGCAGTGTCACAATGGTCCCTTGCTTCCATAGGTTTGATGTTGTAACAAAGGACTCCTTGCTTCTATGAGCTAGCCTGCTTTTTGCAGAGGTGTCTTTGGTTCCAACAAGGCCCCGCTGTGTCTCAGTGCACCCTGGCTTCCATGTGGATCTGGAGTATCACAAAGGCTCCTTGGTTCCACCAGGTCCTGCTGTGTCACAATGGGTCCTGTGGTCCCTGAGGCCCTCCAAAACCATCGTGGAGGCTTGCTTCCATGAGGTTCCATTATGTGCCAGTGGTCATCTTGGTTCCAGGAGTTTCCTTAGTGTCACAATGCTCTCCATGCTTCCATTAGGCCCTGCTTTGCCACAATGGTCCCCTTGTTTCCATGAGGCCCCGCTGTGTCACAATGGACCTATGGTTCCGTGATGTTGCGTGGTGTCACCGTGCTCTTCTTGAATCCGCCGTGTTACCATGGACCATTGGTTCCATGCAGCCGTGTCACAATGGGCTCCTTGATTCCATGATTCCCCACGGTGTCACAATGGAGCCTTGTTTCTAGGAGGTTCTGTACTGTCACAATTGCCTCCTTGATGCCATCAGCCCCTGCAGTGTCACAATGGCTCCTTGGTTCCATGAGGAACACAATAGCTTGGCATAAGCATTGAGCAACAGCTGCTGAACACACCTGGCAACATCTGCTTGCATCAAAAGAGTGCTTCAAGCTGACAATGGCACCAGCAGCTTCCATCTGCAACAGAGACCCAGGAAAGGACAGGCTGTGCCGGTTTGGACAAATGTGGAGGAAAATATCCTCTGATAGAAGGCAGGTTACACCCAGCCCTCCCCCACCAGGTTTTTGGAAAAAAGAACTTTCCTGGGAAGAAAGTGAAAGAGATAAAAACTATTTTTTTAACAAACACACAGGAAAAGGATAACAATGCTAAATATTAAAACCTCTCGCTGTGCAGAGAAAGCTGGGATAATTTGAGAGTCCTTCTGTGTTTCGGTGGGGTCTCCTGAAACATCCATAGACAGCGAGGCCCGTGCAAAGAAACAGGGAGCGATTCTTGAGAGAAGTTTCAGAGCTCTTTCTTCTCCAGCCACATGGGCGGGGCACTGCCAAAGAACTGAGCAATCACGGCACAACCAGGGCCCTCCTGGCACAGGGCAACACAAAATAAGCAGTGCTGAACAGGATTAGGGCACATGTGAGCAGGGAGCAGGGAGACCCCCCGTGCCCAGGCCATGCCTCTACCCCAGGGTCCCCTCTCCCATGACCTCATGGCAGGGGGGAGGAACCCCAACACTTCCGTAGGTGTAGTCTCTCTCCTCCTCCTTGCAGCTGGCTCATGGGCCCACATTCAGGGCCCCCACCTCGGGAGAAAATTCTCCCAATGTGCTCTGATGTTGAAAGAGTCAAGAAGAGAAGAAGGGAAAAAAAACCCCCGAAGTCCCAGGAAAACAAAGTTCAACTCTCCATCTCCCCCCAGAGAAAAGGAGCTGAAAACTGGCTAAAAAGAAACAAAGTTGCTTCCCTCTGCTCTTGCTGCAAGCAGGATGCAGAGGAGTGTGTATGTGTGTCCTTGAACAAACGCTCTGAGAAGTTTGTCCGGTTTTTTTTCCTCTCCCCCCTCTCAGGCTCAGTTGAAAGGCACAGAAATGCACAAAGTTCACTTCTGGGCATAGAGCAGCAATAGGGGATACACATGATAAAGTCACCCCAAGACACAGGGACTAAGAATTCAGTGGAAAGACTCCGAGAATTCTGCTCCCAGAGATCATTCATTCCTGCTCACACTGACCCTTGTAGAAAGGGGACATCGTTCCAGGCAGCCTGTACTGAGCATGTGGCTCCTGAGTGGGGTTTGTTGTTTAGGAAACCTGCTCCGGCTTTTCCATTCTTTCCTTGCAAACAGGAAAACTTCTCCTGGGGCTGTGTGCAGGCAGAGCCCTGAGGAGAGCAGGTGGCACATGGTGCGCTGGGCTGGGACAGCCAGCTGCAGAGCTCAAGGGAAGAAGCCCAAAGTGTCACAATGGCTCCTTGCCTTCCCATGCAACACCTGGGTCACAATGGTCTCCTTGATTCCATGAGGCCCCACTGTGTCACAATGGCTCCTTGGTTCCATCAGGTTCCGCAGTGTCACCATGGTCTCCTTTGATCCGCACTGTCATCATGGACAATTGGTTCCATGAGGCCCCGCAGTGTCACAATGGTCCCTTGGTTGCATAGCTTTTACGTTGTAACAATGGACTCCTTGCTTCTATGAGCTAGCCTGCTTTTTGCAGAGGTGTCTTTGGTTCCAACAAGGCCCCACTGTGTCTCAGTGCACCCTGGCTTCCATGTGGATCTGGAGTATCACAAAGGCTCCTTGGTTCCACCAGGTCCTGCTGTGTCACAATGGGTCCTGTGGTCCCTGAGGCCCTCCAAAGTCATCATGGATGCTTGCTTCCATGAGGTTCCATTATGTGCCAGTGGTCATCTTGGTTCCAGGAGTTTCCTTAGTGTCACAATGCTCTCCATGTTTCCATGATTCCCCACAATGTCACAATGCTCTCCAGGCTTCCATTAGGCCCTGCTTTGCCACAATGGTCCCCTTGTTTCCATGCGGCCTTGCTGTGTCACAATGGACGTACGGTTCCATGATGTTGCGTGGTGTCACCGTGCTCTTCTTGAATCCGCCGTGTAACCATGGACCATTGGTTCCATGCAGCCGTGTCACAATGGGCTCCGTGATTCCATGATTCCCCATGGTGTCACAATGGAGCCTTGTTTCTAGGAGGTTCTGTACTGTCACAATTGCCTCCTTGATGCCATCAGCCCCTGCAGTGTCACAATGGCTCCTTGGTTCCATGAGGAACACAATAGCTTGGCATAAGCATTGAGCAACAGCTGCTGAACACACCTGGCAACATCTGCTTGCATCAAAAGAGGGCTTCAAGCTGACAATGGCACCAGCAGCTTCCATCTGCAACAGAGACCCAGGAAAGGACAGGATGTGCCGGTTTGGACAAATGTGGAGGAAAATATCCTCTGATAGAAGGCAGGTTACACCCAGCCCTCCCCCACCAGCTTCGGGAAAAAAGAATTTTCCTGGGAAGAAAGTGAAAGAGATAAAAACTACTTTTTTAACAAACACACAGGAAAAGGATAACAATGCTAAATATTAAAACCTCTCGCTGTGCAGAGAAAGCTGGGATAATTTGAGAGTCCTTCCGTGTTTCGGTGGGGTCTCCTGAAACATCCATAGACAGCGAGGCCCGTGCAAAGAAACAGGGAGCGATTCTTGAGAGAAGTTTCAGAGCTCTTTCTTCTCCAGCCACATGGGCGGGGCACTGCCAAAGAACTGAGCAATCACGGCACAACCAGGGCCCTCCTCGCACAAGGCAACACAAAATAAGCAGTGCTGAACAGGGTTAGGGCACATGTGAGCAGGGAGCAGGGAGACCCCGTGCCCAGGCCATGCCTCTACCCCAGGGTCCCCTCTCCCATGACCTCATGGCAGGGGGGAGGAACCCCAACACTTCCGTAGGTGTAGTCTCTCTCCTCCTCCTTGCAGCTGGCTCATGGGCCCACATTCAGGGCCCCCACCTCGGGAGAAAATTCTCCCAATGTGCTCTGATGTTGAAAGAGTCAAGAAGAGAAGAAGGGAAAAAAAACCCCCGAAGTCCCAGGAAAACAAAGTTCAACTCTCCATCTCCCTCCAGAGAAAAGGAGCTGAAAACTAGCTAAAAAGAAACAAAGTTGCTTCCTCTGCTCTTGCTGCAAGCAGGATGCAGAGGAGTGTGTATGTGTGTCCTTGAACAAACGCTCTGAGAAGTTTGTCTGGCTTTTTTTTCCTCTCCCCCCTCTCAGGCTCAGTTGAAAGGCACAGAAATGCACAAAGTTCACTTCTGGGCATAGAGCAGCAATAGGGGGATACACATGATAAAGTCACCCCAAGACACAGGGACAGAGAATTCAGTGGAAAGACTCCGAGAATTCTGCTCCCAGAGATCATTCATTCCTGCTCACACTGACCCTTGTAGAAAGGGGACATCGTTCCCGGCAGCCTGTACTGAGCATGTGGCTCCTGAGGGGTTTGTTGTTTAGGAAACCTGCTCCGGCTTTTCCATTCTTTCCTTGCAAACAGGAAAACTTCTCCTGGGGCTGTGTGCAGGCAGAGCCCTGAGGAGAGCAGGTGGCACATGGTGCGCTGGGCTGGGACAGCCAGCTGCAGAGCTCAAGGGAAGAAGCCCAAAGTGTCACAATGGCTCCTTGCCTTCCCATGCAACACCTGGGTCACAATGGTCTCCTTGATTCCATGAGGCCCCACTGTGTCACAATGGCTCCTTGGTTCCATCAGGTTCCGCAGTGTCACCATGGTCTCTTTTGATCCGCACTGTCATCATGGACAATTGGTTCCATGAGGCCCCGCAGTGTCACAATGGTCCCTTGGTTCCATAGCTTTTACGTTGTAACAAAGGACTCCTTGCTTCTATGAGCTAGCCTGCTTTTTGCAGAGGTGTCTTTGGTTCCAACAAGGCCCCACTGTGTCTCAGTGCACCCTGGCTTCCATGTGGATCTGGAGTATCACAAAGGCTCCTTGGTTCCACCAGGTCCTGCTGTGTCACAATGGGTCCTGTGGTCCCTGAGGCCCTCCAAAGTCATCATGGATGCTTGCTTCCATGAGGTTCCATTATGTGCCAGTGGTCATCTTGGTTCCAGGAGTTTCCTTAGTGTCACAATGCTCTCCATGTTTCCATGATTCCCCACAATGTCACAATGCTCTCCAGGCTTCCATTAGGCCCTGCTTTGCCACAATGGTCCCCTTGTTTCCATGCGGCCTTGCTGTGTCACAATGGACGTACGGTTCCATGATGTTGCGTGGTGTCACCGTGCTCTTCTTGAATCCGCCGTGTAACCATGGACCATTGGTTCCATGCAGCCTGGCCGTGTCACAATGGGCTCCGTGATTCCATGATTCCCCACGGTGTCACAATGGAGCCTTGTTTCTAGGAGGTTCTGTACTGTCACAATTGCCTCCTTGATGCCATCAGCCCCTGCAGTGTCACAATGGCTCCTTGGTTCCATGAGGAACACAATAGCTTGGCATAAGCATTGAGCAACAGCTGCTGAACACACCTGGCAACATCTGCTTGCATCAAAAGAGGGCTTCAAGCTGACAATGGCACCAGCAGCTTCCATCTGCAACAGAGACCCAGGAAAGGACAGGATGTGCCGGTTTGGACAAATGTGGAGGAAAATATCCTCTGATAGAAGGCAGGTTACACCCAGCCCTCCCCCACCAGCTTCGGGAAAAAAGAATTTTCCTGGGAAGAAAGTGAAAGAGATAAAAACTACTTTTTTAACAAACACACAGGAAAAGGATAACAATGCTAAATATTAAAACCTCTCGCTGTGCAGAGAAAGCTGGGATAATTTGAGAGTCCTTCCGTGTTTCGGTGGGGTCTCCTGAAACATCCATAGACAGCGAGGCCCGTGCAAAGAAACAGGGAGCGATTCTTGAGAGAAGTTTCAGAGCTCTTTCTTCTCCAGCCACATGGGCGGGGCACTGCCAAAGAACTGAGCAATCACGGCACAACCAGGGCCCTCCTCGCACAAGGCAACACAAAATAAGCAGTGCTGAACAGGGTTAGGGCACATGTGAGCAGGGAGCAGGGAGACCCCGTGCCCAGGCCATGCCTCTACCCCAGGGTCCCCTCTCCCATGACCTCATGGCAGGGGGGAGGAACCCCAACACTTCCGTAGGTGTAGTCTCTCTCCTCCTCCTTGCAGCTGGCTCATGGGCCCACATTCAGGGCCCCCACCTCGGGAGAAAATTCTCCCAATGTGCTCTGATGTTGAAAGAGTCAAGAAGAGAAGAAGGGAAAAAAAACCCCCGAAGTCCCAGGAAAACAAAGTTCAACTCTCCATCTCCCTCCAGAGAAAAGGAGCTGAAAACTAGCTAAAAAGAAACAAAGTTGCTTCCTCTGCTCTTGCTGCAAGCAGGATGCAGAGGAGTGTGTATGTGTGTCCTTGAACAAACGCTCTGAGAAGTTTGTCCGGTTTTTTTTCCTCTCCCCCCTCTCAGGCTCAGTTGAAAGGCACAGAAATGCACAAAGTTCACTTCTGGGCATAGAGCAGCAATAGGGGGATACACATGATAAAGTCACCCCAAGACACAGGGACAGAGAATTCAGTGGAAAGACTCCGAGAATTCTGCTCCCAGAGATCATTCATTCCTGCTCACACTGACCCTTGTAGAAAGGGGACATCGTTCCCGGCAGCCTGTACTGAGCATGTGGCTCCTGAGGGGTTTGTTGTTTAGGAAACCTGCTCCGGCTTTTCCATTCTTTCCTTGCAAACAGGAAAACTTCTCCTGGGGCTGTGTGCAGGCAGAGCCCTGAGGAGAGCAGGTGGCACATGGTGCGCTGGGCTGGGACAGCCAGCTGCAGAGCTCAAGGGAAGAAGCCCAAAGTGTCACAATGGCTCCTTGCCTTCCCATGCAACACCTGGGTCACAATGGTCTCCTTGATTCCATGAGGCCCCACTGTGTCACAATGGCTCCTTGGTTCCATCAGGTTCCGCAGTGTCACCATGGTCTCTTTTGATCCGCACTGTCATCATGGACAATTGGTTCCATGAGGCCCCGCAGTGTCACAATGGTCCCTTGGTTCCATAGCTTTTACGTTGTAACAAAGGACTCCTTGCTTCTATGAGCTAGCCTGCTTTTTGCAGAGGTGTCTTTGGTTCCAACAAGGCCCCACTGTGTCTCAGTGCACCCTGGCTTCCATGTGGATCTGGAGTATCACAAAGGCTCCTTGGTTCCACCAGGTCCTGCTGTGTCACAATGGGTCCTGTGGTCCCTGAGGCCCTCCAAAGTCATCATGGATGCTTGCTTCCATGAGGTTCCATTATGTGCCAGTGGTCATCTTGGTTCCAGGAGTTTCCTTAGTGTCACAATGCTCTCCATGTTTCCATGATTCCCCACAATGTCACAATGCTCTCCAGGCTTCCATTAGGCCCTGCTTTGCCACAATGGTCCCCTTGTTTCCATGCGGCCTTGCTGTGTCACAATGGACGTACGGTTCCATGATGTTGCGTGGTGTCACCGTGCTCTTCTTGAATCCGCCATGTAACCATGGACCATTGGTTCCATGCAGCCGTGTCACAATGGGCTCCTTGATTCCATGATTCCCCACGGTGTCACAATGGAGCCTTGTTTCTAGGAGGTTCTGTACTGTCACAATTGCCTCCTTGATGCCATCAGCCCCTGCAGTGTCACAATGGCTCCTTGGTTCCATGAGGAACACAATAGCTTGGCATAAGCATTGAGCAACAGCTGCTGAACACACCTGGCAACATCTGCTTGCATCAAAAGAGGGCTTCAAGCTGACAATGGCACCAGCAGCTTCCATCTGCAACAGAGACCCAGGAAAGGACAGGCTGTGCCGGTTTGGACAAATGTGGAGGAAAATATCCTCTGATAGAAGGCAGGTTACACCCAGCCCTCCCCCACCAGGTTTTTGGAAAAAAGAACTTTCCTGGGAAGAAAGTGAAAGAGATAAAACCTATTTTTTTAACAAACACACAGGAAAAGGATAACAATGCTAAATATTAAAAGCTCTCGCTGTGCAGAGAAAGCTGGGATAATTTGAGAGTCCTTCTGTGTTTCGGTGGGGTCTCCTGAAACATCCATAGACAGCGAGGCCCGTGCAAAGAAACAGGGAGCAATTCTTGAGAGAAGTTTCAGAGCTCTTTCTTCTCCAGCCACATGGGCGGGGCACTGCCAAAGAACTGAGCAATCACAGCACAACCAGGGCCCTCCTCGCACAGGGCAACACAAAATAAGCAGTGCTGAACAGGATTAGGGCACATGTCAGCAGGGAGCAGGGAGACCCCGTGCCCAGGCCATGCCTCTACCCCAGGGTCCCCTCTCCCATGACCTCATGGCAGGGGGGAGGAACCCCAACACTTCCGTAGGTGTAGTCTCTCTCCTCCTCCTTGCAGCTGGCTCATGGGCCCACATTCAGGGCCCCCACCTCGGGAGAAAATTCTCCCAATGTGCTCTGATGTTGAAAGAGTCAAGAAGAGTAGAAGGGAAAAAAAACCCCCGAAGTCCCAGGAAAACAAAGTTCAACTCTCCATCTCCCCCCAGAGAAAAGGAGCTGAAAACTAGCTAAAAAGAAACAAAGTTGCTTCCTCTGCTCTTGCTGCAAGCAGGATGCAGAGGAGTGTGTATGTGTGTCCTTGAACAAACGCTCTGAGAAGTTTGTCTGGCTTTTTTTTCCTCTCCCCCCTCTCAGGCTCAGTTGAAAGGCACAGAAATGCACAAAGTTCACTTCTGGGCATAGAGCAGCAATAGGGGGATACACATGATAAAGTCACCCCAAGACACAGGGACAGAGAATTCAGTGGAAAGACTCCGAGAATTCTGCTCCCAGAGATCATTCATTCCTGCTCACACTGACCCTTGTAGAAAGGGGACATCGTTCCCGGCAGCCTGTACTGAGCATGTGGCTCCTGAGGGGTTTGTTGTTTAGGAAACCTGCTCCGGCTTTTCCATTCTTTCCTTGCAAACAGGAAAACTTCTCCTGGGGCTGTGTGCAGGCAGAGCCCTGAGGAGAGCAGGTGGCACATGGTGCGCTGGGCTGGGACAGCCAGCTGCAGAGCTCAAGGGAAGAAGCCCAAAGTGTCACAATGGCTCCTTGCCTTCCCATGCAACACCTGGGTCACAATGGTCTCCTTGATTCCATGAGGCCCCACTGTGTCACAATGGCTCCTTGGTTCCATCAGGTTCCGCAGTGTCACCATGGTCTCTTTTGATCCGCACTGTCATCATGGACAATTGGTTCCATGAGGCCCCGCAGTGTCACAATGGTCCCTTGCTTCCATAGGTTTGATGTTGTAACAAAGGACTCCTTGCTTCTATGAGCTAGCCTGCTTTTTGCAGAGGTGTCTTTGGTTCCAACAAGGCCCCACTGTGTCTCAGTGCACCCTGGCTTCCATGTGGATCTGGAGTATCACAAAGGCTCCTTGGTTCCACCAGGTCCTGCTGTGTCACAATGGGTCCTGTGGTCCCTGAGGCCCTCCAAAGTCATCATGGATGCTTGCTTCCATGAGGTTCCATTATGTGCCAGTGGTCATCTTGGTTCCAGGAGTTTCCTTAGTGTCACAATGCTCTCCATGTTTCCATGATTCCCCACAATGTCACAATGCTCTCCAGGCTTCCATTAGGCCCTGCTTTGCCACAATGGTCCCCTTGTTTCCATGCGGCCTTGCTGTGTCACAATGGACGTACGGTTCCATGATGTTGCGTGGTGTCACCGTGCTCTTCTTGAATCCGCCGTGTAACCATGGACCATTGGTTCCATGCAGCCTGGCCGTGTCACAATGGGCTCCGTGATTCCATGATTCCCCACGGTGTCACAATGGAGCCTTGTTTCTAGGAGGTTCTGTACTGTCACAATTGCCTCCTTGATGCCATCAGCCCCTGCAGTGTCACAATGGCTCCTTGGTTCCATGAGGAACACAATAGCTTGGCATAAGCATTGAGCAACAGCTGCTGAACACACCTGGCAACATCTGCTTGCATCAAAAGAGGGCTTCAAGCTGACAATGGCACCAGCAGCTTCCATCTGCAACAGAGACCCAGGAAAGGACAGGATGTGCCGGTTTGGACAAATGTGGAGGAAAATATCCTCTGATAGAAGGCAGGTTACACCCAGCCCTCCCCCACCAGCTTCGGGAAAAAAGAATTTTCCTGGGAAGAAAGTGAAAGAGATAAAAACTACTTTTTTAACAAACACACAGGAAAAGGATAACAATGCTAAATATTAAAACCTCTCGCTGTGCAGAGAAAGCTGGGATAATTTGAGAGTCCTTCCGTGTTTCGGTGGGGTCTCCTGAAACATCCATAGACAGCGAGGCCCGTGCAAAGAAACAGGGAGCGATTCTTGAGAGAAGTTTCAGAGCTCTTTCTTCTCCAGCCACATGGGCGGGGCACTGCCAAAGAACTGAGCAATCACGGCACAACCAGGGCCCTCCTCGCACAAGGCAACACAAAATAAGCAGTGCTGAACAGGGTTAGGGCACATGTGAGCAGGGAGCAGGGAGACCCCGTGCCCAGGCCATGCCTCTACCCCAGGGTCCCCTCTCCCATGACCTCATGGCAGGGGGGAGGAACCCCAACACTTCCGTAGGTGTAGTCTCTCTCCTCCTCCTTGCAGCTGGCTCATGGGCCCACATTCAGGGCCCCCACCTCGGGAGAAAATTCTCCCAATGTGCTCTGATGTTGAAAGAGTCAAGAAGAGAAGAAGGGAAAAAAAACCCCCGAAGTCCCAGGAAAACAAAGTTCAACTCTCCATCTCCCTCCAGAGAAAAGGAGCTGAAAACTAGCTAAAAAGAAACAAAGTTGCTTCCTCTGCTCTTGCTGCAAGCAGGATGCAGAGGAGTGTGTATGTGTGTCCTTGAACAAACGCTCTGAGAAGTTTGTCTGGCTTTTTTTTCCTCTCCCCCCTCTCAGGCTCAGTTGAAAGGCACAGAAATGCACAAAGTTCACTTCTGGGCATAGAGCAGCAATAGGGGGATACACATGATAAAGTCACCCCAAGACACAGGGACAGAGAATTCAGTGGAAAGACTCCGAGAATTCTGCTCCCAGAGATCATTCATTCCTGCTCACACTGACCCTTGTAGAAAGGGGACATCGTTCCCGGCAGCCTGTACTGAGCATGTGGCTCCTGAGGGGTTTGTTGTTTAGGAAACCTGCTCCGGCTTTTCCATTCTTTCCTTGCAAACAGGAAAACTTCTCCTGGGGCTGTGTGCAGGCAGAGCCCTGAGGAGAGCAGGTGGCACATGGTGCGCTGGGCTGGGACAGCCAGCTGCAGAGCTCAAGGGAAGAAGCCCAAAGTGTCACAATGGCTCCTTGCCTTCCCATGCAACACCTGGGTCACAATGGTCTCCTTGATTCCATGAGGCCCCACTGTGTCACAATGGCTCCTTGGTTCCATCAGGTTCCGCAGTGTCACCATGGTCTCTTTTGATCCGCACTGTCATCATGGACAATTGGTTCCATGAGGCCCCGCAGTGTCACAATGGTCCCTTGCTTCCATAGGTTTGATGTTGTAACAAAGGACTCCTTGCTTCTATGAGCTAGCCTGCTTTTTGCAGAGGTGTCTTTGGTTCCAACAAGGCCCCACTGTGTCTCAGTGCACCCTGGCTTCCATGTGGATCTGGAGTATCACAAAGGCTCCTTGGTTCCACCAGGTCCTGCTGTGTCACAATGGGTCCTGTGGTCCCTGAGGCCCTCCAAAGTCATCATGGATGCTTGCTTCCATGAGGTTCCATTATGTGCCAGTGGTCATCTTGGTTCCAGGAGTTTCCTTAGTGTCACAATGCTCTCCATGTTTCCATGATTCCCCACAATGTCACAATGCTCTCCAGGCTTCCATTAGGCCCTGCTTTGCCACAATGGTCCCCTTGTTTCCATGCGGCCTTGCTGTGTCACAATGGACGTACGGTTCCATGATGTTGCGTGGTGTCACCGTGCTCTTCTTGAATCCGCCATGTAACCATGGACCATTGGTTCCATGCAGCCGTGTCACAATGGGCTCCTTGATTCCATGATTCCCCACGGTGTCACAATGGAGCCTTGTTTCTAGGAGGTTCTGTACTGTCACAATTGCCTCCTTGATGCCATCAGCCCCTGCAGTGTCACAATGGCTCCTTGGTTCCATGAGGAACACAATAGCTTGGCATAAGCATTGAGCAACAGCTGCTGAACACACCTGGCAACATCTGCTTGCATCAAAAGAGGGCTTCAAGCTGACAATGGCACCAGCAGCTTCCATCTGCAACAGAGACCCAGGAAAGGACAGGCTGTGCCGGTTTGGACAAATGTGGAGGAAAATATCCTCTGATAGAAGGCAGGTTACACCCAGCCCTCCCCCACCAGGTTTTTGGAAAAAAGAACTTTCCTGGGAAGAAAGTGAAAGAGATAAAACCTATTTTTTTAACAAACACACAGGAAAAGGATAACAATGCTAAATATTAAAAGCTCTCGCTGTGCAGAGAAAGCTGGGATAATTTGAGAGTCCTTCTGTGTTTCGGTGGGGTCTCCTGAAACATCCATAGACAGCGAGGCCCGTGCAAAGAAACAGGGAGCAATTCTTGAGAGAAGTTTCAGAGCTCTTTCTTCTCCAGCCACATGGGCGGGGCACTGCCAAAGAACTGAGCAATCACAGCACAACCAGGGCCCTCCTCGCACAGGGCAACACAAAATAAGCAGTGCTGAACAGGATTAGGGCACATGTCAGCAGGGAGCAGGGAGACCCCGTGCCCAGGCCATGCCTCTACCCCAGGGTCCCCTCTCCCATGACCTCATGGCAGGGGGGAGGAACCCCAACACTTCCGTAGGTGTAGTCTCTCTCCTCCTCCTTGCAGCTGGCTCATGGGCCCACATTCAGGGCCCCCACCTCGGGAGAAAATTCTCCCAATGTGCTCTGATGTTGAAAGAGTCAAGAAGAGTAGAAGGGAAAAAAAACCCCCGAAGTCCCAGGAAAACAAAGTTCAACTCTCCATCTCCCCCCAGAGAAAAGGAGCTGAAAACTAGCTAAAAAGAAACAAAGTTGCTTCCTCTGCTCTTGCTGCAAGCAGGATGCAGAGGAGTGTGTATGTGTGTCCTTGAACAAACGCTCTGAGAAGTTTGTCTGGCTTTTTTTTCCTCTCCCCCCTCTCAGGCTCAGTTGAAAGGCACAGAAATGCACAAAGTTCACTTCTGGGCATAGAGCAGCAATAGGGGGATACACATGATAAAGTCACCCCAAGACACAGGGACAGAGAATTCAGTGGAAAGACTCCGAGAATTCTGCTCCCAGAGATCATTCATTCCTGCTCACACTGACCCTTGTAGAAAGGGGACATCGTTCCCGGCAGCCTGTACTGAGCATGTGGCTCCTGAGGGGTTTGTTGTTTAGGAAACCTGCTCCGGCTTTTCCATTCTTTCCTTGCAAACAGGAAAACTTCTCCTGGGGCTGTGTGCAGGCAGAGCCCTGAGGAGAGCAGGTGGCACATGGTGCGCTGGGCTGGGACAGCCAGCTGCAGAGCTCAAGGGAAGAAGCCCAAAGTGTCACAATGGCTCCTTGCCTTCCCATGCAACACCTGGGTCACAATGGTCTCCTTGATTCCATGAGGCCCCACTGTGTCACAATGGCTCCTTGGTTCCATCAGGTTCCGCAGTGTCACCATGGTCTCTTTTGATCCGCACTGTCATCATGGACAATTGGTTCCATGAGGCCCCGCAGTGTCACAATGGTCCCTTGCTTCCATAGGTTTGATGTTGTAACAAAGGACTCCTTGCTTCTATGAGCTAGCCTGCTTTTTGCAGAGGTGTCTTTGGTTCCAACAAGGCCCCACTGTGTCTCAGTGCACCCTGGCTTCCATGTGGATCTGGAGTATCACAAAGGCTCCTTGGTTCCACCAGGTCCTGCTGTGTCACAATGGGTCCTGTGGTCCCTGAGGCCCTCCAAAGTCATCATGGATGCTTGCTTCCATGAGGTTCCATTATGTGCCAGTGGTCATCTTGGTTCCAGGAGTTTCCTTAGTGTCACAATGCTCTCCATGTTTCCATGATTCCCCACAATGTCACAATGCTCTCCAGGCTTCCATTAGGCCCTGCTTTGCCACAATGGTCCCCTTGTTTCCATGCGGCCTTGCTGTGTCACAATGGACGTACGGTTCCATGATGTTGCGTGGTGTCACCGTGCTCTTCTTGAATCCGCCGTGTAACCATGGACCATTGGTTCCATGCAGCCTGGCCGTGTCACAATGGGCTCCGTGATTCCATGATTCCCCACGGTGTCACAATGGAGCCTTGTTTCTAGGAGGTTCTGTACTGTCACAATTGCCTCCTTGATGCCATCAGCCCCTGCAGTGTCACAATGGCTCCTTGGTTCCATGAGGAACACAATAGCTTGGCATAAGCATTGAGCAACAGCTGCTGAACACACCTGGCAACATCTGCTTGCATCAAAAGAGGGCTTCAAGCTGACAATGGCACCAGCAGCTTCCATCTGCAACAGAGACCCAGGAAAGGACAGGATGTGCCGGTTTGGACAAATGTGGAGGAAAATATCCTCTGATAGAAGGCAGGTTACACCCAGCCCTCCCCCACCAGCTTCGGGAAAAAAGAATTTTCCTGGGAAGAAAGTGAAAGAGATAAAAACTACTTTTTTAACAAACACACAGGAAAAGGATAACAATGCTAAATATTAAAACCTCTCGCTGTGCAGAGAAAGCTGGGATAATTTGAGAGTCCTTCCGTGTTTCGGTGGGGTCTCCTGAAACATCCATAGACAGCGAGGCCCGTGCAAAGAAACAGGGAGCGATTCTTGAGAGAAGTTTCAGAGCTCTTTCTTCTCCAGCCACATGGGCGGGGCACTGCCAAAGAACTGAGCAATCACGGCACAACCAGGGCCCTCCTCGCACAAGGCAACACAAAATAAGCAGTGCTGAACAGGGTTAGGGCACATGTGAGCAGGGAGCAGGGAGACCCCGTGCCCAGGCCATGCCTCTACCCCAGGGTCCCCTCTCCCATGACCTCATGGCAGGGGGGAGGAACCCCAACACTTCCGTAGGTGTAGTCTCTCTCCTCCTCCTTGCAGCTGGCTCATGGGCCCACATTCAGGGCCCCCACCTCGGGAGAAAATTCTCCCAATGTGCTCTGATGTTGAAAGAGTCAAGAAGAGAAGAAGGGAAAAAAAACCCCCGAAGTCCCAGGAAAACAAAGTTCAACTCTCCATCTCCCTCCAGAGAAAAGGAGCTGAAAACTAGCTAAAAAGAAACAAAGTTGCTTCCTCTGCTCTTGCTGCAAGCAGGATGCAGAGGAGTGTGTATGTGTGTCCTTGAACAAACGCTCTGAGAAGTTTGTCTGGCTTTTTTTTCCTCTCCCCCCTCTCAGGCTCAGTTGAAAGGCACAGAAATGCACAAAGTTCACTTCTGGGCATAGAGCAGCAATAGGGGGATACACATGATAAAGTCACCCCAAGACACAGGGACAGAGAATTCAGTGGAAAGACTCCGAGAATTCTGCTCCCAGAGATCATTCATTCCTGCTCACACTGACCCTTGTAGAAAGGGGACATCGTTCCCGGCAGCCTGTACTGAGCATGTGGCTCCTGAGGGGTTTGTTGTTTAGGAAACCTGCTCCGGCTTTTCCATTCTTTCCTTGCAAACAGGAAAACTTCTCCTGGGGCTGTGTGCAGGCAGAGCCCTGAGGAGAGCAGGTGGCACATGGTGCGCTGGGCTGGGACAGCCAGCTGCAGAGCTCAAGGGAAGAAGCCCAAAGTGTCACAATGGCTCCTTGCCTTCCCATGCAACACCTGGGTCACAATGGTCTCCTTGATTCCATGAGGCCCCACTGTGTCACAATGGCTCCTTGGTTCCATCAGGTTCCGCAGTGTCACCATGGTCTCTTTTGATCCGCACTGTCATCATGGACAATTGGTTCCATGAGGCCCCGCAGTGTCACAATGGTCCCTTGGTTCCATAGCTTTTACGTTGTAACAATGGACTCCTTGCTTCTATGAGCTAGCCTGCTTTTTGCAGAGGTGTCTTTGGTTCCAACAAGGCCCCACTGTGTCTCAGTGCACCCTGGCTTCCATGTGGATCTGGAGTATCACAAAGGCTCCTTGGTTCCACCAGGTCCTGCTGTGTCACAATGGGTCCTGTGGTCCCTGAGGCCCTCCAAAGTCATCATGGATGCTTGCTTCCATGAGGTTCCATTATGTGCCAGTGGTCATCTTGGTTCCAGGAGTTTCCTTAGTGTCACAATGCTCTCCATGTTTCCATGATTCCCCACAATGTCACAATGCTCTCCAGGCTTCCATTAGGCCCTGCTTTGCCACAATGGTCCCCTTGTTTCCATGCGGCCTTGCTGTGTCACAATGGACGTACGGTTCCATGATGTTGCGTGGTGTCACCGTGCTCTTCTTGAATCCGCCGTGTAACCATGGACCATTGGTTCCATGCAGCCGTGTCACAATGGGCTCCTTGATTCCATGATTCCCCACGGTGTCACAATGGAGCCTTGTTTCTAGGAGGTTCTGTACTGTCACAATTGCCTCCTTGATGCCATCAGCCCCTGCAGTGTCACAATGGCTCCTTGGTTCCATGAGGAACACAATAGCTTGGCATAAGCATTGAGCAACAGCTGCTGAACACACCTGGCAACATCTGCTTGCATCAAAAGAGGGCTTCAAGCTGACAATGGCACCAGCAGCTTCCATCTGCAACAGAGACCCAGGAAAGGACAGGCTGTGCCGGTTTGGACAAATGTGGAGGAAAATATCCTCTGATAGAAGGCAGGTTACACCCAGCCCTCCCCCACCAGGTTTTTGGAAAAAAGAACTTTCCTGGGAAGAAAGTGAAAGAGATAAAACCTATTTTTTTAACAAACACACAGGAAAAGGATAACAATGCTAAATATTAAAAGCTCTCGCTGTGCAGAGAAAGCTGGGATAATTTGAGAGTCCTTCTGTGTTTCGGTGGGGTCTCCTGAAACATCCATAGACAGCGAGGCCCGTGCAAAGAAACAGGGAGCAATTCTTGAGAGAAGTTTCAGAGCTCTTTCTTCTCCAGCCACATGGGCGGGGCACTGCCAAAGAACTGAGCAATCACAGCACAACCAGGGCCCTCCTGGCACAGGGCAACACAAAATAAGCAGTGCTGAACAGGATTAGGGCACATGTCAGCAGGGAGCAGGGAGACCCCGTGCCCAGGCCATGCCTCTACCCCAGGGTCCCCTCTCCCATGACCTCATGGCAGGGGGGAGGAACCCCAACACTTCCGTAGGTGCAGTCTCTCTCCTCCTCCTTGCAGCTGGCTCATGGGCCCACATTCAGGGCCCCCACCTCGGGAGAAAATTCTCCCAATGTGCTCTGATGTTGAAAGAGTCAAGAAGAGAAGAAGGGAAAAAAAACCCCCGAAGTCCCAGGAAAACAAAGTTCAACTCTCCATCTCCCCCCAGAGAAAAGGAGCTGAAAACTGGCTAAAAAGAAACAAAGTTGCTTCCCTCTGCTCTTGCTGCAAGCAGGATGCAGAGGAGTGTGTATGTGTGTCCTTGAACAAACGCTCTGAGAAGTTTGTCCGGTTTTTTTTCCTCTCCCCCCTCTCAGGCTCAGTTGAAAGGCACAGAAATGCACAAAGTTCACTTCTGGGCATAGAGCAGCAATAGGGGATACACATGATAAAGTCACCCCAAGACACAGGGACAGAGAATTCAGTGGAAAGACTCCGAGAATTCTGCTCCCAGAGATCATTCCTGCTCACACTGACCCTTGTAGAAAGGGGACATCCTTCCAGGCAGCCTGTACTGAGCATGTGGCTCCTGAGTGGGGTTTGTTGTTTAGGAAACCTGCTCCGGCTTTTCCATTCTTTCCTTGCAAACAGGAAAACTTCTCCTGGGGCTGTGTGCAGGCAGAGCCCTGAGGAGAGCAGGTGGCACATGGTGCGCTGGGCTGGGACAGCCAGCTGCAGAGCTCAAGGGAAGAAGCCCAAAGCGTCACAATGGCTCCTTGCCTTCCCATGCAACACCTGGGTCACAATGGTCTCCTTGATTCCATGAGGCCCCACTGTGTCACAATGGCTCCTTGGTTCCATCAGGTTCCGCAGTGTCACCATGGTCTCCTTTGATCCGCACTGTCATCATGGACAATTGGTTCCATGAGGCCCCGCAGTGTCACAATGGTCCCTTGCTTCCATAGCTTTTACGTTGTAACAATGGACTCCTTGCTTCTATGAGCTAGCCTGCTTTTTGCAGAGGTGTCTTTGGTTCCAACAAGGCCCCACTGTGTCTCAGTGCACCCTGGCTTCCATGTGGATCTGGAGTATCACAAAGGCTCCTTGGTTCCACCAGGTCCTGCTGTGTCACAATGGGTCCTGTGGTCCCCGAGGCCCTCCAAAGTCATCATGGATGCTTGCTTCCATGAGGTTCCATTATGTGCCAGTGGTCATCTTGGTTCCAGGAGTTTCCTTAGTGTCACAATGCTCTCCATGTTTCCATGATTCCCCACAATGTCACAATGCTCTCCAGGCTTCCATTAGGCCCTGCTTTGCCACAATGGTCCCCTTGTTTCCATGCGGCCTTGCTGTGTCACAATGGACGTACGGTTCCATGATGTTGCGTGGTGTCACCGTGCTCTTCTTGAATCCGCCGTGTAACCATGGACCATTGGTTCCATGCGGCCTGGCTGTGTCACAATGGGCTCCGTGATTCCATGATTCCCCGCGGTGTCACAATGGAGCCTTGTTTCTAGGAGGTTCTGTACTGTCACAATTGCCTCCTTGATGCCATCAGCCCCTGCAGTGTCACAATGGCTCCTTGGTTCCATGAGGAACACAATAGCTTGGCATAAGCATTGAGCAACAGCTGCTGAACACACCTGGCAACATCTGCTTGCATCAAAAGAGGGCTTCAAGCTGACAATGGCACCAGCAGCTTCCATCTGCAACAGACACCCAGGGAAAGGACAGGCTGTGCCGGTTTGGACAAATGTGGAGGAAAATATCCTCTGATAGAAGGCAGGTTACACCCAGCCCTCCCCCACCAGCTTCGGGAAAAAAGAATTTTCCTGGGAAGAAAGTGAAAGAGATAAAAACTACTTTTTTAACAAACACACAGGAAAAGGATAACAATGCTAAATATTAAAACCTCTCGCTGTGCAGAGAAAGCTGGGATAATTTGAGAGTCCTTCCGTGTTTCGGTGGGGTCTCCTGAAACATCCATAGACAGCGAGGCCCGTGCAAAGAAACAGGGAGCGATTCTTGAGAGAAGTTTCAGAGCTCTTTCTTCTCCAGCCACATGGGCGGGGCACTGCCAAAGAACTGAGCAATCACGGCACAACCAGGGCCCTCCTCGCACAAGGCAACACAAAATAAGCAGTGCTGAACAGGGTTAGGGCACATGTGAGCAGGGAGCAGGGAGACCCCGTGCCCAGGCCATGCCTCTACCCCAGGGTCCCCTCTCCCATGACCTCATGGCAGGGGGGAGGAACCCCAACACTTCCGTAGGTGTAGTCTCTCTCCTCCTCCTTGCAGCTGGCTCATGGGCCCACATTCAGGGCCCCCACCTCGGGAGAAAATTCTCCCAATGTGCTCTGATGTTGAAAGAGTCAAGAAGAGAAGAAGGGAAAAAAAACCCCCGAAGTCCCAGGAAAACAAAGTTCAACTCTCCATCTCCCTCCAGAGAAAAGGAGCTGAAAACTAGCTAAAAAGAAACAAAGTTGCTTCCTCTGCTCTTGCTGCAAGCAGGATGCAGAGGAGTGTGTATGTGTGTCCTTGAACAAACGCTCTGAGAAGTTTGTCTGGCTTTTTTTTCCTCTCCCCCCTCTCAGGCTCAGTTGAAAGGCACAGAAATGCACAAAGTTCACTTCTGGGCATAGAGCAGCAATAGGGGGATACACATGATAAAGTCACCCCAAGACACAGGGACAGAGAATTCAGTGGAAAGACTCCGAGAATTCTGCTCCCAGAGATCATTCATTCCTGCTCACACTGACCCTTGTAGAAAGGGGACATCGTTCCCGGCAGCCTGTACTGAGCATGTGGCTCCTGAGTGGGGTTTGTTGTTTAGGAAACCTGCTCCGGCTTTTCCATTCTTTCCTTGCAAACAGGAAAACTTCTCCTGGGGCTGTGTGCAGGCAGAGCCCTGAGGAGAGCAGGTGGCACATGGTGCGCTGGGCTGGGACAGCCAGCTGCAGAGCTCAAGGGAAGAAGCCCAAAGTGTCACAATGGCTCCTTGCCTTCCCATGCAACACCTGGGTCACAATGGTCTCCTTGATTCCATGAGGCCCCACTGTGTCACAATGGCTCCTTGGTTCCATCAGGTTCCGCAGTGTCACCATGGTCTCTTTTGATCCGCACTGTCATCATGGACAATTGGTTCCATGAGGCCCCGCAGTGTCACAATGGTCCCTTGGTTGCATAGCTTTTACGTTGTAACAAAGGACTCCTTGCTTCTATGAGCTAGCCTGCTTTTTGCAGAGGTGTCTTTGGTTCCAACAAGGCCCCACTGTGTCTCAGTGCACCCTGGCTTCCATGTGGATCTGGAGTATCACAAAGGCTCCTTGGTTCCACCAGGTCCTGCTGTGTCACAATGGGTCCTGTGGTCCCTGAGGCCCTCCAAAGTCATCATGGATGCTTGCTTCCATGAGGTTCCATTATGTGCCAGTGGTCATCTTGGTTCCAGGAGTTTCATTAGTGTCACAATGCTCTCCATGTTTCCATGATTCCCCACAATGTCACAATGCTCTCCAGGCTTCCATTAGGCCCTGCTTTGCCACAATGGTCCCCTTGTTTCCATGCGGCCTTGCTGTGTCACAATGGACGTACGGTTCCATGATGTTGCGTGGTGTCACCGTGCTCTTCTTGAATCCGCCGTGTAACCATGGACCATTGGTTCCATGCAGCCGTGTCACAATGGGCTCCTTGATTCCATGATTCCCCACGGTGTCACAATGGAGCCTTGTTTCTAGGAGGTTCTGTACTGTCACAATTGCCTCCTTGATGCCATCAGCCCCTGCAGTGTCACAATGGCTCCTTGGTTCCATGAGGAACACAATAGCTTGGCATAAGCATTGAGCAACAGCTGCTGAACACACCTGGCAACATCTGCTTGCATCAAAAGAGGGCTTCAAGCTGACAATGGCACCAGCAGCTTCCATCTGCAACAGAGACCCAGGAAAGGACAGGATGTGCCGGTTTGGACAAATGTGGAGGAAAATATCCTCTGATAGAAGGCAGGTTACACCCAGCCCTCCCCCACCAGCTTCGGGAAAAAAGAATTTTCCTGGGAAGAAAGTGAAAGAGATAAAAACTACTTTTTTAACAAACACACAGGAAAAGGATAACAATGCTAAATATTAAAACCTCTCGCTGTGCAGAGAAAGCTGGGATAATTTGAGAGTCCTTCCGTGTTTCGGTGGGGTCTCCTGAAACATCCATAGACAGCGAGGCCCGTGCAAAGAAACAGGGAGCGATTCTTGAGAGAAGTTTCAGAGCTCTTTCTTCTCCAGCCACATGGGCGGGGCACTGCCAAAGAACTGAGCAATCACGGCACAACCAGGGCCCTCCTCGCACAAGGCAACACAAAATAAGCAGTGCTGAACAGGGTTAGGGCACATGTGAGCAGGGAGCAGGGAGACCCCGTGCCCAGGCCATGCCTCTACCCCAGGGTCCCCTCTCCCATGACCTCATGGCAGGGGGGAGGAACCCCAACACTTCCGTAGGTGTAGTCTCTCTCCTCCTCCTTGCAGCTGGCTCATGGGCCCACATTCAGGGCCCCCACCTCGGGAGAAAATTCTCCCAATGTGCTCTGATGTTGAAAGAGTCAAGAAGAGAAGAAGGGAAAAAAAACCCCCGAAGTCCCAGGAAAACAAAGTTCAACTCTCCATCTCCCTCCAGAGAAAAGGAGCTGAAAACTAGCTAAAAAGAAACAAAGTTGCTTCCTCTGCTCTTGCTGCAAGCAGGATGCAGAGGAGTGTGTATGTGTGTCCTTGAACAAACGCTCTGAGAAGTTTGTCTGGCTTTTTTTTCCTCTCCCCCCTCTCAGGCTCAGTTGAAAGGCACAGAAATGCACAAAGTTCACTTCTGGGCATAGAGCAGCAATAGGGGGATACACATGATAAAGTCACCCCAAGACACAGGGACAGAGAATTCAGTGGAAAGACTCCGAGAATTCTGCTCCCAGAGATCATTCATTCCTGCTCACACTGACCCTTGTAGAAAGGGGACATCGTTCCCGGCAGCCTGTACTGAGCATGTGGCTCCTGAGGGGTTTGTTGTTTAGGAAACCTGCTCCGGCTTTTCCATTCTTTCCTTGCAAACAGGAAAACTTCTCCTGGGGCTGTGTGCAGGCAGAGCCCTGAGGAGAGCAGGTGGCACATGGTGCGCTGGGCTGGGACAGCCAGCTGCAGAGCTCAAGGGAAGAAGCCCAAAGTGTCACAATGGCTCCTTGCCTTCCCATGCAACACCTGGGTCACAATGGTCTCCTTGATTCCATGAGGCCCCACTGTGTCACAATGGCTCCTTGGTTCCATCAGGTTCCGCAGTGTCACCATGGTCTCTTTTGATCCGCACTGTCATCATGGACAATTGGTTCCATGAGGCCCCGCAGTGTCACAATGGTCCCTTGGTTCCATAGCTTTTACGTTGTAACAATGGACTCCTTGCTTCTATGAGCTAGCCTGCTTTTTGCAGAGGTGTCTTTGGTTCCAACAAGGCCCCACTGTGTCTCAGTGCACCCTGGCTTCCATGTGGATCTGGAGTATCACAAAGGCTCCTTGGTTCCACCAGGTCCTGCTGTGTCACAATGGGTCCTGTGGTCCCTGAGGCCCTCCAAAGTCATCATGGATGCTTGCTTCCATGAGGTTCCATTATGTGCCAGTGGTCATCTTGGTTCCAGGAGTTTCCTTAGTGTCACAATGCTCTCCATGTTTCCATGATTCCCCACAATGTCACAATGCTCTCCAGGCTTCCATTAGGCCCTGCTTTGCCACAATGGTCCCCTTGTTTCCATGCGGCCTTGCTGTGTCACAATGGACGTACGGTTCCATGATGTTGCGTGGTGTCACCGTGCTCTTCTTGAATCCGCCGTGTAACCATGGACCATTGGTTCCATGCAGCCGTGTCACAATGGGCTCCTTGATTCCATGATTCCCCACGGTGTCACAATGGAGCCTTGTTTCTAGGAGGTTCTGTACTGTCACAATTGCCTCCTTGATGCCATCAGCCCCTGCAGTGTCACAATGGCTCCTTGGTTCCATGAGGAACACAATAGCTTGGCATAAGCATTGAGCAACAGCTGCTGAACACACCTGGCAACATCTGCTTGCATCAAAAGAGGGCTTCAAGCTGACAATGGCACCAGCAGCTTCCATCTGCAACAGAGACCCAGGAAAGGACAGGCTGTGCCGGTTTGGACAAATGTGGAGGAAAATATCCTCTGATAGAAGGCAGGTTACACCCAGCCCTCCCCCACCAGGTTTTTGGAAAAAAGAACTTTCCTGGGAAGAAAGTGAAAGAGATAAAACCTATTTTTTTAACAAACACACAGGAAAAGGATAACAATGCTAAATATTAAAAGCTCTCGCTGTGCAGAGAAAGCTGGGATAATTTGAGAGTCCTTCTGTGTTTCGGTGGGGTCTCCTGAAACATCCATAGACAGCGAGGCCCGTGCAAAGAAACAGGGAGCAATTCTTGAGAGAAGTTTCAGAGCTCTTTCTTCTCCAGCCACATGGGCGGGGCACTGCCAAAGAACTGAGCAATCACAGCACAACCAGGGCCCTCCTGGCACAGGGCAACACAAAATAAGCAGTGCTGAACAGGATTAGGGCACATGTCAGCAGGGAGCAGGGAGACCCCGTGCCCAGGCCATGCCTCTACCCCAGGGTCCCCTCTCCCATGACCTCATGGCAGGGGGGAGGAACCCCAACACTTCCGTAGGTGCAGTCTCTCTCCTCCTCCTTGCAGCTGGCTCATGGGCCCACATTCAGGGCCCCCACCTCGGGAGAAAATTCTCCCAATGTGCTCTGATGTTGAAAGAGTCAAGAAGAGAAGAAGGGAAAAAAAACCCCCGAAGTCCCAGGAAAACAAAGTTCAACTCTCCATCTCCCCCCAGAGAAAAGGAGCTGAAAACTGGCTAAAAAGAAACAAAGTTGCTTCCCTCTGCTCTTGCTGCAAGCAGGATGCAGAGGAGTGTGTATGTGTGTCCTTGAACAAACGCTCTGAGAAGTTTGTCCGGTTTTTTTTCCTCTCCCCCCTCTCAGGCTCAGTTGAAAGGCACAGAAATGCACAAAGTTCACTTCTGGGCATAGAGCAGCAATAGGGGGATACACATGATAAAGTCACCCCAAGACACAGGGACAGAGAATTCAGTGGAAAGACTCCGAGAATTCTGCTCCCAGAGATCATTCATTCCTGCTCACACTGACCCTTGTAGAAAGGGGACATCGTTCCCGGCAGCCTGTACTGAGCATGTGGCTCCTGAGGGGTTTGTTGTTTAGGAAACCTGCTCCGGCTTTTCCATTCTTTCCTTGCAAACAGGAAAACTTCTCCTGGGGCTGTGTGCAGGCAGAGCCCTGAGGAGAGCAGGTGGCACATGGTGCGCTGGGCTGGGACAGCCAGCTGCAGAGCTCAAGGGAAGAAGCCCAAAGTGTCACAATGGCTCCTTGCCTTCCCATGCAACACCTGGGTCACAATGGTCTCCTTGATTCCATGAGGCCCCACTGTGTCACAATGGCTCCTTGGTTCCATCAGGTTCCGCAGTGTCACCATGGTCTCTTTTGATCCGCACTGTCATCATGGACAATTGGTTCCATGAGGCCCCGCAGTGTCACAATGGTCCCTTGGTTCCATAGCTTTTACGTTGTAACAATGGACTCCTTGCTTCTATGAGCTAGCCTGCTTTTTGCAGAGGTGTCTTTGGTTCCAACAAGGCCCCACTGTGTCTCAGTGCACCCTGGCTTCCATGTGGATCTGGAGTATCACAAAGGCTCCTTGGTTCCACCAGGTCCTGCTGTGTCACAATGGGTCCTGTGGTCCCTGAGGCCCTCCAAAGTCATCATGGATGCTTGCTTCCATGAGGTTCCATTATGTGCCAGTGGTCATCTTGGTTCCAGGAGTTTCCTTAGTGTCACAATGCTCTCCATGTTTCCATGATTCCCCACAATGTCACAATGCTCTCCAGGCTTCCATTAGGCCCTGCTTTGCCACAATGGTCCCCTTGTTTCCATGCGGCCTTGCTGTGTCACAATGGACGTACGGTTCCATGATGTTGCGTGGTGTCACCGTGCTCTTCTTGAATCCGCCGTGTAACCATGGACCATTGGTTCCATGCAGCCGTGTCACAATGGGCTCCTTGATTCCATGATTCCCCACGGTGTCACAATGGAGCCTTGTTTCTAGGAGGTTCTGTACTGTCACAATTGCCTCCTTGATGCCATCAGCCCCTGCAGTGTCACAATGGCTCCTTGGTTCCATGAGGAACACAATAGCTTGGCATAAGCATTGAGCAACAGCTGCTGAACACACCTGGCAACATCTGCTTGCATCAAAAGAGGGCTTCAAGCTGACAATGGCACCAGCAGCTTCCATCTGCAACAGAGACCCAGGAAAGGACAGGCTGTGCCGGTTTGGACAAATGTGGAGGAAAATATCCTCTGATAGAAGGCAGGTTACACCCAGCCCTCCCCCACCAGGTTTTTGGAAAAAAGAACTTTCCTGGGAAGAAAGTGAAAGAGATAAAACCTATTTTTTTAACAAACACACAGGAAAAGGATAACAATGCTAAATATTAAAAGCTCTCGCTGTGCAGAGAAAGCTGGGATAATTTGAGAGTCCTTCTGTGTTTCGGTGGGGTCTCCTGAAACATCCATAGACAGCGAGGCCCGTGCAAAGAAACAGGGAGCAATTCTTGAGAGAAGTTTCAGAGCTCTTTCTTCTCCAGCCACATGGGCGGGGCACTGCCAAAGAACTGAGCAATCACAGCACAACCAGGGCCCTCCTGGCACAGGGCAACACAAAATAAGCAGTGCTGAACAGGATTAGGGCACATGTCAGCAGGGAGCAGGGAGACCCCGTGCCCAGGCCATGCCTCTACCCCAGGGTCCCCTCTCCCATGACCTCATGGCAGGGGGGAGGAACCCCAACACTTCCGTAGGTGCAGTCTCTCTCCTCCTCCTTGCAGCTGGCTCATGGGCCCACATTCAGGGCCCCCACCTCGGGAGAAAATTCTCCCAATGTGCTCTGATGTTGAAAGAGTCAAGAAGAGAAGAAGGGAAAAAAAACCCCCGAAGTCCCAGGAAAACAAAGTTCAACTCTCCATCTCCCCCCAGAGAAAAGGAGCTGAAAACTGGCTAAAAAGAAACAAAGTTGCTTCCCTCTGCTCTTGCTGCAAGCAGGATGCAGAGGAGTGTGTATGTGTGTCCTTGAACAAACGCTCTGAGAAGTTTGTCCGGTTTTTTTTCCTCTCCCCCCTCTCAGGCTCAGTTGAAAGGCACAGAAATGCACAAAGTTCACTTCTGGGCATAGAGCAGCAATAGGGGATACACATGATAAAGTCACCCCAAGACACAGGGACAGAGAATTCAGTGGAAAGACTCCGAGAATTCTGCTCCCAGAGATCATTCCTGCTCACACTGACCCTTGTAGAAAGGGGACATCCTTCCAGGCAGCCTGTACTGAGCATGTGGCTCCTGAGTGGGGTTTGTTGTTTAGGAAACCTGCTCCGGCTTTTCCATTCTTTCCTTGCAAACAGGAAAACTTCTCCTGGGGCTGTGTGCAGGCAGAGCCCTGAGGAGAGCAGGTGGCACATGGTGCGCTGGGCTGGGACAGCCAGCTGCAGAGCTCAAGGGAAGAAGCCCAAAGCGTCACAATGGCTCCTTGCCTTCCCATGCAACACCTGGGTCACAATGGTCTCCTTGATTCCATGAGGCCCCACTGTGTCACAATGGCTCCTTGGTTCCATCAGGTTCCGCAGTGTCACCATGGTCTCCTTTGATCCGCACTGTCATCATGGACAATTGGTTCCATGAGGCCCCGCAGTGTCACAATGGTCCCTTGGTTGCATAGCTTTTACGTTGTAACAATGGACTCCTTGCTTCTATGAGCTAGCCTGCTTTTTGCAGAGGTGTCTTTGGTTCCAACAAGGCCCCACTGTGTCTCAGTGCACCCTGGCTTCCATGTGGATCTGGAGTATCACAAAGGCTCCTTGGTTCCACCAGGTCCTGCTGTGTCACAATGGGTCCTGTGGTCCCCGAGGCCCTCCAAAGTCATCATGGATGCTTGCTTCCATGAGGTTCCATTATGTGCCAGTGGTCATCTTGGTTCCAGGAGTTTCCTTAGTGTCACAATGCTCTCCATGTTTCCATGATTCCCCACAATGTCACAATGCTCTCCAGGCTTCCATTAGGCCCTGCTTTGCCACAATGGTCCCCTTGTTTCCATGCGGCCTTGCTGTGTCACAATGGACGTACGGTTCCATGATGTTGCGTGGTGTCACCGTGCTCTTCTTGAATCCGCCGTGTAACCATGGACCATTGTTTCCATGCGGCCTGGCTGTGTCACAATGGGCTCCGTGATTCCATGATTCCCCGCGGTGTCACAATGGAGCCTTGTTTCTAGGAGGTTCTGTACTGTCACAATTGCCTCCTTGATGCCATCAGCCCCTGCAGTGTCACAATGGCTCCTTGGTTCCATGAGGAACACAATAGCTTGGCATAAGCATTGAGCAACAGCTGCTGAACACACCTGGCAACATCTGCTTGCATCAAAAGAGGGCTTCAAGCTGACAATGGCACCAGCAGCTTCCATCTGCAACAGACACCCAGGGAAAGGACAGGCTGTGCCGGTTTGGACAAATGTGGAGGAAAATATCCTCTGATAGAAGGCAGGTTACACCCAGCCCTCCCCCACCAGCTTCGGGAAAAAAGAATTTTCCTGGGAAGAAAGTGAAAGAGATAAAAACTACTTTTTTAACAAACACACAGGAAAAGGATAACAATGCTAAATATTAAAACCTCTCGCTGTGCAGAGAAAGCTGGGATAATTTGAGAGTCCTTCCGTGTTTCGGTGGGGTCTCCTGAAACATCCATAGACAGCGAGGCCCGTGCAAAGAAACAGGGAGCGATTCTTGAGAGAAGTTTCAGAGCTCTTTCTTCTCCAGCCACATGGGCGGGGCACTGCCAAAGAACTGAGCAATCACGGCACAACCAGGGCCCTCCTCGCACAAGGCAACACAAAATAAGCAGTGCTGAACAGGGTTAGGGCACATGTGAGCAGGGAGCAGGGAGACCCCGTGCCCAGGCCATGCCTCTACCCCAGGGTCCCCTCTCCCATGACCTCATGGCAGGGGGGAGGAACCCCAACACTTCCGTAGGTGTAGTCTCTCTCCTCCTCCTTGCAGCTGGCTCATGGGCCCACATTCAGGGCCCCCACCTCGGGAGAAAATTCTCCCAATGTGCTCTGATGTTGAAAGAGTCAAGAAGAGAAGAAGGGAAAAAAAACCCCCGAAGTCCCAGGAAAACAAAGTTCAACTCTCCATCTCCCTCCAGAGAAAAGGAGCTGAAAACTAGCTAAAAAGAAACAAAGTTGCTTCCTCTGCTCTTGCTGCAAGCAGGATGCAGAGGAGTGTGTATGTGTGTCCTTGAACAAACGCTCTGAGAAGTTTGTCTGGCTTTTTTTTCCTCTCCCCCCTCTCAGGCTCAGTTGAAAGGCACAGAAATGCACAAAGTTCACTTCTGGGCATAGAGCAGCAATAGGGGGATACACATGATAAAGTCACCCCAAGACACAGGGACAGAGAATTCAGTGGAAAGACTCCGAGAATTCTGCTCCCAGAGATCATTCATTCCTGCTCACACTGACCCTTGTAGAAAGGGGACATCGTTCCCGGCAGCCTGTACTGAGCATGTGGCTCCTGAGTGGGGTTTGTTGTTTAGGAAACCTGCTCCGGCTTTTCCATTCTTTCCTTGCAAACAGGAAAACTTCTCCTGGGGCTGTGTGCAGGCAGAGCCCTGAGGAGAGCAGGTGGCACATGGTGCGCTGGGCTGGGACAGCCAGCTGCAGAGCTCAAGGGAAGAAGCCCAAAGTGTCACAATGGCTCCTTGCCTTCCCATGCAACACCTGGGTCACAATGGTCTCCTTGATTCCATGAGGCCCCACTGTGTCACAATGGCTCCTTGGTTCCATCAGGTTCCGCAGTGTCACCATGGTCTCTTTTGATCCGCACTGTCATCATGGACAATTGGTTCCATGAGGCCCCGCAGTGTCACAATGGTCCCTTGGTTCCATAGCTTTTACGTTGTAACAATGGACTCCTTGCTTCTATGAGCTAGCCTGCTTTTTGCAGAGGTGTCTTTGGTTCCAACAAGGCCCCACTGTGTCTCAGTGCACCCTGGCTTCCATGTGGATCTGGAGTATCACAAAGGCTCCTTGGTTCCACCAGGTCCTGCTGTGTCACAATGGGTCCTGTGGTCCCTGAGGCCCTCCAAAGTCATCATGGATGCTTGCTTCCATGAGGTTCCATTATGTGCCAGTGGTCATCTTGGTTCCAGGAGTTTCATTAGTGTCACAATGCTCTCCATGTTTCCATGATTCCCCACAATGTCACAATGCTCTCCAGGCTTCCATTAGGCCCTGCTTTGCCACAATGGTCCCCTTGTTTCCATGCGGCCTTGCTGTGTCACAATGGACGTACGGTTCCATGATGTTGCGTGGTGTCACCGTGCTCTTCTTGAATCCGCCGTGTAACCATGGACCATTGGTTCCATGCAGCCGTGTCACAATGGGCTCCTTGATTCCATGATTCCCCACGGTGTCACAATGGAGCCTTGTTTCTAGGAGGTTCTGTACTGTCACAATTGCCTCCTTGATGCCATCAGCCCCTGCAGTGTCACAATGGCTCCTTGGTTCCATGAGGAACACAATAGCTTGGCATAAGCATTGAGCAACAGCTGCTGAACACACCTGGCAACATCTGCTTGCATCAAAAGAGGGCTTCAAGCTGACAATGGCACCAGCAGCTTCCATCTGCAACAGACACCCAGGGAAAGGACAGGCTGTGCCGGTTTGGACAAATGTGGAGGAAAATATCCTCTGATAGAAGGCAGGTTACACCCAGCCCTCCCCCACCAGCTTCGGGAAAAAAGAATTTTCCGGGGAAGAAAGTGAAAGAGATAAAAACTACTTTTTTAACAAACACACAGGAAAAGGATAACAATGCTAAATATTAAAACCTCTCGCTGTGCAGAGAAAGCTGGGATAATTTGAGAGTCCTTCCGTGTTTCGGTGGGGTCTCCTGAAACATCCATAGACAGCGAGGCCCGTGCAAAGAAACAGGGAGCGATTCTTGAGAGAAGTTTCAGAGCTCTTTCTTCTCCAGCCACATGGGCGGGGCACTGCCAAAGAACTGAGCAATCACGGCACAACCAGGGCCCTCCTGGCACAGGGCAACACAAAATAAGCAGTGCTGAACAGGATTAGGGCACATGTGAGCAGGGAGCAGGGAGACCCCCCGTGCCCAGGCCATGCCTCTACCCCAGGGTCCCCTCTCCCATGACCTCATGGCAGGGGGGAGGAACCCCAACACTTCCGTAGGTGTAGTCTCTCTCCTCCTCCTTGCAGCTGGCTCATGGGCCCACATTCAGGGCCCCCACCTCGGGAGAAAATTCTCCCAATGTGCTCTGATGTTGAAAGAGTCAAGAAGAGAAGAAGGGAAAAAAAACCCCCGAAGTCCCAGGAAAACAAAGTTCAACTCTCCATCTCCCTCCAGAGAAAAGGAGCTGAAAACTGGCTAAAAAGAAACAAAGTTGCTTCCTCTGCTCTTGCTGCAAGCAGGATGCAGAGGAGTGTGTATGTGTGTCCTTGAACAAACGCTCTGAGAAGTTTGTCTGGCTTTTTTTTCCTCTCCCCCCTCTCAGGCTCAGTTGAAAGGCACAGAAATGCACAAAGTTCACTTCTGGGCATAGAGCAGCAATAGGGGGATACACATGATAAAGTCACCCCAAGACACAGGGACAGAGAATTCAGTGGAAAGACTCCGAGAATTCTGCTCCCAGAGATCATTCATTCCTGCTCACACTGACCCTTGTAGAAAGGGGACATCGTTCCCGGCAGCCTGTACTGAGCATGTGGCTCCTGAGTGGGGTTTGTTGTTTAGGAAACCTGCTCCGGCTTTTCCATTCTTTCCTTGCAAACAGGAAAACTTCTCCTGGGGCTGTGTGCAGGCAGAGCCCTGAGGAGAGCAGGTGGCACATGGTGTGCTGGGCTGGGACAGCCAGCTGCAGAGCTCAAGGGAAGAAGCCCAAAGTGTCACAATGGCTCCTTGCCTTCCCATGCAACACCTGGGTCACAATGGTCTCCTTGATTCCATGAGGCCCCACTGTGTCACAATGGCTCCTTGGTTCCATCAGGTTCCGCAGTGTCACCATGGTCTCTTTTGATCCGCACTGTCATCATGGACAATTGGTTCCATGAGGCCCCGCAGTGTCACAATGGTCCCTTGCTTCCATAGGTTTGATGTTGTAACAAAGGACTCCTTGCTTCTATGAGCTAGCCTGCTTTTTGCAGAGGTGTCTTTGGTTCCAACAAGGCCCCACTGTGTCTCAGTGCACCCTGGCTTCCATGTGGATCTGGAGTATCACAAAGGCTCCTTGGTTCCACCAGGTCCTGCTGTGTCACAATGGGTCCTGTGGTCCCTGAGGCCCTCCAAAGTCATCATGGATGCTTGCTTCCATGAGGTTCCATTATGTGCCAGTGGTCATCTTGGTTCCAGGAGTTTCCTTAGTGTCACAATGCTCTCCATGTTTCCATGATTCCCCACAATGTCACAATGCTCTCCAGGCTTCCATTAGGCCCTGCTTTGCCACAATGGTCCCCTTGTTTCCATGCGGCCTTGCTGTGTCACAATGGACGTACGGTTCCATGATGTTGCGTGGTGTCACCGTGCTCTTCTTGAATCCGCCGTGTAACCATGGACCATTGGTTCCATGCAGCCGTGTCACAATGGGCTCCTTGATTCCATGATTCCCCACGGTGTCACAATGGAGCCTTGTTTCTAGGAGGTTCTGTACTGTCACAATTGCCTCCTTGATGCCATCAGCCCCTGCAGTGTCACAATGGCTCCTTGGTTCCATGAGGAACACAATAGCTTGGCATAAGCATTGAGCAACAGCTGCTGAACACACCTGGCAACATCTGCTTGCATCAAAAGAGGGCTTCAAGCTGACAATGGCACCAGCAGCTTCCATCTGCAACAGAGACCCAGGAAAGGACAGGCTGTGCCGGTTTGGACAAATGTGGAGGAAAATATCCTCTGATAGAAGGCAGGTTACACCCAGCCCTCCCCCACCAGGTTTTTGGAAAAAAGAACTTTCCTGGGAAGAAAGTGAAAGAGATAAAACCTATTTTTTTAACAAACACACAGGAAAAGGATAACAATGCTAAATATTAAAAGCTCTCGCTGTGCAGAGAAAGCTGGGATAATTTGAGAGTCCTTCTGTGTTTCGGTGGGGTCTCCTGAAACATCCATAGACAGCGAGGCCCGTGCAAAGAAACAGGGAGCAATTCTTGAGAGAAGTTTCAGAGCTCTTTCTTCTCCAGCCACATGGGCGGGGCACTGCCAAAGAACTGAGCAATCACAGCACAACCAGGGCCCTCCTCGCACAGGGCAACACAAAATAAGCAGTGCTGAACAGGATTAGGGCACATGTCAGCAGGGAGCAGGGAGACCCCGTGCCCAGGCCATGCCTCTACCCCAGGGTCCCCTCTCCCATGACCTCATGGCAGGGGGGAGGAACCCCAACACTTCCGTAGGTGCAGTCTCTCTCCTCCTCCTTGCAGCTGGCTCATGGGCCCACATTCAGGGCCCCCACCTCGGGAGAAAATTCTCCCAATGTGCTCTGATGTTGAAAGAGTCAAGAAGAGAAGAAGGGAAAAAAAACCCCCGAAGTCCCAGGAAAACAAAGTTCAACTCTCCATCTCCCCCCAGAGAAAAGGAGCTGAAAACTGGCTAAAAAGAAACAAAGTTGCTTCCCTCTGCTCTTGCTGCAAGCAGGATGCAGAGGAGTGTGTATGTGTGTCCTTGAACAAACGCTCTGAGAAGTTTGTCCGGTTTTTTTTCCTCTCCCCCCTCTCAGGCTCAGTTGAAAGGCACAGAAATGCACAAAGTTCACTTCTGGGCATAGAGCAGCAATAGGGGATACACATGATAAAGTCACCCCAAGACACAGGGACAGAGAATTCAGTGGAAAGACTCCGAGAATTCTGCTCCCAGAGATCATTCCTGCTCACACTGACCCTTGTAGAAAGGGGACATCCTTCCAGGCAGCCTGTACTGAGCATGTGGCTCCTGAGTGGGGTTTGTTGTTTAGGAAACCTGCTCCGGCTTTTCCATTCTTTCCTTGCAAACAGGAAAACTTCTCCTGGGGCTGTGTGCAGGCAGAGCCCTGAGGAGAGCAGGTGGCACATGGTGCGCTGGGCTGGGACAGCCAGCTGCAGAGCTCAAGGGAAGAAGCCCAAAGCGTCACAATGGCTCCTTGCCTTCCCATGCAACACCTGGGTCACAATGGTCTCCTTGATTCCATGAGGCCCCACTGTGTCACAATGGCTCCTTGGTTCCATCAGGTTCCGCAGTGTCACCATGGTCTCCTTTGATCCGCACTGTCATCATGGACAATTGGTTCCATGAGGCCCCGCAGTGTCACAATGGTCCCTTGGTTGCATAGCTTTTACGTTGTAACAATGGACTCCTTGCTTCTATGAGCTAGCCTGCTTTTTGCAGAGGTGTCTTTGGTTCCAACAAGGCCCCACTGTGTCTCAGTGCACCCTGGCTTCCATGTGGATCTGGAGTATCACAAAGGCTCCTTGGTTCCACCAGGTCCTGCTGTGTCACAATGGGTCCTGTGGTCCCCGAGGCCCTCCAAAGTCATCATGGATGCTTGCTTCCATGAGGTTCCATTATGTGCCAGTGGTCATCTTGGTTCCAGGAGTTTCCTTAGTGTCACAATGCTCTCCATGTTTCCATGATTCCCCACAATGTCACAATGCTCTCCAGGCTTCCATTAGGCCCTGCTTTGCCACAATGGTCCCCTTGTTTCCATGCGGCCTTGCTGTGTCACAATGGACGTACGGTTCCATGATGTTGCGTGGTGTCACCGTGCTCTTCTTGAATCCGCCGTGTAACCATGGACCATTGTTTCCATGCGGCCTGGCTGTGTCACAATGGGCTCCGTGATTCCATGATTCCCCGCGGTGTCACAATGGAGCCTTGTTTCTAGGAGGTTCTGTACTGTCACAATTGCCTCCTTGATGCCATCAGCCCCTGCAGTGTCACAATGGCTCCTTGGTTCCATGAGGAACACAATAGCTTGGCATAAGCATTGAGCAACAGCTGCTGAACACACCTGGCAACATCTGCTTGCATCAAAAGAGGGCTTCAAGCTGACAATGGCACCAGCAGCTTCCATCTGCAACAGACACCCAGGGAAAGGACAGGCTGTGCCGGTTTGGACAAATGTGGAGGAAAATATCCTCTGATAGAAGGCAGGTTACACCCAGCCCTCCCCCACCAGCTTCGGGAAAAAAGAATTTTCCTGGGAAGAAAGTGAAAGAGATAAAAACTACTTTTTTAACAAACACACAGGAAAAGGATAACAATGCTAAATATTAAAACCTCTCGCTGTGCAGAGAAAGCTGGGATAATTTGAGAGTCCTTCCGTGTTTCGGTGGGGTCTCCTGAAACATCCATAGACAGCGAGGCCCGTGCAAAGAAACAGGGAGCGATTCTTGAGAGAAGTTTCAGAGCTCTTTCTTCTCCAGCCACATGGGCGGGGCACTGCCAAAGAACTGAGCAATCACGGCACAACCAGGGCCCTCCTCGCACAAGGCAACACAAAATAAGCAGTGCTGAACAGGGTTAGGGCACATGTGAGCAGGGAGCAGGGAGACCCCGTGCCCAGGCCATGCCTCTACCCCAGGGTCCCCTCTCCCATGACCTCATGGCAGGGGGGAGGAACCCCAACACTTCCGTAGGTGTAGTCTCTCTCCTCCTCCTTGCAGCTGGCTCATGGGCCCACATTCAGGGCCCCCACCTCGGGAGAAAATTCTCCCAATGTGCTCTGATGTTGAAAGAGTCAAGAAGAGAAGAAGGGAAAAAAAACCCCCGAAGTCCCAGGAAAACAAAGTTCAACTCTCCATCTCCCTCCAGAGAAAAGGAGCTGAAAACTAGCTAAAAAGAAACAAAGTTGCTTCCTCTGCTCTTGCTGCAAGCAGGATGCAGAGGAGTGTGTATGTGTGTCCTTGAACAAACGCTCTGAGAAGTTTGTCTGGCTTTTTTTTCCTCTCCCCCCTCTCAGGCTCAGTTGAAAGGCACAGAAATGCACAAAGTTCACTTCTGGGCATAGAGCAGCAATAGGGGGATACACATGATAAAGTCACCCCAAGACACAGGGACAGAGAATTCAGTGGAAAGACTCCGAGAATTCTGCTCCCAGAGATCATTCATTCCTGCTCACACTGACCCTTGTAGAAAGGGGACATCGTTCCCGGCAGCCTGTACTGAGCATGTGGCTCCTGAGTGGGGTTTGTTGTTTAGGAAACCTGCTCCGGCTTTTCCATTCTTTCCTTGCAAACAGGAAAACTTCTCCTGGGGCTGTGTGCAGGCAGAGCCCTGAGGAGAGCAGGTGGCACATGGTGCGCTGGGCTGGGACAGCCAGCTGCAGAGCTCAAGGGAAGAAGCCCAAAGTGTCACAATGGCTCCTTGCCTTCCCATGCAACACCTGGGTCACAATGGTCTCCTTGATTCCATGAGGCCCCACTGTGTCACAATGGCTCCTTGGTTCCATCAGGTTCCGCAGTGTCACCATGGTCTCTTTTGATCCGCACTGTCATCATGGACAATTGGTTCCATGAGGCCCCGCAGTGTCACAATGGTCCCTTGGTTGCATAGCTTTTACGTTGTAACAAAGGACTCCTTGCTTCTATGAGCTAGCCTGCTTTTTGCAGAGGTGTCTTTGGTTCCAACAAGGCCCCACTGTGTCTCAGTGCACCCTGGCTTCCATGTGGATCTGGAGTATCACAAAGGCTCCTTGGTTCCACCAGGTCCTGCTGTGTCACAATGGGTCCTGTGGTCCCTGAGGCCCTCCAAAGTCATCATGGATGCTTGCTTCCATGAGGTTCCATTATGTGCCAGTGGTCATCTTGGTTCCAGGAGTTTCCTTAGTGTCACAATGCTCTCCATGTTTCCATGATTCCCCACAATGTCACAATGCTCTCCAGGCTTCCATTAGGCCCTGCTTTGCCACAATGGTCCCCTTGTTTCCATGCGGCCTTGCTGTGTCACAATGGACGTACGGTTCCATGATGTTGCGTGGTGTCACCGTGCTCTTCTTGAATCCGCCGTGTAACCATGGACCATTGGTTCCATGCAGCCGTGTCACAATGGGCTCCTTGATTCCATGATTCCCCACGGTGTCACAATGGAGCCTTGTTTCTAGGAGGTTCTGTACTGTCACAATTGCCTCCTTGATGCCATCAGCCCCTGCAGTGTCACAATGGCTCCTTGGTTCCATGAGGAACACAATAGCTTGGCATAAGCATTGAGCAACAGCTGCTGAACACACCTGGCAACATCTGCTTGCATCAAAAGAGGGCTTCAAGCTGACAATGGCACCAGCAGCTTCCATCTGCAACAGACACCCAGGGAAAGGACAGGCTGTGCCGGTTTGGACAAATGTGGAGGAAAATATCCTCTGATAGAAGGCAGGTTACACCCAGCCCTCCCCCACCAGCTTCGGGAAAAAAGAATTTTCCGGGGAAGAAAGTGAAAGAGATAAAAACTACTTTTTTAACAAACACACAGGAAAAGGATAACAATGCTAAATATTAAAACCTCTCGCTGTGCAGAGAAAGCTGGGATAATTTGAGAGTCCTTCCGTGTTTCGGTGGGGTCTCCTGAAACATCCATAGACAGCGAGGCCCGTGCAAAGAAACAGGGAGCGATTCTTGAGAGAAGTTTCAGAGCTCTTTCTTCTCCAGCCACATGGGCGGGGCACTGCCAAAGAACTGAGCAATCACGGCACAACCAGGGCCCTCCTGGCACAGGGCAACACAAAATAAGCAGTGCTGAACAGGATTAGGGCACATGTGAGCTGGGAGCAGGGAGACCCCCCGTGCCCAGGCCATGCCTCTACCCCAGGGTCCCCTCTCCCATGACCTCATGGCAGGGGGGAGGAACCCCAACACTTCCGTAGGTGTAGTCTCTCTCCTCCTCCTTGCAGCTGGCTCATGGGCCCACATTCAGGGCCCCCACCTCGGGAGAAAATTCTCCCAATGTGCTCTGATGTTGAAAGAGTCAAGAAGAGAAGAAGGGAAAAAAAACCCCCGAAGTCCCAGGAAAACAAAGTTCAACTCTCCATCTCCCTCCAGAGAAAAGGAGCTGAAAACTGGCTAAAAAGAAACAAAGTTGCTTCCTCTGCTCTTGCTGCAAGCAGGATGCAGAGGAGTGTGTATGTGTGTCCTTGAACAAACGCTCTGAGAAGTTTGTCTGGCTTTTTTTTCCTCTCCCCCCTCTCAGGCTCAGTTGAAAGGCACAGAAATGCACAAAGTTCACTTCTGGGCATAGAGCAGCAATAGGGGGATACACATGATAAAGTCACCCCAAGACACAGGGACAGAGAATTCAGTGGAAAGACTCCGAGAATTCTGCTCCCAGAGATCATTCATTCCTGCTCACACTGACCCTTGTAGAAAGGGGACATCGTTCCCGGCAGCCTGTACTGAGCATGTGGCTCCTGAGTGGGGTTTGTTGTTTAGGAAACCTGCTCCGGCTTTTCCATTCTTTCCTTGCAAACAGGAAAACTTCTCCTGGGGCTGTGTGCAGGCAGAGCCCTGAGGAGAGCAGGTGGCACATGGTGCGCTGGGCTGGGACAGCCAGCTGCAGAGCTCAAGGGAAGAAGCCCAAAGTGTCACAATGGCTCCTTGCCTTCCCATGCAACACCTGGGTCACAATGGTCTCCTTGATTCCATGAGGCCCCACTGTGTCACAATGGCTCCTTGGTTCCATCAGGTTCCGCAGTGTCACCATGGTCTCTTTTGATCCGCACTGTCATCATGGACAATTGGTTCCATGAGGCCCCGCAGTGTCACAATGGTCCCTTGCTTCCATAGGTTTGATGTTGTAACAAAGGACTCCTTGCTTCTATGAGCTAGCCTGCTTTTTGCAGAGGTGTCTTTGGTTCCAACAAGGCCCCACTGTGTCTCAGTGCACCCTGGCTTCCATGTGGATCTGGAGTATCACAAAGGCTCCTTGGTTCCACCAGGTCCTGCTGTGTCACAATGGGTCCTGTGGTCCCTGAGGCCCTCCAAAGTCATCATGGATGCTTGCTTCCATGAGGTTCCATTATGTGCCAGTGGTCATCTTGGTTCCAGGAGTTTCCTTAGTGTCACAATGCTCTCCATGTTTCCATGATTCCCCACAATGTCACAATGCTCTCCAGGCTTCCATTAGGCCCTGCTTTGCCACAATGGTCCCCTTGTTTCCATGCGGCCTTGCTGTGTCACAATGGACGTACGGTTCCATGATGTTGCGTGGTGTCACCGTGCTCTTCTTGAATCCGCCGTGTAACCATGGACCATTGGTTCCATGCAGCCGTGTCACAATGGGCTCCGTGATTCCATGATTCCCCACGGTGTCACAATGGAGCCTTGTTTCTAGGAGGTTCTGTACTGTCACAATTGCCTCCTTGATGCCATCAGCCCCTGCAGTGTCACAATGGCTCCTTGGTTCCATGAGGAACACAATAGCTTGGCATAAGCATTGAGCAACAGCTGCTGAACACACCTGGCAACATCTGCTTGCATCAAAAGAGGGCTTCAAGCTGACAATGGCACCAGCAGCTTCCATCTGCAACAGAGACCCAGGGAAAGGACAGGCTGTGCCGGTTTGGACAAATGTGGAGGAAAATATCCTCTAATAGAAGGCAGGTTACACCCAGCCCTCCCCCACCAGCTTCGGGAAAAAAGAATTTTCCTGGGAAGAAAGTGAAAGAGATAAAAACTACTTTTTTAACAAACACACAGGAAAAGGATAACAATGCTAAATATTAAAAGCTCTCGCTGTGCAGAGAAAGCTGGGATAATTTGAGAGTCCTTCTGTGTTTCGGTGGGGTCTCCTGAAACATCCATAGACAGCGAGGCCCGTGCAAAGAAACAGGGAGCGATTCTTGAGAGAAGTTGCAGAGCTCTTTCTTCTCCAGCCACATGGGCGGGGCACTGCCAAAGAACTGAGCAATCACGGCACAACCAGGGCCCTCCTCACACAGGGCAACACAAAATAAGCAGTGCTGAACAGGGTTAGGGCACATGTGAGCAGGGAGCAGGGAGACCCCCCGTGCCCAGGCCATGCCTCTACCCCAGGGTCCCCTCTCCCATGACCGCATGGCAGGAGGGAGGAACCCCAACACTTCCGTAGGTGCAGTCTCTCTCCTCCTCCTTGCAGCTGGCTCATGGGCCCACATTCAGGGCCCCCACCTCGGGAGAAAATTCTCCCAATGTGCTCTGATGTTGAAAGAGTCAAGAAGAGAAGAAGGGAAAAAAAACCCCCGAAGTCCCAGGAAAACAAAGTTCAACTCTCCATCTCCCCCCAGAGAAAAGGAGCTGAAAACTGGCTAAAAAGAAACAAAGTTGCTTCCCTCTGCTCTTGCTGCAAGCAGGATGCAGAGGAGTGTGTATGTGTGTCCTTGAACAAACGCTCTGAGAAGTTTGTCCGGTTTTTTTTCCTCTCCCCCCTCTCAGGCTCAGTTGAAAGGCACAGAAATGCACAAAGTTCACTTCTGGGCATAGAGCAGCAATAGGGGATACACATGATAAAGTCACCCCAAGACACAGGGACAGAGAATTCAGTGGAAAGACTCCGAGAATTCTGCTCCCAGAGATCATTCCTGCTCACACTGACCCTTGTAGAAAGGGGACATCGTTCCAGGCAGCCTGTACTGAGCATGTGGCTCCTGAGTGGGGTTTGTTGTTTAGGAAACCTGCTCCGGCTTTTCCATTCTTTCCTTGCAAACAGGAAAACTTCTCCTGGGGCTGTGTGCAGGCAGAGCCCTGAGGAGAGCAGGTGGCACATGGTGCGCTGGGCTGGGACAGCCAGCTGCAGAGCTCAAGGGAAGAAGCCCAAAGTGTCACAATGGCTCCTTGCCTTCCCATGCAACACCTGGGTCACAATGGTCTCCTTGATTCCATGAGGCCCCACTGTGTCACAATGGCTCCTTGGTTCCATCAGGTTCCGCAGTGTCACCATGGTCTCCTTTGATCCGCACTGTCATCATGGACAATTGGTTCCATGAGGCCCCGCAGTGTCACAATGGTCCCTTGGTTCCATAGCTTTTACGTTGTAACAATGGACTCCTTGCTTCTATGAGCTAGCCTGCTTTTTGCAGAGGTGTCTTTGGTTCCAACAAGGCCCCACTGTGTCTCAGTGCACCCTGGCTTCCATGTGGATCTGGAGTATCACAAAGGCTCCTTGGTTCCACCAGGTCCTGCTGTGTCACAATGGGTCCTGTGGTCCCTGAGGCCCTCCAAAGTCATCATGGATGCTTGCTTCCATGAGGTTCCATTATGTGCCAGTGGTCATCTTGGTTCCAGGAGTTTCCTTAGTGTCACAATGCTCTCCATGTTTCCATGATTCCCCACAATGTCACAATGCTCTCCAGGCTTCCATTAGGCCCTGCTTTGCCACAATGGTCCCCTTGTTTCCATGCGGCCTTGCTGTGTCACAATGGACGTACGGTTCCATGATGTTGCGTGGTGTCACCGTGCTCTTCTTGAATCCGCCGTGTAACCATGGACCATTGGTTCCATGCGGCCTGGCCGTGTCACAATGGGCTCCTTGATTCCATGATTCCCCACGGTGTCACAATGGAGCCTTGTTTCTAGGAGGTTCTGTACTGTCACAATTGCCTCCTTGATGCCATCAGCCCCTGCAGTGTCACAATGGCTCCTTGGTTCCATGAGGAACACAATAGCTTGGCATAAGCATTGAGCAACAGCTGCTGAACACACCTGGCAACATCTGCTTGCATCAAAAGAGGGCTTCAAGCTGACAATGGCACCAGCAGCTTCCATCTGCAACAGACACCCAGGGAAAGGACAGGCTGTGCCGGTTTGGACAAATGTGGAGGAAAATATCCTCTAATAGAAGGCAGGTTACACCCAGCCCTCCCCCACCAGCTTCGGGAAAAAAGAATTTTCCTGGGAAGAAAGTGAAAGAGATAAAAACTACTTTTTTAACAAACACACAGGAAAAGGATAACAATGCTAAATATTAAAAGCTCTCGCTGTGCAGAGAAAGCCGGGATAATTTGAGAGTCCTTCCGTGTTTCGGTGGGGTCTCCTGAAACATCCATAGACAGCGAGGCCCGTGCAAAGAAACAGGGAGCGATTCTTGAGAGAAGTTGCAGAGCTCTTTCTTCTCCAGCCACGTGGGCGGGGCACTGCCAAAGAACTGAGCAATCACGGCACAACCAGGGCCCTCCTGGCACAGGGCAACACAAAATAAGCAGTGCTGAACAGGATTAGGGCACATGTGAGCAGGGAGCAGGGAGACCCCGTGCCCAGGCCATGCCTCTACCCCAGGGTCCCCTCTCCCATGACCTCATGGCAGGAGGGAGGAACCCCAACACTTCCGTAGGTGCAGTCTCTCTCCTCCTCCTTGCAGCTGGCTCATGGGCCCACATTCAGGGCCCCCACCTCGGGAGAAAATTCTCCCAATGTGCTCTGATGTTGAAAGAGTCAAGAAGAGAAGAAGGGAAAAAAAACCCCCGAAGTCCCAGGAAAACAAAGTTCAACTCTCCATCTCCCTCCAGAGAAAAGGAGCTGAAAACTGGCTAAAAAGAAACAAAGTTGCTTCCTCTGCTCTTGCTGCAAGCAGGATGCAGAGGAGTGTGTATGTGTGTCCTTGAACAAACGCTCTGAGAAGTTTGTCTGGCTTTTTTTTCCTCTCCCCCCTCTCAGGCTCAGTTGAAAGGCACAGAAATGCACAAAGTTCACTTCTGGGCATAGAGCAGCAATAGGGGGATACACATGATAAAGTCACCCCAAGACACAGGGACAGAGAATTCAGTGGAAAGACTCCGAGAATTCTGCTCCCAGAGATCATTCATTCCTGCTCACACTGACCCTTGTAGAAAGGGGACATCGTTCCCGGCAGCCTGTACTGAGCATGTGGCTCCTGAGTGGGGTTTGTTGTTTAGGAAACCTGCTCCGGCTTTTCCATTCTTTCCTTGCAAACAGGAAAACTTCTCCTGGGGCTGTGTGCAGGCAGAGCCCTGAGGAGAGCAGGTGGCACATGGTGCGCTGGGCTGGGACAGCCAGCTGCAGAGCTCAAGGGAAGAAGCACAAAGTGTCACAATGGCTCCTTGCCTTCCCATGCAACACCTGGGTCACAATGGTCTCCTTGATTCCATGAGGCCCCACTGTGTCACAATGGCTCCTTGGTTCCATCAGGTTCCGCAGTGTCACCATGGTCTCCTTTGATCCGCACTGTCATCATGGACAATTGGTTCCATGAGGCCCCGCAGTGTCACAATGGTCCCTTGGTTCCATAGCTTTTACGTTGTAACAATGGACTCCTTGCTTCTATGAGCTAGCCTGCTTTTTGCAGAGGTGTCTTTGGTTCCAACAAGGCCCCACTGTGTCTCAGTGCACCCTGGCTTCCATGTGGATCTGGAGTATCACAAAGGCTCCTTGGTTCCACCAGGTCCTGCTGTGTCACAATGGGTCCTGTGGTCCCTGAGGCCCTCCAAAGTCATCATGGATGCTTGCTTCCATGAGGTTCCATTATGTGCCAGTGGTCATCTTGGTTCCAGGAGTTTCCTTAGTGTCACAATGCTCTCCATGTTTCCATGATTCCCCACAATGTCACAATGCTCTCCAGGCTTCCATTAGGCCCTGCTTTGCCACAATGGTCCCCTTGTTTCCATGCGGCCTTGCTGTGTCACAATGGACGTACGGTTCCATGATGTTGCGTGGTGTCACCGTGCTCTTCTTGAATCCGCCGTGTAACCATGGACCATTGGTTCCATGCAGCCGTGTCACAATGGGCTCCTTGATTCCATGATTCCCCACGGTGTCACAATGGAGCCTTGTTTCTAGGAGGTTCTGTACTGTCACAATTGCCTCCTTGATGCCATCAGCCCCTGCAGTGTCACAATGGCTCCTTGGTTCCATGAGGAACACAATAGCTTGGCATAAGCATTGAGCAACAGCTGCTGAACACACCTGGCAACATCTGCTTGCATCAAAAGAGGGCTTCAAGCTGACAATGGCACCAGCAGCTTCCATTTGCAACAGAGACCCAGGAAAGGACAGGCTGTGCCGGTTTGGACAAATGTGGAGGAAAATATCCTCTAATAGAAGGCAGGTTACACCCAGCCCTCCCCCACCAGCTTCGGGAAAAAAGAATTTTCCTGGGAAGAAAGTGAAAGAGATAAAAACTACTTTTTTAACAAACACACAGGAAAAGGATAACAATGCTAAATATTAAAAGCTCTCGCTGTGCAGAGAAAGCTGGGATAATTTGAGAGTCCTTCTGTGTTTCGGTGGGGTCTCCTGAAACATCCATAGACAGCGAGGCCCGTGCAAAGAAACAGGGAGCGATTCTTGAGAGAAGTTGCAGAGCTCTTTCTTCTCCAGCCACATGGGCGGGGCACTGCCAAAGAACTGAGCAATCACGGCACAACCAGGGCCCTCCTCACACAGGGCAACACAAAATAAGCAGTGCTGAACAGGGTTAGGGCACATGTGAGCAGGGAGCAGGGAGACCCCCCGTGCCCAGGCCATGCCTCTACCCCAGGGTCCCCTCTCCCATGACCGCATGGCAGGAGGGAGGAACCCCAACACTTCCGTAGGTGCAGTCTCTCTCCTCCTCCTTGCAGCTGGCTCATGGGCCCACATTCAGGGCCCCCACCTCGGGAGAAAATTCTCCCAATGTGCTCTGATGTTGAAAGAGTCAAGAAGAGAAGAAGGGAAAAAAAACCCCCGAAGTCCCAGGAAAACAAAGTTCAACTCTCCGTCTCCCCCCAGAGAAAAGGAGCTGAAAACTGGCTAAAAAGAAACAAAGTTGCTTCCCTCTGCTCTTGCTGCAAGCAGGATGCAGAGGAGTGTGTATGTGTGTCCTTGAACAAACGCTCTGAGAAGTTTGTCCGGTTTTTTTTCCTCTCCCCCCTCTCAGGCTCAGTTGAAAGGCACAGAAATGCACAAAGTTCACTTCTGGGCATAGAGCAGCAATAGGGGATACACATGATAAAGTCACCCCAAGACACAGGGACAGAGAATTCAGTGGAAAGACTCCGAGAATTCTGCTCCCAGAGATCATTCCTGCTCACACTGACCCTTGTAGAAAGGGGACATCGTTCCAGGCAGCCTGTACTGAGCATGTGGCTCCTGAGTGGGGTTTGTTGTTTAGGAAACCTGCTCCGGCTTTTCCATTCTTTCCTTGCAAACAGGAAAACTTCTCCTGGGGCTGTGTGCAGGCAGAGCCCTGAGGAGAGCAGGTGGCACATGGTGCGCTGGGCTGGGACAGCCAGCTGCAGAGCTCAAGGGAAGAAGCCCAAAGTGTCACAATGGCTCCTTGCCTTCCCATGCAACACCTGGGTCACAATGGTCTCCTTGATTCCATGAGGCCCCACTGTGTCACAATGGCTCCTTGGTTCCATCAGGTTCCGCAGTGTCACCATGGTCTCCTTTGATCCGCACTGTCATCATGGACAATTGGTTCCATGAGGCCCCGCAGTGTCACAATGGTCCCTTGGTTGCATAGCTTTTACGTTGTAACAATGGACTCCTTGCTTCTATGAGCTAGCCTGCTTTTTGCAGAGGTGTCTTTGGTTCCAACAAGGCCCCACTGTGTCTCAGTGCACCCTGGCTTCCATGTGGATCTGGAGTATCACAAAGGCTCCTTGGTTCCACCAGGTCCTGCTGTGTCACAATGGGTCCTGTGGTCCCTGAGGCCCTCCAAAGTCATCATGGATGCTTGCTTCCATGAGGTTCCATTATGTGCCAGTGGTCATCTTGGTTCCAGGAGTTTCCTTAGTGTCACAATGCTCTCCATGTTTCCATGATTCCCCACAATGTCACAATGCTCTCCAGGCTTCCATTAGGCCCTGCTTTGCCACAATGGTCCCCTTGTTTCCATGCGGCCTTGCTGTGTCACAATGGACGTACGGTTCCATGATGTTGCGTGGTGTCACCGTGCTCTTCTTGAATCCGCCGTGTAACCATGGACCATTGGTTCCATGCAGCCGTGTCACAATGGGCTCCTTGATTCCATGATTCCCCACGGTGTCACAATGGAGCCTTGTTTCTAGGAGGTTCTGTACTGTCACAATTGCCTCCTTGATGCCATCAGCCCCTGCAGTGTCACAATGGCTCCTTGGTTCCATGAGGAACACAATAGCTTGGCATAAGCATTGAGCAACAGCTGCTGAACACACCTGGCAACATCTGCTTGCATCAAAAGAGGGCTTCAAGCTGACAATGGCACCAGCAGCTTCCATCTGCAACAGACACCCAGGGAAAGGACAGGCTGTGCCGGTTTGGACAAATGTGGAGGAAAATATCCTCTGATAGAAGGCAGGTTACACCCAGCCCTCCCCCACCAGCTTCGGGAAAAAAGAATTTTCCTGGGAAGAAAGTGAAAGAGATAAAAACTACTTTTTTAACAAACACACAGGAAAAGGATAACAATGCTAAATATTAAAACCTCTCGCTGTGCAGAGAAAGCTGGGATAATTTGAGAGTCCTTCCGTGTTTCGGTGGGGTCTCCTGAAACATCCATAGACAGCGAGGCCCGTGCAAAGAAACAGGGAGCGATTCTTGAGAGAAGTTTCAGAGCTCTTTCTTCTCCAGCCACATGGGCGGGGCACTGCCAAAGAACTGAGCAATCACGGCACAACCAGGGCCCTCCTGGCACAGGGCAACACAAAATAAGCAGTGCTGAACAGGATTAGGGCACATGTGAGCAGGGAGCAGGGAGACCCCGTGCCCAGGCCATGCCTCTACCCCAGGGTCCCCTCTCCCATGACCTCATGGCAGGGGGGAGGAACCCCAACACTTCCGTAGGTGTAGTCTCTCTCCTCCTCCTTGCAGCTGGCTCATGGGCCCACATTCAGGGCCCCCACCTCGGGAGAAAATTCTCCCAATGTGCTCTGATGTTGAAAGAGTCAAGAAGAGAAGAAGGGAAAAAAAACCCCCGAAGTCCCAGGAAAACAAAGTTCAACTCTCCATCTCCCTCCAGAGAAAAGGAGCTGAAAACTGGCTAAAAAGAAACAAAGTTGCTTCCTCTGCTCTTGCTGCAAGCAGGATGCAGAGGAGTGTGTATGTGTGTCCTTGAACAAACGCTCTGAGAAGTTTGTCTGGCTTTTTTTTCCTCTCCCCCCTCTCAGGCTCAGTTGAAAGGCACAGAAATGCACAAAGTTCACTTCTGGGCATAGAGCAGCAATAGGGGGATACACATGATAAAGTCACCCCAAGACACAGGGACAGAGAATTCAGTGGAAAGACTCCGAGAATTCTGCTCCCAGAGATCATTCATTCCTGCTCACACTGACCCTTGTAGAAAGGGGACATCGTTCCCGGCAGCCTGTACTGAGCATGTGGCTCCTGAGTGGGGTTTGTTGTTTAGGAAACCTGCTCCGGCTTTTCCATTCTTTCCTTGCAAACAGGAAAACTTCTCCTGGGGCTGTGTGCAGGCAAAGCCCTGAGGAGAGCAGGTGGCACATGGTGCGCTGGGCTGGGACAGCCAGCTGCAGAGCTCAAGGGAAGAAGCCCAAAGTGTCACAATGGCTCCTTGCCTTCCCATGCAACACCTGGGTCACAATGGTCTCCTTGATTCCATGAGGCCCCACTGTGTCACAATGGCTCCTTGGTTCCATCAGGTTCCGCAGTGTCACCATGGTCTCCTTTGATCCGCACTGTCATCATGGACAATTGGTTCCATGAGGCCCCGCAGTGTCACAATGGTCCCTTGCTTCCATAGGTTTGATGTTGTAACAAAGGACTCCTTGCTTCTATGAGCTAGCCTGCTTTTTGCAGAGGTGTCTTTGGTTCCAACAAGGCCCCACTGTGTCTCAGTGCACCCTGGCTTCCATGTGGATCTGGAGTATCACAAAGGCTCCTTGGTTCCACCAGGTCCTGCTGTGTCACAATGGGTCCTGTGGTCCCTGAGGCCCTCCAAAGTCATCATGGATGCTTGCTTCCATGAGGTTCCATTATGTGCCAGTGGTCATCTTGGTTCCAGGAGTTTCCTTAGTGTCACAATGCTCTCCATGTTTCCATGATTCCCCACAATGTCACAATGCTCTCCAGGCTTCCATTAGGCCCTGCTTTGCCACAATGGTCCCCTTGTTTCCATGCGGCCTTGCTGTGTCACAATGGACGTACGGTTCCATGATGTTGCGTGGTGTCACCGTGCTCTTCTTGAATCCGCCGTGTTACCATGGACCATTGGTTCCATGCAGCCGTGTCACAATGGGCTCCTTGATTCCATGATTCCCCACGGTGTCACAATGGAGCCTTGTTTCTAGGAGGTTCTGTACTGTCACAATTGCCTCCTTGATGCCATCAGCCCCTGCAGTGTCACAATGGCTCCTTGGTTCCATGAGGAACACAATAGCTTGGCATAAGCATTGAGCAACAGCTGCTGAACACACCTGGCAACATCTGCTTGCATCAAAAGAGGGCTTCAAGCTGACAATGGCACCAGCAGCTTCCATCTGCAACAGACACCCAGGGAAAGGACAGGCTGTGCCGGTTTGGACAAATGTGGAGGAAAATATCCTCTGATAGAAGGCAGGTTACACCCAGCCCTCCCCCACCAGCTTCGGGAAAAAAGAATTTTCCTGGGAAGAAAGTGAAAGAGATAAAAACTACTTTTTTAACAAACACACAGGAAAAGGATAACAATGCTAAATATTAAAACCTCTCGCTGTGCAGAGAAAGCTGGGATAATTTGAGAGTCCTTCTGTGTTTCGGTGGGGTCTCCTGAAACATCCATAGACAGCGAGGCCCGTGCAAAGAAACAGGGAGCGATTCTTGAGAGAAGTTTCAGAGCTCTTTCTTCTCCAGCCACATGGGCGGGGCACTGCCAAAGAACTGAGCAATCACGGCACAACCAGGGCCCTCCTGGCACAGGGCAACACAAAATAAGCAGTGCTGAACAGGATTAGGGCACATGTGAGCAGGGAGCAGGGAGACCCCGTGCCCAGGCCATGCCTCTACCCCAGGGTCCCCTCTCCCATGACCTCATGGCAGGGGGGAGGAACCCCAACACTTCCGTAGGTGTAGTCTCTCTCCTCCTCCTTGCAGCTGGCTCATGGGCCCACATTCAGGGCCCCCACCTCGGGAGAAAATTCTCCCAATGTGCTCTGATGTTGAAAGAGTCAAGAAGAGAAGAAGGGAAAAAAAACCCCCGAAGTCCCAGGAAAACAAAGTTCAACTCTCCATCTCCCCCCAGAGAAAAGGAGCTGAAAACTGGCTAAAAAGAAACAAAGTTGCTTTCTCTGCTCTTGCTGCAAGCAGGATGCAGAGGAGTGTGTATGTGTGTCCTTGAACAAACGCTCTGAGAAGTTTGTCTGGCTTTTTTTTCCTCTCCCCCCTCTCAGGCTCAGTTGAAAGGCACAGAAATGCACAAAGTTCACTTCTGGGCATAGAGCAGCAATAGGGGGATACACATGATAAAGTCACCCCAAGACACAGGGACAGAGAATTCAGTGGAAAGACTCCAAGAATTCTGCTCCCAGAGATCATTCATTCCTGCTCACACTGACCCTTGTAGAAAGGGGACATCGTTCCCGGCAGCCTGTACTGAGCATGTGGCTCCTGAGTGGGGTTTGTTGTTTAGGAAACCTGCTCCGGCTTTTCCATTCTTTCCTTGCAAACAGGAAAACTTCTCCTGGGGCTGTGTGCAGGCAGAGCCCTGAGGAGAGCAGGTGGCACATGGTGCGCTGGGCTGGGACAGCCAGCTGCAGAGCTCAAGGGAAGAAGCCCAAAGTGTCACAATGGCTCCTTGCCTTCCCATGCAACACCTGGGTCACAATGGTCTCCTTGATTCCATGAGGCCCCACTGTGTCACAATGGCTCCTTGGTTCCATCAGGTTCCGCAGTGTCACCATGGTCTCCTTTGATCCGCACTGTCATCATGGACAATTGGTTCCATGAGGCCCCGCAGTGTCACAATGGTCCCTTGCTTCCATAGCTTTTACGTTGTAACAAAGGACTCCTTGCTTCTATGAGCTAGCCTGCTTTTTGCAGAGGTGTCTTTGGTTCCAACAAGGCCCCACTGTGTCTCAGTGCACCCTGGCTTCCATGTGGATCTGGAGTATCACAAAGGCTCCTTGGTTCCACCAGGTCCTGCTGTGTCACAATGGGTCCTGTGGTCCCTGAGGCCCTCCAAAGTCATCATGGATGCTTGCTTCCATGAGGTTCCATTATGTGCCAGTGGTCATCTTGGTTCCAGGAGTTTCCTTAGTGTCACAATGCTCTCCATGTTTCCATGATTCCCCACAATGTCACAATGCTCTCCAGGCTTCCATTAGGCCCTGCTTTGCCACAATGGTCCCCTTGTTTCCATGCGGCCTTGCTGTGTCACAATGGACGTACGGTTCCATGATGTTGCGTGGTGTCACCGTGCTCTTCTTGAATCCGCCGTGTAACCATGGACCATTGGTTCCATGCAGCCGTGTCACAATGGGCTCCTTGATTCCATGATTCCCCACGGTGTCACAATGGAGCCTTGTTTCTAGGAGGTTCTGTACTGTCACAATTGCCTCCTTGATGCCATCAGCCCCTGCAGTGTCACAATGGCTCCTTGGTTCCATGAGGAACACAATAGCTTGGCATAAGCATTGAGCAACAGCTGCTGAACACACCTGGCAACATCTGCTTGCATCAAAAGAGGGCTTCAAGCTGACAATGGCACCAGCAGCTTCCATCTGCAACAGACACCCAGGGAAAGGACAGGCTGTGCCGGTTTGGACAAATGTGGAGGAAAATATCCTCTGATAGAAGGCAGGTTACACCCAGCCCTCCCCCACCAGCTTCGGGAAAAAAGAATTTTCCTGGGAAGAAAGTGAAAGAGATAAAAACTACTTTTTTAACAAACACACAGGAAAAGGATAACAATGCTAAATATTAAAAGCTCTCGCTGTGCAGAGAAAGCTGGGATAATTTGAGAGTCCTTCCGTGTTTCGGTGGGGTCTCCTGAAACATCCATAGACAGCGAGGCCCGTGCAAAGAAACAGGGAGCGATTCTTGAGAGAAGTTTCAGAGCTCTTTCTTCTCCAGCCACATGGGCGGGGCACTGCCAAAGAACTGAGCAATCACGGCACAACCAGGGCCCTCCTGGCACAGGGCAACACAAAATAAGCAGTGCTGAACAGGATTAGGGCACATGTGAGCAGGGAGCAGGGAGACCCCGTGCCCAGGCCATGCCTCTACCCCAGGGTCCCCTCTCCCATGACCTCATGGCAGGGGGGAGGAACCCCAACACTTCCGTAGGTGTAGTCTCTCTCCTCCTCCTTGCAGCTGGCTCATGGGCCCACATTCAGGGCCCCCACCTCGGGAGAAAATTCTCCCAATGTGCTCTGATGTTGAAAGAGTCAAGAAGAGAAGAAGGGAAAAAAAACCCCCGAAGTCCCAGGAAAACAAAGTTCAACTCTCCATCTCCCTCCAGAGAAAAGGAGCTGAAAACTGGCTAAAAAGAAACAAAGTTGCTTCCTCTGCTCTTGCTGCAAGCAGGATGCAGAGGAGTGTGTATGTGTGTCCTTGAACAAACGCTCTGAGAAGTTTGTCTGGCTTTTTTTTCCTCTCCCCCCTCTCAGGCTCAGTTGAAAGGCACAGAAATGCACAAAGTTCACTTCTGGGCATAGAGCAGCAATAGGGGGATACACATGATAAAGTCACCCCAAGACACAGGGACAGAGAATTCAGTGGAAAGACTCCGAGAATTCTGCTCCCAGAGATCATTCATTCCTGCTCACACTGACCCTTGTAGAAAGGGGACATCGTTCCCGGCAGCCTGTACTGAGCATGTGGCTCCTGAGTGGGGTTTGTTGTTTAGGAAACCTGCTCCGGCTTTTCCATTCTTTCCTTGCAAACAGGAAAACTTCTCCTGGGGCTGTGTGCAGGCAAAGCCCTGAGGAGAGCAGGTGGCACATGGTGCGCTGGGCTGGGACAGCCAGCTGCAGAGCTCAAGGGAAGAAGCCCAAAGTGTCACAATGGCTCCTTGCCTTCCCATGCAACACCTGGGTCACAATGGTCTCCTTGATTCCATGAGGCCCCACTGTGTCACAATGGCTCCTTGGTTCCATCAGGTTCCGCAGTGTCACCATGGTCTCCTTTGATCCGCACTGTCATCATGGACAATTGGTTCCATGAGGCCCCGCAGTGTCACAATGGTCCCTTGCTTCCATAGGTTTGATGTTGTAACAAAGGACTCCTTGCTTCTATGAGCTAGCCTGCTTTTTGCAGAGGTGTCTTTGGTTCCAACAAGGCCCCACTGTGTCTCAGTGCACCCTGGCTTCCATGTGGATCTGGAGTATCACAAAGGCTCCTTGGTTCCACCAGGTCCTGCTGTGTCACAATGGGTCCTGTGGTCCCTGAGGCCCTCCAAAGTCATCATGGATGCTTGCTTCCATGAGGTTCCATTATGTGCCAGTGGTCATCTTGGTTCCAGGAGTTTCCTTAGTGTCACAATGCTCTCCATGTTTCCATGATTCCCCACAATGTCACAATGCTCTCCAGGCTTCCATTAGGCCCTGCTTTGCCACAATGGTCCCCTTGTTTCCATGCGGCCTTGCTGTGTCACAATGGACGTACGGTTCCATGATGTTGCGTGGTGTCACCGTGCTCTTCTTGAATCCGCCGTGTTACCATGGACCATTGGTTCCATGCAGCCGTGTCACAATGGGCTCCTTGATTCCATGATTCCCCACGGTGTCACAATGGAGCCTTGTTTCTAGGAGGTTCTGTACTGTCACAATTGCCTCCTTGATGCCATCAGCCCCTGCAGTGTCACAATGGCTCCTTGGTTCCATGAGGAACACAATAGCTTGGCATAAGCATTGAGCAACAGCTGCTGAACACACCTGGCAACATCTGCTTGCATCAAAAGAGGGCTTCAAGCTGACAATGGCACCAGCAGCTTCCATCTGCAACAGACACCCAGGGAAAGGACAGGCTGTGCCGGTTTGGACAAATGTGGAGGAAAATATCCTCTGATAGAAGGCAGGTTACACCCAGCCCTCCCCCACCAGCTTCGGGAAAAAAGAATTTTCCTGGGAAGAAAGTGAAAGAGATAAAAACTACTTTTTTAACAAACACACAGGAAAAGGATAACAATGCTAAATATTAAAACCTCTCGCTGTGCAGAGAAAGCTGGGATAATTTGAGAGTCCTTCCGTGTTTCGGTGGGGTCTCCTGAAACATCCATAGACAGCGAGGCCCGTGCAAAGAAACAGGGAGCGATTCTTGAGAGAAGTTTCAGAGCTCTTTCTTCTCCAGCCACATGGGCGGGGCACTGCCAAAGAACTGAGCAATCACGGCACAACCAGGGCCCTCCTGGCACAGGGCAACACAAAATAAGCAGTGCTGAACAGGATTAGGGCACATGTGAGCAGGGAGCAGGGAGACCCCGTGCCCAGGCCATGCCTCTACCCCAGGGTCCCCTCTCCCATGACCTCATGGCAGGGGGGAGGAACCCCAACACTTCCGTAGGTGTAGTCTCTCTCCTCCTCCTTGCAGCTGGCTCATGGGCCCACATTCAGGGCCCCCACCTCGGGAGAAAATTCTCCCAATGTGCTCTGATGTTGAAAGAGTCAAGAAGAGAAGAAGGGAAAAAAAACCCCCGAAGTCCCAGGAAAACAAAGTTCAACTCTCCATCTCCCCCCAGAGAAAAGGAGCTGAAAACTGGCTAAAAAGAAACAAAGTTGCTTTCTCTGCTCTTGCTGCAAGCAGGATGCAGAGGAGTGTGTATGTGTGTCCTTGAACAAACGCTCTGAGAAGTTTGTCTGGCTTTTTTTTCCTCTCCCCCCTCTCAGGCTCAGTTGAAAGGCACAGAAATGCACAAAGTTCACTTCTGGGCATAGAGCAGCAATAGGGGGATACACATGATAAAGTCACCCCAAGACACAGGGACAGAGAATTCAGTGGAAAGACTCCAAGAATTCTGCTCCCAGAGATCATTCATTCCTGCTCACACTGACCCTTGTAGAAAGGGGACATCGTTCCCGGCAGCCTGTACTGAGCATGTGGCTCCTGAGTGGGGTTTGTTGTTTAGGAAACCTGCTCCGGCTTTTCCATTCTTTCCTTGCAAACAGGAAAACTTCTCCTGGGGCTGTGTGCAGGCAGAGCCCTGAGGAGAGCAGGTGGCACATGGTGCGCTGGGCTGGGACAGCCAGCTGCAGAGCTCAAGGGAAGAAGCCCAAAGTGTCACAATGGCTCCTTGCCTTCCCATGCAACACCTGGGTCACAATGGTCTCCTTGATTCCATGAGGCCCCACTGTGTCACAATGGCTCCTTGGTTCCATCAGGTTCCGCAGTGTCACCATGGTCTCCTTTGATCCGCACTGTCATCATGGACAATTGGTTCCATGAGGCCCCGCAGTGTCACAATGGTCCCTTGCTTCCATAGCTTTTACGTTGTAACAAAGGACTCCTTGCTTCTATGAGCTAGCCTGCTTTTTGCAGAGGTGTCTTTGGTTCCAACAAGGCCCCACTGTGTCTCAGTGCACCCTGGCTTCCATGTGGATCTGGAGTATCACAAAGGCTCCTTGGTTCCACCAGGTCCTGCTGTGTCACAATGGGTCCTGTGGTCCCTGAGGCCCTCCAAAGTCATCATGGATGCTTGCTTCCATGAGGTTCCATTATGTGCCAGTGGTCATCTTGGTTCCAGGAGTTTCCTTAGTGTCACAATGCTCTCCATGTTTCCATGATTCCCCACAATGTCACAATGCTCTCCAGGCTTCCATTAGGCCCTGCTTTGCCACAATGGTCCCCTTGTTTCCATGCGGCCTTGCTGTGTCACAATGGACGTACGGTTCCATGATGTTGCGTGGTGTCACCGTGCTCTTCTTGAATCCGCCGTGTTACCATGGACCATTGGTTCCATGCAGCCGTGTCACAATGGGCTCCTTGATTCCATGATTCCCCACGGTGTCACAATGGAGCCTTGTTTCTAGGAGGTTCTGTACTGTCACAATTGCCTCCTTGATGCCATCAGCCCCTGCAGTGTCACAATGGCTCCTTGGTTCCATGAGGAACACAATAGCTTGGCATAAGCATTGAGCAACAGCTGCTGAACACACCTGGCAACATCTGCTTGCATCAAAAGAGGGCTTCAAGCTGACAATGGCACCAGCAGCTTCCATCTGCAACAGACACCCAGGGAAAGGACAGGCTGTGCCGGTTTGGACAAATGTGGAGGAAAATATCCTCTGATAGAAGGCAGGTTACACCCAGCCCTCCCCCACCAGCTTCGGGAAAAAAGAATTTTCCTGGGAAGAAAGTGAAAGAGATAAAAACTACTTTTTTAACAAACACACAGGAAAAGGATAACAATGCTAAATATTAAAACCTCTCGCTGTGCAGAGAAAGCTGGGATAATTTGAGAGTCCTTCCGTGTTTCGGTGGGGTCTCCTGAAACATCCATAGACAGCGAGGCCCGTGCAAAGAAACAGGGAGCGATTCTTGAGAGAAGTTTCAGAGCTCTTTCTTCTCCAGCCACATGGGCGGGGCACTGCCAAAGAACTGAGCAATCACGGCACAACCAGGGCCCTCCTGGCACAGGGCAACACAAAATAAGCAGTGCTGAACAGGATTAGGGCACATGTGAGCAGGGAGCAGGGAGACCCCGTGCCCAGGCCATGCCTCTACCCCAGGGTCCCCTCTCCCATGACCTCATGGCAGGGGGGAGGAACCCCAACACTTCCGTAGGTGTAGTCTCTCTCCTCCTCCTTGCAGCTGGCTCATGGGCCCACATTCAGGGCCCCCACCTCGGGAGAAAATTCTCCCAATGTGCTCTGATGTTGAAAGAGTCAAGAAGAGAAGAAGGGAAAAAAAACCCCCGAAGTCCCAGGAAAACAAAGTTCAACTCTCCATCTCCCCCCAGAGAAAAGGAGCTGAAAACTGGCTAAAAAGAAACAAAGTTGCTTTCTCTGCTCTTGCTGCAAGCAGGATGCAGAGGAGTGTGTATGTGTGTCCTTGAACAAACGCTCTGAGAAGTTTGTCTGGCTTTTTTTTCCTCTCCCCCCTCTCAGGCTCAGTTGAAAGGCACAGAAATGCACAAAGTTCACTTCTGGGCATAGAGCAGCAATAGGGGGATACACATGATAAAGTCACCCCAAGACACAGGGACAGAGAATTCAGTGGAAAGACTCCAAGAATTCTGCTCCCAGAGATCATTCATTCCTGCTCACACTGACCCTTGTAGAAAGGGGACATCGTTCCCGGCAGCCTGTACTGAGCATGTGGCTCCTGAGTGGGGTTTGTTGTTTAGGAAACCTGCTCCGGCTTTTCCATTCTTTCCTTGCAAACAGGAAAACTTCTCCTGGGGCTGTGTGCAGGCAGAGCCCTGAGGAGAGCAGGTGGCACATGGTGCGCTGGGCTGGGACAGCCAGCTGCAGAGCTCAAGGGAAGAAGCCCAAAGTGTCACAATGGCTCCTTGCCTTCCCATGCAACACCTGGGTCACAATGGTCTCCTTGATTCCATGAGGCCCCACTGTGTCACAATGGCTCCTTGGTTCCATCAGGTTCCGCAGTGTCACCATGGTCTCCTTTGATCCGCACTGTCATCATGGACAATTGGTTCCATGAGGCCCCGCAGTGTCACAATGGTCCCTTGCTTCCATAGCTTTTACGTTGTAACAAAGGACTCCTTGCTTCTATGAGCTAGCCTGCTTTTTGCAGAGGTGTCTTTGGTTCCAACAAGGCCCCACTGTGTCTCAGTGCACCCTGGCTTCCATGTGGATCTGGAGTATCACAAAGGCTCCTTGGTTCCACCAGGTCCTGCTGTGTCACAATGGGTCCTGTGGTCCCTGAGGCCCTCCAAAGTCATCATGGATGCTTGCTTCCATGAGGTTCCATTATGTGCCAGTGGTCATCTTGGTTCCAGGAGTTTCCTTAGTGTCACAATGCTCTCCATGTTTCCATGATTCCCCACAATGTCACAATGCTCTCCAGGCTTCCATTAGGCCCTGCTTTGCCACAATGGTCCCCTTGTTTCCATGCGGCCTTGCTGTGTCACAATGGACGTACGGTTCCATGATGTTGCGTGGTGTCACCGTGCTCTTCTTGAATCCGCCGTGTAACCATGGACCATTGGTTCCATGCAGCCGTGTCACAATGGGCTCCTTGATTCCATGATTCCCCACGGTGTCACAATGGAGCCTTGTTTCTAGGAGGTTCTGTACTGTCACAATTGTATCCTTGATGCCATCAGCCCCTGCAGTGTCACAATGGCTCCTTGGTTCCATGAGGAACACAATAGCTTGGCATAAGCATTGAGCAACAGCTGCTGAACACACCTGGCAACATCTGCTTGCATCAAAAGAGGGCTTCAAGCTGACAATGGCACCAGCAGCTTCCATCTGCAACAGAGACCCAGGAAAGGACAGGCTGTGCCGGTTTGGACAAATTTGGAGGAAAATATCCTCTTATAGAAGGCAGGTTACACCCAGCCCTCCCCCACCAGGTTTTTGGAAAAAAGAACTTTCCTGGGAAGAAAGTGAAAGAGATAAAAACTATTTTTTTAACAAACACACAGGAAAAGGATAACAATGCTAAATATTAAAACCTCTCGCTGTGCAGAGAAAGCTGGGATAATTTGAGAGTCCTTCTGTGTTTCGGTGGGGTCTCCTGAAACATCCATAGACAGCGAGGCCCGTGCAAAGAAACAGGGAGCGATTCTTGAGAGAAGTTGCAGAGCTCTTTCTTCTCCAGCCACATGGGCGGGGCACTGCCAAAGAACTGAGCAATCACAGCACAACCAGGGCCCTCTTCGCACAGGGCAACACAAAATAAGCAGTGCTGAACAGGATTAGGGCACATGTGAGCAGGGAGCAGGGAGACCCCGTGCCCAGGCCATGCCTCTACCCCAGGGTACCCTCTCCCATGACCTCATGGCAGGGGGGAGGAACCCCAACACTTCCATAGGTGCAGTCTCTCTCCTCCTCCTTGCAGCTGGCTCATGGGCCCACATTCAGGGCCCCCACCTCGGGAGAAAATTCTCCCAATGTGCTCTGATGTTGAAAGAGTCAAGAAGAGTAGAAGGGAAAAAAAACCCCCGAAGTCCCAGGAAAACAAAGTTCAACTCTCCATCTCCCCCCAGAGAAAAGGAGCTGAAAACTGGCTAAAAAGAAACAAAGTTGCTTCCCTCTGCTCTTGCTGCAAGCAGGATGCAGAGGAGTGTGTATGTGTGTCCTTGAACAAACGCTCTGAGAAGTTTGTCCGGTTTTTTTTCCTCTCCCCCCTCTCAGGCTCAGTTGAAAGGCACAGAAATGCACAAAGTTCACTTCTGGGCATAGAGCAGCAATAGGGGATACACATGATAAAGTCACCCCAAGACACAGGGACAGAGAATTCAGTGGAAAGACTCCGAGAATTCTGCTCCCAGAGATCATTCATTCCTGCTCACACTGACCCTTGTAGAAAGGGGACATCGTTCCCGGCAGCCTGTACTGAGCATGTGGCTCCTGAGTGGGGTTTGTTGTTTAGGAAACCTGCTCCGGCTTTTCCATTCTTTCCTTGCAAACAGGAAAACTTCTCCTGGGGCTGTGTGCAGGCAGAGCCCTGAGGAGAGCAGGTGGCACATGGTGCGCTGGGCTGGGACAGCCAGCTGCAGAGCTCAAGGGAAGAAGCCCAAAGTGTCACAATGGCTCCTTGCCTTCCCATGCAACACCTGGGTCACAATGGTCTCCTTGATTCCATGAGGCCCCACTGTGTCACAATGGCTCCTTGGTTCCATCAGGTTCCGCAGTGTCACCATGGTCTCCTTTGATCCGCACTGTCATCATGGACAATTGGTTCCATGAGGCCCCGCAGTGTCACAATGGTCCCTTGGTTGCATAGCTTTTACGTTGTAACAATGGACTCCTTGCTTCTATGAGCTAGCCTGCTTTTTGCAGAGGTGTCTTTGGTTCCAACAAGGCCCCGCTGTGTCTCAGTGCACCCTGGCTTCCATGTGGATCTGGAGTATCACAAAGGCTCCTTGGTTCCACCAGGTCCTGCTGTGTCACAATGGGTCCTGTGGTCCCTGAGGCCCTCCAAAGTCATCATGGATGCTTGCTTCCATGAGGTTCCATTATGTGCCAGTGGTCATCTTGGTTCCAGGAGTTTCCTTAGTGTCACAATGCTCTCCATGTTTCCATGATTCCCCACAATGTCACAATGCTCTCCAGGCTTCCATTAGGCCCTGCTTTGCCACAATGGTCCCCTTGTTTCCATGCGGCCCCGCTGTGTCACAATGGACGTACGGTTCCATGATGTTGCGTGGTGTCACCGTGCTCTTCTTGAATCCGCCGTGTAACCATGGACCATTGGTTCCATGCAGCCGTGTCACAATGGGCTCCTTGATTCCATGATTCCCCACGGTGTCACAATGGAGCCTTGTTTCTAGGAGGTTCTGTACTGTCACAATTGCCTCCTTGATGCCATCAGCCCCTGCAGTGTCACAATGGCTCCTTGGTTCCATGAGGAACACAATAGCTTGGCATAAGCATTGAGCAACAGCTGCTGAACACACCTGGCAACATCTGCTTGCATCAAAAGAGGGCTTCAAGCTGACAATGGCACCAGCAGCTTCCATCTGCAACAGACACCCAGGGAAAGGACAGGCTGTGCCGGTTTGGACAAATGTGGAGGAAAATATCCTCTGATAGAAGGCAGGTTACACCCAGCCCTCCCCCACCAGCTTCGGGAAAAAAGAATTTTCCTGGGAAGAAAGTGAAAGAGATAAAAACTACTTTTTTAACAAACACACAGGAAAAGGATAACAATGCTAAATACTAAAACCTCTCGCTGTGCAGAGAAAGCTGGGATAATTTGAGAGTCCTTCCGTGTTTCGGTGGGGTCTCCTGAAACATCCATAGACAGCGAGGCCCGTGCAAAGAAACAGGGAGCGATTCTTGAGAGAAGTTTCAGAGCTCTTTCTTCTCCAGCCACATGGGCGGGGCACTGCCAAAGAACTGAGCAATCACGGCACAACCAGGGCCCTCCTGGCACAGGGCAACACAAAATAAGCAGTGCTGAACAGGATTAGGGCACATGTGAGCAGGGAGCAGGGAGACCCCGTGCCCAGGCCATGCCTCTACCCCAGGGTCCCCTCTCCCATGACCTCATGGCAGGGGGGAGGAACCCCAACACTTCCGTAGGTGTAGTCTCTCTCCTCCTCCTTGCAGCTGGCTCATGGGCCCACATTCAGGGCCCCCACCTCGGGAGAAAATTCTCCCAATGTGCTCTGATGTTGAAAGAGTCAAGAAGAGAAGAAGGGAAAAAAAACCCCCGAAGTCCCAGGAAAACAAAGTTCAACTCTCCATCTCCCCCCAGAGAAAAGGAGCTGAAAACTGGCTAAAAAGAAACAAAGTTGCTTTCTCTGCTCTTGCTGCAAGCAGGATGCAGAGGAGTGTGTATGTGTGTCCTTGAACAAACGCTCTGAGAAGTTTGTCTGGCTTTTTTTTCCTCTCCCCCCTCTCAGGCTCAGTTGAAAGGCACAGAAATGCACAAAGTTCACTTCTGGGCATAGAGCAGCAATAGGGGGATACACATGATAAAGTCACCCCAAGACACAGGGACAGAGAATTCAGTGGAAAGACTCCGAGAATTCTGCTCCCAGAGATCATTCATTCCTGCTCACACTGACCCTTGTAGAAAGGGGACATCGTTCCCGGCAGCCTGTACTGAGCATGTGGCTCCTGAGTGGGGTTTGTTGTTTAGGAAACCTGCTCCGGCTTTTCCATTCTTTCCTTGCAAACAGGAAAACTTCTCCTGGGGCTGTGTGCAGGCAGAGCCCTGAGGAGAGCAGGTGGCACATGGTGCGCTGGGCTGGGACAGCCAGCTGCAGAGCTCAAGGGAAGAAGCACAAAGTGTCACAATGGCTCCTTGCCTTCCCATGCAACACCTGGGTCACAATGGTCTCCTTGATTCCATGAGGCCCCACTGTGTCACAATGGCTCCTTGGTTCCATCAGGTTCCGCAGTGTCACCATGGTCTCTTTTGATCCGCACTGTCATCATGGACAATTGGTTCCATGAGGCCCCGCAGTGTCACAATGGTCCCTTGCTTCCATAGGTTTGATGTTGTAACAAAGGACTCCTTGCTTCTATGAGCTAGCCTGCTTTTTGCAGAGGTGTCTTTGGTTCCAACAAGGCCCCACTGTGTCTCAGTGCACCCTGGCTTCCATGTGGATCTGGAGTATCACAAAGGCTCCTTGGTTCCACCAGGTCCTGCTGTGTCACAATGGGTCCTGTGGTCCCTGAGGCCCTCCAAAGTCATCATGGATGCTTGCTTCCATGAGGTTCCATTATGTGCCAGTGGTCATCTTGGTTCCAGGAGTTTCCTTAGTGTCACAATGCTCTCCATGCTTCCATTAGGCCCTGCTTTGCCACAATGGTCCCCTTGTTTCCATGAGGCCCCGCTGTGTCACAATGGACCTATGGTTCCGTGATGTTGCGTGGTGTCACCGTGCTCTTCTTGAATCCGCCGTGTAACCATGGACCATTGGTTCCATGCAGCCGTGTCACAATGGGCTCCTTGATTCCATGATTCCCCACGGTGTCACAATGGAGCCTTGTTTCTAGGAGGTTCTGTACTGTCACAATTGCCTCCTTGATGCCATCAGCCCCTGCAGTGTCACAATGGCTCCTTGGTTCCATGAGGAACACAATAGCTTGGCATAAGCATTGAGCAACAGCTGCTGAACACACCTGGCAACATCTGCTTGCATCAAAAGAGGGCTTCAAGCTGACAATGGCACCAGCAGCTTCCATCTGCAACAGAGACCCAGGAAAGGACAGGCTGTGCCGGTTTGGACAAATGTGGAGGAAAATATCCTCTTATAGAAGGCAGGTTACACCCAGCCCTCCCCCACCAGGTTTTTGGAAAAAAGAACTTTCCTGGGAAGAAAGTGAAAGAGATAAAACCTATTTTTTTAACAAACACACAGGAAAAGGATAACAATGCTAAATATTAAAAGCTCTCGCTGTGCAGAGAAAGCTGGGATAATTTGAGAGTCCTTCTGTGTTTCGGTGGGGTCTCCTGAAACATCCATAGACAGCGAGGCCCGTGCAAAGAAACAGGGAGCGATTCTTGAGAGAAGTTTCAGAGCTCTTTCTTCTCCAGCCACATGGGCGGGGCACTGCCAAAGAACTGAGCAATCACAGCACAACCAGGGCCCTCCTGGCACAGGGCAACACAAAATAAGCAGTGCTGAACAGGATTAGGGCACATGTCAGCAGGGAGCAGGGAGACCCCGTGCCCAGGCCATGCCTCTACCCCAGGGTCCCCTCTCCCATGACCTCATGGCAGGGGGGAGGAACCCCAACACTTCCGTAGGTGCAGTCTCTCTCCTCCTCCTTGCAGCTGGCTCATGGGCCCACATTCAGGGCCCCCACCTCGGGAGAAAATTCTCCCAATGTGCTCTGATGTTGAAAGAGTCAAGAAGAGAAGAAGGGAAAAAAAACCCCCGAAGTCCCAGGAAAACAAAGTTCAACTCTCCATCTCCCCCCAGAGAAAAGGAGCTGAAAACTGGCTAAAAAGAAACAAAGTTGCTTCCCTCTGCTCTTGCTGCAAGCAGGATGCAGAGGAGTGTGTATGTGTGTCCTTGAACAAACGCTCTGAGAAGTTTGTCCGGTTTTTTTTCCTCTCCCCCCTCTCAGGCTCAGTTGAAAGGCACAGAAATGCACAAAGTTCACTTCTGGGCATAGAGCAGCAATAGGGGATACACATGATAAAGTCACCCCAAGACACAGGGACAGAGAATTCAGTGGAAAGACTCCGAGAATTCTGCTCCCAGAGATCATTCCTGCTCACACTGACCCTTGTAGAAAGGGGACATCGTTCCAGGCAGCCTGTACTGAGCATGTGGCTCCTGAGTGGGGTTTGTTGTTTAGGAAACCTGCTCCGGCTTTTCCATTCTTTCCTTGCAAACAGGAAAACTTCTCCTGGGGCTGTGTGCAGGCAGAGCCCTGAGGAGAGCAGGTGGCACATGGTGCGCTGGGCTGGGACAGCCAGCTGCAGAGCTCAAGGGAAGAAGCCCAAAGTGTCACAATGGCTCCTTGCCTTCCCATGCAACACCTGGGTCACAATGGTCTCCTTGATTCCATGAGGCCCCACTGTGTCACAATGGCTCCTTGGTTCCATCAGGTTCCGCAGTGTCACCATGGTCTCCTTTGATCCGCACTGTCATCATGGACAATTGGTTCCATGAGGCCCCGCAGTGTCACAATGGTCCCTTGCTTCCATAGGTTTGATGTTGTAACAAAGGACTCCTTGCTTCTATGAGCTAGCCTGCTTTTTGCAGAGGTGTCTTTGGTTCCAACAAGGCCCCACTGTGTCTCAGTGCACCCTGGCTTCCATGTGGATGTGGAGTATCACAAAGGCTCCTTGGTTCCACCAGGTCCTGCTGTGTCACAATGGGTCCTGTGGTCCCTGAGGCCCTCCAAAGTCATCATGGATGCTTGCTTCCATGAGGTTCCATTATGTGCCAGTGGTCATCTTGGTTCCAGGAGTTTCCTTAGTGTCACAATGCTCTCCATGTTTCCATGATTCCCCACAATGTCACAATGCTCTCCAGGCTTCCATTAGGCCCTGCTTTGCCACAATGGTCCCCTTGTTTCCATGCGGCCTTGCTGTGTCACAATGGACGTACGGTTCCATGATGTTGCGTGGTGTCACCGTGCTCTTCTTGAATCCGCCGTGTAACCATGGACCATTGGTTCCATGCAGCCGTGTCACAATGGGCTCCTTGATTCCATGATTCCCCACGGTGTCACAATGGAGCCTTGTTTCTAGGAGGTTCTGTACTGTCACAATTGCCTCCTTGATGCCATCAGCCCCTGCAGTGTCACAATGGCTCCTTGGTTCCATGAGGAACACAATAGCTTGGCATAAGCATTGAGCAACAGCTGCTGAACACACCTGGCAACATCTGCTTGCATCAAAAGAGGGCTTCAAGCTGACAATGGCACCAGCAGCTTCCATCTGCAACAGAGACCCAGGAAAGGACAGGCTGTGCCGGTTTGGACAAATGTGGAGGAAAATATCCTCTGATAGAAGGCAGGTTACACCCAGCCCTCCCCCACCAGGTTTTTGGAAAAAAGAACTTTCCTGGGAAGAAAGTGAAAGAGATAAAACCTATTTTTTTAACAAACACACAGGAAAAGGATAACAATGCTAAATATTAAAACCTCTCGCTGTGCAGAGAAAGCTGGGATAATTTGAGAGTCCTTCTGTGTTTCGGTGGGGTCTCCTGAAACATCCATAGACAGCGAGGCCCGTGCAAAGAAACAGGGAGCGATTCTTGAGAGAAGTTTCAGAGCTCTTTCTTCTCCAGCCACATGGGCGGGGCACTGCCAAAGAACTGAGCAATCACAGCACAACCAGGGCCCTCCTCACACAGGGCAACACAAAATAAGCAGTGCTGAACAGGATTAGGGCACATGTGAGCAGGGAGCAGGGAGACCCCGTGCCCAGGCCATGCCTCTACCCCAGGGTCCCCTCTCCCATGACCTCATGGCAGGAGGGAGGAACCCCAACACTTCCGTAGGTGCAGTCTCTCTCCTCCTCCTTGCAGCTGGCTCATGGGCCCACATTCAGGGCCCCCACCTCGGGAGAAAATTCTCCCAATGTGCTCTGATGTTGAAAGAGTCAAGAAGAGAAGAAGGGAAAAAAAACCCCCGAAGTCCCAGGAAAACAAAGTTCAACTCTCCATCTCCCTCCAGAGAAAAGGAGCTGAAAACTGGCTAAAAAGAAACAAAGTTGCTTCCTCTGCTCTTGCTGCAAGCAGGATGCAGAGGAGTGTGTATGTGTGTCCTTGAACAAACGCTCTGAGAAGTTTGTCTGGCTTTTTTTTCCTCTCCCCCCTCTCAGGCTCAGTTGAAAGGCACAGAAGTGCACAAAGTTCACTTCTGGGCATAGAGCAGCAATAGGGGGATACACATGATAAAGTCACCCCAAGACACAGGGACAGAGAATTCAGTGGAAAGACTCCGAGAATTCTGCTCCCAGAGATCATTCATTCCTGCTCACACTGACCCTTGTAGAAAGGGGACATCGTTCCAGGCAGCCTGTACTGAGCATGTGGCTCCTGAGTGGGGTTTGTTGTTTAGGAAACCTGCTCCGGCTTTTCCATTCTTTCCTTGCAAACAGGAAAACTTCTCCTGGGGCTGTGTGCAGGCAGAGCCCTGAGGAGAGCAGGTGGCACATGGTGTGCTGGGCTGGGACAGCCAGCTGCAGAGCTCAAGGGAAGAAGCCCAAAGTGTCACAATGGCTCCTTGCCTTCCCATGCAACACCTGGGTCACAATGGTCTCCTTGATTCCATGAGGCCCCACTGTGTCACAATGGCTCCTTGGTTCCATCAGGTTCCGCAGTGTCACCATGGTCTCTTTTGATCCGCACTGTCATCATGGACAATTGGTTCCATGAGGCCCCGCAGTGTCACAATGGTCCCTTGCTTCCATAGGTTTGATGTTGTAACAAAGGACTCCTTGCTTCTATGAGCTAGCCTGCTTTTTGCAGAGGTGTCTTTGGTTCCAACAAGGCCCCGCTGTGTCTCAGTGCACCCTGGCTTCCATGTGGATGTGGAGTATCACAAAGGCTCCTTGGTTCCACCAGGTCCTGCTGTGTCACAATGGGTCCTGTGGTCCCTGAGGCCCTCCAAAACCATCGTGGAGGCTTGCTTCCATGAGGTTCCATTATGTGCCAGTGGTCATCTTGGTTCCAGGAGTTTCCTTAGTGTCACAATGCTCTCCATGCTTCCATTAGGCCCTGCTTTGCCACAATGGTCCCCTTGTTTCCATGAGGCCCCGCTGTGTCACAATGGACCTATGGTTCCGTGATGTTGCGTGGTGTCACCGTGCTCTTCTTGAATCCGCCGTGTAACCATGGACCATTGGTTCCATGCAGCCGTGTCACAATGGGCTCCTTGATTCCATGATTCCCCACGGTGTCACAATGGAGCCTTGTTTCTAGGAGGTTCTGTACTGTCACAATTGCCTCCTTGATGCCATCAGCCCCTGCAGTGTCACAATGGCTCCTTGGTTCCATGAGGAACACAATAGCTTGGCATAAGCATTGAGCAACAGCTGCTGAACACACCTGGCAACATCTGCTTGCATCAAAAGAGGGCTTCAAGCTGACAATGGCACCAGCAGCTTCCATCTGCAACAGAGACCCAGGAAAGGACAGGCTGTGCCGGTTTGGACAAATGTGGAGGAAAATATCCTCTTATAGAAGGCAGGTTACACCCAGCCCTCCCCCACCAGGTTTTTGGAAAAAAGAACTTTCCTGGGAAGAAAGTGAAAGAGATAAAACCTATTTTTTTAACAAACACACAGGAAAAGGATAACAATGCTAAATATTAAAACCTCTCGCTGTGCAGAGAAAGCTGGGATAATTTGAGAGTCCTTCTGTGTTTCGGTGGGGTCTCCTGAAACATCCATAGACAGCGAGGCCCGTGCAAAGAAACAGGGAGCGATTCTTGAGAGAAGTTTCAGAGCTCTTTCTTCTCCAGCCACATGGGCGGGGCACTGCCAAAGAACTGAGCAATCACGGCACAACCAGGGCCCTCCTCGCACAGGGCAACACAAAATAAGCAGTGCTGAACAGGATTAGGGCACATGTGAGCAGGGAGCAGGGAGACCCCGTGCCCAGGCCATGCCTCTACCCCAGGGTCCCCTCTCCCATGACCTCATGGCAGGGGGGAGGAACCCCAACACTTCCGTAGGTGTAGTCTCTCTCCTCCTCCTTGCAGCTGGCTCATGGGCCCACATTCAGGGCCCCCACCTCGGGAGAAAATTCTCCCAATGTGCTCTGATGTTGAAAGAGTCAAGAAGAGAAGAAGGGAAAAAAAACCCCCGAAGTCCCAGGAAAACAAAGTTCAACTCTCCATCTCCCCCCAGAGAAAAGGAGCTGAAAACTGGCTAAAAAGAAACAAAGTTGCTTCCCTCTGCTCTTGCTGCAAGCAGGATGCAGAGGAGTGTGTATGTGTGTCCTTGAACAAACGCTCTGAGAAGTTTGTCCGGTTTTTTTTCCTCTCCCCCCTCTCAGGCTCAGTTGAAAGGCACAGAAATGCACAAAGTTCACTTCTGGGCATAGAGCAGCAATAGGGGATACACATGATAAAGTCACCCCAAGACACAGGGACAGAGAATTCAGTGGAAAGACTCCGAGAATTCTGCTCCCAGAGATCATTCCTGCTCACACTGACCCTTGTAGAAAGGGGACATCGTTCCAGGCAGCCTGTACTGAGCATGTGGCTCCTGAGTGGGGTTTGTTGTTTAGGAAACCTGCTCCGGCTTTTCCATTCTTTCCTTGCAAACAGGAAAACTTCTCCTGGGGCTGTGTGCAGGCAGAGCCCTGAGGAGAGCAGGTGGCACATGGTGCGCTGGGCTGGGACAGCCAGCTGCAGAGCTCAAGGGAAGAAGCCCAAAGTGTCACAATGGCTCCTTGCCTTCCCATGCAACACCTGGGTCACAATGGTCTCCTTGATTCCATGAGGCCCCACTGTGTCACAATGGCTCCTTGGTTCCATCAGGTTCCGCAGTGTCACCATGGTCTCCTTTGATCCGCACTGTCATCATGGACAATTGGTTCCATGAGGCCCCGCAGTGTCACAATGGTCCCTTGCTTCCATAGGTTTGATGTTGTAACAAAGGACTCCTTGCTTCTATGAGCTAGCCTGCTTTTTGCAGAGGTGTCTTTGGTTCCAACAAGGCCCCACTGTGTCTCAGTGCACCCTGGCTTCCATGTGGATGTGGAGTATCACAAAGGCTCCTTGGTTCCACCAGGTCCTGCTGTGTCACAATGGGTCCTGTGGTCCCTGAGGCCCTCCAAAGTCATCATGGATGCTTGCTTCCATGAGGTTCCATTATGTGCCAGTGGTCATCTTGGTTCCAGGAGTTTCCTTAGTGTCACAATGCTCTCCATGTTTCCATGATTCCCCACAATGTCACAATGCTCTCCAGGCTTCCATTAGGCCCTGCTTTGCCACAATGGTCCCCTTGTTTCCATGCGGCCTTGCTGTGTCACAATGGACGTACGGTTCCATGATGTTGCGTGGTGTCACCGTGCTCTTCTTGAATCCGCCGTGTAACCATGGACCATTGGTTCCATGCAGCCGTGTCACAATGGGCTCCTTGATTCCATGATTCCCCACGGTGTCACAATGGAGCCTTGTTTCTAGGAGGTTCTGTACTGTCACAATTGCCTCCTTGATGCCATCAGCCCCTGCAGTGTCACAATGGCTCCTTGGTTCCATGAGGAACACAATAGCTTGGCATAAGCATTGAGCAACAGCTGCTGAACACACCTGGCAACATCTGCTTGCATCAAAAGAGGGCTTCAAGCTGACAATGGCACCAGCAGCTTCCATCTGCAACAGAGACCCAGGAAAGGACAGGCTGTGCCGGTTTGGACAAATGTGGAGGAAAATATCCTCTGATAGAAGGCAGGTTACACCCAGCCCTCCCCCACCAGGTTTTTGGAAAAAAGAACTTTCCTGGGAAGAAAGTGAAAGAGATAAAACCTATTTTTTTAACAAACACACAGGAAAAGGATAACAATGCTAAATATTAAAACCTCTCGCTGTGCAGAGAAAGCTGGGATAATTTGAGAGTCCTTCTGTGTTTCGGTGGGGTCTCCTGAAACATCCATAGACAGCGAGGCCCGTGCAAAGAAACAGGGAGCGATTCTTGAGAGAAGTTTCAGAGCTCTTTCTTCTCCAGCCACATGGGCGGGGCACTGCCAAAGAACTGAGCAATCACAGCACAACCAGGGCCCTCCTCACACAGGGCAACACAAAATAAGCAGTGCTGAACAGGATTAGGGCACATGTGAGCAGGGAGCAGGGAGACCCCGTGCCCAGGCCATGCCTCTACCCCAGGGTCCCCTCTCCCATGACCTCATGGCAGGGGGGAGGAACCCCAACACTTCCGTAGGTGCAGTCTCTCTCCTCCTCCTTGCAGCTGGCTCATGGGCCCACATTCAGGGCCCCCACCTCGGGAGAAAATTCTCCCAATGTGCTCTGATGTTGAAAGAGTCAAGAAGAGAAGAAGGGAAAAAAAACCCCCGAAGTCCCAGGAAAACAAAGTTCAACTCTCCATCTCCCTCCAGAGAAAAGGAGCTGAAAACTGGCTAAAAAGAAACAAAGTTGCTTCCTCTGCTCTTGCTGCAAGCAGGATGCAGAGGAGTGTGTATGTGTGTCCTTGAACAAACGCTCTGAGAAGTTTGTCTGGCTTTTTTTTCCTCTCCCCCCTCTCAGGCTCAGTTGAAAGGCACAGAAGTGCACAAAGTTCACTTCTGGGCATAGAGCAGCAATAGGGGGATACACATGATAAAGTCACCCCAAGACACAGGGACAGAGAATTCAGTGGAAAGACTCCGAGAATTCTGCTCCCAGAGATCATTCATTCCTGCTCACACTGACCCTTGTAGAAAGGGGACATCGTTCCAGGCAGCCTGTACTGAGCATGTGGCTCCTGAGTGGGGTTTGTTGTTTAGGAAACCTGCTCCGGCTTTTCCATTCTTTCCTTGCAAACAGGAAAACTTCTCCTGGGGCTGTGTGCAGGCAGAGCCCTGAGGAGAGCAGGTGGCACATGGTGTGCTGGGCTGGGACAGCCAGCTGCAGAGCTCAAGGGAAGAAGCCCAAAGTGTCACAATGGCTCCTTGCCTTCCCATGCAACACCTGGGTCACAATGGTCTCCTTGATTCCATGAGGCCCCACTGTGTCACAATGGCTCCTTGGTTCCATCAGGTTCCGCAGTGTCACCATGGTCTCTTTTGATCCGCACTGTCATCATGGACAATTGGTTCCATGAGGCCCCGCAGTGTCACAATGGTCCCTTGCTTCCATAGGTTTGATGTTGTAACAAAGGACTCCTTGCTTCTATGAGCTAGCCTGCTTTTTGCAGAGGTGTCTTTGGTTCCAACAAGGCCCCGCTGTGTCTCAGTGCACCCTGGCTTCCATGTGGATGTGGAGTATCACAAAGGCTCCTTGGTTCCACCAGGTCCTGCTGTGTCACAATGGGTCCTGTGGTCCCTGAGGCCCTCCAAAACCATCGTGGAGGCTTGCTTCCATGAGGTTCCATTATGTGCCAGTGGTCATCTTGGTTCCAGGAGTTTCCTTAGTGTCACAATGCTCTCCATGCTTCCATTAGGCCCTGCTTTGCCACAATGGTCCCCTTGTTTCCATGAGGCCCCGCTGTGTCACAATGGACCTATGGTTCCGTGATGTTGCGTGGTGTCACCGTGCTCTTCTTGAATCCGCCGTGTAACCATGGACCATTGGTTCCATGCAGCCGTGTCACAATGGGCTCCTTGATTCCATGATTCCCCACGGTGTCACAATGGAGCCTTGTTTCTAGGAGGTTCTGTACTGTCACAATTGCCTCCTTGATGCCATCAGCCCCTGCAGTGTCACAATGGCTCCTTGGTTCCATGAGGAACACAATAGCTTGGCATAAGCATTGAGCAACAGCTGCTGAACACACCTGGCAACATCTGCTTGCATCAAAAGAGGGCTTCAAGCTGACAATGGCACCAGCAGCTTCCATCTGCAACAGAGACCCAGGAAAGGACAGGCTGTGCCGGTTTGGACAAATGTGGAGGAAAATATCCTCTTATAGAAGGCAGGTTACACCCAGCCCTCCCCCACCAGGTTTTTGGAAAAAAGAACTTTCCTGGGAAGAAAGTGAAAGAGATAAAACCTATTTTTTTAACAAACACACAGGAAAAGGATAACAATGCTAAATATTAAAACCTCTCGCTGTGCAGAGAAAGCTGGGATAATTTGAGAGTCCTTCTGTGTTTCGGTGGGGTCTCCTGAAACATCCATAGACAGCGAGGCCCGTGCAAAGAAACAGGGAGCGATTCTTGAGAGAAGTTTCAGAGCTCTTTCTTCTCCAGCCACATGGGCGGGGCACTGCCAAAGAACTGAGCAATCACGGCACAACCAGGGCCCTCCTCGCACAGGGCAACACAAAATAAGCAGTGCTGAACAGGATTAGGGCACATGTGAGCAGGGAGCAGGGAGACCCCGTGCCCAGGCCATGCCTCTACCCCAGGGTCCCCTCTCCCATGACCTCATGGCAGGGGGGAGGAACCCCAACACTTCCGTAGGTGCAGTCTCTCTCCTCCTCCTTGCAGCTGGCTCATGGGCCCACATTCAGGGCCCCCACCTCGGGAGAAAATTCTCCCAATGTGCTCTGATGTTGAAAGAGTCAAGAAGAGAAGAAGGGAAAAAAAACCCCCGAAGTCCCAGGAAAACAAAGTTCAACTCTCCATCTCCCCCCAGAGAAAAGGAGCTGAAAACTGGCTAAAAAGAAACAAAGTTGCTTCCCTCTGCTCTTGCTGCAAGCAGGATGCAGAGGAATGTGTATGTGTGTCCTTGAACAAACGCTCTGAGAAGTTTGTCCGGTTTTTTTTCCTCTCCCCCCTCTCAGGCTCAGTTGAAAGGCACAGAAATGCACAAAGTTCACTTCTGGGCATAGAGCAGCAATAGGGGATACACATGATAAAGTCACCCCAAGACACAGGGAGAGAGAATTCAGTGGAAAGACTCCGAGAATTCTGCTCCCAGAGATCATTCCTGCTCACACTGACCCTTGTAGAAAGGGGACATCGTTCCCGGCAGCCTGTACTGAGCATGTGGCTCCTGAGTGGGGTTTGTTGTTTAGGAAACCTGCTCCGGCTTTTCCATTCTTTCCTTGCAAACAGGAAAACTTCTCCTGGGGCTGTGTGCAGGCAGAGCCCTGAGGAGAGCAGGTGGCACATGGTGCGCTGGGCTGGGACAGCCAGCTGCAGAGCTCAAGGGAAGAAGCCCAAAGTGTCACAATGGCTCCTTGCCTTCCCATGCAACACCTGGGTCACAATGGTCTCCTTGATTCCATGAGGCCCCACTGTGTCACAATGGCTCCTTGGTTCCATCAGGTTCCGCAGTGTCACCATGGTCTCCTTTGATCCGCACTGTCATCATGGACAATTGGTTCCATGAGGCCCCGCAGTGTCACAATGGTCCCTTGCTTCCATAGGTTTGATGTTGTAACAAAGGACTCCTTGCTTCTATGAGCTAGCCTGCTTTTTGCAGAGGTGTCTTTGGTTCCAACAAGGCCCCACTGTGTCTCAGTGCACCCTGGCTTCCATGTGGATCTGGAGTATCACAAAGGCTCCTTGGTTCCACCAGGTCCTGCTGTGTCACAATGGGTCCTGTGGTCCCCGAGGCCCTCCAAAGTCATCATGGATGCTTGCTTCCATGAGGTTCCATTATGTGCCAGTGGTCATCTTGGTTCCAGGAGTTTCCTTAGTGTCACAATGCTCTCCATGTTTCCATGATTCCCCACAATGTCACAATGCTCTCCAGGCTTCCATTAGGCCCTGCTTTGCCACAATGGTCCCCTTGTTTCCATGCGGCCCCGCTGTGTCACAATGGACGTACGGTTCCATGATGTTGCGTGGTGTCACCGTGCTCTTCTTGAATCCGCCGTGTAACCATGGACCATTGGTTCCATGCAGCCGTGTCACAATGGGCTCCTTGATTCCATGATTCCCCACGGTGTCACAATGGAGCCTTGTTTCTAGGAGGTTCTGTACTGTCACAATTGCCTCCTTGATGCCATCAGCCCCTGCAGTGTCACAATGGCTCCTTGGTTCCATGAGGAACACAATAGCTTGGCATAAGCATTGAGCAACAGCTGCTGAACACACCTGGCAACATCTGCTTGCATCAAAAGAGGGCTTCAAGCTGACAATGGCACCAGCAGCTTCCATCTGCAACAGACACCCAGGGAAAGGACAGGCTGTGCCGGTTTGGACAAATGTGGAGGAAAATATCCTCTGATAGAAGGCAGGTTACACCCAGCCCTCCCCCACCAGCTTCGGGAAAAAAGAATTTTCCTGGGAAGAAAGTGAAAGAGATAAAAACTACTTTTTTAACAAACACACAGGAAAAGGATAACAATGCTAAATACTAAAACCTCTCGCTGTGCAGAGAAAGCTGGGATAATTTGAGAGTCCTTCCGTGTTTCCGTGGGGTCTCCTGAAACATCCATAGACAGCGAGGCCCGTGCAAAGAAACAGGGAGCGATTCTTGAGAGAAGTTTCAGAGCTCTTTCTTCTCCAGCCACATGGGCGGGGCACTGCCAAAGAACTGAGCAATCACGGCACAACCAGGGCCCTCCTGGCACAGGGCAACACAAAATAAGCAGTGCTGAACAGGATTAGGGCACATGTGAGCAGGGAGCAGGGAGACCCCGTGCCCAGGCCATGCCTCTACCCCAGGGTCCCCTCTCCCATGACCTCATGGCAGGGGGGAGGAACCCCAACACTTCCGTAGGTGTAGTCTCTCTCCTCCTCCTTGCAGCTGGCTCATGGGCCCACATTCAGGGCCCCCACCTCGGGAGAAAATTCTCCCAATGTGCTCTGATGTTGAAAGAGTCAAGAAGAGAAGAAGGGAAAAAAAACCCCCGAAGTCCCAGGAAAACAAAGTTCAACTCTCCATCTCCCCCCAGAGAAAAGGAGCTGAAAACTGGCTAAAAAGAAACAAAGTTGCTTTCTCTGCTCTTGCTGCAAGCAGGATGCAGAGGAGTGTGTATGTGTGTCCTTGAACAAACGCTCTGAGAAGTTTGTCTGGCTTTTTTTTCCTCTCCCCCCTCTCAGGCTCAGTTGAAAGGCACAGAAATGCACAAAGTTCACTTCTGGGCATAGAGCAGCAATAGGGGGATACACATGATAAAGTCACCCCAAGACACAGGGACAGAGAATTCAGTGGAAAGACTCCGAGAATTCTGCTCCCAGAGATCATTCATTCCTGCTCACACTGACCCTTGTAGAAAGGGGACATCGTTCCCGGCAGCCTGTACTGAGCATGTGGCTCCTGAGTGGGGTTTGTTGTTTAGGAAACCTGCTCCGGCTTTTCCATTCTTTCCTTGCAAACAGGAAAACTTCTCCTGGGGCTGTGTGCAGGCAGAGCCCTGAGGAGAGCAGGTGGCACATGGTGTGCTGGGCTGGGACAGCCAGCTGCAGAGCTCAAGGGAAGAAGCCCAAAGTGTCACAATGGCTCCTTGCCTTCCCATGCAACACCTGGGTCACAATGGTCTCCTTGATTCCATGAGGCCCCACTGTGTCACAATGGCTCCTTGGTTCCATCAGGTTCCGCAGTGTCACCATGGTCTCTTTTGATCCGCACTGTCATCATGGACAATTGGTTCCATGAGGCCCCGCAGTGTCACAATGGTCCCTTGCTTCCATAGGTTTTACGTTGTAACAAAGGACTCCTTGCTTCTATGAGCTAGCCTGCTTTTTGCAGAGGTGTCTTTGGTTCCAACAAGGCCCCACTGTGTCTCAGTGCACCCTGGCTTCCATGTGGATCTGGAGTATCACAAAGGCTCCTTGGTTCCACCAGGTCCTGCTGTGTCACAATGGGTCCTGTGGTCCCTGAGGCCCTCCAAAGTCATCATGGATGCTTGCTTCCATGAGGTTCCATTATGTGCCAGTGGTCATCTTGGTTCCAGGAGTTTCCTTAGTGTCACAATGCTCTCCATGCTTCCATTAGGCCCTGCTTTGCCACAATGGTCCCCTTGTTTCCATGAGGCCCCGCTGTGTCACAATGGACGTACGGTTCCATGATGTTGCGTGGTGTCACCGTGCTCTTCTTGAATCCGCCGTGTAACCATGGACCATTGGTTCCATGCAGCCGTGTCACAATGGGCTCCTTGATTCCATGATTCCCCACGGTGTCACAATGGAGCCTTGTTTCTAGGAGGTTCTGTACTGTCACAATTGCCTCCTTGATGCCATCAGCCCCTGCAGTGTCACAATGGCTCCTTGGTTCCATGAGGAACACAATAGCTTGGCATAAGCATTGAGCAACAGCTGCTGAACACACCTGGCAACATCTGCTTGCATCAAAAGAGGGCTTCAAGCTGACAATGGCACCAGCAGCTTCCATCTGCAACAGAGACCCAGGAAAGGACAGGCTGTGCCGGTTTGGACAAATGTGGAGGAAAATATCCTCTGATAGAAGGCAGGTTACACCCAGCCCTCCCCCACCAGGTTTTTGGAAAAAAGAACTTTCCTGGGAAGAAAGTGAAAGAGATAAAACCTATTTTTTTAACAAACACACAGGAAAAGGATAACAATGCTAAATATTAAAACCTCTCGCTGTGCAGAGAAAGCTGGGATAATTTGAGAGTCCTTCTGTGTTTCGGTGGGGTCTCCTGAAACATCCATAGACAGCGAGGCCCGTGCAAAGAAACAGGGAGCGATTCTTGAGAGAAGTTTCAGAGCTCTTTCTTCTCCAGCCACATGGGCGGGGCACTGCCAAAGAACTGAGCAATCACAGCACAACCAGGGCCCTCCTCACACAGGGCAACACAAAATAAGCAGTGCTGAACAGGATTAGGGCACATGTGAGCAGGGAGCAGGGAGACCCCGTGCCCAGGCCATGCCTCTACCCCAGGGTCCCCTCTCCCATGACCTCATGGCAGGGGGGAGGAACCCCAACACTTCCGTAGGTGCAGTCTCTCTCCTCCTCCTTGCAGCTGGCTCATGGGCCCACATTCAGGGCCCCCACCTCGGGAGAAAATTCTCCCAATGTGCTCTGATGTTGAAAGAGTCAAGAAGAGAAGAAGGGAAAAAAAACCCCCGAAGTCCCAGGAAAACAAAGTTCAACTCTCCATCTCCCCCCAGAGAAAAGGAGCTGAAAACTGGCTAAAAAGAAACAAAGTTGCTTCCCTCTGCTCTTGCTGCAAGCAGGATGCAGAGGAGTGTGTATGTGTGTCCTTGAACAAACGCTCTGAGAAGTTTGTCCGGTTTTTTTTCCTCTCCCCCCTCTCAGGCTCAGTTGAAAGGCACAGAAATGCACAAAGTTCACTTCTGGGCATAGAGCAGCAATAGGGGATACACATGATAAAGTCACCCCAAGACACAGGGAGAGAGAATTCAGTGGAAAGACTCCGAGAATTCTGCTCCCAGAGATCATTCCTGCTCACACTGACCCTTGTAGAAAGGGGACATCGTTCCAGGCAGCCTGTACTGAGCATGTGGCTCCTGAGTGGGGTTTGTTGTTTAGGAAACCTGCTCCGGCTTTTCCATTCTTTCCTTGCAAACAGGAAAACTTCTCCTGGGGCTGTGTGCAGGCAGAGCCCTGAGGAGAGCAGGTGGCACATGGTGCGCTGGGCTGGGACAGCCAGCTGCAGAGCTCAAGGGAAGAAGCCCAAAGTGTCACAATGGCTCCTTGCCTTCCCATGCAACACCTGGGTCACAATGGTCTCCTTGATTCCATGAGGCCCCACTGTGTCACAATGGCTCCTTGGTTCCATCAGGTTCCGCAGTGTCACCATGGTCTCCTTTGATCCGCACTGTCATCATGGACAATTGGTTCCATGAGGCCCCGCAGTGTCACAATGGTCCCTTGGTTGCATAGCTTTTACGTTGTAACAATGGACTCCTTGCTTCTATGAGCTAGCCTGCTTTTTGCAGAGGTGTCTTTGGTTCCAACAAGGCCCCACTGTGTCTCAGTGCACCCTGGCTTCCATGTGGATCTGGAGTATCACAAAGGCTCCTTGGTTCCACCAGGTCCTGCTGTGTCACAATGGGTCCTGTGGTCCCTGAGGCCCTCCAAAGTCATCATGGATGCTTGCTTCCATGAGGTTCCATTATGTGCCAGTGGTCATCTTGGTTCCAGGAGTTTCCTTAGTGTCACAATGCTCTCCATGTTTCCATGATTCCCCACAATGTCACAATGCTCTCCAGGCTTCCATTAGGCCCTGCTTTGCCACAATGGTCCCCTTGTTTCCATGCGGCCTTGCTGTGTCACAATGGACGTACGGTTCCATGATGTTGCGTGGTGTCACCGTGCTCTTCTTGAATCCGCCGTGTAACCATGGACCATTGGTTCCATGCAGCCGTGTCACAATGGGCTCCTTGATTCCATGATTCCCCACGGTGTCACAATGGAGCCTTGTTTCTAGGAGGTTCTGTACTGTCACAATTGCCTCCTTGATGCCATCAGCCCCTGCAGTGTCACAATGGCTCCTTGGTTCCATGAGGAACACAATAGCTTGGCATAAGCATTGAGCAACAGCTGCTGAACACACCTGGCAACATCTGCTTGCATCAAAAGAGGGCTTCAAGCTGACAATGGCACCAGCAGCTTCCATCTGCAACAGACACCCAGGGAAAGGACAGGCTGTGCCGGTTTGGACAAATGTGGAGGAAAATATCCTCTGATAGAAGGCAGGTTACACCCAGCCCTCCCCCACCAGCTTCGGGAAAAAAGAATTTTCCTGGGAAGAAAGTGAAAGAGATAAAAACTACTTTTTTAACAAACACACAGGAAAAGGATAACAATGCTAAATACTAAAACCTCTCGCTGTGCAGAGAAAGCTGGGATAATTTGAGAGTCCTTCCGTGTTTCCGTGGGGTCTCCTGAAACATCCATAGACAGCGAGGCCCGTGCAAAGAAACAGGGAGCGATTCTTGAGAGAAGTTTCAGAGCTCTTTCTTCTCCAGCCACATGGGCGGGGCACTGCCAAAGAACTGAGCAATCACGGCACAACCAGGGCCCTCCTGGCACAGGGCAACACAAAATAAGCAGTGCTGAACAGGATTAGGGCACATGTGAGCAGGGAGCAGGGAGACCCCGTGCCCAGGCCATGCCTCTACCCCAGGGTCCCCTCTCCCATGACCTCATGGCAGGGGGGAGGAACCCCAACACTTCCGTAGGTGTAGTCTCTCTCCTCCTCCTTGCAGCTGGCTCATGGGCCCACATTCAGGGCCCCCACCTCGGGAGAAAATTCTCCCAATGTGCTCTGATGTTGAAAGAGTCAAGAAGAGAAGAAGGGAAAAAAAAACCCCCGAAGTCCCAGGAAAACAAAGTTCAACTCTCCATCTCCCCCCAGAGAAAAGGAGCTGAAAACTGGCTAAAAAGAAACAAAGTTGCTTTCTCTGCTCTTGCTGCAAGCAGGATGCAGAGGAGTGTGTATGTGTGTCCTTGAACAAACGCTCTGAGAAGTTTGTCTGGCTTTTTTTTCCTCTCCCCCCTCTCAGGCTCAGTTGAAAGGCACAGAAATGCACAAAGTTCACTTCTGGGCATAGAGCAGCAATAGGGGGATACACATGATAAAGTCACCCCAAGACACAGGGACAGAGAATTCAGTGGAAAGACTCCGAGAATTCTGCTCCCAGAGATCATTCATTCCTGCTCACACTGACCCTTGTAGAAAGGGGACATCGTTCCCGGCAGCCTGTACTGAGCATGTGGCTCCTGAGTGGGGTTTGTTGTTTAGGAAACCTGCTCCGGCTTTTCCATTCTTTCCTTGCAAACAGGAAAACTTCTCCTGGGGCTGTGTGCAGGCAGAGCCCTGAGGAGAGCAGGTGGCACATGGTGTGCTGGGCTGGGACAGCCAGCTGCAGAGCTCAAGGGAAGAAGCCCAAAGTGTCACAATGGCTCCTTGCCTTCCCATGCAACACCTGGGTCACAATGGTCTCCTTGATTCCATGAGGCCCCACTGTGTCACAATGGCTCCTTGGTTCCATCAGGTTCCGCAGTGTCACCATGGTCTCTTTTGATCCGCACTGTCATCATGGACAATTGGTTCCATGAGGCCCCGCAGTGTCACAATGGTCCCTTGCTTCCATAGGTTTTACGTTGTAACAAAGGACTCCTTGCTTCTATGAGCTAGCCTGCTTTTTGCAGAGGTGTCTTTGGTTCCAACAAGGCCCCACTGTGTCTCAGTGCACCCTGGCTTCCATGTGGATCTGGAGTATCACAAAGGCTCCTTGGTTCCACCAGGTCCTGCTGTGTCACAATGGGTCCTGTGGTCCCTGAGGCCCTCCAAAGTCATCATGGATGCTTGCTTCCATGAGGTTCCATTATGTGCCAGTGGTCATCTTGGTTCCAGGAGTTTCCTTAGTGTCACAATGCTCTCCATGCTTCCATTAGGCCCTGCTTTGCCACAATGGTCCCCTTGTTTCCATGAGGCCCCGCTGTGTCACAATGGACGTACGGTTCCATGATGTTGCGTGGTGTCACCGTGCTCTTCTTGAATCCGCCGTGTAACCATGGACCATTGGTTCCATGCAGCCGTGTCACAATGGGCTCCTTGATTCCATGATTCCCCACGGTGTCACAATGGAGCCTTGTTTCTAGGAGGTTCTGTACTGTCACAATTGCCTCCTTGATGCCATCAGCCCCTGCAGTGTCACAATGGCTCCTTGGTTCCATGAGGAACACAATAGCTTGGCATAAGCATTGAGCAACAGCTGCTGAACACACCTGGCAACATCTGCTTGCATCAAAAGAGGGCTTCAAGCTGACAATGGCACCAGCAGCTTCCATCTGCAACAGAGACCCAGGAAAGGACAGGCTGTGCCGGTTTGGACAAATGTGGAGGAAAATATCCTCTGATAGAAGGCAGGTTACACCCAGCCCTCCCCCACCAGGTTTTTGGAAAAAAGAACTTTCCTGGGAAGAAAGTGAAAGAGATAAAACCTATTTTTTTAACAAACACACAGGAAAAGGATAACAATGCTAAATATTAAAACCTCTCGCTGTGCAGAGAAAGCTGGGATAATTTGAGAGTCCTTCTGTGTTTCGGTGGGGTCTCCTGAAACATCCATAGACAGCGAGGCCCGTGCAAAGAAACAGGGAGCGATTCTTGAGAGAAGTTTCAGAGCTCTTTCTTCTCCAGCCACATGGGCGGGGCACTGCCAAAGAACTGAGCAATCACAGCACAACCAGGGCCCTCCTCACACAGGGCAACACAAAATAAGCAGTGCTGAACAGGATTAGGGCACATGTGAGCAGGGAGCAGGGAGACCCCGTGCCCAGGCCATGCCTCTACCCCAGGGTCCCCTCTCCCATGACCTCATGGCAGGGGGGAGGAACCCCAACACTTCCGTAGGTGCAGTCTCTCTCCTCCTCCTTGCAGCTGGCTCATGGGCCCACATTCAGGGCCCCCACCTCGGGAGAAAATTCTCCCAATGTGCTCTGATGTTGAAAGAGTCAAGAAGAGAAGAAGGGAAAAAAAACCCCCGAAGTCCCAGGAAAACAAAGTTCAACTCTCCATCTCCCCCCAGAGAAAAGGAGCTGAAAACTGGCTAAAAAGAAACAAAGTTGCTTCCCTCTGCTCTTGCTGCAAGCAGGATGCAGAGGAGTGTGTATGTGTGTCCTTGAACAAACGCTCTGAGAAGTTTGTCCGGTTTTTTTTCCTCTCCCCCCTCTCAGGCTCAGTTGAAAGGCACAGAAATGCACAAAGTTCACTTCTGGGCATAGAGCAGCAATAGGGGATACACATGATAAAGTCACCCCAAGACACAGGGAGAGAGAATTCAGTGGAAAGACTCCGAGAATTCTGCTCCCAGAGATCATTCCTGCTCACACTGACCCTTGTAGAAAGGGGACATCGTTCCAGGCAGCCTGTACTGAGCATGTGGCTCCTGAGTGGGGTTTGTTGTTTAGGAAACCTGCTCCGGCTTTTCCATTCTTTCCTTGCAAACAGGAAAACTTCTCCTGGGGCTGTGTGCAGGCAGAGCCCTGAGGAGAGCAGGTGGCACATGGTGCGCTGGGCTGGGACAGCCAGCTGCAGAGCTCAAGGGAAGAAGCCCAAAGTGTCACAATGGCTCCTTGCCTTCCCATGCAACACCTGGGTCACAATGGTCTCCTTGATTCCATGAGGCCCCACTGTGTCACAATGGCTCCTTGGTTCCATCAGGTTCCGCAGTGTCACCATGGTCTCCTTTGATCCGCACTGTCATCATGGACAATTGGTTCCATGAGGCCCCGCAGTGTCACAATGGTCCCTTGGTTGCATAGCTTTTACGTTGTAACAATGGACTCCTTGCTTCTATGAGCTAGCCTGCTTTTTGCAGAGGTGTCTTTGGTTCCAACAAGGCCCCACTGTGTCTCAGTGCACCCTGGCTTCCATGTGGATGTGGAGTATCACAAAGGCTCCTTGGTTCCACCAGGTCCTGCTGTGTCACAATGGGTCCTGTGGTCCCTGAGGCCCTCCAAAGTCATCATGGATGCTTGCTTCCATGAGGTTCCATTATGTGCCAGTGGTCATCTTGGTTCCAGGAGTTTCCTTAGTGTCACAATGCTCTCCATGTTTCCATGATTCCCCACAATGTCACAATGCTCTCCAGGCTTCCATTAGGCCCTGCTTTGCCACAATGGTCCCCTTGTTTCCATGCGGCCTTGCTGTGTCACAATGGACGTACGGTTCCATGATGTTGCGTGGTGTCACCGTGCTCTTCTTGAATCCGCCGTGTAACCATGGACCATTGGTTCCATGCAGCCGTGTCACAATGGGCTCCTTGATTCCATGATTCCCCACGGTGTCACAATGGAGCCTTGTTTCTAGGAGGTTCTGTACTGTCACAATTGCCTCCTTGATGCCATCAGCCCCTGCAGTGTCACAATGGCTCCTTGGTTCCATGAGGAACACAATAGCTTGGCATAAGCATTGAGCAACAGCTGCTGAACACACCTGGCAACATCTGCTTGCATCAAAAGAGGGCTTCAAGCTGACAATGGCACCAGCAGCTTCCATCTGCAACAGAGACCCAGGAAAGGACAGGCTGTGCCGGTTTGGACAAATGTGGAGGAAAATATCCTCTGATAGAAGGCAGGTTACACCCAGCCCTCCCCCACCAGGTTTTTGGAAAAAAGAACTTTCCTGGGAAGAAAGTGAAAGAGATAAAACCTATTTTTTTAACAAACACACAGGAAAAGGATAACAATGCTAAATATTAAAACCTCTCGCTGTGCAGAGAAAGCTGGGATAATTTGAGAGTCCTTCTGTGTTTCGGTGGGGTCTCCTGAAACATCCATAGACAGCGAGGCCCGTGCAAAGAAACAGGGAGCGATTCTTGAGAGAAGTTTCAGAGCTCTTTCTTCTCCAGCCACATGGGCGGGGCACTGCCAAAGAACTGAGCAATCACAGCACAACCAGGGCCCTCCTCACACAGGGCAACACAAAATAAGCAGTGCTGAACAGGATTAGGGCACATGTGAGCAGGGAGCAGGGAGACCCCGTGCCCAGGCCATGCCTCTACCCCAGGGTCCCCTCTCCCATGACCTCATGGCAGGGGGGAGGAACCCCAACACTTCCGTAGGTGCAGTCTCTCTCCTCCTCCTTGCAGCTGGCTCATGGGCCCACATTCAGGGCCCCCACCTCGGGAGAAAATTCTCCCAATGTGCTCTGATGTTGAAAGAGTCAAGAAGAGAAGAAGGGAAAAAAAACCCCCGAAGTCCCAGGAAAACAAAGTTCAACTCTCCATCTCCCTCCAGAGAAAAGGAGCTGAAAACTGGCTAAAAAGAAACAAAGTTGCTTCCTCTGCTCTTGCTGCAAGCAGGATGCAGAGGAGTGTGTATGTGTGTCCTTGAACAAACGCTCTGAGAAGTTTGTCTGGCTTTTTTTTCCTCTCCCCCCTCTCAGGCTCAGTTGAAAGGCACAGAAGTGCACAAAGTTCACTTCTGGGCATAGAGCAGCAATAGGGGGATACACATGATAAAGTCACCCCAAGACACAGGGACAGAGAATTCAGTGGAAAGACTCCGAGAATTCTGCTCCCAGAGATCATTCATTCCTGCTCACACTGACCCTTGTAGAAAGGGGACATCGTTCCCGGCAGCCTGTACTGAGCATGTGGCTCCTGAGTGGGGTTTGTTGTTTAGGAAACCTGCTCCGGCTTTTCCATTCTTTCCTTGCAAACAGGAAAACTTCTCCTGGGGCTGTGTGCAGGCAGAGCCCTGAGGAGAGCAGGTGGCACATGGTGTGCTGGGCTGGGACAGCCAGCTGCAGAGCTCAAGGGAAGAAGCCCAAAGTGTCACAATGGCTCCTTGCCTTCCCATGCAACACCTGGGTCACAATGGTCTCCTTGATTCCATGAGGCCCCACTGTGTCACAATGGCTCCTTGGTTCCATCAGGTTCCGCAGTGTCACCATGGTCTCTTTTGATCCGCACTGTCATCATGGACAATTGGTTCCATGAGGCCCCGCAGTGTCACAATGGTCCCTTGCTTCCATAGGTTTGATGTTGTAACAAAGGACTCCTTGCTTCTATGAGCTAGCCTGCTTTTTGCAGAGGTGTCTTTGGTTCCAACAAGGCCCCGCTGTGTCTCAGTGCACCCTGGCTTCCATGTGGATGTGGAGTATCACAAAGGCTCCTTGGTTCCACCAGGTCCTGCTGTGTCACAATGGGTCCTGTGGTCCCTGAGGCCCTCCAAAACCATCGTGGAGGCTTGCTTCCATGAGGTTCCATTATGTGCCAGTGGTCATCTTGGTTCCAGGAGTTTCCTTAGTGTCACAATGCTCTCCATGCTTCCATTAGGCCCTGCTTTGCCACAATGGTCCCCTTGTTTCCATGAGGCCCCGCTGTGTCACAATGGACCTATGGTTCCGTGATGTTGCGTGGTGTCACCGTGCTCTTCTTGAATCCGCCGTGTAACCATGGACCATTGGTTCCATGCAGCCGTGTCACAATGGGCTCCTTGATTCCATGATTCCCCACGGTGTCACAATGGAGCCTTGTTTCTAGGAGGTTCTGTACTGTCACAATTGCCTCCTTGATGCCATCAGCCCCTGCAGTGTCACAATGGCTCCTTGGTTCCATGAGGAACACAATAGCTTGGCATAAGCATTGAGCAACAGCTGCTGAACACACCTGGCAACATCTGCTTGCATCAAAAGAGGGCTTCAAGCTGACAATGGCACCAGCAGCTTCCATCTGCAACAGAGACCCAGGAAAGGACAGGCTGTGCCGGTTTGGACAAATGTGGAGGAAAATATCCTCTGATAGAAGGCAGGTTACACCCAGCCCTCCCCCACCAGGTTTTTGGAAAAAAGAACTTTCCTGGGAAGAAAGTGAAAGAGATAAAACCTATTTTTTTAACAAACACACAGGAAAAGGATAACAATGCTAAATATTAAAAGCTCTCGCTGTGCAGAGAAAGCTGGGATAATTTGAGAGTCCTTCTGTGTTTCGGTGGGGTCTCCTGAAACATCCATAGACAGCGAGGCCCGTGCAAAGAAACAGGGAGCGATTCTTGAGAGAAGTTTCAGAGCTCTTTCTTCTCCAGCCACATGGGCGGGGCACTGCCAAAGAACTGAGCAATCACAGCACAACCAGGGCCCTCCTCACACAGGGCAACACAAAATAAGCAGTGCTGAACAGGATTAGGGCACATGTGAGCAGGGAGCAGGGAGACCCCGTGCCCAGGCCATGCCTCTACCCCAGGGTCCCCTCTCCCATGACCTCATGGCAGGGGGGAGGAACCCCAACACTTCCGTAGGTGCAGTCTCTCTCCTCCTCCTTGCAGCTGGCTCATGGGCCCACATTCAGGGCCCCCACCTCGGGAGAAAATTCTCCCAATGTGCTCTGATGTTGAAAGAGTCAAGAAGAGAAGAAGGGAAAAAAAACCCCCGAAGTCCCAGGAAAACAAAGTTCAACTCTCCATCTCCCCCCAGAGAAAAGGAGCTGAAAACTGGCTAAAAAGAAACAAAGTTGCTTCCCTCTGCTCTTGCTGCAAGCAGGATGCAGAGGAGTGTGTATGTGTGTCCTTGAACAAACGCTCTGAGAAGTTTGTCCGGTTTTTTTTCCTCTCCCCCCTCTCAGGCTCAGTTGAAAGGCACAGAAATGCACAAAGTTCACTTCTGGGCATAGAGCAGCAATAGGGGATACACATGATAAAGTCACCCCAAGACACAGGGAGAGAGAATTCAGTGGAAAGACTCCGAGAATTCTGCTCCCAGAGATCATTCCTGCTCACACTGACCCTTGTAGAAAGGGGACATCGTTCCAGGCAGCCTGTACTGAGCATGTGGCTCCTGAGTGGGGTTTGTTGTTTAGGAAACCTGCTCCGGCTTTTCCATTCTTTCCTTGCAAACAGGAAAACTTCTCCTGGGGCTGTGTGCAGGCAGAGCCCTGAGGAGAGCAGGTGGCACATGGTGCGCTGGGCTGGGACAGCCAGCTGCAGAGCTCAAGGGAAGAAGCCCAAAGTGTCACAATGGCTCCTTGCCTTCCCATGCAACACCTGGGTCACAATGGTCTCCTTGATTCCATGAGGCCCCACTGTGTCACAATGGCTCCTTGGTTCCATCAGGTTCCGCAGTGTCACCATGGTCTCCTTTGATCCGCACTGTCATCATGGACAATTGGTTCCATGAGGCCCCGCAGTGTCACAATGGTCCCTTGGTTGCATAGCTTTTACGTTGTAACAATGGACTCCTTGCTTCTATGAGCTAGCCTGCTTTTTGCAGAGGTGTCTTTGGTTCCAACAAGGCCCCACTGTGTCTCAGTGCACCCTGGCTTCCATGTGGATCTGGAGTATCACAAAGGCTCCTTGGTTCCACCAGGTCCTGCTGTGTCACAATGGGTCCTGTGGTCCCTGAGGCCCTCCAAAGTCATCATGGATGCTTGCTTCCATGAGGTTCCATTATGTGCCAGTGGTCATCTTGGTTCCAGGAGTTTCCTTAGTGTCACAATGCTCTCCATGTTTCCATGATTCCCCACAATGTCACAATGCTCTCCAGGCTTCCATTAGGCCCTGCTTTGCCACAATGGTCCCCTTGTTTCCATGCGGCCTTGCTGTGTCACAATGGACGTACGGTTCCATGATGTTGCGTGGTGTCACCGTGCTCTTCTTGAATCCGCCGTGTAACCATGGACCATTGGTTCCATGCAGCCGTGTCACAATGGGCTCCTTGATTCCATGATTCCCCACGGTGTCACAATGGAGCCTTGTTTCTAGGAGGTTCTGTACTGTCACAATTGCCTCCTTGATGCCATCAGCCCCTGCAGTGTCACAATGGCTCCTTGGTTCCATGAGGAACACAATAGCTTGGCATAAGCATTGAGCAACAGCTGCTGAACACACCTGGCAACATCTGCTTGCATCAAAAGAGGGCTTCAAGCTGACAATGGCACCAGCAGCTTCCATCTGCAACAGAGACCCAGGAAAGGACAGGCTGTGCCGGTTTGGACAAATGTGGAGGAAAATATCCTCTGATAGAAGGCAGGTTACACCCAGCCCTCCCCCACCAGGTTTTTGGAAAAAAGAACTTTCCTGGGAAGAAAGTGAAAGAGATAAAACCTATTTTTTTAACAAACACACAGGAAAAGGATAACAATGCTAAATATTAAAACCTCTCGCTGTGCAGAGAAAGCTGGGATAATTTGAGAGTCCTTCTGTGTTTCGGTGGGGTCTCCTGAAACATCCATAGACAGCGAGGCCCGTGCAAAGAAACAGGGAGCGATTCTTGAGAGAAGTTTCAGAGCTCTTTCTTCTCCAGCCACATGGGCGGGGCACTGCCAAAGAACTGAGCAATCACAGCACAACCAGGGCCCTCCTCACACAGGGCAACACAAAATAAGCAGTGCTGAACAGGATTAGGGCACATGTGAGCAGGGAGCAGGGAGACCCCGTGCCCAGGCCATGCCTCTACCCCAGGGTCCCCTCTCCCATGACCTCATGGCAGGGGGGAGGAACCCCAACACTTCCGTAGGTGCAGTCTCTCTCCTCCTCCTTGCAGCTGGCTCATGGGCCCACATTCAGGGCCCCCACCTCGGGAGAAAATTCTCCCAATGTGCTCTGATGTTGAAAGAGTCAAGAAGAGAAGAAGGGAAAAAAAACCCCCGAAGTCCCAGGAAAACAAAGTTCAACTCTCCATCTCCCTCCAGAGAAAAGGAGCTGAAAACTGGCTAAAAAGAAACAAAGTTGCTTCCTCTGCTCTTGCTGCAAGCAGGATGCAGAGGAGTGTGTATGTGTGTCCTTGAACAAACGCTCTGAGAAGTTTGTCTGGCTTTTTTTTCCTCTCCCCCCTCTCAGGCTCAGTTGAAAGGCACAGAAGTGCACAAAGTTCACTTCTGGGCATAGAGCAGCAATAGGGGGATACACATGATAAAGTCACCCCAAGACACAGGGACAGAGAATTCAGTGGAAAGACTCCGAGAATTCTGCTCCCAGAGATCATTCATTCCTGCTCACACTGACCCTTGTAGAAAGGGGACATCGTTCCCGGCAGCCTGTACTGAGCATGTGGCTCCTGAGTGGGGTTTGTTGTTTAGGAAACCTGCTCCGGCTTTTCCATTCTTTCCTTGCAAACAGGAAAACTTCTCCTGGGGCTGTGTGCAGGCAGAGCCCTGAGGAGAGCAGGTGGCACATGGTGTGCTGGGCTGGGACAGCCAGCTGCAGAGCTCAAGGGAAGAAGCCCAAAGTGTCACAATGGCTCCTTGCCTTCCCATGCAACACCTGGGTCACAATGGTCTCCTTGATTCCATGAGGCCCCACTGTGTCACAATGGCTCCTTGGTTCCATCAGGTTCCGCAGTGTCACCATGGTCTCTTTTGATCCGCACTGTCATCATGGACAATTGGTTCCATGAGGCCCCGCAGTGTCACAATGGTCCCTTGCTTCCATAGGTTTGATGTTGTAACAAAGGACTCCTTGCTTCTATGAGCTAGCCTGCTTTTTGCAGAGGTGTCTTTGGTTCCAACAAGGCCCCGCTGTGTCTCAGTGCACCCTGGCTTCCATGTGGATGTGGAGTATCACAAAGGCTCCTTGGTTCCACCAGGTCCTGCTGTGTCACAATGGGTCCTGTGGTCCCTGAGGCCCTCCAAAACCATCGTGGAGGCTTGCTTCCATGAGGTTCCATTATGTGCCAGTGGTCATCTTGGTTCCAGGAGTTTCCTTAGTGTCACAATGCTCTCCATGCTTCCATTAGGCCCTGCTTTGCCACAATGGTCCCCTTGTTTCCATGAGGCCCCGCTGTGTCACAATGGACCTATGGTTCCGTGATGTTGCGTGGTGTCACCGTGCTCTTCTTGAATCCGCCGTGTAACCATGGACCATTGGTTCCATGCAGCCGTGTCACAATGGGCTCCTTGATTCCATGATTCCCCACGGTGTCACAATGGAGCCTTGTTTCTAGGAGGTTCTGTACTGTCACAATTGCCTCCTTGATGCCATCAGCCCCTGCAGTGTCACAATGGCTCCTTGGTTCCATGAGGAACACAATAGCTTGGCATAAGCATTGAGCAACAGCTGCTGAACACACCTGGCAACATCTGCTTGCATCAAAAGAGGGCTTCAAGCTGACAATGGCACCAGCAGCTTCCATCTGCAACAGAGACCCAGGAAAGGACAGGCTGTGCCGGTTTGGACAAATGTGGAGGAAAATATCCTCTGATAGAAGGCAGGTTACACCCAGCCCTCCCCCACCAGGTTTTTGGAAAAAAGAACTTTCCTGGGAAGAAAGTGAAAGAGATAAAACCTATTTTTTTAACAAACACACAGGAAAAGGATAACAATGCTAAATATTAAAAGCTCTCGCTGTGCAGAGAAAGCTGGGATAATTTGAGAGTCCTTCTGTGTTTCGGTGGGGTCTCCTGAAACATCCATAGACAGCGAGGCCCGTGCAAAGAAACAGGGAGCGATTCTTGAGAGAAGTTTCAGAGCTCTTTCTTCTCCAGCCACATGGGCGGGGCACTGCCAAAGAACTGAGCAATCACAGCACAACCAGGGCCCTCCTCACACAGGGCAACACAAAATAAGCAGTGCTGAACAGGATTAGGGCACATGTGAGCAGGGAGCAGGGAGACCCCGTGCCCAGGCCATGCCTCTACCCCAGGGTCCCCTCTCCCATGACCTCATGGCAGGGGGGAGGAACCCCAACACTTCCGTAGGTGCAGTCTCTCTCCTCCTCCTTGCAGCTGGCTCATGGGCCCACATTCAGGGCCCCCACCTCGGGAGAAAATTCTCCCAATGTGCTCTGATGTTGAAAGAGTCAAGAAGAGAAGAAGGGAAAAAAAACCCCCGAAGTCCCAGGAAAACAAAGTTCAACTCTCCATCTCCCCCCAGAGAAAAGGAGCTGAAAACTGGCTAAAAAGAAACAAAGTTGCTTCCTCTGCTCTTGCTGCAAGCAGGATGCAGAGGAGTGTGTATGTGTGTCCTTGAACAAACGCTCTGAGAAGTTTGTCTGGCTTTTTTTTCCTCTCCCCCCTCTCAGGCTCAGTTGAAAGGCACAGAAGTGCACAAAGTTCACTTCTGGGCATAGAGCAGCAATAGGGGGATACACATGATAAAGTCACCCCAAGACACAGGGAGAGAGAATTCAGTGGAAAGACTCCGAGAATTCTGCTCCCAGAGATCATTCATTCCTGCTCACACTGACCCTTGTAGAAAGGGGACATCGTTCCCGGCAGCCTGTACTGAGCATGTGGCTCCTGAGTGGGGTTTGTTGTTTAGGAAACCTGCTCCGGCTTTTCCATTCTTTCCTTGCAAACAGGAAAACTTCTCCTGGGGCTGTGTGCAGGCAGAGCCCTGAGGAGAGCAGGTGGCACATGGTGCGCTGGGCTGGGACAGCCAGCTGCAGAGCTCAAGGGAAGAAGCCCAAAGTGTCACAATGGCTCCTTGCCTTCCCATGCAACACCTGGGTCACAATGGTCTCCTTGATTCCATGAGGCCCCACTGTGTCACAATGGCTCCTTGGTTCCATCAGGTTCCGCAGTGTCACCATGGTCTCTTTTGATCCGCACTGTCATCATGGACAATTGGTTCCATGAGGCCCCGCAGTGTCACAATGGTCCCTTGCTTCCATAGGTTTGATGTTGTAACAAAGGACTCCTTGCTTCTATGAGCTAGCCTGCTTTTTGCAGAGGTGTCTTTGGTTCCAACAAGGCCCCGCTGTGTCTCAGTGCACCCTGGCTTCCATGTGGATGTGGAGTATCACAAAGGCTCCTTGGTTCCACCAGGTCCTGCTGTGTCACAATGGGTCCTGTGGTCCCTGAGGCCCTCCAAAACCATCGTGGAGGCTTGCTTCCATGAGGTTCCATTATGTGCCAGTGGTCATCTTGGTTCCAGGAGTTTCCTTAGTGTCACAATGCTCTCCATGCTTCCATTAGGCCCTGCTTTGCCACAATGGTCCCCTTGTTTCCATGAGGCCCCGCTGTGTCACAATGGACCTATGGTTCCGTGATGTTGCGTGGTGTCACCGTGCTCTTCTTGAATCCGCCGTGTAACCATGGACCATTGGTTCCATGCAGCCGTGTCACAATGGGCTCCTTGATTCCATGATTCCCCACGGTGTCACAATGGAGCCTTGTTTCTAGGAGGTTCTGTACTGTCACAATTGCCTCCTTGATGCCATCAGCCCCTGCAGTGTCACAATGGCTCCTTGGTTCCATGAGGAACACAATAGCTTGGCATAAGCATTGAGCAACAGCTGCTGAACACACCTGGCAACATCTGCTTGCATCAAAAGAGGGCTTCAAGCTGACAATGGCACCAGCAGCTTCCATCTGCAACAGAGACCCAGGAAAGGACAGGCTGTGCCGGTTTGGACAAATGTGGAGGAAAATATCCTCTTATAGAAGGCAGGTTACACCCAGCCCTCCCCCACCAGGTTTTTGGAAAAAAGAACTTTCCTGGGAAGAAAGTGAAAGAGATAAAACCTATTTTTTTAACAAACACACAGGAAAAGGATAACAATGCTAAATATTAAAAGCTCTCGCTGTGCAGAGAAAGCTGGGATAATTTGAGAGTCCTTCCGTGTTTCCGTGGGGTCTCCTGAAACATCCATAGACAGCGAGGCCCGTGCAAAGAAACAGGGAGCGATTCTTGAGAGAAGTTTCAGAGCTCTTTCTTCTCCAGCCACATGGGCGGGGCACTGCCAAAGAACTGAGCAATCACGGCACAACCAGGGCCCTCCTCGCACAGGGCAACACAAAATAAGCAGTGCTGAACAGGATTAGGGCACATGTGAGCAGGGAGCAGGGAGACCCCGTGCCCAGGCCATGCCTCTACCCCAGGGTCCCCTCTCCCATGACCTCATGGCAGGGGGGAGGAACCCCAACACTTCCGTAGGTGCAGTCTCTCTCCTCCTCCTTGCAGCTGGCTCATGGGCCCACATTCAGGGCCCCCACCTCGGGAGAAAATTCTCCCAATGTGCTCTGATGTTGAAAGAGTCAAGAAGAGAAGAAGGGAAAAAAAACCCCCGAAGTCCCAGGAAAACAAAGTTCAACTCTCCATCTCCCCCCAGAGAAAAGGAGCTGAAAACTGGCTAAAAAGAAACAAAGTTGCTTCCCTCTGCTCTTGCTGCAAGCAGGATGCAGAGGAATGTGTATGTGTGTCCTTGAACAAACGCTCTGAGAAGTTTGTCCGGTTTTTTTTCCTCTCCCCCCTCTCAGGCTCAGTTGAAAGGCACAGAAATGCACAAAGTTCACTTCTGGGCATAGAGCAGCAATAGGGGATACACATGATAAAGTCACCCCAAGACACAGGGACAGAGAATTCAGTGGAAAGACTCCGAGAATTCTGCTCCCAGAGATCATTCCTGCTCACACTGACCCTTGTAGAAAGGGGACATCGTTCCCGGCAGCCTGTACTGAGCATGTGGCTCCTGAGTGGGGTTTGTTGTTTAGGAAACCTGCTCCGGCTTTTCCATTCTTTCCTTGCAAACAGGAAAACTTCTCCTGGGGCTGTGTGCAGGCAGAGCCCTGAGGAGAGCAGGTGGCACATGGTGCGCTGGGCTGGGACAGCCAGCTGCAGAGCTCAAGGGAAGAAGCCCAAAGTGTCACAATGGCTCCTTGCCTTCCCATGCAACACCTGGGTCACAATGGTCTCCTTGATTCCATGAGGCCCCACTGTGTCACAATGGCTCCTTGGTTCCATCAGGTTCCGCAGTGTCACCATGGTCTCCTTTGATCCGCACTGTCATCATGGACAATTGGTTCCATGAGGCCCCGCAGTGTCACAATGGTCCCTTGGTTGCATAGCTTTTACGTTGTAACAATGGACTCCTTGCTTCTATGAGCTAGCCTGCTTTTTGCAGAGGTGTCTTTGGTTCCAACAAGGCCCCACTGTGTCTCAGTGCACCCTGGCTTCCATGTGGATCTGGAGTATCACAAAGGCTCCTTGGTTCCACCAGGTCCTGCTGTGTCACAATGGGTCCTGTGGTCCCCGAGGCCCTCCAAAGTCATCATGGATGCTTGCTTCCATGAGGTTCCATTATGTGCCAGTGGTCATCTTGGTTCCAGGAGTTTCCTTAGTGTCACAATGCTCTCCATGTTTCCATGATTCCCCACAATGTCACAATGCTCTCCAGGCTTCCATTAGGCCCTGCTTTGCCACAATGGTCCCCTTGTTTCCATGCGGCCCCGCTGTGTCACAATGGACGTACGGTTCCATGATGTTGCGTGGTGTCACCGTGCTCTTCTTGAATCCGCCGTGTAACCATGGACCATTGGTTCCATGCAGCCGTGTCACAATGGGCTCCTTGATTCCATGATTCCCCACGGTGTCACAATGGAGCCTTGTTTCTAGGAGGTTCTGTACTGTCACAATTGCCTCCTTGATGCCATCAGCCCCTGCAGTGTCACAATGGCTCCTTGGTTCCATGAGGAACACAATAGCTTGGCATAAGCATTGAGCAACAGCTGCTGAACACACCTGGCAACATCTGCTTGCATCAAAAGAGGGCTTCAAGCTGACAATGGCACCAGCAGCTTCCATCTGCAACAGACACCCAGGGAAAGGACAGGCTGTGCCGGTTTGGACAAATGTGGAGGAAAATATCCTCTGATAGAAGGCAGGTTACACCCAGCCCTCCCCCACCAGCTTCGGGAAAAAAGAATTTTCCTGGGAAGAAAGTGAAAGAGATAAAAACTACTTTTTTAACAAACACACAGGAAAAGGATAACAATGCTAAATACTAAAACCTCTCGCTGTGCAGAGAAAGCTGGGATAATTTGAGAGTCCTTCCGTGTTTCCGTGGGGTCTCCTGAAACATCCATAGACAGCGAGGCCCGTGCAAAGAAACAGGGAGCGATTCTTGAGAGAAGTTTCAGAGCTCTTTCTTCTCCAGCCACATGGGCGGGGCACTGCCAAAGAACTGAGCAATCACGGCACAACCAGGGCCCTCCTCGCACAGGGCAACACAAAATAAGCAGTGCTGAACAGGATTAGGGCACATGTGAGCAGGGAGCAGGGAGACCCCGTGCCCAGGCCATGCCTCTACCCCAGGGTCCCCTCTCCCATGACCTCATGGCAGGGGGGAGGAACCCCAACACTTCCGTAGGTGTAGTCTCTCTCCTCCTCCTTGCAGCTGGCTCATGGGCCCACATTCAGGGCCCCCACCTCGGGAGAAAATTCTCCCAATGTGCTCTGATGTTGAAAGAGTCAAGAAGAGAAGAAGGGAAAAAAAACCCCCGAAGTCCCAGGAAAACAAAGTTCAACTCTCCATCTCCCCCCAGAGAAAAGGAGCTGAAAACTGGCTAAAAAGAAACAAAGTTGCTTTCTCTGCTCTTGCTGCAAGCAGGATGCAGAGGAGTGTGTATGTGTGTCCTTGAACAAACGCTCTGAGAAGTTTGTCTGGCTTTTTTTTCCTCTCCCCCCTCTCAGGCTCAGTTGAAAGGCACAGAAATGCACAAAGTTCACTTCTGGGCATAGAGCAGCAATAGGGGGATACACATGATAAAGTCACCCCAAGACACAGGGAGAGAGAATTCAGTGGAAAGACTCCGAGAATTCTGCTCCCAGAGATCATTCATTCCTGCTCACACTAACCCTTGTAGAAAGGGGACATCGTTCCCGGCAGCCTGTACTGAGCATGTGGCTCCTGAGTGGGGTTTGTTGTTTAGGAAACCTGCTCCGGCTTTTCCATTCTTTCCTTGCAAACAGGAAAACTTCTCCTGGGGCTGTGTGCAGGCAGAGCCCTGAGGAGAGCAGGTGGCACATGGTGTGCTGGGCTGGGACAGCCAGCTGCAGAGCTCAAGGGAAGAAGCCCAAAGTGTCACAATGGCTCCTTGCCTTCCCATGCAACACCTGGGTCACAATGGTCTCCTTGATTCCATGAGGCCCCACTGTGTCACAATGGCTCCTTGGTTCCATCAGGTTCCGCAGTGTCACCATGGTCTCTTTTGATCCGCACTGTCATCATGGACAATTGGTTCCATGAGGCCCCGCAGTGTCACAATGGTCCCTTGCTTCCATAGGTTTGATGTTGTAACAAAGGACTCCTTGCTTCTATGAGCTAGCCTGCTTTTTGCAGAGGTGTCTTTGGTTCCAACAAGGCCCCACTGTGTCTCAGTGCACCCTGGCTTCCATGTGGATCTGGAGTATCACAAAGGCTCCTTGGTTCCACCAGGTCCTGCTGTGTCACAATGGGTCCTGTGGTCCCTGAGGCCCTCCAAAGTCATCATGGATGCTTGCTTCCATGAGGTTCCATTATGTGCCAGTGGTCATCTTGGTTCCAGGAGTTTCCTTAGTGTCACAATGCTCTCCATGCTTCCATTAGGCCCTGCTTTGCCACAATGGTCCCCTTGTTTCCATGAGGCCCCGCTGTGTCACAATGGACGTACGGTTCCATGATGTTGCGTGGTGTCACCGTGCTCTTCTTGAATCCGCCGTGTAACCATGGACCATTGGTTCCATGCAGCCGTGTCACAATGGGCTCCTTGATTCCATGATTCCCCACGGTGTCACAATGGAGCCTTGTTTCTAGGAGGTTCTGTACTGTCACAATTGCCTCCTTGATGCCATCAGCCCCTGCAGTGTCACAATGGCTCCTTGGTTCCATGAGGAACACAATAGCTTGGCATAAGCATTGAGCAACAGCTGCTGAACACACCTGGCAACATCTGCTTGCATCAAAAGAGGGCTTCAAGCTGACAATGGCACCAGCAGCTTCCATCTGCAACAGAGACCCAGGAAAGGACAGGCTGTGCCGGTTTGGACAAATGTGGAGGAAAATATCCTCTTATAGAAGGCAGGTTACACCCAGCCCTCCCCCACCAGGTTTTTGGAAAAAAGAACTTTCCTGGGAAGAAAGTGAAAGAGATAAAACCTATTTTTTTAACAAACACACAGGAAAAGGATAACAATGCTAAATATTAAAACCTCTCGCTGTGCAGAGAAAGCTGGGATAATTTGAGAGTCCTTCTGTGTTTCGGTGGGGTCTCCTGAAACATCCATAGACAGCGAGGCCCGTGCAAAGAAACAGGGAGCGATTCTTGAGAGAAGTTTCAGAGCTCTTTCTTCTCCAGCCACATGGGCGGGGCACTGCCAAAGAACTGAGCAATCACGGCACAAGCAGGGCCCTCCTGGCACAGGGCAACACAAAATAAGCAGTGCTGAACAGGATTAGGGCACATGTGAGCAGGGAGCAGGGAGACCCCGTGCCCAGGCCATGCCTCTACCCCAGGGTCCCCTCTCCCATGACCTCATGGCAGGGGGGAGGAACCCCAACACTTCCGTAGGTGTAGTCTCTCTCCTCCTCCTTGCAGCTGGCTCATGGGCCCACATTCAGGGCCCCCACCTCGGGAGAAAATTCTCCCAATGTGCTCTGATGTTGAAAGAGTCAAGAAGAGAAGAAGGGAAAAAAAACCCCCGAAGTCCCAGGAAAACAAAGTTCAACTCTCCATCTCCCCCCAGAGAAAAGGAGCTGAAAACTGGCTAAAAAGAAACAAAGTTGCTTTCTCTGCTCTTGCTGCAAGCAGGATGCAGAGGAGTGTGTATGTGTGTCCTTGAACAAACGCTCTGAGAAGTTTGTCTGGCTTTTTTTTCCTCTCCCCCCTCTCAGGCTCAGTTGAAAGGCACAGAAATGCACAAAGTTCACTTCTGGGCATAGAGCAGCAATAGGGGGATACACATGATAAAGTCACCCCAAGACACAGGGACAGAGAATTCAGTGGAAAGACTCCGAGAATTCTGCTCCCAGAGATCATTCATTCCTGCTCACACTGACCCTTGTAGAAAGGGGACATCGTTCCCGGCAGCCTGTACTGAGCATGTGGCTCCTGAGTGGGGTTTGTTGTTTAGGAAACCTGCTCCGGCTTTTCCATTCTTTCCTTGCAAACAGGAAAACTTCTCCTGGGGCTGTGTGCAGGCAGAGCCCTGAGGAGAGCAGGTGGCACATGGTGTGCTGGGCTGGGACAGCCAGCTGCAGAGCTCAAGGGAAGAAGCCCAAAGTGTCACAATGGCTCCTTGCCTTCCCATGCAACACCTGGGTCACAATGGTCTCCTTGATTCCATGAGGCCCCACTGTGTCACAATGGCTCCTTGGTTCCATCAGGTTCCGCAGTGTCACCATGGTCTCTTTTGATCCGCACTGTCATCATGGACAATTGGTTCCATGAGGCCCCGCAGTGTCACAATGGTCCCTTGCTTCCATAGGTTTGATGTTGTAACAAAGGACTCCTTGCTTCTATGAGCTAGCCTGCTTTTTGCAGAGGTGTCTTTGGTTCCAACAAGGCCCCACTGTGTCTCAGTGCACCCTGGCTTCCATGTGGATCTGGAGTATCACAAAGGCTCCTTGGTTCCACCAGGTCCTGCTGTGTCACAATGGGTCCTGTGGTCCCTGAGGCCCTCCAAAGTCATCATGGATGCTTGCTTCCAAGGGTTCCATTATGTGCCAGTGGTCATCTTGGTTCCAGGAGTTTCCTTAGTGTCACAATGCTCTCCATGCTTCCATTAGGCCCTGCTTTGCCACAATGGTCCCCTTGTTTCCATGAGGCCCCGCTGTGTCACAATGGACGTACGGTTCCATGATGTTGCGTGGTGTCACCGTGCTCTTCTTGAATCCGCCGTGTAACCATGGACCATTGGTTCCATGCAGCCGTGTCACAATGGGCTCCTTGATTCCATGATTCCCCACGGTGTCACAATGGAGCCTTGTTTCTAGGAGGTTCTGTACTGTCACAATTGCCTCCTTGATGCCATCAGCCCCTGCAGTGTCACAATGGCTCCTTGGTTCCATGAGGAACACAATAGCTTGGCATAAGCATTGAGCAACAGCTGCTGAACACACCTGGCAACATCTGCTTGCATCAAAAGAGGGCTTCAAGCTGACAATGGCACCAGCAGCTTCCATCTGCAACAGAGACCCAGGAAAGGACAGGCTGTGCCGGTTTGGACAAATGTGGAGGAAAATATCCTCTTATAGAAGGCAGGTTACACCCAGCCCTCCCCCACCAGGTTTTTGGAAAAAAGAACTTTCCTGGGAAGAAAGTGAAAGAGATAAAACCTATTTTTTTAACAAACACACAGGAAAAGGATAACAATGCTAAATATTAAAACCTCTCGCTGTGCAGAGAAAGCTGGGATAATTTGAGAGTCCTTCTGTGTTTCGGTGGGGTCTCCTGAAACATCCATAGACAGCGAGGCCCGTGCAAAGAAACAGGGAGCGATTCTTGAGAGAAGTTTCAGAGCTCTTTCTTCTCCAGCCACATGGGCGGGGCACTGCCAAAGAACTGAGCAATCACGGCACAAGCAGGGCCCTCCTGGCACAGGGCAACACAAAATAAGCAGTGCTGAACAGGATTAGGGCACATGTGAGCAGGGAGCAGGGAGACCCCGTGCCCAGGCCATGCCTCTACCCCAGGGTCCCCTCTCCCATGACCTCATGGCAGGGGGGAGGAACCCCAACACTTCCGTAGGTGTAGTCTCTCTCCTCCTCCTTGCAGCTGGCTCATGGGCCCACATTCAGGGCCCCCACCTCGGGAGAAAATTCTCCCAATGTGCTCTGATGTTGAAAGAGTCAAGAAGAGAAGAAGGGAAAAAAAACCCCCGAAGTCCCAGGAAAACAAAGTTCAACTCTCCATCTCCCCCCAGAGAAAAGGAGCTGAAAACTGGCTAAAAAGAAACAAAGTTGCTTTCTCTGCTCTTGCTGCAAGCAGGATGCAGAGGAGTGTGTATGTGTGTCCTTGAACAAACGCTCTGAGAAGTTTGTCTGGCTTTTTTTTCCTCTCCCCCCTCTCAGGCTCAGTTGAAAGGCACAGAAATGCACAAAGTTCACTTCTGGGCATAGAGCAGCAATAGGGGGATACACATGATAAAGTCACCCCAAGACACAGGGACAGAGAATTCAGTGGAAAGACTCCGAGAATTCTGCTCCCAGAGATCATTCATTCCTGCTCACACTGACCCTTGTAGAAAGGGGACATCGTTCCCGGCAGCCTGTACTGAGCATGTGGCTCCTGAGTGGGGTTTGTTGTTTAGGAAACCTGCTCCGGCTTTTCCATTCTTTCCTTGCAAACAGGAAAACTTCTCCTGGGGCTGTGTGCAGGCAGAGCCCTGAGGAGAGCAGGTGGCACATGGTGTGCTGGGCTGGGACAGCCAGCTGCAGAGCTCAAGGGAAGAAGCCCAAAGTGTCACAATGGCTCCTTGCCTTCCCATGCAACACCTGGGTCACAATGGTCTCCTTGATTCCATGAGGCCCCACTGTGTCACAATGGCTCCTTGGTTCCATCAGGTTCCGCAGTGTCACCATGGTCTCTTTTGATCCGCACTGTCATCATGGACAATTGGTTCCATGAGGCCCCGCAGTGTCACAATGGTCCCTTGCTTCCATAGGTTTGATGTTGTAACAAAGGACTCCTTGCTTCTATGAGCTAGCCTGCTTTTTGCAGAGGTGTCTTTGGTTCCAACAAGGCCCCACTGTGTCTCAGTGCACCCTGGCTTCCATGTGGATCTGGAGTATCACAAAGGCTCCTTGGTTCCACCAGGTCCTGCTGTGTCACAATGGGTCCTGTGGTCCCTGAGGCCCTCCAAAGTCATCATGGATGCTTGCTTCCAAGGGTTCCATTATGTGCCAGTGGTCATCTTGGTTCCAGGAGTTTCCTTAGTGTCACAATGCTCTCCATGCTTCCATTAGGCCCTGCTTTGCCACAATGGTCCCCTTGTTTCCATGAGGCCCCGCTGTGTCACAATGGACGTACGGTTCCATGATGTTGCGTGGTGTCACCGTGCTCTTCTTGAATCCGCCGTGTAACCATGGACCATTGGTTCCATGCAGCCGTGTCACAATGGGCTCCTTGATTCCATGATTCCCCACGGTGTCACAATGGAGCCTTGTTTCTAGGAGGTTCTGTACTGTCACAATTGCCTCCTTGATGCCATCAGCCCCTGCAGTGTCACAATGGCTCCTTGGTTCCATGAGGAACACAATAGCTTGGCATAAGCATTGAGCAACAGCTGCTGAACACACCTGGCAACATCTGCTTGCATCAAAAGAGGGCTTCAAGCTGACAATGGCACCAGCAGCTTCCATCTGCAACAGAGACCCAGGAAAGGACAGGCTGTGCCGGTTTGGACAAATGTGGAGGAAAATATCCTCTGATAGAAGGCAGGTTACACCCAGCCCTCCCCCACCAGCTTCGGGAAAAAAGAATTTTCCTGGGAAGAAAGTGAAAGAGATAAAAACTACTTTTTTAACAAACACACAGGAAAAGGATAACAATGCTAAATACTAAAACCTCTCGCTGTGCAGAGAAAGCTGGGATAATTTGAGAGTCCTTCCGTGTTTCCGTGGGGTCTCCTGAAACATCCATAGACAGCGAGGCCCGTGCAAAGAAACAGGGAGCGATTCTTGAGAGAAGTTTCAGAGCTCTTTCTTCTCCAGCCACATGGGCGGGGCACTGCCAAAGAACTGAGCAATCACGGCACAACCAGGGCCCTCCTCGCACAGGGCAACACAAAATAAGCAGTGCTGAACAGGATTAGGGCACATGTGAGCAGGGAGCAGGGAGACCCCGTGCCCAGGCCATGCCTCTACCCCAGGGTCCCCTCTCCCATGACCTCATGGCAGGGGGGAGGAACCCCAACACTTCCGTAGGTGTAGTCTCTCTCCTCCTCCTTGCAGCTGGCTCATGGGCCCACATTCAGGGCCCCCACCTCGGGAGAAAATTCTCCCAATGTGCTCTGATGTTGAAAGAGTCAAGAAGAGAAGAAGGGAAAAAAAACCCCCGAAGTCCCAGGAAAACAAAGTTCAACTCTCCATCTCCCCCCAGAGAAAAGGAGCTGAAAACTGGCTAAAAAGAAACAAAGTTGCTTTCTCTGCTCTTGCTGCAAGCAGGATGCAGAGGAGTGTGTATGTGTGTCCTTGAACAAACGCTCTGAGAAGTTTGTCTGGCTTTTTTTTCCTCTCCCCCCTCTCAGGCTCAGTTGAAAGGCACAGAAATGCACAAAGTTCACTTCTGGGCATAGAGCAGCAATAGGGGGATACACATGATAAAGTCACCCCAAGACACAGGGACAGAGAATTCAGTGGAAAGACTCCGAGAATTCTGCTCCCAGAGATCATTCATTCCTGCTCACACTGACCCTTGTAGAAAGGGGACATCGTTCCCGGCAGCCTGTACTGAGCATGTGGCTCCTGAGTGGGGTTTGTTGTTTAGGAAACCTGCTCCGGCTTTTCCATTCTTTCCTTGCAAACAGGAAAACTTCTCCTGGGGCTGTGTGCAGGCAGAGCCCTGAGGAGAGCAGGTGGCACATGGTGTGCTGGGCTGGGACAGCCAGCTGCAGAGCTCAAGGGAAGAAGCCCAAAGTGTCACAATGGCTCCTTGCCTTCCCATGCAACACCTGGGTCACAATGGTCTCCTTGATTCCATGAGGCCCCACTGTGTCACAATGGCTCCTTGGTTCCATCAGGTTCCGCAGTGTCACCATGGTCTCTTTTGATCCGCACTGTCATCATGGACAATTGGTTCCATGAGGCCCCGCAGTGTCACAATGGTCCCTTGCTTCCATAGGTTTGATGTTGTAACAAAGGACTCCTTGCTTCTATGAGCTAGCCTGCTTTTTGCAGAGGTGTCTTTGGTTCCAACAAGGCCCCACTGTGTCTCAGTGCACCCTGGCTTCCATGTGGATCTGGAGTATCACAAAGGCTCCTTGGTTCCACCAGGTCCTGCTGTGTCACAATGGGTCCTGTGGTCCCTGAGGCCCTCCAAAGTCATCATGGATGCTTGCTTCCATGAGGTTCCATTATGTGCCAGTGGTCATCTTGGTTCCAGGAGTTTCCTTAGTGTCACAATGCTCTCCATGCTTCCATTAGGCCCTGCTTTGCCACAATGGTCCCCTTGTTTCCATGAGGCCCCGCTGTGTCACAATGGACGTACGGTTCCATGATGTTGCGTGGTGTCACCGTGCTCTTCTTGAATCCGCCGTGTAACCATGGACCATTGGTTCCATGCAGCCGTGTCACAATGGGCTCCTTGATTCCATGATTCCCCACGGTGTCACAATGGAGCCTTGTTTCTAGGAGGTTCTGTACTGTCACAATTGCCTCCTTGATGCCATCAGCCCCTGCAGTGTCACAATGGCTCCTTGGTTCCATGAGGAACACAATAGCTTGGCATAAGCATTGAGCAACAGCTGCTGAACACACCTGGCAACATCTGCTTGCATCAAAAGAGGGCTTCAAGCTGACAATGGCACCAGCAGCTTCCATCTGCAACAGAGACCCAGGAAAGGACAGGCTGTGCCGGTTTGGACAAATGTGGAGGAAAATATCCTCTTATAGAAGGCAGGTTACACCCAGCCCTCCCCCACCAGGTTTTTGGAAAAAAGAACTTTCCTGGGAAGAAAGTGAAAGAGATAAAACCTATTTTTTTAACAAACACACAGGAAAAGGATAACAATGCTAAATATTAAAACCTCTCGCTGTGCAGAGAAAGCTGGGATAATTTGAGAGTCCTTCTGTGTTTCGGTGGGGTCTCCTGAAACATCCATAGACAGCGAGGCCCGTGCAAAGAAACAGGGAGCGATTCTTGAGAGAAGTTTCAGAGCTCTTTCTTCTCCAGCCACATGGGCGGGGCACTGCCAAAGAACTGAGCAATCACAGCACAACCAGGGCCCTCCTCACACAGGGCAACACAAAATAAGCAGTGCTGAACAGGATTAGGGCACATGTGAGCAGGGAGCAGGGAGACCCCGTGCCCAGGCCATGCCTCTACCCCAGGGTCCCCTCTCCCATGACCTCATGGCAGGGGGGAGGAACCCCAACACTTCCGTAGGTGCAGTCTCTCTCCTCCTCCTTGCAGCTGGCTCATGGGCCCACATTCAGGGCCCCCACCTCGGGAGAAAATTCTCCCAATGTGCTCTGATGTTGAAAGAGTCAAGAAGAGAAGAAGGGAAAAAAAACCCCCGAAGTCCCAGGAAAACAAAGTTCAACTCTCCATCTCCCCCCAGAGAAAAGGAGCTGAAAACTGGCTAAAAAGAAACAAAGTTGCTTCCCTCTGCTCTTGCTGCAAGCAGGATGCAGAGGAGTGTGTATGTGTGTCCTTGAACAAACGCTCTGAGAAGTTTGTCCGGTTTTTTTTCCTCTCCCCCCTCTCAGGCTCAGTTGAAAGGCACAGAAATGCACAAAGTTCACTTCTGGGCATAGAGCAGCAATAGGGGATACACATGATAAAGTCACCCCAAGACACAGGGAGAGAGAATTCAGTGGAAAGACTCCGAGAATTCTGCTCCCAGAGATCATTCCTGCTCACACTGACCCTTGTAGAAAGGGGACATCGTTCCAGGCAGCCTGTACTGAGCATGTGGCTCCTGAGTGGGGTTTGTTGTTTAGGAAACCTGCTCCGGCTTTTCCATTCTTTCCTTGCAAACAGGAAAACTTCTCCTGGGGCTGTGTGCAGGCAGAGCCCTGAGGAGAGCAGGTGGCACATGGTGCGCTGGGCTGGGACAGCCAGCTGCAGAGCTCAAGGGAAGAAGCCCAAAGTGTCACAATGGCTCCTTGCCTTCCCATGCAACACCTGGGTCACAATGGTCTCCTTGATTCCATGAGGCCCCACTGTGTCACAATGGCTCCTTGGTTCCATCAGGTTCCGCAGTGTCACCATGGTCTCCTTTGATCCGCACTGTCATCATGGACAATTGGTTCCATGAGGCCCCGCAGTGTCACAATGGTCCCTTGCTTCCATAGGTTTGATGTTGTAACAAAGGACTCCTTGCTTCTATGAGCTAGCCTGCTTTTTGCAGAGGTGTCTTTGGTTCCAACAAGGCCCCACTGTGTCTCAGTGCACCCTGGCTTCCATGTGGATGTGGAGTATCACAAAGGCTCCTTGGTTCCACCAGGTCCTGCTGTGTCACAATGGGTCCTGTGGTCCCTGAGGCCCTCCAAAGTCATCATGGATGCTTGCTTCCATGAGGTTCCATTATGTGCCAGTGGTCATCTTGGTTCCAGGAGTTTCCTTAGTGTCACAATGCTCTCCATGTTTCCATGATTCCCCACAATGTCACAATGCTCTCCAGGCTTCCATTAGGCCCTGCTTTGCCACAATGGTCCCCTTGTTTCCATGCGGCCTTGCTGTGTCACAATGGACGTACGGTTCCATGATGTTGCGTGGTGTCACCGTGCTCTTCTTGAATCCGCCGTGTAACCATGGACCATTGGTTCCATGCAGCCGTGTCACAATGGGCTCCTTGATTCCATGATTCCCCACGGTGTCACAATGGAGCCTTGTTTCTAGGAGGTTCTGTACTGTCACAATTGCCTCCTTGATGCCATCAGCCCCTGCAGTGTCACAATGGCTCCTTGGTTCCATGAGGAACACAATAGCTTGGCATAAGCATTGAGCAACAGCTGCTGAACACACCTGGCAACATCTGCTTGCATCAAAAGAGGGCTTCAAGCTGACAATGGCACCAGCAGCTTCCATCTGCAACAGACACCCAGGGAAAGGACAGGCTGTGCCGGTTTGGACAAATGTGGAGGAAAATATCCTCTGATAGAAGGCAGGTTACACCCAGCCCTCCCCCACCAGGTTTTTGGAAAAAAGAACTTTCCTGGGAAGAAAGTGAAAGAGATAAAACCTATTTTTTTAACAAACACACAGGAAAAGGATAACAATGCTAAATATTAAAACCTCTCGCTGTGCAGAGAAAGCTGGGATAATTTGAGAGTCCTTCTGTGTTTCGGTGGGGTCTCCTGAAACATCCATAGACAGCGAGGCCCGTGCAAAGAAACAGGGAGCGATTCTTGAGAGAAGTTTCAGAGCTCTTTCTTCTCCAGCCACATGGGCGGGGCACTGCCAAAGAACTGAGCAATCACGGCACAAGCAGGGCCCTCCTGGCACAGGGCAACACAAAATAAGCAGTGCTGAACAGGATTAGGGCACATGTGAGCAGGGAGCAGGGAGACCCCGTGCCCAGGCCATGCCTCTACCCCAGGGTCCCCTCTCCCATGACCTCATGGCAGGGGGGAGGAACCCCAACACTTCCGTAGGTGTAGTCTCTCTCCTCCTCCTTGCAGCTGGCTCATGGGCCCACATTCAGGGCCCCCACCTCGGGAGAAAATTCTCCCAATGTGCTCTGATGTTGAAAGAGTCAAGAAGAGAAGAAGGGAAAAAAAACCCCCGAAGTCCCAGGAAAACAAAGTTCAACTCTCCATCTCCCCCCAGAGAAAAGGAGCTGAAAACTGGCTAAAAAGAAACAAAGTTGCTTTCTCTGCTCTTGCTGCAAGCAGGATGCAGAGGAGTGTGTATGTGTGTCCTTGAACAAACGCTCTGAGAAGTTTGTCTGGCTTTTTTTTCCTCTCCCCCCTCTCAGGCTCAGTTGAAAGGCACAGAAATGCACAAAGTTCACTTCTGGGCATAGAGCAGCAATAGGGGGATACACATGATAAAGTCACCCCAAGACACAGGGACAGAGAATTCAGTGGAAAGACTCCGAGAATTCTGCTCCCAGAGATCATTCATTCCTGCTCACACTGACCCTTGTAGAAAGGGGACATCGTTCCCGGCAGCCTGTACTGAGCATGTGGCTCCTGAGTGGGGTTTGTTGTTTAGGAAACCTGCTCCGGCTTTTCCATTCTTTCCTTGCAAACAGGAAAACTTCTCCTGGGGCTGTGTGCAGGCAGAGCCCTGAGGAGAGCAGGTGGCACATGGTGTGCTGGGCTGGGACAGCCAGCTGCAGAGCTCAAGGGAAGAAGCCCAAAGTGTCACAATGGCTCCTTGCCTTCCCATGCAACACCTGGGTCACAATGGTCTCCTTGATTCCATGAGGCCCCACTGTGTCACAATGGCTCCTTGGTTCCATCAGGTTCCGCAGTGTCACCATGGTCTCTTTTGATCCGCACTGTCATCATGGACAATTGGTTCCATGAGGCCCCGCAGTGTCACAATGGTCCCTTGCTTCCATAGGTTTGATGTTGTAACAAAGGACTCCTTGCTTCTATGAGCTAGCCTGCTTTTTGCAGAGGTGTCTTTGGTTCCAACAAGGCCCCACTGTGTCTCAGTGCACCCTGGCTTCCATGTGGATCTGGAGTATCACAAAGGCTCCTTGGTTCCACCAGGTCCTGCTGTGTCACAATGGGTCCTGTGGTCCCTGAGGCCCTCCAAAGTCATCATGGATGCTTGCTTCCAAGGGTTCCATTATGTGCCAGTGGTCATCTTGGTTCCAGGAGTTTCCTTAGTGTCACAATGCTCTCCATGCTTCCATTAGGCCCTGCTTTGCCACAATGGTCCCCTTGTTTCCATGAGGCCCCGCTGTGTCACAATGGACGTACGGTTCCATGATGTTGCGTGGTGTCACCGTGCTCTTCTTGAATCCGCCGTGTAACCATGGACCATTGGTTCCATGCAGCCGTGTCACAATGGGCTCCTTGATTCCATGATTCCCCACGGTGTCACAATGGAGCCTTGTTTCTAGGAGGTTCTGTACTGTCACAATTGCCTCCTTGATGCCATCAGCCCCTGCAGTGTCACAATGGCTCCTTGGTTCCATGAGGAACACAATAGCTTGGCATAAGCATTGAGCAACAGCTGCTGAACACACCTGGCAACATCTGCTTGCATCAAAAGAGGGCTTCAAGCTGACAATGGCACCAGCAGCTTCCATCTGCAACAGAGACCCAGGAAAGGACAGGCTGTGCCGGTTTGGACAAATGTGGAGGAAAATATCCTCTGATAGAAGGCAGGTTACACCCAGCCCTCCCCCACCAGGTTTTTGGAAAAAAGAACTTTCCTGGGAAGAAAGTGAAAGAGATAAAACCTATTTTTTTAACAAACACACAGGAAAAGGATAACAATGCTAAATATTAAAAGCTCTCGCTGTGCAGAGAAAGCTGGGATAATTTGAGAGTCCTTCTGTGTTTCGGTGGGGTCTCCTGAAACATCCATAGACAGCGAGGCCCGTGCAAAGAAACAGGGAGCAATTCTTGAGAGAAGTTTCAGAGCTCTTTCTTCTCCAGCCACATGGGCGGGGCACTGCCAAAGAACTGAGCAATCACAGCACAACCAGGGCCCTCCTGGCACAGGGCAACACAAAATAAGCAGTGCTGAACAGGATTAGGGCACATGTGAGCAGGGAGCAGGGAGACCCCGTGCCCAGGCCATGCCTCTACCCCAGGGTCCCCTCTCCCATGACCTCATGGCAGGGGGGAGGAACCCCAACACTTCCGTAGGTGCAGTCTCTCTCCTCCTCCTTGCAGCTGGCTCATGGGCCCACATTCAGGGCCCCCACCTCGGGAGAAAATTCTCCCAATGTGCTCTGATGTTGAAAGAGTCAAGAAGAGAAGAAGGGAAAAAAAACCCCCGAAGTCCCAGGAAAACAAAGTTCAACTCTCCATCTCCCCCCAGAGAAAAGGAGCTGAAAACTGGCTAAAAAGAAACAAAGTTGCTTCCCTCTGCTCTTGCTGCAAGCAGGATGCAGAGGAGTGTGTATGTGTGTCCTTGAACAAACGCTCTGAGAAGTTTGTCCGGTTTTTTTTCCTCTCCCCCCTCTCAGGCTCAGTTGAAAGGCACAGAAATGCACAAAGTTCACTTCTGGGCATAGAGCAGCAATAGGGGATACACATGATAAAGTCACCCCAAGACACAGGGACAGAGAATTCAGTGGAAAGACTCCGAGAATTCTGCTCCCAGAGATCATTCCTGCTCACACTGACCCTTGTAGAAAGGGGACATCCTTCCAGGCAGCCTGTACTGAGCATGTGGCTCCTGAGTGGGGTTTGTTGTTTAGGAAACCTGCTCCGGCTTTTCCATTCTTTCCTTGCAAACAGGAAAACTTCTCCTGGGGCTGTGTGCAGGCAGAGCCCTGAGGAGAGCAGGTGGCACATGGTGCGCTGGGCTGGGACAGCCAGCTGCAGAGCTCAAGGGAAGAAGCCCAAAGCGTCACAATGGCTCCTTGCCTTCCCATGCAACACCTGGGTCACAATGGTCTCCTTGATTCCATGAGGCCCCACTGTGTCACAATGGCTCCTTGGTTCCATCAGGTTCCGCAGTGTCACCATGGTCTCCTTTGATCCGCACTGTCATCATGGACAATTGGTTCCATGAGGCCCCGCAGTGTCACAATGGTCCCTTGGTTGCATAGCTTTTACGTTGTAACAATGGACTCCTTGCTTCTATGAGCTAGCCTGCTTTTTGCAGAGGTGTCTTTGGTTCCAACAAGGCCCCACTGTGTCTCAGTGCACCCTGGCTTCCATGTGGATCTGGAGTATCACAAAGGCTCCTTGGTTCCACCAGGTCCTGCTGTGTCACAATGGGTCCTGTGGTCCCCGAGGCCCTCCAAAGTCATCATGGATGCTTGCTTCCATGAGGTTCCATTATGTGCCAGTGGTCATCTTGGTTCCAGGAGTTTCCTTAGTGTCACAATGCTCTCCATGTTTCCATGATTCCCCACAATGTCACAATGCTCTCCAGGCTTCCATTAGGCCCTGCTTTGCCACAATGGTCCCCTTGTTTCCATGCGGCCTTGCTGTGTCACAATGGACGTACGGTTCCATGATGTTGCGTGGTGTCACCGTGCTCTTCTTGAATCCGCCGTGTAACCATGGACCATTGTTTCCATGCGGCCTGGCTGTGTCACAATGGGCTCCGTGATTCCATGATTCCCCGCGGTGTCACAATGGAGCCTTGTTTCTAGGAGGTTCTGTACTGTCACAATTGCCTCCTTGATGCCATCAGCCCCTGCAGTGTCACAATGGCTCCTTGGTTCCATGAGGAACACAATAGCTTGGCATAAGCATTGAGCAACAGCTGCTGAACACACCTGGCAACATCTGCTTGCATCAAAAGAGGGCTTCAAGCTGACAATGGCACCAGCAGCTTCCATCTGCAACAGACACCCAGGGAAAGGACAGGCTGTGCCGGTTTGGACAAATGTGGAGGAAAATATCCTCTGATAGAAGGCAGGTTACACCCAGCCCTCCCCCACCAGCTTCGGGAAAAAAGAATTTTCCTGGGAAGAAAGTGAAAGAGATAAAAACTACTTTTTTAACAAACACACAGGAAAAGGATAACAATGCTAAATATTAAAACCTCTCGCTGTGCAGAGAAAGCTGGGATAATTTGAGAGTCCTTCCGTGTTTCGGTGGGGTCTCCTGAAACATCCATAGACAGCGAGGCCCGTGCAAAGAAACAGGGAGCGATTCTTGAGAGAAGTTTCAGAGCTCTTTCTTCTCCAGCCACATGGGCGGGGCACTGCCAAAGAACTGAGCAATCACGGCACAACCAGGGCCCTCCTCGCACAAGGCAACACAAAATAAGCAGTGCTGAACAGGGTTAGGGCACATGTGAGCAGGGAGCAGGGAGACCCCGTGCCCAGGCCATGCCTCTACCCCAGGGTCCCCTCTCCCATGACCTCATGGCAGGGGGGAGGAACCCCAACACTTCCGTAGGTGTAGTCTCTCTCCTCCTCCTTGCAGCTGGCTCATGGGCCCACATTCAGGGCCCCCACCTCGGGAGAAAATTCTCCCAATGTGCTCTGATGTTGAAAGAGTCAAGAAGAGAAGAAGGGAAAAAAAACCCCCGAAGTCCCAGGAAAACAAAGTTCAACTCTCCATCTCCCTCCAGAGAAAAGGAGCTGAAAACTAGCTAAAAAGAAACAAAGTTGCTTCCTCTGCTCTTGCTGCAAGCAGGATGCAGAGGAGTGTGTATGTGTGTCCTTGAACAAACGCTCTGAGAAGTTTGTCTGGCTTTTTTTTCCTCTCCCCCCTCTCAGGCTCAGTTGAAAGGCACAGAAATGCACAAAGTTCACTTCTGGGCATAGAGCAGCAATAGGGGGATACACATGATAAAGTCACCCCAAGACACAGGGACAGAGAATTCAGTGGAAAGACTCCGAGAATTCTGCTCCCAGAGATCATTCATTCCTGCTCACACTGACCCTTGTAGAAAGGGGACATCGTTCCCGGCAGCCTGTACTGAGCATGTGGCTCCTGAGTGGGGTTTGTTGTTTAGGAAACCTGCTCCGGCTTTTCCATTCTTTCCTTGCAAACAGGAAAACTTCTCCTGGGGCTGTGTGCAGGCAGAGCCCTGAGGAGAGCAGGTGGCACATGGTGCGCTGGGCTGGGACAGCCAGCTGCAGAGCTCAAGGGAAGAAGCCCAAAGTGTCACAATGGCTCCTTGCCTTCCCATGCAACACCTGGGTCACAATGGTCTCCTTGATTCCATGAGGCCCCACTGTGTCACAATGGCTCCTTGGTTCCATCAGGTTCCGCAGTGTCACCATGGTCTCTTTTGATCCGCACTGTCATCATGGACAATTGGTTCCATGAGGCCCCGCAGTGTCACAATGGTCCCTTGGTTCCATAGCTTTTACGTTGTAACAATGGACTCCTTGCTTCTATGAGCTAGCCTGCTTTTTGCAGAGGTGTCTTTGGTTCCAACAAGGCCCCACTGTGTCTCAGTGCACCCTGGCTTCCATGTGGATCTGGAGTATCACAAAGGCTCCTTGGTTCCACCAGGTCCTGCTGTGTCACAATGGGTCCTGTGGTCCCTGAGGCCCTCCAAAGTCATCATGGATGCTTGCTTCCATGAGGTTCCATTATGTGCCAGTGGTCATCTTGGTTCCAGGAGTTTCATTAGTGTCACAATGCTCTCCATGTTTCCATGATTCCCCACAATGTCACAATGCTCTCCAGGCTTCCATTAGGCCCTGCTTTGCCACAATGGTCCCCTTGTTTCCATGCGGCCTTGCTGTGTCACAATGGACGTACGGTTCCATGATGTTGCGTGGTGTCACCGTGCTCTTCTTGAATCCGCCGTGTAACCATGGACCATTGGTTCCATGCAGCCGTGTCACAATGGGCTCCTTGATTCCATGATTCCCCACGGTGTCACAATGGAGCCTTGTTTCTAGGAGGTTCTGTACTGTCACAATTGCCTCCTTGATGCCATCAGCCCCTGCAGTGTCACAATGGCTCCTTGGTTCCATGAGGAACACAATAGCTTGGCATAAGCATTGAGCAACAGCTGCTGAACACACCTGGCAACATCTGCTTGCATCAAAAGAGGGCTTCAAGCTGACAATGGCACCAGCAGCTTCCATCTGCAACAGACACCCAGGGAAAGGACAGGCTGTGCCGGTTTGGACAAATGTGGAGGAAAATATCCTCTGATAGAAGGCAGGTTACACCCAGCCCTCCCCCACCAGCTTCGGGAAAAAAGAATTTTCCGGGGAAGAAAGTGAAAGAGATAAAAACTACTTTTTTAACAAACACACAGGAAAAGGATAACAATGCTAAATATTAAAACCTCTCGCTGTGCAGAGAAAGCTGGGATAATTTGAGAGTCCTTCCGTGTTTCGGTGGGGTCTCCTGAAACATCCATAGACAGCGAGGCCCGTGCAAAGAAACAGGGAGCGATTCTTGAGAGAAGTTTCAGAGCTCTTTCTTCTCCAGCCACATGGGCGGGGCACTGCCAAAGAACTGAGCAATCACGGCACAACCAGGGCCCTCCTGGCACAGGGCAACACAAAATAAGCAGTGCTGAACAGGATTAGGGCACATGTGAGCAGGGAGCAGGGAGACCCCCCGTGCCCAGGCCATGCCTCTACCCCAGGGTCCCCTCTCCCATGACCTCATGGCAGGGGGGAGGAACCCCAACACTTCCGTAGGTGTAGTCTCTCTCCTCCTCCTTGCAGCTGGCTCATGGGCCCACATTCAGGGCCCCCACCTCGGGAGAAAATTCTCCCAATGTGCTCTGATGTTGAAAGAGTCAAGAAGAGAAGAAGGGAAAAAAAACCCCCGAAGTCCCAGGAAAACAAAGTTCAACTCTCCATCTCCCTCCAGAGAAAAGGAGCTGAAAACTGGCTAAAAAGAAACAAAGTTGCTTCCTCTGCTCTTGCTGCAAGCAGGATGCAGAGGAGTGTGTATGTGTGTCCTTGAACAAACGCTCTGAGAAGTTTGTCTGGCTTTTTTTTCCTCTCCCCCCTCTCAGGCTCAGTTGAAAGGCACAGAAATGCACAAAGTTCACTTCTGGGCATAGAGCAGCAATAGGGGGATACACATGATAAAGTCACCCCAAGACACAGGGACAGAGAATTCAGTGGAAAGACTCCGAGAATTCTGCTCCCAGAGATCATTCATTCCTGCTCACACTGACCCTTGTAGAAAGGGGACATCGTTCCCGGCAGCCTGTACTGAGCATGTGGCTCCTGAGTGGGGTTTGTTGTTTAGGAAACCTGCTCCGGCTTTTCCATTCTTTCCTTGCAAACAGGAAAACTTCTCCTGGGGCTGTGTGCAGGCAGAGCCCTGAGGAGAGCAGGTGGCACATGGTGTGCTGGGCTGGGACAGCCAGCTGCAGAGCTCAAGGGAAGAAGCCCAAAGTGTCACAATGGCTCCTTGCCTTCCCATGCAACACCTGGGTCACAATGGTCTCCTTGATTCCATGAGGCCCCACTGTGTCACAATGGCTCCTTGGTTCCATCAGGTTCCGCAGTGTCACCATGGTCTCTTTTGATCCGCACTGTCATCATGGACAATTGGTTCCATGAGGCCCCGCAGTGTCACAATGGTCCCTTGCTTCCATAGGTTTGATGTTGTAACAAAGGACTCCTTGCTTCTATGAGCTAGCCTGCTTTTTGCAGAGGTGTCTTTGGTTCCAACAAGGCCCCACTGTGTCTCAGTGCACCCTGGCTTCCATGTGGATCTGGAGTATCACAAAGGCTCCTTGGTTCCACCAGGTCCTGCTGTGTCACAATGGGTCCTGTGGTCCCTGAGGCCCTCCAAAGTCATCATGGATGCTTGCTTCCATGAGGTTCCATTATGTGCCAGTGGTCATCTTGGTTCCAGGAGTTTCCTTAGTGTCACAATGCTCTCCATGTTTCCATGATTCCCCACAATGTCACAATGCTCTCCAGGCTTCCATTAGGCCCTGCTTTGCCACAATGGTCCCCTTGTTTCCATGCGGCCTTGCTGTGTCACAATGGACGTACGGTTCCATGATGTTGCGTGGTGTCACCGTGCTCTTCTTGAATCCGCCGTGTAACCATGGACCATTGGTTCCATGCAGCCGTGTCACAATGGGCTCCTTGATTCCATGATTCCCCACGGTGTCACAATGGAGCCTTGTTTCTAGGAGGTTCTGTACTGTCACAATTGCCTCCTTGATGCCATCAGCCCCTGCAGTGTCACAATGGCTCCTTGGTTCCATGAGGAACACAATAGCTTGGCATAAGCATTGAGCAACAGCTGCTGAACACACCTGGCAACATCTGCTTGCATCAAAAGAGGGCTTCAAGCTGACAATGGCACCAGCAGCTTCCATCTGCAACAGAGACCCAGGAAAGGACAGGCTGTGCCGGTTTGGACAAATGTGGAGGAAAATATCCTCTGATAGAAGGCAGGTTACACCCAGCCCTCCCCCACCAGGTTTTTGGAAAAAAGAACTTTCCTGGGAAGAAAGTGAAAGAGATAAAACCTATTTTTTTAACAAACACACAGGAAAAGGATAACAATGCTAAATATTAAAAGCTCTCGCTGTGCAGAGAAAGCTGGGATAATTTGAGAGTCCTTCTGTGTTTCGGTGGGGTCTCCTGAAACATCCATAGACAGCGAGGCCCGTGCAAAGAAACAGGGAGCAATTCTTGAGAGAAGTTTCAGAGCTCTTTCTTCTCCAGCCACATGGGCGGGGCACTGCCAAAGAACTGAGCAATCACAGCACAACCAGGGCCCTCCTCGCACAGGGCAACACAAAATAAGCAGTGCTGAACAGGATTAGGGCACATGTCAGCAGGGAGCAGGGAGACCCCGTGCCCAGGCCATGCCTCTACCCCAGGGTCCCCTCTCCCATGACCTCATGGCAGGGGGGAGGAACCCCAACACTTCCGTAGGTGCAGTCTCTCTCCTCCTCCTTGCAGCTGGCTCATGGGCCCACATTCAGGGCCCCCACCTCGGGAGAAAATTCTCCCAATGTGCTCTGATGTTGAAAGAGTCAAGAAGAGAAGAAGGGAAAAAAAACCCCCGAAGTCCCAGGAAAACAAAGTTCAACTCTCCATCTCCCCCCAGAGAAAAGGAGCTGAAAACTGGCTAAAAAGAAACAAAGTTGCTTCCCTCTGCTCTTGCTGCAAGCAGGATGCAGAGGAGTGTGTATGTGTGTCCTTGAACAAACGCTCTGAGAAGTTTGTCCGGTTTTTTTTCCTCTCCCCCCTCTCAGGCTCAGTTGAAAGGCACAGAAATGCACAAAGTTCACTTCTGGGCATAGAGCAGCAATAGGGGATACACATGATAAAGTCACCCCAAGACACAGGGACAGAGAATTCAGTGGAAAGACTCCGAGAATTCTGCTCCCAGAGATCATTCCTGCTCACACTGACCCTTGTAGAAAGGGGACATCCTTCCAGGCAGCCTGTACTGAGCATGTGGCTCCTGAGTGGGGTTTGTTGTTTAGGAAACCTGCTCCGGCTTTTCCATTCTTTCCTTGCAAACAGGAAAACTTCTCCTGGGGCTGTGTGCAGGCAGAGCCCTGAGGAGAGCAGGTGGCACATGGTGCGCTGGGCTGGGACAGCCAGCTGCAGAGCTCAAGGGAAGAAGCCCAAAGCGTCACAATGGCTCCTTGCCTTCCCATGCAACACCTGGGTCACAATGGTCTCCTTGATTCCATGAGGCCCCACTGTGTCACAATGGCTCCTTGGTTCCATCAGGTTCCGCAGTGTCACCATGGTCTCCTTTGATCCGCACTGTCATCATGGACAATTGGTTCCATGAGGCCCCGCAGTGTCACAATGGTCCCTTGGTTGCATAGCTTTTACGTTGTAACAATGGACTCCTTGCTTCTATGAGCTAGCCTGCTTTTTGCAGAGGTGTCTTTGGTTCCAACAAGGCCCCACTGTGTCTCAGTGCACCCTGGCTTCCATGTGGATCTGGAGTATCACAAAGGCTCCTTGGTTCCACCAGGTCCTGCTGTGTCACAATGGGTCCTGTGGTCCCCGAGGCCCTCCAAAGTCATCATGGATGCTTGCTTCCATGAGGTTCCATTATGTGCCAGTGGTCATCTTGGTTCCAGGAGTTTCCTTAGTGTCACAATGCTCTCCATGTTTCCATGATTCCCCACAATGTCACAATGCTCTCCAGGCTTCCATTAGGCCCTGCTTTGCCACAATGGTCCCCTTGTTTCCATGCGGCCTTGCTGTGTCACAATGGACGTACGGTTCCATGATGTTGCGTGGTGTCACCGTGCTCTTCTTGAATCCGCCGTGTAACCATGGACCATTGTTTCCATGCGGCCTGGCTGTGTCACAATGGGCTCCGTGATTCCATGATTCCCCGCGGTGTCACAATGGAGCCTTGTTTCTAGGAGGTTCTGTACTGTCACAATTGCCTCCTTGATGCCATCAGCCCCTGCAGTGTCACAATGGCTCCTTGGTTCCATGAGGAACACAATAGCTTGGCATAAGCATTGAGCAACAGCTGCTGAACACACCTGGCAACATCTGCTTGCATCAAAAGAGGGCTTCAAGCTGACAATGGCACCAGCAGCTTCCATCTGCAACAGACACCCAGGGAAAGGACAGGCTGTGCCGGTTTGGACAAATGTGGAGGAAAATATCCTCTGATAGAAGGCAGGTTACACCCAGCCCTCCCCCACCAGCTTCGGGAAAAAAGAATTTTCCTGGGAAGAAAGTGAAAGAGATAAAAACTACTTTTTTAACAAACACACAGGAAAAGGATAACAATGCTAAATATTAAAACCTCTCGCTGTGCAGAGAAAGCTGGGATAATTTGAGAGTCCTTCCGTGTTTCGGTGGGGTCTCCTGAAACATCCATAGACAGCGAGGCCCGTGCAAAGAAACAGGGAGCGATTCTTGAGAGAAGTTTCAGAGCTCTTTCTTCTCCAGCCACATGGGCGGGGCACTGCCAAAGAACTGAGCAATCACGGCACAACCAGGGCCCTCCTCGCACAAGGCAACACAAAATAAGCAGTGCTGAACAGGGTTAGGGCACATGTGAGCAGGGAGCAGGGAGACCCCGTGCCCAGGCCATGCCTCTACCCCAGGGTCCCCTCTCCCATGACCTCATGGCAGGGGGGAGGAACCCCAACACTTCCGTAGGTGTAGTCTCTCTCCTCCTCCTTGCAGCTGGCTCATGGGCCCACATTCAGGGCCCCCACCTCGGGAGAAAATTCTCCCAATGTGCTCTGATGTTGAAAGAGTCAAGAAGAGAAGAAGGGAAAAAAAACCCCCGAAGTCCCAGGAAAACAAAGTTCAACTCTCCATCTCCCTCCAGAGAAAAGGAGCTGAAAACTAGCTAAAAAGAAACAAAGTTGCTTCCTCTGCTCTTGCTGCAAGCAGGATGCAGAGGAGTGTGTATGTGTGTCCTTGAACAAACGCTCTGAGAAGTTTGTCTGGCTTTTTTTTCCTCTCCCCCCTCTCAGGCTCAGTTGAAAGGCACAGAAATGCACAAAGTTCACTTCTGGGCATAGAGCAGCAATAGGGGGATACACATGATAAAGTCACCCCAAGACACAGGGACAGAGAATTCAGTGGAAAGACTCCGAGAATTCTGCTCCCAGAGATCATTCATTCCTGCTCACACTGACCCTTGTAGAAAGGGGACATCGTTCCCGGCAGCCTGTACTGAGCATGTGGCTCCTGAGTGGGGTTTGTTGTTTAGGAAACCTGCTCCGGCTTTTCCATTCTTTCCTTGCAAACAGGAAAACTTCTCCTGGGGCTGTGTGCAGGCAGAGCCCTGAGGAGAGCAGGTGGCACATGGTGCGCTGGGCTGGGACAGCCAGCTGCAGAGCTCAAGGGAAGAAGCCCAAAGTGTCACAATGGCTCCTTGCCTTCCCATGCAACACCTGGGTCACAATGGTCTCCTTGATTCCATGAGGCCCCACTGTGTCACAATGGCTCCTTGGTTCCATCAGGTTCCGCAGTGTCACCATGGTCTCTTTTGATCCGCACTGTCATCATGGACAATTGGTTCCATGAGGCCCCGCAGTGTCACAATGGTCCCTTGGTTGCATAGCTTTTACGTTGTAACAAAGGACTCCTTGCTTCTATGAGCTAGCCTGCTTTTTGCAGAGGTGTCTTTGGTTCCAACAAGGCCCCACTGTGTCTCAGTGCACCCTGGCTTCCATGTGGATCTGGAGTATCACAAAGGCTCCTTGGTTCCACCAGGTCCTGCTGTGTCACAATGGGTCCTGTGGTCCCTGAGGCCCTCCAAAGTCATCATGGATGCTTGCTTCCATGAGGTTCCATTATGTGCCAGTGGTCATCTTGGTTCCAGGAGTTTCCTTAGTGTCACAATGCTCTCCATGTTTCCATGATTCCCCACAATGTCACAATGCTCTCCAGGCTTCCATTAGGCCCTGCTTTGCCACAATGGTCCCCTTGTTTCCATGCGGCCTTGCTGTGTCACAATGGACGTACGGTTCCATGATGTTGCGTGGTGTCACCGTGCTCTTCTTGAATCCGCCGTGTAACCATGGACCATTGGTTCCATGCAGCCGTGTCACAATGGGCTCCTTGATTCCATGATTCCCCACGGTGTCACAATGGAGCCTTGTTTCTAGGAGGTTCTGTACTGTCACAATTGCCTCCTTGATGCCATCAGCCCCTGCAGTGTCACAATGGCTCCTTGGTTCCATGAGGAACACAATAGCTTGGCATAAGCATTGAGCAACAGCTGCTGAACACACCTGGCAACATCTGCTTGCATCAAAAGAGGGCTTCAAGCTGACAATGGCACCAGCAGCTTCCATCTGCAACAGACACCCAGGGAAAGGACAGGCTGTGCCGGTTTGGACAAATGTGGAGGAAAATATCCTCTGATAGAAGGCAGGTTACACCCAGCCCTCCCCCACCAGCTTCGGGAAAAAAGAATTTTCCGGGGAAGAAAGTGAAAGAGATAAAAACTACTTTTTTAACAAACACACAGGAAAAGGATAACAATGCTAAATATTAAAACCTCTCGCTGTGCAGAGAAAGCTGGGATAATTTGAGAGTCCTTCCGTGTTTCGGTGGGGTCTCCTGAAACATCCATAGACAGCGAGGCCCGTGCAAAGAAACAGGGAGCGATTCTTGAGAGAAGTTTCAGAGCTCTTTCTTCTCCAGCCACATGGGCGGGGCACTGCCAAAGAACTGAGCAATCACGGCACAACCAGGGCCCTCCTGGCACAGGGCAACACAAAATAAGCAGTGCTGAACAGGATTAGGGCACATGTGAGCTGGGAGCAGGGAGACCCCCCGTGCCCAGGCCATGCCTCTACCCCAGGGTCCCCTCTCCCATGACCTCATGGCAGGGGGGAGGAACCCCAACACTTCCGTAGGTGTAGTCTCTCTCCTCCTCCTTGCAGCTGGCTCATGGGCCCACATTCAGGGCCCCCACCTCGGGAGAAAATTCTCCCAATGTGCTCTGATGTTGAAAGAGTCAAGAAGAGAAGAAGGGAAAAAAAACCCCCGAAGTCCCAGGAAAACAAAGTTCAACTCTCCATCTCCCTCCAGAGAAAAGGAGCTGAAAACTGGCTAAAAAGAAACAAAGTTGCTTCCTCTGCTCTTGCTGCAAGCAGGATGCAGAGGAGTGTGTATGTGTGTCCTTGAACAAACGCTCTGAGAAGTTTGTCTGGCTTTTTTTTCCTCTCCCCCCTCTCAGGCTCAGTTGAAAGGCACAGAAATGCACAAAGTTCACTTCTGGGCATAGAGCAGCAATAGGGGGATACACATGATAAAGTCACCCCAAGACACAGGGACAGAGAATTCAGTGGAAAGACTCCGAGAATTCTGCTCCCAGAGATCATTCATTCCTGCTCACACTGACCCTTGTAGAAAGGGGACATCGTTCCCGGCAGCCTGTACTGAGCATGTGGCTCCTGAGTGGGGTTTGTTGTTTAGGAAACCTGCTCCGGCTTTTCCATTCTTTCCTTGCAAACAGGAAAACTTCTCCTGGGGCTGTGTGCAGGCAGAGCCCTGAGGAGAGCAGGTGGCACATGGTGCGCTGGGCTGGGACAGCCAGCTGCAGAGCTCAAGGGAAGAAGCCCAAAGTGTCACAATGGCTCCTTGCCTTCCCATGCAACACCTGGGTCACAATGGTCTCCTTGATTCCATGAGGCCCCACTGTGTCACAATGGCTCCTTGGTTCCATCAGGTTCCGCAGTGTCACCATGGTCTCTTTTGATCCGCACTGTCATCATGGACAATTGGTTCCATGAGGCCCCGCAGTGTCACAATGGTCCCTTGCTTCCATAGGTTTGATGTTGTAACAAAGGACTCCTTGCTTCTATGAGCTAGCCTGCTTTTTGCAGAGGTGTCTTTGGTTCCAACAAGGCCCCACTGTGTCTCAGTGCACCCTGGCTTCCATGTGGATCTGGAGTATCACAAAGGCTCCTTGGTTCCACCAGGTCCTGCTGTGTCACAATGGGTCCTGTGGTCCCTGAGGCCCTCCAAAGTCATCATGGATGCTTGCTTCCATGAGGTTCCATTATGTGCCAGTGGTCATCTTGGTTCCAGGAGTTTCCTTAGTGTCACAATGCTCTCCATGTTTCCATGATTCCCCACAATGTCACAATGCTCTCCAGGCTTCCATTAGGCCCTGCTTTGCCACAATGGTCCCCTTGTTTCCATGCGGCCTTGCTGTGTCACAATGGACGTACGGTTCCATGATGTTGCGTGGTGTCACCGTGCTCTTCTTGAATCCGCCGTGTAACCATGGACCATTGGTTCCATGCAGCCGTGTCACAATGGGCTCCGTGATTCCATGATTCCCCACGGTGTCACAATGGAGCCTTGTTTCTAGGAGGTTCTGTACTGTCACAATTGCCTCCTTGATGCCATCAGCCCCTGCAGTGTCACAATGGCTCCTTGGTTCCATGAGGAACACAATAGCTTGGCATAAGCATTGAGCAACAGCTGCTGAACACACCTGGCAACATCTGCTTGCATCAAAAGAGGGCTTCAAGCTGACAATGGCACCAGCAGCTTCCATTTGCAACAGAGACCCAGGAAAGGACAGGCTGTGCCGGTTTGGACAAATGTGGAGGAAAATATCCTCTAATAGAAGGCAGGTTACACCCAGCCCTCCCCCACCAGCTTCGGGAAAAAAGAATTTTCCTGGGAAGAAAGTGAAAGAGATAAAAACTACTTTTTTAACAAACACACAGGAAAAGGATAACAATGCTAAATATTAAAAGCTCTCGCTGTGCAGAGAAAGCTGGGATAATTTGAGAGTCCTTCTGTGTTTCGGTGGGGTCTCCTGAAACATCCATAGACAGCGAGGCCCGTGCAAAGAAACAGGGAGCGATTCTTGAGAGAAGTTGCAGAGCTCTTTCTTCTCCAGCCACATGGGCGGGGCACTGCCAAAGAACTGAGCAATCACGGCACAACCAGGGCCCTCCTCACACAGGGCAACACAAAATAAGCAGTGCTGAACAGGGTTAGGGCACATGTGAGCAGGGAGCAGGGAGACCCCCCGTGCCCAGGCCATGCCTCTACCCCAGGGTCCCCTCTCCCATGACCGCATGGCAGGAGGGAGGAACCCCAACACTTCCGTAGGTGCAGTCTCTCTCCTCCTCCTTGCAGCTGGCTCATGGGCCCACATTCAGGGCCCCCACCTCGGGAGAAAATTCTCCCAATGTGCTCTGATGTTGAAAGAGTCAAGAAGAGAAGAAGGGAAAAAAAACCCCCGAAGTCCCAGGAAAACAAAGTTCAACTCTCCATCTCCCCCCAGAGAAAAGGAGCTGAAAACTGGCTAAAAAGAAACAAAGTTGCTTCCCTCTGCTCTTGCTGCAAGCAGGATGCAGAGGAGTGTGTATGTGTGTCCTTGAACAAACGCTCTGAGAAGTTTGTCCGGTTTTTTTTCCTCTCCCCCCTCTCAGGCTCAGTTGAAAGGCACAGAAATGCACAAAGTTCACTTCTGGGCATAGAGCAGCAATAGGGGATACACATGATAAAGTCACCCCAAGACACAGGGACAGAGAATTCAGTGGAAAGACTCCGAGAATTCTGCTCCCAGAGATCATTCCTGCTCACACTGACCCTTGTAGAAAGGGGACATCGTTCCAGGCAGCCTGTACTGAGCATGTGGCTCCTGAGTGGGGTTTGTTGTTTAGGAAACCTGCTCCGGCTTTTCCATTCTTTCCTTGCAAACAGGAAAACTTCTCCTGGGGCTGTGTGCAGGCAGAGCCCTGAGGAGAGCAGGTGGCACATGGTGCGCTGGGCTGGGACAGCCAGCTGCAGAGCTCAAGGGAAGAAGCCCAAAGTGTCACAATGGCTCCTTGCCTTCCCATGCAACACCTGGGTCACAATGGTCTCCTTGATTCCATGAGGCCCCACTGTGTCACAATGGCTCCTTGGTTCCATCAGGTTCCGCAGTGTCACCATGGTCTCCTTTGATCCGCACTGTCATCATGGACAATTGGTTCCATGAGGCCCCGCAGTGTCACAATGGTCCCTTGGTTCCATAGCTTTTACGTTGTAACAATGGACTCCTTGCTTCTATGAGCTAGCCTGCTTTTTGCAGAGGTGTCTTTGGTTCCAACAAGGCCCCACTGTGTCTCAGTGCACCCTGGCTTCCATGTGGATCTGGAGTATCACAAAGGCTCCTTGGTTCCACCAGGTCCTGCTGTGTCACAATGGGTCCTGTGGTCCCTGAGGCCCTCCAAAGTCATCATGGATGCTTGCTTCCATGAGGTTCCATTATGTGCCAGTGGTCATCTTGGTTCCAGGAGTTTCCTTAGTGTCACAATGCTCTCCATGTTTCCATGATTCCCCACAATGTCACAATGCTCTCCAGGCTTCCATTAGGCCCTGCTTTGCCACAATGGTCCCCTTGTTTCCATGCGGCCTTGCTGTGTCACAATGGACGTACGGTTCCATGATGTTGCGTGGTGTCACCGTGCTCTTCTTGAATCCGCCGTGTAACCATGGACCATTGGTTCCATGCGGCCTGGCCGTGTCACAATGGGCTCCTTGATTCCATGATTCCCCACGGTGTCACAATGGAGCCTTGTTTCTAGGAGGTTCTGTACTGTCACAATTGCCTCCTTGATGCCATCAGCCCCTGCAGTGTCACAATGGCTCCTTGGTTCCATGAGGAACACAATAGCTTGGCATAAGCATTGAGCAACAGCTGCTGAACACACCTGGCAACATCTGCTTGCATCAAAAGAGGGCTTCAAGCTGACAATGGCACCAGCAGCTTCCATCTGCAACAGACACCCAGGGAAAGGACAGGCTGTGCCGGTTTGGACAAATGTGGAGGAAAATATCCTCTAATAGAAGGCAGGTTACACCCAGCCCTCCCCCACCAGCTTCGGGAAAAAAGAATTTTCCTGGGAAGAAAGTGAAAGAGATAAAAACTACTTTTTTAACAAACACACAGGAAAAGGATAACAATGCTAAATATTAAAAGCTCTCGCTGTGCAGAGAAAGCCGGGATAATTTGAGAGTCCTTCCGTGTTTCGGTGGGGTCTCCTGAAACATCCATAGACAGCGAGGCCCGTGCAAAGAAACAGGGAGCGATTCTTGAGAGAAGTTGCAGAGCTCTTTCTTCTCCAGCCACGTGGGCGGGGCACTGCCAAAGAACTGAGCAATCACGGCACAACCAGGGCCCTCCTGGCACAGGGCAACACAAAATAAGCAGTGCTGAACAGGATTAGGGCACATGTGAGCAGGGAGCAGGGAGACCCCGTGCCCAGGCCATGCCTCTACCCCAGGGTCCCCTCTCCCATGACCTCATGGCAGGAGGGAGGAACCCCAACACTTCCGTAGGTGCAGTCTCTCTCCTCCTCCTTGCAGCTGGCTCATGGGCCCACATTCAGGGCCCCCACCTCGGGAGAAAATTCTCCCAATGTGCTCTGATGTTGAAAGAGTCAAGAAGAGAAGAAGGGAAAAAAAACCCCCGAAGTCCCAGGAAAACAAAGTTCAACTCTCCATCTCCCTCCAGAGAAAAGGAGCTGAAAACTGGCTAAAAAGAAACAAAGTTGCTTCCTCTGCTCTTGCTGCAAGCAGGATGCAGAGGAGTGTGTATGTGTGTCCTTGAACAAACGCTCTGAGAAGTTTGTCTGGCTTTTTTTTCCTCTCCCCCCTCTCAGGCTCAGTTGAAAGGCACAGAAATGCACAAAGTTCACTTCTGGGCATAGAGCAGCAATAGGGGGATACACATGATAAAGTCACCCCAAGACACAGGGACAGAGAATTCAGTGGAAAGACTCCGAGAATTCTGCTCCCAGAGATCATTCATTCCTGCTCACACTGACCCTTGTAGAAAGGGGACATCGTTCCCGGCAGCCTGTACTGAGCATGTGGCTCCTGAGTGGGGTTTGTTGTTTAGGAAACCTGCTCCGGCTTTTCCATTCTTTCCTTGCAAACAGGAAAACTTCTCCTGGGGCTGTGTGCAGGCAGAGCCCTGAGGAGAGCAGGTGGCACATGGTGCGCTGGGCTGGGACAGCCAGCTGCAGAGCTCAAGGGAAGAAGCACAAAGTGTCACAATGGCTCCTTGCCTTCCCATGCAACACCTGGGTCACAATGGTCTCCTTGATTCCATGAGGCCCCACTGTGTCACAATGGCTCCTTGGTTCCATCAGGTTCCGCAGTGTCACCATGGTCTCCTTTGATCCGCACTGTCATCATGGACAATTGGTTCCATGAGGCCCCGCAGTGTCACAATGGTCCCTTGGTTCCATAGCTTTTACGTTGTAACAATGGACTCCTTGCTTCTATGAGCTAGCCTGCTTTTTGCAGAGGTGTCTTTGGTTCCAACAAGGCCCCACTGTGTCTCAGTGCACCCTGGCTTCCATGTGGATCTGGAGTATCACAAAGGCTCCTTGGTTCCACCAGGTCCTGCTGTGTCACAATGGGTCCTGTGGTCCCTGAGGCCCTCCAAAGTCATCATGGATGCTTGCTTCCATGAGGTTCCATTATGTGCCAGTGGTCATCTTGGTTCCAGGAGTTTCCTTAGTGTCACAATGCTCTCCATGTTTCCATGATTCCCCACAATGTCACAATGCTCTCCAGGCTTCCATTAGGCCCTGCTTTGCCACAATGGTCCCCTTGTTTCCATGCGGCCTTGCTGTGTCACAATGGACGTACGGTTCCATGATGTTGCGTGGTGTCACCGTGCTCTTCTTGAATCCGCCGTGTAACCATGGACCATTGGTTCCATGCAGCCGTGTCACAATGGGCTCCTTGATTCCATGATTCCCCACGGTGTCACAATGGAGCCTTGTTTCTAGGAGGTTCTGTACTGTCACAATTGCCTCCTTGATGCCATCAGCCCCTGCAGTGTCACAATGGCTCCTTGGTTCCATGAGGAACACAATAGCTTGGCATAAGCATTGAGCAACAGCTGCTGAACACACCTGGCAACATCTGCTTGCATCAAAAGAGGGCTTCAAGCTGACAATGGCACCAGCAGCTTCCATCTGCAACAGAGACCCAGGAAAGGACAGGCTGTGCCGGTTTGGACAAATGTGGAGGAAAATATCCTCTGATAGAAGGCAGGTTACACCCAGCCCTCCCCCACCAGGCTTTTGGAAAAAAGAACTTTCCTGGGAAGAAAGTGAAAGAGATAAAAACTATTTTTTTAACAAACACACAGGAAAAGGATAACAATGCTAAATATTAAAACCTCTCGCTGTGCAGAGAAAGCTGGGATAATTTGAGAGTCCTTCTGTGTTTCGGTGGGGTCTCCTGAAACATCCATAGACAGCGAGGCCCGTGCAAAGAAACAGGGAGCGATTCTTGAGAGAAGTTGCAGAGCTCTTTCTTCTCCAGCCACATGGGCGGGGCACTGCCAAAGAACTGAGCAATCACAGCACAACCAGGGCCCTCCTGGCACAGGGCAACACAAAATAAGCAGTGCTGAACAGGATTAGGGCACATGTGAGCAGGGAGCAGGGAGACCCCGTGCCCAGGCCATGCCTCTACCCCAGGGTCCCCTCTCCCATGACCTCATGGCAGGGGGGAGGAACCCCAACACTTCCGTAGGTGCAGTCTCTCTCCTCCTCCTTGCAGCTGGCTCATGGGCCCACATTCAGGGCCCCCACCTCGGGAGAAAATTCTCCCAATGTGCTCTGATGTTGAAAGAGTCAAGAAGAGTAGAAGGGAAAAAAAACCCCCGAAGTCCCAGGAAAACAAAGTTCAACTCTCCATCTCCCCCCAGAGAAAAGGAGCTGAAAACTGGCTAAAAAGAAACAAAGTTGCTTCCCTCTGCTCTTGCTGCAAGCAGGATGCAGAGGAGTGTGTATGTGTGTCCTTGAACAAACGCTCTGAGAAGTTTGTCCGGTTTTTTTTCCTCTCCCCCCTCTCAGGCTCAGTTGAAAGGCACAGAAATGCACAAAGTTCACTTCTGGGCATAGAGCAGCAATAGGGGATACACATGATAAAGTCACCCCAAGACACAGGGACAGAGAATTCAGTGGAAAGACTCCGAGAATTCTGCTCCCAGAGATCATTCCTGCTCACACTGACCCTTGTAGAAAGGGGACATCGTTCCAGGCAGCCTGTACTGAGCATGTGGCTCCTGAGTGGGGTTTGTTGTTTAGGAAACCTGCTCCGGCTTTTCCATTCTTTCCTTGCAAACAGGAAAACTTCTCCTGGGGCTGTGTGCAGGCAGAGCCCTGAGGAGAGCAGGTGGCACATGGTGCGCTGGGCTGGGACAGCCAGCTGCAGAGCTCAAGGGAAGAAGCCCAAAGTGTCACAATGGCTCCTTGCCTTCCCATGCAACACCTGGGTCACAATGGTCTCCTTGATTCCATGAGGCCCCACTGTGTCACAATGGCTCCTTGGTTCCATCAGGTTCCGCAGTGTCACCATGGTCTCCTTTGATCCGCACTGTCATCATGGACAATTGGTTCCATGAGGCCCCGCAGTGTCACAATGGTCCCTTGCTTCCATAGGTTTGATGTTGTAACAAAGGACTCCTTGCTTCTATGAGCTAGCCTGCTTTTTGCAGAGGTGTCTTTGGTTCCAACAAGGCCCCACTGTGTCTCAGTGCACCCTGGCTTCCATGTGGATCTGGAGTATCACAAAGGCTCCTTGGTTCCACCAGGTCCTGCTGTGTCACAATGGGTCCTGTGGTCCCTGAGGCCCTCCAAAGTCATCATGGATGCTTGCTTCCATGAGGTTCCATTATGTGCCAGTGGTCATCTTGGTTCCAGGAGTTTCCTTAGTGTCACAATGCTCTCCATGTTTCCATGATTCCCCACAATGTCACAATGCTCTCCAGGCTTCCATTAGGCCCTGCTTTGCCACAATGGTCCCCTTGTTTCCATGCGGCCTTGCTGTGTCACAATGGACGTACGGTTCCATGATGTTGCGTGGTGTCACCGTGCTCTTCTTGAATCCGCCGTGTAACCATGGACCATTGGTTCCATGCAGCCGTGTCACAATGGGCTCCTTGATTCCATGATTCCCCACGGTGTCACAATGGAGCCTTGTTTCTAGGAGGTTCTGTACTGTCACAATTGCCTCCTTGATGCCATCAGCCCCTGCAGTGTCACAATGGCTCCTTGGTTCCATGAGGAACACAATAGCTTGGCATAAGCATTGAGCAACAGCTGCTGAACACACCTGGCAACATCTGCTTGCATCAAAAGAGGGCTTCAAGCTGACAATGGCACCAGCAGCTTCCATTTGCAACAGAGACCCAGGAAAGGACAGGCTGTGCCGGTTTGGACAAATGTGGAGGAAAATATCCTCTAATAGAAGGCAGGTTACACCCAGCCCTCCCCCACCAGCTTCGGGAAAAAAGAATTTTCCTGGGAAGAAAGTGAAAGAGATAAAAACTACTTTTTTAACAAACACACAGGAAAAGGATAACAATGCTAAATATTAAAAGCTCTCGCTGTGCAGAGAAAGCTGGGATAATTTGAGAGTCCTTCTGTGTTTCGGTGGGGTCTCCTGAAACATCCATAGACAGCGAGGCCCGTGCAAAGAAACAGGGAGCGATTCTTGAGAGAAGTTGCAGAGCTCTTTCTTCTCCAGCCACATGGGCGGGGCACTGCCAAAGAACTGAGCAATCACGGCACAACCAGGGCCCTCCTCACACAGGGCAACACAAAATAAGCAGTGCTGAACAGGGTTAGGGCACATGTGAGCAGGGAGCAGGGAGACCCCCCGTGCCCAGGCCATGCCTCTACCCCAGGGTCCCCTCTCCCATGACCGCATGGCAGGAGGGAGGAACCCCAACACTTCCGTAGGTGCAGTCTCTCTCCTCCTCCTTGCAGCTGGCTCATGGGCCCACATTCAGGGCCCCCACCTCGGGAGAAAATTCTCCCAATGTGCTCTGATGTTGAAAGAGTCAAGAAGAGAAGAAGGGAAAAAAAACCCCCGAAGTCCCAGGAAAACAAAGTTCAACTCTCCGTCTCCCCCCAGAGAAAAGGAGCTGAAAACTGGCTAAAAAGAAACAAAGTTGCTTCCCTCTGCTCTTGCTGCAAGCAGGATGCAGAGGAGTGTGTATGTGTGTCCTTGAACAAACGCTCTGAGAAGTTTGTCCGGTTTTTTTTCCTCTCCCCCCTCTCAGGCTCAGTTGAAAGGCACAGAAATGCACAAAGTTCACTTCTGGGCATAGAGCAGCAATAGGGGATACACATGATAAAGTCACCCCAAGACACAGGGACAGAGAATTCAGTGGAAAGACTCCGAGAATTCTGCTCCCAGAGATCATTCCTGCTCACACTGACCCTTGTAGAAAGGGGACATCGTTCCAGGCAGCCTGTACTGAGCATGTGGCTCCTGAGTGGGGTTTGTTGTTTAGGAAACCTGCTCCGGCTTTTCCATTCTTTCCTTGCAAACAGGAAAACTTCTCCTGGGGCTGTGTGCAGGCAGAGCCCTGAGGAGAGCAGGTGGCACATGGTGCGCTGGGCTGGGACAGCCAGCTGCAGAGCTCAAGGGAAGAAGCCCAAAGTGTCACAATGGCTCCTTGCCTTCCCATGCAACACCTGGGTCACAATGGTCTCCTTGATTCCATGAGGCCCCACTGTGTCACAATGGCTCCTTGGTTCCATCAGGTTCCGCAGTGTCACCATGGTCTCCTTTGATCCGCACTGTCATCATGGACAATTGGTTCCATGAGGCCCCGCAGTGTCACAATGGTCCCTTGGTTGCATAGCTTTTACGTTGTAACAATGGACTCCTTGCTTCTATGAGCTAGCCTGCTTTTTGCAGAGGTGTCTTTGGTTCCAACAAGGCCCCACTGTGTCTCAGTGCACCCTGGCTTCCATGTGGATCTGGAGTATCACAAAGGCTCCTTGGTTCCACCAGGTCCTGCTGTGTCACAATGGGTCCTGTGGTCCCTGAGGCCCTCCAAAGTCATCATGGATGCTTGCTTCCATGAGGTTCCATTATGTGCCAGTGGTCATCTTGGTTCCAGGAGTTTCCTTAGTGTCACAATGCTCTCCATGTTTCCATGATTCCCCACAATGTCACAATGCTCTCCAGGCTTCCATTAGGCCCTGCTTTGCCACAATGGTCCCCTTGTTTCCATGCGGCCTTGCTGTGTCACAATGGACGTACGGTTCCATGATGTTGCGTGGTGTCACCGTGCTCTTCTTGAATCCGCCGTGTAACCATGGACCATTGGTTCCATGCAGCCGTGTCACAATGGGCTCCTTGATTCCATGATTCCCCACGGTGTCACAATGGAGCCTTGTTTCTAGGAGGTTCTGTACTGTCACAATTGCCTCCTTGATGCCATCAGCCCCTGCAGTGTCACAATGGCTCCTTGGTTCCATGAGGAACACAATAGCTTGGCATAAGCATTGAGCAACAGCTGCTGAACACACCTGGCAACATCTGCTTGCATCAAAAGAGGGCTTCAAGCTGACAATGGCACCAGCAGCTTCCATCTGCAACAGACACCCAGGGAAAGGACAGGCTGTGCCGGTTTGGACAAATGTGGAGGAAAATATCCTCTGATAGAAGGCAGGTTACACCCAGCCCTCCCCCACCAGCTTCGGGAAAAAAGAATTTTCCTGGGAAGAAAGTGAAAGAGATAAAAACTACTTTTTTAACAAACACACAGGAAAAGGATAACAATGCTAAATATTAAAACCTCTCGCTGTGCAGAGAAAGCTGGGATAATTTGAGAGTCCTTCCGTGTTTCGGTGGGGTCTCCTGAAACATCCATAGACAGCGAGGCCCGTGCAAAGAAACAGGGAGCGATTCTTGAGAGAAGTTTCAGAGCTCTTTCTTCTCCAGCCACATGGGCGGGGCACTGCCAAAGAACTGAGCAATCACGGCACAACCAGGGCCCTCCTGGCACAGGGCAACACAAAATAAGCAGTGCTGAACAGGATTAGGGCACATGTGAGCAGGGAGCAGGGAGACCCCGTGCCCAGGCCATGCCTCTACCCCAGGGTCCCCTCTCCCATGACCTCATGGCAGGGGGGAGGAACCCCAACACTTCCGTAGGTGTAGTCTCTCTCCTCCTCCTTGCAGCTGGCTCATGGGCCCACATTCAGGGCCCCCACCTCGGGAGAAAATTCTCCCAATGTGCTCTGATGTTGAAAGAGTCAAGAAGAGAAGAAGGGAAAAAAAACCCCCGAAGTCCCAGGAAAACAAAGTTCAACTCTCCATCTCCCTCCAGAGAAAAGGAGCTGAAAACTGGCTAAAAAGAAACAAAGTTGCTTCCTCTGCTCTTGCTGCAAGCAGGATGCAGAGGAGTGTGTATGTGTGTCCTTGAACAAACGCTCTGAGAAGTTTGTCTGGCTTTTTTTTCCTCTCCCCCCTCTCAGGCTCAGTTGAAAGGCACAGAAATGCACAAAGTTCACTTCTGGGCATAGAGCAGCAATAGGGGGATACACATGATAAAGTCACCCCAAGACACAGGGACAGAGAATTCAGTGGAAAGACTCCGAGAATTCTGCTCCCAGAGATCATTCATTCCTGCTCACACTGACCCTTGTAGAAAGGGGACATCGTTCCCGGCAGCCTGTACTGAGCATGTGGCTCCTGAGTGGGGTTTGTTGTTTAGGAAACCTGCTCCGGCTTTTCCATTCTTTCCTTGCAAACAGGAAAACTTCTCCTGGGGCTGTGTGCAGGCAAAGCCCTGAGGAGAGCAGGTGGCACATGGTGCGCTGGGCTGGGACAGCCAGCTGCAGAGCTCAAGGGAAGAAGCCCAAAGTGTCACAATGGCTCCTTGCCTTCCCATGCAACACCTGGGTCACAATGGTCTCCTTGATTCCATGAGGCCCCACTGTGTCACAATGGCTCCTTGGTTCCATCAGGTTCCGCAGTGTCACCATGGTCTCCTTTGATCCGCACTGTCATCATGGACAATTGGTTCCATGAGGCCCCGCAGTGTCACAATGGTCCCTTGCTTCCATAGGTTTGATGTTGTAACAAAGGACTCCTTGCTTCTATGAGCTAGCCTGCTTTTTGCAGAGGTGTCTTTGGTTCCAACAAGGCCCCACTGTGTCTCAGTGCACCCTGGCTTCCATGTGGATCTGGAGTATCACAAAGGCTCCTTGGTTCCACCAGGTCCTGCTGTGTCACAATGGGTCCTGTGGTCCCTGAGGCCCTCCAAAGTCATCATGGATGCTTGCTTCCATGAGGTTCCATTATGTGCCAGTGGTCATCTTGGTTCCAGGAGTTTCCTTAGTGTCACAATGCTCTCCATGTTTCCATGATTCCCCACAATGTCACAATGCTCTCCAGGCTTCCATTAGGCCCTGCTTTGCCACAATGGTCCCCTTGTTTCCATGCGGCCTTGCTGTGTCACAATGGACGTACGGTTCCATGATGTTGCGTGGTGTCACCGTGCTCTTCTTGAATCCGCCGTGTTACCATGGACCATTGGTTCCATGCAGCCGTGTCACAATGGGCTCCTTGATTCCATGATTCCCCACGGTGTCACAATGGAGCCTTGTTTCTAGGAGGTTCTGTACTGTCACAATTGCCTCCTTGATGCCATCAGCCCCTGCAGTGTCACAATGGCTCCTTGGTTCCATGAGGAACACAATAGCTTGGCATAAGCATTGAGCAACAGCTGCTGAACACACCTGGCAACATCTGCTTGCATCAAAAGAGGGCTTCAAGCTGACAATGGCACCAGCAGCTTCCATCTGCAACAGACACCCAGGGAAAGGACAGGCTGTGCCGGTTTGGACAAATGTGGAGGAAAATATCCTCTGATAGAAGGCAGGTTACACCCAGCCCTCCCCCACCAGCTTCGGGAAAAAAGAATTTTCCTGGGAAGAAAGTGAAAGAGATAAAAACTACTTTTTTAACAAACACACAGGAAAAGGATAACAATGCTAAATATTAAAACCTCTCGCTGTGCAGAGAAAGCTGGGATAATTTGAGAGTCCTTCCGTGTTTCGGTGGGGTCTCCTGAAACATCCATAGACAGCGAGGCCCGTGCAAAGAAACAGGGAGCGATTCTTGAGAGAAGTTTCAGAGCTCTTTCTTCTCCAGCCACATGGGCGGGGCACTGCCAAAGAACTGAGCAATCACGGCACAACCAGGGCCCTCCTGGCACAGGGCAACACAAAATAAGCAGTGCTGAACAGGATTAGGGCACATGTGAGCAGGGAGCAGGGAGACCCCGTGCCCAGGCCATGCCTCTACCCCAGGGTCCCCTCTCCCATGACCTCATGGCAGGGGGGAGGAACCCCAACACTTCCGTAGGTGTAGTCTCTCTCCTCCTCCTTGCAGCTGGCTCATGGGCCCACATTCAGGGCCCCCACCTCGGGAGAAAATTCTCCCAATGTGCTCTGATGTTGAAAGAGTCAAGAAGAGAAGAAGGGAAAAAAAACCCCCGAAGTCCCAGGAAAACAAAGTTCAACTCTCCATCTCCCCCCAGAGAAAAGGAGCTGAAAACTGGCTAAAAAGAAACAAAGTTGCTTTCTCTGCTCTTGCTGCAAGCAGGATGCAGAGGAGTGTGTATGTGTGTCCTTGAACAAACGCTCTGAGAAGTTTGTCTGGCTTTTTTTTCCTCTCCCCCCTCTCAGGCTCAGTTGAAAGGCACAGAAATGCACAAAGTTCACTTCTGGGCATAGAGCAGCAATAGGGGGATACACATGATAAAGTCACCCCAAGACACAGGGACAGAGAATTCAGTGGAAAGACTCCAAGAATTCTGCTCCCAGAGATCATTCATTCCTGCTCACACTGACCCTTGTAGAAAGGGGACATCGTTCCCGGCAGCCTGTACTGAGCATGTGGCTCCTGAGTGGGGTTTGTTGTTTAGGAAACCTGCTCCGGCTTTTCCATTCTTTCCTTGCAAACAGGAAAACTTCTCCTGGGGCTGTGTGCAGGCAGAGCCCTGAGGAGAGCAGGTGGCACATGGTGCGCTGGGCTGGGACAGCCAGCTGCAGAGCTCAAGGGAAGAAGCCCAAAGTGTCACAATGGCTCCTTGCCTTCCCATGCAACACCTGGGTCACAATGGTCTCCTTGATTCCATGAGGCCCCACTGTGTCACAATGGCTCCTTGGTTCCATCAGGTTCCGCAGTGTCACCATGGTCTCCTTTGATCCGCACTGTCATCATGGACAATTGGTTCCATGAGGCCCCGCAGTGTCACAATGGTCCCTTGCTTCCATAGCTTTTACGTTGTAACAAAGGACTCCTTGCTTCTATGAGCTAGCCTGCTTTTTGCAGAGGTGTCTTTGGTTCCAACAAGGCCCCACTGTGTCTCAGTGCACCCTGGCTTCCATGTGGATCTGGAGTATCACAAAGGCTCCTTGGTTCCACCAGGTCCTGCTGTGTCACAATGGGTCCTGTGGTCCCTGAGGCCCTCCAAAGTCATCATGGATGCTTGCTTCCATGAGGTTCCATTATGTGCCAGTGGTCATCTTGGTTCCAGGAGTTTCCTTAGTGTCACAATGCTCTCCATGTTTCCATGATTCCCCACAATGTCACAATGCTCTCCAGGCTTCCATTAGGCCCTGCTTTGCCACAATGGTCCCCTTGTTTCCATGCGGCCTTGCTGTGTCACAATGGACGTACGGTTCCATGATGTTGCGTGGTGTCACCGTGCTCTTCTTGAATCCGCCGTGTTACCATGGACCATTGGTTCCATGCAGCCGTGTCACAATGGGCTCCTTGATTCCATGATTCCCCACGGTGTCACAATGGAGCCTTGTTTCTAGGAGGTTCTGTACTGTCACAATTGCCTCCTTGATGCCATCAGCCCCTGCAGTGTCACAATGGCTCCTTGGTTCCATGAGGAACACAATAGCTTGGCATAAGCATTGAGCAACAGCTGCTGAACACACCTGGCAACATCTGCTTGCATCAAAAGAGGGCTTCAAGCTGACAATGGCACCAGCAGCTTCCATCTGCAACAGACACCCAGGGAAAGGACAGGCTGTGCCGGTTTGGACAAATGTGGAGGAAAATATCCTCTGATAGAAGGCAGGTTACACCCAGCCCTCCCCCACCAGCTTCGGGAAAAAAGAATTTTCCTGGGAAGAAAGTGAAAGAGATAAAAACTACTTTTTTAACAAACACACAGGAAAAGGATAACAATGCTAAATATTAAAACCTCTCGCTGTGCAGAGAAAGCTGGGATAATTTGAGAGTCCTTCCGTGTTTCGGTGGGGTCTCCTGAAACATCCATAGACAGCGAGGCCCGTGCAAAGAAACAGGGAGCGATTCTTGAGAGAAGTTTCAGAGCTCTTTCTTCTCCAGCCACATGGGCGGGGCACTGCCAAAGAACTGAGCAATCACGGCACAACCAGGGCCCTCCTGGCACAGGGCAACACAAAATAAGCAGTGCTGAACAGGATTAGGGCACATGTGAGCAGGGAGCAGGGAGACCCCGTGCCCAGGCCATGCCTCTACCCCAGGGTCCCCTCTCCCATGACCTCATGGCAGGGGGGAGGAACCCCAACACTTCCGTAGGTGTAGTCTCTCTCCTCCTCCTTGCAGCTGGCTCATGGGCCCACATTCAGGGCCCCCACCTCGGGAGAAAATTCTCCCAATGTGCTCTGATGTTGAAAGAGTCAAGAAGAGAAGAAGGGAAAAAAAACCCCCGAAGTCCCAGGAAAACAAAGTTCAACTCTCCATCTCCCCCCAGAGAAAAGGAGCTGAAAACTGGCTAAAAAGAAACAAAGTTGCTTTCTCTGCTCTTGCTGCAAGCAGGATGCAGAGGAGTGTGTATGTGTGTCCTTGAACAAACGCTCTGAGAAGTTTGTCTGGCTTTTTTTTCCTCTCCCCCCTCTCAGGCTCAGTTGAAAGGCACAGAAATGCACAAAGTTCACTTCTGGGCATAGAGCAGCAATAGGGGGATACACATGATAAAGTCACCCCAAGACACAGGGACAGAGAATTCAGTGGAAAGACTCCAAGAATTCTGCTCCCAGAGATCATTCATTCCTGCTCACACTGACCCTTGTAGAAAGGGGACATCGTTCCCGGCAGCCTGTACTGAGCATGTGGCTCCTGAGTGGGGTTTGTTGTTTAGGAAACCTGCTCCGGCTTTTCCATTCTTTCCTTGCAAACAGGAAAACTTCTCCTGGGGCTGTGTGCAGGCAGAGCCCTGAGGAGAGCAGGTGGCACATGGTGCGCTGGGCTGGGACAGCCAGCTGCAGAGCTCAAGGGAAGAAGCCCAAAGTGTCACAATGGCTCCTTGCCTTCCCATGCAACACCTGGGTCACAATGGTCTCCTTGATTCCATGAGGCCCCACTGTGTCACAATGGCTCCTTGGTTCCATCAGGTTCCGCAGTGTCACCATGGTCTCCTTTGATCCGCACTGTCATCATGGACAATTGGTTCCATGAGGCCCCGCAGTGTCACAATGGTCCCTTGCTTCCATAGCTTTTACGTTGTAACAAAGGACTCCTTGCTTCTATGAGCTAGCCTGCTTTTTGCAGAGGTGTCTTTGGTTCCAACAAGGCCCCACTGTGTCTCAGTGCACCCTGGCTTCCATGTGGATCTGGAGTATCACAAAGGCTCCTTGGTTCCACCAGGTCCTGCTGTGTCACAATGGGTCCTGTGGTCCCTGAGGCCCTCCAAAGTCATCATGGATGCTTGCTTCCATGAGGTTCCATTATGTGCCAGTGGTCATCTTGGTTCCAGGAGTTTCCTTAGTGTCACAATGCTCTCCATGTTTCCATGATTCCCCACAATGTCACAATGCTCTCCAGGCTTCCATTAGGCCCTGCTTTGCCACAATGGTCCCCTTGTTTCCATGCGGCCTTGCTGTGTCACAATGGACGTACGGTTCCATGATGTTGCGTGGTGTCACCGTGCTCTTCTTGAATCCGCCGTGTAACCATGGACCATTGGTTCCATGCAGCCGTGTCACAATGGGCTCCTTGATTCCATGATTCCCCACGGTGTCACAATGGAGCCTTGTTTCTAGGAGGTTCTGTACTGTCACAATTGTATCCTTGATGCCATCAGCCCCTGCAGTGTCACAATGGCTCCTTGGTTCCATGAGGAACACAATAGCTTGGCATAAGCATTGAGCAACAGCTGCTGAACACACCTGGCAACATCTGCTTGCATCAAAAGAGGGCTTCAAGCTGACAATGGCACCAGCAGCTTCCATCTGCAACAGAGACCCAGGAAAGGACAGGCTGTGCCGGTTTGGACAAATTTGGAGGAAAATATCCTCTTATAGAAGGCAGGTTACACCCAGCCCTCCCCCACCAGGTTTTTGGAAAAAAGAACTTTCCTGGGAAGAAAGTGAAAGAGATAAAAACTATTTTTTTAACAAACACACAGGAAAAGGATAACAATGCTAAATATTAAAACCTCTCGCTGTGCAGAGAAAGCTGGGATAATTTGAGAGTCCTTCTGTGTTTCGGTGGGGTCTCCTGAAACATCCATAGACAGCGAGGCCCGTGCAAAGAAACAGGGAGCGATTCTTGAGAGAAGTTGCAGAGCTCTTTCTTCTCCAGCCACATGGGCGGGGCACTGCCAAAGAACTGAGCAATCACAGCACAACCAGGGCCCTCTTCGCACAGGGCAACACAAAATAAGCAGTGCTGAACAGGATTAGGGCACATGTGAGCAGGGAGCAGGGAGACCCCGTGCCCAGGCCATGCCTCTACCCCAGGGTACCCTCTCCCATGACCTCATGGCAGGGGGGAGGAACCCCAACACTTCCATAGGTGCAGTCTCTCTCCTCCTCCTTGCAGCTGGCTCATGGGCCCACATTCAGGGCCCCCACCTCGGGAGAAAATTCTCCCAATGTGCTCTGATGTTGAAAGAGTCAAGAAGAGTAGAAGGGAAAAAAAACCCCCGAAGTCCCAGGAAAACAAAGTTCAACTCTCCATCTCCCCCCAGAGAAAAGGAGCTGAAAACTGGCTAAAAAGAAACAAAGTTGCTTCCCTCTGCTCTTGCTGCAAGCAGGATGCAGAGGAGTGTGTATGTGTGTCCTTGAACAAACGCTCTGAGAAGTTTGTCCGGTTTTTTTTCCTCTCCCCCCTCTCAGGCTCAGTTGAAAGGCACAGAAATGCACAAAGTTCACTTCTGGGCATAGAGCAGCAATAGGGGATACACATGATAAAGTCACCCCAAGACACAGGGAGAGAGAATTCAGTGGAAAGACTCCGAGAATTCTGCTCCCAGAGATCATTCATTCCTGCTCACACTGACCCTTGTAGAAAGGGGACATCGTTCCCGGCAGCCTGTACTGAGCATGTGGCTCCTGAGTGGGGTTTGTTGTTTAGGAAACCTGCTCCGGCTTTTCCATTCTTTCCTTGCAAACAGGAAAACTTCTCCTGGGGCTGTGTGCAGGCAGAGCCCTGAGGAGAGCAGGTGGCACATGGTGCGCTGGGCTGGGACAGCCAGCTGCAGAGCTCAAGGGAAGAAGCCCAAAGTGTCACAATGGCTCCTTGCCTTCCCATGCAACACCTGGGTCACAATGGTCTCCTTGATTCCATGAGGCCCCACTGTGTCACAATGGCTCCTTGGTTCCATCAGGTTCCGCAGTGTCACCATGGTCTCCTTTGATCCGCACTGTCATCATGGACAATTGGTTCCATGAGGCCCCGCAGTGTCACAATGGTCCCTTGGTTGCATAGCTTTTACGTTGTAACAATGGACTCCTTGCTTCTATGAGCTAGCCTGCTTTTTGCAGAGGTGTCTTTGGTTCCAACAAGGCCCCGCTGTGTCTCAGTGCACCCTGGCTTCCATGTGGATCTGGAGTATCACAAAGGCTCCTTGGTTCCACCAGGTCCTGCTGTGTCACAATGGGTCCTGTGGTCCCTGAGGCCCTCCAAAGTCATCATGGATGCTTGCTTCCATGAGGTTCCATTATGTGCCAGTGGTCATCTTGGTTCCAGGAGTTTCCTTAGTGTCACAATGCTCTCCATGTTTCCATGATTCCCCACAATGTCACAATGCTCTCCAGGCTTCCATTAGGCCCTGCTTTGCCACAATGGTCCCCTTGTTTCCATGCGGCCCCGCTGTGTCACAATGGACGTACGGTTCCATGATGTTGCGTGGTGTCACCGTGCTCTTCTTGAATCCGCCGTGTAACCATGGACCATTGGTTCCATGCAGCCGTGTCACAATGGGCTCCTTGATTCCATGATTCCCCACGGTGTCACAATGGAGCCTTGTTTCTAGGAGGTTCTGTACTGTCACAATTGCCTCCTTGATGCCATCAGCCCCTGCAGTGTCACAATGGCTCCTTGGTTCCATGAGGAACACAATAGCTTGGCATAAGCATTGAGCAACAGCTGCTGAACACACCTGGCAACATCTGCTTGCATCAAAAGAGGGCTTCAAGCTGACAATGGCACCAGCAGCTTCCATCTGCAACAGACACCCAGGGAAAGGACAGGCTGTGCCGGTTTGGACAAATGTGGAGGAAAATATCCTCTGATAGAAGGCAGGTTACACCCAGCCCTCCCCCACCAGCTTCGGGAAAAAAGAATTTTCCTGGGAAGAAAGTGAAAGAGATAAAAACTACTTTTTTAACAAACACACAGGAAAAGGATAACAATGCTAAATACTAAAACCTCTCGCTGTGCAGAGAAAGCTGGGATAATTTGAGAGTCCTTCCGTGTTTCGGTGGGGTCTCCTGAAACATCCATAGACAGCGAGGCCCGTGCAAAGAAACAGGGAGCGATTCTTGAGAGAAGTTTCAGAGCTCTTTCTTCTCCAGCCACATGGGCGGGGCACTGCCAAAGAACTGAGCAATCACGGCACAACCAGGGCCCTCCTGGCACAGGGCAACACAAAATAAGCAGTGCTGAACAGGATTAGGGCACATGTGAGCAGGGAGCAGGGAGACCCCGTGCCCAGGCCATGCCTCTACCCCAGGGTCCCCTCTCCCATGACCTCATGGCAGGGGGGAGGAACCCCAACACTTCCGTAGGTGTAGTCTCTCTCCTCCTCCTTGCAGCTGGCTCATGGGCCCACATTCAGGGCCCCCACCTCGGGAGAAAATTCTCCCAATGTGCTCTGATGTTGAAAGAGTCAAGAAGAGAAGAAGGGAAAAAAAACCCCCGAAGTCCCAGGAAAACAAAGTTCAACTCTCCATCTCCCCCCAGAGAAAAGGAGCTGAAAACTGGCTAAAAAGAAACAAAGTTGCTTTCTCTGCTCTTGCTGCAAGCAGGATGCAGAGGAGTGTGTATGTGTGTCCTTGAACAAACGCTCTGAGAAGTTTGTCTGGCTTTTTTTTCCTCTCCCCCCTCTCAGGCTCAGTTGAAAGGCACAGAAATGCACAAAGTTCACTTCTGGGCATAGAGCAGCAATAGGGGGATACACATGATAAAGTCACCCCAAGACACAGGGACAGAGAATTCAGTGGAAAGACTCCAAGAATTCTGCTCCCAGAGATCATTCATTCCTGCTCACACTGACCCTTGTAGAAAGGGGACATCGTTCCCGGCAGCCTGTACTGAGCATGTGGCTCCTGAGTGGGGTTTGTTGTTTAGGAAACCTGCTCCGGCTTTTCCATTCTTTCCTTGCAAACAGGAAAACTTCTCCTGGGGCTGTGTGCAGGCAGAGCCCTGAGGAGAGCAGGTGGCACATGGTGCGCTGGGCTGGGACAGCCAGCTGCAGAGCTCAAGGGAAGAAGCCCAAAGTGTCACAATGGCTCCTTGCCTTCCCATGCAACACCTGGGTCACAATGGTCTCCTTGATTCCATGAGGCCCCACTGTGTCACAATGGCTCCTTGGTTCCATCAGGTTCCGCAGTGTCACCATGGTCTCCTTTGATCCGCACTGTCATCATGGACAATTGGTTCCATGAGGCCCCGCAGTGTCACAATGGTCCCTTGCTTCCATAGCTTTTACGTTGTAACAAAGGACTCCTTGCTTCTATGAGCTAGCCTGCTTTTTGCAGAGGTGTCTTTGGTTCCAACAAGGCCCCACTGTGTCTCAGTGCACCCTGGCTTCCATGTGGATCTGGAGTATCACAAAGGCTCCTTGGTTCCACCAGGTCCTGCTGTGTCACAATGGGTCCTGTGGTCCCTGAGGCCCTCCAAAGTCATCATGGATGCTTGCTTCCATGAGGTTCCATTATGTGCCAGTGGTCATCTTGGTTCCAGGAGTTTCCTTAGTGTCACAATGCTCTCCATGTTTCCATGATTCCCCACAATGTCACAATGCTCTCCAGGCTTCCATTAGGCCCTGCTTTGCCACAATGGTCCCCTTGTTTCCATGCGGCCTTGCTGTGTCACAATGGACGTACGGTTCCATGATGTTGCGTGGTGTCACCGTGCTCTTCTTGAATCCGCCGTGTTACCATGGACCATTGGTTCCATGCAGCCGTGTCACAATGGGCTCCTTGATTCCATGATTCCCCACGGTGTCACAATGGAGCCTTGTTTCTAGGAGGTTCTGTACTGTCACAATTGCCTCCTTGATGCCATCAGCCCCTGCAGTGTCACAATGGCTCCTTGGTTCCATGAGGAACACAATAGCTTGGCATAAGCATTGAGCAACAGCTGCTGAACACACCTGGCAACATCTGCTTGCATCAAAAGAGGGCTTCAAGCTGACAATGGCACCAGCAGCTTCCATCTGCAACAGACACCCAGGGAAAGGACAGGCTGTGCCGGTTTGGACAAATGTGGAGGAAAATATCCTCTGATAGAAGGCAGGTTACACCCAGCCCTCCCCCACCAGCTTCGGGAAAAAAGAATTTTCCTGGGAAGAAAGTGAAAGAGATAAAAACTACTTTTTTAACAAACACACAGGAAAAGGATAACAATGCTAAATATTAAAACCTCTCGCTGTGCAGAGAAAGCTGGGATAATTTGAGAGTCCTTCCGTGTTTCGGTGGGGTCTCCTGAAACATCCATAGACAGCGAGGCCCGTGCAAAGAAACAGGGAGCGATTCTTGAGAGAAGTTTCAGAGCTCTTTCTTCTCCAGCCACATGGGCGGGGCACTGCCAAAGAACTGAGCAATCACGGCACAACCAGGGCCCTCCTGGCACAGGGCAACACAAAATAAGCAGTGCTGAACAGGATTAGGGCACATGTGAGCAGGGAGCAGGGAGACCCCGTGCCCAGGCCATGCCTCTACCCCAGGGTCCCCTCTCCCATGACCTCATGGCAGGGGGGAGGAACCCCAACACTTCCGTAGGTGTAGTCTCTCTCCTCCTCCTTGCAGCTGGCTCATGGGCCCACATTCAGGGCCCCCACCTCGGGAGAAAATTCTCCCAATGTGCTCTGATGTTGAAAGAGTCAAGAAGAGAAGAAGGGAAAAAAAACCCCCGAAGTCCCAGGAAAACAAAGTTCAACTCTCCATCTCCCCCCAGAGAAAAGGAGCTGAAAACTGGCTAAAAAGAAACAAAGTTGCTTTCTCTGCTCTTGCTGCAAGCAGGATGCAGAGGAGTGTGTATGTGTGTCCTTGAACAAACGCTCTGAGAAGTTTGTCTGGCTTTTTTTTCCTCTCCCCCCTCTCAGGCTCAGTTGAAAGGCACAGAAATGCACAAAGTTCACTTCTGGGCATAGAGCAGCAATAGGGGGATACACATGATAAAGTCACCCCAAGACACAGGGACAGAGAATTCAGTGGAAAGACTCCAAGAATTCTGCTCCCAGAGATCATTCATTCCTGCTCACACTGACCCTTGTAGAAAGGGGACATCGTTCCCGGCAGCCTGTACTGAGCATGTGGCTCCTGAGTGGGGTTTGTTGTTTAGGAAACCTGCTCCGGCTTTTCCATTCTTTCCTTGCAAACAGGAAAACTTCTCCTGGGGCTGTGTGCAGGCAGAGCCCTGAGGAGAGCAGGTGGCACATGGTGCGCTGGGCTGGGACAGCCAGCTGCAGAGCTCAAGGGAAGAAGCCCAAAGTGTCACAATGGCTCCTTGCCTTCCCATGCAACACCTGGGTCACAATGGTCTCCTTGATTCCATGAGGCCCCACTGTGTCACAATGGCTCCTTGGTTCCATCAGGTTCCGCAGTGTCACCATGGTCTCCTTTGATCCGCACTGTCATCATGGACAATTGGTTCCATGAGGCCCCGCAGTGTCACAATGGTCCCTTGCTTCCATAGCTTTTACGTTGTAACAAAGGACTCCTTGCTTCTATGAGCTAGCCTGCTTTTTGCAGAGGTGTCTTTGGTTCCAACAAGGCCCCACTGTGTCTCAGTGCACCCTGGCTTCCATGTGGATCTGGAGTATCACAAAGGCTCCTTGGTTCCACCAGGTCCTGCTGTGTCACAATGGGTCCTGTGGTCCCTGAGGCCCTCCAAAGTCATCATGGATGCTTGCTTCCATGAGGTTCCATTATGTGCCAGTGGTCATCTTGGTTCCAGGAGTTTCCTTAGTGTCACAATGCTCTCCATGTTTCCATGATTCCCCACAATGTCACAATGCTCTCCAGGCTTCCATTAGGCCCTGCTTTGCCACAATGGTCCCCTTGTTTCCATGCGGCCTTGCTGTGTCACAATGGACGTACGGTTCCATGATGTTGCGTGGTGTCACCGTGCTCTTCTTGAATCCGCCGTGTAACCATGGACCATTGGTTCCATGCAGCCGTGTCACAATGGGCTCCTTGATTCCATGATTCCCCACGGTGTCACAATGGAGCCTTGTTTCTAGGAGGTTCTGTACTGTCACAATTGTATCCTTGATGCCATCAGCCCCTGCAGTGTCACAATGGCTCCTTGGTTCCATGAGGAACACAATAGCTTGGCATAAGCATTGAGCAACAGCTGCTGAACACACCTGGCAACATCTGCTTGCATCAAAAGAGGGCTTCAAGCTGACAATGGCACCAGCAGCTTCCATCTGCAACAGAGACCCAGGAAAGGACAGGCTGTGCCGGTTTGGACAAATTTGGAGGAAAATATCCTCTTATAGAAGGCAGGTTACACCCAGCCCTCCCCCACCAGGTTTTTGGAAAAAAGAACTTTCCTGGGAAGAAAGTGAAAGAGATAAAAACTATTTTTTTAACAAACACACAGGAAAAGGATAACAATGCTAAATATTAAAACCTCTCGCTGTGCAGAGAAAGCTGGGATAATTTGAGAGTCCTTCTGTGTTTCGGTGGGGTCTCCTGAAACATCCATAGACAGCGAGGCCCGTGCAAAGAAACAGGGAGCGATTCTTGAGAGAAGTTGCAGAGCTCTTTCTTCTCCAGCCACATGGGCGGGGCACTGCCAAAGAACTGAGCAATCACAGCACAACCAGGGCCCTCTTCGCACAGGGCAACACAAAATAAGCAGTGCTGAACAGGATTAGGGCACATGTGAGCAGGGAGCAGGGAGACCCCGTGCCCAGGCCATGCCTCTACCCCAGGGTACCCTCTCCCATGACCTCATGGCAGGGGGGAGGAACCCCAACACTTCCATAGGTGCAGTCTCTCTCCTCCTCCTTGCAGCTGGCTCATGGGCCCACATTCAGGGCCCCCACCTCGGGAGAAAATTCTCCCAATGTGCTCTGATGTTGAAAGAGTCAAGAAGAGTAGAAGGGAAAAAAAACCCCCGAAGTCCCAGGAAAACAAAGTTCAACTCTCCATCTCCCCCCAGAGAAAAGGAGCTGAAAACTGGCTAAAAAGAAACAAAGTTGCTTCCCTCTGCTCTTGCTGCAAGCAGGATGCAGAGGAGTGTGTATGTGTGTCCTTGAACAAACGCTCTGAGAAGTGTGTCCGGTTTTTTTTCCTCTCCCCCCTCTCAGGCTCAGTTGAAAGGCACAGAAATGCACAAAGTTCACTTCTGGGCATAGAGCAGCAATAGGGGATACACATGATAAAGTCACCCCAAGACACAGGGAGAGAGAATTCAGTGGAAAGACTCCGAGAATTCTGCTCCCAGAGATCATTCATTCCTGCTCACACTGACCCTTGTAGAAAGGGGACATCGTTCCCGGCAGCCTGTACTGAGCATGTGGCTCCTGAGTGGGGTTTGTTGTTTAGGAAACCTGCTCCGGCTTTTCCATTCTTTCCTTGCAAACAGGAAAACTTCTCCTGGGGCTGTGTGCAGGCAGAGCCCTGAGGAGAGCAGGTGGCACATGGTGCGCTGGGCTGGGACAGCCAGCTGCAGAGCTCAAGGGAAGAAGCCCAAAGTGTCACAATGGCTCCTTGCCTTCCCATGCAACACCTGGGTCACAATGGTCTCCTTGATTCCATGAGGCCCCACTGTGTCACAATGGCTCCTTGGTTCCATCAGGTTCCGCAGTGTCACCATGGTCTCCTTTGATCCGCACTGTCATCATGGACAATTGGTTCCATGAGGCCCCGCAGTGTCACAATGGTCCCTTGGTTGCATAGCTTTTACGTTGTAACAATGGACTCCTTGCTTCTATGAGCTAGCCTGCTTTTTGCAGAGGTGTCTTTGGTTCCAACAAGGCCCCGCTGTGTCTCAGTGCACCCTGGCTTCCATGTGGATCTGGAGTATCACAAAGGCTCCTTGGTTCCACCAGGTCCTGCTGTGTCACAATGGGTCCTGTGGTCCCTGAGGCCCTCCAAAGTCATCATGGATGCTTGCTTCCATGAGGTTCCATTATGTGCCAGTGGTCATCTTGGTTCCAGGAGTTTCCTTAGTGTCACAATGCTCTCCATGTTTCCATGATTCCCCACAATGTCACAATGCTCTCCAGGCTTCCATTAGGCCCTGCTTTGCCACAATGGTCCCCTTGTTTCCATGCGGCCCCGCTGTGTCACAATGGACGTACGGTTCCATGATGTTGCGTGGTGTCACCGTGCTCTTCTTGAATCCGCCGTGTAACCATGGACCATTGGTTCCATGCAGCCGTGTCACAATGGGCTCCTTGATTCCATGATTCCCCACGGTGTCACAATGGAGCCTTGTTTCTAGGAGGTTCTGTACTGTCACAATTGCCTCCTTGATGCCATCAGCCCCTGCAGTGTCACAATGGCTCCTTGGTTCCATGAGCAACACAATAGCTTGGCATAAGCATTGAGCAACAGCTGCTGAACACACCTGGCAACATCTGCTTGCATCAAAAGAGGGCTTCAAGCTGACAATGGCACCAGCAGCTTCCATCTGCAACAGACACCCAGGGAAAGGACAGGCTGTGCCGGTTTGGACAAATGTGGAGGAAAATATCCTCTGATAGAAGGCAGGTTACACCCAGCCCTCCCCCACCAGCTTCGGGAAAAAAGAATTTTCCTGGGAAGAAAGTGAAAGAGATAAAAACTACTTTTTTAACAAACACACAGGAAAAGGATAACAATGCTAAATACTAAAACCTCTCGCTGTGCAGAGAAAGCTGGGATAATTTGAGAGTCCTTCCGTGTTTCGGTGGGGTCTCCTGAAACATCCATAGACAGCGAGGCCCGTGCAAAGAAACAGGGAGCGATTCTTGAGAGAAGTTTCAGAGCTCTTTCTTCTCCAGCCACATGGGCGGGGCACTGCCAAAGAACTGAGCAATCACGGCACAACCAGGGCCCTCCTGGCACAGGGCAACACAAAATAAGCAGTGCTGAACAGGATTAGGGCACATGTGAGCAGGGAGCAGGGAGACCCCGTGCCCAGGCCATGCCTCTACCCCAGGGTCCCCTCTCCCATGACCTCATGGCAGGGGGGAGGAACCCCAACACTTCCGTAGGTGTAGTCTCTCTCCTCCTCCTTGCAGCTGGCTCATGGGCCCACATTCAGGGCCCCCACCTCGGGAGAAAATTCTCCCAATGTGCTCTGATGTTGAAAGAGTCAAGAAGAGAAGAAGGGAAAAAAAACCCCCGAAGTCCCAGGAAAACAAAGTTCAACTCTCCATCTCCCCCCAGAGAAAAGGAGCTGAAAACTGGCTAAAAAGAAACAAAGTTGCTTTCTCTGCTCTTGCTGCAAGCAGGATGCAGAGGAGTGTGTATGTGTGTCCTTGAACAAACGCTCTGAGAAGTTTGTCTGGCTTTTTTTTCCTCTCCCCCCTCTCAGGCTCAGTTGAAAGGCACAGAAATGCACAAAGTTCACTTCTGGGCATAGAGCAGCAATAGGGGGATACACATGATAAAGTCACCCCAAGACACAGGGACAGAGAATTCAGTGGAAAGACTCCGAGAATTCTGCTCCCAGAGATCATTCATTCCTGCTCACACTGACCCTTGTAGAAAGGGGACATCGTTCCCGGCAGCCTGTACTGAGCATGTGGCTCCTGAGTGGGGTTTGTTGTTTAGGAAACCTGCTCCGGCTTTTCCATTCTTTCCTTGCAAACAGGAAAACTTCTCCTGGGGCTGTGTGCAGGCAGAGCCCTGAGGAGAGCAGGTGGCACATGGTGCGCTGGGCTGGGACAGCCAGCTGCAGAGCTCAAGGGAAGAAGCACAAAGTGTCACAATGGCTCCTTGCCTTCCCATGCAACACCTGGGTCACAATGGTCTCCTTGATTCCATGAGGCCCCACTGTGTCACAATGGCTCCTTGGTTCCATCAGGTTCCGCAGTGTCACCATGGTCTCTTTTGATCCGCACTGTCATCATGGACAATTGGTTCCATGAGGCCCCGCAGTGTCACAATGGTCCCTTGCTTCCATAGGTTTGATGTTGTAACAAAGGACTCCTTGCTTCTATGAGCTAGCCTGCTTTTTGCAGAGGTGTCTTTGGTTCCAACAAGGCCCCACTGTGTCTCAGTGCACCCTGGCTTCCATGTGGATCTGGAGTATCACAAAGGCTCCTTGGTTCCACCAGGTCCTGCTGTGTCACAATGGGTCCTGTGGTCCCTGAGGCCCTCCAAAGTCATCATGGATGCTTGCTTCCATGAGGTTCCATTATGTGCCAGTGGTCATCTTGGTTCCAGGAGTTTCCTTAGTGTCACAATGCTCTCCATGCTTCCATTAGGCCCTGCTTTGCCACAATGGTCCCCTTGTTTCCATGAGGCCCCGCTGTGTCACAATGGACCTATGGTTCCGTGATGTTGCGTGGTGTCACCGTGCTCTTCTTGAATCCGCCGTGTAACCATGGACCATTGGTTCCATGCAGCCGTGTCACAATGGGCTCCTTGATTCCATGATTCCCCACGGTGTCACAATGGAGCCTTGTTTCTAGGAGGTTCTGTACTGTCACAATTGCCTCCTTGATGCCATCAGCCCCTGCAGTGTCACAATGGCTCCTTGGTTCCATGAGGAACACAATAGCTTGGCATAAGCATTGAGCAACAGCTGCTGAACACACCTGGCAACATCTGCTTGCATCAAAAGAGGGCTTCAAGCTGACAATGGCACCAGCAGCTTCCATCTGCAACAGAGACCCAGGAAAGGACAGGCTGTGCCGGTTTGGACAAATGTGGAGGAAAATATCCTCTTATAGAAGGCAGGTTACACCCAGCCCTCCCCCACCAGGTTTTTGGAAAAAAGAACTTTCCTGGGAAGAAAGTGAAAGAGATAAAACCTATTTTTTTAACAAACACACAGGAAAAGGATAACAATGCTAAATATTAAAAGCTCTCGCTGTGCAGAGAAAGCTGGGATAATTTGAGAGTCCTTCTGTGTTTCGGTGGGGTCTCCTGAAACATCCATAGACAGCGAGGCCCGTGCAAAGAAACAGGGAGCGATTCTTGAGAGAAGTTTCAGAGCTCTTTCTTCTCCAGCCACATGGGCGGGGCACTGCCAAAGAACTGAGCAATCACAGCACAACCAGGGCCCTCCTGGCACAGGGCAACACAAAATAAGCAGTGCTGAACAGGATTAGGGCACATGTCAGCAGGGAGCAGGGAGACCCCGTGCCCAGGCCATGCCTCTACCCCAGGGTCCCCTCTCCCATGACCTCATGGCAGGGGGGAGGAACCCCAACACTTCCGTAGGTGCAGTCTCTCTCCTCCTCCTTGCAGCTGGCTCATGGGCCCACATTCAGGGCCCCCACCTCGGGAGAAAATTCTCCCAATGTGCTCTGATGTTGAAAGAGTCAAGAAGAGAAGAAGGGAAAAAAAACCCCCGAAGTCCCAGGAAAACAAAGTTCAACTCTCCATCTCCCCCCAGAGAAAAGGAGCTGAAAACTGGCTAAAAAGAAACAAAGTTGCTTCCCTCTGCTCTTGCTGCAAGCAGGATGCAGAGGAGTGTGTATGTGTGTCCTTGAACAAACGCTCTGAGAAGTTTGTCCGGTTTTTTTTCCTCTCCCCCCTCTCAGGCTCAGTTGAAAGGCACAGAAATGCACAAAGTTCACTTCTGGGCATAGAGCAGCAATAGGGGATACACATGATAAAGTCACCCCAAGACACAGGGACAGAGAATTCAGTGGAAAGACTCCGAGAATTCTGCTCCCAGAGATCATTCCTGCTCACACTGACCCTTGTAGAAAGGGGACATCGTTCCAGGCAGCCTGTACTGAGCATGTGGCTCCTGAGTGGGGTTTGTTGTTTAGGAAACCTGCTCCGGCTTTTCCATTCTTTCCTTGCAAACAGGAAAACTTCTCCTGGGGCTGTGTGCAGGCAGAGCCCTGAGGAGAGCAGGTGGCACATGGTGCGCTGGGCTGGGACAGCCAGCTGCAGAGCTCAAGGGAAGAAGCCCAAAGTGTCACAATGGCTCCTTGCCTTCCCATGCAACACCTGGGTCACAATGGTCTCCTTGATTCCATGAGGCCCCACTGTGTCACAATGGCTCCTTGGTTCCATCAGGTTCCGCAGTGTCACCATGGTCTCCTTTGATCCGCACTGTCATCATGGACAATTGGTTCCATGAGGCCCCGCAGTGTCACAATGGTCCCTTGCTTCCATAGGTTTGATGTTGTAACAAAGGACTCCTTGCTTCTATGAGCTAGCCTGCTTTTTGCAGAGGTGTCTTTGGTTCCAACAAGGCCCCACTGTGTCTCAGTGCACCCTGGCTTCCATGTGGATGTGGAGTATCACAAAGGCTCCTTGGTTCCACCAGGTCCTGCTGTGTCACAATGGGTCCTGTGGTCCCTGAGGCCCTCCAAAGTCATCATGGATGCTTGCTTCCATGAGGTTCCATTATGTGCCAGTGGTCATCTTGGTTCCAGGAGTTTCCTTAGTGTCACAATGCTCTCCATGTTTCCATGATTCCCCACAATGTCACAATGCTCTCCAGGCTTCCATTAGGCCCTGCTTTGCCACAATGGTCCCCTTGTTTCCATGCGGCCTTGCTGTGTCACAATGGACGTACGGTTCCATGATGTTGCGTGGTGTCACCGTGCTCTTCTTGAATCCGCCGTGTAACCATGGACCATTGGTTCCATGCAGCCGTGTCACAATGGGCTCCTTGATTCCATGATTCCCCACGGTGTCACAATGGAGCCTTGTTTCTAGGAGGTTCTGTACTGTCACAATTGCCTCCTTGATGCCATCAGCCCCTGCAGTGTCACAATGGCTCCTTGGTTCCATGAGGAACACAATAGCTTGGCATAAGCATTGAGCAACAGCTGCTGAACACACCTGGCAACATCTGCTTGCATCAAAAGAGGGCTTCAAGCTGACAATGGCACCAGCAGCTTCCATCTGCAACAGAGACCCAGGAAAGGACAGGCTGTGCCGGTTTGGACAAATGTGGAGGAAAATATCCTCTGATAGAAGGCAGGTTACACCCAGCCCTCCCCCACCAGGTTTTTGGAAAAAAGAACTTTCCTGGGAAGAAAGTGAAAGAGATAAAACCTATTTTTTTAACAAACACACAGGAAAAGGATAACAATGCTAAATATTAAAACCTCTCGCTGTGCAGAGAAAGCTGGGATAATTTGAGAGTCCTTCTGTGTTTCGGTGGGGTCTCCTGAAACATCCATAGACAGCGAGGCCCGTGCAAAGAAACAGGGAGCGATTCTTGAGAGAAGTTTCAGAGCTCTTTCTTCTCCAGCCACATGGGCGGGGCACTGCCAAAGAACTGAGCAATCACAGCACAACCAGGGCCCTCCTCACACAGGGCAACACAAAATAAGCAGTGCTGAACAGGATTAGGGCACATGTGAGCAGGGAGCAGGGAGACCCCGTGCCCAGGCCATGCCTCTACCCCAGGGTCCCCTCTCCCATGACCTCATGGCAGGGGGGAGGAACCCCAACACTTCCGTAGGTGCAGTCTCTCTCCTCCTCCTTGCAGCTGGCTCATGGGCCCACATTCAGGGCCCCCACCTCGGGAGAAAATTCTCCCAATGTGCTCTGATGTTGAAAGAGTCAAGAAGAGAAGAAGGGAAAAAAAACCCCCGAAGTCCCAGGAAAACAAAGTTCAACTCTCCATCTCCCTCCAGAGAAAAGGAGCTGAAAACTGGCTAAAAAGAAACAAAGTTGCTTCCTCTGCTCTTGCTGCAAGCAGGATGCAGAGGAGTGTGTATGTGTGTCCTTGAACAAACGCTCTGAGAAGTTTGTCTGGCTTTTTTTTCCTCTCCCCCCTCTCAGGCTCAGTTGAAAGGCACAGAAGTGCACAAAGTTCACTTCTGGGCATAGAGCAGCAATAGGGGGATACACATGATAAAGTCACCCCAAGACACAGGGACAGAGAATTCAGTGGAAAGACTCCGAGAATTCTGCTCCCAGAGATCATTCATTCCTGCTCACACTGACCCTTGTAGAAAGGGGACATCGTTCCAGGCAGCCTGTACTGAGCATGTGGCTCCTGAGTGGGGTTTGTTGTTTAGGAAACCTGCTCCGGCTTTTCCATTCTTTCCTTGCAAACAGGAAAACTTCTCCTGGGGCTGTGTGCAGGCAGAGCCCTGAGGAGAGCAGGTGGCACATGGTGTGCTGGGCTGGGACAGCCAGCTGCAGAGCTCAAGGGAAGAAGCCCAAAGTGTCACAATGGCTCCTTGCCTTCCCATGCAACACCTGGGTCACAATGGTCTCCTTGATTCCATGAGGCCCCACTGTGTCACAATGGCTCCTTGGTTCCATCAGGTTCCGCAGTGTCACCATGGTCTCTTTTGATCCGCACTGTCATCATGGACAATTGGTTCCATGAGGCCCCGCAGTGTCACAATGGTCCCTTGCTTCCATAGGTTTGATGTTGTAACAAAGGACTCCTTGCTTCTATGAGCTAGCCTGCTTTTTGCAGAGGTGTCTTTGGTTCCAACAAGGCCCCGCTGTGTCTCAGTGCACCCTGGCTTCCATGTGGATGTGGAGTATCACAAAGGCTCCTTGGTTCCACCAGGTCCTGCTGTGTCACAATGGGTCCTGTGGTCCCTGAGGCCCTCCAAAACCATCGTGGAGGCTTGCTTCCATGAGGTTCCATTATGTGCCAGTGGTCATCTTGGTTCCAGGAGTTTCCTTAGTGTCACAATGCTCTCCATGCTTCCATTAGGCCCTGCTTTGCCACAATGGTCCCCTTGTTTCCATGAGGCCCCGCTGTGTCACAATGGACCTATGGTTCCGTGATGTTGCGTGGTGTCACCGTGCTCTTCTTGAATCCGCCGTGTAACCATGGACCATTGGTTCCATGCAGCCGTGTCACAATGGGCTCCTTGATTCCATGATTCCCCACGGTGTCACAATGGAGCCTTGTTTCTAGGAGGTTCTGTACTGTCACAATTGCCTCCTTGATGCCATCAGCCCCTGCAGTGTCACAATGGCTCCTTGGTTCCATGAGGAACACAATAGCTTGGCATAAGCATTGAGCAACAGCTGCTGAACACACCTGGCAACATCTGCTTGCATCAAAAGAGGGCTTCAAGCTGACAATGGCACCAGCAGCTTCCATCTGCAACAGAGACCCAGGAAAGGACAGGCTGTGCCGGTTTGGACAAATGTGGAGGAAAATATCCTCTTATAGAAGGCAGGTTACACCCAGCCCTCCCCCACCAGGTTTTTGGAAAAAAGAACTTTCCTGGGAAGAAAGTGAAAGAGATAAAACCTATTTTTTTAACAAACACACAGGAAAAGGATAACAATGCTAAATATTAAAACCTCTCGCTGTGCAGAGAAAGCTGGGATAATTTGAGAGTCCTTCTGTGTTTCGGTGGGGTCTCCTGAAACATCCATAGACAGCGAGGCCCGTGCAAAGAAACAGGGAGCGATTCTTGAGAGAAGTTTCAGAGCTCTTTCTTCTCCAGCCACATGGGCGGGGCACTGCCAAAGAACTGAGCAATCACGGCACAACCAGGGCCCTCCTCGCACAGGGCAACACAAAATAAGCAGTGCTGAACAGGATTAGGGCACATGTGAGCAGGGAGCAGGGAGACCCCGTGCCCAGGCCATGCCTCTACCCCAGGGTCCCCTCTCCCATGACCTCATGGCAGGGGGGAGGAACCCCAACACTTCCGTAGGTGTAGTCTCTCTCCTCCTCCTTGCAGCTGGCTCATGGGCCCACATTCAGGGCCCCCACCTCGGGAGAAAATTCTCCCAATGTGCTCTGATGTTGAAAGAGTCAAGAAGAGAAGAAGGGAAAAAAAACCCCCGAAGTCCCAGGAAAACAAAGTTCAACTCTCCATCTCCCCCCAGAGAAAAGGAGCTGAAAACTGGCTAAAAAGAAACAAAGTTGCTTCCCTCTGCTCTTGCTGCAAGCAGGATGCAGAGGAGTGTGTATGTGTGTCCTTGAACAAACGCTCTGAGAAGTTTGTCCGGTTTTTTTTCCTCTCCCCCCTCTCAGGCTCAGTTGAAAGGCACAGAAATGCACAAAGTTCACTTCTGGGCATAGAGCAGCAATAGGGGATACACATGATAAAGTCACCCCAAGACACAGGGACAGAGAATTCAGTGGAAAGACTCCGAGAATTCTGCTCCCAGAGATCATTCCTGCTCACACTGACCCTTGTAGAAAGGGGACATCGTTCCAGGCAGCCTGTACTGAGCATGTGGCTCCTGAGTGGGGTTTGTTGTTTAGGAAACCTGCTCCGGCTTTTCCATTCTTTCCTTGCAAACAGGAAAACTTCTCCTGGGGCTGTGTGCAGGCAGAGCCCTGAGGAGAGCAGGTGGCACATGGTGCGCTGGGCTGGGACAGCCAGCTGCAGAGCTCAAGGGAAGAAGCCCAAAGTGTCACAATGGCTCCTTGCCTTCCCATGCAACACCTGGGTCACAATGGTCTCCTTGATTCCATGAGGCCCCACTGTGTCACAATGGCTCCTTGGTTCCATCAGGTTCCGCAGTGTCACCATGGTCTCCTTTGATCCGCACTGTCATCATGGACAATTGGTTCCATGAGGCCCCGCAGTGTCACAATGGTCCCTTGCTTCCATAGGTTTGATGTTGTAACAAAGGACTCCTTGCTTCTATGAGCTAGCCTGCTTTTTGCAGAGGTGTCTTTGGTTCCAACAAGGCCCCACTGTGTCTCAGTGCACCCTGGCTTCCATGTGGATGTGGAGTATCACAAAGGCTCCTTGGTTCCACCAGGTCCTGCTGTGTCACAATGGGTCCTGTGGTCCCTGAGGCCCTCCAAAGTCATCATGGATGCTTGCTTCCATGAGGTTCCATTATGTGCCAGTGGTCATCTTGGTTCCAGGAGTTTCCTTAGTGTCACAATGCTCTCCATGTTTCCATGATTCCCCACAATGTCACAATGCTCTCCAGGCTTCCATTAGGCCCTGCTTTGCCACAATGGTCCCCTTGTTTCCATGCGGCCTTGCTGTGTCACAATGGACGTACGGTTCCATGATGTTGCGTGGTGTCACCGTGCTCTTCTTGAATCCGCCGTGTAACCATGGACCATTGGTTCCATGCAGCCGTGTCACAATGGGCTCCTTGATTCCATGATTCCCCACGGTGTCACAATGGAGCCTTGTTTCTAGGAGGTTCTGTACTGTCACAATTGCCTCCTTGATGCCATCAGCCCCTGCAGTGTCACAATGGCTCCTTGGTTCCATGAGGAACACAATAGCTTGGCATAAGCATTGAGCAACAGCTGCTGAACACACCTGGCAACATCTGCTTGCATCAAAAGAGGGCGTCAAGCTGAGAATGGCACCAGCAGCTTCCATCTGCAACAGAGACCCAGGAAAGGACAGGCTGTGCCGGTTTGGACAAATGTGGAGGAAAATATCCTCTGATAGAAGGCAGGTTACACCCAGCCCTCCCCCACCAGGTTTTTGGAAAAAAGAACTTTCCTGGGAAGAAAGTGAAAGAGATAAAACCTATTTTTTTAACAAACACACAGGAAAAGGATAACAATGCTAAATATTAAAACCTCTCGCTGTGCAGAGAAAGCTGGGATAATTTGAGAGTCCTTCTGTGTTTCGGTGGGGTCTCCTGAAACATCCATAGACAGCGAGGCCCGTGCAAAGAAACAGGGAGCGATTCTTGAGAGAAGTTTCAGAGCTCTTTCTTCTCCAGCCACATGGGCGGGGCACTGCCAAAGAACTGAGCAATCACAGCACAACCAGGGCCCTCCTCACACAGGGCAACACAAAATAAGCAGTGCTGAACAGGATTAGGGCACATGTGAGCAGGGAGCAGGGAGACCCCGTGCCCAGGCCATGCCTCTACCCCAGGGTCCCCTCTCCCATGACCTCATGGCAGGGGGGAGGAACCCCAACACTTCCGTAGGTGCAGTCTCTCTCCTCCTCCTTGCAGCTGGCTCATGGGCCCACATTCAGGGCCCCCACCTCGGGAGAAAATTCTCCCAATGTGCTCTGATGTTGAAAGAGTCAAGAAGAGAAGAAGGGAAAAAAAACCCCCGAAGTCCCAGGAAAACAAAGTTCAACTCTCCATCTCCCTCCAGAGAAAAGGAGCTGAAAACTGGCTAAAAAGAAACAAAGTTGCTTCCTCTGCTCTTGCTGCAAGCAGGATGCAGAGGAGTGTGTATGTGTGTCCTTGAACAAACGCTCTGAGAAGTTTGTCTGGCTTTTTTTTCCTCTCCCCCCTCTCAGGCTCAGTTGAAAGGCACAGAAGTGCACAAAGTTCACTTCTGGGCATAGAGCAGCAATAGGGGGATACACATGATAAAGTCACCCCAAGACACAGGGACAGAGAATTCAGTGGAAAGACTCCGAGAATTCTGCTCCCAGAGATCATTCATTCCTGCTCACACTGACCCTTGTAGAAAGGGGACATCGTTCCAGGCAGCCTGTACTGAGCATGTGGCTCCTGAGTGGGGTTTGTTGTTTAGGAAACCTGCTCCGGCTTTTCCATTCTTTCCTTGCAAACAGGAAAACTTCTCCTGGGGCTGTGTGCAGGCAGAGCCCTGAGGAGAGCAGGTGGCACATGGTGTGCTGGGCTGGGACAGCCAGCTGCAGAGCTCAAGGGAAGAAGCCCAAAGTGTCACAATGGCTCCTTGCCTTCCCATGCAACACCTGGGTCACAATGGTCTCCTTGATTCCATGAGGCCCCACTGTGTCACAATGGCTCCTTGGTTCCATCAGGTTCCGCAGTGTCACCATGGTCTCTTTTGATCCGCACTGTCATCATGGACAATTGGTTCCATGAGGCCCCGCAGTGTCACAATGGTCCCTTGCTTCCATAGGTTTGATGTTGTAACAAAGGACTCCTTGCTTCTATGAGCTAGCCTGCTTTTTGCAGAGGTGTCTTTGGTTCCAACAAGGCCCCGCTGTGTCTCAGTGCACCCTGGCTTCCATGTGGATGTGGAGTATCACAAAGGCTCCTTGGTTCCACCAGGTCCTGCTGTGTCACAATGGGTCCTGTGGTCCCTGAGGCCCTCCAAAACCATCGTGGAGGCTTGCTTCCATGAGGTTCCATTATGTGCCAGTGGTCATCTTGGTTCCAGGAGTTTCCTTAGTGTCACAATGCTCTCCATGCTTCCATTAGGCCCTGCTTTGCCACAATGGTCCCCTTGTTTCCATGAGGCCCCGCTGTGTCACAATGGACCTATGGTTCCGTGATGTTGCGTGGTGTCACCGTGCTCTTCTTGAATCCGCCGTGTAACCATGGACCATTGGTTCCATGCAGCCGTGTCACAATGGGCTCCTTGATTCCATGATTCCCCACGGTGTCACAATGGAGCCTTGTTTCTAGGAGGTTCTGTACTGTCACAATTGCCTCCTTGATGCCATCAGCCCCTGCAGTGTCACAATGGCTCCTTGGTTCCATGAGGAACACAATAGCTTGGCATAAGCATTGAGCAACAGCTGCTGAACACACCTGGCAACATCTGCTTGCATCAAAAGAGGGCTTCAAGCTGACAATGGCACCAGCAGCTTCCATCTGCAACAGAGACCCAGGAAAGGACAGGCTGTGCCGGTTTGGACAAATGTGGAGGAAAATATCCTCTTATAGAAGGCAGGTTACACCCAGCCCTCCCCCACCAGGTTTTTGGAAAAAAGAACTTTCCTGGGAAGAAAGTGAAAGAGATAAAACCTATTTTTTTAACAAACACACAGGAAAAGGATAACAATGCTAAATATTAAAACCTCTCGCTGTGCAGAGAAAGCTGGGATAATTTGAGAGTCCTTCTGTGTTTCGGTGGGGTCTCCTGAAACATCCATAGACAGCGAGGCCCGTGCAAAGAAACAGGGAGCGATTCTTGAGAGAAGTTTCAGAGCTCTTTCTTCTCCAGCCACATGGGCGGGGCACTGCCAAAGAACTGAGCAATCACGGCACAACCAGGGCCCTCCTCGCACAGGGCAACACAAAATAAGCAGTGCTGAACAGGATTAGGGCACATGTGAGCAGGGAGCAGGGAGACCCCGTGCCCAGGCCATGCCTCTACCCCAGGGTCCCCTCTCCCATGACCTCATGGCAGGGGGGAGGAACCCCAACACTTCCGTAGGTGCAGTCTCTCTCCTCCTCCTTGCAGCTGGCTCATGGGCCCACATTCAGGGCCCCCACCTCGGGAGAAAATTCTCCCAATGTGCTCTGATGTTGAAAGAGTCAAGAAGAGAAGAAGGGAAAAAAAACCCCCGAAGTCCCAGGAAAACAAAGTTCAACTCTCCATCTCCCTCCAGAGAAAAGGAGCTGAAAACTGGCTAAAAAGAAACAAAGTTGCTTCCCTCTGCTCTTGCTGCAAGCAGGATGCAGAGGAATGTGTATGTGTGTCCTTGAACAAACGCTCTGAGAAGTTTGTCCGGTTTTTTTTCCTCTCCCCCCTCTCAGGCTCAGTTGAAAGGCACAGAAATGCACAAAGTTCACTTCTGGGCATAGAGCAGCAATAGGGGATACACATGATAAAGTCACCCCAAGACACAGGGAGAGAGAATTCAGTGGAAAGACTCCGAGAATTCTGCTCCCAGAGATCATTCCTGCTCACACTGACCCTTGTAGAAAGGGGACATCGTTCCCGGCAGCCTGTACTGAGCATGTGGCTCCTGAGTGGGGTTTGTTGTTTAGGAAACCTGCTCCGGCTTTTCCATTCTTTCCTTGCAAACAGGAAAACTTCTCCTGGGGCTGTGTGCAGGCAGAGCCCTGAGGAGAGCAGGTGGCACATGGTGCGCTGGGCTGGGACAGCCAGCTGCAGAGCTCAAGGGAAGAAGCCCAAAGTGTCACAATGGCTCCTTGCCTTCCCATGCAACACCTGGGTCACAATGGTCTCCTTGATTCCATGAGGCCCCACTGTGTCACAATGGCTCCTTGGTTCCATCAGGTTCCGCAGTGTCACCATGGTCTCCTTTGATCCGCACTGTCATCATGGACAATTGGTTCCATGAGGCCCCGCAGTGTCACAATGGTCCCTTGCTTCCATAGGTTTGATGTTGTAACAAAGGACTCCTTGCTTCTATGAGCTAGCCTGCTTTTTGCAGAGGTGTCTTTGGTTCCAACAAGGCCCCACTGTGTCTCAGTGCACCCTGGCTTCCATGTGGATCTGGAGTATCACAAAGGCTCCTTGGTTCCACCAGGTCCTGCTGTGTCACAATGGGTCCTGTGGTCCCCGAGGCCCTCCAAAGTCATCATGGATGCTTGCTTCCATGAGGTTCCATTATGTGCCAGTGGTCATCTTGGTTCCAGGAGTTTCCTTAGTGTCACAATGCTCTCCATGTTTCCATGATTCCCCACAATGTCACAATGCTCTCCAGGCTTCCATTAGGCCCTGCTTTGCCACAATGGTCCCCTTGTTTCCATGCGGCCCCGCTGTGTCACAATGGACGTACGGTTCCATGATGTTGCGTGGTGTCACCGTGCTCTTCTTGAATCCGCCGTGTAACCATGGACCATTGGTTCCATGCAGCCGTGTCACAATGGGCTCCTTGATTCCATGATTCCCCACGGTGTCACAATGGAGCCTTGTTTCTAGGAGGTTCTGTACTGTCACAATTGCCTCCTTGATGCCATCAGCCCCTGCAGTGTCACAATGGCTCCTTGGTTCCATGAGGAACACAATAGCTTGGCATAAGCATTGAGCAACAGCTGCTGAACACACCTGGCAACATCTGCTTGCATCAAAAGAGGGCTTCAAGCTGACAATGGCACCAGCAGCTTCCATCTGCAACAGACACCCAGGGAAAGGACAGGCTGTGCCGGTTTGGACAAATGTGGAGGAAAATATCCTCTGATAGAAGGCAGGTTACACCCAGCCCTCCCCCACCAGCTTCGGGAAAAAAGAATTTTCCTGGGAAGAAAGTGAAAGAGATAAAAACTACTTTTTTAACAAACACACAGGAAAAGGATAACAATGCTAAATACTAAAACCTCTCGCTGTGCAGAGAAAGCTGGGATAATTTGAGAGTCCTTCCGTGTTTCCGTGGGGTCTCCTGAAACATCCATAGACAGCGAGGCCCGTGCAAAGAAACAGGGAGCGATTCTTGAGAGAAGTTTCAGAGCTCTTTCTTCTCCAGCCACATGGGCGGGGCACTGCCAAAGAACTGAGCAATCACGGCACAACCAGGGCCCTCCTGGCACAGGGCAACACAAAATAAGCAGTGCTGAACAGGATTAGGGCACATGTGAGCAGGGAGCAGGGAGACCCCGTGCCCAGGCCATGCCTCTACCCCAGGGTCCCCTCTCCCATGACCTCATGGCAGGGGGGAGGAACCCCAACACTTCCGTAGGTGTAGTCTCTCTCCTCCTCCTTGCAGCTGGCTCATGGGCCCACATTCAGGGCCCCCACCTCGGGAGAAAATTCTCCCAATGTGCTCTGATGTTGAAAGAGTCAAGAAGAGAAGAAGGGAAAAAAAACCCCCGAAGTCCCAGGAAAACAAAGTTCAACTCTCCATCTCCCCCCAGAGAAAAGGAGCTGAAAACTGGCTAAAAAGAAACAAAGTTGCTTTCTCTGCTCTTGCTGCAAGCAGGATGCAGAGGAGTGTGTATGTGTGTCCTTGAACAAACGCTCTGAGAAGTTTGTCTGGCTTTTTTTTCCTCTCCCCCCTCTCAGGCTCAGTTGAAAGGCACAGAAATGCACAAAGTTCACTTCTGGGCATAGAGCAGCAATAGGGGGATACACATGATAAAGTCACCCCAAGACACAGGGACAGAGAATTCAGTGGAAAGACTCCGAGAATTCTGCTCCCAGAGATCATTCATTCCTGCTCACACTGACCCTTGTAGAAAGGGGACATCGTTCCCGGCAGCCTGTACTGAGCATGTGGCTCCTGAGTGGGGTTTGTTGTTTAGGAAACCTGCTCCGGCTTTTCCATTCTTTCCTTGCAAACAGGAAAACTTCTCCTGGGGCTGTGTGCAGGCAGAGCCCTGAGGAGAGCAGGTGGCACATGGTGTGCTGGGCTGGGACAGCCAGCTGCAGAGCTCAAGGGAAGAAGCCCAAAGTGTCACAATGGCTCCTTGCCTTCCCATGCAACACCTGGGTCACAATGGTCTCCTTGATTCCATGAGGCCCCACTGTGTCACAATGGCTCCTTGGTTCCATCAGGTTCCGCAGTGTCACCATGGTCTCTTTTGATCCGCACTGTCATCATGGACAATTGGTTCCATGAGGCCCCGCAGTGTCACAATGGTCCCTTGCTTCCATAGGTTTTACGTTGTAACAAAGGACTCCTTGCTTCTATGAGCTAGCCTGCTTTTTGCAGAGGTGTCTTTGGTTCCAACAAGGCCCCACTGTGTCTCAGTGCACCCTGGCTTCCATGTGGATCTGGAGTATCACAAAGGCTCCTTGGTTCCACCAGGTCCTGCTGTGTCACAATGGGTCCTGTGGTCCCTGAGGCCCTCCAAAGTCATCATGGATGCTTGCTTCCATGAGGTTCCATTATGTGCCAGTGGTCATCTTGGTTCCAGGAGTTTCCTTAGTGTCACAATGCTCTCCATGCTTCCATTAGGCCCTGCTTTGCCACAATGGTCCCCTTGTTTCCATGCGGCCTTGCTGTGTCACAATGGACGTACGGTTCCATGATGTTGCGTGGTGTCACCGTGCTCTTCTTGAATCCGCCGTGTAACCATGGACCATTGGTTCCATGCAGCCGTGTCACAATGGGCTCCTTGATTCCATGATTCCCCACGGTGTCACAATGGAGCCTTGTTTCTAGGAGGTTCTGTACTGTCACAATTGCCTCCTTGATGCCATCAGCCCCTGCAGTGTCACAATGGCTCCTTGGTTCCATGAGGAACACAATAGCTTGGCATAAGCATTGAGCAACAGCTGCTGAACACACCTGGCAACATCTGCTTGCATCAAAAGAGGGCTTCAAGCTGACAATGGCACCAGCAGCTTCCATCTGCAACAGAGACCCAGGAAAGGACAGGCTGTGCCGGTTTGGACAAATGTGGAGGAAAATATCCTCTGATAGAAGGCAGGTTACACCCAGCCCTCCCCCACCAGGTTTTTGGAAAAAAGAACTTTCCTGGGAAGAAAGTGAAAGAGATAAAACCTATTTTTTTAACAAACACACAGGAAAAGGATAACAATGCTAAATATTAAAACCTCTCGCTGTGCAGAGAAAGCTGGGATAATTTGAGAGTCCTTCTGTGTTTCGGTGGGGTCTCCTGAAACATCCATAGACAGCGAGGCCCGTGCAAAGAAACAGGGAGCGATTCTTGAGAGAAGTTTCAGAGCTCTTTCTTCTCCAGCCACATGGGCGGGGCACTGCCAAAGAACTGAGCAATCACAGCACAACCAGGGCCCTCCTCACACAGGGCAACACAAAATAAGCAGTGCTGAACAGGATTAGGGCACATGTGAGCAGGGAGCAGGGAGACCCCGTGCCCAGGCCATGCCTCTACCCCAGGGTCCCCTCTCCCATGACCTCATGGCAGGGGGGAGGAACCCCAACACTTCCGTAGGTGCAGTCTCTCTCCTCCTCCTTGCAGCTGGCTCATGGGCCCACATTCAGGGCCCCCACCTCGGGAGAAAATTCTCCCAATGTGCTCTGATGTTGAAAGAGTCAAGAAGAGAAGAAGGGAAAAAAAACCCCCGAAGTCCCAGGAAAACAAAGTTCAACTCTCCATCTCCCCCCAGAGAAAAGGAGCTGAAAACTGGCTAAAAAGAAACAAAGTTGCTTCCCTCTGCTCTTGCTGCAAGCAGGATGCAGAGGAGTGTGTATGTGTGTCCTTGAACAAACGCTCTGAGAAGTTTGTCCGGTTTTTTTTCCTCTCCCCCCTCTCAGGCTCAGTTGAAAGGCACAGAAATGCACAAAGTTCACTTCTGGGCATAGAGCAGCAATAGGGGATACACATGATAAAGTCACCCCAAGACACAGGGAGAGAGAATTCAGTGGAAAGACTCCGAGAATTCTGCTCCCAGAGATCATTCCTGCTCACACTGACCCTTGTAGAAAGGGGACATCGTTCCAGGCAGCCTGTACTGAGCATGTGGCTCCTGAGTGGGGTTTGTTGTTTAGGAAACCTGCTCCGGCTTTTCCATTCTTTCCTTGCAAACAGGAAAACTTCTCCTGGGGCTGTGTGCAGGCAGAGCCCTGAGGAGAGCAGGTGGCACATGGTGCGCTGGGCTGGGACAGCCAGCTGCAGAGCTCAAGGGAAGAAGCCCAAAGTGTCACAATGGCTCCTTGCCTTCCCATGCAACACCTGGGTCACAATGGTCTCCTTGATTCCATGAGGCCCCACTGTGTCACAATGGCTCCTTGGTTCCATCAGGTTCCGCAGTGTCACCATGGTCTCCTTTGATCCGCACTGTCATCATGGACAATTGGTTCCATGAGGCCCCGCAGTGTCACAATGGTCCCTTGGTTGCATAGCTTTTACGTTGTAACAATGGACTCCTTGCTTCTATGAGCTAGCCTGCTTTTTGCAGAGGTGTCTTTGGTTCCAACAAGGCCCCACTGTGTCTCAGTGCACCCTGGCTTCCATGTGGATCTGGAGTATCACAAAGGCTCCTTGGTTCCACCAGGTCCTGCTGTGTCACAATGGGTCCTGTGGTCCCTGAGGCCCTCCAAAGTCATCATGGATGCTTGCTTCCATGAGGTTCCATTATGTGCCAGTGGTCATCTTGGTTCCAGGAGTTTCCTTAGTGTCACAATGCTCTCCATGTTTCCATGATTCCCCACAATGTCACAATGCTCTCCAGGCTTCCATTAGGCCCTGCTTTGCCACAATGGTCCCCTTGTTTCCATGCGGCCTTGCTGTGTCACAATGGACGTACGGTTCCATGATGTTGCGTGGTGTCACCGTGCTCTTCTTGAATCCGCCGTGTAACCATGGACCATTGGTTCCATGCAGCCGTGTCACAATGGGCTCCTTGATTCCATGATTCCCCACGGTGTCACAATGGAGCCTTGTTTCTAGGAGGTTCTGTACTGTCACAATTGCCTCCTTGATGCCATCAGCCCCTGCAGTGTCACAATGGCTCCTTGGTTCCATGAGGAACACAATAGCTTGGCATAAGCATTGAGCAACAGCTGCTGAACACACCTGGCAACATCTGCTTGCATCAAAAGAGGGCTTCAAGCTGACAATGGCACCAGCAGCTTCCATCTGCAACAGACACCCAGGGAAAGGACAGGCTGTGCCGGTTTGGACAAATGTGGAGGAAAATATCCTCTGATAGAAGGCAGGTTACACCCAGCCCTCCCCCACCAGCTTCGGGAAAAAAGAATTTTCCTGGGAAGAAAGTGAAAGAGATAAAAACTACTTTTTTAACAAACACACAGGAAAAGGATAACAATGCTAAATACTAAAACCTCTCGCTGTGCAGAGAAAGCTGGGATAATTTGAGAGTCCTTCCGTGTTTCCGTGGGGTCTCCTGAAACATCCATAGACAGCGAGGCCCGTGCAAAGAAACAGGGAGCGATTCTTGAGAGAAGTTTCAGAGCTCTTTCTTCTCCAGCCACATGGGCGGGGCACTGCCAAAGAACTGAGCAATCACGGCACAACCAGGGCCCTCCTGGCACAGGGCAACACAAAATAAGCAGTGCTGAACAGGATTAGGGCACATGTGAGCAGGGAGCAGGGAGACCCCGTGCCCAGGCCATGCCTCTACCCCAGGGTCCCCTCTCCCATGACCTCATGGCAGGGGGGAGGAACCCCAACACTTCCGTAGGTGTAGTCTCTCTCCTCCTCCTTGCAGCTGGCTCATGGGCCCACATTCAGGGCCCCCACCTCGGGAGAAAATTCTCCCAATGTGCTCTGATGTTGAAAGAGTCAAGAAGAGAAGAAGGGAAAAAAAACCCCCGAAGTCCCAGGAAAACAAAGTTCAACTCTCCATCTCCCCCCAGAGAAAAGGAGCTGAAAACTGGCTAAAAAGAAACAAAGTTGCTTTCTCTGCTCTTGCTGCAAGCAGGATGCAGAGGAGTGTGTATGTGTGTCCTTGAACAAACGCTCTGAGAAGTTTGTCTGGCTTTTTTTTCCTCTCCCCCCTCTCAGGCTCAGTTGAAAGGCACAGAAATGCACAAAGTTCACTTCTGGGCATAGAGCAGCAATAGGGGGATACACATGATAAAGTCACCCCAAGACACAGGGACAGAGAATTCAGTGGAAAGACTCCGAGAATTCTGCTCCCAGAGATCATTCATTCCTGCTCACACTGACCCTTGTAGAAAGGGGACATCGTTCCCGGCAGCCTGTACTGAGCATGTGGCTCCTGAGTGGGGTTTGTTGTTTAGGAAACCTGCTCCGGCTTTTCCATTCTTTCCTTGCAAACAGGAAAACTTCTCCTGGGGCTGTGTGCAGGCAGAGCCCTGAGGAGAGCAGGTGGCACATGGTGTGCTGGGCTGGGACAGCCAGCTGCAGAGCTCAAGGGAAGAAGCCCAAAGTGTCACAATGGCTCCTTGCCTTCCCATGCAACACCTGGGTCACAATGGTCTCCTTGATTCCATGAGGCCCCACTGTGTCACAATGGCTCCTTGGTTCCATCAGGTTCCGCAGTGTCACCATGGTCTCTTTTGATCCGCACTGTCATCATGGACAATTGGTTCCATGAGGCCCCGCAGTGTCACAATGGTCCCTTGCTTCCATAGGTTTTACGTTGTAACAAAGGACTCCTTGCTTCTATGAGCTAGCCTGCTTTTTGCAGAGGTGTCTTTGGTTCCAACAAGGCCCCACTGTGTCTCAGTGCACCCTGGCTTCCATGTGGATCTGGAGTATCACAAAGGCTCCTTGGTTCCACCAGGTCCTGCTGTGTCACAATGGGTCCTGTGGTCCCTGAGGCCCTCCAAAGTCATCATGGATGCTTGCTTCCATGAGGTTCCATTATGTGCCAGTGGTCATCTTGGTTCCAGGAGTTTCCTTAGTGTCACAATGCTCTCCATGCTTCCATTAGGCCCTGCTTTGCCACAATGGTCCCCTTGTTTCCATGAGGCCCCGCTGTGTCACAATGGACGTACGGTTCCATGATGTTGCGTGGTGTCACCGTGCTCTTCTTGAATCCGCCGTGTAACCATGGACCATTGGTTCCATGCAGCCGTGTCACAATGGGCTCCTTGATTCCATGATTCCCCACGGTGTCACAATGGAGCCTTGTTTCTAGGAGGTTCTGTACTGTCACAATTGCCTCCTTGATGCCATCAGCCCCTGCAGTGTCACAATGGCTCCTTGGTTCCATGAGGAACACAATAGCTTGGCATAAGCATTGAGCAACAGCTGCTGAACACACCTGGCAACATCTGCTTGCATCAAAAGAGGGCTTCAAGCTGACAATGGCACCAGCAGCTTCCATCTGCAACAGAGACCCAGGAAAGGACAGGCTGTGCCGGTTTGGACAAATGTGGAGGAAAATATCCTCTGATAGAAGGCAGGTTACACCCAGCCCTCCCCCACCAGGTTTTTGGAAAAAAGAACTTTCCTGGGAAGAAAGTGAAAGAGATAAAACCTATTTTTTTAACAAACACACAGGAAAAGGATAACAATGCTAAATATTAAAACCTCTCGCTGTGCAGAGAAAGCTGGGATAATTTGAGAGTCCTTCTGTGTTTCGGTGGGGTCTCCTGAAACATCCATAGACAGCGAGGCCCGTGCAAAGAAACAGGGAGCGATTCTTGAGAGAAGTTTCAGAGCTCTTTCTTCTCCAGCCACATGGGCGGGGCACTGCCAAAGAACTGAGCAATCACAGCACAACCAGGGCCCTCCTCACACAGGGCAACACAAAATAAGCAGTGCTGAACAGGATTAGGGCACATGTGAGCAGGGAGCAGGGAGACCCCGTGCCCAGGCCATGCCTCTACCCCAGGGTCCCCTCTCCCATGACCTCATGGCAGGGGGGAGGAACCCCAACACTTCCGTAGGTGCAGTCTCTCTCCTCCTCCTTGCAGCTGGCTCATGGGCCCACATTCAGGGCCCCCACCTCGGGAGAAAATTCTCCCAATGTGCTCTGATGTTGAAAGAGTCAAGAAGAGAAGAAGGGAAAAAAAACCCCCGAAGTCCCAGGAAAACAAAGTTCAACTCTCCATCTCCCCCCAGAGAAAAGGAGCTGAAAACTGGCTAAAAAGAAACAAAGTTGCTTCCCTCTGCTCTTGCTGCAAGCAGGATGCAGAGGAGTGTGTATGTGTGTCCTTGAACAAACGCTCTGAGAAGTTTGTCCGGTTTTTTTTCCTCTCCCCCCTCTCAGGCTCAGTTGAAAGGCACAGAAATGCACAAAGTTCACTTCTGGGCATAGAGCAGCAATAGGGGATACACATGATAAAGTCACCCCAAGACACAGGGAGAGAGAATTCAGTGGAAAGACTCCGAGAATTCTGCTCCCAGAGATCATTCCTGCTCACACTGACCCTTGTAGAAAGGGGACATCGTTCCAGGCAGCCTGTACTGAGCATGTGGCTCCTGAGTGGGGTTTGTTGTTTAGGAAACCTGCTCCGGCTTTTCCATTCTTTCCTTGCAAACAGGAAAACTTCTCCTGGGGCTGTGTGCAGGCAGAGCCCTGAGGAGAGCAGGTGGCACATGGTGCGCTGGGCTGGGACAGCCAGCTGCAGAGCTCAAGGGAAGAAGCCCAAAGTGTCACAATGGCTCCTTGCCTTCCCATGCAACACCTGGGTCACAATGGTCTCCTTGATTCCATGAGGCCCCACTGTGTCACAATGGCTCCTTGGTTCCATCAGGTTCCGCAGTGTCACCATGGTCTCCTTTGATCCGCACTGTCATCATGGACAATTGGTTCCATGAGGCCCCGCAGTGTCACAATGGTCCCTTGGTTGCATAGCTTTTACGTTGTAACAATGGACTCCTTGCTTCTATGAGCTAGCCTGCTTTTTGCAGAGGTGTCTTTGGTTCCAACAAGGCCCCACTGTGTCTCAGTGCACCCTGGCTTCCATGTGGATGTGGAGTATCACAAAGGCTCCTTGGTTCCACCAGGTCCTGCTGTGTCACAATGGGTCCTGTGGTCCCTGAGGCCCTCCAAAGTCATCATGGATGCTTGCTTCCATGAGGTTCCATTATGTGCCAGTGGTCATCTTGGTTCCAGGAGTTTCCTTAGTGTCACAATGCTCTCCATGTTTCCATGATTCCCCACAATGTCACAATGCTCTCCAGGCTTCCATTAGGCCCTGCTTTGCCACAATGGTCCCCTTGTTTCCATGCGGCCTTGCTGTGTCACAATGGACGTACGGTTCCATGATGTTGCGTGGTGTCACCGTGCTCTTCTTGAATCCGCCGTGTAACCATGGACCATTGGTTCCATGCAGCCGTGTCACAATGGGCTCCTTGATTCCATGATTCCCCACGGTGTCACAATGGAGCCTTGTTTCTAGGAGGTTCTGTACTGTCACAATTGCCTCCTTGATGCCATCAGCCCCTGCAGTGTCACAATGGCTCCTTGGTTCCATGAGGAACACAATAGCTTGGCATAAGCATTGAGCAACAGCTGCTGAACACACCTGGCAACATCTGCTTGCATCAAAAGAGGGCTTCAAGCTGACAATGGCACCAGCAGCTTCCATCTGCAACAGAGACCCAGGAAAGGACAGGCTGTGCCGGTTTGGACAAATGTGGAGGAAAATATCCTCTGATAGAAGGCAGGTTACACCCAGCCCTCCCCCACCAGGTTTTTGGAAAAAAGAACTTTCCTGGGAAGAAAGTGAAAGAGATAAAACCTATTTTTTTAACAAACACACAGGAAAAGGATAACAATGCTAAATATTAAAACCTCTCGCTGTGCAGAGAAAGCTGGGATAATTTGAGAGTCCTTCTGTGTTTCGGTGGGGTCTCCTGAAACATCCATAGACAGCGAGGCCCGTGCAAAGAAACAGGGAGCGATTCTTGAGAGAAGTTTCAGAGCTCTTTCTTCTCCAGCCACATGGGCGGGGCACTGCCAAAGAACTGAGCAATCACAGCACAACCAGGGCCCTCCTCACACAGGGCAACACAAAATAAGCAGTGCTGAACAGGATTAGGGCACATGTGAGCAGGGAGCAGGGAGACCCCGTGCCCAGGCCATGCCTCTACCCCAGGGTCCCCTCTCCCATGACCTCATGGCAGGGGGGAGGAACCCCAACACTTCCGTAGGTGCAGTCTCTCTCCTCCTCCTTGCAGCTGGCTCATGGGCCCACATTCAGGGCCCCCACCTCGGGAGAAAATTCTCCCAATGTGCTCTGATGTTGAAAGAGTCAAGAAGAGAAGAAGGGAAAAAAAACCCCCGAAGTCCCAGGAAAACAAAGTTCAACTCTCCATCTCCCTCCAGAGAAAAGGAGCTGAAAACTGGCTAAAAAGAAACAAAGTTGCTTCCTCTGCTCTTGCTGCAAGCAGGATGCAGAGGAGTGTGTATGTGTGTCCTTGAACAAACGCTCTGAGAAGTTTGTCTGGCTTTTTTTTCCTCTCCCCCCTCTCAGGCTCAGTTGAAAGGCACAGAAGTGCACAAAGTTCACTTCTGGGCATAGAGCAGCAATAGGGGGATACACATGATAAAGTCACCCCAAGACACAGGGACAGAGAATTCAGTGGAAAGACTCCGAGAATTCTGCTCCCAGAGATCATTCATTCCTGCTCACACTGACCCTTGTAGAAAGGGGACATCGTTCCCGGCAGCCTGTACTGAGCATGTGGCTCCTGAGTGGGGTTTGTTGTTTAGGAAACCTGCTCCGGCTTTTCCATTCTTTCCTTGCAAACAGGAAAACTTCTCCTGGGGCTGTGTGCAGGCAGAGCCCTGAGGAGAGCAGGTGGCACATGGTGTGCTGGGCTGGGACAGCCAGCTGCAGAGCTCAAGGGAAGAAGCCCAAAGTGTCACAATGGCTCCTTGCCTTCCCATGCAACACCTGGGTCACAATGGTCTCCTTGATTCCATGAGGCCCCACTGTGTCACAATGGCTCCTTGGTTCCATCAGGTTCCGCAGTGTCACCATGGTCTCTTTTGATCCGCACTGTCATCATGGACAATTGGTTCCATGAGGCCCCGCAGTGTCACAATGGTCCCTTGCTTCCATAGGTTTGATGTTGTAACAAAGGACTCCTTGCTTCTATGAGCTAGCCTGCTTTTTGCAGAGGTGTCTTTGGTTCCAACAAGGCCCCGCTGTGTCTCAGTGCACCCTGGCTTCCATGTGGATGTGGAGTATCACAAAGGCTCCTTGGTTCCACCAGGTCCTGCTGTGTCACAATGGGTCCTGTGGTCCCTGAGGCCCTCCAAAACCATCGTGGAGGCTTGCTTCCATGAGGTTCCATTATGTGCCAGTGGTCATCTTGGTTCCAGGAGTTTCCTTAGTGTCACAATGCTCTCCATGCTTCCATTAGGCCCTGCTTTGCCACAATGGTCCCCTTGTTTCCATGAGGCCCCGCTGTGTCACAATGGACCTATGGTTCCGTGATGTTGCGTGGTGTCACCGTGCTCTTCTTGAATCCGCCGTGTAACCATGGACCATTGGTTCCATGCAGCCGTGTCACAATGGGCTCCTTGATTCCATGATTCCCCACGGTGTCACAATGGAGCCTTGTTTCTAGGAGGTTCTGTACTGTCACAATTGCCTCCTTGATGCCATCAGCCCCTGCAGTGTCACAATGGCTCCTTGGTTCCATGAGGAACACAATAGCTTGGCATAAGCATTGAGCAACAGCTGCTGAACACACCTGGCAACATCTGCTTGCATCAAAAGAGGGCTTCAAGCTGACAATGGCACCAGCAGCTTCCATCTGCAACAGAGACCCAGGAAAGGACAGGCTGTGCCGGTTTGGACAAATGTGGAGGAAAATATCCTCTGATAGAAGGCAGGTTACACCCAGCCCTCCCCCACCAGGTTTTTGGAAAAAAGAACTTTCCTGGGAAGAAAGTGAAAGAGATAAAACCTATTTTTTTAACAAACACACAGGAAAAGGATAACAATGCTAAATATTAAAAGCTCTCGCTGTGCAGAGAAAGCTGGGATAATTTGAGAGTCCTTCTGTGTTTCGGTGGGGTCTCCTGAAACATCCATAGACAGCGAGGCCCGTGCAAAGAAACAGGGAGCGATTCTTGAGAGAAGTTTCAGAGCTCTTTCTTCTCCAGCCACATGGGCGGGGCACTGCCAAAGAACTGAGCAATCACAGCACAACCAGGGCCCTCCTCACACAGGGCAACACAAAATAAGCAGTGCTGAACAGGATTAGGGCACATGTGAGCAGGGAGCAGGGAGACCCCGTGCCCAGGCCATGCCTCTACCCCAGGGTCCCCTCTCCCATGACCTCATGGCAGGGGGGAGGAACCCCAACACTTCCGTAGGTGCAGTCTCTCTCCTCCTCCTTGCAGCTGGCTCATGGGCCCACATTCAGGGCCCCCACCTCGGGAGAAAATTCTCCCAATGTGCTCTGATGTTGAAAGAGTCAAGAAGAGAAGAAGGGAAAAAAAACCCCCGAAGTCCCAGGAAAACAAAGTTCAACTCTCCATCTCCCCCCAGAGAAAAGGAGCTGAAAACTGGCTAAAAAGAAACAAAGTTGCTTCCTCTGCTCTTGCTGCAAGCAGGATGCAGAGGAGTGTGTATGTGTGTCCTTGAACAAACGCTCTGAGAAGTTTGTCTGGCTTTTTTTTCCTCTCCCCCCTCTCAGGCTCAGTTGAAAGGCACAGAAGTGCACAAAGTTCACTTCTGGGCATAGAGCAGCAATAGGGGGATACACATGATAAAGTCACCCCAAGACACAGGGAGAGAGAATTCAGTGGAAAGACTCCGAGAATTCTGCTCCCAGAGATCATTCATTCCTGCTCACACTGACCCTTGTAGAAAGGGGACATCGTTCCCGGCAGCCTGTACTGAGCATGTGGCTCCTGAGTGGGGTTTGTTGTTTAGGAAACCTGCTCCGGCTTTTCCATTCTTTCCTTGCAAACAGGAAAACTTCTCCTGGGGCTGTGTGCAGGCAGAGCCCTGAGGAGAGCAGGTGGCACATGGTGCGCTGGGCTGGGACAGCCAGCTGCAGAGCTCAAGGGAAGAAGCCCAAAGTGTCACAATGGCTCCTTGCCTTCCCATGCAACACCTGGGTCACAATGGTCTCCTTGATTCCATGAGGCCCCACTGTGTCACAATGGCTCCTTGGTTCCATCAGGTTCCGCAGTGTCACCATGGTCTCTTTTGATCCGCACTGTCATCATGGACAATTGGTTCCATGAGGCCCCGCAGTGTCACAATGGTCCCTTGCTTCCATAGGTTTGATGTTGTAACAAAGGACTCCTTGCTTCTATGAGCTAGCCTGCTTTTTGCAGAGGTGTCTTTGGTTCCAACAAGGCCCCGCTGTGTCTCAGTGCACCCTGGCTTCCATGTGGATGTGGAGTATCACAAAGGCTCCTTGGTTCCACCAGGTCCTGCTGTGTCACAATGGGTCCTGTGGTCCCTGAGGCCCTCCAAAACCATCGTGGAGGCTTGCTTCCATGAGGTTCCATTATGTGCCAGTGGTCATCTTGGTTCCAGGAGTTTCCTTAGTGTCACAATGCTCTCCATGCTTCCATTAGGCCCTGCTTTGCCACAATGGTCCCCTTGTTTCCATGAGGCCCCGCTGTGTCACAATGGACCTATGGTTCCGTGATGTTGCGTGGTGTCACCGTGCTCTTCTTGAATCCGCCGTGTAACCATGGACCATTGGTTCCATGCAGCCGTGTCACAATGGGCTCCTTGATTCCATGATTCCCCACGGTGTCACAATGGAGCCTTGTTTCTAGGAGGTTCTGTACTGTCACAATTGCCTCCTTGATGCCATCAGCCCCTGCAGTGTCACAATGGCTCCTTGGTTCCATGAGGAACACAATAGCTTGGCATAAGCATTGAGCAACAGCTGCTGAACACACCTGGCAACATCTGCTTGCATCAAAAGAGGGCTTCAAGCTGACAATGGCACCAGCAGCTTCCATCTGCAACAGAGACCCAGGAAAGGACAGGCTGTGCCGCTTTGGACAAATGTGGAGGAAAATATCCTCTTATAGAAGGCAGGTTACACCCAGCCCTCCCCCACCAGGTTTTTGGAAAAAAGAACTTTCCTGGGAAGAAAGTGAAAGAGATAAAACCTATTTTTTTAACAAACACACAGGAAAAGGATAACAATGCTAAATATTAAAAGCTCTCGCTGTGCAGAGAAAGCTGGGATAATTTGAGAGTCCTTCCGTGTTTCGGTGGGGTCTCCTGAAACATCCATAGACAGCGAGGCCCGTGCAAAGAAACAGGGAGCGATTCTTGAGAGAAGTTTCAGAGCTCTTTCTTCTCCAGCCACATGGGCGGGGCACTGCCAAAGAACTGAGCAATCACGGCACAACCAGGGCCCTCCTCGCACAGGGCAACACAAAATAAGCAGTGCTGAACAGGATTAGGGCACATGTGAGCAGGGAGCAGGGAGACCCCGTGCCCAGGCCATGCCTCTACCCCAGGGTCCCCTCTCCCATGACCTCATGGCAGGGGGGAGGAACCCCAACACTTCCGTAGGTGCAGTCTCTCTCCTCCTCCTTGCAGCTGGCTCATGGGCCCACATTCAGGGCCCCCACCTCGGGAGAAAATTCTCCCAATGTGCTCTGATGTTGAAAGAGTCAAGAAGAGAAGAAGGGAAAAAAAACCCCCGAAGTCCCAGGAAAACAAAGTTCAACTCTCCATCTCCCCCCAGAGAAAAGGAGCTGAAAACTGGCTAAAAAGAAACAAAGTTGCTTCCCTCTGCTCTTGCTGCAAGCAGGATGCAGAGGAATGTGTATGTGTGTCCTTGAACAAACGCTCTGAGAAGTTTGTCCGGTTTTTTTTCCTCTCCCCCCTCTCAGGCTCAGTTGAAAGGCACAGAAATGCACAAAGTTCACTTCTGGGCATAGAGCAGCAATAGGGGATACACATGATAAAGTCACCCCAAGACACAGGGACAGAGAATTCAGTGGAAAGACTCCGAGAATTCTGCTCCCAGAGATCATTCCTGCTCACACTGACCCTTGTAGAAAGGGGACATCGTTCCCGGCAGCCTGTACTGAGCATGTGGCTCCTGAGTGGGGTTTGTTGTTTAGGAAACCTGCTCCGGCTTTTCCATTCTTTCCTTGCAAACAGGAAAACTTCTCCTGGGGCTGTGTGCAGGCAGAGCCCTGAGGAGAGCAGGTGGCACATGGTGCGCTGGGCTGGGACAGCCAGCTGCAGAGCTCAAGGGAAGAAGCCCAAAGTGTCACAATGGCTCCTTGCCTTCCCATGCAACACCTGGGTCACAATGGTCTCCTTGATTCCATGAGGCCCCACTGTGTCACAATGGCTCCTTGGTTCCATCAGGTTCCGCAGTGTCACCATGGTCTCCTTTGATCCGCACTGTCATCATGGACAATTGGTTCCATGAGGCCCCGCAGTGTCACAATGGTCCCTTGCTTCCATAGGTTTGATGTTGTAACAAAGGACTCCTTGCTTCTATGAGCTAGCCTGCTTTTTGCAGAGGTGTCTTTGGTTCCAACAAGGCCCCACTGTGTCTCAGTGCACCCTGGCTTCCATGTGGATGTGGAGTATCACAAAGGCTCCTTGGTTCCACCAGGTCCTGCTGTGTCACAATGGGTCCTGTGGTCCCTGAGGCCCTCCAAAGTCATCATGGATGCTTGCTTCCATGAGGTTCCATTATGTGCCAGTGGTCATCTTGGTTCCAGGAGTTTCCTTAGTGTCACAATGCTCTCCATGTTTCCATGATTCCCCACAATGTCACAATGCTCTCCAGGCTTCCATTAGGCCCTGCTTTGCCACAATGGTCCCCTTGTTTCCATGCGGCCTTGCTGTGTCACAATGGACGTACGGTTCCATGATGTTGCGTGGTGTCACCGTGCTCTTCTTGAATCCGCCGTGTAACCATGGACCATTGGTTCCATGCAGCCGTGTCACAATGGGCTCCTTGATTCCATGATTCCCCACGGTGTCACAATGGAGCCTTGTTTCTAGGAGGTTCTGTACTGTCACAATTGCCTCCTTGATGCCATCAGCCCCTGCAGTGTCACAATGGCTCCTTGGTTCCATGAGGAACACAATAGCTTGGCATAAGCATTGAGCAACAGCTGCTGAACACACCTGGCAACATCTGCTTGCATCAAAAGAGGGCTTCAAGCTGACAATGGCACCAGCAGCTTCCATCTGCAACAGACACCCAGGGAAAGGACAGGCTGTGCCGGTTTGGACAAATGTGGAGGAAAATATCCTCTGATAGAAGGCAGGTTACACCCAGCCCTCCCCCACCAGGTTTTTGGAAAAAAGAACTTTCCTGGGAAGAAAGTGAAAGAGATAAAACCTATTTTTTTAACAAACACACAGGAAAAGGATAACAATGCTAAATATTAAAAGCTCTCGCTGTGCAGAGAAAGCTGGGATAATTTGAGAGTCCTTCTGTGTTTCGGTGGGGTCTCCTGAAACATCCATAGACAGCGAGGCCCGTGCAAAGAAACAGGGAGCGATTCTTGAGAGAAGTTTCAGAGCTCTTTCTTCTCCAGCCACATGGGCGGGGCACTGCCAAAGAACTGAGCAATCACGGCACAACCAGGGCCCTCCTGGCACAGGGCAACACAAAATAAGCAGTGCTGAACAGGATTAGGGCACATGTGAGCAGGGAGCAGGGAGACCCCGTGCCCAGGCCATGCCTCTACCCCAGGGTCCCCTCTCCCATGACCTCATGGCAGGGGGGAGGAACCCCAACACTTCCGTAGGTGTAGTCTCTCTCCTCCTCCTTGCAGCTGGCTCATGGGCCCACATTCAGGGCCCCCACCTCGGGAGAAAATTCTCCCAATGTGCTCTGATGTTGAAAGAGTCAAGAAGAGAAGAAGGGAAAAAAAACCCCCGAAGTCCCAGGAAAACAAAGTTCAACTCTCCATCTCCCCCCAGAGAAAAGGAGCTGAAAACTGGCTAAAAAGAAACAAAGTTGCTTTCTCTGCTCTTGCTGCAAGCAGGATGCAGAGGAGTGTGTATGTGTGTCCTTGAACAAACGCTCTGAGAAGTTTGTCTGGCTTTTTTTTCCTCTCCCCCCTCTCAGGCTCAGTTGAAAGGCACAGAAATGCACAAAGTTCACTTCTGGGCATAGAGCAGCAATAGGGGGATACACATGATAAAGTCACCCCAAGACACAGGGACAGAGAATTCAGTGGAAAGACTCCGAGAATTCTGCTCCCAGAGATCATTCATTCCTGCTCACACTGACCCTTGTAGAAAGGGGACATCGTTCCCGGCAGCCTGTACTGAGCATGTGGCTCCTGAGTGGGGTTTGTTGTTTAGGAAACCTGCTCCGGCTTTTCCATTCTTTCCTTGCAAACAGGAAAACTTCTCCTGGGGCTGTGTGCAGGCAGAGCCCTGAGGAGAGCAGGTGGCACATGGTGTGCTGGGCTGGGACAGCCAGCTGCAGAGCTCAAGGGAAGAAGCCCAAAGTGTCACAATGGCTCCTTGCCTTCCCATGCAACACCTGGGTCACAATGGTCTCCTTGATTCCATGAGGCCCCACTGTGTCACAATGGCTCCTTGGTTCCATCAGGTTCCGCAGTGTCACCATGGTCTCTTTTGATCCGCACTGTCATCATGGACAATTGGTTCCATGAGGCCCCGCAGTGTCACAATGGTCCCTTGCTTCCATAGGTTTGATGTTGTAACAAAGGACTCCTTGCTTCTATGAGCTAGCCTGCTTTTTGCAGAGGTGTCTTTGGTTCCAACAAGGCCCCACTGTGTCTCAGTGCACCCTGGCTTCCATGTGGATCTGGAGTATCACAAAGGCTCCTTGGTTCCACCAGGTCCTGCTGTGTCACAATGGGTCCTGTGGTCCCTGAGGCCCTCCAAAGTCATCATGGATGCTTGCTTCCAAGGGTTCCATTATGTGCCAGTGGTCATCTTGGTTCCAGGAGTTTCCTTAGTGTCACAATGCTCTCCATGCTTCCATTAGGCCCTGCTTTGCCACAATGGTCCCCTTGTTTCCATGAGGCCCCGCTGTGTCACAATGGACGTACGGTTCCATGATGTTGCGTGGTGTCACCGTGCTCTTCTTGAATCCGCCGTGTAACCATGGACCATTGGTTCCATGCAGCCGTGTCACAATGGGCTCCTTGATTCCATGATTCCCCACGGTGTCACAATGGAGCCTTGTTTCTAGGAGGTTCTGTACTGTCACAATTGCCTCCTTGATGCCATCAGCCCCTGCAGTGTCACAATGGCTCCTTGGTTCCATGAGGAACACAATAGCTTGGCATAAGCATTGAGCAACAGCTGCTGAACACACCTGGCAACATCTGCTTGCATCAAAAGAGGGCTTCAAGCTGACAATGGCACCAGCAGCTTCCATCTGCAACAGAGACCCAGGAAAGGACAGGCTGTGCCGGTTTGGACAAATGTGGAGGAAAATATCCTCTTATAGAAGGCAGGTTACACCCAGCCCTCCCCCACCAGGTTTTTGGAAAAAAGAACTTTCCTGGGAAGAAAGTGAAAGAGATAAAACCTATTTTTTTAACAAACACACAGGAAAAGGATAACAATGCTAAATATTAAAACCTCTCGCTGTGCAGAGAAAGCTGGGATAATTTGAGAGTCCTTCTGTGTTTCGGTGGGGTCTCCTGAAACATCCATAGACAGCGAGGCCCGTGCAAAGAAACAGGGAGCGATTCTTGAGAGAAGTTTCAGAGCTCTTTCTTCTCCAGCCACATGGGCGGGGCACTGCCAAAGAACTGAGCAATCACAGCACAACCAGGGCCCTCCTCACACAGGGCAACACAAAATAAGCAGTGCTGAACAGGATTAGGGCACATGTGAGCAGGGAGCAGGGAGACCCCGTGCCCAGGCCATGCCTCTACCCCAGGGTCCCCTCTCCCATGACCTCATGGCAGGGGGGAGGAACCCCAACACTTCCGTAGGTGCAGTCTCTCTCCTCCTCCTTGCAGCTGGCTCATGGGCCCACATTCAGGGCCCCCACCTCGGGAGAAAATTCTCCCAATGTGCTCTGATGTTGAAAGAGTCAAGAAGAGAAGAAGGGAAAAAAAACCCCCGAAGTCCCAGGAAAACAAAGTTCAACTCTCCATCTCCCCCCAGAGAAAAGGAGCTGAAAACTGGCTAAAAAGAAACAAAGTTGCTTCCCTCTGCTCTTGCTGCAAGCAGGATGCAGAGGAGTGTGTATGTGTGTCCTTGAACAAACGCTCTGAGAAGTTTGTCCGGTTTTTTTTCCTCTCCCCCCTCTCAGGCTCAGTTGAAAGGCACAGAAATGCACAAAGTTCACTTCTGGGCATAGAGCAGCAATAGGGGATACACATGATAAAGTCACCCCAAGACACAGGGAGAGAGAATTCAGTGGAAAGACTCCGAGAATTCTGCTCCCAGAGATCATTCCTGCTCACACTGACCCTTGTAGAAAGGGGACATCGTTCCAGGCAGCCTGTACTGAGCATGTGGCTCCTGAGTGGGGTTTGTTGTTTAGGAAACCTGCTCCGGCTTTTCCATTCTTTCCTTGCAAACAGGAAAACTTCTCCTGGGGCTGTGTGCAGGCAGAGCCCTGAGGAGAGCAGGTGGCACATGGTGCGCTGGGCTGGGACAGCCAGCTGCAGAGCTCAAGGGAAGAAGCCCAAAGTGTCACAATGGCTCCTTGCCTTCCCATGCAACACCTGGGTCACAATGGTCTCCTTGATTCCATGAGGCCCCACTGTGTCACAATGGCTCCTTGGTTCCATCAGGTTCCGCAGTGTCACCATGGTCTCCTTTGATCCGCACTGTCATCATGGACAATTGGTTCCATGAGGCCCCGCAGTGTCACAATGGTCCCTTGCTTCCATAGGTTTGATGTTGTAACAAAGGACTCCTTGCTTCTATGAGCTAGCCTGCTTTTTGCAGAGGTGTCTTTGGTTCCAACAAGGCCCCACTGTGTCTCAGTGCACCCTGGCTTCCATGTGGATGTGGAGTATCACAAAGGCTCCTTGGTTCCACCAGGTCCTGCTGTGTCACAATGGGTCCTGTGGTCCCTAAGGCCCTCCAAAGTCATCATGGATGCTTGCTTCCATGAGGTTCCATTATGTGCCAGTGGTCATCTTGGTTCCAGGAGTTTCCTTAGTGTCACAATGCTCTCCATGTTTCCATGATTCCCCACAATGTCACAATGCTCTCCAGGCTTCCATTAGGCCCTGCTTTGCCACAATGGTCCCCTTGTTTCCATGCGGCCTTGCTGTGTCACAATGGACGTACGGTTCCATGATGTTGCGTGGTGTCACCGTGCTCTTCTTGAATCCGCCGTGTAACCATGGACCATTGGTTCCATGCAGCCGTGTCACAATGGGCTCCTTGATTCCATGATTCCCCACGGTGTCACAATGGAGCCTTGTTTCTAGGAGGTTCTGTACTGTCACAATTGCCTCCTTGATGCCATCAGCCCCTGCAGTGTCACAATGGCTCCTTGGTTCCATGAGGAACACAATAGCTTGGCATAAGCATTGAGCAACAGCTGCTGAACACACCTGGCAACATCTGCTTGCATCAAAAGAGGGCTTCAAGCTGACAATGGCACCAGCAGCTTCCATCTGCAACAGAGACCCAGGAAAGGACAGGCTGTGCCGGTTTGGACAAATGTGGAGGAAAATATCCTCTGATAGAAGGCAGGTTACACCCAGCCCTCCCCCACCAGGTTTTTGGAAAAAAGAACTTTCCTGGGAAGAAAGTGAAAGAGATAAAACCTATTTTTTTAACAAACACACAGGAAAAGGATAACAATGCTAAATATTAAAAGCTCTCGCTGTGCAGAGAAAGCTGGGATAATTTGAGAGTCCTTCTGTGTTTCGGTGGGGTCTCCTGAAACATCCATAGACAGCGAGGCCCGTGCAAAGAAACAGGGAGCGATTCTTGAGAGAAGTTTCAGAGCTCTTTCTTCTCCAGCCACATGGGCGGGGCACTGCCAAAGAACTGAGCAATCACAGCACAACCAGGGCCCTCCTCACACAGGGCAACACAAAATAAGCAGTGCTGAACAGGATTAGGGCACATGTGAGCAGGGAGCAGGGAGACCCCGTGCCCAGGCCATGCCTCTACCCCAGGGTCCCCTCTCCCATGACCTCATGGCAGGGGGGAGGAACCCCAACACTTCCGTAGGTGCAGTCTCTCTCCTCCTCCTTGCAGCTGGCTCATGGGCCCACATTCAGGGCCCCCACCTCGGGAGAAAATTCTCCCAATGTGCTCTGATGTTGAAAGAGTCAAGAAGAGAAGAAGGGAAAAAAAACCCCCGAAGTCCCAGGAAAACAAAGTTCAACTCTCCATCTCCCTCCAGAGAAAAGGAGCTGAAAACTGGCTAAAAAGAAACAAAGTTGCTTCCTCTGCTCTTGCTGCAAGCAGGATGCAGAGGAGTGTGTATGTGTGTCCTTGAACAAACGCTCTGAGAAGTTTGTCTGGCTTTTTTTTCCTCTCCCCCCTCTCAGGCTCAGTTGAAAGGCACAGAAGTGCACAAAGTTCACTTCTGGGCATAGAGCAGCAATAGGGGGATACACATGATAAAGTCACCCCAAGACACAGGGACAGAGAATTCAGTGGAAAGACTCCGAGAATTCTGCTCCCAGAGATCATTCATTCCTGCTCACACTGACCCTTGTAGAAAGGGGACATCGTTCCCGGCAGCCTGTACTGAGCATGTGGCTCCTGAGTGGGGTTTGTTGTTTAGGAAACCTGCTCCGGCTTTTCCATTCTTTCCTTGCAAACAGGAAAACTTCTCCTGGGGCTGTGTGCAGGCAGAGCCCTGAGGAGAGCAGGTGGCACATGGTGCGCTGGGCTGGGACAGTCAGCTGCAGAGCTCAAGGGAAGAAGCCCAAAGTGTCACAATGGCTCCTTGCCTTCCCATGCAACACCTGGGTCACAATGGTCTCCTTGATTCCATGAGGCCCCACTGTGTCACAATGGCTCCTTGGTTCCATCAGGTTCCGCAGTGTCACCATGGTCTCTTTTGATCCGCACTGTCATCATGGACAATTGGTTCCATGAGGCCCCGCAGTGTCACAATGGTCCCTTGCTTCCATAGGTTTGATGTTGTAACAAAGGACTCCTTGCTTCTATGAGCTAGCCTGCTTTTTGCAGAGGTGTCTTTGGTTCCAACAAGGCCCCGCTGTGTCTCAGTGCACCCTGGCTTCCATGTGGATCTGGAGTATCACAAAGGCTCCTTGGTTCCACCAGGTCCTGCTGTGTCACAATGGGTCCTGTGGTCCCTGAGGCCCTCCAAAACCATCGTGGAGGCTTGCTTCCATGAGGTTCCATTATGTGCCAGTGGTCATCTTGGTTCCAGGAGTTTCCTTAGTGTCACAATGCTCTCCATGCTTCCATTAGGCCCTGCTTTGCCACAATGGTCCCCTTGTTTCCATGAGGCCCCGCTGTGTCACAATGGACCTATGGTTCCGTGATGTTGCGTGGTGTCACCGTGCTCTTCTTGAATCCGCCGTGTAACCATGGACCATTGGTTCCATGCAGCCGTGTCACAATGGGCTCCTTGATTCCATGATTCCCCACGGTGTCACAATGGAGCCTTGTTTCTAGGAGGTTCTGTACTGTCACAATTGCCTCCTTGATGCCATCAGCCCCTGCAGTGTCACAATGGCTCCTTGGTTCCATGAGGAACACAATAGCTTGGCATAAGCATTGAGCAACAGCTGCTGAACACACCTGGCAACATCTGCTTGCATCAAAAGAGGGCTTCAAGCTGACAATGGCACCAGCAGCTTCCATCTGCAACAGAGACCCAGGAAAGGACAGGCTGTGCCGGTTTGGACAAATGTGGAGGAAAATATCCTCTTATAGAAGGCAGGTTACACCCAGCCCTCCCCCACCAGGTTTTTGGAAAAAAGAACTTTCCTGGGAAGAAAGTGAAAGAGATAAAACCTATTTTTTTAACAAACACACAGGAAAAGGATAACAATGCTAAATATTAAAACCTCTCGCTGTGCAGAGAAAGCTGGGATAATTTGAGAGTCCTTCTGTGTTTCGGTGGGGTCTCCTGAAACATCCATAGACAGCGAGGCCCGTGCAAAGAAACAGGGAGCGATTCTTGAGAGAAGTTTCAGAGCTCTTTCTTCTCCAGCCACATGGGCGGGGCACTGCCAAAGAACTGAGCAATCACGGCACAACCAGGGCCCTCCTCGCACAGGGCAACACAAAATAAGCAGTGCTGAACAGGATTAGGGCACATGTGAGCAGGGAGCAGGGAGACCCCGTGCCCAGGCCATGCCTCTACCCCAGGGTCCCCTCTCCCATGACCTCATGGCAGGGGGGAGGAACCCCAACACTTCCGTAGGTGCAGTCTCTCTCCTCCTCCTTGCAGCTGGCTCATGGGCCCACATTCAGGGCCCCCACCTCGGGAGAAAATTCTCCCAATGTGCTCTGATGTTGAAAGAGTCAAGAAGAGAAGAAGGGAAAAAAAACCCCCGAAGTCCCAGGAAAACAAAGTTCAACTCTCCATCTCCCCCCAGAGAAAAGGAGCTGAAAACTGGCTAAAAAGAAACAAAGTTGCTTCCCTCTGCTCTTGCTGCAAGCAGGATGCAGAGGAATGTGTATGTGTGTCCTTGAACAAACGCTCTGAGAAGTTTGTCCGGTTTTTTTTCCTCTCCCCCCTCTCAGGCTCAGTTGAAAGGCACAGAAATGCACAAAGTTCACTTCTGGGCATAGAGCAGCAATAGGGGATACACATGATAAAGTCACCCCAAGACACAGGGAGAGAGAATTCAGTGGAAAGACTCCGAGAATTCTGCTCCCAGAGATCATTCCTGCTCACACTGACCCTTGTAGAAAGGGGACATCGTTCCCGGCAGCCTGTACTGAGCATGTGGCTCCTGAGTGGGGTTTGTTGTTTAGGAAACCTGCTCCGGCTTTTCCATTCTTTCCTTGCAAACAGGAAAACTTCTCCTGGGGCTGTGTGCAGGCAGAGCCCTGAGGAGAGCAGGTGGCACATGGTGCGCTGGGCTGGGACAGCCAGCTGCAGAGCTCAAGGGAAGAAGCCCAAAGTGTCACAATGGCTCCTTGCCTTCCCATGCAACACCTGGGTCACAATGGTCTCCTTGATTCCATGAGGCCCCACTGTGTCACAATGGCTCCTTGGTTCCATCAGGTTCCGCAGTGTCACCATGGTCTCCTTTGATCCGCACTGTCATCATGGACAATTGGTTCCATGAGGCCCCGCAGTGTCACAATGGTCCCTTGGTTGCATAGCTTTTACGTTGTAACAATGGACTCCTTGCTTCTATGAGCTAGCCTGCTTTTTGCAGAGGTGTCTTTGGTTCCAACAAGGCCCCACTGTGTCTCAGTGCACCCTGGCTTCCATGTGGATCTGGAGTATCACAAAGGCTCCTTGGTTCCACCAGGTCCTGCTGTGTCACAATGGGTCCTGTGGTCCCCGAGGCCCTCCAAAGTCATCATGGATGCTTGCTTCCATGAGGTTCCATTATGTGCCAGTGGTCATCTTGGTTCCAGGAGTTTCCTTAGTGTCACAATGCTCTCCATGTTTCCATGATTCCCCACAATGTCACAATGCTCTCCAGGCTTCCATTAGGCCCTGCTTTGCCACAATGGTCCCCTTGTTTCCATGCGGCCCCGCTGTGTCACAATGGACGTACGGTTCCATGATGTTGCGTGGTGTCACCGTGCTCTTCTTGAATCCGCCGTGTAACCATGGACCATTGGTTCCATGCAGCCGTGTCACAATGGGCTCCTTGATTCCATGATTCCCCACGGTGTCACAATGGAGCCTTGTTTCTAGGAGGTTCTGTACTGTCACAATTGCCTCCTTGATGCCATCAGCCCCTGCAGTGTCACAATGGCTCCTTGGTTCCATGAGGAACACAATAGCTTGGCATAAGCATTGAGCAACAGCTGCTGAACACACCTGGCAACATCTGCTTGCATCAAAAGAGGGCTTCAAGCTGACAATGGCACCAGCAGCTTCCATCTGCAACAGAGACCCAGGAAAGGACAGGCTGTGCCGGTTTGGACAAATGTGGAGGAAAATATCCTCTTATAGAAGGCAGGTTACACCCAGCCCTCCCCCACCAGGTTTTTGGAAAAAAGAACTTTCCTGGGAAGAAAGTGAAAGAGATAAAACCTATTTTTTTAACAAACACACAGGAAAAGGATAACAATGCTAAATATTAAAACCTCTCGCTGTGCAGAGAAAGCTGGGATAATTTGAGAGTCCTTCTGTGTTTCGGTGGGGTCTCCTGAAACATCCATAGACAGCGAGGCCCGTGCAAAGAAACAGGGAGCGATTCTTGAGAGAAGTTTCAGAGCTCTTTCTTCTCCAGCCACATGGGCGGGGCACTGCCAAAGAACTGAGCAATCACAGCACAACCAGGGCCCTCCTCACACAGGGCAACACAAAATAAGCAGTGCTGAACAGGATTAGGGCACATGTGAGCAGGGAGCAGGGAGACCCCGTGCCCAGGCCATGCCTCTACCCCAGGGTCCCCTCTCCCATGACCTCATGGCAGGGGGGAGGAACCCCAACACTTCCGTAGGTGCAGTCTCTCTCCTCCTCCTTGCAGCTGGCTCATGGGCCCACATTCAGGGCCCCCACCTCGGGAGAAAATTCTCCCAATGTGCTCTGATGTTGAAAGAGTCAAGAAGAGAAGAAGGGAAAAAAAACCCCCGAAGTCCCAGGAAAACAAAGTTCAACTCTCCATCTCCCCCCAGAGAAAAGGAGCTGAAAACTGGCTAAAAAGAAACAAAGTTGCTTCCCTCTGCTCTTGCTGCAAGCAGGATGCAGAGGAGTGTGTATGTGTGTCCTTGAACAAACGCTCTGAGAAGTTTGTCCGGTTTTTTTTCCTCTCCCCCCTCTCAGGCTCAGTTGAAAGGCACAGAAATGCACAAAGTTCACTTCTGGGCATAGAGCAGCAATAGGGGATACACATGATAAAGTCACCCCAAGACACAGGGAGAGAGAATTCAGTGGAAAGACTCCGAGAATTCTGCTCCCAGAGATCATTCCTGCTCACACTGACCCTTGTAGAAAGGGGACATCGTTCCCGGCAGCCTGTACTGAGCATGTGGCTCCTGAGTGGGGTTTGTTGTTTAGGAAACCTGCTCCGGCTTTTCCATTCTTTCCTTGCAAACAGGAAAACTTCTCCTGGGGCTGTGTGCAGGCAGAGCCCTGAGGAGAGCAGGTGGCACATGGTGCGCTGGGCTGGGACAGCCAGCTGCAGAGCTCAAGGGAAGAAGCCCAAAGTGTCACAATGGCTCCTTGCCTTCCCATGCAACACCTGGGTCACAATGGTCTCCTTGATTCCATGAGGCCCCACTGTGTCACAATGGCTCCTTGGTTCCATCAGGTTCCGCAGTGTCACCATGGTCTCCTTTGATCCGCACTGTCATCATGGACAATTGGTTCCATGAGGCCCCGCAGTGTCACAATGGTCCCTTGGTTCCATAGCTTTTACGTTGTAACAATGGACTCCTTGCTTCTATGAGCTAGCCTGCTTTTTGCAGAGGTGTCTTTGGTTCCAACAAGGCCCCACTGTGTCTCAGTGCACCCTGGCTTCCATGTGGATCTGGAGTATCACAAAGGCTCCTTGGTTCCACCAGGTCCTGCTGTGTCACAATGGGTCCTGTGGTCCCCGAGGCCCTCCAAAGTCATCATGGATGCTTGCTTCCATGAGGTTCCATTATGTGCCAGTGGTCATCTTGGTTCCAGGAGTTTCCTTAGTGTCACAATGCTCTCCATGTTTCCATGATTCCCCACAATGTCACAATGCTCTCCAGGCTTCCATTAGGCCCTGCTTTGCCACAATGGTCCCCTTGTTTCCATGCGGCCCCGCTGTGTCACAATGGACGTACGGTTCCATGATGTTGCGTGGTGTCACCGTGCTCTTCTTGAATCCGCCGTGTAACCATGGACCATTGGTTCCATGCAGCCGTGTCACAATGGGCTCCTTGATTCCATGATTCCCCACGGTGTCACAATGGAGCCTTGTTTCTAGGAGGTTCTGTACTGTCACAATTGCCTCCTTGATGCCATCAGCCCCTGCAGTGTCACAATGGCTCCTTGGTTCCATGAGGAACACAATAGCTTGGCATAAGCATTGAGCAACAGCTGCTGAACACACCTGGCAACATCTGCTTGCATCAAAAGAGGGCTTCAAGCTGACAATGGCACCAGCAGCTTCCATCTGCAACAGACACCCAGGGAAAGGACAGGCTGTGCCGGTTTGGACAAATGTGGAGGAAAATATCCTCTGATAGAAGGCAGGTTACACCCAGCCCTCCCCCACCAGCTTCGGGAAAAAAGAATTTTCCTGGGAAGAAAGTGAAAGAGATAAAAACTACTTTTTTAACAAACACACAGGAAAAGGATAACAATGCTAAATACTAAAACCTCTCGCTGTGCAGAGAAAGCTGGGATAATTTGAGAGTCCTTCCGTGTTTCCGTGGGGTCTCCTGAAACATCCATAGACAGCGAGGCCCGTGCAAAGAAACAGGGAGCGATTCTTGAGAGAAGTTTCAGAGCTCTTTCTTCTCCAGCCACATGGGCGGGGCACTGCCAAAGAACTGAGCAATCACGGCACAACCAGGGCCCTCCTGGCACAGGGCAACACAAAATAAGCAGTGCTGAACAGGATTAGGGCACATGTGAGCAGGGAGCAGGGAGACCCCGTGCCCAGGCCATGCCTCTACCCCAGGGTCCCCTCTCCCATGACCTCATGGCAGGGGGGAGGAACCCCAACACTTCCGTAGGTGTAGTCTCTCTCCTCCTCCTTGCAGCTGGCTCATGGGCCCACATTCAGGGCCCCCACCTCGGGAGAAAATTCTCCCAATGTGCTCTGATGTTGAAAGAGTCAAGAAGAGAAGAAGGGAAAAAAACCCCCGAAGTCCCAGGAAAACAAAGTTCAACTCTCCATCTCCCCCCAGAGAAAAGGAGCTGAAAACTGGCTAAAAAGAAACAAAGTTGCTTTCTCTGCTCTTGCTGCAAGCAGGATGCAGAGGAGTGTGTATGTGTGTCCTTGAACAAACGCTCTGAGAAGTTTGTCTGGCTTTTTTTTCCTCTCCCCCCTCTCAGGCTCAGTTGAAAGGCACAGAAATGCACAAAGTTCACTTCTGGGCATAGAGCAGCAATAGGGGGATACACATGATAAAGTCACCCCAAGACACAGGGAGAGAGAATTCAGTGGAAAGACTCCGAGAATTCTGCTCCCAGAGATCATTCATTCCTGCTCACACTGACCCTTGTAGAAAGGGGACATCGTTCCCGGCAGCCTGTACTGAGCATGTGGCTCCTGAGTGGGGTTTGTTGTTTAGGAAACCTGCTCCGGCTTTTCCATTCTTTCCTTGCAAACAGGAAAACTTCTCCTGGGGCTGTGTGCAGGCAGAGCCCTGAGGAGAGCAGGTGGCACATGGTGTGCTGGGCTGGGACAGCCAGCTGCAGAGCTCAAGGGAAGAAGCCCAAAGTGTCACAATGGCTCCTTGCCTTCCCATGCAACACCTGGGTCACAATGGTCTCCTTGATTCCATGAGGCCCCACTGTGTCACAATGGCTCCTTGGTTCCATCAGGTTCCGCAGTGTCACCATGGTCTCTTTTGATCTGCACTGTCATCATGGACAATTGGTTCCATGAGGCCCCGCAGTGTCACAATGGTCCCTTGCTTCCATAGGTTTGATGTTGTAACAAAGGACTCCTTGCTTCTATGAGCTAGCCTGCTTTTTGCAGAGGTGTCTTTGGTTCCAACAAGGCCCCACTGTGTCTCAGTGCACCCTGGCTTCCATGTGGATCTGGAGTATCACAAAGGCTCCTTGGTTCCACCAGGTCCTGCTGTGTCACAATGGGTCCTGTGGTCCCTGAGGCCCTCCAAAGTCATTGTGGAGGCTTGCTTCCATGAGGTTCCATTATGTGCCAGTGGTCATCTTGGTTCCAGGAGTTTCCTTAGTGTCACAATGCTCTCCATGCTTCCATTAGGCCCTGCTTTGCCACAATGGTCCCCTTGTTTCCATGAGGCCCCGCTGTGTCACAATGGACGTACGGTTCCATGATGTTGCGTGGTGTCACCGTGCTCTTCTTGAATCCGCCGTGTAACCATGGACCATTGGTTCCATGCAGCCGTGTCACAATGGGCTCCTTGATTCCATGATTCCCCACGGTGTCACAATGGAGCCTTGTTTCTAGGAGGTTCTGTACTGTCACAATTGCCTCCTTGATGCCATCAGCCCCTGCAGTGTCACAATGGCTCCTTGGTTCCATGAGGAACACAATAGCTTGGCATAAGCATTGAGCAACAGCTGCTGAACACACCTGGCAACATCTGCTTGCATCAAAAGAGGGCTTCAAGCTGACAATGGCACCAGCAGCTTCCATCTGCAACAGAGACCCAGGAAAGGACAGGCTGTGCCGGTTTGGACAAATGTGGAGGAAAATATCCTCTTATAGAAGGCAGGTTACACCCAGCCCTCCCCCACCAGGTTTTTGGAAAAAAGAACTTTCCTGGGAAGAAAGTGAAAGAGATAAAACCTATTTTTTTAACAAACACACAGGAAAAGGATAACAATGCTAAATATTAAAACCTCTCGCTGTGCAGAGAAAGCTGGGATAATTTGAGAGTCCTTCTGTGTTTCGGTGGGGTCTCCTGAAACATCCATAGACAGCGAGGCCCGTGCAAAGAAACAGGGAGCGATTCTTGAGAGAAGTTTCAGAGCTCTTTCTTCTCCAGCCACATGGGCGGGGCACTGCCAAAGAACTGAGCAATCACAGCACAACCAGGGCCCTCCTGGCACAGGGCAACACAAAATAAGCAGTGCTGAACAGGATTAGGGCACATGTGAGCAGGGAGCAGGGAGACCCCGTGCCCAGGCCATGCCTCTACCCCAGGGTCCCCTCTCCCATGACCTCATGGCAGGGGGGAGGAACCCCAACACTTCCGTAGGTGCAGTCTCTCTCCTCCTCCTTGCAGCTGGCTCATGGGCCCACATTCAGGGCCCCCACCTCGGGAGAAAATTCTCCCAATGTGCTCTGATGTTGAAAGAGTCAAGAAGAGAAGAAGGGAAAAAAAACCCCCGAAGTCCCAGGAAAACAAAGTTCAACTCTCCATCTCCCCCCAGAGAAAAGGAGCTGAAAACTGGCTAAAAAGAAACAAAGTTGCTTCCCTCTGCTCTTGCTGCAAGCAGGATGCAGAGGAGTGTGTATGTGTGTCCTTGAACAAACGCTCTGAGAAGTTTGTCCGGTTTTTTTTCCTCTCCCCCCTCTCAGGCTCAGTTGAAAGGCACAGAAATGCACAAAGTTCACTTCTGGGCATAGAGCAGCAATAGGGGATACACATGATAAAGTCACCCCAAGACACAGGGAGAGAGAATTCAGTGGAAAGACTCCGAGAATTCTGCTCCCAGAGATCATTCCTGCTCACACTGACCCTTGTAGAAAGGGGACATCGTTCCAGGCAGCCTGTACTGAGCATGTGGCTCCTGAGTGGGGTTTGTTGTTTAGGAAACCTGCTCCGGCTTTTCCATTCTTTCCTTGCAAACAGGAAAACTTCTCCTGGGGCTGTGTGCAGGCAGAGCCCTGAGGAGAGCAGGTGGCACATGGTGCGCTGGGCTGGGACAGCCAGCTGCAGAGCTCAAGGGAAGAAGCCCAAAGTGTCACAATGGCTCCTTGCCTTCCCATGCAACACCTGGGTCACAATGGTCTCCTTGATTCCATGAGGCCCCACTGTGTCACAATGGCTCCTTGGTTCCATCAGGTTCCGCAGTGTCACCATGGTCTCCTTTGATCCGCACTGTCATCATGGACAATTGGTTCCATGAGGCCCCGCAGTGTCACAATGGTCCCTTGCTTCCATAGGTTTGATGTTGTAACAAAGGACTCCTTGCTTCTATGAGCTAGCCTGCTTTTTGCAGAGGTGTCTTTGGTTCCAACAAGGCCCCACTGTGTCTCAGTGCACCCTGGCTTCCATGTGGATGTGGAGTATCACAAAGGCTCCTTGGTTCCACCAGGTCCTGCTGTGTCACAATGGGTCCTGTGGTCCCTGAGGCCCTCCAAAGTCATCATGGATGCTTGCTTCCATGAGGTTCCATTATGTGCCAGTGGTCATCTTGGTTCCAGGAGTTTCCTTAGTGTCACAATGCTCTCCATGTTTCCATGATTCCCCACAATGTCACAATGCTCTCCAGGCTTCCATTAGGCCCTGCTTTGCCACAATGGTCCCCTTGTTTCCATGCGGCCTTGCTGTGTCACAATGGACGTACGGTTCCATGATGTTGCGTGGTGTCACCGTGCTCTTCTTGAATCCGCCGTGTAACCATGGACCATTGGTTCCATGCAGCCGTGTCACAATGGGCTCCTTGATTCCATGATTCCCCACGGTGTCACAATGGAGCCTTGTTTCTAGGAGGTTCTGTACTGTCACAATTGCCTCCTTGATGCCATCAGCCCCTGCAGTGTCACAATGGCTCCTTGGTTCCATGAGGAACACAATAGCTTGGCATAAGCATTGAGCAACAGCTGCTGAACACACCTGGCAACATCTGCTTGCATCAAAAGAGGGCTTCAAGCTGACAATGGCACCAGCAGCTTCCATCTGCAACAGAGACCCAGGAAAGGACAGGCTGTGCCGGTTTGGACAAATGTGGAGGAAAATATCCTCTGATAGAAGGCAGGTTACACCCAGCCCTCCCCCACCAGGTTTTTGGAAAAAAGAACTTTCCTGGGAAGAAAGTGAAAGAGATAAAACCTATTTTTTTAACAAACACACAGGAAAAGGATAACAATGCTAAATATTAAAAGCTCTCGCTGTGCAGAGAAAGCTGGGATAATTTGAGAGTCCTTCTGTGTTTCGGTGGGGTCTCCTGAAACATCCATAGACAGCGAGGCCCGTGCAAAGAAACAGGGAGCGATTCTTGAGAGAAGTTTCAGAGCTCTTTCTTCTCCAGCCACATGGGCGGGGCACTGCCAAAGAACTGAGCAATCACAGCACAACCAGGGCCCTCCTCACACAGGGCAACACAAAATAAGCAGTGCTGAACAGGATTAGGGCACATGTGAGCAGGGAGCAGGGAGACCCCGTGCCCAGGCCATGCCTCTACCCCAGGGTCCCCTCTCCCATGACCTCATGGCAGGGGGGAGGAACCCCAACACTTCCGTAGGTGCAGTCTCTCTCCTCCTCCTTGCAGCTGGCTCATGGGCCCACATTCAGGGCCCCCACCTCGGGAGAAAATTCTCCCAATGTGCTCTGATGTTGAAAGAGTCAAGAAGAGAAGAAGGGAAAAAAAACCCCCGAAGTCCCAGGAAAACAAAGTTCAACTCTCCATCTCCCTCCAGAGAAAAGGAGCTGAAAACTGGCTAAAAAGAAACAAAGTTGCTTCCTCTGCTCTTGCTGCAAGCAGGATGCAGAGGAGTGTGTATGTGTGTCCTTGAACAAACGCTCTGAGAAGTTTGTCTGGCTTTTTTTTCCTCTCCCCCCTCTCAGGCTCAGTTGAAAGGCACAGAAGTGCACAAAGTTCACTTCTGGGCATAGAGCAGCAATAGGGGGATACACATGATAAAGTCACCCCAAGACACAGGGACAGAGAATTCAGTGGAAAGACTCCGAGAATTCTGCTCCCAGAGATCATTCATTCCTGCTCACACTGACCCTTGTAGAAAGGGGACATCGTTCCCGGCAGCCTGTACTGAGCATGTGGCTCCTGAGTGGGGTTTGTTGTTTAGGAAACCTGCTCCGGCTTTTCCATTCTTTCCTTGCAAACAGGAAAACTTCTCCTGGGGCTGTGTGCAGGCAGAGCCCTGAGGAGAGCAGGTGGCACATGGTGTGCTGGGCTGGGACAGCCAGCTGCAGAGCTCAAGGGAAGAAGCTCAAAGTGTCACAATGGCTCCTTGCCTTCCCATGCAACACCTGGGTCACAATGGTCTCCTTGATTCCATGAGGCCCCACTGTGTCACAATGGCTCCTTGGTTCCATCAGGTTCCGCAGTGTCACCATGGTCTCTTTTGATCCGCACTGTCATCATGGACAATTGGTTCCATGAGGCCCCGCAGTGTCACAATGGTCCCTTGCTTCCATAGGTTTGATGTTGTAACAAAGGACTCCTTGCTTCTATGAGCTAGCCTGCTTTTTGCAGAGGTGTCTTTGGTTCCAACAAGGCCCCGCTGTGTCTCAGTGCACCCTGGCTTCCATGTGGATGTGGAGTATCACAAAGGCTCCTTGGTTCCACCAGGTCCTGCTGTGTCACAATGGGTCCTGTGGTCCCTGAGGCCCTCCAAAACCATCGTGGAGGCTTGCTTCCATGAGGTTCCATTATGTGCCAGTGGTCATCTTGGTTCCAGGAGTTTCCTTAGTGTCACAATGCTCTCCATGCTTCCATTAGGCCCTGCTTTGCCACAATGGTCCCCTTGTTTCCATGAGGCCCCGCTGTGTCACAATGGACCTATGGTTCCGTGATGTTGCGTGGTGTCACCGTGCTCTTCTTGAATCCGCCGTGTAACCATGGACCATTGGTTCCATGCAGCCGTGTCACAATGGGCTCCTTGATTCCATGATTCCCCACGGTGTCACAATGGAGCCTTGTTTCTAGGAGGTTCTGTACTGTCACAATTGCCTCCTTGATGCCATCAGCCCCTGCAGTGTCACAATGGCTCCTTGGTTCCATGAGGAACACAATAGCTTGGCATAAGCATTGAGCAACAGCTGCTGAACACACCTGGCAACATCTGCTTGCATCAAAAGAGGGCTTCAAGCTGACAATGGCACCAGCAGCTTCCATCTGCAACAGAGACCCAGGAAAGGACAGGCTGTGCCGGTTTGGACAAATGTGGAGGAAAATATCCTCTTATAGAAGGCAGGTTACACCCAGCCCTCCCCCACCAGGTTTTTGGAAAAAAGAACTTTCCTGGGAAGAAAGTGAAAGAGATAAAACCTATTTTTTTAACAAACACACAGGAAAAGGATAACAATGCTAAATATTAAAACCTCTCGCTGTGCAGAGAAAGCTGGGATAATTTGAGAGTCCTTCTGTGTTTCGGTGGGGTCTCCTGAAACATCCATAGACAGCGAGGCCCGTGCAAAGAAACAGGGAGCGATTCTTGAGAGAAGTTTCAGAGCTCTTTCTTCTCCAGCCACATGGGCGGGGCACTGCCAAAGAACTGAGCAATCACGGCACAACCAGGGCCCTCCTCGCACAGGGCAACACAAAATAAGCAGTGCTGAACAGGATTAGGGCACATGTGAGCAGGGAGCAGGGAGACCCCGTGCCCAGGCCATGCCTCTACCCCAGGGTCCCCTCTCCCATGACCTCATGGCAGGGGGGAGGAACCCCAACACTTCCGTAGGTGCAGTCTCTCTCCTCCTCCTTGCAGCTGGCTCATGGGCCCACATTCAGGGCCCCCACCTCGGGAGAAAATTCTCCCAATGTGCTCTGATGTTGAAAGAGTCAAGAAGAGAAGAAGGGAAAAAAAACCCCCGAAGTCCCAGGAAAACAAAGTTCAACTCTCCATCTCCCCCCAGAGAAAAGGAGCTGAAAACTGGCTAAAAAGAAACAAAGTTGCTTCCCTCTGCTCTTGCTGCAAGCAGGATGCAGAGGAATGTGTATGTGTGTCCTTGAACAAACGCTCTGAGAAGTTTGTCCGGTTTTTTTTCCTCTCCCCCCTCTCAGGCTCAGTTGAAAGGCACAGAAATGCACAAAGTTCACTTCTGGGCATAGAGCAGCAATAGGGGATACACATGATAAAGTCACCCCAAGACACAGGGAGAGAGAATTCAGTGGAAAGACTCCGAGAATTCTGCTCCCAGAGATCATTCCTGCTCACACTGACCCTTGTAGAAAGGGGACATCGTTCCCGGCAGCCTGTACTGAGCATGTGGCTCCTGAGTGGGGTTTGTTGTTTAGGAAACCTGCTCCGGCTTTTCCATTCTTTCCTTGCAAACAGGAAAACTTCTCCTGGGGCTGTGTGCAGGCAGAGCCCTGAGGAGAGCAGGTGGCACATGGTGCGCTGGGCTGGGACAGCCAGCTGCAGAGCTCAAGGGAAGAAGCCCAAAGTGTCACAATGGCTCCTTGCCTTCCCATGCAACACCTGGGTCACAATGGTCTCCTTGATTCCATGAGGCCCCACTGTGTCACAATGGCTCCTTGGTTCCATCAGGTTCCGCAGTGTCACCATGGTCTCCTTTGATCCGCACTGTCATCATGGACAATTGGTTCCATGAGGCCCCGCAGTGTCACAATGGTCCCTTGGTTGCATAGCTTTTACGTTGTAACAATGGACTCCTTGCTTCTATGAGCTAGCCTGCTTTTTGCAGAGGTGTCTTTGGTTCCAACAAGGCCCCACTGTGTCTCAGTGCACCCTGGCTTCCATGTGGATCTGGAGTATCACAAAGGCTCCTTGGTTCCACCAGGTCCTGCTGTGTCACAATGGGTCCTGTGGTCCCCGAGGCCCTCCAAAGTCATCATGGATGCTTGCTTCCATGAGGTTCCATTATGTGCCAGTGGTCATCTTGGTTCCAGGAGTTTCCTTAGTGTCACAATGCTCTCCATGTTTCCATGATTCCCCACAATGTCACAATGCTCTCCAGGCTTCCATTAGGCCCTGCTTTGCCACAATGGTCCCCTTGTTTCCATGCGGCCCCGCTGTGTCACAATGGACGTACGGTTCCATGATGTTGCGTGGTGTCACCGTGCTCTTCTTGAATCCGCCGTGTAACCATGGACCATTGGTTCCATGCAGCCGTGTCACAATGGGCTCCTTGATTCCATGATTCCCCACGGTGTCACAATGGAGCCTTGTTTCTAGGAGGTTCTGTACTGTCACAATTGCCTCCTTGATGCCATCAGCCCCTGCAGTGTCACAATGGCTCCTTGGTTCCATGAGGAACACAATAGCTTGGCATAAGCATTGAGCAACAGCTGCTGAACACACCTGGCAACATCTGCTTGCATCAAAAGAGGGCTTCAAGCTGACAATGGCACCAGCAGCTTCCATCTGCAACAGAGACCCAGGAAAGGACAGGCTGTGCCGGTTTGGACAAATGTGGAGGAAAATATCCTCTTATAGAAGGCAGGTTACACCCAGCCCTCCCCCACCAGGTTTTTGGAAAAAAGAACTTTCCTGGGAAGAAAGTGAAAGAGATAAAACCTATTTTTTTAACAAACACACAGGAAAAGGATAACAATGCTAAATATTAAAACCTCTCGCTGTGCAGAGAAAGCTGGGATAATTTGAGAGTCCTTCTGTGTTTCGGTGGGGTCTCCTGAAACATCCATAGACAGCGAGGCCCGTGCAAAGAAACAGGGAGCGATTCTTGAGAGAAGTTTCAGAGCTCTTTCTTCTCCAGCCACATGGGCGGGGCACTGCCAAAGAACTGAGCAATCACAGCACAACCAGGGCCCTCCTCACACAGGGCAACACAAAATAAGCAGTGCTGAACAGGATTAGGGCACATGTGAGCAGGGAGCAGGGAGACCCCGTGCCCAGGCCATGCCTCTACCCCAGGGTCCCCTCTCCCATGACCTCATGGCAGGGGGGAGGAACCCCAACACTTCCGTAGGTGCAGTCTCTCTCCTCCTCCTTGCAGCTGGCTCATGGGCCCACATTCAGGGCCCCCACCTCGGGAGAAAATTCTCCCAATGTGCTCTGATGTTGAAAGAGTCAAGAAGAGAAGAAGGGAAAAAAAACCCCCGAAGTCCCAGGAAAACAAAGTTCAACTCTCCATCTCCCCCCAGAGAAAAGGAGCTGAAAACTGGCTAAAAAGAAACAAAGTTGCTTCCCTCTGCTCTTGCTGCAAGCAGGATGCAGAGGAGTGTGTATGTGTGTCCTTGAACAAACGCTCTGAGAAGTTTGTCCGGTTTTTTTTCCTCTCCCCCCTCTCAGGCTCAGTTGAAAGGCACAGAAATGCACAAAGTTCACTTCTGGGCATAGAGCAGCAATAGGGGATACACATGATAAAGTCACCCCAAGACACAGGGAGAGAGAATTCAGTGGAAAGACTCCGAGAATTCTGCTCCCAGAGATCATTCCTGCTCACACTGACCCTTGTAGAAAGGGGACATCGTTCCCGGCAGCCTGTACTGAGCATGTGGCTCCTGAGTGGGGTTTGTTGTTTAGGAAACCTGCTCCGGCTTTTCCATTCTTTCCTTGCAAACAGGAAAACTTCTCCTGGGGCTGTGTGCAGGCAGAGCCCTGAGGAGAGCAGGTGGCACATGGTGCGCTGGGCTGGGACAGCCAGCTGCAGAGCTCAAGGGAAGAAGCCCAAAGTGTCACAATGGCTCCTTGCCTTCCCATGCAACACCTGGGTCACAATGGTCTCCTTGATTCCATGAGGCCCCACTGTGTCACAATGGCTCCTTGGTTCCATCAGGTTCCGCAGTGTCACCATGGTCTCCTTTGATCCGCACTGTCATCATGGACAATTGGTTCCATGAGGCCCCGCAGTGTCACAATGGTCCCTTGGTTCCATAGCTTTTACGTTGTAACAATGGACTCCTTGCTTCTATGAGCTAGCCTGCTTTTTGCAGAGGTGTCTTTGGTTCCAACAAGGCCCCACTGTGTCTCAGTGCACCCTGGCTTCCATGTGGATCTGGAGTATCACAAAGGCTCCTTGGTTCCACCAGGTCCTGCTGTGTCACAATGGGTCCTGTGGTCCCCGAGGCCCTCCAAAGTCATCATGGATGCTTGCTTCCATGAGGTTCCATTATGTGCCAGTGGTCATCTTGGTTCCAGGAGTTTCCTTAGTGTCACAATGCTCTCCATGTTTCCATGATTCCCCACAATGTCACAATGCTCTCCAGGCTTCCATTAGGCCCTGCTTTGCCACAATGGTCCCCTTGTTTCCATGCGGCCCCGCTGTGTCACAATGGACGTACGGTTCCATGATGTTGCGTGGTGTCACCGTGCTCTTCTTGAATCCGCCGTGTAACCATGGACCATTGGTTCCATGCAGCCGTGTCACAATGGGCTCCTTGATTCCATGATTCCCCACGGTGTCACAATGGAGCCTTGTTTCTAGGAGGTTCTGTACTGTCACAATTGCCTCCTTGATGCCATCAGCCCCTGCAGTGTCACAATGGCTCCTTGGTTCCATGAGGAACACAATAGCTTGGCATAAGCATTGAGCAACAGCTGCTGAACACACCTGGCAACATCTGCTTGCATCAAAAGAGGGCTTCAAGCTGACAATGGCACCAGCAGCTTCCATCTGCAACAGACACCCAGGGAAAGGACAGGCTGTGCCGGTTTGGACAAATGTGGAGGAAAATATCCTCTGATAGAAGGCAGGTTACACCCAGCCCTCCCCCACCAGCTTCGGGAAAAAAGAATTTTCCTGGGAAGAAAGTGAAAGAGATAAAAACTACTTTTTTAACAAACACACAGGAAAAGGATAACAATGCTAAATACTAAAACCTCTCGCTGTGCAGAGAAAGCTGGGATAATTTGAGAGTCCTTCCGTGTTTCCGTGGGGTCTCCTGAAACATCCATAGACAGCGAGGCCCGTGCAAAGAAACAGGGAGCGATTCTTGAGAGAAGTTTCAGAGCTCTTTCTTCTCCAGCCACATGGGCGGGGCACTGCCAAAGAACTGAGCAATCACGGCACAACCAGGGCCCTCCTGGCACAGGGCAACACAAAATAAGCAGTGCTGAACAGGATTAGGGCACATGTGAGCAGGGAGCAGGGAGACCCCGTGCCCAGGCCATGCCTCTACCCCAGGGTCCCCTCTCCCATGACCTCATGGCAGGGGGGAGGAACCCCAACACTTCCGTAGGTGTAGTCTCTCTCCTCCTCCTTGCAGCTGGCTCATGGGCCCACATTCAGGGCCCCCACCTCGGGAGAAAATTCTCCCAATGTGCTCTGATGTTGAAAGAGTCAAGAAGAGAAGAAGGGAAAAAAACCCCCGAAGTCCCAGGAAAACAAAGTTCAACTCTCCATCTCCCCCCAGAGAAAAGGAGCTGAAAACTGGCTAAAAAGAAACAAAGTTGCTTTCTCTGCTCTTGCTGCAAGCAGGATGCAGAGGAGTGTGTATGTGTGTCCTTGAACAAACGCTCTGAGAAGTTTGTCTGGCTTTTTTTTCCTCTCCCCCCTCTCAGGCTCAGTTGAAAGGCACAGAAATGCACAAAGTTCACTTCTGGGCATAGAGCAGCAATAGGGGGATACACATGATAAAGTCACCCCAAGACACAGGGAGAGAGAATTCAGTGGAAAGACTCCGAGAATTCTGCTCCCAGAGATCATTCATTCCTGCTCACACTGACCCTTGTAGAAAGGGGACATCGTTCCCGGCAGCCTGTACTGAGCATGTGGCTCCTGAGTGGGGTTTGTTGTTTAGGAAACCTGCTCCGGCTTTTCCATTCTTTCCTTGCAAACAGGAAAACTTCTCCTGGGGCTGTGTGCAGGCAGAGCCCTGAGGAGAGCAGGTGGCACATGGTGTGCTGGGCTGGGACAGCCAGCTGCAGAGCTCAAGGGAAGAAGCCCAAAGTGTCACAATGGCTCCTTGCCTTCCCATGCAACACCTGGGTCACAATGGTCTCCTTGATTCCATGAGGCCCCACTGTGTCACAATGGCTCCTTGGTTCCATCAGGTTCCGCAGTGTCACCATGGTCTCTTTTGATCTGCACTGTCATCATGGACAATTGGTTCCATGAGGCCCCGCAGTGTCACAATGGTCCCTTGCTTCCATAGGTTTGATGTTGTAACAAAGGACTCCTTGCTTCTATGAGCTAGCCTGCTTTTTGCAGAGGTGTCTTTGGTTCCAACAAGGCCCCACTGTGTCTCAGTGCACCCTGGCTTCCATGTGGATCTGGAGTATCACAAAGGCTCCTTGGTTCCACCAGGTCCTGCTGTGTCACAATGGGTCCTGTGGTCCCTGAGGCCCTCCAAAGTCATTGTGGAGGCTTGCTTCCATGAGGTTCCATTATGTGCCAGTGGTCATCTTGGTTCCAGGAGTTTCCTTAGTGTCACAATGCTCTCCATGCTTCCATTAGGCCCTGCTTTGCCACAATGGTCCCCTTGTTTCCATGAGGCCCCGCTGTGTCACAATGGACGTACGGTTCCATGATGTTGCGTGGTGTCACCGTGCTCTTCTTGAATCCGCCGTGTAACCATGGACCATTGGTTCCATGCAGCCGTGTCACAATGGGCTCCTTGATTCCATGATTCCCCACGGTGTCACAATGGAGCCTTGTTTCTAGGAGGTTCTGTACTGTCACAATTGCCTCCTTGATGCCATCAGCCCCTGCAGTGTCACAATGGCTCCTTGGTTCCATGAGGAACACAATAGCTTGGCATAAGCATTGAGCAACAGCTGCTGAACACACCTGGCAACATCTGCTTGCATCAAAAGAGGGCTTCAAGCTGACAATGGCACCAGCAGCTTCCATCTGCAACAGAGACCCAGGAAAGGACAGGCTGTGCCGGTTTGGACAAATGTGGAGGAAAATATCCTCTTATAGAAGGCAGGTTACACCCAGCCCTCCCCCACCAGGTTTTTGGAAAAAAGAACTTTCCTGGGAAGAAAGTGAAAGAGATAAAACCTATTTTTTTAACAAACACACAGGAAAAGGATAACAATGCTAAATATTAAAACCTCTCGCTGTGCAGAGAAAGCTGGGATAATTTGAGAGTCCTTCTGTGTTTCGGTGGGGTCTCCTGAAACATCCATAGACAGCGAGGCCCGTGCAAAGAAACAGGGAGCGATTCTTGAGAGAAGTTTCAGAGCTCTTTCTTCTCCAGCCACATGGGCGGGGCACTGCCAAAGAACTGAGCAATCACAGCACAACCAGGGCCCTCCTGGCACAGGGCAACACAAAATAAGCAGTGCTGAACAGGATTAGGGCACATGTGAGCAGGGAGCAGGGAGACCCCGTGCCCAGGCCATGCCTCTACCCCAGGGTCCCCTCTCCCATGACCTCATGGCAGGGGGGAGGAACCCCAACACTTCCGTAGGTGCAGTCTCTCTCCTCCTCCTTGCAGCTGGCTCATGGGCCCACATTCAGGGCCCCCACCTCGGGAGAAAATTCTCCCAATGTGCTCTGATGTTGAAAGAGTCAAGAAGAGAAGAAGGGAAAAAAAACCCCCGAAGTCCCAGGAAAACAAAGTTCAACTCTCCATCTCCCCCCAGAGAAAAGGAGCTGAAAACTGGCTAAAAAGAAACAAAGTTGCTTCCCTCTGCTCTTGCTGCAAGCAGGATGCAGAGGAGTGTGTATGTGTGTCCTTGAACAAACGCTCTGAGAAGTTTGTCCGGTTTTTTTTCCTCTCCCCCCTCTCAGGCTCAGTTGAAAGGCACAGAAATGCACAAAGTTCACTTCTGGGCATAGAGCAGCAATAGGGGATACACATGATAAAGTCACCCCAAGACACAGGGAGAGAGAATTCAGTGGAAAGACTCCGAGAATTCTGCTCCCAGAGATCATTCCTGCTCACACTGACCCTTGTAGAAAGGGGACATCGTTCCAGGCAGCCTGTACTGAGCATGTGGCTCCTGAGTGGGGTTTGTTGTTTAGGAAACCTGCTCCGGCTTTTCCATTCTTTCCTTGCAAACAGGAAAACTTCTCCTGGGGCTGTGTGCAGGCAGAGCCCTGAGGAGAGCAGGTGGCACATGGTGCGCTGGGCTGGGACAGCCAGCTGCAGAGCTCAAGGGAAGAAGCCCAAAGTGTCACAATGGCTCCTTGCCTTCCCATGCAACACCTGGGTCACAATGGTCTCCTTGATTCCATGAGGCCCCACTGTGTCACAATGGCTCCTTGGTTCCATCAGGTTCCGCAGTGTCACCATGGTCTCCTTTGATCCGCACTGTCATCATGGACAATTGGTTCCATGAGGCCCCGCAGTGTCACAATGGTCCCTTGCTTCCATAGGTTTGATGTTGTAACAAAGGACTCCTTGCTTCTATGAGCTAGCCTGCTTTTTGCAGAGGTGTCTTTGGTTCCAACAAGGCCCCACTGTGTCTCAGTGCACCCTGGCTTCCATGTGGATGTGGAGTATCACAAAGGCTCCTTGGTTCCACCAGGTCCTGCTGTGTCACAATGGGTCCTGTGGTCCCTGAGGCCCTCCAAAGTCATCATGGATGCTTGCTTCCATGAGGTTCCATTATGTGCCAGTGGTCATCTTGGTTCCAGGAGTTTCCTTAGTGTCACAATGCTCTCCATGTTTCCATGATTCCCCACAATGTCACAATGCTCTCCAGGCTTCCATTAGGCCCTGCTTTGCCACAATGGTCCCCTTGTTTCCATGCGGCCTTGCTGTGTCACAATGGACGTACGGTTCCATGATGTTGCGTGGTGTCACCGTGCTCTTCTTGAATCCGCCGTGTAACCATGGACCATTGGTTCCATGCAGCCGTGTCACAATGGGCTCCTTGATTCCATGATTCCCCACGGTGTCACAATGGAGCCTTGTTTCTAGGAGGTTCTGTACTGTCACAATTGCCTCCTTGATGCCATCAGCCCCTGCAGTGTCACAATGGCTCCTTGGTTCCATGAGGAACACAATAGCTTGGCATAAGCATTGAGCAACAGCTGCTGAACACACCTGGCAACATCTGCTTGCATCAAAAGAGGGCTTCAAGCTGACAATGGCACCAGCAGCTTCCATCTGCAACAGAGACCCAGGAAAGGACAGGCTGTGCCGGTTTGGACAAATGTGGAGGAAAATATCCTCTGATAGAAGGCAGGTTACACCCAGCCCTCCCCCACCAGGTTTTTGGAAAAAAGAACTTTCCTGGGAAGAAAGTGAAAGAGATAAAACCTATTTTTTTAACAAACACACAGGAAAAGGATAACAATGCTAAATATTAAAAGCTCTCGCTGTGCAGAGAAAGCTGGGATAATTTGAGAGTCCTTCTGTGTTTCGGTGGGGTCTCCTGAAACATCCATAGACAGCGAGGCCCGTGCAAAGAAACAGGGAGCGATTCTTGAGAGAAGTTTCAGAGCTCTTTCTTCTCCAGCCACATGGGCGGGGCACTGCCAAAGAACTGAGCAATCACAGCACAACCAGGGCCCTCCTCACACAGGGCAACACAAAATAAGCAGTGCTGAACAGGATTAGGGCACATGTGAGCAGGGAGCAGGGAGACCCCGTGCCCAGGCCATGCCTCTACCCCAGGGTCCCCTCTCCCATGACCTCATGGCAGGGGGGAGGAACCCCAACACTTCCGTAGGTGCAGTCTCTCTCCTCCTCCTTGCAGCTGGCTCATGGGCCCACATTCAGGGCCCCCACCTCGGGAGAAAATTCTCCCAATGTGCTCTGATGTTGAAAGAGTCAAGAAGAGAAGAAGGGAAAAAAAACCCCCGAAGTCCCAGGAAAACAAAGTTCAACTCTCCATCTCCCTCCAGAGAAAAGGAGCTGAAAACTGGCTAAAAAGAAACAAAGTTGCTTCCTCTGCTCTTGCTGCAAGCAGGATGCAGAGGAGTGTGTATGTGTGTCCTTGAACAAACGCTCTGAGAAGTTTGTCTGGCTTTTTTTTCCTCTCCCCCCTCTCAGGCTCAGTTGAAAGGCACAGAAGTGCACAAAGTTCACTTCTGGGCATAGAGCAGCAATAGGGGGATACACATGATAAAGTCACCCCAAGACACAGGGACAGAGAATTCAGTGGAAAGACTCCGAGAATTCTGCTCCCAGAGATCATTCATTCCTGCTCACACTGACCCTTGTAGAAAGGGGACATCGTTCCCGGCAGCCTGTACTGAGCATGTGGCTCCTGAGTGGGGTTTGTTGTTTAGGAAACCTGCTCCGGCTTTTCCATTCTTTCCTTGCAAACAGGAAAACTTCTCCTGGGGCTGTGTGCAGGCAGAGCCCTGAGGAGAGCAGGTGGCACATGGTGTGCTGGGCTGGGACAGCCAGCTGCAGAGCTCAAGGGAAGAAGCTCAAAGTGTCACAATGGCTCCTTGCCTTCCCATGCAACACCTGGGTCACAATGGTCTCCTTGATTCCATGAGGCCCCACTGTGTCACAATGGCTCCTTGGTTCCATCAGGTTCCGCAGTGTCACCATGGTCTCTTTTGATCCGCACTGTCATCATGGACAATTGGTTCCATGAGGCCCCGCAGTGTCACAATGGTCCCTTGCTTCCATAGGTTTGATGTTGTAACAAAGGACTCCTTGCTTCTATGAGCTAGCCTGCTTTTTGCAGAGGTGTCTTTGGTTCCAACAAGGCCCCGCTGTGTCTCAGTGCACCCTGGCTTCCATGTGGATGTGGAGTATCACAAAGGCTCCTTGGTTCCACCAGGTCCTGCTGTGTCACAATGGGTCCTGTGGTCCCTGAGGCCCTCCAAAACCATCGTGGAGGCTTGCTTCCATGAGGTTCCATTATGTGCCAGTGGTCATCTTGGTTCCAGGAGTTTCCTTAGTGTCACAATGCTCTCCATGCTTCCATTAGGCCCTGCTTTGCCACAATGGTCCCCTTGTTTCCATGAGGCCCCGCTGTGTCACAATGGACCTATGGTTCCGTGATGTTGCGTGGTGTCACCGTGCTCTTCTTGAATCCGCCGTGTAACCATGGACCATTGGTTCCATGCAGCCGTGTCACAATGGGCTCCTTGATTCCATGATTCCCCACGGTGTCACAATGGAGCCTTGTTTCTAGGAGGTTCTGTACTGTCACAATTGCCTCCTTGATGCCATCAGCCCCTGCAGTGTCACAATGGCTCCTTGGTTCCATGAGGAACACAATAGCTTGGCATAAGCATTGAGCAACAGCTGCTGAACACACCTGGCAACATCTGCTTGCATCAAAAGAGGGCTTCAAGCTGACAATGGCACCAGCAGCTTCCATCTGCAACAGAGACCCAGGAAAGGACAGGCTGTGCCGGTTTGGACAAATGTGGAGGAAAATATCCTCTTATAGAAGGCAGGTTACACCCAGCCCTCCCCCACCAGGTTTTTGGAAAAAAGAACTTTCCTGGGAAGAAAGTGAAAGAGATAAAACCTATTTTTTTAACAAACACACAGGAAAAGGATAACAATGCTAAATATTAAAACCTCTCGCTGTGCAGAGAAAGCTGGGATAATTTGAGAGTCCTTCTGTGTTTCGGTGGGGTCTCCTGAAACATCCATAGACAGCGAGGCCCGTGCAAAGAAACAGGGAGCGATTCTTGAGAGAAGTTTCAGAGCTCTTTCTTCTCCAGCCACATGGGCGGGGCACTGCCAAAGAACTGAGCAATCACGGAACAACCAGGGCCCTCCTCGCACAGGGCAACACAAAATAAGCAGTGCTGAACAGGATTAGGGCACATGTGAGCAGGGAGCAGGGAGACCCCGTGCCCAGGCCATGCCTCTACCCCAGGGTCCCCTCTCCCATGACCTCATGGCAGGGGGGAGGAACCCCAACACTTCCGTAGGTGCAGTCTCTCTCCTCCTCCTTGCAGCTGGCTCATGGGCCCACATTCAGGGCCCCCACCTCGGGAGAAAATTCTCCCAATGTGCTCTGATGTTGAAAGAGTCAAGAAGAGAAGAAGGGAAAAAAAACCCCCGAAGTCCCAGGAAAACAAAGTTCAACTCTCCATCTCCCTCCAGAGAAAAGGAGCTGAAAACTGGCTAAAAAGAAACAAAGTTGCTTCCCTCTGCTCTTGCTGCAAGCAGGATGCAGAGGAATGTGTATGTGTGTCCTTGAACAAACGCTCTGAGAAGTTTGTCCGGTTTTTTTTCCTCTCCCCCCTCTCAGGCTCAGTTGAAAGGCACAGAAATGCACAAAGTTCACTTCTGGGCATAGAGCAGCAATAGGGGATACACATGATAAAGTCACCCCAAGACACAGGGAGAGAGAATTCAGTGGAAAGACTCCGAGAATTCTGCTCCCAGAGATCATTCCTGCTCACACTGACCCTTGTAGAAAGGGGACATCGTTCCCGGCAGCCTGTACTGAGCATGTGGCTCCTGAGTGGGGTTTGTTGTTTAGGAAACCTGCTCCGGCTTTTCCATTCTTTCCTTGCAAACAGGAAAACTTCTCCTGGGGCTGTGTGCAGGCAGAGCCCTGAGGAGAGCAGGTGGCACATGGTGCGCTGGGCTGGGACAGCCAGCTGCAGAGCTCAAGGGAAGAAGCCCAAAGTGTCACAATGGCTCCTTGCCTTCCCATGCAACACCTGGGTCACAATGGTCTCCTTGATTCCATGAGGCCCCACTGTGTCACAATGGCTCCTTGGTTCCATCAGGTTCCGCAGTGTCACCATGGTCTCCTTTGATCCGCACTGTCATCATGGACAATTGGTTCCATGAGGCCCCGCAGTGTCACAATGGTCCCTTGGTTGCATAGCTTTTACGTTGTAACAATGGACTCCTTGCTTCTATGAGCTAGCCTGCTTTTTGCAGAGGTGTCTTTGGTTCCAACAAGGCCCCACTGTGTCTCAGTGCACCCTGGCTTCCATGTGGATCTGGAGTATCACAAAGGCTCCTTGGTTCCACCAGGTCCTGCTGTGTCACAATGGGTCCTGTGGTCCCTGAGGCCCTCCAAAGTCATCATGGATGCTTGCTTCCATGAGGTTCCATTATGTGCCAGTGGTCATCTTGGTTCCAGGAGTTTCCTTAGTGTCACAATGCTCTCCATGTTTCCATGATTCCCCACAATGTCACAATGCTCTCCAGGCTTCCATTAGGCCCTGCTTTGCCACAATGGTCCCCTTGTTTCCATGCGGCCTTGCTGTGTCACAATGGACGTACGGTTCCATGATGTTGCGTGGTGTCACCGTGCTCTTCTTGAATCCGCCGTGTAACCATGGACCATTGGTTCCATGCAGCCGTGTCACAATGGGCTCCTTGATTCCATGATTCCCCACGGTGTCACAATGGAGCCTTGTTTCTAGGAGGTTCTGTACTGTCACAATTGCCTCCTTGATGCCATCAGCCCCTGCAGTGTCACAATGGCTCCTTGGTTCCATGAGGAACACAATAGCTTGGCATAAGCATTGAGCAACAGCTGCTGAACACACCTGGCAACATCTGCTTGCATCAAAAGAGGGCTTCAAGCTGACAATGGCACCAGCAGCTTCCATCTGCAACAGAGACCCAGGAAAGGACAGGCTGTGCCGGTTTGGACAAATGTGGAGGAAAATATCCTCTGATAGAAGGCAGGTTACACCCAGCCCTCCCCCACCAGGTTTTTGGAAAAAAGAACTTTCCTGGGAAGAAAGTGAAAGAGATAAAACCTATTTTTTTAACAAACACACAGGAAAAGGATAACAATGCTAAATATTAAAACCTCTCGCTGTGCAGAGAAAGCTGGGATAATTTGAGAGTCCTTCTGTGTTTCGGTGGGGTCTCCTGAAACATCCATAGACAGCGAGGCCCGTGCAAAGAAACAGGGAGCGATTCTTGAGAGAAGTTTCAGAGCTCTTTCTTCTCCAGCCACATGGGCGGGGCACTGCCAAAGAACTGAGCAATCACAGCACAACCAGGGCCCTCCTCACACAGGGCAACACAAAATAAGCAGTGCTGAACAGGATTAGGGCACATGTGAGCAGGGAGCAGGGAGACCCCGTGCCCAGGCCATGCCTCTACCCCAGGGTCCCCTCTCCCATGACCTCATGGCAGGGGGGAGGAACCCCAACACTTCCGTAGGTGCAGTCTCTCTCCTCCTCCTTGCAGCTGGCTCATGGGCCCACATTCAGGGCCCCCACCTCGGGAGAAAATTCTCCCAATGTGCTCTGATGTTGAAAGAGTCAAGAAGAGAAGAAGGGAAAAAAAACCCCCGAAGTCCCAGGAAAACAAAGTTCAACTCTCCATCTCCCCCCAGAGAAAAGGAGCTGAAAACTGGCTAAAAAGAAACAAAGTTGCTTCCCTCTGCTCTTGCTGCAAGCAGGATGCAGAGGAATGTGTATGTGTGTCCTTGAACAAACGCTCTGAGAAGTTTGTCCGGTTTTTTTTCCTCTCCCCCCTCTCAGGCTCAGTTGAAAGGCACAGAAATGCACAAAGTTCACTTCTGGGCATAGAGCAGCAATAGGGGATACACATGATAAAGTCACCCCAAGACACAGGGAGAGAGAATTCAGTGGAAAGACTCCGAGAATTCTGCTCCCAGAGATCATTCCTGCTCACACTGACCCTTGTAGAAAGGGGACATCGTTCCCGGCAGCCTGTACTGAGCATGTGGCTCCTGAGTGGGGTTTGTTGTTTAGGAAACCTGCTCCGGCTTTTCCATTCTTTCCTTGCAAACAGGAAAACTTCTCCTGGGGCTGTGTGCAGGCAGAGCCCTGAGGAGAGCAGGTGGCACATGGTGCGCTGGGCTGGGACAGCCAGCTGCAGAGCTCAAGGGAAGAAGCCCAAAGTGTCACAATGGCTCCTTGCCTTCCCATGCAACACCTGGGTCACAATGGTCTCCTTGATTCCATGAGGCCCCACTGTGTCACAATGGCTCCTTGGTTCCATCAGGTTCCGCAGTGTCACCATGGTCTCCTTTGATCCGCACTGTCATCATGGACAATTGGTTCCATGAGGCCCCGCAGTGTCACAATGGTCCCTTGGTTCCATAGCTTTTACGTTGTAACAATGGACTCCTTGCTTCTATGAGCTAGCCTGCTTTTTGCAGAGGTGTCTTTGGTTCCAACAAGGCCCCACTGTGTCTCAGTGCACCCTGGCTTCCATGTGGATCTGGAGTATCACAAAGGCTCCTTGGTTCCACCAGGTCCTGCTGTGTCACAATGGGTCCTGTGGTCCCTGAGGCCCTCCAAAGTCATCATGGATGCTTGCTTCCATGAGGTTCCATTATGTGCCAGTGGTCATCTTGGTTCCAGGAGTTTCCTTAGTGTCACAATGCTCTCCATGTTTCCATGATTCCCCACAATGTCACAATGCTCTCCAGGCTTCCATTAGGCCCTGCTTTGCCACAATGGTCCCCTTGTTTCCATGCGGCCTTGCTGTGTCACAATGGACGTACGGTTCCATGATGTTGCGTGGTGTCACCGTGCTCTTCTTGAATCCGCCGTGTAACCATGGACCATTGGTTCCATGCAGCCGTGTCACAATGGGCTCCTTGATTCCATGATTCCCCACGGTGTCACAATGGAGCCTTGTTTCTAGGAGGTTCTGTACTGTCACAATTGCCTCCTTGATGCCATCAGCCCCTGCAGTGTCACAATGGCTCCTTGGTTCCATGAGGAACACAATAGCTTGGCATAAGCATTGAGCAACAGCTGCTGAACACACCTGGCAACATCTGCTTGCATCAAAAGAGGGCTTCAAGCTGACAATGGCACCAGCAGCTTCCATCTGCAACAGAGACCCAGGAAAGGACAGGCTGTGCCGGTTTGGACAAATGTGGAGGAAAATATCCTCTGATAGAAGGCAGGTTACACCCAGCCCTCCCCCACCAGGTTTTTGGAAAAAAGAACTTTCCTGGGAAGAAAGTGAAAGAGATAAAACCTATTTTTTTAACAAACACACAGGAAAAGGATAACAATGCTAAATATTAAAACCTCTCGCTGTGCAGAGAAAGCTGGGATAATTTGAGAGTCCTTCTGTGTTTCGGTGGGGTCTCCTGAAACATCCATAGACAGCGAGGCCCGTGCAAAGAAACAGGGAGCGATTCTTGAGAGAAGTTTCAGAGCTCTTTCTTCTCCAGCCACATGGGCGGGGCACTGCCAAAGAACTGAGCAATCACAGCACAACCAGGGCCCTCCTCACACAGGGCAACACAAAATAAGCAGTGCTGAACAGGATTAGGGCACATGTGAGCAGGGAGCAGGGAGACCCCGTGCCCAGGCCATGCCTCTACCCCAGGGTCCCCTCTCCCATGACCTCATGGCAGGGGGGAGGAACCCCAACACTTCCGTAGGTGCAGTCTCTCTCCTCCTCCTTGCAGCTGGCTCATGGCCCCACATTCAGGGCCCCCACCTCGGGAGAAAATTCTCCCAATGTGCTCTGATGTTGAAAGAGTCAAGAAGAGAAGAAGGGAAAAAAAACCCCTGAAGTCCCAGGAAAACAAAGTTCAACTCTCCATCTCCCCCCAGAGAAAAGGAGCTGAAAACTGGCTAAAAAGAAACAAAGTTGCTTCCCTCTGCTCTTGCTGCAAGCAGGATGCAGAGGAATGTGTATGTGTGTCCTTGAACAAACGCTCTGAGAAGTTTGTCCGGTTTTTTTTCCTCTCCCCCCTCTCAGGCTCAGTTGAAAGGCACAGAAATGCACAAAGTTCACTTCTGGGCATAGAGCAGCAATAGGGGATACACATGATAAAGTCACCCCAAGACACAGGGAGAGAGAATTCAGTGGAAAGACTCCGAGAATTCTGCTCCCAGAGATCATTCCTGCTCACACTGACCCTTGTAGAAAGGGGACATCGTTCCAGGCAGCCTGTACTGAGCATGTGGCTCCTGAGTGGGGTTTGTTGTTTAGGAAACCTGCTCCGGCTTTTCCATTCTTTCCTTGCAAACAGGAAAACTTCTCCTGGGGCTGTGTGCAGGCAGAGCCCTGAGGAGAGCAGGTGGCACATGGTGCGCTGGGCTGGGACAGCCAGCTGCAGAGCTCAAGGGAAGAAGCCCAAAGTGTCACAATGGCTCCTTGCCTTCCCATGCAACACCTGGGTCACAATGGTCTCCTTGATTCCATGAGGCCCCACTGTGTCACAATGGCTCCTTGGTTCCATCAGGTTCCGCAGTGTCACCATGGTCTCCTTTGATCCGCACTGTCATCATGGACAATTGGTTCCATGAGGCCCCGCAGTGTCACAATGGTCCCTTGGTTCCATAGCTTTTACGTTGTAACAATGGACTCCTTGCTTCTATGAGCTAGCCTGCTTTTTGCAGAGGTGTCTTTGGTTCCAACAAGGCCCCACTGTGTCTCAGTGCACCCTGGCTTCCATGTGGATCTGGAGTATCACAAAGGCTCCTTGGTTCCACCAGGTCCTGCTGTGTCACAATGGGTCCTGTGGTCCCTGAGGCCCTCCAAAGTCATCATGGATGCTTGCTTCCATGAGGTTCCATTATGTGCCAGTGGTCATCTTGGTTCCAGGAGTTTCCTTAGTGTCACAATGCTCTCCATGTTTCCATGATTCCCCACAATGTCACAATGCTCTCCAGGCTTCCATTAGGCCCTGCTTTGCCACAATGGTCCCCTTGTTTCCATGCGGCCTTGCTGTGTCACAATGGACGTACGGTTCCATGATGTTGCGTGGTGTCACCGTGCTCTTCTTGAATCCGCCGTGTAACCATGGACCATTGGTTCCATGCAGCCGTGTCACAATGGGCTCCTTGATTCCATGATTCCCCACGGTGTCACAATGGAGCCTTGTTTCTAGGAGGTTCTGTACTGTCACAATTGCCTCCTTGATGCCATCAGCCCCTGCAGTGTCACAATGGCTCCTTGGTTCCATGAGGAACACAATAGCTTGGCATAAGCATTGAGCAACAGCTGCTGAACACACCTGGCAACATCTGCTTGCATCAAAAGAGGGCTTCAAGCTGACAATGGCACCAGCAGCTTCCATCTGCAACAGAGACCCAGGAAAGGACAGGCTGTGCCGGTTTGGACAAATGTGGAGGAAAATATCCTCTGATAGAAGGCAGGTTACACCCAGCCCTCCCCCACCAGGTTTTTGGAAAAAAGAACTTTCCTGGGAAGAAAGTGAAAGAGATAAAACCTATTTTTTTAACAAACACACAGGAAAAGGATAACAATGCTAAATATTAAAACCTCTCGCTGTGCAGAGAAAGCTGGGATAATTTGAGAGTCCTTCTGTGTTTCGGTGGGGTCTCCTGAAACATCCATAGACAGCGAGGCCCGTGCAAAGAAACAGGGAGCGATTCTTGAGAGAAGTTTCAGAGCTCTTTCTTCTCCAGCCACATGGGCGGGGCACTGCCAAAGAACTGAGCAATCACAGCACAACCAGGGCCCTCCTCACACAGGGCAACACAAAATAAGCAGTGCTGAACAGGATTAGGGCACATGTGAGCAGGGAGCAGGGAGACCCCGTGCCCAGGCCATGCCTCTACCCCAGGGTCCCCTCTCCCATGACCTCATGGCAGGGGGGAGGAACCCCAACACTTCCGTAGGTGCAGTCTCTCTCCTCCTCCTTGCAGCTGGCTCATGGGCCCACATTCAGGGCCCCCACCTCGGGAGAAAATTCTCCCAATGTGCTCTGATGTTGAAAGAGTCAAGAAGAGAAGAAGGGAAAAAAAACCCCTGAAGTCCCAGGAAAACAAAGTTCAACTCTCCATCTCCCCCCAGAGAAAAGGAGCTGAAAACTGGCTAAAAAGAAACAAAGTTGCTTCCCTCTGCTCTTGCTGCAAGCAGGATGCAGAGGAATGTGTATGTGTGTCCTTGAACAAACGCTCTGAGAAGTTTGTCCGGTTTTTTTTCCTCTCCCCCCTCTCAGGCTCAGTTGAAAGGCACAGAAATGCACAAAGTTCACTTCTGGGCATAGAGCAGCAATAGGGGATACACATGATAAAGTCACCCCAAGACACAGGGACAGAGAATTCAGTGGAAAGACTCCGAGAATTCTGCTCCCAGAGATCATTCCTGCTCACACTGACCCTTGTAGAAAGGGGACATCGTTCCAGGCAGCCTGTACTGAGCATGTGGCTCCTGAGTGGGGTTTGTTGTTTAGGAAACCTGCTCCGGCTTTTCCATTCTTTCCTTGCAAACAGGAAAACTTCTCCTGGGGCTGTGTGCAGGCAGAGCCCTGAGGAGAGCAGGTGGCACATGGTGCGCTGGGCTGGGACAGCCAGCTGCAGAGCTCAAGGGAAGAAGCCCAAAGTGTCACAATGGCTCCTTGCCTTCCCATGCAACACCTGGGTCACAATGGTCTCCTTGATTCCATGAGGCCCCACTGTGTCACAATGGCTCCTTGGTTCCATCAGGTTCCGCAGTGTCACCATGGTCTCCTTTGATCCGCACTGTCATCATGGACAATTGGTTCCATGAGGCCCCGCAGTGTCACAATGGTCCCTTGCTTCCATAGGTTTGATGTTGTAACAAAGGACTCCTTGCTTCTATGAGCTAGCCTGCTTTTTGCAGAGGTGTCTTTGGTTCCAACAAGGCCCCACTGTGTCTCAGTGCACCCTGGCTTCCATGTGGATCTGGAGTATCACAAAGGCTCCTTGGTTCCACCAGGTCCTGCTGTGTCACAATGGGTCCTGTGGTCCCTGAGGCCCTCCAAAGTCATCATGGATGCTTGCTTCCATGAGGTTCCATTATGTGCCAGTGGTCATCTTGGTTCCAGGAGTTTCCTTAGTGTCACAATGCTCTCCATGTTTCCATGATTCCCCACAATGTCACAATGCTCTCCAGGCTTCCATTAGGCCCTGCTTTGCCACAATGGTCCCCTTGTTTCCATGCGGCCTTGCTGTGTCACAATGGACGTACGGTTCCATGATGTTGCGTGGTGTCACCGTGCTCTTCTTGAATCCGCCGTGTAACCATGGACCATTGGTTCCATGCAGCCGTGTCACAATGGGCTCCTTGATTCCATGATTCCCCACGGTGTCACAATGGAGCCTTGTTTCTAGGAGGTTCTGTACTGTCACAATTGCCTCCTTGAGGCCATCAGCCCCTGCAGTGTCACAATGGCTCCTTGGTTCCATGAGGAACACAATAGCTTGGCATAAGCATTGAGCAACAGCTGCTGAACACACCTGGCAACATCTGCTTGCATCAAAAGAGGGCTTCAAGCTGACAATGGCACCAGCAGCTTCCATCTGCAACAGACACCCAGGGAAAGGACAGGCTGTGCCGGTTTGGACAAATGTGGAGGAAAATATCCTCTGATAGAAGGCAGGTTACACCCAGCCCTCCCCCACCAGCTTCGGGAAAAAAGAATTTTCCTGGGAAGAAAGTGAAAGAGATAAAAACTACTTTTTTAACAAACACCCAGGAAAAGGAGAACAATGCTAAATATTAAAACCTCTCGCTGTGCAGAGAAAGCTGGGATAATTTGAGAGTCCTTCTGTGTTTCGGTGGGGTCTCCTGAAACATCCATAGACAGCGAGGCCCGTGCAAAGAAACAGGGAGCGATTCTTGAGAGAAGTTTCAGAGCTCTTTCTTCTCCAGCCACATGGGCGGGGCACTGCCAAAGAACTGAGCAATCACAGCACAACCAGGGCCCTCCTCGCACAGGGCAACACAAAATAAGCAGTGCTGAACAGGATTAGGGCACATGTGAGCAGGGAGCAGGGAGACCCCGTGCCCAGGCCATGCCTCTACCCCAGGGTCCCCTCTCCCATGACCTCATGGCAGGGGGGAGGAACCCCAACACTTCCGTAGGTGTAGTCTCTCTCCTCCTCCTTGCAGCTGGCTCATGGGCCCACATTCAGGGCCCCCACCTCGGGAGAAAATTCTCCCAATGTGCTCTGATGTTGAAAGAGTCAAGAAGAGAAGAAGGGAAAAAAAACCCCCGAAGTCCCAGGAAAACAAAGTTCAACTCTCCATCTCCCTCCAGAGAAAAGGAGCTGAAAACTGGCTAAAAAGAAACAAAGTTGCTTCCTCTGCTCTTGCTGCAAGCAGGATGCAGAGGAGTGTGTATGTGTGTCCTTGAACAAACGCTCTGAGAAGTTTGTCTGGCTTTTTTTTCCTCTCCCCCCTCTCAGGCTCAGTTGAAAGGCACAGAAGTGCACAAAGTTCACTTCTGGGCATAGAGCAGCAATAGGGGGATACACATGATAAAGTCACCCCAAGACACAGGGACAGAGAATTCAGTGGAAAGACTCCGAGAATTCTGCTCCCAGAGATCATTCATTCCTGCTCACACTGACCCTTGTAGAAAGGGGACATCGTTCCCGGCAGCCTGTACTGAGCATGTGGCTCCTGAGTGGGGTTTGTTGTTTAGGAAACCTGCTCCGGCTTTTCCATTCTTTCCTTGCAAACAGGAAAACTTCTCCTGGGGCTGTGTGCAGGCAGAGCCCTGAGGAGAGCAGGTGGCACATGGTGCGCTGGGCTGGGACAGCCAGCTGCAGAGCTCAAGGGAAGAAGCCCAAAGTGTCACAATGGCTCCTTGCCTTCCCATGCAACACCTGGGTCACAATGGTCTCCTTGATTCCATGAGGCCCCACTGTGTCACAATGGCTCCTTGGTTCCATCAGGTTCCGCAGTGTCACCATGGTCTCTTTTGATCCGCACTGTCATCATGGACAATTGGTTCCATGAGGCCCCGCAGTGTCACAATGGTCCCTTGCTTCCATAGGTTTGATGTTGTAACAAAGGACTCCTTGCTTCTATGAGCTAGCCTGCTTTTTGCAGAGGTGTCTTTGGTTCCAACAAGGCCCCGCTGTGTCTCAGTGCACCCTGGCTTCCATGTGGATGTGGAGTATCACAAAGGCTCCTTGGTTCCACCAGGTCCTGCTGTGTCACAATGGGTCCTGTGGTCCCTGAGGCCCTCCAAAACCATCGTGGAGGCTTGCTTCCATGAGGTTCCATTATGTGCCAGTGGTCATCTTGGTTCCAGGAGTTTCCTTAGTGTCACAATGCTCTCCATGCTTCCATTAGGCCCTGCTTTGCCACAATGGTCCCCTTGTTTCCATGAGGCCCCGCTGTGTCACAATGGACCTATGGTTCCGTGATGTTGCGTGGTGTCACCGTGCTCTTCTTGAATCCGCCGTGTAACCATGGACCATTGGTTCCATGCAGCCGTGTCACAATGGGCTCCTTGATTCCATGATTCCCCACGGTGTCACAATGGAGCCTTGTTTCTAGGAGGTTCTGTACTGTCACAATTGCCTCCTTGATGCCATCAGCCCCTGCAGTGTCACAATGGCTCCTTGGTTCCATGAGGAACACAATAGCTTGGCATAAGCATTGAGCAACAGCTGCTGAACACACCTGGCAACATCTGCTTGCATCAAAAGAGGGCTTCAAGCTGACAATGGCACCAGCAGCTTCCATCTGCAACAGAGACCCAGGAAAGGACAGGCTGTGCCGGTTTGGACAAATGTGGAGGAAAATATCCTCTGATAGAAGGCAGGTTACACCCAGCCCTCCCCCACCAGGTTTTTGGAAAAAAGAACTTTCCTGGGAAGAAAGTGAAAGAGATAAAACCTATTTTTTTAACAAACACACAGGAAAAGGATAACAATGCTAAATATTAAAACCTCTCGCTGTGCAGAGAAAGCTGGGATAATTTGAGAGTCCTTCTGTGTTTCGGTGGGGTCTCCTGAAACATCCATAGACAGCGAGGCCCGTGCAAAGAAACAGGGAGCGATTCTTGAGAGAAGTTTCAGAGCTCTTTCTTCTCCAGCCACATGGGCGGGGCACTGCCAAAGAACTGAGCAATCACAGCACAACCAGGGCCCTCCTCACACAGGGCAACACAAAATAAGCAGTGCTGAACAGGATTAGGGCACATGTGAGCAGGGAGCAGGGAGACCCCGTGCCCAGGCCATGCCTCTACCCCAGGGTCCCCTCTCCCATGACCTCATGGCAGGGGGGAGGAACCCCAACACTTCCGTAGGTGCAGTCTCTCTCCTCCTCCTTGCAGCTGGCTCATAGGCCCACATTCAGGGCCCCCACCTCGGGAGAAAATTCTCCCAATGTGCTCTGATGTTGAAAGAGTCAAGAAGAGAAGAAGGGAAAAAAAACCCCTGAAGTCCCAGGAAAACAAAGTTCAACTCTCCATCTCCCCCCAGAGAAAAGGAGCTGAAAACTGGCTAAAAAGAAACAAAGTTGCTTCCCTCTGCTCTTGCTGCAAGCAGGATGCAGAGGAATGTGTATGTGTGTCCTTGAACAAACGCTCTGAGAAGTTTGTCCGGTTTTTTTTCCTCTCCCCCCTCTCAGGCTCAGTTGAAAGGCACAGAAATGCACAAAGTTCACTTCTGGGCATAGAGCAGCAATAGGGGATACACATGATAAAGTCACCCCAAGACACAGGGAGAGAGAATTCAGTGGAAAGACTCCGAGAATTCTGCTCCCAGAGATCATTCCTGCTCACACTGACCCTTGTAGAAAGGGGACATCGTTCCAGGCAGCCTGTACTGAGCATGTGGCTCCTGAGTGGGGTTTGTTGTTTAGGAAACCTGCTCCGGCTTTTCCATTCTTTCCTTGCAAACAGGAAAACTTCTCCTGGGGCTGTGTGCAGGCAGAGCCCTGAGGAGAGCAGGTGGCACATGGTGCGCTGGGCTGGGACAGCCAGCTGCAGAGCTCAAGGGAAGAAGCCCAAAGTGTCACAATGGCTCCTTGCCTTCCCATGCAACACCTGGGTCACAATGGTCTCCTTGATTCCATGAGGCCCCACTGTGTCACAATGGCTCCTTGGTTCCATCAGGTTCCGCAGTGTCACCATGGTCTCCTTTGATCCGCACTGTCATCATGGACAATTGGTTCCATGAGGCCCCGCAGTGTCACAATGGTCCCTTGCTTCCATAGCTTTTACGTTGTAACAATGGACTCCTTGCTTCTATGAGCTAGCCTGCTTTTTGCAGAGGTGTCTTTGGTTCCAACAAGGCCCCACTGTGTCTCAGTGCACCCTGGCTTCCATGTGGATGTGGAGTATCACAAAGGCTCCTTGGTTCCACCAGGTCCTGCTGTGTCACAATGGGTCCTGTGGTCCCTGAGGCCCTCCAAAGTCATCATGGATGCTTGCTTCCATGAGGTTCCATTATGTGCCAGTGGTCATCTTGGTTCCAGGAGTTTCCTTAGTGTCACAATGCTCTCCATGTTTCCATGATTCCCCACAATGTCACAATGCTCTCCAGGCTTCCATTAGGCCCTGCTTTGCCACAATGGTCCCCTTGTTTCCATGCGGCCTTGCTGTGTCACAATGGACGTACGGTTCCATGATGTTGCGTGGTGTCACCGTGCTCTTCTTGAATCCGCCGTGTAACCATGGACCATTGGTTCCATGCAGCCGTGTCACAATGGGCTCCTTGATTCCATGATTCCCCACGGTGTCACAATGGAGCCTTGTTTCTAGGAGGTTCTGTACTGTCACAATTGCCTCCTTGATGCCATCAGCCCCTGCAGTGTCACAATGGCTCCTTGGTTCCATGAGGAACACAATAGCTTGGCATAAGCATTGAGCAACAGCTGCTGAACACACCTGGCAACATCTGCTTGCATCAAAAGAGGGCTTCAAGCTGACAATGGCACCAGCAGCTTCCATCTGCAACAGAGACCCAGGAAAGGACAGGCTGTGCCGGTTTGGACAAATGTGGAGGAAAATATCCTCTGATAGAAGGCAGGTTACACCCAGCCCTCCCCCACCAGGTTTTTGGAAAAAAGAACTTTCCTGGGAAGAAAGTGAAAGAGATAAAACCTATTTTTTTAACAAACACACAGGAAAAGGATAACAATGCTAAATATTAAAACCTCTCGCTGTGCAGAGAAAGCTGGGATAATTTGAGAGTCCTTCTGTGTTTCGGTGGGGTCTCCTGAAACATCCATAGACAGCGAGGCCCGTGCAAAGAAACAGGGAGCGATTCTTGAGAGAAGTTTCAGAGCTCTTTCTTCTCCAGCCACATGGGCGGGGCACTGCCAAAGAACTGAGCAATCACAGCACAACCAGGGCCCTCCTCACACAGGGCAACACAAAATAAGCAGTGCTGAACAGGATTAGGGCACATGTGAGCAGGGAGCAGGGAGACCCCGTGCCCAGGCCATGCCTCTACCCCAGGGTCCCCTCTCCCATGACCTCATGGCAGGGGGGAGGAACCCCAACACTTCCGTAGGTGCAGTCTCTCTCCTCCTCCTTGCAGCTGGCTCATGGGCCCACATTCAGGGCCCCCACCTCGGGAGAAAATTCTCCCAATGTGCTCTGATGTTGAAAGAGTCAAGAAGAGAAGAAGGGAAAAAAAACCCCTGAAGTCCCAGGAAAACAAAGTTCAACTCTCCATCTCCCCCCAGAGAAAAGGAGCTGAAAACTGGCTAAAAAGAAACAAAGTTGCTTCCCTCTGCTCTTGCTGCAAGCAGGATGCAGAGGAATGTGTATGTGTGTCCTTGAACAAACGCTCTGAGAAGTTTGTCCGGTTTTTTTTCCTCTCCCCCCTCTCAGGCTCAGTTGAAAGGCACAGAAATGCACAAAGTTCACTTCTGGGCATAGAGCAGCAATAGGGGATACACATGATAAAGTCACCCCAAGACACAGGGAGAGAGAATTCAGTGGAAAGACTCCGAGAATTCTGCTCCCAGAGATCATTCCTGCTCACACTGACCCTTGTAGAAAGGGGACATCGTTCCCGGCAGCCTGTACTGAGCATGTGGCTCCTGAGTGGGGTTTGTTGTTTAGGAAACCTGCTCCGGCTTTTCCATTCTTTCCTTGCAAACAGGAAAACTTCTCCTGGGGCTGTGTGCAGGCAGAGCCCTGAGGAGAGCAGGTGGCACATGGTGCGCTGGGCTGGGACAGCCAGCTGCAGAGCTCAAGGGAAGAAGCCCAAAGTGTCACAATGGCTCCTTGCCTTCCCATGCAACACCTGGGTCACAATGGTCTCCTTGATTCCATGAGGCCCCACTGTGTCACAATGGCTCCTTGGTTCCATCAGGTTCCGCAGTGTCACCATGGTCTCCTTTGATCCGCACTGTCATCATGGACAATTGGTTCCATGAGGCCCCGCAGTGTCACAATGGTCCCTTGGTTGCATAGCTTTTACGTTGTAACAAAGGACTCCTTGCTTCTATGAGCTAGCCTGCTTTTTGCAGAGGTGTCTTTGGTTCCAACAAGGCCCCACTGTGTCTCAGTGCACCCTGGCTTCCATGTGGATCTGGAGTATCACAAAGGCTCCTTGGTTCCACCAGGTCCTGCTGTGTCACAATGGGTCCTGTGGTCCCTGAGGCCCTCCAAAGTCATCATGGATGCTTGCTTCCATGAGGTTCCATTATGTGCCAGTGGTCATCTTGGTTCCAGGAGTTTCCTTAGTGTCACAATGCTCTCCATGTTTCCATGATTCCCCACAATGTCACAATGCTCTCCAGGCTTCCATTAGGCCCTGCTTTGCCACAATGGTCCCCTTGTTTCCATGCGGCCTTGCTGTGTCACAATGGACGTACGGTTCCATGATGTTGCGTGGTGTCACCGTGCTCTTCTTGAATCCGCCGTGTAACCATGGACCATTGGTTCCATGCAGCCGTGTCACAATGGGCTCCTTGATTCCATGATTCCCCACGGTGTCACAATGGAGCCTTGTTTCTAGGAGGTTCTGTACTGTCACAATTGCCTCCTTGATGCCATCAGCCCCTGCAGTGTCACAATGGCTCCTTGGTTCCATGAGGAACACAATAGCTTGGCATAAGCATTGAGCAACAGCTGCTGAACACACCTGGCAACATCTGCTTGCATCAAAAGAGGGCTTCAAGCTGACAATGGCACCAGCAGCTTCCATCTGCAACAGACACCCAGGGAAAGGACAGGCTGTGCCGGTTTGGACAAATGTGGAGGAAAATATCCTCTGATAGAAGGCAGGTTACACCCAGCCCTCCCCCACCAGCTTCGGGAAAAAAGAATTTTCCTGGGAAGAAAGTGAAAGAGATAAAAACTACTTTTTTAACAAACACCCAGGAAAAGGAGAACAATGCTAAATATTAAAACCTCTCGCTGTGCAGAGAAAGCTGGGATAATTTGAGAGTCCTTCCGTGTTTCGCTGGGGTCTCCTGAAACATCCATAGACAGCGAGGCCCGTGCAAAGAAACAGGGAGCGATTCTTGAGAGAAGTTTCAGAGCTCTTTCTTCTCCAGCCACATGGGCGGGGCACTGCCAAAGAACTGAGCAATCACGGCACAACCAGGGCCCTACTGGCACAGGGCAACACAAAATAAGCAGTGCTGAACAGGATTAGGGCACATGTGAGCAGGGAGCAGGGAGACCCCGTGCCCAGGCCATGCCTCTACCCCAGGGTCCCCTCTCCCATGACCTCATGGCAGGGGGGAGGAACCCCAACACTTCCGTAGGTGTAGTCTCTCTCCTCCTCCTTGCAGCTGGCTCATGGGCCCACATTCAGGGCCCCCACCTCGGGAGAAAATTCTCCCAATGTGCTCTGATGTTGAAAGAGTCAAGAAGAGAAGAAGGGAAAAAAAACCCCCGAAGTCCCAGGAAAACAAAGTTCAACTCTCCATCTCCCTCCAGAGAAAAGGAGCTGAAAACTGGCTAAAAAGAAACAAAGTTGCTTCCTCTGCTCTTGCTGCAAGCAGGATGCAGAGGAGTGTGTATGTGTGTCCTTGAACAAACGCTCTGAGAAGTTTGTCTGGCTTTTTTTTCCTCTCCCCCCTCTCAGGCTCAGTTGAAAGGCACAGAAATGCACAAAGTTCACTTCTGGGCATAGAGCAGCGATAGGGGATACACATGATAAAGTCACCCCAAGACACAGGGACAGAGAATTCAGTGGAAAGACTCCGAGAATTCTGCTCCCAGAGATCATTCATTCCTGCTCACACTGACCCTTGTAGAAAGGGGACATCGTTCCAGGCAGCCTGTACTGAGCATGTGGCTCCTGAGTGGGGTTTGTTGTTTAGGAAACCTGCTCCGGCTTTTCCATTCTTTCCTTGCAAACAGGAAAACTTCTCCTGGGGCTGTGTGCAGGCAGAGCCCTGAGGAGAGCAGGTGGCACATGGTGCGCTGGGCTGGGACAGCCAGCTGCAGAGCTCAAGGGAAGAAGCCCAAAGTGTCACAATGGCTCCTTGCCTTCCCATGCAACACCTGGGTCACAATGGTCTCCTTGATTCCATGAGGCCCCACTGTGTCACAATGGCTCCTTGGTTCCATCAGGTTCCACAGTGTCACCATGGTCTCTTTTGATCCGCACTGTCATCATGGACAATTGGTTCCATGAGGCCCCGCAGTGTCACAATGGTCCCTTGGTTGCATAGCTTTTACGTTGTAACAATGGACTCCTTGCTTCTATGAGCTAGCCTGCTTTTTGCAGAGGTGTCTTTGGTTCCAACAAGGCCCCGCTGTGTCTCAGTGCACCCTGGCTTCCATGTGGATGTGGAGTATCACAAAGGCTCCTTGGTTCCACCAGGTCCTGCTGTGTCACAATGGGTCCTGTGGTCCCTGAGGCCCTCCAAAACCATCGTGGAGGCTTGCTTCCATGAGGTTCCATTATGTGCCAGTGGTCATCTTGGTTCCAGGAGTTTCCTTAGTGTCACAATGCTCTCCATGCTTCCATTAGGCCCTGCTTTGCCACAATGGTCCCCTTGTTTCCATGAGGCCCCGCTGTGTCACAATGGACCTATGGTTCCGTGATGTTGCGTGGTGTCACCGTGCTCTTCTTGAATCCGCCGTGTAACCATGGACCATTGGTTCCATGCAGCCGTGTCACAATGGGCTCCTTGATTCCATGATTCCCCACGGTGTCACAATGGAGCCTTGTTTCTAGGAGGTTCTGTACTGTCACAATTGCCTCATTGATGCCATCAGCCCCTGCAGTGTCACAATGGCTCCTTGGTTCCATGAGGAACACAATAGCTTGGCATAAGCATTGAGCAACAGCTGCTGAACACACCTGGCAACATCTGCTTGCATCAAAAGAGTGCTTCAAGCTGACAATGGCACCAGCAGCTTCCATCTGCAACAGAGACCCAGGAAAGGACAGGCTGTGCCGGTTTGGACAAATGTGGAGGAAAATATCCTCTGATAGAAGGCAGGTTACACCCAGCCCTCCCCCACCAGGTTTTTGGAAAAAAGAACTTTCCTGGGAAGAAAGTGAAAGAGATAAAAACTATTTTTTTAACAAACACACAGGAAAAGGATAACAATGCTAAATATTAAAAGCTCTTGCTGTGCAGAGAAAGCTGGGATAATTTGAGAGTCCTTCTGTGTTTCGGTGGGGTCTCCTGAAACATCCATAGACAGCGAGGCCCGTGCAAAGAAACAGGGAGCGATTCTTGAGAGAAGTTTCAGAGCTCTTTCTTCTCCAGCCACATGGGCGGGGCACTGCCAAAGAACTGAGCAATCACGGCACAACCAGGGCCCTCCTGGCACAGGGCAACACAAAATAAGCAGTGCTGAACAGGATTAGGGCACATGTGAGCAGGGAGCAGGGAGACCCCGTGCCCAGGCCATGCCTCTACCCCAGGGTCCCCTCTCCCATGACCTCATGGCCGGGGGGAGGAACCCCACACTTCCGTAGGTGCAGTCTCTCTCCTCCTCCTTGCAGCTGGCTCATGGGCCCACATTCAGGGCCCCCACCTCGGGAGAAAATTCTCCCAATGTGCTCTGATGTTGAAAGAGTCAAGAAGAGAAGAAGGGAAAAAAAACCCCCGAAGTCCCAGGAAAACAAAGTTCAACTCTCCATCTCCCCCCAGAGAAAAAGAGCTGAAAACTGGCTAAAAAGAAACAAGGTTGCTTCCTCTGCTCTTGCTGCAAGCAGGATGCAGAGGAGTGTGTATGTGTGTCCTTGAACAAACGCTCTGAGAAGTTTGTCCGGTTTTTTTCCTCTCCCCCCTCTCAGGCTCAGTTGAAAGGCACAGAAATGCACAAAGTTCACTTCTGGGCATAGAGCAGCAATAGGGGATACACATGATAAAGTCACCCCAAGACACAGGGAGAGAGAATTCAGTGGAAAGACTCCGAGAATTCTGCTCCCAGAGATCATTCCTGCTCACACTGACCCTTGTAGAAAGGGGACATCGTTCCCGGCAGCCTGTACTGAGCATGTGGCTCCTGAGTGGGGTTTGTTGTTTAGGAAACCTGCTCCGGCTTTTCCATTCTTTCCTTGCAAACAGGAAAACTTCTCCTGGGGCTGTGTGCAGGCAGAGCCCTGAGGAGAGCAGGTGGCACATGGTGCGCTGGGCTGGGACAGCCAGCTGCAGAGCTCAAGGGAAGAAGCCCAAAGTGTCACAATGGCTCCTTGCCTTCCCATGCAACACCTGGGTCACAATGGTCTCCTTGATTCCATGAGGCCCCACTGTGTCACAATGGCTCCTTGGTTCCATCAGGTTCCGCAGTGTCACCATGGTCTCCTTTGATCCGCACTGTCATCATGGACAATTGGTTCCATGAGGCCCCGCAGTGTCACAATGGTCCCTTGGTTGCATAGCTTTTACGTTGTAACAAAGGACTCCTTGCTTCTATGAGCTAGCCTGCTTTTTGCAGAGGTGTCTTTGGTTCCAACAAGGCCCCACTGTGTCTCAGTGCACCCTGGCTTCCATGTGGATCTGGAGTATCACAAAGGCTCCTTGGTTCCACCAGGTCCTGCTGTGTCACAATGGGTCCTGTGGTCCCTGAGGCCCTCCAAAGTCATCATGGATGCTTGCTTCCATGAGGTTCCATTATGTGCCAGTGGTCATCTTGGTTCCAGGAGTTTCCTTAGTGTCACAATGCTCTCCATGTTTCCATGATTCCCCACAATGTCACAATGCTCTCCAGGCTTCCATTAGGCCCTGCTTTGCCACAATGGTCCCCTTGTTTCCATGCGGCCTTGCTGTGTCACAATGGACGTACGGTTCCATGATGTTGCGTGGTGTCACCGTGCTCTTCTTGAATCCGCCGTGTAACCATGGACCATTGGTTCCATGCAGCCGTGTCACAATGGGCTCCTTGATTCCATGATTCCCCACGGTGTCACAATGGAGCCTTGTTTCTAGGAGGTTCTGTACTGTCACAATTGCCTCCTTGATGCCATCAGCCCCTGCAGTGTCACAATGGCTCCTTGGTTCCATGAGGAACACAATAGCTTGGCATAAGCATTGAGCAACAGCTGCTGAACACACCTGGCAACATCTGCTTGCATCAAAAGAGGGCTTCAAGCTGACAATGGCACCAGCAGCTTCCATCTGCAACAGACACCCAGGGAAAGGACAGGCTGTGCCGGTTTGGACAAATGTGGAGGAAAATATCCTCTGATAGAAGGCAGGTTACACCCAGCCCTCCCCCACCAGCTTCGGGAAAAAAGAATTTTCCTGGGAAGAAAGTGAAAGAGATAAAAACTACTTTTTTAACAAACACCCAGGAAAAGGAGAACAATGCTAAATATTAAAACCTCTCGCTGTGCAGAGAAAGCTGGGATAATTTGAGAGTCCTTCCGTGTTTCGCTGGGGTCTCCTGAAACATCCATAGACAGCGAGGCCCGTGCAAAGAAACAGGGAGCGATTCTTGAGAGAAGTTTCAGAGCTCTTTCTTCTCCAGCCACATGGGCGGGGCACTGCCAAAGAACTGAGCAATCACGGCACAACCAGGGCCCTACTGGCACAGGGCAACACAAAATAAGCAGTGCTGAACAGGATTAGGGCACATGTGAGCAGGGAGCAGGGAGACCCCGTGCCCAGGCCATGCCTCTACCCCAGGGTCCCCTCTCCCATGACCTCATGGCAGGGGGGAGGAACCCCAACACTTCCGTAGGTGTAGTCTCTCTCCTCCTCCTTGCAGCTGGCTCATGGGCCCACATTCAGGGCCCCCACCTCGGGAGAAAATTCTCCCAATGTGCTCTGATGTTGAAAGAGTCAAGAAGAGAAGAAGGGAAAAAAAACCCCCGAAGTCCCAGGAAAACAAAGTTCAACTCTCCATCTCCCTCCAGAGAAAAGGAGCTGAAAACTGGCTAAAAAGAAACAAAGTTGCTTCCTCTGCTCTTGCTGCAAGCAGGATGCAGAGGAGTGTGTATGTGTGTCCTTGAACAAACGCTCTGAGAAGTTTGTCTGGCTTTTTTTTCCTCTCCCCCCTCTCAGGCTCAGTTGAAAGGCACAGAAATGCACAAAGTTCACTTCTGGGCATAGAGCAGCGATAGGGGATACACATGATAAAGTCACCCCAAGACACAGGGACAGAGAATTCAGTGGAAAGACTCCGAGAATTCTGCTCCCAGAGATCATTCATTCCTGCTCACACTGACCCTTGTAGAAAGGGGACATCGTTCCAGGCAGCCTGTACTGAGCATGTGGCTCCTGAGTGGGGTTTGTTGTTTAGGAAACCTGCTCCGGCTTTTCCATTCTTTCCTTGCAAACAGGAAAACTTCTCCTGGGGCTGTGTGCAGGCAGAGCCCTGAGGAGAGCAGGTGGCACATGGTGCGCTGGGCTGGGACAGCCAGCTGCAGAGCTCAAGGGAAGAAGCCCAAAGTGTCACAATGGCTCCTTGCCTTCCCATGCAACACCTGGGTCACAATGGTCTCCTTGATTCCATGAGGCCCCACTGTGTCACAATGGCTCCTTGGTTCCATCAGGTTCCACAGTGTCACCATGGTCTCTTTTGATCCGCACTGTCATCATGGACAATTGGTTCCATGAGGCCCCGCAGTGTCACAATGGTCCCTTGGTTGCATAGCTTTTACGTTGTAACAATGGACTCCTTGCTTCTATGAGCTAGCCTGCTTTTTGCAGAGGTGTCTTTGGTTCCAACAAGGCCCCGCTGTGTCTCAGTGCACCCTGGCTTCCATGTGGATGTGGAGTATCACAAAGGCTCCTTGGTTCCACCAGGTCCTGCTGTGTCACAATGGGTCCTGTGGTCCCTGAGGCCCTCCAAAACCATCGTGGAGGCTTGCTTCCATGAGGTTCCATTATGTGCCAGTGGTCATCTTGGTTCCAGGAGTTTCCTTAGTGTCACAATGCTCTCCATGCTTCCATTAGGCCCTGCTTTGCCACAATGGTCCCCTTGTTTCCATGAGGCCCCGCTGTGTCACAATGGACCTATGGTTCCGTGATGTTGCGTGGTGTCACCGTGCTCTTCTTGAATCCGCCGTGTAACCATGGACCATTGGTTCCATGCAGCCGTGTCACAATGGGCTCCTTGATTCCATGATTCCCCACGGTGTCACAATGGAGCCTTGTTTCTAGGAGGTTCTGTACTGTCACAATTGCCTCATTGATGCCATCAGCCCCTGCAGTGTCACAATGGCTCCTTGGTTCCATGAGGAACACAATAGCTTGGCATAAGCATTGAGCAACAGCTGCTGAACACACCTGGCAACATCTGCTTGCATCAAAAGAGTGCTTCAAGCTGACAATGGCACCAGCAGCTTCCATCTGCAACAGAGACCCAGGAAAGGACAGGCTGTGCCGGTTTGGACAAATGTGGAGGAAAATATCCTCTGATAGAAGGCAGGTTACACCCAGCCCTCCCCCACCAGGTTTTTGGAAAAAAGAACTTTCCTGGGAAGAAAGTGAAAGAGATAAAAACTATTTTTTTAACAAACACACAGGAAAAGGATAACAATGCTAAATATTAAAAGCTCTTGCTGTGCAGAGAAAGCTGGGATAATTTGAGAGTCCTTCTGTGTTTCGGTGGGGTCTCCTGAAACATCCATAGACAGCGAGGCCCGTGCAAAGAAACAGGGAGCGATTCTTGAGAGAAGTTTCAGAGCTCTTTCTTCTCCAGCCACATGGGCGGGGCACTGCCAAAGAACTGAGCAATCACGGCACAACCAGGGCCCTCCTGGCACAGGGCAACACAAAATAAGCAGTGCTGAACAGGATTAGGGCACATGTGAGCAGGGAGCAGGGAGACCCCGTGCCCAGGCCATGCCTCTACCCCAGGGTCCCCTCTCCCATGACCTCATGGCCGGGGGGAGGAACCCCACACTTCCGTAGGTGCAGTCTCTCTCCTCCTCCTTGCAGCTGGCTCATGGGCCCACATTCAGGGCCCCCACCTCGGGAGAAAATTCTCCCAATGTGCTCTGATGTTGAAAGAGTCAAGAAGAGAAGAAGGGAAAAAAAACCCCCGAAGTCCCAGGAAAACAAAGTTCAACTCTCCATCTCCCCCCAGAGAAAAAGAGCTGAAAACTGGCTAAAAAGAAACAAGGTTGCTTCCTCTGCTCTTGCTGCAAGCAGGATGCAGAGGAGTGTGTATGTGTGTCCTTGAACAAACGCTCTGAGAAGTTTGTCCGGTTTTTTTCCTCTCCCCCCTCTCAGGCTCAGTTGAAAGGCACAGAAATGCACAAAGTTCACTTCTGGGCATAGAGCAGCAATAGGGGATACACATGATAAAGTCACCCCAAGACACAGGGACAGAGAATTCAGTGGAAAGACTCCGAGAATTCTGCTCCCAGAGATCATTCATTCCTGCTCACACTGACCCTTGTAGAAAGGGGACATCGTTCCCGGCAGCCTGTACTGAGCATGTGGCTCCTGAGTAGGGTTTGTTGTTTAGGAAACCTGCTCCGGCTTTTCCATTCTTTCCTTGCAAACAGGAAAACTTCTCCTGGGGCTGTGTGCAGGCAGAGCCCTGAGGAGAGCAGGTGGCACATGGTGCGCTGGGCTGGGACAGCCAGCTGCAGAGCTCAAGGGAAGAAGCCCAAAGTGTCACAATGGCTCCTTGCCTTCCCATGCAACACCTGGGTCACAATGGTCTCCTTGATTCCATGAGGCCCCACTGTGTCACAATGGCTCCTTGGTTCCATCAGGTTCCGCAGTGTCACCATGGTCTCCTTTGATCCGCACTGTCATCATGGACAATTGGTTCCATGAGGCCCCGCAGTGTCACAATGGTCCCTTGGTTCCATAGGTTTGATGTTGTAACAATGGACTCCTTGCTTCTATGAGCTAGCCTGCTTTTTGCAGAGGTGTCTTTGGTTCCAACAAGGCCCCGCTGTGTCTCAGTGCACCCTGGCTTCCATGTGGATGTGGAGTATCACAAAGGCTCCTTGGTTCCACCAGGTCCTGCTGTGTCACAATGGGTCCTGTGGTCCCTGAGGCCCTCCAAAACCATCGTGGAGGCTTGCTTCCATGAGGTTCCATTATGTGCCAGTGGTCATCTTGGTTCCAGGAGTTTCCTTAGTGTCACAATGCTCTCCATGCTTCCATTAGGCCCTGCTTTGCCACAATGGTCCCCTTGTTTCCATGAGGCCCCGCTGTGTCACAATGGACCTATGGTTCCGTGATGTTGCGTGGTGTCACCGTGCTCTTCTTGAATCCGCCGTGTAACCATGGACCATTGGTTCCATGCAGCCGTGTCACAATGGGCTCCTTGATTCCATGATTCCCCACGGTGTCACAATGGAGCCTTGTTTCTAGGAGGTTCTGTACTGTCACAATTGCCTCCTTGATGCCATCAGCCCCTGCAGTGTCACAATGGCTCCTTGGTTCCATGAGGAACACAATAGCTTGGCATAAGCATTGAGCAACAGCTGCTGAACACACCTGGCAACATCTGCTTGCATCAAAAGAGTGCTTCAAGCTGACAATGGCACCAGCAGCTTCCATCTGCAACAGAGACCCAGGAAAGGACAGGCTGTGCCGGTTTGGACAAATGTGGAGGAAAATATCCTCTGATAGAAGGCAGGTTACACCCAGCCCTCCCCCACCAGGTTTTTGGAAAAAAGAACTTTCCTGGGAAGAAAGTGAAAGAGATAAAAACTATTTTTTTAACAAACACACAGGAAAAGGATAACAATGCTAAATATTAAAAGCTCTTGCTGTGCAGAGAAAGCTGGGATAATTTGAGAGTCCTTCTGTGTTTCGGTGGGGTCTCCTGAAACATCCATAGACAGCGAGGCCCGTGCAAAGAAACAGGGAGCGATTCTTGAGAGAAGTTTCAGAGCTCTTTCTTCTCCAGCCACATGGGCGGGGCACTGCCAAAGAACTGAGCAATCACGGCACAACCAGGGCCCTCCTGGCACAGGGCAACACAAAATAAGCAGTGCTGAACAGGATTAGGGCACATGTGAGCAGGGAGCAGGGAGACCCCGTGCCCAGGCCATGCCTCTACCCCAGGGTCCCCTCTCCCATGACCTCATGGCCGGGGGGAGGAACCCCACACTTCCGCAGGTGCAGTCTCTCTCCTCCTCCTTGCAGCTGGCTCATGGGCCCACATTCAGGGCCCCCACCTCGGGAGAAAATTCTCCCAATGTGCTCTGATGTTGAAAGAGTCAAGAAGAGAAGAAGGGAAAAAAAACCCCCGAAGTCCCAGGAAAACAAAGTTCAACTCTCCATCTCCCCCCAGAGAAAAGGAGCTGAAAACTGGCTAAAAAGAAACAAAGTTGCTTCCCTCTGCTCTTGCTGCAAGCAGGATGCAGAGGAGTGTGTATGTGTGTCCTTGAACAAACGCTCTGAGAAGTTTGTCCGGTTTTTTTTCCTCTCCCCCCTCTCAGGCTCAGTTGAAAGGCACAGAAATGCACAAAGTTCACTTCTGGGCATAGAGCAGCAATAGGGGATACACATGATAAAGTCACCCCAAGACACAGGGAGAGAGAATTCAGTGGAAAGACTCCGAGAATTCTGCTCCCAGAGATCATTCCTGCTCACACTGACCCTTGTAGAAAGGGGACATCGTTCCAGGCAGCCTGTACTGAGCATGTGGCTCCTGAGTGGGGTTTGTTGTTTAGGAAACCTGCTCCGGCTTTTCCATTCTTTCCTTGCAAACAGGAAAACTTCTCCTGGGGCTGTGTGCAGGCAGAGCCCTGAGGAGAGCAGGTGGCACATGGTGCGCTGGGCTGGGACAGCCAGCTGCAGAGCTCAAGGGAAGAAGCCCAAAGTGTCACAATGGCTCCTTGCCTTCCCATGCAACACCTGGGTCACAATGGTCTCCTTGATTCCATGAGGCCCCACTGTGTCACAATGGCTCCTTGGTTCCATCAGGTTCCGCAGTGTCACCATGGTCTCCTTTGATCCGCACTGTCATCATGGACAATTGGTTCCATGAGGCCCCGCAGTGTCACAATGGTCCCTTGCTTCCATAGCTTTTACGTTGTAACAATGGACTCCTTGCTTCTATGAGCTAGCCTGCTTTTTGCAGAGGTGTCTTTGGTTCCAACAAGGCCCCACTGTGTCTCAGTGCACCCTGGCTTCCATGTGGATCTGGAGTATCACAAAGGCTCCTTGGTTCCACCAGGTCCTGCTGTGTCACAATGGGTCCTGTGGTCCCTGAGGCCCTCCAAAGTCATCATGGATGCTTGCTTCCATGAGGTTCCATTATGTGCCAGTGGTCATCTTGGTTCCAGGAGTTTCCTTAGTGTCACAATGCTCTCCATGTTTCCATGATTCCCCACAATGTCACAATGCTCTCCAGGCTTCCATTAGGCCCTGCTTTGCCACAATGGTCCCCTTGTTTCCATGCGGCCTTGCTGTGTCACAATGGACGTACGGTTCCATGATGTTGCGTGGTGTCACCGTGCTCTTCTTGAATCCGCCGTGTAACCATAGACCATTGGTTCCATGCAGCCGTGTCACAATGGGCTCCTTGATTCCATGATTCCCCACGGTGTCACAATGGAGCCTTGTTTCTAGGAGGTTCTGTACTGTCACAATTGCCTCATTGATGCCATCAGCCCCTGCAGTGTCACAATGGCTCCTTGGTTCCATGAGGAACACAATAGCTTGGCATAAGCATTGAGCAACAGCTGCTGAACACACCTGGCAACATCTGCTTGCATCAAAAGAGGGCTTCAAGCTGACAATGGCACCAGCAGCTTCCATCTGCAACAGACACCCAGGGAAAGGACAGGCTGTGCCGGTTTGGACAAATGTGGAGGAAAATATCCTCTGATAGAAGGCAGGTTACACCCAGCCCTCCCCCACCAGCTTCGGGAAAAAAGAATTTTCCTGGGAAGAAAGTGAAAGAGATAAAAACTACTTTTTTAACAAACACACAGGAAAAGGATAACAATGCTAAATATTAAAAGCTCTCGCTGTGCAGAGAAAGCTGGGATAATTTGAGAGTCCTTCCGTGTTTCGGTGGGGTCTCCTGAAACATCCATAGACAGCGAGGCCCGTGCAAAGAAACAGGGAGCGATTCTTGAGAGAAGTTTCAGAGCTCTTTCTTCTCCAGCCACATGGGCGGGGCACTGCCAAAGAACTGAGCAATCACAGCACAACCAGGGCCCTCCTCGCACAGGGCAACACAAAATAAGCAGTGCTGAACAGGATTAGGGCACATGTGAGCAGGGAGCAGGGAGACCCCGTGCCCAGGCCATGCCTCTACCCCAGGGTCCCCTCTCCCATGACCTCATGGCAGGGGGGAGGAACCCCAACACTTCCGTAGGTGTAGTCTCTCTCCTCCTCCTTGCAGCTGGCTCATGGGCCCACATTCAGGGCCCCCACCTCGGGAGAAAATTCTCCCAATGTGCTCTGATGTTGAAAGAGTCAAGAAGAGAAGAAGGGAAAAAAAACCCCCGAAGTCCCAGGAAAACAAAGTTCAACTCTCCATCTCCCTCCAGAGAAAAGGAGCTGAAAACTGGCTAAAAAGAAACAAAGTTGCTTCCTCTGCTCTTGCTGCAAGCAGGATGCAGAGGAGTGTGTATGTGTGTCCTTGAACAAACGCTCTGAGAAGTTTGTCTGGCTTTTTTTTCCTCTCCCCCCTCTCAGGCTCAGTTGAAAGGCACAGAAGTGCACAAAGTTCACTTCTGGGCATAGAGCAGCAATAGGGGGATACACATGATAAAGTCACCCCAAGACACAGGGACAGAGAATTCAGTGGAAAGACTCCGAGAATTCTGCTCCCAGAGATCATTCATTCCTGCTCACACTGACCCTTGTAGAAAGGGGACATCGTTCCAGGCAGCCTGTACTGAGCATGTGGCTCCTGAGTGGGGTTTGTTGTTTAGGAAACCTGCTCCGGCTTTTCCATTCTTTCCTTGCAAACAGGAAAACTTCTCCTGGGGCTGTGTGCAGGCAGAGCCCTGAGGAGAGCAGGTGGCACATGGTGCGCTGGGCTGGGACAGCCAGCTGCAGAGCTCAAGGGAAGAAGCCCAAAGTGTCACAATGGCTCCTTGCCTTCCCATGCAACACCTGGGTCACAATGGTCTCCTTGATTCCATGAGGCCCCACTGTGTCACAATGGCTCCTTGGTTCCATCAGGTTCCGCAGTGTCACCATGGTCTCTTTTGATCCGCACTGTCATCATGGACAATTGGTTCCATGAGGCCCCGCAGTGTCACAATGGTCCCTTGCTTCCATAGGTTTGATGTTGTAACAAAGGACTCCTTGCTTCTATGAGCTAGCCTGCTTTTTGCAGAGGTGTCTTTGGTTCCAACAAGGCCCCGCTGTGTCTCAGTGCACCCTGGCTTCCATGTGGATCTGGAGTATCACAAAGGCTCCTTGGTTCCACCAGGTCCTGCTGTGTCACAATGGGTCCTGTGGTCCCTGAGGCCCTCCAAAACCATCGTGGAGGCTTGCTTCCATGAGGTTCCATTATGTGCCAGTGGTCATCTTGGTTCCAGGAGTTTCCTTAGTGTCACAATGCTCTCCATGCTTCCATTAGGCCCTGCTTTGCCACAATGGTCCCCTTGTTTCCATGAGGCCCCGCTGTGTCACAATGGACCTATGGTTCCGTGATGTTGCGTGGTGTCACCGTGCTCTTCTTGAATCCGCCGTGTAACCATGGACCATTGGTTCCATGCAGCCGTGTCACAATGGGCTCCTTGATTCCATGATTCCCCATGGTGTCACAATGGAGCCTTGTTTCTAGGAGGTTCTGTACTGTCACAATTGCCTCCTTGATGCCATCAGCCCCTGCAGTGTCACAATGGCTCCTTGGTTCCATGAGGAACACAATAGCTTGGCATAAGCATTGAGCAACAGCTGCTGAACACACCTGGCAACATCTGCTTGCATCAAAAGAGGGCTTCAAGCTGACAATGGCACCAGCAGCTTCCATCTGCAACAGAGACCCAGGAAAGGACAGGCTGTGCCGGTTTGGACAAATGTGGAGGAAAATATCCTCTGATAGAAGGCAGGTTACACCCAGCCCTCCCCCACCAGGTTTTTGGAAAAAAGAACTTTCCTGGGAAGAAAGTGAAAGAGATAAAACCTATTTTTTTAACAAACACACAGGAAAAGGATAACAATGCTAAATATTAAAACCTCTCGCTGTGCAGAGAAAGCTGGGATAATTTGAGAGTCCTTCTGTGTTTCGGTGGGGTCTCCTGAAACATCCATAGACAGCGAGGCCCGTGCAAAGAAACAGGGAGCGATTCTTGAGAGAAGTTTCAGAGCTCTTTCTTCTCCAGCCACATGGGCGGGGCACTGCCAAAGAACTGAGCAATCACAGCACAACCAGGGCCCTCCTCACACAGGGCAACACAAAATAAGCAGTGCTGAACAGGATTAGGGCACATGTGAGCAGGGAGCAGGGAGACCCCGTGCCCAGGCCATGCCTCTACCCCAGGGTCCCCTCTCCCATGACCTCATGGCAGGGGGGAGGAACCCCAACACTTCCGTAGGTGCAGTCTCTCTCCTCCTCCTTGCAGCTGGCTCATGGGCCCACATTCAGGGCCCCCACCTCGGGAGAAAATTCTCCCAATGTGCTCTGATGTTGAAAGAGTCAAGAAGAGAAGAAGGGAAAAAAAACCCCTGAAGTCCCAGGAAAACAAAGTTCAACTCTCCATCTCCCCCCAGAGAAAAGGAGCTGAAAACTGGCTAAAAAGAAACAAAGTTGCTTCCCTCTGCTCTTGCTGCAAGCAGGATGCAGAGGAGTGTGTATGTGTGTCCTTGAACAAACGCTCTGAGAAGTTTGTCCGGTTTTTTTTCCTCTCCCCCCTCTCAGGCTCAGTTGAAAGGCACAGAAATGCACAAAGTTCACTTCTGGGCATAGAGCAGCAATAGGGGATACACATGATAAAGTCACCCCAAGACACAGGGAGAGAGAATTCAGTGGAAAGACTCCGAGAATTCTGCTCCCAGAGATCATTCCTGCTCACACTGACCCTTGTAGAAAGGGGACATCGTTCCAGGCAGCCTGTACTGAGCATGTGGCTCCTGAGTGGGGTTTGTTGTTTAGGAAACCTGCTCCGGCTTTTCCATTCTTTCCTTGCAAACAGGAAAACTTCTCCTGGGGCTGTGTGCAGGCAGAGCCCTGAGGAGAGCAGGTGGCACATGGTGCGCTGGGCTGGGACAGCCAGCTGCAGAGCTCAAGGGAAGAAGCCCAAAGTGTCACAATGGCTCCTTGCCTTCCCATGCAACACCTGGGTCACAATGGTCTCCTTGATTCCATGAGGCCCCACTGTGTCACAATGGCTCCTTGGTTCCATCAGGTTCCGCAGTGTCACCATGGTCTCCTTTGATCCGCACTGTCATCATGGACAATTGGTTCCATGAGGCCCCGCAGTGTCACAATGGTCCCTTGCTTCCATAGGTTTGATGTTGTAACAAAGGACTCCTTGCTTCTATGAGCTAGCCTGCTTTTTGCAGAGGTGTCTTTGGTTCCAACAAGGCCCCACTGTGTCTCAGTGCACCCTGGCTTCCATGTGGATCTGGAGTATCACAAAGGCTCCTTGGTTCCACCAGGTCCTGCTGTGTCACAATGGGTCCTGTGGTCCCTGAGGCCCTCCAAAGTCATCATGGATGCTTGCTTCCATGAGGTTCCATTATGTGCCAGTGGTCATCTTGGTTCCAGGAGTTTCCTTAGTGTCACAATGCTCTCCATGTTTCCATGATTCCCCACAATGTCACAATGCTCTCCAGGCTTCCATTAGGCCCTGCTTTGCCACAATGGTCCCCTTGTTTCCATGCGGCCTTGCTGTGTCACAATGGACGTACGGTTCCATGATGTTGCGTGGTGTCACCGTGCTCTTCTTGAATCCGCCGTGTAACCATGGACCATTGGTTCCATGCAGCCGTGTCACAATGGGCTCCTTGATTCCATGATTCCCCACGGTGTCACAATGGAGCCTTGTTTCTAGGAGGTTCTGTACTGTCACAATTGCCTCCTTGATGCCATCAGCCCCTGCAGTGTCACAATGGCTCCTTGGTTCCATGAGGAACACAATAGCTTGGCATAAGCATTGAGCAACAGCTGCTGAACACACCTGGCAACATCTGCTTGCATCAAAAGAGGGCTTCAAGCTGACAATGGCACCAGCAGCTTCCATCTGCAACAGACACCCAGGGAAAGGACAGGCTGTGCCGGTTTGGACAAATGTGGAGGAAAATATCCTCTGATAGAAGGCAGGTTACACCCAGCCCTCCCCCACCAGCTTCGGGAAAAAAGAATTTTCCTGGGAAGAAAGTGAAAGAGATAAAAACTACTTTTTTAACAAACACCCAGGAAAAGGAGAACAATGCTAAATATTAAAACCTCTCGCTGTGCAGAGAAAGCTGGGATAATTTGAGAGTCCTTCTGTGTTTCGGTGGGGTCTCCTGAAACATCCATAGACAGCGAGGCCCGTGCAAAGAAACAGGGAGCGATTCTTGAGAGAAGTTTCAGAGCTCTTTCTTCTCCAGCCACATGGGCGGGGCACTGCCAAAGAACTGAGCAATCACGGCACAACCAGGGCCCTCCTGGCACAGGGCAACACAAAATAAGCAGTGCTGAACAGGATTAGGGCACATGTGAGCAGGGAGCAGGGAGACCCCGTGCCCAGGCCATGCCTCTACCCCAGGGTCCCCTCTCCCATGACCTCATGGCAGGGGGGAGGAACCCCAACACTTCCGTAGGTGTAGTCTCTCTCCTCCTCCTTGCAGCTGGCTCATGGGCCCACATTCAGGGCCCCCACCTCGGGAGAAAATTCTCCCAATGTGCTCTGATGTTGAAAGAGTCAAGAAGAGAAGAAGGGAAAAAAAACCCCCGAAGTCCCAGGAAAACAAAGTTCAACTCTCCATCTCCCTCCAGAGAAAAGGAGCTGAAAACTGGCTAAAAAGAAACAAAGTTGCTTCCTCTGCTCTTGCTGCAAGCAGGATGCAGAGGAGTGTGTATGTGTGTCCTTGAACAAACGCTCTGAGAAGTTTGTCTGGCTTTTTTTTCCTCTCCCCCCTCTCAGGCTCAGTTGAAAGGCACAGAAATGCACAAAGTTCACTTCTGGGCATAGAGCAGCGATAGGGGATACACATGATAAAGTCACCCCAAGACACAGGGACAGAGAATTCAGTGGAAAGACTCCGAGAATTCTGCTCCCAGAGATCATTCATTCCTGCTCACACTGACCCTTGTAGAAAGGGGACATCGTTCCAGGCAGCCTGTACTGAGCATGTGGCTCCTGAGTGGGGTTTGTTGTTTAGGAAACCTGCTCCGGCTTTTCCATTCTTTCCTTGCAAACAGGAAAACTTCTCCTGGGGCTGTGTGCAGGCAGAGCCCTGAGGAGAGCAGTGGCACATGGTGCGCTGGGCTGGGACAGCCAGCTGCAGAGCTCAAGGGAAGAAGCCCAAAGTGTCACAATGGCTCCTTGCCTTCCCATGCAACACCTGGGTCACAATGGTCTCCTTGATTCCATGAGGCCCCACTGTGTCACAATGGCTCCTTGGTTCCATCAGGTTCCACAGTGTCACCATGGTCTCTTTTGATCCGCACTGTCATCATGGACAATTGGTTCCATGAGGCCCCGCAGTGTCACAATGGTCCCTTGGTTGCATAGCTTTTACGTTGTAACAATGGACTCCTTGCTTCTATGAGCTAGCCTGCTTTTTGCAGAGGTGTCTTTGGTTCCAACAAGGCCCCGCTGTGTCTCAGTGCACCCTGGCTTCCATGTGGATGTGGAGTATCACAAAGGCTCCTTGGTTCCACCAGGTCCTGCTGTGTCACAATGGGTCCTGTGGTCCCTGAGGCCCTCCAAAACCATCGTGGAGGCTTGCTTCCATGAGGTTCCATTATGTGCCAGTGGTCATCTTGGTTCCAGGAGTTTCCTTAGTGTCACAATGCTCTCCATGCTTCCATTAGGCCCTGCTTTGCCACAATGGTCCCCTTGTTTCCATGAGGCCCCGCTGTGTCACAATGGACCTATGGTTCCATGATGTTGCGTGGTGTCACCGTGCTCTTCTTGAATCCGCCGTGTAACCATGGACCATTGGTTCCATGCGGCGTGTCACAATGGGCTCCTTGATTCCATGATTCCCCACGGTGTCACAATGGAGCCTTGTTTCTAGGAGGTTCTGTACTGTCACAATTGCCTCCTTGATGCCATCAGCCCCTGCAGTGTCACAATGGCTCCTTGGTTCCATGAGGAACACAATAGCTTGGCATAAGCATTGAGCAAAAGCTGCTGAACACACCTGGCAACATCTGCTTGCATCAAAAGAGGGCTTCAAGCTGACAATGGCACCAGCAGCTTCCATCTGCAACAGAGACCCAGGAAAGGACAGGCTGTGCCGGTTTGGACAAATGTGAGGGAAAATATCCTCTGATAGAAGGCAGGTTACACCCAGCCCTCCCCCACCAGCTTCGGGAAAAAAGAATTTTCCTGGGAAGAAAGTGAAAGAGATAAAAACTACTTTTTTAACAAACACACAGGAAAAGGATAACAATGCTAAATATTAAAACCTCTCGCTGTGCAGAGAAAGCTGGGATAATTTGAGAGTCCTTCCGTGTTTCGCTGGGGTCTCCTGAAACATCCATAGACAGCGAGGCCCGTGCAAAGAAACAGGGAGCAATTTTTGAGAGAAGTTTCAGAGCTCTTTCTTCTCCAGCCACATGGGCGGGGCACTGCCAAAGAACTGAGCAATCACGGCACAACCAGGGCCCTCCTGGCACAGGGCAACACAAAATAACCAGTTCTGAACAGGGTTAGGGCACATGTGAGCAGGGAGCAGGGAGACCCCCGTGCCCAGGCCATGCCTCTACCCCAGGGTCCCCTCTCCCATGACCTCATGGCAGGGGGGAGGAACCCCAACACTTCCGGAGGTGTAGTCTCTCTCCTCCTCCTTGCAGCTGGCTCATGGGCCCACATTCAGGGCCCCAACCTCGGGAGAAAATTCTCCCAATGTGGTCTGATGTTGAAAGAGTCAAGAAGAGGAGAAGGGAAAAAAACCCCCGAAGTCCCAGGAAAACAAAGTTCAACTCTCCATCTCCCCCCAGAGAAAAAGAGCTGAAAACTGGCTAAAAAGAAACAAAGTTGCTTCCTCTGCTCTTGCTGCAAGCAGGATGCAGAGGAGTGTGTATGTGTGTCCTTGAACAAACGCTCTGAGAAGTTTGTCCGGTTTTTTTCCTCTCCCCCCTCTCAGGCTCAGTTGAAAGGCACAGAAATGCACAAAGTTCACTTCTGGGCATAGAGTAGCAATAGGGGATACACACAATAAAGTCACCCCAAGACACAGGGACAGAGAATTCAGTGGAAAGACTCCGAGAATTCTGCTCCCAGAGATCATTCATTCCTGCTCACACTGACCCTTGTAGAAAGGGGACATCGTTCCAGGCAGCCTGTACTGAGCATGTGGCTCCTGAGTGGGGTTTGTTGTTTAGGAAACCTGCTCCGGCTTTTCCATTCTTTCCTTGCAAACAGGAAAACTCCTGGGGCTGTGTGCAGGCAGAGCCCTGAGGAGAGCAGGTGGCACATGGTGCGCTGGGCTGGGACAGCCAGCTGCAGAGCTCAAGGGAAGAAGCCCAAAGTGTCACAATGGCTCCTTGGTTCCATCAGGTTCCGCAGTGTCACCATGGTCTCCTTTGATCCGCACTGTCATCATGGACAATTGGTTCCATGAGGCCCCGCAGTGTCACAATGGTCCCTTGCTTCCATAGGTTTGATGTTGTAACAATGGACTCCTTGCTTCTATGAGCTAGCCTGCTTTTTGCAGAGGTGTCTTTGGTTCCAACAAGGCCCCGCTGTGTCTCAGTGCACCCTGGCTTCCATGTGGATCTGGAGTATCACAAAGGCTCCTTGGTTCCACCAGGTCCTGCTGTGTCACAATGGGTCCTGTGGTCCCCGAGGCCCTCCAAAGTCATCGTGGAGGCTTGGTTCCATGAGGTTCCATTATGTGCCAGTGGTCATCTTGGTTCCAGGAGTTTCCTTAGTGTCACAATGCCCTCCATGCTTCCATTAGGCCCTGCTTTGCCACAATGGTCCCCTTGTTTCCATGAGGCCCCGCTGTGTCACAATGGACCTATGGTTCCATGATGTTGCGTGGTGTCACCGTGCTCTTCTTGAATCCGCCGTGTAACCATGGACCATTGGTTCCATGCAGCCGTGTCACAATGGGCTCCTTGATTCCATGATTCCCCACGGTGTCACAATGGAGCCTTGTTTCTAGGAGGTTCTGTACTGTCACAATTGCCTCCTTGATGCCATCAGCCCCTGCAGTGTCACAATGGCTCCTTGGTTCCATGAGGAACACAATAGCTTGGCATAAGCATTGAGCAACAGCTGCTGAACACACCTGGCAACATCTGCTTGCATCAAAAGAGGGCTTCAAACTGACAATGGCACCAGCAGCTTCCATCTGCAACAGAGACCCAGGAAAGGACAGGCTGTGCCGGTTTGGACAAATTTGGAGGAAAATATCCTCTTATAGAAGGCAGGTTACACCCAGCCCTCCCCCACCAGGTTTTTGGAAAAAAGAACTTTCCTGGGAAGAAAGTGAAAGAGATAAAAACTATTTTTTTAACAAACACACAGGAAAAGGATAACAATGCTAAATATTAAAACCTCTCGCTGTGCAGAGAAAGCTGGGATAATTTGAGAGTCCTTCCGTGTTTCGGTGGGGTCTCCTGAAACATCCATAGACAGCGAGGCCCGTGCAAAGAAACAGGGAGCGATTCTTGAGAGAAGTTTCAGAGCTCTTTCTTCTCCAGCCACATGGGCGGGGCACTGCCAAAGAACTGAGCAATCACAGCACAACCAGGGCCCTCCTCACACAGGGCAACACAAAATAAGCAGTGCTGAACAGGATTAGGGCACATGTGAGCAGGGAGCAGGGAGACCCCCCGTGCCCAGGCCATGCCTCTACCCCAGGGTCCCCTCTCCCATGACCTCATGGCAGGGGGGAGGAACCCCAACACTTCCGTAGGTGTAGTCTCTCTCCTCCTCCTTGCAGCTGGCTCATGGGCCCACATTCAGGGCCCCCACCTCGGGAGAAAATTCTCCCAATGTGCTCTGATGTTGAAAGAGTCAAGAAGAGAAGAAGGGAAAAAAAACCCCCGAAGTCCCAGGAAAACAAAGTTCAACTCTCCATCTCCCTCCAGAGAAAAGGAGCTGAAAACTGGCTAAAAAGAAACAAAGTTGCTTCCTCTGCTCTTGCTGCAAGCAGGATGCAGAGGAGTGTGTATGTGTGTCCTTGAACAAACGCTCTGAGAAGTTTGTCTGGCTTTTTTTTCCTCTCCCCCCTCTCAGGCTCAGTTGAAAGGCACAGAAATGCACAAAGTTCACTTCTGGGCATAGAGCAGCAATAGGGGGATACACATGATAAAGTCACCCCAAGACACAGGGACAGAGAATTCAGTGGAAAGACTCCGAGAATTCTGCTCCCAGACATCATTCATTCCTGCTCACACTGACCCTTGTAGAAAGGGGACATCGTTCCCGGCAGCCTGTACTGAGCATGTGGCTCCTGAGTGGGGTTTGTTGTTTAGGAAACCTGCTCCGGCTTTTCCATTCTTTCCTTGCAAACAGGAAAACTTCTCCTGGGGCTGTGTGCAGGCAGAGCCCTGAGGAGAGCAGGTGGCACATGGTGCGCTGGGCTGGGACAGCCAGCTGCAGAGCTCAAGGGAAGAAGCCCAAAGTGTCACAATGGCTCCTTGCCTTCCCATGCAACACCTGGGTCACAATGGTCTCCTTGATTCCATGAGGCCCCACTGTGTCACAATGGCTCCTTGGTTCCATCAGGTTCCGCAGTGTCACCATGGTCTCCTTTGATCCGCACTGTCATCATGGACAATTGGTTCCATGAGGCCCCGCAGTGTCACAATGGTCCCTTGCTTCCATAGGTTTGATGTTGTAACAAAGGACTCCTTGCTTCTATGAGCTAGCCTGCTTTTTGCAGAGGTGTCTTTGGTTCCAACAAGGCCCCGCTGTGTCTCAGTGCACCCTGGCTTCCATGTGGATGTGGAGTATCACAAAGGCTCCTTGGTTCCACCAGGTCCTGCTGTGTCACAATGGGTCCTGTGGTCCCTGAGGCCCTCCAAAACCATCGTGGAGGCTTGCTTCCATGAGGTTCCATTATGTGCCAGTGGTCATCTTGGTTCCAGGAGTTTCCTTAGTGTCACAATGCTCTCCATGCTTCCATTAGGCCCTGCTTTGCCACAATGGTCCCCTTGTTTCCATGAGGCCCCGCTGTGTCACAATGGACCTATGGTTCCGTGATGTTGCGTGGTGTCACCGTGCTCTTCTTGAATCCGCCGTGTAACCATGGACCATTGGTTCCATGCAGCCGTGTCACAATGGGCTCCTTGATTCCATGATTCCCCACGGTGTCACAATGGAGCCTTGTTTCTAGGAGGTTCTGTACTGTCACAATTGCCTCCTTGATGCCATCAGCCCCTGCAGTGTCACAATGGCTCCTTGGTTCCATGAGGAACACAATAGCTTGGCATAAGCATTGAGCAACAGCTGCTGAACACACCTGGCAACATCTGCTTGCATCAAAAGAGTGCTTCAAGCTGACAATGGCACCAGCAGCTTCCATCTGCAACAGAGACCCAGGAAAGGACAGGCTGTGCCGGTTTGGACAAATGTGGAGGAAAATATCCTCTGATAGAAGGCAGGTTACACCCAGCCCTCCCCCACCAGGTTTTTGGAAAAAAGAACTTTCCTGGGAAGAAAGTGAAAGAGATAAAACCTATTTTTTTAACAAACACACAGGAAAAGGATAACAATGCTAAATATTAAAAGCTCTCGCTGTGCAGAGAAAGCTGGGATAATTTGAGAGTCCTTCTGTGTTTCGGTGGGGTCTCCTGAAACATCCATAGACAGCGAGGCCCGTGCAAAGAAACAGGGAGCGATTCTTGAGAGAAGTTTCAGAGCTCTTTCTTCTCCAGCCACATGGGCGGGGCACTGCCAAAGAACTGAGCAATCACGGCACAACCAGGGCCCTCCTGGCACAGGGCAACACAAAATAAGCAGTGCTGAACAGGATTAGGGCACATGTGAGCAGGGAGCAGGGAGACCCCGTGCCCAGGCCATGCCTCTACCCCAGGGTCCCCTCTCCCATGACCTCATGGCCGGGGGGAGGAACCCCAACACTTCCGTAGGTGCAGTCTCTCTCCTCCTCCTTGCAGCTGGCTCATGGGCCCACATTCAGGGCCCCCACCTCGGGAGAAAATTCTCCCAATGTGCTCTGATGTTGAAAGAGTCAAGAAGAGAAGAAGGGAAAAAAAACCCCCGAAGTCCCAGGAAAACAAAGTTCAACTCTCCATCTCCCCCCAGAGAAAAGGAGCTGAAAACTGGCTAAAAAGAAACAAAGTTGCTTCCCTCTGCTCTTGCTGCAAGCAGGATGCAGAGGAGTGTGTATGTGTGTCCTTGAACAAACGCTCTGAGAAGTTTGTCCGGTTTTTTTTCCTCTCCCCCCTCTCAGGCTCAGTTGAAAGGCACAGAAATGCACAAAGTTCACTTCTGGGCATAGAGCAGCAATAGGGGATACACATGATAAAGTCACCCCAAGACACAGGGAGAGAGAATTCAGTGGAAAGACTCCGAGAATTCTGCTCCCAGAGATCATTCCTGCTCACACTGACCCTTGTAGAAAGGGGACATCGTTCCAGGCAGCCTGTACTGAGCATGTGGCTCCTGAGTGGGGTTTGTTGTTTAGGAAACCTGCTCCGGCTTTTCCATTCTTTCCTTGCAAACAGGAAAACTTCTCCTGGGGCTGTGTGCAGGCAGAGCCCTGAGGAGAGCAGGTGGCACATGGTGCGCTGGGCTGGGACAGCCAGCTGCAGAGCTCAAGGGAAGAAGCCCAAAGTGTCACAATGGCTCCTTGCCTTCCCATGCAACACCTGGGTCACAATGGTCTCCTTGATTCCATGAGGCCCCACTGTGTCACAATGGCTCCTTGGTTCCATCAGGTTCCGCAGTGTCACCATGGTCTCCTTTGATCCGCACTGTCATCATGGACAATTGGTTCCATGAGGCCCCGCAGTGTCACAATGGTCCCTTGCTTCCATAGGTTTGATGTTGTAACAAAGGACTCCTTGCTTCTATGAGCTAGCCTGCTTTTTGCAGAGGTGTCTTTGGTTCCAACAAGGCCCCACTGTGTCTCAGTGCACCCTGGCTTCCATGTGGATCTGGAGTATCACAAAGGCTCCTTGGTTCCACCAGGTCCTGCTGTGTCACAATGGGTCCTGTGGTCCCTGAGGCCCTCCAAAGTCATCATGGATGCTTGCTTCCATGAGGTTCCATTATGTGCCAGTGGTCATCTTGGTTCCAGGAGTTTCCTTAGTGTCACAATGCTCTCCATGTTTCCATGATTCCCCACAATGTCACAATGCTCTCCAGGCTTCCATTAGGCCCTGCTTTGCCACAATGGTCCCCTTGTTTCCATGCGGCCTTGCTGTGTCACAATGGACGTACGGTTCCATGATGTTGTGTGGTGTCACCGTGCTCTTCTTGAATCCGCCGTGTAACCATGGACCATTGGTTCCATGCAGCCGTGTCACAATGGGCTCCTTGATTCCATGATTCCCCACGGTGTCACAATGGAGCCTTGTTTCTAGGAGGTTCTGTACTGTCACAATTGCCTCCTTGATGCCATCAGCCCCTGCAGTGTCACAATGGCTCCTTGGTTCCATGAGGAACACAATAGCTTGGCATAAGCATTGAGCAACAGCTGCTGAACACACCTGGCAACATCTGCTTGCATCAAAAGAGGGCTTCAAGCTGACAATGGCACCAGCAGCTTCCATCTGCAACAGACACCCAGGGAAAGGACAGGCTGTGCCGGTTTGGACAAATGTGGAGGAAAATATCCTCTGATAGAAGGCAGGTTACACCCAGCCCTCCCCCACCAGCTTCGGGAAAAAAGAATTTTCCTGGGAAGAAAGTGAAAGAGATAAAAACTACTTTTTTAACAAACACCCAGGAAAAGGAGAACAATGCTAAATATTAAAACCTCTCGCTGTGCAGAGAAAGCTGGGATAATTTGAGAGTCCTTCTGTGTTTCGGTGGGGTCTCCTGAAACATCCATAGACAGCGAGGCCCGTGCAAAGAAACAGGGAGCGATTCTTGAGAGAAGTTTCAGAGCTCTTTCTTCTCCAGCCACATGGGCGGGGCACTGCCAAAGAACTGAGCAATCACGGCACAACCAGGGCCCTACTGGCACAGGGCAACACAAAATAAGCAGTGCTGAACAGGATTAGGGCACATGTGAGCAGGGAGCAGGGAGACCCCGTGCCCAGGCCATGCCTCTACCCCAGGGTCCCCTCTCCCATGACCTCATGGCAGGGGGGAGGAACCCCAACACTTCCGTAGGTGTAGTCTCTCTCCTCCTCCTTGCAGCTGGCTCATGGGCCCACATTCAGGGCCCCCACCTCGGGAGAAAATTCTCCCAATGTGCTCTGATGTTGAAAGAGTCAAGAAGAGAAGAAGGGAAAAAAAACCCCCGAAGTCCCAGGAAAACAAAGTTCAACTCTCCATCTCCCTCCAGAGAAAAGGAGCTGAAAACTGGCTAAAAAGAAACAAAGTTGCTTCCTCTGCTCTTGCTGCAAGCAGGATGCAGAGGAGTGTGTATGTGTGTCCTTGAACAAACGCTCTGAGAAGTTTGTCTGGCTTTTTTTTCCTCTCCCCCCTCTCAGGCTCAGTTGAAAGGCACAGAAATGCACAAAGTTCACTTCTGGGCATAGAGCAGCGATAGGGGATACACATGATAAAGTCACCCCAAGACACAGGGACAGAGAATTCAGTGGAAAGACTCCGAGAATTCTGCTCCCAGAGATCATTCATTCCTGCTCACACTGACCCTTGTAGAAAGGGGACATCGTTCCAGGCAGCCTGTACTGAGCATGTGGCTCCTGAGTGGGGTTTGTTGTTTAGGAAACCTGCTCCGGCTTTTCCATTCTTTCCTTGCAAACAGGAAAACTTCTCCTGGGGCTGTGTGCAGGCAGAGCCCTGAGGAGAGCAGTGGCACATGGTGCGCTGGGCTGGGACAGCCAGCTGCAGAGCTCAAGGGAAGAAGCCCAAAGTGTCACAATGGCTCCTTGCCTTCCCATGCAACACCTGGGTCACAATGGTCTCCTTGATTCCATGAGGCCCCACTGTGTCACAATGGCTCCTTGGTTCCATCAGGTTCCACAGTGTCACCATGGTCTCTTTTGATCCGCACTGTCATCATGGACAATTGGTTCCATGAGGCCCCGCAGTGTCACAATGGTCCCTTGGTTGCATAGCTTTTACGTTGTAACAATGGACTCCTTGCTTCTATGAGCTAGCCTGCTTTTTGCAGAGGTGTCTTTGGTTCCAACAAGGCCCCACTGTGTCTCAGTGCACCCTGGCTTCCATGTGGATCTGGAGTATCACAAAGGCTCCTTGGTTCCACCAGGTCCTGCTGTGTCACAATGGGTCCTGTGGTCCCTGAGGCCCTCCAAAGTCATCATGGATGCTTGCTTCCATGAGGTTCCATTATGTGCCAGTGGTCATCTTGGTTCCAGGAGTTTCCTTAGTGTCACAATGCTCTCCATGTTTCCATGATTCCCCACAATGTCACAATGCTCTCCAGGCTTCCATTAGGCCCTGCTTTGCCACAATGGTCCCCTTGTTTCCATGCGGCCTTGCTGTGTCACAATGGACGTACGGTTCCATGATGTTGCGTGGTGTCACCGTGCTCTTCTTGAATCCGCCGTGTAACCATGGACCATTGGTTCCATGCAGCCGTGTCACAATGGGCTCCTTGATTCCATGATTCCCCACGGTGTCACAATGGAGCCTTGTTTCTAGGAGGTTCTGTACTGTCACAATTGCCTCCTTGATGCCATCAGCCCCTGCAGTGTCACAATGGCTCCTTGGTTCCATGAGGAACACAATAGCTTGGCATAAGCATTGAGCAACAGCTGCTGAACACACCTGGCAACATCTGCTTGCATCAAAAGAGGGCTTCAAGCTGACAATGGCACCAGCAGCTTCCATCTGCAACAGACACCCAGGGAAAGGACAGGCTGTGCCGGTTTGGACAAATGTGGAGGAAAATATCCTCTGATAGAAGGCAGGTTACACCCAGCCCTCCCCCACCAGCTTCGGGAAAAAAGAATTTTCCTGGGAAGAAAGTGAAAGAGATAAAAACTACTTTTTTAACAAACACCCAGGAAAAGGAGAACAATGCTAAATATTAAAACCTCTCGCTGTGCAGAGAAAGCTGGGATAATTTGAGAGTCCTTCTGTGTTTCGGTGGGGTCTCCTGAAACATCCATAGACAGCGAGGCCCGTGCAAAGAAACAGGGAGCGATTCTTGAGAGAAGTTTCAGAGCTCTTTCTTCTCCAGCCACATGGGCGGGGCACTGCCAAAGAACTGAGCAATCACGGCACAACCAGGGCCCTACTGGCACAGGGCAACACAAAATAAGCAGTGCTGAACAGGATTAGGGCACATGTGAGCAGGGAGCAGGGAGACCCCGTGCCCAGGCCATGCCTCTACCCCAGGGTCCCCTCTCCCATGACCTCATGGCAGGGGGGAGGAACCCCAACACTTCCGTAGGTGTAGTCTCTCTCCTCCTCCTTGCAGCTGGCTCATGGGCCCACATTCAGGGCCCCCACCTCGGGAGAAAATTCTCCCAATGTGCTCTGATGTTGAAAGAGTCAAGAAGAGAAGAAGGGAAAAAAAACCCCCGAAGTCCCAGGAAAACAAAGTTCAACTCTCCATCTCCCTCCAGAGAAAAGGAGCTGAAAACTGGCTAAAAAGAAACAAAGTTGCTTCCTCTGCTCTTGCTGCAAGCAGGATGCAGAGGAGTGTGTATGTGTGTCCTTGAACAAACGCTCTGAGAAGTTTGTCTGGCTTTTTTTTCCTCTCCCCCCTCTCAGGCTCAGTTGAAAGGCACAGAAATGCACAAAGTTCACTTCTGGGCATAGAGCAGCGATAGGGGATACACATGATAAAGTCACCCCAAGACACAGGGACAGAGAATTCAGTGGAAAGACTCCGAGAATTCTGCTCCCAGAGATCATTCATTCCTGCTCACACTGACCCTTGTAGAAAGGGGACATCGTTCCAGGCAGCCTGTACTGAGCATGTGGCTCCTGAGTGGGGTTTGTTGTTTAGGAAACCTGCTCCGGCTTTTCCATTCTTTCCTTGCAAACAGGAAAACTTCTCCTGGGGCTGTGTGCAGGCAGAGCCCTGAGGAGAGCAGTGGCACATGGTGCGCTGGGCTGGGACAGCCAGCTGCAGAGCTCAAGGGAAGAAGCCCAAAGTGTCACAATGGCTCCTTGCCTTCCCATGCAACACCTGGGTCACAATGGTCTCCTTGATTCCATGAGGCCCCACTGTGTCACAATGGCTCCTTGGTTCCATCAGGTTCCACAGTGTCACCATGGTCTCTTTTGATCCGCACTGTCATCATGGACAATTGGTTCCATGAGGCCCCGCAGTGTCACAATGGTCCCTTGGTTGCATAGCTTTTACGTTGTAACAATGGACTCCTTGCTTCTATGAGCTAGCCTGCTTTTTGCAGAGGTGTCTTTGGTTCCAACAAGGCCCCGCTGTGTCTCAGTGCACCCTGGCTTCCATGTGGATGTGGAGTATCACAAAGGCTCCTTGGTTCCACCAGGTCCTGCTGTGTCACAATGGGTCCTGTGGTCCCTGAGGCCCTCCAAAACCATCGTGGAGGCTTGCTTCCATGAGGTTCCATTATGTGCCAGTGGTCATCTTGGTTCCAAGAGTTTCCTTAGTGTCACAATGCTCTCCATGCTTCCATTAGGCCCTGCTTTGCCACAATGGTCCCCTTGTTTCCATGAGGCCCCGCTGTGTCACAATGGACCTATGGTTCCATGATGTTGCGTGGTGTCACCGTGCTCTTCTTGAATCCGCCGTGTAACCATGGACCATTGGTTCCATGCGGCGTGTCACAATGGGCTCCTTGATTCCATGATTCCCCACGGTGTCACAATGGAGCCTTGTTTCTAGGAGGTTCTGTACTGTCACAATTGCCTCCTTGATGCCATCAGCCCCTGCAGTGTCACAATGGCTCCTTGGTTCCATGAGGAACACAATAGCTTGGCATAAGCATTGAGCAAAAGCTGCTGAACACACCTGGCAACATCTGCTTGCATCAAAAGAGGGCTTCAAGCTGACAATGGCACCAGCAGCTTCCATCTGCAACAGAGACCCAGGAAAGGACAGGCTGTGCCGGTTTGGACAAATGTGAGGGAAAATATCCTCTGATAGAAGGCAGGTTACACCCAGCCCTCCCCCACCAGCTTCGGGAAAAAAGAATTTTCCTGGGAAGAAAGTGAAAGAGATAAAAACTACTTTTTTAACAAACACACAGGAAAAGGATAACAATGCTAAATATTAAAACCTCTCGCTGTGCAGAGAAAGCTGGGATAATTTGAGAGTCCTTCCGTGTTTCGCTGGGGTCTCCTGAAACATCCATAGACAGCGAGGCCCGTGCAAAGAAACAGGGAGCAATTTTTGAGAGAAGTTTCAGAGCTCTTTCTTCTCCAGCCACATGGGCGGGGCACTGCCAAAGAACTGAGCAATCACGGCACAACCAGGGCCCTCCTGGCACAGGGCAACACAAAATAACCAGTTCTGAACAGGGTTAGGGCACATGTGAGCAGGGAGCAGGGAGACCCCCGTGCCCAGGCCATGCCTCTACCCCAGGGTCCCCTCTCCCATGACCTCATGGCAGGGGGGAGGAACCCCAACACTTCCGGAGGTGTAGTCTCTCTCCTCCTCCTTGCAGCTGGCTCATGGGCCCACATTCAGGGCCCCAACCTCGGGAGAAAATTCTCCCAATGTGGTCTGATGTTGAAAGAGTCAAGAAGAGGAGAAGGGAAAAAAACCCCCGAAGTCCCAGGAAAACAAAGTTCAACTCTCCATCTCCCCCCAGAGAAAAAGAGCTGAAAACTGGCTAAAAAGAAACAAAGTTGCTTCCTCTGCTCTTGCTGCAAGCAGGATGCAGAGGAGTGTGTATGTGTGTCCTTGAACAAACGCTCTGAGAAGTTTGTCCGGTTTTTTTCCTCTCCCCCCTCTCAGGCTCAGTTGAAAGGCACAGAAATGCACAAAGTTCACTTCTGGGCATAGAGTAGCAATAGGGGATACACACAATAAAGTCACCCCAAGACACAGGGACAGAGAATTCAGTGGAAAGACTCCGAGAATTCTGCTCCCAGAGATCATTCATTCCTGCTCACACTGACCCTTGTAGAAAGGGGACATCGTTCCAGGCAGCCTGTACTGAGCATGTGGCTCCTGAGTGGGGTTTGTTGTTTAGGAAACCTGCTCCGGCTTTTCCATTCTTTCCTTGCAAACAGGAAAACTTCTCCTGGGGCTGTGTGCAGGCAGAGCCCTGAGGAGAGCAGGTGGCACATGGTGCGCTGGGCTGGGACAGCCAGCTGCAGAGCTCAAGGGAAGAAGCCCAAAGTGTCACAATGGCTCCTTGGTTCCATCAGGTTCCGCAGTGTCACCATGGTCTCCTTTGATCCGCACTGTCATCATGGACAATTGGTTCCATGAGGCCCCGCAGTGTCACAATGGTCCCTTGCTTCCATAGGTTTGATGTTGTAACAATGGACTCCTTGCTTCTATGAGCTAGCCTGCTTTTTGCAGAGGTGTCTTTGGTTCCAACAAGGCCCCGCTGTGTCTCAGTGCACCCTGGCTTCCATGTGGATCTGGAGTATCACAAAGGCTCCTTGGTTCCACCAGGTCCTGCTGTGTCACAATGGGTCCTGTGGTCCCCGAGGCCCTCCAAAGTCATCGTGGAGGCTTGGTTCCATGAGGTTCCATTATGTGCCAGTGGTCATCTTGGTTCCAGGAGTTTCCTTAGTGTCACAATGCCCTCCATGCTTCCATTAGGCCCTGCTTTGCCACAATGGTCCCCTTGTTTCCATGAGGCCCCGCTGTGTCACAATGGACCTATGGTTCCATGATGTTGCGTGGTGTCACCGTGCTCTTCTTGAATCCGCCGTGTAACCATGGACCATTGGTTCCATGCAGCCGTGTCACAATGGGCTCCTTGATTCCATGATTCCCCACGGTGTCACAATGGAGCCTTGTTTCTAGGAGGTTCTGTACTGTCACAATTGCCTCCTTGATGCCATCAGCCCCTGCAGTGTCACAATGGCTCCTTGGTTCCATGAGGAACACAATAGCTTGGCATAAGCATTGAGCAACAGCTGCTGAACACACCTGGCAACATCTGCTTGCATCAAAAGAGGGCTTCAAGCTGACAATGGCACCAGCAGCTTCCATCTGCAACAGAGACCCAGGAAAGGACAGGCTGTGCCGGTTTGGACAAATGTGGAGGAAAATATCCTCTGATAGAAGGCAGGTTACACCCAGCCCTCCCCCACCAGGTTTTTGGAAAAAAGAACTTTCCTGGGAAGAAAGTGAAAGAGATAAAAACTATTTTTTTAACAAACACACAGGAAAAGGATAACAATGCTAAATATTAAAACCTCTCGCTGTGCAGAGAAAGCTGGGATAATTTGAGAGTCCTTCCGTGTTTCGGTGGGGTCTCCTGAAACATCCATAGACAGCGAGGCCCGTGCAAAGAAACAGGGAGCGATTCTTGAGAGAAGTTTCAGAGCTCTTTCTTCTCCAGCCACATGGGCGGGGCACTGCCAAAGAACTGAGCAATCACAGCACAACCAGGGCCCTCCTCACACAGGGCAACACAAAATAAGCAGTGCTGAACAGGATTAGGGCACATGTGAGCAGGGAGCAGGGAGACCCCCCGTGCCCAGGCCATGCCTCTACCCCAGGGTCCCCTCTCCCATGACCTCATGGCAGGGGGGAGGAACCCCAACACTTCCGTAGGTGTAGTCTCTCTCCTCCTCCTTGCAGCTGGCTCATGGGCCCACATTCAGGGCCCCCACCTCGGGAGAAAATTCTCCCAATGTGCTCTGATGTTGAAAGAGTCAAGAAGAGAAGAAGGGAAAAAAAACCCCCGAAGTCCCAGGAAAACAAAGTTCAACTCTCCATCTCCCTCCAGAGAAAAGGAGCTGAAAACTGGCTAAAAAGAAACAAAGTTGCTTCCTCTGCTCTTGCTGCAAGCAGGATGCAGAGGAGTGTGTATGTGTGTCCTTGAACAAACGCTCTGAGAAGTTTGTCTGGCTTTTTTTTCCTCTCCCCCCTCTCAGGCTCAGTTGAAAGGCACAGAAATGCACAAAGTTCACTTCTGGGCATAGAGCAGCAATAGGGGGATACACATGATAAAGTCACCCCAAGACACAGGGACAGAGAATTCAGTGGAAAGACTCCGAGAATTCTGCTCCCAGACATCATTCATTCCTGCTCACACTGACCCTTGTAGAAAGGGGACATCGTTCCCGGCAGCCTGTACTGAGCATGTGGCTCCTGAGTGGGGTTTGTTGTTTAGGAAACCTGCTCCGGCTTTTCCATTCTTTCCTTGCAAACAGGAAAACTTCTCCTGGGGCTGTGTGCAGGCAGAGCCCTGAGGAGAGCAGGTGGCACATGGTGCGCTGGGCTGGGACAGCCAGCTGCAGAGCTCAAGGGAAGAAGCCCAAAGTGTCACAATGGCTCCTTGCCTTCCCATGCAACACCTGGGTCACAATGGTCTCCTTGATTCCATGAGGCCCCACTGTGTCACAATGGCTCCTTGGTTCCATCAGGTTCCGCAGTGTCACCATGGTCTCCTTTGATCCGCACTGTCATCATGGACAATTGGTTCCATGAGGCCCCGCAGTGTCACAATGGTCCCTTGCTTCCATAGGTTTGATGTTGTAACAAAGGACTCCTTGCTTCTATGAGCTAGCCTGCTTTTTGCAGAGGTGTCTTTGGTTCCAACAAGGCCCCGCTGTGTCTCAGTGCACCCTGGCTTCCATGTGGATCTGGAGTATCACAAAGGCTCCTTGGTTCCACCAGGTCCTGCTGTGTCACAATGGGTCCTGTGGTCCCTGAGGCCCTCCAAAACCATCGTGGAGGCTTGCTTCCATGAGGTTCCATTATGTGCCAGTGGTCATCTTGGTTCCAGGAGTTTCCTTAGTGTCACAATGCTCTCCATGCTTCCATTAGGCCCTGCTTTGCCACAATGGTCCCCTTGTTTCCATGAGGCCCCGCTGTGTCACAATGGACCTATGGTTCCGTGATGTTGCGTGGTGTCACCGTGCTCTTCTTGAATCCGCCGTGTAACCATGGACCATTGGTTCCATGCAGCCGTGTCACAATGGGCTCCTTGATTCCATGATTCCCCACGGTGTCACAATGGAGCCTTGTTTCTAGGAGGTTCTGTACTGTCACAATTGCCTCCTTGATGCCATCAGCCCCTGCAGTGTCACAATGGCTCCTTGGTTCCATGAGGAACACAATAGCTTGGCATAAGCATTGAGCAACAGCTGCTGAACACACCTGGCAACATCTGCTTGCATCAAAAGAGTGCTTCAAGCTGACAATGGCACCAGCAGCTTCCATCTGCAACAGAGACCCAGGAAAGGACAGGCTGTGCCGGTTTGGACAAATGTGGAGGAAAATATCCTCTGATAGAAGGCAGGTTACACCCAGCCCTCCCCCACCAGGTTTTTGGAAAAAAGAACTTTCCTGGGAAGAAAGTGAAAGAGATAAAACCTATTTTTTTAACAAACACACAGGAAAAGGATAACAATGCTAAATATTAAAAGCTCTCGCTGTGCAGAGAAAGCTGGGATAATTTGAGAGTCCTTCTGTGTTTCGGTGGGGTCTCCTGAAACATCCATAGACAGCGAGGCCCGTGCAAAGAAACAGGGAGCGATTCTTGAGAGAAGTTTCAGAGCTCTTTCTTCTCCAGCCACATGGGCGGGGCACTGCCAAAGAACTGAGCAATCACGGCACAACCAGGGCCCTCCTGGCACAGGGCAACACAAAATAAGCAGTGCTGAACAGGATTAGGGCACATGTGAGCAGGGAGCAGGGAGACCCCGTGCCCAGGCCATGCCTCTACCCCAGGGTCCCCTCTCCCATGACCTCATGGCCGGGGGGAGGAACCCCAACACTTCCGTAGGTGCAGTCTCTCTCCTCCTCCTTGCAGCTGGCTCATGGGCCCACATTCAGGGCCCCCACCTCGGGAGAAAATTCTCCCAATGTGCTCTGATGTTGAAAGAGTCAAGAAGAGAAGAAGGGAAAAAAAACCCCCGAAGTCCCAGGAAAACAAAGTTCAACTCTCCATCTCCCCCCAGAGAAAAGGAGCTGAAAACTGGCTAAAAAGAAACAAAGTTGCTTCCCTCTGCTCTTGCTGCAAGCAGGATGCAGAGGAGTGTGTATGTGTGTCCTTGAACAAACGCTCTGAGAAGTTTGTCCGGTTTTTTTTCCTCTCCCCCCTCTCAGGCTCAGTTGAAAGGCACAGAAATGCACAAAGTTCACTTCTGGGCATAGAGCAGCAATAGGGGATACACATGATAAAGTCACCCCAAGACACAGGGAGAGAGAATTCAGTGGAAAGACTCCGAGAATTCTGCTCCCAGAGATCATTCCTGCTCACACTGACCCTTGTAGAAAGGGGACATCGTTCCAGGCAGCCTGTACTGAGCATGTGGCTCCTGAGTGGGGTTTGTTGTTTAGGAAACCTGCTCCGGCTTTTCCATTCTTTCCTTGCAAACAGGAAAACTTCTCCTGGGGCTGTGTGCAGGCAGAGCCCTGAGGAGAGCAGGTGGCACATGGTGCGCTGGGCTGGGACAGCCAGCTGCAGAGCTCAAGGGAAGAAGCCCAAAGTGTCACAATGGCTCCTTGCCTTCCCATGCAACACCTGGGTCACAATGGTCTCCTTGATTCCATGAGGCCCCACTGTGTCACAATGGCTCCTTGGTTCCATCAGGTTCCGCAGTGTCACCATGGTCTCCTTTGATCCGCACTGTCATCATGGACAATTGGTTCCATGAGGCCCCGCAGTGTCACAATGGTCCCTTGCTTCCATAGCTTTTACGTTGTAACAATGGACTCCTTGCTTCTATGAGCTAGCCTGCTTTTTGCAGAGGTGTCTTTGGTTCCAACAAGGCCCCACTGTGTCTCAGTGCACCCTGGCTTCCATGTGGATCTGGAGTATCACAAAGGCTCCTTGGTTCCACCAGGTCCTGCTGTGTCACAATGGGTCCTGTGGTCCCTGAGGCCCTCCAAAGTCATCATGGATGCTTGCTTCCATGAGGTTCCATTATGTGCCAGTGGTCATCTTGGTTCCAGGAGTTTCCTTAGTGTCACAATGCTCTCCATGTTTCCATGATTCCCCACAATGTCACAATGCTCTCCAGGCTTCCATTAGGCCCTGCTTTGCCACAATGGTCCCCTTGTTTCCATGCGGCCTTGCTGTGTCACAATGGACGTACGGTTCCATGATGTTGCGTGGTGTCACCGTGCTCTTCTTGAATCCGCCGTGTAACCATGGACCATTGGTTCCATGCAGCCGTGTCACAATGGGCTCCTTGATTCCATGATTCCCCACGGTGTCACAATGGAGCCTTGTTTCTAGGAGGTTCTGTACTGTCACAATTGCCTCCTTGATGCCATCAGCCCCTGCAGTGTCACAATGGCTCCTTGGTTCCATGAGGAACACAATAGCTTGGCATAAGCATTGAGCAACAGCTGCTGAACACACCTGGCAACATCTGCTTGCATCAAAAGAGGGCTTCAAGCTGACAATGGCACCAGCAGCTTCCATCTGCAACAGACACCCAGGGAAAGGACAGGCTGTGCCGGTTTGGACAAATGTGGAGGAAAATATCCTCTGATAGAAGGCAGGTTACACCCAGCCCTCCCCCACCAGCTTCGGGAAAAAAGAATTTTCCTGGGAAGAAAGTGAAAGAGATAAAAACTACTTTTTTAACAAACACACAGGAAAAGGATAACAATGCTAAATATTAAAACCTCTGGCTGTGCAGAGAAAGCTGGGATAATTTGAGAGTCCTTCTGTGTTTCGGTGGGGTCTCCTGAAACATCCATAGACAGCGAGGCCCGTGCAAAGAAACAGGGAGCGATTCTTGAGAGAAGTTTCAGAGCTCTTTCTTCTCCAGCCACATGGGCGGGGCACTGCCAAAGAACTGAGCAATCACAGCACAACCAGGGCCCTCTTCGCACAGGGCAACACAAAATAAGCAGTGCTGAACAGGATTAGGGCACATGTGAGCAGGGAGCAGGGAGACCCCGTGCCCAGGCCATGCCTCTACCCCAGGGTCCCCTCTCCCATGACCTCATGGCAGGGGGGAGGAACCCCAACACTTCCGTAGGTGTAGTCTCTCTCCTCCTCCTTGCAGCTGGCTCATGGGCCCACATTCAGGGCCCCCACCTCGGGAGAAAATTCTCCCAATGTGCTCTGATGTTGAAAGAGTCAAGAAGAGAAGAAGGGAAAAAAAACCCCCGAAGTCCCAGGAAAACAAAGTTCAACTCTCCATCTCCCTCCAGAGAAAAGGAGCTGAAAACTGGCTAAAAAGAAACAAAGTTGCTTCCTCTGCTCTTGCTGCAAGCAGGATGCAGAGGAGTGTGTATGTGTGTCCTTGAACAAACGCTCTGAGAAGTTTGTCTGGCTTTTTTTTCCTCTCCCCCCTCTCAGGCTCAGTTGAAAGGCACAGAAGTGCACAAAGTTCACTTCTGGGCATAGAGCAGCAATAGGGGGATACACATGATAAAGTCACCCCAAGACACAGGGACAGAGAATTCAGTGGAAAGACTCCGAGAATTCTGCTCCCAGAGATCATTTATTCCTGCTCACACTGACCCTTGTAGAAAGGGGACATCGTTCCAGGCAGCCTGTACTGAGCATGTGGCTCCTGAGTGGGGTTTGTTGTTTAGGAAACCTGCTCCGGCTTTTCCATTCTTTCCTTGCAAACAGGAAAACTTCTCCTGGGGCTGTGTGCAGGCAGAGCCCTGAGGAGAGCAGGTGGCACATGGTGCGCTGGGCTGGGACAGCCAGCTGCAGAGCTCAAGGGAAGAAGCCCAAAGTGTCACAATGGCTCCTTGCCTTCCCATGCAACACCTGGGTCACAATGGTCTCCTTGATTCCATGAGGCCCCACTGTGTCACAATGGCTCCTTGGTTCCATCAGGTTCCGCAGTGTCACCATGGTCTCTTTTGATCCGCACTGTCATCATGGACAATTGGTTCCATGAGGCCCCGCAGTGTCACAATGGTCCCTTGCTTCCATAGGTTTGATGTTGTAACAATGGACTCCTTGCTTCTATGAGCTAGCCTGCTTTTTGCAGAGGTGTCTTTGGTTCCAACAAGGCCCCGCTGTGTCTCAGTGCACCCTGGCTTCCATGTGGATGTGGAGTATCACAAAGGCTCCTTGGTTCCACCAGGTCCTGCTGTGTCACAATGGGTCCTGTGGTCCCTGAGGCCCTCCAAAACCATCGTGGAGGCTTGCTTCCATGAGGTTCCATTATGTGCCAGTGGTCATCTTGGTTCCAGGAGTTTCCTTAGTGTCACAATGCTCTCCATGCTTCCATTAGGCCCTGCTTTGCCACAATGGTCCCCTTGTTTCCATGAGGCCCCGCTGTGTCACAATGGACCTATGGTTCCGTGATGTTGCGTGGTGTCACCGTGCTCTTCTTGAATCCGCCGTGTAACCATGGACCATTGGTTCCATGCAGCCGTGTCACAATGGGCTCCTTGATTCCATGATTCCCCACGGTGTCACAATGGAGCCTTGTTTCTAGGAGGTTCTGTACTGTCACAATTGCCTCCTTGATGCCATCAGCCCCTGCAGTGTCACAATGGCTCCTTGGTTCCATGAGGAACACAATAGCTTGGCATAAGCATTGAGCAACAGCTGCTGAACACACCTGGCAACATCTGCTTGCATCAAAAGAGTGCTTCAAGCTGACAATGGCACCAGCAGCTTCCATCTGCAACAGAGACCCAGGAAAGGACAGGCTGTGCCGGTTTGGACAAATGTGGAGGAAAATATCCTCTGATAGAAGGCAGGTTACACCCAGCCCTCCCCCACCAGGTTTTTGGAAAAAAGAACTTTCCTGGGAAGAAAGTGAAAGAGATAAAACCTATTTTTTTAACAAACACACAGGAAAAGGATAACAATGCTAAATATTAAAAGCTCTCGCTGTGCAGAGAAAGCTGGGATAATTTGAGAGTCCTTCTGTGTTTCGGTGGGGTCTCCTGAAACATCCATAGACAGCGAGGCCCGTGCAAAGAAACAGGGAGCGATTCTTGAGAGAAGTTTCAGAGCTCTTTCTTCTCCAGCCACATGGGCGGGGCACTGCCAAAGAACTGAGCAATCACGGCACAACCAGGGCCCTCCTGGCACAGGGCAACACAAAATAAGCAGTGCTGAACAGGATTAGGGCACATGTGAGCAGGGAGCAGGGAGACCCCGTGCCCAGGCCATGCCTCTACCCCAGGGTCCCCTCTCCCATGACCTCATGGCCGGGGGGAGGAACCCCAACACTTCCGTAGGTGCAGTCTCTCTCCTCCTCCTTGCAGCTGGCTCATGGGCCCACATTCAGGGCCCCCACCTCGGGAGAAAATTCTCCCAATGTGCTCTGATGTTGAAAGAGTCAAGAAGAGAAGAAGGGAAAAAAAACCCCCGAAGTCCCAGGAAAACAAAGTTCAACTCTCCATCTCCCCCCAGAGAAAAGGAGCTGAAAACTGGCTAAAAAGAAACAAAGTTGCTTCCCTCTGCTCTTGCTGCAAGCAGGATGCAGAGGAGTGTGTATGTGTGTCCTTGAACAAACGCTCTGAGAAGTTTGTCCGGTTTTTTTTCCTCTCCCCCCTCTCAGGCTCAGTTGAAAGGCACAGAAATGCACAAAGTTCACTTCTGGGCATAGAGCAGCAATAGGGGATACACATGATAAAGTCACCCCAAGACACAGGGAGAGAGAATTCAGTGGAAAGACTCCGAGAATTCTGCTCCCAGAGATCATTCCTGCTCACACTGACCCTTGTAGAAAGGGGACATCGTTCCAGGCAGCCTGTACTGAGCATGTGGCTCCTGAGTGGGGTTTGTTGTTTAGGAAACCTGCTCCGGCTTTTCCATTCTTTCCTTGCAAACAGGAAAACTTCTCCTGGGGCTGTGTGCAGGCAGAGCCCTGAGGAGAGCAGGTGGCACATGGTGCGCTGGGCTGGGACAGCCAGCTGCAGAGCTCAAGGGAAGAAGCCCAAAGTGTCACAATGGCTCCTTGCCTTCCCATGCAACACCTGGGTCACAATGGTCTCCTTGATTCCATGAGGCCCCACTGTGTCACAATGGCTCCTTGGTTCCATCAGGTTCCGCAGTGTCACCATGGTCTCCTTTGATCCGCACTGTCATCATGGACAATTGGTTCCATGAGGCCCCGCAGTGTCACAATGGTCCCTTGCTTCCATAGCTTTTACGTTGTAACAATGGACTCCTTGCTTCTATGAGCTAGCCTGCTTTTTGCAGAGGTGTCTTTGGTTCCAACAAGGCCCCACTGTGTCTCAGTGCACCCTGGCTTCCATGTGGATCTGGAGTATCACAAAGGCTCCTTGGTTCCACCAGGTCCTGCTGTGTCACAATGGGTCCTGTGGTCCCTGAGGCCCTCCAAAGTCATCATGGATGCTTGCTTCCATGAGGTTCCATTATGTGCCAGTGGTCATCTTGGTTCCAGGAGTTTCCTTAGTGTCACAATGCTCTCCATGTTTCCATGATTCCCCACAATGTCACAATGCTCTCCAGGCTTCCATTAGGCCCTGCTTTGCCACAATGGTCCCCTTGTTTCCATGCGGCCTTGCTGTGTCACAATGGACGTACGGTTCCATGATGTTGCGTGGTGTCACCGTGCTCTTCTTGAATCCGCCGTGTAACCATGGACCATTGGTTCCATGCAGCCGTGTCACAATGGGCTCCTTGATTCCATGATTCCCCACGGTGTCACAATGGAGCCTTGTTTCTAGGAGGTTCTGTACTGTCACAATTGCCTCCTTGATGCCATCAGCCCCTGCAGTGTCACAATGGCTCCTTGGTTCCATGAGGAACACAATAGCTTGGCATAAGCATTGAGCAACAGCTGCTGAACACACCTGGCAACATCTGCTTGCATCAAAAGAGGGCTTCAAGCTGACAATGGCACCAGCAGCTTCCATCTGCAACAGACACCCAGGGAAAGGACAGGCTGTGCCGGTTTGGACAAATGTGGAGGAAAATATCCTCTGATAGAAGGCAGGTTACACCCAGCCCTCCCCCACCAGCTTCGGGAAAAAAGAATTTTCCTGGGAAGAAAGTGAAAGAGATAAAAACTACTTTTTTAACAAACACACAGGAAAAGGATAACAATGCTAAATATTAAAACCTCTCGCTGTGCAGAGAAAGCTGGGATAATTTGAGAGTCCTTCTGTGTTTCGGTGGGGTCTCCTGAAACATCCATAGACAGCGAGGCCCGTGCAAAGAAACAGGGAGCGATTCTTGAGAGAAGTTTCAGAGCTCTTTCTTCTCCAGCCACATGGGCGGGGCACTGCCAAAGAACTGAGCAATCACAGCACAACCAGGGCCCTCCTCGCACAGGGCAACACAAAATAAGCAGTGCTGAACAGGATTAGGGCACATGTGAGCAGGGAGCAGGGAGACCCCGTGCCCAGGCCATGCCTCTACCCCAGGGTCCCCTCTCCCATGACCTCATGGCAGGGGGGAGGAACCCCAACACTTCCGTAGGTGTAGTCTCTCTCCTCCTCCTTGCAGCTGGCTCATGGGCCCACATTCAGGGCCCCCACCTCGGGAGAAAATTCTCCCAATGTGCTCTGATGTTGAAAGAGTCAAGAAGAGAAGAAGGGAAAAAAAACCCCCGAAGTCCCAGGAAAACAAAGTTCAACTCTCCATCTCCCTCCAGAGAAAAGGAGCTGAAAACTGGCTAAAAAGAAACAAAGTTGCTTCCTCTGCTCTTGCTGCAAGCAGGATGCAGAGGAGTGTGTATGTGTGTCCTTGAACAAACGCTCTGAGAAGTTTGTCTGGCTTTTTTTTCCTCTCCCCCCTCTCAGGCTCAGTTGAAAGGCACAGAAGTGCACAAAGTTCACTTCTGGGCATAGAGCAGCAATAGGGGGATACACATGATAAAGTCAGCCCAAGACACAGGGACAGAGAATTCAGTGGAAAGACTCCGAGAATTCTGCTCCCAGAGATCATTTATTCCTGCTCACACTGACCCTTGTAGAAAGGGGACATCGTTCCAGGCAGCCTGTACTGAGCATGTGGCTCCTGAGTGGGGTTTGTTGTTTAGGAAACCTGCTCCGGCTTTTCCATTCTTTCCTTGCAAACAGGAAAACTTCTCCTGGGGCTGTGTGCAGGCAGAGCCCTGAGGAGAGCAGGTGGCACATGGTGCGCTGGGCTGGGACAGCCAGCTGCAGAGCTCAAGGGAAGAAGCCCAAAGTGTCACAATGGCTCCTTGCCTTCCCATGCAACACCTGGGTCACAATGGTCTCCTTGATTCCATGAGGCCCCACTGTGTCACAATGGCTCCTTGGTTCCATCAGGTTCCGCAGTGTCACCATGGTCTCTTTTGATCCGCACTGTCATCATGGACAATTGGTTCCATGAGGCCCCGCAGTGTCACAATGGTCCCTTGCTTCCATAGGTTTGATGTTGTAACAAAGGACTCCTTGCTTCTATGAGCTAGCCTGCTTTTTGCAGAGGTGTCTTTGGTTCCAACAAGGCCCCGCTGTGTCTCAGTGCACCCTGGCTTCCATGTGGATGTGGAGTATCACAAAGGCTCCTTGGTTCCACCAGGTCCTGCTGTGTCACAATGGGTCCTGTGGTCCCTGAGGCCCTCCAAAACCATCGTGGAGGCTTGCTTCCATGAGGTTCCATTATGTGCCAGTGGTCATCTTGGTTCCAGGAGTTTCCTTAGTGTCACAATGCTCTCCATGCTTCCATTAGGCCCTGCTTTGCCACAATGGTCCCCTTGTTTCCATGAGGCCCCGCTGTGTCACAATGGACCTATGGTTCCGTGATGTTGCGTGGTGTCACCGTGCTCTTCTTGAATCCGCCGTGTAACCATGGACCATTGGTTCCATGCAGCCGTGTCACAATGGGCTCCTTGATTCCATGATTCCCCACGGTGTCACAATGGAGCCTTGTTTCTAGGAGGTTCTGTACTGTCACAATTGCCTCATTGATGCCATCAGCCCCTGCAGTGTCACAATGGCTCCTTGGTTCCATGAGGAACACAAGAGCTTGGCATAAGCATTGAGCAACAGCTGCTGAACACACCTGGCAACATCTGCTTGCATCAAAAGAGGGCTTCAAGCTGACAATGGCACCAGCAGCTTCCATCTGCAACAGAGACCCAGGAAAGGACAGGCTGTGCCGGTTTGGACAAATGTGGAGGAAAATATCCTCTTATAGAAGGCAGGTTACACCCAGCCCTCCCCCACCAGGTTTTTGGAAAAAAGAACTTTCCTGGGAAGAAAGTGAAAGAGATAAAAACTATTTTTTTAACAAACACACAGGAAAAGGATAACAATGCTAAATATTAAAACCTCTCGCTGTGCAGAGAAAGCTGGGATAATTTGAGAGTCCTTCTGTGTTTCGGTGGGGTCTCCTGAAACATCCATAGACAGCGAGGCCCGTGCAAAGAAACAGGGAGCGATTCTTGAGAGAAGTTTCAGAGCTCTTTCTTCTCCAGCCACATGGGCGGGGCACTGCCAAAGAACTGAGCAATCACAGCACAACCAGGGCCCTCCTCGCACAGGGCAACACAAAATAAGCAGTGCTGAACAGGGTTAGGGCACATGTGAGCAGGGAGCAGGGAGACCCCCGTGCCCAGGCCATGCCTCTACCCCAGGGTCCCCTCTCCCATGACCTCATGGCAGGGGGGAGGAACCCCAACACTTCCGTAGGTGTAGTCTCTCTCCTCCTCCTTGCAGCTGGCTCATGGGCCCACATTCAGGGCCCCCACCTCGGGAGAAAATTCTCCCAATGTGCTCTGATGTTGAAAGAGTCAAGAAGAGAAGAAGGGAAAAAAAACCCCCGAAGTCCCAGGAAAACAAAGTTCAACTCTCCATCTCCCCCCAGAGAAAAGGAGCTGAAAACTGGCTAAAAAGAAACAAAGTTGCTTCCCTCTGCTCTTGCTGCAAGCAGGATGCAGAGGAGTGTGTATGTGTGTCCTTGAACAAACGCTCTGAGAAGTTTGTCCGGTTTTTTTTCCTCTCCCCCCTCTCAGGCTCAGTTGAAAGGCACAGAAATGCACAAAGTTCACTTCTGGGCATAGAGCAGCAATAGGGGATACACATGATAAAGTCACCCCAAGACACAGGGAGAGAGAATTCAGTGGAAAGACTCCGAGAATTCTGCTCCCAGAGATCATTCCTGCTCACACTGACCCTTGTAGAAAGGGGACATCGTTCCAGGCAGCCTGTACTGAGCATGTGGCTCCTGAGTGGGGTTTGTTGTTTAGGAAACCTGCTCCGGCTTTTCCATTCTTTCCTTGCAAACAGGAAAACTTCTCCTGGGGCTGTGTGCAGGCAGAGCCCTGAGGAGAGCAGGTGGCACATGGTGCGCTGGGCTGGGACAGCCAGCTGCAGAGCTCAAGGGAAGAAGCCCAAAGTGTCACAATGGCTCCTTGCCTTCCCATGCAACACCTGGGTCACAATGGTCTCCTTGATTCCATGAGGCCCCACTGTGTCACAATGGCTCCTTGGTTCCATCAGGTTCCGCAGTGTCACCATGGTCTCCTTTGATCCGCACTGTCATCATGGACAATTGGTTCCATGAGGCCCCGCAGTGTCACAATGGTCCCTTGCTTCCATAGCTTTTACGTTGTAACAAAGGACTCCTTGCTTCTATGAGCTAGCCTGCTTTTTGCAGAGGTGTCTTTGGTTCCAACAAGGCCCCACTGTGTCTCAGTGCACCCTGGCTTCCATGTGGATCTGGAGTATCACAAAGGCTCCTTGGTTCCACCAGGTCCTGCTGTGTCACAATGGGTCCTGTGGTCCCTGAGGCCCTCCAAAGTCATTGTGGAGGCTTGCTTCCATGAGGTTCCATTATGTGCCAGTGGTCATCTTGGTTCCAGGAGTTTCCTTAGTGTCACAATGCTCTCCATGTTTCCATGATCCCCCACAATGTCACAATGCTCTCCAGGCTTCCATTAGGCCCTGCTTTGCCACAATGGTCCCCTTGTTTCCATGCGGCCTTGCTGTGTCACAATGGACGTACGGTTCCATGATGTTGCGTGGTGTCACCGTGCTCTTCTTGAATCCGCCGTGTAACCATGGACCATTGGTTCCATGCAGCCGTGTCACAATGGGCTCCTTGATTCCATGATTCCCCACGGTGTCACAATGGAGCCTTGTTTCTAGGAGGTTCTGTACTGTCACAATTGCCTCCTTGATGCCATCAGCCCCTGCAGTGTCACAATGGCTCCTTGGTTCCATGAGGAACACAATAGCTTGGCATAAGCATTGAGCAACAGCTGCTGAACACACCTGGCAACATCTGCTTGCATCAAAAGAGTCTTCAAGCTGACAATGGCACCAGCAGCTTCCATCTGCAACAGAGACCCAGGAAAGGACAGGCTGTGCCGGTTTGGACAAATGTGGAGGAAAATATCCTCTGATAGAAGGCAGGTTACACCCAGCTCTCCCCCACCAGGTTTTTGGAAAAAAGAACTTTCCTGGGAAGAAAGTGAAAGAGATAAAAACTATTTTTTTAACAAACACACAGGAAAAGGATAGCAATGCTAAATATTAAAAGCTCTCGCTGTGCAGAGAAAGCTGGGATAATTTGAGAGTCCTTCCGTGTTTCGGTGGGGTCTCCTGAAACATCCATAGACAGCGAGGCCCGTGCAAAGAAACAGGGAGCGATTCTTGAGAGAAGTTTCAGAGCTCTTTCTTCTCCAGCCACATGGGCGGGGCACTGCCAAAGAACTGAGCAATCACAGCACAACCAGGGCCCTCCTCGCACAGGGCAACACAAAATAAGCAGTGCTGAACAGGGTTAGGGCACATGTGAGCAGGGAGCAGGGAGACCCCCGTGCCCAGGCCATGCCTCTACCCCAGGGTCCCCTCTCCCATGACCTCATGGCAGGGGGGAGGAACCCCAACACTTCCGTAGGTGTAGTCTCTCTCCTCCTCCTTGCAGCTGGCTCATGGGCCCACATTCAGGGCCCCCACCTCGGGAGAAAATTCTCCCAATGTGCTCTGATGTTGAAAGAGTCAAGAAGAGAAGAAGGGAAAAAAACCCCCCGAAGTCCCAGGAAAACAAAGTTCAACTCTCCATCTCCCCCCAGAGAAAAGGAGCTGAAAACTGGCTAAAAAGAAACAAAGTTGCTTCCTCTGCTCTTGCTGCAAGCAGGATGCAGAGGAGTGTGTATGTGTGTCCTTGAACAAACGCTCTGAGAAGTTTGTCCGGTTTTTTTTCCTCTCCCCCCTCTCAGGCTCAGTTGAAAGGCACAGAAACGCACAAAGTTCACTTCTGGGCATAGAGCAGCAATAGGGGATACACACAATAAAGTCACCCCAAGACACAGGGACAGAGAATTCAGTGGAAAGACTCCAAGAATTCTGCTCCCAGAGATCATTCATTCCTGCTCACACTGACCCTTGTAGAAAGGGGACATCGTTCCAGGCAGCCTGTACTGAGCATGTGGCTCCTGAGTGGGGTTTGTTGTTTAGGAAACCTGCTCCGGCTTTTCCATTCTTTCCTTGCAAACAGGAAAACTTCTCCTGGGGCTGTGTGCAGGCAGAGCCCTGAGGAGAGCAGGTGGCACATGGTGCGCTGGGCTGGGACAGCCAGCTGCAGAGCTCAAGGGAAGAAGCCCAAAGTGTCACAATGGCTCCTTGCCTTCCCATGCAACACCTGGGTCACAATGGTCTCCTTGATTCCATGAGGCCCCACTGTGTCACAATGGCTCCTTGGTTCCATCAGGTTCCGCAGTGTCACCATGGTCTCCTTTGATCCGCACTGTCATCATGGACAATTGGTTCCATGAGGCCCCGCAGTGTCACAATGGTCCCTTGCTTCCATAGGTTTGATGGTGTAACAATGGACTCCTTGCTTCAATGAGCTAGCCTGCTTTTTGCAGAGGTGTCTTTGGTTCCAACAAGGCCCCGCTGTGTCTCAGTGCACCCTGGCTTCCATGTGGATCTGGAGTATCACAAAGGCTCCTTGGTTCCACCAGGTCCTGCTGTGTCACAATGGGTCCTGTGGTCCCTGAGGCCCTCCAAAGTCATTGTGGAGGCTTGCTTCCATGAGGTTCCATTATGTGCCAGTGGTCATCTTGGTTCCAGGAGTTTCCTTAGTGTCACAATGCTCTCCATGTTTCCATGATTCCCCACAATGTCACAATGCTCTCCAGGCTTCCATTAGGCCCTGCTTTGCCACAATGGTCCCCTTGTTTCCATGAGGCCCCGCTGTGTCACAATGGACCTATGGTTCCGTGATGTTGCGTGGTGTCACCGTGCTCTTCTTGAATCCGCCGTGTAACCATGGACCATTGGTTCCATGCAGCCGTGTCACAATGGGCTCCTTGATTCCATGATTCCCCACGGTGTCACAATGGAGCCTTGTTTCTAGGAGGTTCTGTACTGTCACAATTGCCTCCTTGATGCCATCAGCCCCTGCAGTGTCACAATGGCTCCTTGGTTCCATGAGGAACACAATAGCTTGGCATAAGCATTGAGCAACAGCTGCTGAACACACCTGGCAACATCTGCTTGCATCAAAAGAGTCTTCAAGCTGACAATGGCACCAGCAGCTTCCATCTGCAACAGAGACCCAGGAAAGGACAGGCTGTGCCGGTTTGGACAAATGTGGAGGAAAATATCCTCTGATAGAAGGCAGGTTACACCCAGCTCTCCCCCACCAGGTTTTTGGAAAAAAGAACTTTCCTGGGAAGAAAGTGAAAGAGATAAAAACTATTTTTTTAACAAACACACAGGAAAAGGATAGCAATGCTAAATATTAAAAGCTCTCGCTGTGCAGAGAAAGCTGGGATAATTTGAGAGTCCTTCCGTGTTTCGGTGGGGTCTCCTGAAACATCCATAGACAGCGAGGCCCGTGCAAAGAAACAGGGAGCGATTCTTGAGAGAAGTTTCAGAGCTCTTTCTTCTCCAGCCACATGGGCGGGGCACTGCCAAAGAACTGAGCAATCACAGCACAACCAGGGCCCTCCTCGCACAGGGCAACACAAAATAAGCAGTGCTGAACAGGGTTAGGGCACATGTGAGCAGGGAGCAGGGAGACCCCCGTGCCCAGGCCATGCCTCTACCCCAGGGTCCCCTCTCCCATGACCTCATGGCAGGGGGGAGGAACCCCAACACTTCCGTAGGTGCAGTCTCTCTCCTCCTCCTTGCAGCTGGCTCATGGGCCCACATTCAGGGCCCCCACCTCGGGAGAAAATTCTCCCAATGTGCTCTGATGTTGAAAGAGTCAAGAAGAGAAGAAGGGAAAAAAAACCCCCGAAGTCCCAGGAAAACAAAGTTCAACTCTCCATCTCCCCCCAGAGAAAAGGAGCTGAAAACTGGCTAAAAAGAAACAAAGTTGCTTCCTCTGCTCTTGCTGCAAGCAGGATGCAGAGGAGTGTGTATGTGTGTCCTTGAACAAACGCTCTGAGAAGTTTGTCCGGTTTTTTTTCCTCTCCCCCCTCTCAGGCTCAGTTGAAAGGCACAGAAACGCACAAAGTTCACTTCTGGGCATAGAGCAGCAATAGGGGATACACACAATAAAGTCACCCCAAGACACAGGGACAGAGAATTCAGTGGAAAGACTCCAAGAATTCTGCTCCCAGACATCATTCATTCCTGCTCACACTGACCCTTGTAGAAAGGGGACATCGTTCCAGGCAGCCTGTACTGAGCATGTGGCTCCTGAGTGGGGTTTGTTGTTTAGGAAACCTGCTCCGGCTTTTCCATTCTTTCCTTGCAAACAGGAAAACTTCTCCTGGGGCTGTGTGCAGGCAGAGCCCTGAGGAGAGCAGGTGGCACATGGTGCGCTGGGCTGGGACAGCCAGCTGCAGAGCTCAAGGGAAGAAGCCCAAAGTGTCACAATGGCTCCTTGCCTTCCCATGCAACACCTGGGTCACAATGGTCTCCTTGATTCCATGAGGCCCCACTGTGTCACAATGGCTCCTTGGTTCCATCAGGTTCCGCAGTGTCACCATGGTCTCCTTTGATCCGCACTGTCATCATGGACAATTGGTTCCATGAGGCCCCGCAGTGTCACAATGGTCCCTTGCTTCCATAGCTTTTACGTTGTAACAATGGACTCCTTGCTTCTATGAGCTAGCCTGCTTTTTGCAGAGGTGTCTTTGGTTCCAACAAGGCCCCACTGTGTCTCAGTGCACCCTGGCTTCCATGTGGATCTGGAGTATCACAAAGGCTCCTTGGTTCCACCAGGTCCTGCTGTGTCACAATGGGTCCTGTGGTCCCTGAGGCCCTCCAAAGTCATCATGGATGCTTGCTTCCATGAGGTTCCATTATGTGCCAGTGGTCATCTTGGTTCCAGGAGTTTCCTTAGTGTCACAATGCTCTCCATGTTTCCATGATTCCCCACAATGTCCCAATGCTCTCCAGGCTTCCATTAGGCCCTGCTTTGCCACAATGGTCCCCTTGTTTCCATGCGGCCTTGCTGTGTCACAATGGACGTACGGTTCCATGATGTTGCGTGGTGTCACCGTGCTCTTCTTGAATCCGCCGTGTAACCATGGACCATTGGTTCCATGCAGCCGTGTCACAATGGGCTCCTTGATTCCATGATTCCCCACGGTGTCACAATGGAGCCTTGTTTCTAGGAGGTTCTGTACTGTCACAATTGCCTCCTTGATGCCATCAGCCCCTGCAGTGTCACAATGGCTCCTTGGTTCCATGAGGAACACAATAGCTTGGCATAAGCATTGAGCAACAGCTGCTGAACACACCTGGCAACATCTGCTTGCATCAAAAGAGTCTTCAAGCTGACAATGGCACCAGCAGCTTCCATCTGCAACAGAGACCCAGGAAAGGACAGGCTGTGCCGGTTTGGACAAATGTGGAGGAAAATATCCTCTGATAGAAGGCAGGTTACACCCAGCTCTCCCCCACCAGGTTTTTGGAAAAAAGAACTTTCCTGGGAAGAAAGTGAAAGAGATAAAAACTATTTTTTTAACAAACACACAGGAAAAGGATAGCAATGCTAAATATTAAAAGCTCTCGCTGTGCAGAGAAAGCTGGGATAATTTGAGAGTCCTTCCGTGTTTCGGTGGGGTCTCCTGAAACATCCATAGACAGCGAGGCCCGTGCAAAGAAACAGGGAGCGATTCTTGAGAGAAGTTTCAGAGCTCTTTCTTCTCCAGCCACATGGGCGGGGCACTGCCAAAGAACTGAGCAATCACAGCACAACCAGGGCCCTCCTCGCACAGGGCAACACAAAATAAGCAGTGCTGAACAGGGTTAGGGCACATGTGAGCAGGGAGCAGGGAGACCCCCGTGCCCAGGCCATGCCTCTACCCCAGGGTCCCCTCTCCCATGACCTCATGGCAGGGGGGAGGAACCCCAACACTTCCGTAGGTGTAGTCTCTCTCCTCCTCCTTGCAGCTGGCTCATGGGCCCACATTCAGGGCCCCCACCTCGGGAGAAAATTCTCCCAATGTGCTCTGATGTTGAAAGAGTCAAGAAGAGAAGAAGGGAAAAAAACCCCCCGAAGTCCCAGGAAAACAAAGTTCAACTCTCCATCTCCCCCCAGAGAAAAGGAGCTGAAAACTGGCTAAAAAGAAACAAAGTTGCTTCCTCTGCTCTTGCTGCAAGCAGGATGCAGAGGAGTGTGTATGTGTGTCCTTGAACAAACGCTCTGAGAAGTTTGTCCGGTTTTTTTTCCTCTCCCCCCTCTCAGGCTCAGTTGAAAGGCACAGAAACGCACAAAGTTCACTTCTGGGCATAGAGCAGCAATAGGGGATACACACAATAAAGTCACCCCAAGACACAGGGACAGAGAATTCAGTAAAAAGACTCCAAGAATTCTGCTCCCAGACATCATTCATTCCTGCTCACACTGACCCTTGTAGAAAGGGGACATCGTTCCAGGCAGCCTGTACTGAGCATGTGGCTCCTGAGTGGGGTTTGTTGTTTAGGAAACCTGCTCCGGCTTTTCCATTCTTTCCTTCCAAACAGGAAAACTTCTCCTGGGGCTGTGTGCAGGCAGAGCCCTGAGGAGAGCAGGTGGCACAGGGTGCGCTGGGCTGGGACAGCCAGCTGCAGAGCTCAAGGGAAGAAGCCCAAAGTGTCACAATGGCTCCTTGCCTTCACATGCAACACCTGGGTCACAATGGTCTCCTTGATTCCATGAGGCCCCACTGTGTCACAATGGCTCCTTGGTTCCATCAGGTTCCGCAGTGTCACCATGGTCTCCTTTGATCCGCACTGTCATCATGGACAATTGGTTCCATGAGGCCCCGCAGTGTCACAATGGTCCCTTGCTTCCATAGGTTTGATGGTGTAACAATGGACTCCTTGCTTCTATGAGCTAGCCTGCTTTTTGCAGAGGTGTCTTTGGTTCCAACAAGGCCCCGCTGTGTCTCAGTGCACCCTGGCTTCCATGTGGATGTGGAGTATCACAAAGGCTCCTTGGTTCCACCAGGTCCTGCTGTGTCACAATGGGTCCTGTGGTCCCTGAGGCCCTCCAAAGTCATTGTGGAGGCTTGCTTCCATGAGGTTCCATTATGTGCCAGTGGTCATCTTGGTTCCAGGAGTTTCCTTAGTGTCACAATGCTCTCCATGTTTCCATGATTCCCCACAATGTCCCAATGCTCTCCAGGCTTCCATTAGGCCCTGCTTTGCCACAATGGTCCCCTTGTTTCCATGCGGCCTTGCTGTGTCACAATGGACGTACGGTTCCATGATGTTGCGTGGTGTCACCGTGCTCTTCTTGAATCCGCCGTGTAACCATGGACCATTGGTTCCATGCAGCCGTGTCACAATGGGCTCCTTGATTCCATGATTCCCCACGGTGTCACAATGGAGCCTTGTTTCTAGGAGGTTCTGTACTGTCACAATTGCCTCCTTGATGCCATCAGCCCCTGCAGTGTCACAATGGCTCCTTGGTTCCATGAGGAACACAATAGCTTGGCATAAGCATTGAGCAACAGCTGCTGAACACACCTGGCAACATCTGCTTGCATCAAAAGAGTCTTCAAGCTGACAATGGCACCAGCAGCTTCCATCTGCAACAGAGACCCAGGAAAGGACAGGCTGTGCCGGTTTGGACAAATGTGGAGGAAAATATCCTCTGATAGAAGGCAGGTTACACCCAGCTCTCCCCCACCAGGTTTTTGGAAAAAAGAACTTTCCTGGGAAGAAAGTGAAAGAGATAAAAACTATTTTTTTAACAAACACACAGGAAAAGGATAGCAATGCTAAATATTAAAAGCTCTCGCTGTGCAGAGAAAGCTGGGATAATTTGAGAGTCCTTCCGTGTTTCGGTGGGGTCTCCTGAAACATCCATAGACAGCGAGGCCCGTGCAAAGAAACAGGGAGCGATTCTTGAGAGAAGTTTCAGAGCTCTTTCTTCTCCAGCCACATGGGCGGGGCACTGCCAAAGAACTGAGCAATCACAGCACAACCAGGGCCCTCCTCGCACAGGGCAACACAAAATAAGCAGTGCTGAACAGGGTTAGGGCACATGTGAGCAGGGAGCAGGGAGACCCCCGTGCCCAGGCCATGCCTCTACCCCAGGGTCCCCTCTCCCATGACCTCATGGCAGGGGGGAGGAACCCCAACACTTCCGTAGGTGTAGTCTCTCTCCTCCTCCTTGCAGCTGGCTCATGGGCCCACATTCAGGGCCCCCACCTCGGGAGAAAATTCTCCCAATGTGCTCTGATGTTGAAAGAGTCAAGAAGAGAAGAAGGGAAAAAAAACCCCCGAAGTCCCAGGAAAACAAAGTTCAACTCTCCATCTCCCCCCAGAGAAAAGGAGCTGAAAACTGGCTAAAAAGAAACAAAGTTGCTTCCTCTGCTCTTGCTGCAAGCAGGATGCAGAGGAGTGTGTATGTGTGTCCTTGAACAAACGCTCTGAGAAGTTTGTCCGGTTTTTTTTCCTCTCCCCCCTCTCAGGCTCAGTTGAAAGGCACAGAAACGCACAAAGTTCACTTCTGGGCATAGAGCAGCAATAGGGGATACACACAATAAAGTCACCCCAAGACACAGGGACAGAGAATTCAGTGGAAAGACTCCAAGAATTCTGCTCCCAGACATCATTCATTCCTGCTCACACTGACCCTTGTAGAAAGGGGACATCGTTCCAGGCAGCCTGTACTGAGCATGTGGCTCCTGAGTGGGGTTTGTTGTTTAGGAAACCTGCTCCGGCTTTTCCATTCTTTCCTTGCAAACAGGAAAACTTCTCCTGGGGCTGTGTGCAGGCAGAGCCCTGAGGAGAGCAGGTGGCACATGGTGCGCTGGGCTGGGACAGCCAGCTGCAGAGCTCAAGGGAAGAAGCCCAAAGTGTCACAATGGCTCCTTGCCTTCACATGCAACACCTGGGTCACAATGGTCTCCTTGATTCCATGAGGCCCCACTGTGTCACAATGGCTCCTTGGTTCCATCAGGTTCCGCAGTGTCACCATGGTCTCTTTTGATCCGCATTGTCATCATGGACAATTGGTTCCATGAGGCCCCGCAGTGTCACAATGGTCCCTTGCTTCCATAGCTTTTACGTTGTAACAATGGACTCCTTGCTTCTATGAGCTAGCCTGCTTTTTGCAGAGGTGTCTTTGGTTCCAACAAGGCCCCGCTGTGTCTCAGTGCACCCTGGCTTCCATGTAGATGCGGAGTATCACAAAGGCTCCTTGGTTCCACCAGGTCCTGCTGTGTCACAATGGGTCCTGTGGTCCCTGAGGCCCTCCAAAACCATCGTGGAGGCTTGCTTCCATGAGGTTCCATTATGTGCCAGTGGTCATCTTGGTTCCAGGAGTTTCCTTAGTGTCACAATGCTCTCCATGCTTCCATTAGGCCCTGCTTTGCCACAATGGTCCCCTTGTTTCCATGAGGCCCCGCTGTGTCACAATGGACCTATGGTTCCGTGATGTTGCGTGGTGTCACCGTGCTCTTCTTGAATCCGCCGTGTAACCATGGACCATTGGTTCCATGCAGCCGTGTCACAATGGGCTCCTTGATTCCATGATTCCCCACGGTGTCACAATGGAGCCTTGTTTCTAGGAGGTTCTGTACTGTCACAATTGCCTCATTGATGCCATCAGCCCCTGCAGTGTCACAATGGCTCCTTGGTTCCATGAGGAACACAAGAGCTTGGCATAAGCATTGAGCAACAGCTGCTGAACACACCTGGCAACATCTGCTTGCATCAAAAGAGGGCTTCAAGCTGACAATGGCACCAGCAGCTTCCATCTGCAACAGAGACCCAGGAAAGGACAGGCTGTGCCGGTTTGGACAAATGTGGAGGAAAATATCCTCTTATAGAAGGCAGGTTACACCCAGCCCTCCCCCACCAGGTTTTTGGAAAAAAGAACTTTCCTGGGAAGAAAGTGAAAGAGATAAAACCTATTTTTTTAACAAACACACAGGAAAAGGATAACAATGCTAAATATTAAAACCTCTCGCTGTGCAGAGAAAGCTGGGATAATTTGAGAGTCCTTCTGTGTTTCGGTGGGGTCTCCTGAAACATCCATAGACAGCGAGGCCCGTGCAAAGAAACAGGGAGCGATTCTTGAGAGAAGTTTCAGAGCTCTTTCTTCTCCAGCCACATGGGCGGGGCACTGCCAAAGAACTGAGCAATCACAGCACAACCAGGGCCCTCCTCGCACAGGGCAACACAAAATAAGCAGTGCTGAACAGGGTTAGGGCACATGTGAGCAGGGAGCAGGGAGACCCCCGTGCCCAGGCCATGCCTCTACCCCAGGGTCCCCTCTCCCATGACCTCATGGCAGGGGGGAGGAACCCCAACACTTCCGTAGGTGTAGTCTCTCTCCTCCTCCTTGCAGCTGGCTCATGGGCCCACATTCAGGGCCCCCACCTCGGGAGAAAATTCTCCCAATGTGCTCTGATGTTGAAAGAGTCAAGAAGAGAAGAAGGGAAAAAAAACCCCCGAAGTCCCAGGAAAACAAAGTTCAACTCTCCATCTCCCCCCAGAGAAAAGGAGCTGAAAACTGGCTAAAAAGAAACAAAGTTGCTTCCTCTGCTCTTGCTGCAAGCAGGATGCAGAGGAGTGTGTATGTGTGTCCTTGAACAAACGCTCTGAGAAGGTTGTCCGGTTTTTTTTCCTCTCCCCCCTCTCAGGCTCAGTTGAAAGGCACAGAAATGCACAAAGTTCACTTCTGGGCATAGAGCAGCAATAGGGGATACACATGATAAAGTCACCCCAAGACACAGGGAGAGAGAATTCAGTGGAAAGACTCCGAGAATTCTGCTCCCAGAGATCATTCCTGCTCACACTGACCCTTGTAGAAAGGGGACATCGTTCCAGGCAGCCTGTACTGAGCATGTGGCTCCTGAGTGGGGTTTGTTGTTTAGGAAACCTGCTCCGGCTTTTCCATTCTTTCCTTGCAAACAGGAAAACTTCTCCTGGGGCTGTGTGCAGGCAGAGCCCTGAGGAGAGCAGGTGGCACATGGTGCGCTGGGCTGGGACAGCCAGCTGCAGAGCTCAAGGGAAGAAGCCCAAAGTGTCACAATGGCTCCTTGCCTTCCCATGCAACACCTGGGTCACAATGGTCTCCTTGATTCCATGAGGCCCCACTGTGTCACAATGGCTCCTTGGTTCCATCAGGTTCCGCAGTGTCACCATGGTCTCCTTTGATCCGCACTGTCATCATGGACAATTGGTTCCATGAGGCCCCGCAGTGTCACAATGGTCCCTTGCTTCCATAGGTTTGATGGTGTAACAATGGACTCCTTGCTTCTATGAGCTAGCCTGCTTTTTGCAGAGGTGTCTTTGGTTCCAACAAGGCCCCGCTGTGTCTCAGTGCACCCTGGCTTCCATGTGGATGTGGAGTATCACAAAGGCTCCTTGGTTCCACCAGGTCCTGCTGTGTCACAATGGGTCCTGTGGTCCCTGAGGCCCTCCAAAGTCATTGTGGAGGCTTGCTTCCATGAGGTTCCATTATGTGCCAGTGGTCATCTTGGTTCCAGGAGTTTCCTTAGTGTCACAATGCTCTCCATGTTTCCATGATTCCCCACAATGTCCCAATGCTCTCCAGGCTTCCATTAGGCCCTGCTTTGCCACAATGGTCCCCTTGTTTCCATGCGGCCTTGCTGTGTCACAATGGACGTACGGTTCCATGATGTTGCGTGGTGTCACCGTGCTCTTCTTGAATCCGCCGTGTAACCATGGACCATTGGTTCCATGCAGCCGTGTCACAATGGGCTCCTTGATTCCATGATTCCCCACGGTGTCACAATGGAGCCTTGTTTCTAGGAGGTTCTGTACTGTCACAATTGCCTCCTTGATGCCATCAGCCCCTGCAGTGTCACAATGGCTCCTTGGTTCCATGAGGAACACAATAGCTTGGCATAAGCATTGAGCAACAGCTGCTGAACACACCTGGCAACATCTGCTTGCATCAAAAGAGTCTTCAAGCTGACAATGGCACCAGCAGCTTCCATCTGCAACAGAGACCCAGGAAAGGACAGGCTGTGCCGGTTTGGACAAATGTGGAGGAAAATATCCTCTGATAGAAGGCAGGTTACACCCAGCTCTCCCCCACCAGGTTTTTGGAAAAAAGAACTTTCCTGGGAAGAAAGTGAAAGAGATAAAAACTATTTTTTTAACAAACACACAGGAAAAGGATAGCAATGCTAAATATTAAAAGCTCTCGCTGTGCAGAGAAAGCTGGGATAATTTGAGAGTCCTTCCGTGTTTCGGTGGGGTCTCCTGAAACATCCATAGACAGCGAGGCCCGTGCAAAGAAACAGGGAGCGATTCTTGAGAGAAGTTTCAGAGCTCTTTCTTCTCCAGCCACATGGGCGGGGCACTGCCAAAGAACTGAGCAATCACAGCACAACCAGGGCCCTCCTCGCACAGGGCAACACAAAATAAGCAGTGCTGAACAGGGTTAGGGCACATGTGAGCAGGGAGCAGGGAGACCCCCGTGCCCAGGCCATGCCTCTACCCCAGGGTCCCCTCTCCCATGACCTCATGGCAGGGGGGAGGAACCCCAACACTTCCGTAGGTGTAGTCTCTCTCCTCCTCCTTGCAGCTGGCTCATGGGCCCACATTCAGGGCCCCCACCTCGGGAGAAAATTCTCCCAATGTGCTCTGATGTTGAAAGAGTCAAGAAGAGAAGAAGGGAAAAAAAACCCCCGAAGTCCCAGGAAAACAAAGTTCAACTCTCCATCTCCCTCCAGAGAAAAGGAGCTGAAAACTGGCTAAAAAGAAACAAAGTTGCTTCCTCTGCTCTTGCTGCAAGCAGGATGCAGAGGAGTGTGTATGTGTGTCCTTGAACAAACGCTCTGAGAAGTTTGTCTGGCTTTTTTTTCCTCTCCCCCCTCTCAGGCTCAGTTGAAAGGCACAGAAATGCACAAAGTTCACTTCTGGGCATAGAGCAGCAATAGGGGGATACACATGATAAAGTCACCCCAAGACACAGGGACAGAGAATTCAGTGGAAAGACTCCGAGAATTCTGCTCCCAGACATCATTCATTCCTGCTCACACTGACCCTTGTAGAAAGGGGACATCGTTCCCGGCAGCCTGTACTGAGCATGTGGCTCCTGAGTGGGGTTTGTTGTTTAGGAAACCTGCTCCGGCTTTTCCATTCTTTCCTTGCAAACAGGAAAACTTCTCCTGGGGCTGTGTGCAGGCAGAGCCCTGAGGAGAGCAGGTGGCACATGGTGCGCTGGGCTGGGACAGCCAGCTGCAGAGCTCAAGGGAAGAAGCCCAAAGTGTCACAATGGCTCCTTGCCTTCCCATGCAACACCTGGGTCACAATGGTCTCCTTGATTCCATGAGGCCCCACTGTGTCACAATGGCTCCTTGGTTCCATCAGGTTCCGCAGTGTCACCATGGTCTCCTTTGATCCGCACTGTCATCATGGACAATTGGTTCCATGAGGCCCCGCAGTGTCACAATGGTCCCTTGCTTCCATAGGTTTGATGTTGTAACAAAGGACTCCTTGCTTCTATGAGCTAGCCTGCTTTTTGCAGAGGTGTCTTTGGTTCCAACAAGGCCCCGCTGTGTCTCAGTGCACCCTGGCTTCCATGTGGATCTGGAGTATCACAAAGGCTCCTTGGTTCCACCAGGTCCTGCTGTGTCACAATGGGTCCTGTGGTCCCTGAGGCCCTCCAAAACCATCGTGGAGGCTTGCTTCCATGAGGTTCCATTATGTGCCAGTGGTCATCTTGGTTCCAGGAGTTTCCTTAGTGTCACAATGCTCTCCATGCTTCCATTAGGCCCTGCTTTGCCACAATGGTCCCCTTGTTTCCATGAGGCCCCGCTGTGTCACAATGGACCTATGGTTCCGTGATGTTGCGTGGTGTCACCGTGCTCTTCTTGAATCCGCCGTGTAACCATGGACCATTGGTTCCATGCAGCCGTGTCACAATGGGCTCCTTGATTCCATGATTCCCCACGGTGTCACAATGGAGCCTTGTTTCTAGGAGGTTCTGTACTGTCACAATTGCCTCCTTGATGCCATCAGCCCCTGCAGTGTCACAATGGCTCCTTGGTTCCATGAGGAACACAATAGCTTGGCATAAGCATTGAGCAACAGCTGCTGAACACACCTGGCAACATCTGCTTGCATCAAAAGAGTGCTTCAAGCTGACAATGGCACCAGCAGCTTCCATCTGCAACAGAGACCCAGGAAAGGACAGGCTGTGCCGGTTTGGACAAATGTGGAGGAAAATATCCTCTGATAGAAGGCAGGTTACACCCAGCCCTCCCCCACCAGGTTTTTGGAAAAAAGAACTTTCCTGGGAAGAAAGTGAAAGAGATAAAACCTATTTTTTTAACAAACACACAGGAAAAGGATAACAATGCTAAATATTAAAAGCTCTCGCTGTGCAGAGAAAGCTGGGATAATTTGAGAGTCCTTCTGTGTTTCGGTGGGGTCTCCTGAAACATCCATAGACAGCGAGGCCCGTGCAAAGAAACAGGGAGCGATTCTTGAGAGAAGTTTCAGAGCTCTTTCTTCTCCAGCCACATGGGCGGGGCACTGCCAAAGAACTGAGCAATCACGGCACAACCAGGGCCCTCCTGGCACAGGGCAACACAAAATAAGCAGTGCTGAACAGGATTAGGGCACATGTGAGCAGGGAGCAGGGAGACCCCGTGCCCAGGCCATGCCTCTACCCCAGGGTCCCCTCTCCCATGACCTCATGGCCGGGGGGAGGAACCCCAACACTTCCGTAGGTGCAGTCTCTCTCCTCCTCCTTGCAGCTGGCTCATGGGCCCACATTCAGGGCCCCCACCTCGGGAGAAAATTCTCCCAATGTGCTCTGATGTTGAAAGAGTCAAGAAGAGAAGAAGGGAAAAAAAACCCCCGAAGTCCCAGGAAAACAAAGTTCAACTCTCCATCTCCCCCCAGAGAAAAGGAGCTGAAAACTGGCTAAAAAGAAACAAAGTTGCTTCCCTCTGCTCTTGCTGCAAGCAGGATGCAGAGGAGTGTGTATGTGTGTCCTTGAACAAACGCTCTGAGAAGTTTGTCCGGTTTTTTTTCCTCTCCCCCCTCTCAGGCTCAGTTGAAAGGCACAGAAATGCACAAAGTTCACTTCTGGGCATAGAGCAGCAATAGGGGATACACATGATAAAGTCACCCCAAGACACAGGGAGAGAGAATTCAGTGGAAAGACTCCGAGAATTCTGCTCCCAGAGATCATTCCTGCTCACACTGACCCTTGTAGAAAGGGGACATCGTTCCAGGCAGCCTGTACTGAGCATGTGGCTCCTGAGTGGGGTTTGTTGTTTAGGAAACCTGCTCCGGCTTTTCCATTCTTTCCTTGCAAACAGGAAAACTTCTCCTGGGGCTGTGTGCAGGCAGAGCCCTGAGGAGAGCAGGTGGCACATGGTGCGCTGGGCTGGGACAGCCAGCTGCAGAGCTCAAGGGAAGAAGCCCAAAGTGTCACAATGGCTCCTTGCCTTCCCATGCAACACCTGGGTCACAATGGTCTCCTTGATTCCATGAGGCCCCACTGTGTCACAATGGCTCCTTGGTTCCATCAGGTTCCGCAGTGTCACCATGGTCTCCTTTGATCCGCACTGTCATCATGGACAATTGGTTCCATGAGGCCCCGCAGTGTCACAATGGTCCCTTGCTTCCATAGCTTTTACGTTGTAACAATGGACTCCTTGCTTCTATGAGCTAGCCTGCTTTTTGCAGAGGTGTCTTTGGTTCCAACAAGGCCCCACTGTGTCTCAGTGCACCCTGGCTTCCATGTGGATCTGGAGTATCACAAAGGCTCCTTGGTTCCACCAGGTCCTGCTGTGTCACAATGGGTCCTGTGGTCCCTGAGGCCCTCCAAAGTCATCATGGATGCTTGCTTCCATGAGGTTCCATTATGTGCCAGTGGTCATCTTGGTTCCAGGAGTTTCCTTAGTGTCACAATGCTCTCCATGTTTCCATGATTCCCCACAATGTCACAATGCTCTCCAGGCTTCCATTAGGCCCTGCTTTGCCACAATGGTCCCCTTGTTTCCATGCGGCCTTGCTGTGTCACAATGGACGTACGGTTCCATGATGTTGCGTGGTGTCACCGTGCTCTTCTTGAATCCGCCGTGTACCCATGGACCATTGGTTCCATGCAGCCGTGTCACAATGGGCTCCTTGATTCCATGATTCCCCACGGTGTCACAATGGAGCCTTGTTTCTAGGAGGTTCTGTACTGTCACAATTGCCTCCTTGATGCCATCAGCCCCTGCAGTGTCACAATGGCTCCTTGGTTCCATGAGGAACACAATAGCTTGGCATAAGCATTGAGCAACAGCTGCTGAACACACCTGGCAACATCTGCTTGCATCAAAAGAGGGCTTCAAGCTGACAATGGCACCAGCAGCTTCCATCTGCAACAGACACCCAGGGAAAGGACAGGCTGTGCCGGTTTGGACAAATGTGGAGGAAAATATCCTCTGATAGAAGGCAGGTTACACCCAGCCCTCCCCCACCAGCTTCGGGAAAAAAGAATTTTCCTGGGAAGAAAGTGAAAGAGATAAAAACTACTTTTTTAACAAACACACAGGAAAAGGATAACAATGCTAAATATTAAAACCTCTCGCTGTGCAGAGAAAGCTGGGATAATTTGAGAGTCCTTCTGTGTTTCGGTGGGGTCTCCTGAAACATCCATAGACAGCGAGGCCCGTGCAAAGAAACAGGGAGCGATTCTTGAGAGAAGTTTCAGAGCTCTTTCTTCTCCAGCCACATGGGCGGGGCACTGCCAAAGAACTGAGCAATCACAGCACAACCAGGGCCCTCTTCGCACAGGGCAACACAAAATAAGCAGTGCTGAACAGGATTAGGGCACATGTGAGCAGGGAGCAGGGAGACCCCGTGCCCAGGCCATGCCTCTACCCCAGGGTCCCCTCTCCCATGACCTCATGGCAGGGGGGAGGAACCCCAACACTTCCGTAGGTGTAGTCTCTCTCCTCCTCCTTGCAGCTGGCTCATGGGCCCACATTCAGGGCCCCCACCTCGGGAGAAAATTCTCCCAATGTGCTCTGATGTTGAAAGAGTCAAGAAGAGAAGAAGGGAAAAAAAACCCCCGAAGTCCCAGGAAAACAAAGTTCAACTCTCCATCTCCCTCCAGAGAAAAGGAGCTGAAAACTGGCTAAAAAGAAACAAAGTTGCTTCCTCTGCTCTTGCTGCAAGCAGGATGCAGAGGAGTGTGTATGTGTGTCCTTGAACAAACGCTCTGAGAAGTTTGTCTGGCTTTTTTTTCCTCTCCCCCCTCTCAGGCTCAGTTGAAAGGCACAGAAGTGCACAAAGTTCACTTCTGGGCATAGAGCAGCAATAGGGGGATACACATGATAAAGTCACCCCAAGACACAGGGACAGAGAATTCAGTGGAAAGACTCCGAGAATTCTGCTCCCAGAGATCATTTATTCCTGCTCACACTGACCCTTGTAGAAAGGGGACATCGTTCCAGGCAGCCTGTACTGAGCATGTGGCTCCTGAGTGGGGTTTGTTGTTTAGGAAACCTGCTCCGGCTTTTCCATTCTTTCCTTGCAAACAGGAAAACTTCTCCTGGGGCTGTGTGCAGGCAGAGCCCTGAGGAGAGCAGGTGGCACATGGTGCGCTGGGCTGGGACAGCCAGCTGCAGAGCTCAAGGGAAGAAGCCCAAAGTGTCACAATGGCTCCTTGCCTTCCCATGCAACACCTGGGTCACAATGGTCTCCTTGATTCCATGAGGCCCCACTGTGTCACAATGGCTCCTTGGTTCCATCAGGTTCCGCAGTGTCACCATGGTCTCTTTTGATCCGCACTGTCATCATGGACAATTGGTTCCATGAGGCCCCGCAGTGTCACAATGGTCCCTTGCTTCCATAGGTTTGATGTTGTAACAATGGACTCCTTGCTTCTATGAGCTAGCCTGCTTTTTGCAGAGGTGTCTTTGGTTCCAACAAGGCCCCGCTGTGTCTCAGTGCACCCTGGCTTCCATGTGGATGTGGAGTATCACAAAGGCTCCTTGGTTCCACCAGGTCCTGCTGTGTCACAATGGGTCCTGTGGTCCCTGAGGCCCTCCAAAACCATCGTGGAGGCTTGCTTCCATGAGGTTCCATTATGTGCCAGTGGTCATCTTGGTTCCAGGAGTTTCCTTAGTGTCACAATGCTCTCCATGCTTCCATTAGGCCCTGCTTTGCCACAATGGTCCCCTTGTTTCCATGAGGCCCCGCTGTGTCACAATGGACCTATGGTTCCGTGATGTTGCGTGGTGTCACCGTGCTCTTCTTGAATCCGCCGTGTAACCATGGACCATTGGTTCCATGCAGCCGTGTCACAATGGGCTCCTTGATTCCATGATTCCCCACGGTGTCACAATGGAGCCTTGTTTCTAGGAGGTTCTGTACTGTCACAATTGCCTCCTTGATGCCATCAGCCCCTGCAGTGTCACAATGGCTCCTTGGTTCCATGAGGAACACAATAGCTTGGCATAAGCATTGAGCAACAGCTGCTGAACACACCTGGCAACATCTGCTTGCATCAAAAGAGTGCTTCAAGCTGACAATGGCACCAGCAGCTTCCATCTGCAACAGAGACCCAGGAAAGGACAGGCTGTGCCGGTTTGGACAAATGTGGAGGAAAATATCCTCTGATAGAAGGCAGGTTACACCCAGCCCTCCCCCACCAGGTTTTTGGAAAAAAGAACTTTCCTGGGAAGAAAGTGAAAGAGATAAAACCTATTTTTTTAACAAACACACAGGAAAAGGATAACAATGCTAAATATTAAAAGCTCTCGCTGTGCAGAGAAAGCTGGGATAATTTGAGAGTCCTTCTGTGTTTCGGTGGGGTCTCCTGAAACATCCATAGACAGCGAGGCCCGTGCAAAGAAACAGGGAGCGATTCTTGAGAGAAGTTTCAGAGCTCTTTCTTCTCCAGCCACATGGGCGGGGCACTGCCAAAGAACTGAGCAATCACGGCACAACCAGGGCCCTCCTGGCACAGGGCAACACAAAATAAGCAGTGCTGAACAGGATTAGGGCACATGTGAGCAGGGAGCAGGGAGACCCCGTGCCCAGGCCATGCCTCTACCCCAGGGTCCCCTCTCCCATGACCTCATGGCCGGGGGGAGGAACCCCAACACTTCCGTAGGTGCAGTCTCTCTCCTCCTCCTTGCAGCTGGCTCATGGGCCCACATTCAGGGCCCCCACCTCGGGAGAAAATTCTCCCAATGTGCTCTGATGTTGAAAGAGTCAAGAAGAGAAGAAGGGAAAAAAAACCCCCGAAGTCCCAGGAAAACAAAGTTCAACTCTCCATCTCCCCCCAGAGAAAAGGAGCTGAAAACTGGCTAAAAAGAAACAAAGTTGCTTCCCTCTGCTCTTGCTGCAAGCAGGATGCAGAGGAGTGTGTATGTGTGTCCTTGAACAAACGCTCTGAGAAGTTTGTCCGGTTTTTTTTCCTCTCCCCCCTCTCAGGCTCAGTTGAAAGGCACAGAAATGCACAAAGTTCACTTCTGGGCATAGAGCAGCAATAGGGGATACACATGATAAAGTCACCCCAAGACACAGGGAGAGAGAATTCAGTGGAAAGACTCCGAGAATTCTGCTCCCAGAGATCATTCCTGCTCACACTGACCCTTGTAGAAAGGGGACATCGTTCCAGGCAGCCTGTACTGAGCATGTGGCTCCTGAGTGGGGTTTGTTGTTTAGGAAACCTGCTCCGGCTTTTCCATTCTTTCCTTGCAAACAGGAAAACTTCTCCTGGGGCTGTGTGCAGGCAGAGCCCTGAGGAGAGCAGGTGGCACATGGTGCGCTGGGCTGGGACAGCCAGCTGCAGAGCTCAAGGGAAGAAGCCCAAAGTGTCACAATGGCTCCTTGCCTTCCCATGCAACACCTGGGTCACAATGGTCTCCTTGATTCCATGAGGCCCCACTGTGTCACAATGGCTCCTTGGTTCCATCAGGTTCCGCAGTGTCACCATGGTCTCCTTTGATCCGCACTGTCATCATGGACAATTGGTTCCATGAGGCCCCGCAGTGTCACAATGGTCCCTTGCTTCCATAGCTTTTACGTTGTAACAATGGACTCCTTGCTTCTATGAGCTAGCCTGCTTTTTGCAGAGGTGTCTTTGGTTCCAACAAGGCCCCACTGTGTCTCAGTGCACCCTGGCTTCCATGTGGATCTGGAGTATCACAAAGGCTCCTTGGTTCCACCAGGTCCTGCTGTGTCACAATGGGTCCTGTGGTCCCTGAGGCCCTCCAAAGTCATCATGGATGCTTGCTTCCATGAGGTTCCATTATGTGCCAGTGGTCATCTTGGTTCCAGGAGTTTCCTTAGTGTCACAATGCTCTCCATGTTTCCATGATTCCCCACAATGTCACAATGCTCTCCAGGCTTCCATTAGGCCCTGCTTTGCCACAATGGTCCCCTTGTTTCCATGCGGCCTTGCTGTGTCACAATGGACGTACGGTTCCATGATGTTGCGTGGTGTCACCGTGCTCTTCTTGAATCCGCCGTGTAACCATGGACCATTGGTTCCATGCAGCCGTGTCACAATGGGCTCCTTGATTCCATGATTCCCCACGGTGTCACAATGGAGCCTTGTTTCTAGGAGGTTCTGTACTGTCACAATTGCCTCCTTGATGCCATCAGCCCCTGCAGTGTCACAATGGCTCCTTGGTTCCATGAGGAACACAATAGCTTGGCATAAGCATTGAGCAACAGCTGCTGAACACACCTGGCAACATCTGCTTGCATCAAAAGAGGGCTTCAAGCTGACAATGGCACCAGCAGCTTCCATCTGCAACAGACACCCAGGGAAAGGACAGGCTGTGCCGGTTTGGACAAATGTGGAGGAAAATATCCTCTGATAGAAGGCAGGTTACACCCAGCCCTCCCCCACCAGCTTCGGGAAAAAAGAATTTTCCTGGGAAGAAAGTGAAAGAGATAAAAACTACTTTTTTAACAAACACACAGGAAAAGGATAACAATGCTAAATATTAAAACCTCTCGCTGTGCAGAGAAAGCTGGGATAATTTGAGAGTCCTTCTGTGTTTCGGTGGGGTCTCCTGAAACATCCATAGACAGCGAGGCCCGTGCAAAGAAACAGGGAGCGATTCTTGAGAGAAGTTTCAGAGCTCTTTCTTCTCCAGCCACATGGGCGGGGCACTGCCAAAGAACTGAGCAATCACAGCACAACCAGGGCCCTCCTCGCACAGGGCAACACAAAATAAGCAGTGCTGAACAGGATTAGGGCACATGTGAGCAGGGAGCAGGGAGACCCCGTGCCCAGGCCATGCCTCTACCCCAGGGTCCCCTCTCCCATGACCTCATGGCAGGGGGGAGGAACCCCAACACTTCCGTAGGTGTAGTCTCTCTCCTCCTCCTTGCAGCTGGCTCATGGGCCCACATTCAGGGCCCCCACCTCGGGAGAAAATTCTCCCAATGTGCTCTGATGTTGAAAGAGTCAAGAAGAGAAGAAGGGAAAAAAAACCCCCGAAGTCCCAGGAAAACAAAGTTCAACTCTCCATCTCCCTCCAGAGAAAAGGAGCTGAAAACTGGCTAAAAAGAAACAAAGTTGCTTCCTCTGCTCTTGCTGCAAGCAGGATGCAGAGGAGTGTGTATGTGTGTCCTTGAACAAACGCTCTGAGAAGTTTGTCTGGCTTTTTTTTCCTCTCCCCCCTCTCAGGCTCAGTTGAAAGGCACAGAAGTGCACAAAGTTCACTTCTGGGCATAGAGCAGCAATAGGGGGATACACATGATAAAGTCAGCCCAAGACACAGGGACAGAGAATTCAGTGGAAAGACTCCGAGAATTCTGCTCCCAGAGATCATTTATTCCTGCTCACACTGACCCTTGTAGAAAGGGGACATCGTTCCAGGCAGCCTGTACTGAGCATGTGGCTCCTGAGTGGGGTTTGTTGTTTAGGAAACCTGCTCCGGCTTTTCCATTCTTTCCTTGCAAACAGGAAAACTTCTCCTGGGGCTGTGTGCAGGCAGAGCCCTGAGGAGAGCAGGTGGCACATGGTGCGCTGGGCTGGGACAGCCAGCTGCAGAGCTCAAGGGAAGAAGCCCAAAGTGTCACAATGGCTCCTTGCCTTCCCATGCAACACCTGGGTCACAATGGTCTCCTTGATTCCATGAGGCCCCACTGTGTCACAATGGCTCCTTGGTTCCATCAGGTTCCGCAGTGTCACCATGGTCTCTTTTGATCCGCACTGTCATCATGGACAATTGGTTCCATGAGGCCCCGCAGTGTCACAATGGTCCCTTGCTTCCATAGGTTTGATGTTGTAACAAAGGACTCCTTGCTTCTATGAGCTAGCCTGCTTTTTGCAGAGGTGTCTTTGGTTCCAACAAGGCCCCGCTGTGTCTCAGTGCACCCTGGCTTCCATGTGGATGTGGAGTATCACAAAGGCTCCTTGGTTCCACCAGGTCCTGCTGTGTCACAATGGGTCCTGTGGTCCCTGAGGCCCTCCAAAACCATCGTGGAGGCTTGCTTCCATGAGGTTCCATTATGTGCCAGTGGTCATCTTGGTTCCAGGAGTTTCCTTAGTGTCACAATGCTCTCCATGCTTCCATTAGGCCCTGCTTTGCCACAATGGTCCCCTTGTTTCCATGAGGCCCCGCTGTGTCACAATGGACCTATGGTTCCGTGATGTTGCGTGGTGTCACCGTGCTCTTCTTGAATCCGCCGTGTAACCATGGACCATTGGTTCCATGCAGCCGTGTCACAATGGGCTCCTTGATTCCATGATTCCCCACGGTGTCACAATGGAGCCTTGTTTCTAGGAGGTTCTGTACTGTCACAATTGCCTCATTGATGCCATCAGCCCCTGCAGTGTCACAATGGCTCCTTGGTTCCATGAGGAACACAAGAGCTTGGCATAAGCATTGAGCAACAGCTGCTGAACACACCTGGCAACATCTGCTTGCATCAAAAGAGGGCTTCAAGCTGACAATGGCACCAGCAGCTTCCATCTGCAACAGAGACCCAGGAAAGGACAGGCTGTGCCGGTTTGGACAAATGTGGAGGAAAATATCCTCTTATAGAAGGCAGGTTACACCCAGCCCTCCCCCACCAGGTTTTTGGAAAAAAGAACTTTCCTGGGAAGAAAGTGAAAGAGATAAAAACTATTTTTTTAACAAACACACAGGAAAAGGATAACAATGCTAAATATTAAAACCTCTCGCTGTGCAGAGAAAGCTGGGATAATTTGAGAGTCCTTCTGTGTTTCGGTGGGGTCTCCTGAAACATCCATAGACAGCGAGGCCCGTGCAAAGAAACAGGGAGCGATTCTTGAGAGAAGTTTCAGAGCTCTTTCTTCTCCAGCCACATGGGCGGGGCACTGCCAAAGAACTGAGCAATCACAGCACAACCAGGGCCCTCCTCGCACAGGGCAACACAAAATAAGCAGTGCTGAACAGGGTTAGGGCACATGTGAGCAGGGAGCAGGGAGACCCCCGTGCCCAGGCCATGCCTCTACCCCAGGGTCCCCTCTCCCATGACCTCATGGCAGGGGGGAGGAACCCCAACACTTCCGTAGGTGTAGTCTCTCTCCTCCTCCTTGCAGCTGGCTCATGGGCCCACATTCAGGGCCCCCACCTCGGGAGAAAATTCTCCCAATGTGCTCTGATGTTGAAAGAGTCAAGAAGAGAAGAAGGGAAAAAAAACCCCCGAAGTCCCAGGAAAACAAAGTTCAACTCTCCATCTCCCCCCAGAGAAAAGGAGCTGAAAACTGGCTAAAAAGAAACAAAGTTGCTTCCCTCTGCTCTTGCTGCAAGCAGGATGCAGAGGAGTGTGTATGTGTGTCCTTGAACAAACGCTCTGAGAAGTTTGTCCGGTTTTTTTTCCTCTCCCCCCTCTCAGGCTCAGTTGAAAGGCACAGAAATGCACAAAGTTCACTTCTGGGCATAGAGCAGCAATAGGGGATACACATGATAAAGTCACCCCAAGACACAGGGAGAGAGAATTCAGTGGAAAGACTCCGAGAATTCTGCTCCCAGAGATCATTCCTGCTCACACTGACCCTTGTAGAAAGGGGACATCGTTCCAGGCAGCCTGTACTGAGCATGTGGCTCCTGAGTGGGGTTTGTTGTTTAGGAAACCTGCTCCGGCTTTTCCATTCTTTCCTTGCAAACAGGAAAACTTCTCCTGGGGCTGTGTGCAGGCAGAGCCCTGAGGAGAGCAGGTGGCACATGGTGCGCTGGGCTGGGACAGCCAGCTGCAGAGCTCAAGGGAAGAAGCCCAAAGTGTCACAATGGCTCCTTGCCTTCCCATGCAACACCTGGGTCACAATGGTCTCCTTGATTCCATGAGGCCCCACTGTGTCACAATGGCTCCTTGGTTCCATCAGGTTCCGCAGTGTCACCATGGTCTCCTTTGATCCGCACTGTCATCATGGACAATTGGTTCCATGAGGCCCCGCAGTGTCACAATGGTCCCTTGCTTCCATAGCTTTTACGTTGTAACAAAGGACTCCTTGCTTCTATGAGCTAGCCTGCTTTTTGCAGAGGTGTCTTTGGTTCCAACAAGGCCCCACTGTGTCTCAGTGCACCCTGGCTTCCATGTGGATCTGGAGTATCACAAAGGCTCCTTGGTTCCACCAGGTCCTGCTGTGTCACAATGGGTCCTGTGGTCCCTGAGGCCCTCCAAAGTCATTGTGGAGGCTTGCTTCCATGAGGTTCCATTATGTGCCAGTGGTCATCTTGGTTCCAGGAGTTTCCTTAGTGTCACAATGCTCTCCATGTTTCCATGATCCCCCACAATGTCACAATGCTCTCCAGGCTTCCATTAGGCCCTGCTTTGCCACAATGGTCCCCTTGTTTCCATGCGGCCTTGCTGTGTCACAATGGACGTACGGTTCCATGATGTTGCGTGGTGTCACCGTGCTCTTCTTGAATCCGCCGTGTAACCATGGACCATTGGTTCCATGCAGCCGTGTCACAATGGGCTCCTTGATTCCATGATTCCCCACGGTGTCACAATGGAGCCTTGTTTCTAGGAGGTTCTGTACTGTCACAATTGCCTCCTTGATGCCATCAGCCCCTGCAGTGTCACAATGGCTCCTTGGTTCCATGAGGAACACAATAGCTTGGCATAAGCATTGAGCAACAGCTGCTGAACACACCTGGCAACATCTGCTTGCATCAAAAGAGTCTTCAAGCTGACAATGGCACCAGCAGCTTCCATCTGCAACAGAGACCCAGGAAAGGACAGGCTGTGCCGGTTTGGACAAATGTGGAGGAAAATATCCTCTGATAGAAGGCAGGTTACACCCAGCTCTCCCCCACCAGGTTTTTGGAAAAAAGAACTTTCCTGGGAAGAAAGTGAAAGAGATAAAAACTATTTTTTTAACAAACACACAGGAAAAGGATAGCAATGCTAAATATTAAAAGCTCTCGCTGTGCAGAGAAAGCTGGGATAATTTGAGAGTCCTTCCGTGTTTCGGTGGGGTCTCCTGAAACATCCATAGACAGCGAGGCCCGTGCAAAGAAACAGGGAGCGATTCTTGAGAGAAGTTTCAGAGCTCTTTCTTCTCCAGCCACATGGGCGGGGCACTGCCAAAGAACTGAGCAATCACAGCACAACCAGGGCCCTCCTCGCACAGGGCAACACAAAATAAGCAGTGCTGAACAGGGTTAGGGCACATGTGAGCAGGGAGCAGGGAGACCCCCGTGCCCAGGCCATGCCTCTACCCCAGGGTCCCCTCTCCCATGACCTCATGGCAGGGGGGAGGAACCCCAACACTTCCGTAGGTGTAGTCTCTCTCCTCCTCCTTGCAGCTGGCTCATGGGCCCACATTCAGGGCCCCCACCTCGGGAGAAAATTCTCCCAATGTGCTCTGATGTTGAAAGAGTCAAGAAGAGAAGAAGGGAAAAAAACCCCCCGAAGTCCCAGGAAAACAAAGTTCAACTCTCCATCTCCCCCCAGAGAAAAGGAGCTGAAAACTGGCTAAAAAGAAACAAAGTTGCTTCCTCTGCTCTTGCTGCAAGCAGGATGCAGAGGAGTGTGTATGTGTGTCCTTGAACAAACGCTCTGAGAAGTTTGTCCGGTTTTTTTTCCTCTCCCCCCTCTCAGGCTCAGTTGAAAGGCACAGAAACGCACAAAGTTCACTTCTGGGCATAGAGCAGCAATAGGGGATACACACAATAAAGTCACCCCAAGACACAGGGACAGAGAATTCAGTGGAAAGACTCCAAGAATTCTGCTCCCAGAGATCATTCATTCCTGCTCACACTGACCCTTGTAGAAAGGGGACATCGTTCCAGGCAGCCTGTACTGAGCATGTGGCTCCTGAGTGGGGTTTGTTGTTTAGGAAACCTGCTCCGGCTTTTCCATTCTTTCCTTGCAAACAGGAAAACTTCTCCTGGGGCTGTGTGCAGGCAGAGCCCTGAGGAGAGCAGGTGGCACATGGTGCGCTGGGCTGGGACAGCCAGCTGCAGAGCTCAAGGGAAGAAGCCCAAAGTGTCACAATGGCTCCTTGCCTTCCCATGCAACACCTGGGTCACAATGGTCTCCTTGATTCCATGAGGCCCCACTGTGTCACAATGGCTCCTTGGTTCCATCAGGTTCCGCAGTGTCACCATGGTCTCCTTTGATCCGCACTGTCATCATGGACAATTGGTTCCATGAGGCCCCGCAGTGTCACAATGGTCCCTTGCTTCCATAGGTTTGATGGTGTAACAATGGACTCCTTGCTTCAATGAGCTAGCCTGCTTTTTGCAGAGGTGTCTTTGGTTCCAACAAGGCCCCGCTGTGTCTCAGTGCACCCTGGCTTCCATGTGGATCTGGAGTATCACAAAGGCTCCTTGGTTCCACCAGGTCCTGCTGTGTCACAATGGGTCCTGTGGTCCCTGAGGCCCTCCAAAGTCATTGTGGAGGCTTGCTTCCATGAGGTTCCATTATGTGCCAGTGGTCATCTTGGTTCCAGGAGTTTCCTTAGTGTCACAATGCTCTCCATGTTTCCATGATTCCCCACAATGTCACAATGCTCTCCAGGCTTCCATTAGGCCCTGCTTTGCCACAATGGTCCCCTTGTTTCCATGAGGCCCCGCTGTGTCACAATGGACCTATGGTTCCGTGATGTTGCGTGGTGTCACCGTGCTCTTCTTGAATCCGCCGTGTAACCATGGACCATTGGTTCCATGCAGCCGTGTCACAATGGGCTCCTTGATTCCATGATTCCCCACGGTGTCACAATGGAGCCTTGTTTCTAGGAGGTTCTGTACTGTCACAATTGCCTCCTTGATGCCATCAGCCCCTGCAGTGTCACAATGGCTCCTTGGTTCCATGAGGAACACAATAGCTTGGCATAAGCATTGAGCAACAGCTGCTGAACACACCTGGCAACATCTGCTTGCATCAAAAGAGTCTTCAAGCTGACAATGGCACCAGCAGCTTCCATCTGCAACAGAGACCCAGGAAAGGACAGGCTGTGCCGGTTTGGACAAATGTGGAGGAAAATATCCTCTGATAGAAGGCAGGTTACACCCAGCTCTCCCCCACCAGGTTTTTGGAAAAAAGAACTTTCCTGGGAAGAAAGTGAAAGAGATAAAAACTATTTTTTTAACAAACACACAGGAAAAGGATAGCAATGCTAAATATTAAAAGCTCTCGCTGTGCAGAGAAAGCTGGGATAATTTGAGAGTCCTTCCGTGTTTCGGTGGGGTCTCCTGAAACATCCATAGACAGCGAGGCCCGTGCAAAGAAACAGGGAGCGATTCTTGAGAGAAGTTTCAGAGCTCTTTCTTCTCCAGCCACATGGGCGGGGCACTGCCAAAGAACTGAGCAATCACAGCACAACCAGGGCCCTCCTCGCACAGGGCAACACAAAATAAGCAGTGCTGAACAGGGTTAGGGCACATGTGAGCAGGGAGCAGGGAGACCCCCGTGCCCAGGCCATGCCTCTACCCCAGGGTCCCCTCTCCCATGACCTCATGGCAGGGGGGAGGAACCCCAACACTTCCGTAGGTGCAGTCTCTCTCCTCCTCCTTGCAGCTGGCTCATGGGCCCACATTCAGGGCCCCCACCTCGGGAGAAAATTCTCCCAATGTGCTCTGATGTTGAAAGAGTCAAGAAGAGAAGAAGGGAAAAAAAACCCCCGAAGTCCCAGGAAAACAAAGTTCAACTCTCCATCTCCCCCCAGAGAAAAGGAGCTGAAAACTGGCTAAAAAGAAACAAAGTTGCTTCCTCTGCTCTTGCTGCAAGCAGGATGCAGAGGAGTGTGTATGTGTGTCCTTGAACAAACGCTCTGAGAAGTTTGTCCGGTTTTTTTTCCTCTCCCCCCTCTCAGGCTCAGTTGAAAGGCACAGAAACGCACAAAGTTCACTTCTGGGCATAGAGCAGCAATAGGGGATACACACAATAAAGTCACCCCAAGACACAGGGACAGAGAATTCAGTGGAAAGACTCCAAGAATTCTGCTCCCAGACATCATTCATTCCTGCTCACACTGACCCTTGTAGAAAGGGGACATCGTTCCAGGCAGCCTGTACTGAGCATGTGGCTCCTGAGTGGGGTTTGTTGTTTAGGAAACCTGCTCCGGCTTTTCCATTCTTTCCTTGCAAACAGGAAAACTTCTCCTGGGGCTGTGTGCAGGCAGAGCCCTGAGGAGAGCAGGTGGCACATGGTGCGCTGGGCTGGGACAGCCAGCTGCAGAGCTCAAGGGAAGAAGCCCAAAGTGTCACAATGGCTCCTTGCCTTCCCATGCAACACCTGGGTCACAATGGTCTCCTTGATTCCATGAGGCCCCACTGTGTCACAATGGCTCCTTGGTTCCATCAGGTTCCGCAGTGTCACCATGGTCTCCTTTGATCCGCACTGTCATCATGGACAATTGGTTCCATGAGGCCCCGCAGTGTCACAATGGTCCCTTGCTTCCATAGCTTTTACGTTGTAACAATGGACTCCTTGCTTCTATGAGCTAGCCTGCTTTTTGCAGAGGTGTCTTTGGTTCCAACAAGGCCCCACTGTGTCTCAGTGCACCCTGGCTTCCATGTGGATCTGGAGTATCACAAAGGCTCCTTGGTTCCACCAGGTCCTGCTGTGTCACAATGGGTCCTGTGGTCCCTGAGGCCCTCCAAAGTCATCATGGATGCTTGCTTCCATGAGGTTCCATTATGTGCCAGTGGTCATCTTGGTTCCAGGAGTTTCCTTAGTGTCACAATGCTCTCCATGTTTCCATGATTCCCCACAATGTCCCAATGCTCTCCAGGCTTCCATTAGGCCCTGCTTTGCCACAATGGTCCCCTTGTTTCCATGCGGCCTTGCTGTGTCACAATGGACGTACGGTTCCATGATGTTGCGTGGTGTCACCGTGCTCTTCTTGAATCCGCCGTGTAACCATGGACCATTGGTTCCATGCAGCCGTGTCACAATGGGCTCCTTGATTCCATGATTCCCCACGGTGTCACAATGGAGCCTTGTTTCTAGGAGGTTCTGTACTGTCACAATTGCCTCCTTGATGCCATCAGCCCCTGCAGTGTCACAATGGCTCCTTGGTTCCATGAGGAACACAATAGCTTGGCATAAGCATTGAGCAACAGCTGCTGAACACACCTGGCAACATCTGCTTGCATCAAAAGAGTCTTCAAGCTGACAATGGCACCAGCAGCTTCCATCTGCAACAGAGACCCAGGAAAGGACAGGCTGTGCCGGTTTGGACAAATGTGGAGGAAAATATCCTCTGATAGAAGGCAGGTTACACCCAGCTCTCCCCCACCAGGTTTTTGGAAAAAAGAACTTTCCTGGGAAGAAAGTGAAAGAGATAAAAACTATTTTTTTAACAAACACACAGGAAAAGGATAGCAATGCTAAATATTAAAAGCTCTCGCTGTGCAGAGAAAGCTGGGATAATTTGAGAGTCCTTCCGTGTTTCGGTGGGGTCTCCTGAAACATCCATAGACAGCGAGGCCCGTGCAAAGAAACAGGGAGCGATTCTTGAGAGAAGTTTCAGAGCTCTTTCTTCTCCAGCCACATGGGCGGGGCACTGCCAAAGAACTGAGCAATCACAGCACAACCAGGGCCCTCCTCGCACAGGGCAACACAAAATAAGCAGTGCTGAACAGGGTTAGGGCACATGTGAGCAGGGAGCAGGGAGACCCCCGTGCCCAGGCCATGCCTCTACCCCAGGGTCCCCTCTCCCATGACCTCATGGCAGGGGGGAGGAACCCCAACACTTCCGTAGGTGTAGTCTCTCTCCTCCTCCTTGCAGCTGGCTCATGGGCCCACATTCAGGGCCCCCACCTCGGGAGAAAATTCTCCCAATGTGCTCTGATGTTGAAAGAGTCAAGAAGAGAAGAAGGGAAAAAAACCCCCCGAAGTCCCAGGAAAACAAAGTTCAACTCTCCATCTCCCCCCAGAGAAAAGGAGCTGAAAACTGGCTAAAAAGAAACAAAGTTGCTTCCTCTGCTCTTGCTGCAAGCAGGATGCAGAGGAGTGTGTATGTGTGTCCTTGAACAAACGCTCTGAGAAGTTTGTCCGGTTTTTTTTCCTCTCCCCCCTCTCAGGCTCAGTTGAAAGGCACAGAAACGCACAAAGTTCACTTCTGGGCATAGAGCAGCAATAGGGGATACACACAATAAAGTCACCCCAAGACACAGGGACAGAGAATTCAGTAAAAAGACTCCAAGAATTCTGCTCCCAGACATCATTCATTCCTGCTCACACTGACCCTTGTAGAAAGGGGACATCGTTCCAGGCAGCCTGTACTGAGCATGTGGCTCCTGAGTGGGGTTTGTTGTTTAGGAAACCTGCTCCGGCTTTTCCATTCTTTCCTTCCAAACAGGAAAACTTCTCCTGGGGCTGTGTGCAGGCAGAGCCCTGAGGAGAGCAGGTGGCACAGGGTGCGCTGGGCTGGGACAGCCAGCTGCAGAGCTCAAGGGAAGAAGCCCAAAGTGTCACAATGGCTCCTTGCCTTCACATGCAACACCTGGGTCACAATGGTCTCCTTGATTCCATGAGGCCCCACTGTGTCACAATGGCTCCTTGGTTCCATCAGGTTCCGCAGTGTCACCATGGTCTCCTTTGATCCGCACTGTCATCATGGACAATTGGTTCCATGAGGCCCCGCAGTGTCACAATGGTCCCTTGCTTCCATAGGTTTGATGGTGTAACAATGGACTCCTTGCTTCTATGAGCTAGCCTGCTTTTTGCAGAGGTGTCTTTGGTTCCAACAAGGCCCCGCTGTGTCTCAGTGCACCCTGGCTTCCATGTGGATGTGGAGTATCACAAAGGCTCCTTGGTTCCACCAGGTCCTGCTGTGTCACAATGGGTCCTGTGGTCCCTGAGGCCCTCCAAAGTCATTGTGGAGGCTTGCTTCCATGAGGTTCCATTATGTGCCAGTGGTCATCTTGGTTCCAGGAGTTTCCTTAGTGTCACAATGCTCTCCATGTTTCCATGATTCCCCACAATGTCCCAATGCTCTCCAGGCTTCCATTAGGCCCTGCTTTGCCACAATGGTCCCCTTGTTTCCATGCGGCCTTGCTGTGTCACAATGGACGTACGGTTCCATGATGTTGCGTGGTGTCACCGTGCTCTTCTTGAATCCGCCGTGTAACCATGGACCATTGGTTCCATGCAGCCGTGTCACAATGGGCTCCTTGATTCCATGATTCCCCACGGTGTCACAATGGAGCCTTGTTTCTAGGAGGTTCTGTACTGTCACAATTGCCTCCTTGATGCCATCAGCCCCTGCAGTGTCACAATGGCTCCTTGGTTCCATGAGGAACACAATAGCTTGGCATAAGCATTGAGCAACAGCTGCTGAACACACCTGGCAACATCTGCTTGCATCAAAAGAGTCTTCAAGCTGACAATGGCACCAGCAGCTTCCATCTGCAACAGAGACCCAGGAAAGGACAGGCTGTGCCGGTTTGGACAAATGTGGAGGAAAATATCCTCTGATAGAAGGCAGGTTACACCCAGCTCTCCCCCACCAGGTTTTTGGAAAAAAGAACTTTCCTGGGAAGAAAGTGAAAGAGATAAAAACTATTTTTTTAACAAACACACAGGAAAAGGATAGCAATGCTAAATATTAAAAGCTCTCGCTGTGCAGAGAAAGCTGGGATAATTTGAGAGTCCTTCCGTGTTTCGGTGGGGTCTCCTGAAACATCCATAGACAGCGAGGCCCGTGCAAAGAAACAGGGAGCGATTCTTGAGAGAAGTTTCAGAGCTCTTTCTTCTCCAGCCACATGGGCGGGGCACTGCCAAAGAACTGAGCAATCACAGCACAACCAGGGCCCTCCTCGCACAGGGCAACACAAAATAAGCAGTGCTGAACAGGGTTAGGGCACATGTGAGCAGGGAGCAGGGAGACCCCCGTGCCCAGGCCATGCCTCTACCCCAGGGTCCCCTCTCCCATGACCTCATGGCAGGGGGGAGGAACCCCAACACTTCCGTAGGTGTAGTCTCTCTCCTCCTCCTTGCAGCTGGCTCATGGGCCCACATTCAGGGCCCCCACCTCGGGAGAAAATTCTCCCAATGTGCTCTGATGTTGAAAGAGTCAAGAAGAGAAGAAGGGAAAAAAAACCCCCGAAGTCCCAGGAAAACAAAGTTCAACTCTCCATCTCCCCCCAGAGAAAAGGAGCTGAAAACTGGCTAAAAAGAAACAAAGTTGCTTCCTCTGCTCTTGCTGCAAGCAGGATGCAGAGGAGTGTGTATGTGTGTCCTTGAACAAACGCTCTGAGAAGTTTGTCCGGTTTTTTTTCCTCTCCCCCCTCTCAGGCTCAGTTGAAAGGCACAGAAACGCACAAAGTTCACTTCTGGGCATAGAGCAGCAATAGGGGATACACACAATAAAGTCACCCCAAGACACAGGGACAGAGAATTCAGTGGAAAGACTCCAAGAATTCTGCTCCCAGACATCATTCATTCCTGCTCACACTGACCCTTGTAGAAAGGGGACATCGTTCCAGGCAGCCTGTACTGAGCATGTGGCTCCTGAGTGGGGTTTGTTGTTTAGGAAACCTGCTCCGGCTTTTCCATTCTTTCCTTGCAAACAGGAAAACTTCTCCTGGGGCTGTGTGCAGGCAGAGCCCTGAGGAGAGCAGGTGGCACATGGTGCGCTGGGCTGGGACAGCCAGCTGCAGAGCTCAAGGGAAGAAGCCCAAAGTGTCACAATGGCTCCTTGCCTTCACATGCAACACCTGGGTCACAATGGTCTCCTTGATTCCATGAGGCCCCACTGTGTCACAATGGCTCCTTGGTTCCATCAGGTTCCGCAGTGTCACCATGGTCTCTTTTGATCCGCATTGTCATCATGGACAATTGGTTCCATGAGGCCCCGCAGTGTCACAATGGTCCCTTGCTTCCATAGCTTTTACGTTGTAACAATGGACTCCTTGCTTCTATGAGCTAGCCTGCTTTTTGCAGAGGTGTCTTTGGTTCCAACAAGGCCCCGCTGTGTCTCAGTGCACCCTGGCTTCCATGTAGATGCGGAGTATCACAAAGGCTCCTTGGTTCCACCAGGTCCTGCTGTGTCACAATGGGTCCTGTGGTCCCTGAGGCCCTCCAAAACCATCGTGGAGGCTTGCTTCCATGAGGTTCCATTATGTGCCAGTGGTCATCTTGGTTCCAGGAGTTTCCTTAGTGTCACAATGCTCTCCATGCTTCCATTAGGCCCTGCTTTGCCACAATGGTCCCCTTGTTTCCATGAGGCCCCGCTGTGTCACAATGGACCTATGGTTCCGTGATGTTGCGTGGTGTCACCGTGCTCTTCTTGAATCCGCCGTGTAACCATGGACCATTGGTTCCATGCAGCCGTGTCACAATGGGCTCCTTGATTCCATGATTCCCCACGGTGTCACAATGGAGCCTTGTTTCTAGGAGGTTCTGTACTGTCACAATTGCCTCATTGATGCCATCAGCCCCTGCAGTGTCACAATGGCTCCTTGGTTCCATGAGGAACACAAGAGCTTGGCATAAGCATTGAGCAACAGCTGCTGAACACACCTGGCAACATCTGCTTGCATCAAAAGAGGGCTTCAAGCTGACAATGGCACCAGCAGCTTCCATCTGCAACAGAGACCCAGGAAAGGACAGGCTGTGCCGGTTTGGACAAATGTGGAGGAAAATATCCTCTTATAGAAGGCAGGTTACACCCAGCCCTCCCCCACCAGGTTTTTGGAAAAAAGAACTTTCCTGGGAAGAAAGTGAAAGAGATAAAACCTATTTTTTTAACAAACACACAGGAAAAGGATAACAATGCTAAATATTAAAACCTCTCGCTGTGCAGAGAAAGCTGGGATAATTTGAGAGTCCTTCTGTGTTTCGGTGGGGTCTCCTGAAACATCCATAGACAGCGAGGCCCGTGCAAAGAAACAGGGAGCGATTCTTGAGAGAAGTTTCAGAGCTCTTTCTTCTCCAGCCACATGGGCGGGGCACTGCCAAAGAACTGAGCAATCACAGCACAACCAGGGCCCTCCTCGCACAGGGCAACACAAAATAAGCAGTGCTGAACAGGGTTAGGGCACATGTGAGCAGGGAGCAGGGAGACCCCCGTGCCCAGGCCATGCCTCTACCCCAGGGTCCCCTCTCCCATGACCTCATGGCAGGGGGGAGGAACCCCAACACTTCCGTAGGTGTAGTCTCTCTCCTCCTCCTTGCAGCTGGCTCATGGGCCCACATTCAGGGCCCCCACCTCGGGAGAAAATTCTCCCAATGTGCTCTGATGTTGAAAGAGTCAAGAAGAGAAGAAGGGAAAAAAAACCCCCGAAGTCCCAGGAAAACAAAGTTCAACTCTCCATCTCCCCCCAGAGAAAAGGAGCTGAAAACTGGCTAAAAAGAAACAAAGTTGCTTCCTCTGCTCTTGCTGCAAGCAGGATGCAGAGGAGTGTGTATGTGTGTCCTTGAACAAACGCTCTGAGAAGGTTGTCCGGTTTTTTTTCCTCTCCCCCCTCTCAGGCTCAGTTGAAAGGCACAGAAATGCACAAAGTTCACTTCTGGGCATAGAGCAGCAATAGGGGATACACATGATAAAGTCACCCCAAGACACAGGGAGAGAGAATTCAGTGGAAAGACTCCGAGAATTCTGCTCCCAGAGATCATTCCTGCTCACACTGACCCTTGTAGAAAGGGGACATCGTTCCAGGCAGCCTGTACTGAGCATGTGGCTCCTGAGTGGGGTTTGTTGTTTAGGAAACCTGCTCCGGCTTTTCCATTCTTTCCTTGCAAACAGGAAAACTTCTCCTGGGGCTGTGTGCAGGCAGAGCCCTGAGGAGAGCAGGTGGCACATGGTGCGCTGGGCTGGGACAGCCAGCTGCAGAGCTCAAGGGAAGAAGCCCAAAGTGTCACAATGGCTCCTTGCCTTCCCATGCAACACCTGGGTCACAATGGTCTCCTTGATTCCATGAGGCCCCACTGTGTCACAATGGCTCCTTGGTTCCATCAGGTTCCGCAGTGTCACCATGGTCTCCTTTGATCCGCACTGTCATCATGGACAATTGGTTCCATGAGGCCCCGCAGTGTCACAATGGTCCCTTGCTTCCATAGGTTTGATGGTGTAACAATGGACTCCTTGCTTCTATGAGCTAGCCTGCTTTTTGCAGAGGTGTCTTTGGTTCCAACAAGGCCCCGCTGTGTCTCAGTGCACCCTGGCTTCCATGTGGATGTGGAGTATCACAAAGGCTCCTTGGTTCCACCAGGTCCTGCTGTGTCACAATGGGTCCTGTGGTCCCTGAGGCCCTCCAAAGTCATTGTGGAGGCTTGCTTCCATGAGGTTCCATTATGTGCCAGTGGTCATCTTGGTTCCAGGAGTTTCCTTAGTGTCACAATGCTCTCCATGTTTCCATGATTCCCCACAATGTCCCAATGCTCTCCAGGCTTCCATTAGGCCCTGCTTTGCCACAATGGTCCCCTTGTTTCCATGCGGCCTTGCTGTGTCACAATGGACGTACGGTTCCATGATGTTGCGTGGTGTCACCGTGCTCTTCTTGAATCCGCCGTGTAACCATGGACCATTGGTTCCATGCAGCCGTGTCACAATGGGCTCCTTGATTCCATGATTCCCCACGGTGTCACAATGGAGCCTTGTTTCTAGGAGGTTCTGTACTGTCACAATTGCCTCCTTGATGCCATCAGCCCCTGCAGTGTCACAATGGCTCCTTGGTTCCATGAGGAACACAATAGCTTGGCATAAGCATTGAGCAACAGCTGCTGAACACACCTGGCAACATCTGCTTGCATCAAAAGAGTCTTCAAGCTGACAATGGCACCAGCAGCTTCCATCTGCAACAGAGACCCAGGAAAGGACAGGCTGTGCCGGTTTGGACAAATGTGGAGGAAAATATCCTCTGATAGAAGGCAGGTTACACCCAGCTCTCCCCCACCAGGTTTTTGGAAAAAAGAACTTTCCTGGGAAGAAAGTGAAAGAGATAAAAACTATTTTTTTAACAAACACACAGGAAAAGGATAGCAATGCTAAATATTAAAAGCTCTCGCTGTGCAGAGAAAGCTGGGATAATTTGAGAGTCCTTCCGTGTTTCGGTGGGGTCTCCTGAAACATCCATAGACAGCGAGGCCCGTGCAAAGAAACAGGGAGCGATTCTTGAGAGAAGTTTCAGAGCTCTTTCTTCTCCAGCCACATGGGCGGGGCACTGCCAAAGAACTGAGCAATCACAGCACAACCAGGGCCCTCCTCGCACAGGGCAACACAAAATAAGCAGTGCTGAACAGGGTTAGGGCACATGTGAGCAGGGAGCAGGGAGACCCCCGTGCCCAGGCCATGCCTCTACCCCAGGGTCCCCTCTCCCATGACCTCATGGCAGGGGGGAGGAACCCCAACACTTCCGTAGGTGTAGTCTCTCTCCTCCTCCTTGCAGCTGGCTCATGGGCCCACATTCAGGGCCCCCACCTCGGGAGAAAATTCTCCCAATGTGCTCTGATGTTGAAAGAGTCAAGAAGAGAAGAAGGGAAAAAAAACCCCCGAAGTCCCAGGAAAACAAAGTTCAACTCTCCATCTCCCCCCAGAGAAAAGGAGCTGAAAACTGGCTAAAAAGAAACAAAGTTGCTTCCTCTGCTCTTGCTGCAAGCAGGATGCAGAGGAGTGTGTATGTGTGTCCTTGAACAAACGCTCTGAGAAGTTTGTCCGGTTTTTTTTCCTCTCCCCCCTCTCAGGCTCAGTTGAAAGGCACAGAAACGCACAAAGTTCACTTCTGGGCATAGAGCAGCAATAGGGGATACACACAATAAAGTCACCCCAAGACACAGGGACAGAGAATTCAGTGGAAAGACTCCAAGAATTCTGCTCCCAGACATCATTCATTCCTGCTCACACTGACCCTTGTAGAAAGGGGACATCGTTCCAGGCAGCCTGTACTGAGCATGTGGCTCCTGAGTGGGGTTTGTTGTTTAGGAAACCTGCTCCGGCTTTTCCATTCTTTCCTTCCAAACAGGAAAACTTCTCCTGGGGCTGTGTGCAGGCAGAGCCCTGAGGAGAGCAGGTGGCACATGATGCGCTGGGCTGGGACAGCCAGCTGCAGAGCTCAAGGGAAGAAGCCCAAAGTGTCACAATGGCTCCTTGCCTTCACATGCAACACCTGGGTCACAATGGTCTCCTTGATTCCATGAGGCCCCACTGTGTCACAATGGCTCCTTGGTTCCATCAGGTTCCGCAGTGTCACCATGGTCTCCTTTGATCCGCACTGTCATCATGGACAATTGGTTCCATGAGGCCCCGCAGTGTCACAATGGTCCCTTGCTTCCATAGGTTTGATGGTGTAACAATGGACTCCTTGCTTCTATGAGCTAGCCTGCTTTTTGCAGAGGTGTCTTTGGTTCCCACAAGGCCCTGCTGTGTCTCAGTGCACCCTGGCTTCCATGTGGATGTGGAGTATCACAAAGGCTCCTTGGTTCCACCAGGTCCTGCTGTGTCACAATGGGTCCTGTGGTCCCTGAGGCCCTCCAAAGTCATTGTGGAGGCTTGCTTCCATGAGGTTCCATTATGTGCCAGTGGTCATCTTGGTTCCAGGAGTTTCCTTAGTGTCACAATGCTCTCCATGCTTCCATTAGGCCCTGCTTTGCCACAATGGTCCCCTTGTTTCCATGAGGCCCCGCTGTGTCACAATGGACCTATGGTTCCATGATGTTGCGTGGTGTCACCGTGCTCTTCTTGAATCCGCCGTGTAACCATGGACCATTGGTTCCATGCGGCGTGTCACAATGGGCTCCTTGATTCCATGATTCCCCACGGTGTCACAATGGAGCCTTGTTTCTAGGAGGTTCTGTACTGTCACAATTGCCTCCTTGATGCCATCAGCCCCTGCAGTGTCACAATGGCTCCTTGGTTCCATGAGGAACACAATAGCTTGGCATAAGCATTGAGCAACAGCTGCTGAACACACCTGGCAACATCTGCTTGCATCAAAAGAGTCTTCAAGCTGACAATGGCACCAGCAGCTTCCATCTGCAACAGAGACCCAGGAAAGGACAGGCTGTGCCGGTTTGGACAAATGTGGAGGAAAATATCCTCTGATAGAAGGCAGGTTACACCCAGCCCTCCCCCACCAGGTTTTTGGAAAAAAGAACTTTCCTGGGAAGAAAGTGAAAGAGATAAAAACTATTTTTTTAACAAACACACAGGAAAAGGATAGCAATGCTAAATATTAAAAGCTCTCGCTGTGCAGAGAAAGCTGGGATAATTTGAGAGTCCTTCCGTGTTTCGGTGGGGTCTCCTGAAACATCCATAGACAGCGAGGCCCGTGCAAAGAAACAGGGAGCGATTCTTGAGAGAAGTTTCAGAGCTCTTTCTTCTCCAGCCACATGGGCGGGGCACTGCCAAAGAACTGAGCAATCACAGCACAACCAGGGCCCTCCTCGCACAGGGCAACACAAAATAAGCAGTGCTGAACAGGGTTAGGGCACATGTGAGCAGGGAGCAGGGAGACCCCCGTGCCCAGGCCATGCCTCTACCCCAGGGTCCCCTCTCCCATGACCTCATGGCAGGGGGGAGGAACCCCAACACTTCCGTAGGTGTAGTCTCTCTCCTCCTCCTTGCAGCTGGCTCATGGGCCCACATTCAGGGCCCCCACCTCGGGAGAAAATTCTCCCAATGTGCTCTGATGTTGAAAGAGTCAAGAAGAGAAGAAGGGGAAAAAAACCCCCGAAGTCCCAGGAAAACAAAGTTCAACTCTCCATCTCCCCCCAGAGAAAAGGAGCTGAAAACTGGCTAAAAAGAAACAAAGTTGCTTCCTCTGCTCTTGCTGCAAGCAGGATGCAGAGGAGTGTGTATGTGTGTCCTTGAACAAACGCTCTGAGAAGTTTGTCCGGTTTTTTTTTTCCTCTCCCCCCTCTCAGGCTCAGTTGAAAGGCACAGAAATGCACAAAGTTCACTTCTGGGCATAGAGCAGCGATAGGGGATACACACGATAAAGTCACCCCAAGACACAGGGACAGAGAATTCAGTGGAAAGACTCCGAGAATTCTGCTCCCAGAGATCATTCATTCCTGCTCACACTGACCCTTGTAGAAAGGGGACATCGTTCCAGGCAGCCTGTACTGAGCATGTGGCTCCTGAGTGGGGTTTGTTGTTTAGGAAACCTGCTCCGTCTTTTCCATTCTTTCCTTGCAAACAGGAAAACTTCTCCTGGGGCTGTGTGCAGGCAGAGCCCTGAGGAGAGCAGGTGGCACATGGTGCGCTGGGCTGGGACAGCCAGCTGCAGAGCTCAAGGGAAGAAGCCCAAAGTGTCACAATGGCTCCTTGCCTTCACATGCAACACCTGGGTCACAATGGTCTCCTTGATTCCATGAGGCCCCACTGTGTCACAATGGCTCCTTGGTTCCATCAGGTTCCGCAGTGTCACCATGGTCTCCTTTGATCCGCACTGTCATCATGGACAATTGGTTCCATGAGGCCCCGCAGTGTCACAATGGTCCCTTGCTTCCATAGGTTTGATGTTGTAACAATGGACTCCTTGCTTCTATGAGCTAGCCTGCTTTTTGCAGAGGTGTCTTTGGTTCCCACAAGGCCCCGCTGTGTCTCAGTGCACCCTGGCTTCCATGTGGATGTGGAGTATCACAAAGGCTCCTTGGTTCCACCAGGTCCTGCTGTGTCACAATGGGTCCTGTGGTCCCTGAGGCCCTCCAAAGTCATTGTGGAGGCTTGCTTCCATGAGGTTCCATTATGTGCCAGTGGTCATCTTGGTTCCAGGAGTTTCCTTAGTGTCACAATGCTCTCCATGCTTCCATTAGGCCCTGCTTTGCCACAATGGTCCCCTTGTTTCCATGAGGCCCCGCTGTGTCACAATGGACCTATGGTTCCATGATGTTGCGTGGTGTCACCGTGCTCTTCTTGAATCCGCCGTGTAACCATGGACCATTGGTTCCATGCGGCCTGGCTGTGTCACAATGGGCTCCTTGATTCCATGATTCCCCACGGTGTCACAATGGAGCCTTGTTTCTAGGAGGTTCTGTACTGTCACAATTGCCTCATTGATGCCATCAGCCCCTGCAGTGTCACAATGGCTCCTTGGTTCCATGAGGAACACAATAGCTTGGCATAAGCATTGAGCAACAGCTGCTGAACACACCTGGCAACATCTGCTTGCATCAAAAGAGTCTTCAAGCTGACAATGGCACCAGCAGCTTCCATCTGCAACAGAGACCCAGGAAAGGACAGGCTGTGCCGGTTTGGACAAATGTGGAGGAAAATATCCTCTGATAGAAGGCAGGTTACACCCAGCCCTCCCCCACCAGGTTTTTGGAAAAAAGAACTTTCCTGGGAAGAAAGTGAAAGAGATAAAAACTATTTTTTTAACAAACACACAGGAAAAGGATAGCAATGCTAAATATTAAAAGCTCTCGCTGTGCAGAGAAAGCTGGGATAATTTGAGAGTCCTTCCGTGTTTCGGTGGGGTCTCCTGAAACATCCATAGACAGCGAGGCCCGTGCAAAGAAACAGGGAGCGATTCTTGAGAGAAGTTTCAGAGCTCTTTCTTCTCCAGCCACATGGGCGGGGCACTGCCAAAGAACTGAGCAATCACAGCACAACCAGGGCCCTCCTCGCACAGGGCAACACAAAATAAGCAGTGCTGAACAGGGTTAGGGCACATGTGAGCAGGGAGCAGGGAGACCCCCGTGCCCAGGCCATGCCTCTACCCCAGGGTCCCCTCTCCCATGACCTCATGGCAGGGGGGAGGAACCCCAACACTTCCGTAGGTGTAGTCTCTCTCCTCCTCCTTGCAGCTGGCTCATGGGCCCACATTCAGGGCCCCCACCTCGGGAGAAAATTCTCCCAATGTGCTCTGATGTTGAAAGAGTCAAGAAGAGAAGAAGGGGAAAAAAACCCCCGAAGTCCCAGGAAAACAAAGTTCAACTCTCCATCTCCCCCCAGAGAAAAGGAGCTGAAAACTGGCTAAAAAGAAACAAAGTTGCTTCCTCTGCTCTTGCTGCAAGCAGGATGCAGAGGAGTGTGTATGTGTGTCCTTGAACAAACGCTCTGAGAAGTTTGTCCGGTTTTTTTTTTCCTCTCCCCCCTCTCAGGCTCAGTTGAAAGGCACAGAAATGCACAAAGTTCACTTCTGGGCATAGAGCAGCGATAGGGGATACACACGATAAAGTCACCCCAAGACACAGGGACAGAGAATTCAGTGGAAAGACTCCGAGAATTCTGCTCCCAGAGATCATTCATTCCTGCTCACACTGACCCTTGTAGAAAGGGGACATCGTTCCAGGCAGCCTGTACTGAGCATGTGGCTCCTGAGTGGGGTTTGTTGTTTAGGAAACCTGCTCCGGCTTTTCCATTCTTTCCTTGCAAACAGGAAAACTTCTCCTGGGGCTGTGTGCAGGCAGAGCCCTGAGGAGAGCAGGTGGCACATGGTGCGCTGGGCTGGGACAGCCAGCTGCAGAGCTCAAGGGAAGAAGCCCAAAGTGTCACAATGGCTCCTTGCCTTCCCATGCAACACCTGGGTCACAATGGTCTCCTTGATTCCATGAGGCCCCACTGTGTCACAATGGCTCCTTGGTTCCATCAGGTTCCGCAGTGTCACCATGGTCTCCTTTGATCCGCACTGTCATCATGGACAATTGGTTCCATGAGGCCCCGCAGTGTCACAATGGTCCCTTGCTTCCATAGGTTTGATGTTGTAACAATGGACTCCTTGCTTCTATGAGCTAGCCTGCTTTTTGCAGAGGTGTCTTTGGTTCCAACAAGGCCCCGCTGTGTCTCAGTGCACCCTGGCTTCCATGTGGATGTGGAGTATCACAAAGGCTCCTTGGTTCCACCAGGTCCTGCTGTGTCACAATGGGTCCTGTGGTCCCTGAGGCCCTCCAAAGTCATTGTGGAGGCTTGCTTCCATGAGGTTCCATTATGTGCCAGTGGTCATCTTGGTTCCAGGAGTTTCCTTAGTGTCACAATGCCCTCCATGCTTCCATTAGGCCCTGCTTTGCCACAATGGTCCCCTTGTTTCCATGAGGCCCCGCTGTGTCACAATGGACCTATGGTTCCGTGATGTTGCGTGGTGTCACCGTGCTCTTCTTGAATCCGCCGTGTAACCATGGACCATTGGTTCCATGCAGCCGTGTCACAATGGGCTCCTTGATTCCATGATTCCCCACGGTGTCACAATGGAGCCTTGTTTCTAGGAGGTTCTGTACTGTCACAATTGCCTCCTTGATGCCATCAGCCCCTGCAGTGTCACAATGGCTCCTTGGTTCCATGAGGAACACAATAGCTTGGCATAAGCATTGAGCAACAGCTGCTGAACACACCTGGCAACATCTGCTTGCATCAAAAGAGGGCTTCAAGCTGACAATGGCACCAGCAGCTTCCATCTGCAACAGAGACCCAGGAAAGGACAGGCTGTGCCGGTTTGGACAAATGTGGAGGAAAATATCCTCTGATAGAAGGCAGGTTACACCCAGCTCTCCCCCACCAGGTTTTTGGAAAAAAGAACTTTCCTGGGAAGAAAGTGAAAGAGATAAAAACTATTTTTTTAACAAACACACAGGAAAAGGATAGCAATGCTAAATATTAAAAGCTCTCGCTGTGCAGAGAAAGCTGGGATAATTTGAGAGTCCTTCCGTGTTTCGGTGGGGTCTCCTGAAACATCCATAGACAGCGAGGCCCGTGCAAAGAAACAGGGAGCGATTCTTGAGAGAAGTTTCAGAGCTCTTTCTTCTCCAGCCACATGGGCGGGGCACTGCCAAAGAACTGAGCAATCACAGCACAACCAGGGCCCTCCTCGCACAGGGCAACACAAAATAAGCAGTGCTGAACAGGGTTAGGGCACATGTGAGCAGGGAGCAGGGAGACCCCCGTGCCCAGGCCATGCCTCTACCCCAGGGTCCCCTCTCCCATGACCTCATGGCAGGGGGGAGGAACCCCAACACTTCCGTAGGTGTAGTCTCTCTCCTCCTCCTTGCAGCTGGCTCATGGGCCCACATTCAGGGCCCCCACCTCGGGAGAAAATTCTCCCAATGTGCTCTGATGTTGAAAGAGTCAAGAAGAGAAGAAGGGAAAAAAACCCCCCGAAGTCCCAGGAAAACAAAGTTCAACTCTCCATCTCCCCCCAGAGAAAAGGAGCTGAAAACTGGCTAAAAAGAAACAAAGTTGCTTCCTCTGCTCTTGCTGCAAGCAGGATGCAGAGGAGTGTGTATGTGTGTCCTTGAACAAACGCTCTGAGAAGTTTGTCCGGTTTTTTTTCCTCTCCCCCCTCTCAGGCTCAGTTGAAAGGCACAGAAACGCACAAAGTTCACTTCTGGGCATAGAGCAGCAATAGGGGATACACACAATAAAGTCACCCCAAGACACAGGGACAGAGAATTCAGTAAAAAGACTCCAAGAATTCTGCTCCCAGACATCATTCATTCCTGCTCACACTGACCCTTGTAGAAAGGGGACATCGTTCCAGGCAGCCTGTACTGAGCATGTGGCTCCTGAGTGGGGTTTGTTGTTTAGGAAACCTGCTCCGGCTTTTCCATTCTTTCCTTCCAAACAGGAAAACTTCTCCTGGGGCTGTGTGCAGGCAGAGCCCTGAGGAGAGCAGGTGGCACAGGGTGCGCTGGGCTGGGACAGCCAGCTGCAGAGCTCAAGGGAAGAAGCCCAAAGTGTCACAATGGCTCCTTGCCTTCACATGCAACACCTGGGTCACAATGGTCTCCTTGATTCCATGAGGCCCCACTGTGTCACAATGGCTCCTTGGTTCCATCAGGTTCCGCAGTGTCACCATGGTCTCCTTTGATCCGCACTGTCATCATGGACAATTGGTTCCATGAGGCCCCGCAGTGTCACAATGGTCCCTTGCTTCCATAGGTTTGATGGTGTAACAATGGACTCCTTGCTTCTATGAGCTAGCCTGCTTTTTGCAGAGGTGTCTTTGGTTCCAACAAGGCCCCGCTGTGTCTCAGTGCACCCTGGCTTCCATGTGGATGTGGAGTATCACAAAGGCTCCTTGGTTCCACCAGGTCCTGCTGTGTCACAATGGGTCCTGTGGTCCCTGAGGCCCTCCAAAGTCATTGTGGAGGCTTGCTTCCATGAGGTTCCATTATGTGCCAGTGGTCATCTTGGTTCCAGGAGTTTCCTTAGTGTCACAATGCTCTCCATGTTTCCATGATTCCCCACAATGTCCCAATGCTCTCCAGGCTTCCATTAGGCCCTGCTTTGCCACAATGGTCCCCTTGTTTCCATGCGGCCTTGCTGTGTCACAATGGACGTACGGTTCCATGATGTTGCGTGGTGTCACCGTGCTCTTCTTGAATCCGCCGTGTAACCATGGACCATTGGTTCCATGCAGCCGTGTCACAATGGGCTCCTTGATTCCATGATTCCCCACGGTGTCACAATGGAGCCTTGTTTCTAGGAGGTTCTGTACTGTCACAATTGCCTCCTTGATGCCATCAGCCCCTGCAGTGTCACAATGGCTCCTTGGTTCCATGAGGAACACAATAGCTTGGCATAAGCATTGAGCAACAGCTGCTGAACACACCTGGCAACATCTGCTTGCATCAAAAGAGTCTTCAAGCTGACAATGGCACCAGCAGCTTCCATCTGCAACAGAGACCCAGGAAAGGACAGGCTGTGCCGGTTTGGACAAATGTGGAGGAAAATATCCTCTGATAGAAGGCAGGTTACACCCAGCTCTCCCCCACCAGGTTTTTGGAAAAAAGAACTTTCCTGGGAAGAAAGTGAAAGAGATAAAAACTATTTTTTTAACAAACACACAGGAAAAGGATAGCAATGCTAAATATTAAAAGCTCTCGCTGTGCAGAGAAAGCTGGGATAATTTGAGAGTCCTTCCGTGTTTCGGTGGGGTCTCCTGAAACATCCATAGACAGCGAGGCCCGTGCAAAGAAACAGGGAGCGATTCTTGAGAGAAGTTTCAGAGCTCTTTCTTCTCCAGCCACATGGGCGGGGCACTGCCAAAGAACTGAGCAATCACAGCACAACCAGGGCCCTCCTCACACAGGGCAACACAAAATAAGCAGTGCTGAACAGGGTTAGGGCACATGTGAGCAGGGAGCAGGGAGACCCCCGTGCCCAGGCCATGCCTCTACCCCAGGGTCCCCTCTCCCATGACCTCATGGCAGGGGGGAGGAACCCCAACACTTCCGTAGGTGTAGTCTCTCTCCTCCTCCTTGCAGCTGGCTCATGGGCCCACATTCAGGGCCCCCACCTCGGGAGAAAATTCTCCCAATGTGCTCTGATGTTGAAAGAGTCAAGAAGAGAAGAAGGGAAAAAAAACCCCCGAAGTCCCAGGAAAACAAAGTTCAACTCTCCATCTCCCCCCAGAGAAAAGGAGCTGAAAACTGGCTAAAAAGAAACAAAGTTGCTTCCTCTGCTCTTGCTGCAAGCAGGATGCAGAGGAGTGTGTATGTGTGTCCTTGAACAAACGCTCTGAGAAGTTTGTCCGGTTTTTTTTCCTCTCCCCCCTCTCAGGCTCAGTTGAAAGGCACAGAAACGCACAAAGTTCACTTCTGGGCATAGAGCAGCAATAGGGGATACACACAATAAAGTCACCCCAAGACACAGGGACAGAGAATTCAGTGGAAAGACTCCAAGAATTCTGCTCCCAGACATCATTCATTCCTGCTCACACTGACCCTTGTAGAAAGGGGACATCGTTCCAGGCAGCCTGTACTGAGCATGTGGCTCCTGAGTGGGGTTTGTTGTTTAGGAAACCTGCTCCGGCTTTTCCATTCTTTCCTTGCAAACAGGAAAACTTCTCCTGGGGCTGTGTGCAGGCAGAGCCCTGAGGAGAGCAGGTGGCACATGGTGCGCTGGGCTGGGACAGCCAGCTGCAGAGCTCAAGGGAAGAAGCCCAAAGTGTCACAATGGCTCCTTGCCTTCACATGCAACACCTGGGTCACAATGGTCTCCTTGATTCCATGAGGCCCCACTGTGTCACAATGGCTCCTTGGTTCCATCAGGTTCCGCAGTGTCACCATGGTCTCTTTTGATCCGCATTGTCATCATGGACAATTGGTTCCATGAGGCCCCGCAGTGTCACAATGGTCCCTTGCTTCCATAGCTTTTACGTTGTAACAATGGACTCCTTGCTTCTATGAGCTAGCCTGCTTTTTGCAGAGGTGTCTTTGGTTCCAACAAGGCCCCGCTGTGTCTCAGTGCACCCTGGCTTCCATGTAGATGCGGAGTATCACAAAGGCTCCTTGGTTCCACCAGGTCCTGCTGTGTCACAATGGGTCCTGTGGTCCCTGAGGCCCTCCAAAACCATCGTGGAGGCTTGCTTCCATGAGGTTCCATTATGTGCCAGTGGTCATCTTGGTTCCAGGAGTTTCCTTAGTGTCACAATGCTCTCCATGCTTCCATTAGGCCCTGCTTTGCCACAATGGTCCCCTTGTTTCCATGAGGCCCCGCTGTGTCACAATGGACCTATGGTTCCGTGATGTTGCGTGGTGTCACCGTGCTCTTCTTGAATCCGCCGTGTAACCATGGACCATTGGTTCCATGCAGCCGTGTCACAATGGGCTCCTTGATTCCATGATTCCCCACGGTGTCACAATGGAGCCTTGTTTCTAGGAGGTTCTGTACTGTCACAATTGCCTCATTGATGCCATCAGCCCCTGCAGTGTCACAATGGCTCCTTGGTTCCATGAGGAACACAAGAGCTTGGCATAAGCATTGAGCAACAGCTGCTGAACACACCTGGCAACATCTGCTTGCATCAAAAGAGGGCTTCAAGCTGACAATGGCACCAGCAGCTTCCATCTGCAACAGAGACCCAGGAAAGGACAGGCTGTGCCGGTTTGGACAAATGTGGAGGAAAATATCCTCTTATAGAAGGCAGGTTACACCCAGCCCTCCCCCACCAGGTTTTTGGAAAAAAGAACTTTCCTGGGAAGAAAGTGAAAGAGATAAAACCTATTTTTTTAACAAACACACAGGAAAAGGATAACAATGCTAAATATTAAAACCTCTCGCTGTGCAGAGAAAGCTGGGATAATTTGAGAGTCCTTCTGTGTTTCGGTGGGGTCTCCTGAAACATCCATAGACAGCGAGGCCCGTGCAAAGAAACAGGGAGCGATTCTTGAGAGAAGTTTCAGAGCTCTTTCTTCTCCAGCCACATGGGCGGGGCACTGCCAAAGAACTGAGCAATCACAGCACAACCAGGGCCCTCCTCGCACAGGGCAACACAAAATAA